>NC_138883.1:175925279-177422779 GCF_965194825.1 Balaenoptera physalus | reverse complement strand
CCGGCAGCCCTGCATCCAAAGCTCAGCTCCACCGCCTGCCAGCCACGTGGCCCTGGGCAAGTTAGGGAACCTTCTTGCTTTCCTTATCTGTAAAATGGGCACAACCATCCTTGCCTTCCTTCAGGGCTGCTGCAAACACAGGGCCGGTCTCCTGGTCAGTGCCTGATCAACAGCAGATACCGTATGATGTGGTGATTAATGGATTCGGAAACCTCCTCTTTATCTTCTTCACAGGAGTAGATAGATACCATTGCACCCATTTTACAGATGGGGAAACAGGCAAATAACTAGCCTCAGAGCTAATCTCAAGCCCGGTGCTCATTCCACCGTATCACAAGGCTTTCTCCCTTTGCTTCTGTTTTCGGTTAAATCCAACCACCACCTATAAGCCCCCTTTCCTTCCAGGCCCTTCCTTCTCACTCAGGATGGGTCGCAGCGTCCCTTTCCCTGCAGCCCGGCTCCTGAGAGACAGGTGGTCCATTGCCCCATCCAGCCACCTTTAACTGAGCAAGAGAGGGCCTTACCGCTTTGCTCCGGTCCCAGCTCTTATTAACGCAATTAAAATGCATTCCGCTGCTCCAAGGTGTGGATGTGTTCCAGAGGCTGGTGATTGTCTATGCAAAGATGCACTTATAGTAAAAACAGTCTGATAAGTGGCTTAAAGGCTTACAGCAGAGTGGAAGACTAGCTTTCATCATTCGAGGGGTTTTGCAGGGCAAATGGTGACAATTGCTCCATCTCCATGAACACGACGTTGGCATCAAAACCAAGGAAGCGAAAGTCCAATGATGAGGTCCCCGAAGGAGGGGAGGGCAGCTTAGTGTTCTGCTGGTAGGGGAGCTAGATGCTGAATCCCACGAGGGGGGGCAGCCTGCTTCGGTTACCGCATCAGGATCCCAAACTCCCAGATCCCAGGTCCAAGACCCTCACCCCTGGGGCAGGCCCCGCAGCTTGCCCTCTGCAGCAGAAAGGCAGAGGTCAGAAGGTGTATCGTCTTGACCTTCATCCGCCTGCCTGTTCCATCTGGAATTCTCTGCCTACACAGCCAGGGCCTGGCGGCCGTCAGAGGTCCCCAGATGAAATCCTGCTAATCAAGAGCTTTGCTGATGTCTTAGCATTTCTAGGGTGACCTAATTCCTTGTGTCAGTTTTCCACAACTTTTCTATTTTTTTCCTCTCTTTTCTATAAGAGCAAATCCCTGGACTGAGACCAAGTGGTTCACAGGGCCAAGAAACCAGAGAGGCTGCAGAGGCTCCGAGCACGATGCAGAGAGGCTCCGGGTGCCAGCAACACCCTGCAGAGGGGCTGCCCGGGAGGCCCCTGCGTGCACTCAGGCCCCAACTGCACCCCCGGGCCCGGAAGGGTTCACAGCTCAGGTGCTCACCAACCACCGCCCAGGGCACGCGTCTAGAGCCTACTGACTCAGGAGTGAAAGCCCTGACCAGCCGCCCAGGTGATTCCAGGTGCTTCCTGCTTACCAGTCATTTGATAGGTACCATCCTCCTCCTCACCATGGTCATCATCATGGGTACCATCATCATCCTCACCGCTGTCATCTTCATGGGTACCATCATCGTCCTCACCATGGTCATCATCATGGGTACCATCCTCCTCCTCACCACTGTCATCTTCATGGGGACCATCCTCCTCCTCACCATGGCCATCATCATGGGTACCATCCTCCTCCTCACCACTGTCATCTTCATGGGGACCATCCTCCTCCTCACCATGGCCATCATCATGGGTACCATCATCATCCTCACCACTGTCATCTTCCTGGGTACCATCCTCCTCCTCACCATGGTCGTCATCATGGGTACCATCATCATCCTCACCACTGTCATCTTCATGGGTACCATCCTCCTCCTCACCATGGTCGTCATCATGGGTACCATCATCATCCTCACCACTGTCATCTTCATGGGTACCATCCTCCTCCTAACCATGGTCGTCATCATGGGTACCATCATCATCCTCACCACTGTCATCTTCCTGGGTACCATCATCGTCCTCACCATGGTCGTCATCATGGGTACCATCATCATCCTCACCACTGTCATCTTCATGGGGACCATCCTCCTCCTCACCATGGCCATCATCATGGGTACCATCATCATCCTCACCACTGTCATCTTCCTGGGTACCATCCTCCTCCTCACCATGGTCGTCATCATGGGTACCATCATCATCCTCACCACTGTCATCTTCCTGGGCACCATCCTCCTCCTCACCATGGCCATCATCATGGGTACCATCATCTTCCTCATCATCGTCATCATCCCCCACCCCCCTTTGATGATGGGGATAAATAGGACAGGACCTTCATCAACCTTCCCGATTCCACCCGGGGGTGGGTGGGGGGGAGCTGGTGGGAGTGTTTGGCTCAAGCCCCGGAACTCTGGTTCACACTCTCTACTTTTAACCATTTTGCTCTCTCTTCTCCTGCCTCTTTCCAGGCCACCCTCACTTCTTCTCTTGCCATTTCTGTGAGAGGAGGGGTACACAGTAGATTTTGCAGATAAGAACCATCAAGCAGATGACAGGACTATCTTGGATTACCCTACTTAGAGCGGTCACTGGGTTGGGAGTCGAACATTTCCAGACTAACTTTCAAGAAACCTCATTCTGGTATTTAGAAATGATCCAATAGAGGAAGAAATCCCCATATCTGCCTCTTCAGCATTAATGTGCACCCAGATTCCCTGGAGGTGGAGTGAAAAGGCAGCCTCAGATTGGTCAGGTCTGGGTGGAGCCCAGAGGCTGCATTTCTAACAGGCACCCAGGTGACGAGAAGTTTCTGGTCTGAGGCCTGCCCTCTGAGCACCAAGGCCCTAGAAAACAGATATCCAGACCGGATTCCTGGGGTCTCCTGAGGCTGCCTCAGAAGCTGGCCTGGGGCTTGTGGGAAGGGGTTTTGAGTAAGATTCTCCTTGAAAGGGGGGTTTTTCATGCTTTGAAAACAGGTTTGAAAACCACAGCCCTAAATATAATATCCCATACATTTGGAGAGACTTACTAGAATATGAAATTAGAAATTTCTCTCCCAAAGATCTTTTTTTTAATACACTTTGCTGACTCAGAGGAATCGGCAGCCATATTTGGACAACTGGCCTCACTGTGACCTCCCTGCTACCTAATGGAAAATGGAAAATGCTGAAGGTATTCTACTTAGAAATAATTATATTTACATAGCCTCCGTGGCATCCATCTCTCTCTCACATAGACGCTTAGAGGAATACTTGCTTCTGGAATTCATCAGCTCCAGCTGTTTACTTCCATTTGAGGCCAGAACTTCATTTTTTCCCCCTGTGGTTAAGTTTCTTATGGGAGAGAGGGGGAGGGAAGGCTTCTAAGCAGCAATTATCAGAAATTGTTACCGTCCCTGAAAAATCAATCTGTCCCAAATTCTGAGAGCTCGCCACCAGATCAGAGGAAACGAGATATCGGGGTATTGAGCTGGACCGTAAGAGAATCCAGTGTTCTCCATCCTCTCCAGATGTCGTCTGCCAGGAAAGGATTCTGTGATCAAATAAGATGGGGACACGCTGGGCTGAACAAGTTTCTCGACTCTAGGATTCCTTGGAGTCCTTTGTAAGTTAGCACGGTATCATGCTCCAAAGGGGGATTAGAGTCTGCAGTGTTGCCCAAATTGCCTTGATCACAGGGCCTGCTTCTCATAGATCTTCTCGAGGAACACTGGCATTCCATGGACTCCAATTTCTGGGACCACCTAATAGAGCCCCAGCTGTGGAGCATCTAACAAAACCCCCCAAACTGAGCAGACATCTTCCCATGTGGTCTGGTTCCCTCTGCCAGACACCAAGGCCTCCCACCTCCGGAATCACAATTCCAGGAAGGTCCTGCCAGAGACCCTCGGCAGCCCTGAGGGTGTGATGGCTGAGGCTGAGGCCAGAGGGTCGCCCCAGAGGCCAAGTGCCGCTGGTGCGAGCCTGGGACTGGCTTTCATTCCCCTTTGTGTCTCTAGGGTGGACTGCAGGGAGCCACCTGTAAATGTGGGATACACTGGATGTGGCGGGTCAGGGGAAGACGGTCTGGAGAGCAGCCAGGAGGAGGTGCCCAAGCCAGAGGGTGTACAGAGCTCCCAGGAGGGCAGGGAGAGTGGGAGCGAGGCCTCTGGTGTACGGGGCTGGGATCCGGCAGAGGGCAAGGGAGCAAGGGGCGTCTTCTGGGAAGGAGGGGGCACAGGGGGAATCGGCGCCTCACCTTGTTTTGCGTGGACTTCCCTTCAGCTGCCCCAGAGCCTCAGTGTACTCATGTCTCAGACAGGGTTCTCTGACCATTTAAGGACCCTCGCAGGTCTGGCAGTGAAAGTCTCTTGCACTTTTTTTGAAAACCAATTTTTTTTTTTATGTGAAAACGTGTGTTTAGGAATAAAAATGCAACACACAATCAGAAACCACTATTCTATGAACAATGACATGATTACCTCCTCTAAGAACACAGAAATTAAGGTTTTATTGATTGATTGATTGATTTTTGGCAGCGTTGGGTCTTCGTTGCTGCGCGCGGGCTTTCTCTAGTTGCGGCGAGCAGGGGCTACTCTTCGTTGCGGTGCGTGGGCTTCTCATTACGGTGGCTTCTCTTGTGGCGGAGCACAGGCTCTAGGCGCGCAGGCTTCAGTAGTTGTGGCACGTGGGCTCAGTAGTTGCGGCACGCGGGCTCAGTAGTTGTGGCTCGCGGGCTCTAGAGCGCAGGCTCAGTAGTTGTGGCTCACAGGCTTAGTTGCTCTACAGCATGTGGGATCTTCCCGGACCAGGGCTTGGACCCGTGTCCCCTGCACTGGCAGGCGGATTCTTAACTACTGCGCCACCAGGGAAGCCCCAGAAATTAAGTTTTAAAGGAATGCCATGAGGAAATAATTCTTTAAAGTCCTAGTCAATTTATTTTGTTAACAAAGATGAAATTTATTTGGCTCTGGTCACGGTTCCGTCATGTTTACTTTCTTCGTCCCAAAGTGTGATGACGGTCCATTCAAGGCAAGCTGGGTGACCTTGGTGTGGCACAGACAAGCATTTTTAATTTCAGTAGTTATGTTTTTGTTTTAACATTTATTCGAAAAAATGTAAACTAGAACCTCAAGTCTATGCCTCCCTGCATGTCCTTGCTTCGCTGGAGGCTAACGCAGGTGGCCCCAGGGCTCTGGCAAATGCTTGGCTGCGAAAGTTTACAAGGTGGGAGCAGAAATGACAATTGTGAGCGGGTGACTGCAGTTGTAGATGCCCAGGAAAATTCAGGAATCCCCCCAGGAATGTCCCCCGACTGCGAGGGAACTGGTCCCTGGGGCTGGGCAGGCAGGGCTGCGGGATCACAGGCTGAGCATACACTCCGGCCCCCCGAGTCCCCTCCAGCCAGCACCCAGGGGGGCCGAGCCGCACAGAAGCTCAGCTGGTTTTCAAAACAACAGCAATGGACGCATGTTCCCTGATCTTCAGAACCCGGCGTCAAGGACTGCATCTCTCCCGCCAAGCCCCATGGTCCCTGGAAGTGACAGATGCCTGAGGACATGTAAGAAAGTCTGTGGATGAAAAGAAAACACCAGAAAGGGGACAATTTTCTGCCCGTCCAGCTGCCTGACGCTGATCTGGCTTCTGTCTCTTCGGATTCCAAACCCTGGATTTCATTCACTGGCCGAGAGTATCTTAATTCGTCCTGCTCCCAGGACACCTGGCAAGACTGTGTTTAAAGTGTAACAGGGAGAAACTTCAGTCGCTCTAAAGAAGTCCCCGTTTGACCCCTTCACACTGCAGTTCGAAGTGACGCAGGCCTCGGCTTGCGCGGTGGCCAGGCTTAAATAATGCGAAAATTTCTGTTTTCTGACTACGGCTCCAACCTGGCTTAGGCAGAGGGCTCTGTCCATTTGTCACACTCCTGCAGGGGTAATAAGAGTCCCTGGGACTTCGTGAGGGCTCCTTATATCAGGCACTATTCTAAGAACTTGACACTTACTAACTCATTTAACCCCGAGAGCCAGGGCTGGTTATTATTCCTGTTTCACGGATGAGGAGAGTAAGGCCTTACCAAGAGGCTAAGGAAATCCAGAGCTGGGCTTTCGAACTCTTGGGCACTCACCGTCCCCGCCGGGGAAAAGGTTCAGGACCTAAAGCCTTTCTAATCTCAGGCTCAAAAAAACAAAAACAAACACCAGACATGTGGATTTCCATAGTCAGTAATTCTCAGCGTGGATTGAGGTGACCAGAATTTCCTCTAGAACAATGTGGGAATCGAAGAATCTAGAGGGATCTCCAGGCGCCTGGGTTTGAGAAACGTGGCTTCATGTCTGAGGAAATGCTACCTGGGAATGTAGCCCTAACTCCCAGCCACCTAGTGGGGAGAATTTGGAGGGGGGAAGGGACTGAGGGACCTTCTGGAACCTTCTGGAACCTTCGTCCTGGGGTCTGGCCCAGGAAAGAGATCGGGTTTGGGGGTTTGCTGGGAAGCCCATTTGACCGGCTGCTTCCGAGCCCCAGGGCGTAACAGGGCCCGTTCTGTGCAGAACTGCAGATGTTGTGCAGTGACCGACCTGCCTTTGTTCCTGGGCCCAGGCCGGGCTTGCGGCCACACTGCGCTCTGCTGTCTGGTTGGCAGCCTCGGGGGTTGTGCGGGTCCGCGTGCAGCGTCCTGCCCACCCTGATCCCGCGTGACACTTGGAGACCAGCCATCACTGCTGCTCCTGGCCTGGGAGAAGCCCAGTAGACGAGAGGAAGTGGGCTGGGGGCCTGTCTCCCAGGGCCCTAGGAGCTGGGGGCCGGCCAAACGGACCCCCTTCCGCAGCCTTGGACAGAGACGTCTCTGGACCTTGGTGGGTAAAGTGGGTCTAACCTGTCTGCCCGCAGGTCTCGGCCTCAGGCCTCTTTTAGCCTCACCCACTTCCCCATGAGCTCCGCCATCTGGGGGCTTGAAAAACATCTCTGTGCTGGGGATTCCAGCCTTCTGTCTGCACTAAACTCCTGCCTGCCTGACATCCTCGCGTGGATTTTATGTGTCTCACACTTCACCCCGATCGCCCCACACCAGGCCTGGCCCCCCTTGGGTGATGCCAACCCCATCCGCCCAGGCACCCAGGCCAGCACCCTGGACGTTGTCCCTGGTTTCTTTCATATCCAGTCCACCACGAATTGGCATCTAGATCAGGAGCCTCCTTTCCTGGATTGTTGCTGTGGCGCCTGCCCTTGTTTCCCACTCCGCAGAGTGAGCCCTCACCCTGTGCGTCCCCTGTGGCCCTCTGAGGCCCCACACACTCAGAGCTCAGACCCCTGACTGGCCTGCTGCACCCCTGGCCTCATGTCCTATGCTCTCCCCCTCCTCCCTCCAGCCCAAGGCGGGGGGCTCCGACCTCAGGGCCTTTGTCCCGCCACTGGGAGTGCGCGTCCCAGATACCCGAGTAGCTGCTTCCTCGCCTCCAAATTCGTGCTCTAACTGCCACCTTCACGGGTCACTCTACTTACAACGGCCGTGACGCGTCATCCTCTCCCTCTTGCCTGATTCCTCTTTCTCTGCAACAGTTTCCCTGCAAATAAACCACACAGTTTACTTCTTTGCCTTCATCATCTGTCCGCTTCCTTGGGAGGAGGAGCAGGGATTCTTGCCCATTCTGGTCGCTCCCCATCTGGGCACCTCCTGCCTGCTGCCAAGTAGGTGCTGATGCCTCTTTGTCACCTGAAAACCCTGCCTGTCCTGCGCTTTATGGAGAAACGCGCTCTCCAAACACAGGGGACCCTCCTCACGGTTAAGATGCACAATTTCCAAACTGAAGACCTGCAGGTCTCCGCCCCGGTACTTCCCAGGCCCCCAGGAGGCTCACCTCTCCATTTAGTCCCAGCGTTGCGGATCTCAGCCATCAAGGGTCGGGGAGGACCGCCAACAGGGCCATCTGAGCCGTGACACGGGGACCATCTCCTCTTCTGGCCGGGGCCCTAGGGAAGCCTGAAGACCAGGAGGCGTCCCGAGAAGCAGTCAGGTGACACGGCAGCTGGAGGCTTGCCCACCGCGGGCTGGCAGGTGACGGGCTGGGACAGGAAGTTCAGGCAGGCAGGTGGGAAGCACCCTGACACCCCCAGAGCTCAGAGCAGGGGGGACCCCCGTGTCAGGTGTGTCTCCCCACTGGACCGTGAGCCCCCCGGGGCGGGGGTCCATTTCTCTGCCCAGTGGCTGGCTCGGAAGCTGGCACGAGGTGGGTACTGGTTAGATGCTAGTTAGGCGAGCAAGGCAGTCGCCACCTGGCCCCTGGTGCACTTCCTCGTTTGCAAGCTTCCAGCCTGAGCAGCACCTCCGTAGGGGGTGCATGACTGGAGGGTGTGGACCCCCAGATTTTGCCTCGTGGTTGGTTTCTTGGATCCACTGCTCCCTTCGAGGTCAGGCAGCTGTGACTGCTACGTACGAGAACATTGCAGAGTGGCTTCATTCCCACCCACCCCGGGTAATTTGTGGGGTACACCCTGGAATCCAGAAAAACAATGGAGCCCTGCCCGGTTCCCGAAAGAAAGAACTAAAGTGCTGCAAGCAATCTGGAAAAGAGAAAAGTGCTTGGACGCACAGACCAAGCAGAATCGTGTCACACCTCCCCCCGCCGGCCCTTCTGCTCATGTAGGAGAACAGGATGGAAAGGGCGGCCTGCGCCCATCGCCCTGCACGCATCCCCGGATGGGGAGCCTGGGTGCATCCCCGCCCCCTCCTGTGGACACACCTCTGTTCACAGCTCTCTTGCAGCTTTTCCTCTTCTGATGGTTGGAAAGGGTAGGAGTTAAATTTGCAGGCTTGAAGCTTGAAGCCTGGGACACTTTCCATCAGTGTGCTAGGCACCTTTGCAGGGGACCAAACCTGTGACCTCCTCGTGTCTGTAAACCGGGACCCCCCAGTCCCTCCCAGCCTTTCAGGTTTCCTTATTCATGCTTCCCAAGTGGCATTTCCCCCCCCAAAAGGAACCCGCACACCAGGAGAGCCGTCCCCCCGAGCCCCCCAGAGTGGTCACAAATGGCTCCATTTTGCCTGACAGCTACTTAGCTTGGGCATCACTGGAAAACTCAGCTCCACGGCGAGTAACGAACCTGGAAAGAATGTCGGTCTTCGCTGGGATTTCATATGACAGGTTTCTGGCTCTGAACCTGGATAAGATTAACTCTTCATTCTTAGGAAAGGAAAAAAAAAAAACAACTAATTCTCCGAAATAGCGGTTTAGTGGAAAAATGTGCAGCTTTGAAAGCATCACGGGCAGTGCGATTTGCACGTCCCTTTTCCAGGGCTGCATATTTTCTGTGTCTGATAATATGTTTGTTACACCTCCTCTTGGCCAGGGACACATACAGTAAATCGTCGTCTCGAACCATGTAATCTCTTAACCATAAACCTCCAACATCTGCTGACCAGTTGTTGGATGGCGGGATCATTAACATGACTTCTAATTTTACTCTTTGAATTTAACGTAAAAAGTTTTAATGAGTGTATGTAATTCATACTTTCCAACTTCAGAGACTCCTGAAAGAGAAACCTATGCTTTTATAACCCGTCTCTGAAGTAGACGGTTGTATTTTTAAATCCTATTTCCTCTCCCTCACCCTGCCCCGTACACAGCTGCATTATACAACAGACCCACTGGACATTATCTCCCTTTCCAAAATATGCATTCAAATATTTCTCTAGGTTTTGGTGAAGAGCCCCTTTCAACTTCATGCTCACATGATATGTCAGATGTCCTATTCTTCATGTGGAGATTAGGCTTCCGTCCACCTATTAAAAACCAAATTGCAAATTGGCATCAGAAAGACAACCCTTGAGTCATGTTGGGAGAATTCAGTTTCAAAACTTGCTTTCACCCTCATGCCTGTTTTTACTGAAATGAGCAGGTTAGGAATGGTTTATTCCTGCCAATCTAGGCCAGTGTTCCCCTCTCCCCCTTCCCTGGCTATGCCCTCAATCTCCAGCCTAGAAAGCGACTCATTTTGATTAAATGCCATTTTGGATTGACCTTTTTATTCAGAGTCTTGCCTCCATCAACATATTTGGGGGTACTTTTTAGGAACAAACTCCAAGAAGCCAGAGCAGAAACGTTCAACCCAATAACATATGTGATGGAGAAATCATCCCTTGAACCATTACTCGCTGTAGCTGTGTTTATCATTAACTAACTCCTGGAGAATTTCAAGAGGAATTCCCAGATGGGCGTTTGCCTCCTGTTTGGGGTCTTCTATACTGAAAGCAGGATGATGCTTTTAAAGCAAAAGGCCCAGAACTAACCTGATTAGTATGGCTTATTAACTCCTGCTGGAAGGTCTGCAGATGTTCTACAGACGCCCGTCCCTGTCTGCCAAGTGCATTTCATCTGCCTAGGAGAGCAGGACAGCGACACTGATAATGGATGGCCCGAGTTAACAAGCAAAGTCTCTTTGTTTGTTATGGGAAATTAAGGGGACAGCTTCCCTCTGATTCTCTCAAGTTCACCCAAGTTCAGAGGCAGCATCGCACCGCTGCGTTTTGTGTGGAGGGCCACGTCTCAAACGGGTGGCGTGGTCTCAAATGCATGAGGCTGTTGAACCTGACCCAAGCCAAGATAAGGTTCCTCTGTCCCTCGGCAGATAGTATGAGGCTCTCCTTTATGCCAGGCACCTTCCAGGCCCCAGGGATACAGAAGTGGAGCAGAAGAGACGTGCTGCTTTCTTGGCACAAACTTTCTAGCAAGAGGAGAGAGATGAGAAGCAAGTAAATGATTTGACTACGGCAGTGAAGTTTTTCCACCAAAGACCTGAAGAAAATTTCCTCGATTCTTTGGGGGACTAGGGACTTACTATGTTTCTAGAATTCTTGGGAAAGTTTGCCTGTAGAACTTCTTTTGAGAGCTAGGGGTGGTACTGGGTCTGGTGAAGAGGTGGGAGCTGCAGCTACGGGTTGGACGGCGCTGGGGAGAAATCTGGAGGGAATCTAGTCCAAGGACGTCGTCACATGGAGGTGAGGATGCAGGCTGCAGTCAAGGTGGGAGTAGGAGGTGCTGCCACCACCAGCTTTGGTCCAAACGTCTCTAAAGAAGACGGAAGGAGAGAAGAAGATGGGCACAGTGACACGGGAAAGGGGGAAGGGGAACGCAGAGAGGTGGGGAAAGGGGAGGGGCAGGTGGGGACCAACTTGGGAGGGGCCTCGGGCTGTGGAATCAAGTCCTCCCGGAAGGATGGAGCTGGCTCCATCCTTCAGGCTCCGTCAATGGGACTGAGCCTGGCTCCCCTGCGGTGAGTTCCGAGGTGACGTGGGCTCTTTCAGTTTGCTCCCCATCTAAGCTCTTCCCTTTGTCCCCGCCCTGTTATGGGGCAAGTTGCCACCTGAAAAGAGTCCAAAGGAGCATAAACCGCGCAGGGGTTGCCACGGTGCATGTTTCAATGGCATATTATCCAACGGAATAAAGTAAATGACCTACAGAGCCCAGGCAAAACGAGGCAGCACGTCGATTGCTCCAGTGCCCTGCCTTCTGAAAAGAACGCGGCAGCGTCCCTGGAACGATTTACCTCTTCGGTTGAGCACGTATTCGACGCGGCTGAGTCGGCGTCTGGCACCTCCTGTGCTGCCCTGGTGGCTCGTGGGCTGGGGGCGCGCGTGCCGCCTGGGCTCTCCCTGCTCGGCAGGATGGCCCTCGCCAGCCACCTGCCCTGTTCACCTTTCAAGGGTTCAAGCGTGGCTTCGCTGGGCCGGGGCTGGTCCAGCCGCGGCAGCCCCAGCATCCTCGCGCGCGCAGCCCCCAGGCTGGAGCGCAGACGCCCGCCAGGCTTCCCGAGCTCCTCCGGGGGCGGACACAGAGCGCGGAGCGGGGCACAGGCAGGAAAGGGAAGGCGCAGGGAGGAGGACGTGGCCACGCGGGCGGTCCTCGGGCACCTCAGCCTCGCCCTGTCGGAGTCCAGCTCGTCGGCCCCTGGGGCCGTCCCCGCGTGGCTGGCGTCCCCACCCATTCGGCTCCCCGAAGCGGGACCCTGGGAAGTGGCCCCCAGGCCGCCTCCGCCCCTCCCCGCACCCCGCCTGCCTGCGGCCCCCCCAGACCCACCGTCCGCCCTCCAGCCTGGGCCGCCCAGTCTGGAGCCGCAAAGGGCTGCGCGCGGACACTTCAGTTAGTTCATTGGTCTCCGCAGGAAGTCGGGTCCGGCGGCTCCGGGGCGGGGCGGGGTGCCTCTGAGGGCGGGAAGCCCACCTGTCTCGTCCGGGCTCAGCCCCCAGCACAGGTGCGCGCCTGGGCACGTTGGCCTTGATGGAAGAAGGGAGTGGCCCTGCTTCCCTCCCTCGGTCCAGGCCCCCGAGTTCGCGGCCTCCCAGGGGCTCTCCCTGCCCTTGACTGTCCATCCTCAACACAGCCGAGGCTCCAGAAGATGAAAAGCCCAGAGACCCTGCGTCTGAAACCCCCGGGGGTGCGCACTGCCACCGAGACGAGGGTGCGCAGTCCGGCCCGCCGGCCTCAGCGCCCCCCGCCAGTGCCCCCCACACCTGCCGGCACCCACGGGTCAGCGTCACGTCCTCCCTGCGCGCCTTCCCTCCTCCAGGCTCCCGGTCTACGTCGCCTCCCCCAGGAAGCCCTCCTCTGCTGTCCCGCAGCACGCACCCGGTTCCTGAGAGCCCCCTGTGCCCCGCTTCCCTTCCCTCCCGGTGTGGGCAGCTGGCCCTCCACGGGATGATTCAGCTGCCAGCTGCTGGGCAGAGCACGAGGGAGGGTGAGGATGGAGGGACACAGGAAGACTGCACGTTGCCCTTGAACTTGAGACCTCATTCCTCTGGGCCGGTCAGTGGCCTGGCCGCCCTTCAGAGGCAGCACCCAGCCCCACTGCAGCCCCGCCAGCACGAGGCTCCATGATGACAGATTCCGGCCCCATGGAAGGGTGCTGGGAAAGGTTTCCAGAGCCGCGGTGGCCTTTGAAAAAGCCCGATAAATATTTCAATCCGAGAGATAAAGGATCTGACTGATGAGCCTGGTTCAGGCTGGAGCCGGGCCCGGGGAGTAGAGGCGTCTCCGGCTCACCCCCTGCTTCCCGGTCCCCGCAGCCCGGCCTTGTCTCCAGGCAGAGGCTGTCAGTCCCACCCCGGGGGCCCCCGGAGAACCAGAGACGCCACAGCTGTGGCCACGCTCATAAAAAGAGATTCATGGAATCAGGGCCTCCTCCCCGCCCTCCGAACCCCACCCAGGGCCTTCCAACTGGAGTCTCCCGCTTTCTCTCTGGTTGGGAAGGATGAAGCAACCCTCTCTGCAAGAGACGTGGACACAAGAGGGAGCCTGGGCGATGTGCTTACCGGAACGGACGTCTGCCTGTGTGTGTCCGGCACGCCTTCCCTGGGGGAGCCCTCTCTCCACAGAGCGGGTGTGCCTGTGTGCTCCGGGGGGCTCTCTAGTCACTGCGCCCTGTCCCAGACCCAGAGCGGGCAGGTGACCGGGGCTTGAGGAGGGACAGCACACAGCCCAGACCCATGGCCAGGCCCCAGGGCCTGCCCGGACATTCTGCTGGCCGAGCGGGGAGACTGCTCGGTGCGGCCGTGAGCTCGAAGGCCCGGCCCATGCCAGCCCCACGTGCAGGCCTGTTTGGAGAATAAACCCAGCAAGCCGGAGGGGACCAGCGATGGAGCCTTGGTGACATCACCACTTGGGCATCTGGCGGCAGCTGCATGAACTTCCTGGCTGGGTTAGCCAACCCTGCCCCCCACCTTCCCCGCTTCGAGCTGCATTTCTGTCACTGGCGTCCTGTCTGGTGAAAACGCTGACCATCAGGAAGCTCGCTGCAGAGGGACACCGTGGCTTCTGGCCACGGGCAAAGGATGCCAGTCCCTTACATGATGCCCCAACAGGCCGTTTGGAAGAGGTGTGATAAGGAGTCACCCCTCCTTGCTCTGAGGAACTCACCGTCGGTGGTACCAATGAGTCACCCAAGGCAGCCTGAGGGGAAGAAAACCCAAGTCTCCAGAGTATTTGCCCCAGGCCTGGGCTTCCCCTTACTGCCCACAAGCCTCTGACTGAAGTGGAATCGGCCCATTCTTCGGAGGGGGAAGTGAAGGCGTGGGACGGAGAGTCACCCCCCGGTTCACGCTGCCAGTGAGGGGCAGAGCCAGCATCCGAACCCACGTCTGCCTGGCGCCTGGGCCCGCGGTTCCCTGACGGGCCATTCAGCGTCCCAAAGGCAGCGGGGCCCGGGGCAAGGGGGGACGGACCCTCTCTCTACAGAAGCTGGGGAAGGCCTCCACAGAGGGTGGCCTCCGACCTCCGCATCATCACGCATCTCCCGGAACTGCAGGGTCACCCTCCGTGGAGACGGGGGCGCCAGGAGGGCCCTGCTCCCAGCCAGCGCTGGAACGTGCCGACGGACATTGCTACACAGGCAAGGTGCAAAGCGGCTTCTGGAACCATCCTTCCCTCAGCCCAGGAAGAAGGGAAGGCACAGGCTGGGGGCCCCAAGCCCTGGAGGAGGGGGTGGAGGCTGGGCTGCCAGATGGGGGGATGGGATGGGTGTCCCGAGCTGCTGTAACGCACCTCTGAGCCCCCGCACAGGTGAATCCAGGTGATCCCTAAAGTGATGCAGGAGTGGAGCGAGGGGAGAGGGCTTGTTTGCAGCTTTGACAAATGGCTCTTGAGGGATATGGATTTTCCCACAATAAATTCCACACACACGCACTCGGATTCGTACCTCCGACGGCCACTGTCCTGGCCGACTGCAGCTCCAGTCTCGGTGCTCACATCTGCCGGGTGCCTTTAATGGGCTCTCAGCCATGTGTTGCAGGCACAGGCCGTGGAGCAGGAGCACTCAGCTGATTGGCTGCCTGCCCCCCCCCAACCCCCCTCCCCCAGCCCCCCGGTTAGAAATGGCATTTTCCACTGAGGAGCCACGAGCACCAGGGAGAAACTGGAACCCCAGGGAGAGCACAGGGGTGCCCGCAGCATCCCCCAGCAGGGACAATGTGGGCTGCTCCCCTGGTAGACAGGTGCCACCCCGGGTGGGGAGCTGCAGCCCCAGGAAGGTGGCACGGGGCTTCACTGCCCGATTTTTGGTCAGTCTCTCCTAAATGCCAACCAAAAATAAAAAATAAAGAAGCAAAAATCCACCGGCACCAATAGCCACTAAACATCACTCACCTTTAGAATGCAATTAAGAAAATTCTGGAGCTTTTCTCTTGGGGTCCATTTAAATACTGCAGTGATAGTTATCTGTGACGTCAGTAAAACATCTGGCCTGAGGTTCCATATGGGGAGCCTGAAAGAAGAGAAAAAGCCCATGCTGGAAAAGATTTTCAATCTGTGCTCATCATTTTCTAAGGGATACCCTCCCCTCGAAGGTCCTTCTTTGGTGGTATTTCTGAAACGACCCGGTGGGGTATTTCTACCAGCTCTCACCTTTGGTATTAATACCAGTACCGGCCATTCCTATCTGAAATGTCTTTTATAATTATGTAATTACATACCTCATTGATCCAATTGTTAAGCCCACAGACTGATTAAATATTAACAACCGCTTGGTTCTCGTGGCATCATTAGTTGGAACACAACCCTGTAATCTCAGGTAACACGCGATGGTAATTATCCTTCACATCCACACACAGCTGAAAACCCAGAGCAGTTAAGCCAGATAAGGTTGCCCTGTAAAATGCACTGCCTTTAAATCCTGTTTTATCTCCATCGTCTCCAGCAAGGCGCATTTCAGCCCAGCTCAGGGTTTTTTAGCAGCGGCTGGCTGGCGGCTGGCTGGGGAGGGAGGAGGGGCAGGTGTACCAAACAGATCGATCCCCATGGATCCAGCCCTCTCCAGCCATAAATCCGAATGGGCTTCAGAAGTTCTAATGGGATTTTTCCCCGAAGCACTAAGATGGAGATCTGGTTTAGCTCAAGCATCCCTCATTTCAGAAAACAGTGTTGAGTCTGGCAGAGCTCTCCTTGCTTATTCCCTGCGGGCCGAGGAGCTGCAGGAGACTGGGTACTGGGACCTGGCCTGGACCAGCCCCTCGGGCTTTGAAGGGTCCTTCTGTGCTGGCCTCCTTCCAAACTGGCCTTTTCCTTCAGGCCTTCCTAACCCTTTCCGCTGGAGACCCTCAGCTTCTCCACCCCTTTTTCTTCCTCTTCCACACCCTCTGACCCCTTCCATCCAACTCTCCCCCGCCCATGGCGCCCCGCAGAGCCTCTGCCCCATGGCACCCGTGGCTGGCAGGTCAGGAGCTGACTGGGGCGGGCTTAACAAGAGCCTCAGGTGTTGGGTCCACCTGGCTCTCCAGGCTGTGGGGTGGCCTGAGCCGCTTCCCGTTTGGAGATGCTGCAAGCATCCAGTCCGGGAACAAAATCTGCAAAAGCAAAGCCTCCGCACGTGCCTTGGGCAGCCCGGCTGGCCCTCGGGGCCTCTCCCGACTTCCTTTCCCGCATGCCCCAGCCGTGCCCTCCTGGTGGATGGGTAATGGTCTGTGTCCTGCCCCGGGCTGTTGGGTGCTACTGCAGTCTCTGTTCAGACCCCAGTGCACGGCTGGTGGACACTCCGGAATGTTCCTACACCACAGCTCAGACATGCGGGAGGACAGCACGGCCTGTCCAGCTCCAGACCTGTCCAGGCTGGCTCTGCTCAGCGCGGGACGCCTGTGGCCACCTCCCTTCTGACCCCAGGGTGGTGGTGCTGAAGCCTACCTGGAAAGCGAGCTCCTTGAGAAGGGTCGTGACATCAAATGGAACATCCCTCTAAACACAAAGGATGGGCTGCCGTGCTCCGCCTGGCTAATAATGAACCAGCATGAATGAGAAAGAATTAGCTAATTATTGCTCAAATCACATTTAAAAAACCACCACTCTTTGCTGAACTTTGGGGAAATGTATAGAAGGATTTGGGCTCATCTTAAAGATGTACTAATGCATGGGCAGCAGGAGAAAAAAGAAGGGGCAGGTTAAGCAGAGTTGATACTGATGAAGCAACTCCATGGGGTGCAGGTGCTGGGTGTCAGAACTGGTGAGGGGCTCAGGGTCCCGCAGGCCTCATCACGATGGCCTGGCCCCCTGGTCCTCGCCTCTGACGCTGTGAACCTCATGTCCCATGGCTTTATAAATTAAGAGTGATAAAAGAGGTTGGCATCTATATCACATGCCAGAGACCTCCTGCTTTAGGTCAGAGAGGAAAATGCAAAAAAACATCTTTTTTTTTTTTCGGCAGCCTGCAGCTGGCGGAATCTTAGTTCCCTGACCAGAGATTGAACCTGCAACCTCGGCAGTGAAAGTGCGGAGTCCTAACCACTGGACTGCCAGCGAATTCCCCAATCTCCTTCTTAAAAACAACATTCTTTGCAGCAAATCTGAGGTTTGTATTTAATGCCCAGCAGGGCAGAGCTGTCTAAATCCTCCAAAGCAAACAGACTGGCAACCATCCTCCCAGGAAGAGAAGGTAGTTTTCTTTTGACAACTCATTTGCTTGATCTTAATTAGCCCCGAGGTTTTCATTGTTGGTGGTGTTTGTTTATTTAATACCAAAGTCAGGGGAAAAGTCATACGGAGCAACATTACCCAACATTCAACTCTCTGGAGGAGAAACTCAAGGCATGAACGTGGTTTCTGTACATCGTCTGGGGAATCATTAAAACTAATTTTAAAAACAAGGAGACATGATCAATGGCTCCTGCTTGCTAATTTCCTATTTGACATCTTATCTAAGGATTTGCTCCTGTAATTAGTCAGCCCCAAGGCAAATTGGGTTGTAAGCCTTTCTCCTCTTCTGACGTTTCAATACAGAAGTTTCATTTTTCTGCTCTATGATGTCCCAGCTACCTACGTCTTTGTGCCCAGCAAAGTAGCAAACTCTTGTGCCAGCAGCCGGGCTCCTAACCAGGTCCAGCTGCCCCGATGTTTAGCCAGCGCTGTGCCCAGCATCAGGCGCTGTGGCTCCTGCCTTTGTGGGTTTATCATTTTTCTTCCCTATTATGAGACTGTTCCCAGGGAATGCTTTTTCTCGGCTGGCAGTAGGCATGCAGAGCCCTAGAAACCCGACAGGCCTGTTTGAGCCATGATTGAAAAAGTGGTTCGTCTTACGGCCGCAGTGGGGAAGATGCAAGAGTTTAATTGGGCCCGACTTCAGGATTCAGATCATAGTTTTCCCTGGAGGTGTGCATGGCAGGAAGCAACATTACCAAATCCGGGACCTTTCTAAACACTGAAATTAATCAAGTTCCAGGATCATTTGTAATGGGAAAACCTACGAGAGCGTTTGAACATTTAATTACAATATTCTGTAATGTTAAATCAGCAGTGACATTACAGAATGCTCTTGGTGACCAGATTACACGATGTATTTCTGTGTGAGAAGGCAACGATGCAAAATGATGTCATCGCAGGCACCTTTCCTGCTCCTTCATCTTCCCCCAAAGGGACCAATTCAAACAGATAATTTGACTTGATTGTTTTTAATTACATTGTAAACATTTCAGAAAAAATTCGAGGATGAAGGTGAACACGAGTCAGTTGGTAATAAAAATGCAGGCTCCAATTCTTCTTGGATGACAGATGAAATGAGTTTAATACATTCTTGCTCCGTGGAAAATACGGAACATTTAAAACTGCAAACAACTGAATTCAATTAGCAGACCTCGTTCAAAACAGCTTGGAGAACCGGAGGACCGGGAACTCCTATTATCCACTCATTGCAGACGCAGGAAAGCATCATAGTTCATGGCTGATGGGAATTGGTGGGGAAACAATGTAAAACTGGCCCCTGTGTTTTTCCATCCAGCCCGAACTGGCAAGTAGATCCACTCAGAGCTTCAGCTGCTCATGTTTCAACCCCTCACCTTTCATAAGCCCTTAATTCATCAGAAGGATAGAAAAGTGGACAAAATACTTTCAGTGTTGAAAGATGGACTGCTAACTGCATTGCCTTCAAATGCAAGTAAATCCCAATGGTGAAGTTCAATTCCGAATTTCCCTCCACTAATAAATCACAATCGGCCATTGTCGGTGGGCTGTGCCCTGCTCCCCACCTCAGAAGAAACCGGTCCTGGGCTTAACTTTTTGAGTTGGCGATGCTCCCTGCTTCGGAGAAGGGAACACATGTTTTATAGAAGAGTGGGCCTTGGCCGTGGTGTTCAAGGGTTGTGGTTTTTGTTGCTTAGCCAGGCCATCACTTTTACGGCCCCGGAAACACACAAACAGCGTGGTTCACACATTTAATTGCTTCGACCTGTCTGCAGCGGGAACCCTGTTGGTCACCTGTGCTGTGGACTGCCCTTCCTCCGTTTAATTAGTTGCTAATCAAGTTCCATGAAAGAAACAGCACCTTGAACTTGAGAAGCACAGCTTACTTAGGAAACCAGAATCTTCCGCGGGTTTCCTCGACCTCCACAGCAGGACGATTTCAATGAAGACGTTCATCAGAGTCTCCACATGCCTGCTTTTCATTTACCAGAAGTGGCCCTCCGATGCCCCTAGAGCCAGGGCAGGTGATCCAGTGAGAGGACACAGCTCAAATGCCCACCTGGGCATCTATTCTGGAAACCACCCGTCCCCACTTCACTCTGGGAAGGTGCAGGTTGAATGCTTCCTTTGAAGTCTCATTCTTCAGCCCCCTCTCTCTTAATTAAACGTCCTGAAAACGTGCATTTTGCGTGTATGTTCTGTGCCTGTGGTACCTTGTCTCTTGCACTTTGTATATATCACTTGATAGCATCGTGTTCACAAAACCCAGCGAACTGTGCTTCTTGGGCTATAGAGGTAGGTCTGACAGTTGAGGATTTTAGCCTTCCTTGGGGAGGTGAGAACGTGCGGACAAAGAGTGTTGCCTGCCCTTCGGGTAAACAGTGAACTCTGCCCGCCGTCAAGCCATCAGCTACTGCAGCTGCCCCCTGGTGGGGGGACTCAGGAGGGAGAAAGCGAGACGCCGGCCCTGGGGAGATGCTACGAAAGGGGTCATTTCAATGAGCCCAGACTCTTGCCTCTTCCCATACCCAGAAGAGCACTAAAATCACTAACCTCAGATGTCTGTTCTTGTGATTAACAGCCATCTTTTCACACTGGACTGCATTTTCTTGTTTTCCCCCAGAACCTCCTATATATGCTCCCTACCTGTTTGGAACAGCCCCTCAGAGCGATCTCAGAGGTTGATCCCCAGGCTAGAGTCCTCAGTAAGACTCCTGAACTGGCAACTTTCAGGCTGCGCTTTTTTTTTTTCAGTCAACAAACTCACCCACGAAGACGGGACTCCACTCCACGCCCATTTGCGTGGATCACAAGCCGAGGCAGTAGAAGCGGGCTTTGGAACGGGACGGGCGGGAGGAGCTGCTGCCGGTCTCTCGGGGTGTCCGGGCCCCTCCCCCCCGGACTGGGGAGGGGCTGGGGAGGCGGGGTGAGGGCGAGCCCGCGAGGGGGCTGACACGGCTGTTGGCGACCCCCAGGCCGCAGCTGCGGGTGCAGAGGACCCACCCAGAAGTGCTGAAGGTGGGAGCAGAGCTCGCAGGCCGCTGGGGAGCTGAGGCGGGGTTGGCTCCCAGCGCCTTCCCCTAGGCTTGACCCAAGGGCGGGCAGAAAGGGAGACTAAACAAAGAATAAGCGCTCACTGGGAGAAATCGAGGGCTGCCTCCCAGTTCGGGGTCCCGTAAAAAAGCGTGTCCCGGTTTGAGGAGGAGGAGGAAGCCTCCCGCGGCTGGCGTGGAAGCTCGGCGGCCTCCGCGGGAACGGTCCTACCGCGAGTGACCACGTGCGGGTGGCCACGTGGACCACAGGCGCACAGATGGAGAGGCGAGGCCAGCAGAGCAGAGTCGGGGGGCGGGGGGAGGCAGCCCCTCCCTGCAGGGGAGAGAGCAGGGCTGGGGGCGGGAGAGGCTCAGCTCCAAGGCGGGGGTCTCAGAGCCGGGGTGGGGGGGTCATTTCCACCCGTGTTCCCTGGACAGGGCATGTTCAGGATGGCTTGGCTGTAAAACCACGGTTATATGATAAATATTGGTTTAAAAGGGGGAAATAATACAGCCCATGGGGTACAGGGGGTGATTTTCTACATGCTTCAGATTCCACAGACTTTTCAGTGGTTGTTGATCTTATTTTTATGGTCTTCTAAAAGAATTGTCCATTTAAGACATTTTCTCAAAGATGTTGTTGAATGTGACAAAATGTTGGGATAAGCTTGCTGCTGGCTGTACAGGAACCCGCGTCAGGCTGCACTTAGTAGGAAACTGGCAGCTCTCAGCTAGATTGGCTGCAATTTGGACTGTAGGGCTGCCCGCTGTGAAAGGTTTATTTTTAATTTTTTTGGCTGTGCCACATGGCATGCGGGATCCTAGCGCCCCGACCAGGGATTGAACCCTCGCCCCCTGCAGTGGGAGCGCGGCGTCTTAACCACTGGACCTCCGGGGAAGGCCCAGGCGTGAAAGGTTTAATGCCAACCTCACAGCGCAGCGGAGCCGATTCACTCTACCTGAGACCTGATGTGGTCCGTGCAAATCACACCTCCAGCCACAAGGCGTAGAAAGAGAGCCATTAGCCTGTTTTCCTGAAATTTGTCAAACACGCTCACTTCAGAAGTAGCTCTTTCATCTTCCCCCTCCATCAGCTTCGCCACCAACTAAGACGCAGTGGTTTTTTCCCTCCTAAGTTAAAAGACTG
Organism: Balaenoptera physalus; assembly: GCF_965194825.1. Lineage (NCBI taxonomy): Eukaryota > Metazoa > Chordata > Mammalia > Artiodactyla > Balaenopteridae > Balaenoptera > Balaenoptera physalus. The sequence continues at coordinate 177,401,208 of NC_138883.1, read as the reverse complement.
TTAATGCCCAAGTATGCTTAAGTCCGGCTGAAACTATTTTAAATTCCTTGTTATAGTAGAAGGCCTTTTGCTATTTCTGAATGGATTACTTGTGACACTGATGGCCCTGCAGCCCCAAACTCTCCGTTATCCTCAGCAGAGAGCAAACCTTGGGTCAAGACAGCATGATTTCCTGCTACTGTCTCAACTCTTGAGCCAATCGCTTAGTTTTGGAGCCCAGAGCTTTCCCTTCTGGGATTGTCAACCAAGAGGCCAATTGGTGTCCATTTTGGCAATGGATTTTGTGATGGGGAAATTTTCCCAGTTGTAAGTGGACTGAAATCCCCAGTGAATCCCACCCGACGCAGAAAAGCACGAGTCCGTTGTGAAACTGGCATAAGATTGCCCTCTTCAATAATAAGGGCCTTCAGAGTTAACAAATATTACTGAGGTTATTATTTTCCGTATGAGATGATGAAGACGTCTGAAATAGTGTTTTCAGGGCACTGATGAAAATCAAAGCAAAATGAAAACATCCGATCATTGCCAATTTCCTTCTCTCCTAGTGCCTTCTACTATCAATGAAAGAGTCAGAGCCTATGCTCCCATCCATGTGCAAACGGAAAAGTACAGCTGGGCACCAGCATCTCCCGGGTAACCCCATGTGACCGGAAGCGCGGAGGATCTTCTCAGACCAGTGCTGCTCTGTGCTGGGCTGGCTTTCCAGGGGGCCCCAAGTGGGCTAGGGTGTGGGTCTCCACATGAGCTGGGCGCTCACGCGTGAGTGTTGATTTGGAAATCTCCCTGGAGGACCCGTGAGTAGTTCCATAAACACTTGTTTGGGCAACTTGGGACAGATTTAAGCTGCTATGAAAAGGGGAACCAGACCGATTTTATTTAAGCCAACACATTAAAATTGAGAAAGATGGCCCTCCGAGGAATACACACAGGAGAATGTGATTAACTAGGTGTTAACTTTGAGTGGTTTGGGCCAAGTGACAGCTGCGTGACAAGCAGACTTTGTTTTCACGGCGGCACAGGGTATTGGACATGGGAGGGGGTGGGAGTTTGTTTGCATCAGTGAGAGACTTGGTCTAATTTCAGCATCACTCCCTGGAGATGATGGAAGGATACAGATCATTTTGAAGTCTAAGCGGCTCTTTCTTCGGCCACGTTCTACCCTTGTGACCCAGTTATACTGCAGGCCTGGCAAAACGGCAGAACATTTGACAGGACAGTGAGGCCAGGAGGACGAGAAGGAGGGGTCATACCCACATCCTCAGAAAACCTGGCCCGACGTGGGCTTCTTAGCACAGGCGAGGAGAGCGGGAGAGGGCAGAGGGGAGAGGAAGGCTGTTGGTTCCAGTAGGTTCCAATGCCGTCAGAATCTGCATCTTCTTCAGAGGACTAGATTTCTGCTGCACCATTTTATTTGAATTAGGATGAGAAATGAGAGACGATTTCAAACCCAGCCCAAACCCAGAGTCAGCAACTCTGGTCAAGTGAAACTTTGGAAGAGCTTTTCAGGGTGAGCCCGGGCCAGGTGGCAATGCCTCTGGGTTCCTAAGTGACGGCTTCACTCTTTTCCAAAGGGCACTCAGGAGCCCCCCAGGGCGTTACTGAGGCACCAAAAGGCCTTCTTAGCGGCCACAGGGCTTCAGAACTTCCCAGCATTAGTCATCCCTTTGGCTTGAGGCCACCCTTCAGAAGGCCTATAAAATGCAAATCTGGGGAGAGATGCGGGTGTTCCATCAGGCCCCTGACAGCAGGGACCAGAGGGCCTGGGTGACAGACAGCCCAGGAAGGCCACAAAGGGGCAGGGAGGGTGGCAAGTCTGATGCCTGTAGCAGTCTAGTTCAGATTGGGGCCTCACTGGTGGGTCATGAGATCAATTTAGTGCAAGGGAGCCAGAATTAAAGGAAGAAATTAGAACATTCAAGATGCAAAGTGCATGATTATGTAGGCTGTATTATTTTTACGAAATCAAACTTTTGTACCTGTGGGCCGTGGTGCGGTACCGTCAGGCAGCAGGTGCTCAAGCTCAAGGGGTCAGACGACTTTTCCTTCCTTCACAGCGTTGCCGAGCCCTTCCCGAACGATGGCAGCCCAGCTACTGCTTAATCCGGTGAAGACATTTTGCAACCCAAAAACAATAAATAAAATGCAGCCAAACGTTCCAATAATGCAAAAGTAAGTGTCCCACTTTGCCATCTCCTGGTATCCCTTTCCTGAAGCCCCCTTCCGGAAAATTCCTATGCATATTACAAGCACACATCGACCCCTTCTCGCCCACCCTTACTTCCTCCTTTTTCACATGACAGCACACCATACGTGTTCTGCATCTTGCTTCCTGCGCACAATACAGATTTCAGCACATGAGGTGCAACTTCCATCTTTTCTCCTGCAGCATAGTATTCCATCCCCTGGAGCACTGAAGCTTCTTTAAACCGGCTCTGACGGACATTTAAATTTGTGTTCAGTCTTATAAACAATGCTGCACTGAACATCCTCACATATGTGTCAACTGAAAAAACCCCACAACCTTGAAGTTGAGAATTATGTCTTATTTGGTGGACATACTAAGCACTTAGGCCCGGGAGAGAGGCTCTCAGATCGCTTGGACGGACTGTAAGGGAGAAGCCAGGATATATAGGAGTTTATGCAAAAAAAAAACAAACCCAGATCGTCGGAACATCGAATGATGACTGTTAATTAAAGAAAACCAGACATCTCAAATTAATGAATTTAGCAATTTTCTGTGTATGGGAAGACGCAAGGGTCTGGGCTCACTGAAATGATTCCTTTGATATGCACCTTAGCTCTCTGGGGCCGGCATCCTGGGCTTCTCCATCCTGAATCCGCTCAGGGCGCACAGTCTGCGGCGGCTGCAGTGGCTGACAGCTTGATGGCTGCAACATACTCTGTTTACTGACACGGCAGGCGACTTTCTTTATCCACATCTGTCTGTGAACTCGTGCAGTAATATCTATAGGCCAGATTCCTGGAAGTGGAGTTCCTGGGTCAAAAAGTCTGTGCATTTTAAAAAGATTTTGATAGAAATTGTCAAATTTGGTTTGTTCCATGGAGGTGGTACCAAACTATTAATGCCATTTTGCTGCCTGGGCCCTAGATCCAGGCTCCCCACTACCCTACGGCACCCCACTGGGCCTTTCCTTTTATCATCAAGAAGTTCCTCATGCCATGTCTTGACATGGCACTGCTGCCCTCCTGCTCCCCCTACCCACCCTTTACTTCAAGAAAGAATCAACACCATTCAAAAGACTTAAGTCTTCTTGGATATTGCAACTTTCTTTAGTTGTAACCATTGTCAAAAAGGCTTGCTTCAATGAATGTCTTAGGAAAAATTTAACTGTGCTTTAATTTGGATGAGACTGGGAAAAGGCAGTGTATTAGCTTCACAGGAGCACACACTTAGCAATGACTTCCGGAAACAGCCAGAGCTTAGGGAGGGTCCTGCAGCTTGTATGTTTGAGCATCTGGATCTCCTCCGTGGCCAAATTTTTGTGGCAAGTTCTGCATGACAACTCAGGCAATAATCAGATCAAGTTCATTGCTGTTTCTGCAAATGCCCTTAGAACACCTGGTGGGCGGTCTCTTTGCAACACCTGACTGGAGATTAAATTCCTACTTAATGACAGAAGGTAAAATCTTTCATTTTTTTGAGTAGCACTTAGTGGCTGATTTATCAAAACATGATCTATCATGATGCTAATTGCTTGCAATTTTGTTTTTGGAACGTACTGAAAGAGGCAAGTACTGCCATCCTATTACAGGTGAATTCTTTATGGCTAAGCTAACCAAGGCGTGGTGGGCAATTTTGAACATGTGAGCAAGTTTCACTGAAAAAAAAAAAAATCCCAAACCTGTTTAGCTCCACATCAAAATCAGAACAAGTGTCACATTTGGTCTCCTTCAGTAGACCCCGGATTTTCTCCTAGGGTTAAGGCAACACGTTGAAACATTCTCACACTTCAGAGCATGGAAGATGTGATGTACTACTTAGCTAACATCCTAAACACAAGTTTAAAATATGCTTGCAAAACCACGGTTATAGTTTTATTATGGGGATAACCATGACCATGACCAAATATGAGATACAATAAACATTTCACCTCCAAAAGGAGCATTCCTGGAGAGGTGAATATGGTTCAAATATGTACTGGATTGCACCCCAAGTCCAGATAAGCTGCCAACTGCCTGATGTTAGGGAAGTCCATATAAAGTTGAAGCTAAAAATCTGTTAAATCCCAGTTCATCCTTACCAGGGCCCTTTTTCTCAGAGCTCAGCACAAAGGGGAGATTCTACAAAATGTGTACCTAACAAAACACGTCAGCAGCTTGAATGGAGCAAACTGGTCCAGATCTGAGAATTCCAGTAAATAAATGAAGCTGAGCATTTATTGCCAACGATCATGTCACTGGGGCCACAGAAAACTGGAGCGGGGCAGCTGGGGGGCGGGAGGGAGCATGGAGCCAGGGAAGACAGTGGAATGCACGCAGGTTGGATTATTTATGGCGTGCTGATGAACAGACAACTTTCCATATGAGAGGAACGGTCAAGCTCGAGCAGGAAGAGGTCCAGAGAAAGAGAGAGGAACAAAAGAGGTCATGAATAAAAGCGACAGCTAATGAAACAATACAAATCTAAAATGCTGTAACTTTCAGAAATAATTTAGGGCCAAAAGAAAAAGAAAAAACAAAAACAAAAAAACCCCCTCATTTTTCTGGCTCTGGGACAACTTGCCAAGAAGCAAAAGACATGAAGTGAAATGGACGTGTTGCATTTAAGACCAAATTTGCCTGTGCCTTCCTAGCTCTAAGGTGGGGGAGCTCCTGAAGCTGGATTTATTCATAGAAAGGGAAAGGGACAATTTTATTCGTTTTTTGCTCATGTATCTATTTTTTCAACAAATACTGTACACTGTTCCTTGTCAGGGGCTGGATCCTCTGGGGCTACGTGCTGAGCAGACACAGTCCCTGCCCTCAAGAGGCTTATGGTCCAGTGTGGGAAACAGACAAGCCCACTGTGAGGATTAGGACACTGGGGTGGGAGCTGTGACCAGGGCCAGCGGAGGCCACGGAGGGCAGCCACGGGGAGGAATTCGTGGCCCAAAGTGTAACTTAGAACAGAAATCATCTAGTGAATTTTACCTCCTGTATTGATTAAATAGACACCAAACCTCCATGTGATCCCAATCCCAGTTTGATTATTTAAAAATTAAAATACACTTCTTATGCAAAGATGCAAATGTCTGTGGTTCTCCGTAGAGGTTTTATCCTTGAATTCTGGATGTGGGGCCGACCTGAGCTGTTTTAAATTACCCTTCTACGGCATTACATACCTCTTCTTGCAAGTCTGCCCAAAGGTATAATAAATAACTGCCACCAGTTACTCCATGGCCCGAGTGTGCCCGACGCTCTATTTGTGTGGCATCGACTGTTCACAACAGATGCCTTGTGGGGGGAGCGGTCATGGCTCCCATCTTACCGGTGGGAGAATGGAGCCTCGAAAGGTAACTCACGGGCAGTAAGCCTCACAGCACCTTCTTGTACACGTCACTGCCTGTGGGTCACCTACGTAGGCTGGGACTGTGCCAGGACCACGTCTGCACTCACGGAAGGCTTGTCAATCAAGACCCCCCGGGGAATCAACTTGAGCTGGTCCCAAAGTTCTTTAGCTGAATGATCCCCTTTTATCCTACCTCCCCCGTCGGAGTCCCTCTTCGCAGCATTCCCACTGAAGAAGCGCCGTCGTTAAGGACCAGAAACTCCCTGACCTAGGTGGCACCGGGCTGCTCCTGGCGAAACGCAGGGAGCGTCCTGAAGAGAAGGGGACCAAGGCAGAGCGCTTCGTGAAGAGCCAACTGCATCTCCCCAGCTTTGCTCTTGACCCATCCTAACCCTCTATTTCTTTCCAGAGGCTGAGCCCTCGCTGTCTTGCTCTCACTGCAAGAATATGGGATTAAACACGGGCCACAGGGGAGAGTCCTCACAACCTTGGGGACTTCGGACTCTCCTTTACGTGCGGGGTGGATGCACTCTGCCCCCCGCACCTTTGTCTCCAACCAGACTCGCTCCTCTGCCCGAGGCCTTCTTGGCCAGTATTTCAGAAATACTGCTTAGCATCTGAAGACAGAGGGGTCTAAGAACGACTTTAGAGTTTAAGTCAAATTTCATGGTTTGAACTCAAGTAGTATTCGTGGTAGATCTCATTTGTTGGTGTCTTCGAGACCACTCTTCCAAAAACAAACTAGATGCTGCGCTGAATGGTAAAGCTGTCCCGTGACTAGCCGAGTTCTAAAAATATTCACACAGTGGAGGTCTGATAGTATCTCTCTGAGATTGGGTGCAGCGTGATCGATTGATGAACCACAGCAGAATCTTTCCGAGATTTCTATCCCTACCTTCTTATTCTCAAATTTATAAAACTATTTGCAAAAAACCCAAGGGTTGAGTTTTCCCTTTTTTGCGCTATTTGAACCCAAACTGTGCTTATGAACACTTGGTTTTAAAACGAGACATTCAAAAAGATGATTTAAGACCCGCTAGCTCATCAGTTAGAATTTAGGTCTTCCTCCGTTTAGGTAACTTCCTTTAGCACAGAAAAATGTTATGACGGTGCCCGGGCCCAGCTTCAGGAACAGGGCTGGCCACGTGCGCGGCGCTTTCAACTGAAGCCCGGGATTGAAGTGTTCAGACTCCCCCATTCCGAGAAAACGATTTTGCAGCCAGGATGGCCAGAAACTTCAAATGGCAACATTTCTGATTCGAGGTAATTTCCCAAGAATTTAACAGGCAATCATTTACTCCTGACTTTCAAAGAGGACCCGGGCTTGAAAGGCACAGTTGCATCTAAAATTGATCAGCCAGTGACAGCCCTCTGAAGTTACTGGGGAAGAGGAAAGGCCGCTGAGACACCTGACATCTGGGCTGAACTACCCAGTTCACTCTCCAGGTTGTAAATTTTCTGGTTCAAAAGACTTTTTGAAAATAACTTTTTAACAAAAAAGTGGTTTTTCTATTAGCTGAAGTACGAAGAAATGGTTGATTACTTGGACAGGGAGCAGTACAGGGATAAGACTTAGCATCTAAGCTTCAACGGAACGTGCATTTAAGAAAATGAATTAAAAAAAAATCAAAGTCCTGAAAACACGGACTTTCAATTATGACAGACGAGAACCTTATTTAACACGCTGCTCTATGGCATATTCAAATAAACTAGAGAATCTGATACAGATCAACAATATGCCAGGGTTGAGCCTGAAATGATTTTGTCACCTGGACATTTATCACATTTGTCGACCTACTTAAACAGAAAACATGTGAACAAAAGGACACATACACACACACAGACAGGAAATAACTCAAACACACGTGTTTTTACTAAAAACTGTACTTGAAGGATAGCCTATAATACTCTACATTTCAATCTGCAAATTTATCTTTTTATTGAATCTGAGATAAAGTCTCAGATACTAACAGGACATAGAATTTTAAAATAAAACTGCTTTATGTTAGAAAAATATGCATCAAGGGCATATGTACATATATATTTCATAGAAGAATAAAAGTAGGTACAGAAATCACTTCTGCTCATTAACGCTGACCCTAACTTGCTTGATTTCTGTCGTGAAGCACCTCCACGGAACAGAGGAAGCGGAGAGAGCGCCTCCCCTTCCCCCTCGGCTCGCCGTCTCATTTTCCGGTCTGTCTCTCTCACTTTCCGCTTTCGCCGTCTCGTTTTCCGGTCTCTCTCACTTTCCGCTTTCGCCGTCTCGTTTTCCGGTCTCTCTCACTTTCCGCTTTCGCCGTCTCGTTTTCCGGTCTCTCTCACTTTCCGCTTTCGCCGTCTCGTTTTCCGGTCTCTCTCACTTTCCGCTTTCGCCGTCTCGTTTTCCGGTCTCTCTCACTTTCCGCTTTCGCCGGAGCGCTGGACGGCGCCCTGGCTGGAGAGTGCGCTGAGAAGCGTCCAGAGAGTCGGCGGGTCCTCGCACTTGTGCTGCTCTTCCCAGTGCAGGAGCAGTTCTTCCCTCCTCCCCAGCGTCTGTGCACAAAGGACGCAGTTAAAGCCAGGCCGGGGCGGGGAGAGGGCAGCGTCGGGGCCGGGGCCCTCGGGGCCCTCGGGGCCCTCGCGGCCCTCGCTGCCCTGGGGGTGTCCTCCGGGCTCACTGGGTCCTGGCTGGGCACCTTCATGTTTCGCAAGTATCTCCACATCATTCTGATGACGGAGGTAGAGCTGCTTTTTCAATCTGGGGACGGCACAGAGTTCCCCGTCCAAGGGACGGTGCTTAAGCTGCTTTCTTCTCTCAGGATGTTTCCAGAAAGGAGCAGCCTGTGGAACCAGTTCTCCCTGAGCTCCCCTGCTTCCTGGGGAGGGTGAGATCTCCTCTTGCAACTGGCCCTGGATCTCCTCTCCATGAACGTAAAGCAGGTGGAACTTGATTTCAGCAAAAGACTGGGCAGTGATCTGACAGCGGCCACATCTGATCTGGAATTTGACCTCATCAGCCTGGTTCAGAAGGAGGTCTTCTTCCAGGCTGGACTTGGTCTCCCTGGAAAGGGGGGAAAGAGTCTGTATCAGCTCTCATGGAAGAACACAACCGGAACTTCTCCTTACAGTTCCTGGCCTTCCGGGATCTAAGACACACGCACCGAGGAGGGGCCGAAGGAGGGGCAAGCAGAGAGCGCGTGGGGGGCAGAGGCTGCGGTGAAGGCCAAGGTCAGTCCTGCCTGGGGCCTCACGCTTCCCACGCCGGCAGGGTCCACTTCGGAAAGAGGCTCCCCCGGGAGCCACCTGTTCTTTGGCTACCATGGCAACAGGTGTGCGCACCAGGAGAGCGGGAGGTCCCAAACGAAGCGCGGCAGGAGCCCACTGGGTCCAGCTGAGGCGACTGTCCCCCGCCGCCCCCCACCCCCCCAGGGCCCTCCCTCTCCCTGAGCATCCAGTGCAGTCTGGACATCTTCGCTAAAACTCAGCACGGACTCCGTTCAACAATTAAGAAGTGAGGTTTCTTTGGGGAGGCTGCTATGTACCTCTATCGGAAAAGGGCCAGAAATGCCTAAAGAGACGCAGAGAAACCCCAGAAAAGCCGGGAGGAAACAGGACAGGCGTAACTTAGTTTTAATGAATATGACAGACCAAGCTGAAATTGAACAGAAAGGATTTAGAACCATTAGGACAGCTGGGAATGGTGAGGGGCCGAGGATCTAAAGTGCTGGAAAATGTTTAACTTTCACGGCGCTGACAAGTATTCACTTCAATGCAACCTCGCCCCCATCACCTAGAGCAAGGTGGACAGACCGAGGGCGCTTCCCTGGCTTACTCACAACTCTCAGGCCCGCCTGGCAGGCTTTCAAATGACTCAGCTGGTTCGTTTACGGTGCTGGGAAGCAGCGCTGCACAGACAAGGACACAGGAGAGAGTTACCCCGGCCTGGCGGGGAAGCAGGGCAAGCGCTGAGCAGTCAGGCCTGCACCTGGGGGCGGGTCCGTGCAGCAGAGCTGCGCTGAGCCCCCGCCGCCTGTCACGCCGTATTCTGGGCCCAGTGGTGCTCTTTGGGTGTACTTCCTGTGGCCAAGAGTTTGGAGGAGATGACTTGTCCAAAGCACCAGAGCTACAGACACTAAGTTACTCTTTCATATTTCAGATGCAAAATTCATCTCTTGCCCAACTGTCCCCAGCGTCCCTCAAAGGGACCTCTGTGTCCTGGCTCGTAGAAGGCGGAGTCATCAAAAATCACTAATGATCAGAGACCAGAGAGGAATGCGGCCACTCTTCACAGAACGGGGAAGAGGTGGCAGCTACCTTATGAAATCCTGACCTGGGGTAGGGTCTTCCAAACCCACCTTGCTGCATGTGGAGTCTGGCCCTGACCTCTAATCCGAAGCACCCCCCACTCACCTGTCCACCGGTCCCTCCATCCCTCGGGCAGTCTGCTTCCTGGTCCTCAGCAGGTCCCCCGGCTGCGGCTGCGGCTCGGTGCTGACGGCCACCCCGTGCGCCTCTTTCAGGTGGCCGAAGTAGACTCTGACGTGGCCGAACACCTTCGCGCAGAATTCGCAGCACACGAGCCTCCTGGGCCGGGAGTCGCCGTGATGCAGCCGCACGTGTGCGCTCAGGCTGCCCGGCCGCACGTAGGCTTTGCGGCAGAGGCGGCAGCTGTAGGGCCGGCTGTCGGCGTGCGTGCCGGCGTGCTCGCGGAGGTGCTGCTTGGGCTGGAAGGTGTGCTCGCACACGTGGCATCCGTGCCAAGGCTTCTTGAGGCCGGAGAACCCATTTCTGAAGGCCGAGCCGGGCTTCGGGGAGGGGCCTTCGTCCGGCCTGCCGCCCGGATGCTTGGGGGCGAGGGAGTGATTGAACGACGCGTGCCCCCGGCTGCCGGGCGCGGGGGGCTGTAACGTGGCTGCGGGCGAGGCCAGGGGAGCCAGGGCCGGCAGGACCAGGACAGGTTTGGGCATGATGCTACGGTATTTTTTCACAGCCCCAGGTTTTTGGTCCCTGGATTCTTGGGGATCGGCTTTGGCTCTTTCTTTGCCATCTTTACACTTATTAATGACACATTTCTTCCTTTTACCCTGAAATGTCAGAAGTTCATCCGGGACTTTGCGTTTTCTTCCTCTTCTCTTGGCTGCCCCGCCGTTCGGTTTTGTTTTGTGGTTGAGGTCGGCTTTGGTGGCCGGACAGTAGGCCCTGTCGCAGGGGCTCTGCCTCGACGCCTGTGGGGCAGGTCCCCTGTCGGCCACCTGGGGGGCCGAACAGAAGCCTTCCGGGACGGAGGAGGTCTTATCACCGGCTGCCCCGAGCTCAGGGAGAGAAACATCCGCAAGGTTCACAGCTGCTCCGCCTTTGTAAACTTGCGACGCCCTCGTTCTTGAGTAGGGCAGGATGGGCACCTTACCTCCGGGGATGGAAGAGACCACCTGAACCGCGTTTCCAATAACGCCTGGCGACAAATGGCTCGCAGCTCTGGCAAGGTCGACCTGTTCTCTAAGTTCTCCCCTGGAAACAGCAGGCTTCCTGGAGGGCTTCTTGCCTGCAACGCCTGCTCTCCCTGAACTCTTCGGGAGGCCCCGCTCGGCAGAGGGCTCCTCCGGCGTGGACAGCGCTGGGGCGGCGGGAGGGTCCCGACCTCCGTGGTCGCTGGTCCCTGGAGGCCCAGGGTCTCCATGGCCACCCCCATTGGTCAGCGAGGCCGGGGCCTGGCCGGGTGCCAGCGCCGGCTTGGGTGGGCTGGGCTTGTGCGGGGCCTCGGGATGCTCAGGCAGGGCAGGGGCCGCTTGGGTTTGGGCGGGAGCTTGGCTACAGCCCCTGTCGGAGGAGCTGAACCCCGGTTTCTTTCTGGCTCCTTTGCTATGTCCTGGGCGTTGGTACCGGGGGATGGGCAGCTTCAGGTTCTTGGGCAGAGGCAGTCTGGGTTTCTGGAGTGGCTGAGCCGAGGCGACGTGTGGCAGAGCGACGAGAGAGAAGGTCCCTTCCTGGCCGGCCACCTGCATCAGCGCGTAATTCTGGGGGGGCATCCCCAGGGCCTTCGAGCCGAGGGACGGGCCTGGATGCGCGTGGTCAGAGAGGGAGGGCGCCGGGCCCGGGAGCACTCTGGGCGCCAGGACTTGGGGCGCAAGTTTTGGAGCGATGGTTCTAAACTGACTCTTACCCTGCAGACCCTTCCCACCCTGAATCGTTCCAGGAGGGCTGTTTGATTCACCTGCAAGGACAATGCAGTATGAAAGGTCACGCTGGTGTCACATAAGCATCTTACCATTCCCTCTGCCTGGAAGCATCCCTAGAGCCAGCCCTGCCCTTGGGGGCAAACCCCGTGTTCCTCAAGACCCAGCCTGAAGGTCAGCTCCTGCCCACCTTCCCAGGGACTGATGACTGTCCTCCACGGTTCCACGGCCCCAGTGATAACATTCACCACTTTCCACGGTAATTTATCTGTTTATGCATCTCTACGACTAAACACAGAGCTTCCTGAGAGCTGGGGCTGCCCCCTCCTTGTATTCCACAAGTCCGTCCTCTCCACTGGCCTAATTCCGCCAGGGCGACCCCACCCCTCCCCCGAGCTCCCGGGCTGCACGCCCTCTGGCATGTTCTGCCCTGTACTCTATTTCTTTCATATAAATGTCTTGCTTTCCCTATTAAGCTCTGTGAGCGTGAAGCCCGTATTGGATCTGCCTTGCTATTTCCCACTGTATCTTTGGTACGAAACAAATGTTTCTTGTATCAAACTTCTTTTTCACTCAATTTCAGGATACACAGTTTGACCCACTGGCAGCACAACTGGTTCTGCACAGTGGATGAATTCCAGCCTGAAGGCTGGCTTGGTGGCTGTTTTCCCGTGTGACTTGTGGATTTCTTCTCACACCTTCCAAACTGTTTATGTGTGCTTTTGCAATTACATCACCAGTATTAAAAAAGCTGACGTGACACCTTACAAACATGTTGGAAGAAAAACAAAAAGATACACAAGTGATAAGATACAGAGACAACATAAAAAAATACATGAATCACACAAAAAGCCCCTTCCAGGACACCAAGAGGAACAATTTTAACTGACAGACTAACACTTCATATTCCTGAGATTTATTAGGCTGACAGAAGAGCAGTGATTACTGCTCTGAGGAACAATTAAGGAAACATTTCGATGCTTCTAAGGGCTGATTCATTGATTTTTATCCCCTGAGGCCTCAAGCTCCGTAAGGCCTGGCTGCAGAAGAGCTTCCCATTTCTAAGTACCTCATATTAGTCAAGCTTCACTTCAACTCGTGTTTACCAGGTACCTACACTGTTCTAGACATTGGATATGGCAGGCCCATGATTCCTCTTCTGAAACCACTGCGGCCAGATGTATTTTGGAATTTACACTTTCAAATTTTAGAAAAGTAGTAAGATGCTCACACCAAATGTTACATAACACCCAGCAGAGTCTGCAGAATACCCCTAGTTAAATCTAGTACCACTTCTGTAGTAAAACATGAGTATTCACAAGGGGGAAAAAAAAAAATGAAGATTTTTGAAGTATCCTATTTCAGTTCAGGCTTTGCCTCTGAATCAGTTTTGGTACCCAACGTTTGATAACATTTGCTGTTTTCAGAGCCTGTTAGATTTTGGAGTCATAGGAAGAGGACTGAAGAACTATTTCTTTAGGGGCCACCAAGGATATAAAGATGAATGGATACAATTTCTGCCTTAGGTAGCTGGCAATCTGGTAAAGCAGACAAATAAACATTAAAAAAAAAAAATCAACCTTGATTTTCATGTCTACAGTTACTGAACTGGCAATTTTAGCAGAAAATTGATTTTTTTCAGCAAAAATGACACTCTGCAAGTAAAATAGCACAGTAGGAATAAGGTTGAAATATATACTGACTGACCAGCTTATTTTGGTAGCTTACATTAGAGGAAGAAGGAAAAAGACTTGTGTTACGGTCTGGGGAAATCAGACAAGGATAATTATGTAATCTGTTGTTTTCCTTTTTGTCTTTGCTACCATGAAGTTCATGGGTAAACTGACTGGTCGGTCACCTCACAACAGTCACCCAAGTTGATATGCTACATTTGCTTCATCTTCCTGCATAATTTAATTCATTTTTTACTTCTATTTTCACAGCCTTCAAATTTAAACATCTTTCATGTTAAGCCTCATCTCATCTTTTTGGAAGAAGTACTGACGTAAGTTGTAAATATTGATAAATATACTAAATCAGAACTGGTAAAAGTTTGCAGAGAGCTTAAAATTATTGAAAGCTTTTGGTTGCCTAGGGACAAGGCTTATTAAATAATTCCACTAACAATCACAACGGTCTTTGCATCTACACAACCTATCAGGGGTGAGGGAGGGAAAAAAGAAGAAACATTGGGTGATTTCTGTCTAGGCCATACTCTTAAGGGATCGAGCACACAATATTTATAGCGAGAAGAGCTGGAAGAAAGGGTATGCTGGCCTTAATTAGTCGCAAGTCCTCTTGAAATAGTATGTGACAAATATGCATCGCAGCACAAGACACGTCACTTGTCTTGCTCAAGTCTGTGCAGTCGGCTCGCAGGGGCCTCCAGGGCCTGCTGCCCTCGGCTCCTGGGAGCGCTCTGACCCGCACCGCCTCCAGGCACGCCAACCGCCCCCCACCCCCACCCCGTGGCTGGTCCTCGCCCGCGCTCTCACTGCCCTGACTGCATCCCTAGGTGACCCCGGTACTTGCTGCAGCATTCCCTTCAAGTTTTGTTCAAACGGCCCCTTCGTGATGAACTCTTCCCCGAGCGCCTCAGTAACCTGTACCCCATTCTGAGCTCCCTGCCCCCCCTTCCTGTTTTCATTTTCTCCCGCACACGTGCTCACGGACTTCATTATGGTCCGCAGCCCCCCCCCCCCCCCACTGGAGTGAATTCCTCGAGGGAGGGGAGTTTATCTGCCTCTTCAGGGCCTGGAACAGGGTTAGGCATCGGCTCAGAAATCTGATAATTATTTGCTGAATTTGTAAGTGGTATTTGTGATAAAGTGACCAGTGGCTGAAAGCAAAAAAAAAAGATCATAACTTAAAAGCAAACTTGAACAATGCCAAATTACTTTTGGAAATTTGCCCACTGCCAGCATAAGGAAATGGGTTTGCACCATGATTTAAAAACAAACAAACAAATGAAAAACCAAACCAAACAACAACAAAACCTTTTAAGATAAAGGGGAGAGGTGAGGCCAACAGACGAGCCACCTGAGAAACTAACAAGAGAGACAGTAAGTGATGCTGTTGGGATGTGAACCCCACAAACAGTGACAGAAACAAACAAGCTCTGGAGAAGACATCGCTTTAAAGAAAACAGACATGCGAGGAGGGAAAAAGAAGGGGATTACAGTGAAGAGAGGAGGAACAGCTAGAAACAGAAAACCGACCCTCTGAGGCAGAGAATGGCAAGGTCAGCACGAAGGGGAGCAGAAATAACACAGAATAGAAGATGCAGCTGAAGCAACAGCCGGTTGTCAAGGCCACGTCAAAGTCCCCGAAGACCTCAGCTGGGAAGGGGCTTCCTAGGTTTTATGACCAAGTGTAAGAAAGCAACCTTCTGACGGTTAAGGTTTCCAGCAATGAAACCAACTATCTTTATTGAGCCATTGCAAAGGGGAGGGAGGGAGCTGATTATGACACGTGTAAAGTGGATGTGCTTCAGCGGATCTTCAAGAGTTCCTCCATCACAGTGAAAATGAAATCGCACAGGAAGAGCAATGGCAGGCAGAAGAAAAGGAGGCCGGCCGTGGTCCAGCAGCGCAGGAAGCTCCTTAGGGTAACCAGCTGTCCCGGCAACAGAGGACGCTGATCGGTCAGCAGCCTGGTGGCCTGAGACCACAGAGCCCTGGCGAGAGGTACAGGGCCTGCCACACAGAATCATCCTCCTCAAGTTCCCTGCGATTCAGAGAAGTGGGTGCTGGCGTAGAAAAGTGTATCAACTGGCTTCATGAACACTAATCACAAGCTAATCACGAGAAATCTGGGGGGTGAAAAGATGAGGCCTTGCACAGTGAACTAACTTACTCATGCCTGCCCGGATCTGTTGGGAATTACATACAAGGGTGGGGTCTTCACGAAGGTGGTGCTGAGTCCCACCTCCCAGAATCATTAATGGTGCAGTGATAGGGAATGAAACGATGCATCAGAAGAAAAGCAAGGCAGGAGAAAGACGTCGAGGCCACAAAAACAGAAGGAAAAAAAACCCCCAGGAATTACTAAGACGTCCAGCAACAGGGTACTAATACAATACTCATCCAACCATACAATGGAATACTATGCCGCAGTGGAAAAAAAGAACGAGTTAGACTGATACGGAATACTCTCCAAGATGTGAGGTTTACCGTACGCTATCACTTGGATTTTAAAAAAAAAGCAGTGAGAAACACACACAAATCTATTCCTGTATATACACAGAATATCTCTCAAAGGAAACCAAAGAAACTGGTCTTAGTGTGGCCTTCGGGGTGGATCCACCGGGGGAAGTACAGGTTGGGATGAGATGAATGTGTATTTCCCACTGAATACTCTCTGGGCCTGGCACACAGGAGGTACTTACAAATATTTTTTGAACGAATAAAAGGAAAATGAAAGTTTCCCTTTTGGATCCGTTTTGCAAAGGGGTATCCGTGGGGATATTTGTGATGGGTAAGTTGTGCGTCCGTACGTAAATGACTGTGTCCAGATGACACCTTGAGAGCCTCTCGGGTTTTTACTTTCCTTGCCTACTTAATGATAAGAATTGCTAATGATAAGGGAAGTAATCGAATCGAATCGTCTGACAGGCAGTGCATCACTACCCACCAAGGTTCAGCCCTGGGAAGCATCAGAGCTCATTACCTCCGAAGGACAACCGAAGTCCTGAGAACTGTTCCTCCCAACATTTGGCTCTTTAAAATAGAACAAGGCAGTTTGCAATAAAGGTCATTTATGCAGGGTTTTTCTTTTTTTTTCTTTTTAAAGAGGTTTGAACAATAGGAGTGTTTAGAGAAACTGCAAATGCCATTAAGTTTTTTAAAACACTGCGATGTCTGATCGTGGGAAGTCTTTCTTGGCCATGTAGCTGCAACAGTGGTTTATTCCACGACACATTTACAAGGCCTCTCCCAGATGGTGTGATCTAAACCACGTCACCTACTAAATCACAGATTTCATAGAACTGTGCACTAAATGGTAAGTCGAAATTTCCACTGACATTCATCATTTCTGGAAATCCTGCGGAATTACCCATAACACAGTTAGAGAGACCCACAGGACTCTCAGGCACTAAACATGGACTTTTATTAACTGAAAACATAAAAGGCTCACTCAGTAAAATTAATTTTTGCACAGTTCTACAATGCAAATACTTAGTATTAGGATTTTAAATGTGGACTGTTTTTTAATATGTTAAGCATATTAAACAATTATTTTGAAGAGTGACATTTACAGTTGGTGAGAATTTGATCTAACTGTGGATTAAAGGAAAACGAGGAGGTAATGAGTCCTTATTATGGTCTAGAATCTGTGCTCATCTCTTAATTGAATCCTTATGCAAACTCTGCAAATAAACATTATTGTCCCCTTTTACAGATGAGGCAAAAAGAGGCTTGGGGAAGTTAATTACATGCCAAAATCCACACAACCCAGGTCCGTCCCATTCCAATGTGAAGCAATGACCTCCCTTCCTCTCCTTCATCCGCCCCTCAAAAGGGGGAAAATTCTTTACAAAATTGCCCTAATTAGCTCCAAAATATATTATCTCTGAATTTTAAGGAGAAGAAAAAAGAAAATTTGAAATAGCAATGGCTTGTCCTATCTCCAAACTTCAATTACCATTAAATGATTCTTTCCAACAGCCCACTTATTAGAGGAGTGATGAAAAGGTAATAGTCACCTGAAGGTAAAAGCAGATATTCAAAGCTGAGTTTCCCACTTCCCATGCACAGGGTTCTGACAAATCCAGACAGGCGGCCAGGTCTCTGCCTGGAGAAAGCACCCTGTGTGTCCTCCTCCATCTCCTCCAGAGCACGGGGCTGGTGCGTGTCGGCTGCCCTGAGGGAAGCCGAGGGCCCAGTGACACCACGCACCCTCATCTGAGCCAGCCCCATCAGACTGTTCCACAACGTGGCCCCGCACACAGTGTTAAGAGACAGGAACACGGGGCAGGCGACTGCCCGAGAGCTGCAAGCAGCTCACTTCCTGACTTCCACCGGCAGAACCGAGGCCCGCGGTGCTGCTTGTGAACAAAGTTCTTCCCGCCCGACCCTTGGCTGGTTCGGGCACGGTTCCCCCTCATTCCATCTGTGGGGACCCGAGGGCCCGCGGCTAAGCCGGAGCGGAGGGCAGGTGGAGAGAGAGGGCCCCCGCTCTTGACGCAGCCCCTGGCTCCAGGCTCAGAGCGAAAGTGTTGCCAAGTCTTGGCCACAAAAGAGCCAAAACTTTTAGGGCTTGTTTAGGTTTTAATTTTATTAAACTGAAAAACCCGATCTTCAATTTCATTGGTTGGCATCCCTGTTCTCCCTCCCACTTGGCTTTCCAATAATAAGTTCCAGTTGGGGTTCAAACTGTTTCCCAGGATGGTCTCTGGTTAAAACAAGCATGGTAAAACCCCGGAGAAATCTGAGATGAAAGAAGTGCCTCAGAACACAAGGGAGCTCAACTTAATTTTGTTGAAAAACCTACAAACACGTGGAGCCGTCGCCCACCCGTTCCCCCGCATGTCCCGGCTCCGCGGCGCCGTCTACAGGGCGGTACTGAGTGCTGGCGGGAGAGATGGCACCGTAGAGTGTGCTGGCAACGCAGGCACATGGGTGCCTTGTTTCCAAGGACTCGGGATGCCAAGCATCACTCTAGTCCACACGTCTACAGCGCTCAGCCCGCCTGGAGTCATTCTACTAGGAGCCCAAGTTCAGGAAATCTGACACTGTACAAAGGAAGCAAGCATATTCCCAATTTATGTGTCAGGTACTGTGCAAAATACTTCGCATGCCTTATCTCCTTTAATCCCCACAATGCGCCAAGTTAGGAATTACTGTTACGTGCATTTTACAGACAAAGATTTTGCAGCCAGTGGGTAACAGGCTGGAACTCAAGCCTTGGCCCACGTGACTCCAAAGGCTCTCTTCCCAGCTCTACCTGCTGCCTGGAAGCTATTACGCGTGGTGACAGTCACCATCACAGTCTCTAGTGATAAGATCATGGGTTTGGGGGTTCAGACAGATGTGGGTTCAACTCCTGTCTCTGTCCCGTGGTTTGGGAGAGTTACTCTCTCAGCCTGAATGTTCCCATTTATGAAATGGGCATAATAGTATCTGGTCGCTGTCAGGATTAAATGAAGAAAGTACCCATTAAACGTGCCAGGGTAGTGCTTACCACATGTCAGATTCTCAGCAGTTTCCTACCTTCTCTTGCCAAGAAGTATGAAGCTCCTGACATTTATTTTTGGTGGGAGGAAAAAGCGCACAAATCTTGACCGTGAATCATACGGCAGCAGCCCTGAACCCTTAAACGGGTATTTCTTTTTTGAGAGGTAAATCAAGGAAAGCGGGAAGAAATAACTATTACTTGTGAATGATGCGCCCCATAAACCTGTAAAGCACTTCTCTCTGGCCTCTCTCTGGCAGCTCACCTATTACGTCTGATCCAGCCTATCAGGCTCTCTTTTCCCTGCCCTGCCCCCCAATTTTTGCATCCAGTTGACAAAGTGCTAATCAGATGAACAGTTCTAGTGAATAGGAGTGAACATATGTGCATTGTAAAGAGCTGTTTTCTGGGGACACCCTCCTCTGCTTTTGTTTATATTGAGTACTGATGCTAACTGCTGTTTTTCTCCAGCTTAGCAGGGGACAAAACTCCCCTAGTGGCCCTTCAGGGGATGGGGGTAAGCCCAGGTCTCATGGGTCCTGGGAGGGACGGGGTCTAGAGTGGGACTAGCGACTCTGGCCACATCTCAGGAGGACGGTGAGAGCAGTGGCCACAGGGTTTCTCAATTCGGAAGAGAAAATACGGGGACTCTCAGAGGGTGGGGCAGGGCAACCAGAACTTTGACAGCACTTGTAGATTTCAGTATGCTGCCCGGGGGTGGGGGGGTGGGGGGGTGGGGGGGTGGTGTGGGGAATCATTAAGAAGTAAGTTTAAGATAGCTTGTTTATAGAAAGAAAAGTCTGGCCTCCAAAGAGGGTCTGTAGCCCATAAAATTGAACAAATTAGATATGTGAATATGCCATGAAGCACGAGGAAACAAGCATTCTTTACGAACAAATTTAAAAGCTGGTTACCTAAAACATTAACGGCAATAAAAGAAAAAAAAATTACACAATGTGGTTTTTGTTAAATTCAAGTAGCTAATTATTCTTTTTGGGTCATATAATTAATGTCCCAAATGAAAATTTAAAAAGCACTACATTTAAAATACATTTTAATAATGCTCAATTTCAGTGAATTTCTCCTTCACTTTAATTAAGCCCCCTGTATCAGTCCTCATTTCTGGGAGGAACTATTTTTAATTTCAAGTGCTTCTGATGAAAAACAGTTGAAAACTATGAAATATTCTTATTTTTAATGCATTGAGAAAGATGAAGTTACTTATCTTTTCGGCAAAAAAAAAAAAAAAAAATACCAAAAAAACCCTGTAATATGAGCAAGACTTTATTCACTATTACAAAGCAGTCAACTTGGTATCTTTACCCAAATCTAAGAATGACTGAGTAGCACCAGAATTTAACTAAGAGCTAATGATCTATGAGGAACGCAAAGCAAGACAGAGGGATGCTTTATTAAGCCCATCCTCTTGTTATTCTTTTTGCTGTTAATATTGCTAGGATTGTGAATGTTCAGTTGAGTCACACAGCTGAAACTGAGGCCTTGCTAACTGAACCACATCAAGGTGAAAGCAGCAAATCACTTCGTTTGACGCTCTAACTCCCATATAAAAAATACCTGTGCATGCTGTCTTTCCAGGAGATTCCGACTTCTTCTGAATCAGCTGTTTCTCAACAGGACTGGTGAGCAGGGAAACACCTCCTGCAAAAGGGCTTTAGTGAGCTACATAAACGTCTCAGGGCAAGAAATCTTCCACCACCGAGTTAAAAATGGACCCCTTCTGTTTACACCTTATATTTCAATATCAGTTGGAACAGTTACATATCTGGGATGACAGTTGGTGAAGAAAACCTTTTCCTTAGTGGGATGAACAGAAAGACAAGGTTTCAACATCAGAACATGCAGTCAGTTGGAACAACTAAACTAGGACAGTGCAGAAAGTTCTTGCTTTTGGTCAAAATACCATGATTATGAAACTAAAGTGGTAAAGATCACAATGTTTCAACAGCAGGATAGTTAAAAGCAAGGGACTGGAATCACAAAGGTACTCTTATTTTTATACCATAATTTCAAAAGTAGATTTGCTGTATATATATATAGAACAGACATTTTTAAAGAATGTGCAAACTGCATTTTAAAAAATGAAATAACAGTTCCACTGCTTTATGGTAGAGTTTTACAGATGTTTTATCTTCACTTCTGATTTATCTTCAACTCACACTGATTTAGGACTTTTTTTTTTTTTTTTTTGCTGCAAGTCTTTCTATACCTCAGCTTTTATGTCAAATAGTTCATGATTTGTAAGTACAAATGTACAGCACCACGTATTTCTTTGTTATGTGGATAACTATTCCCTAAAACTCCTGCTTGCTAAATCTTTACTGTTCCTCATTTCTTCAATCAAGGTACATCTTACCTTAACACAGAGAGACCATCTATGATACTGACACTTGGAAGAAAATAAAGAGAAAGAAAAGGAAGCACCAGGCACTGCTGGCACCGAGGTCCTGGGTTTGTGGTAGTTATTCCCATGGAGCTGACCAGTCTGGCCCTCCGTGAGCTAACCCTCATATACTGTACAGATTCTGAGGTACAAAACCACGAAGGCCTCGGAGTGTGAAAGCTGTGGGACCAATCTGGACTCCTTTCCTTTTGAATTCTGCCCGGCTTCTCCTCCATCAATATCTTTATTGTTCTTTGGATGACAACTACAGACCTGGCTGAAGGAAACATTTACTCTCGTCCGCAGGTTAGGAACGTGTAAGAGTTAACTCCCCATTTTCTCCGGGGGGATGGAGTGATGACACAGTCCACCTGCGTTCTCTTTTCCCCGAGGCGCTGCACGTTCATAGGTGTGTGTGCTTAGGTAAATACTCCTGGTCCTGGAGTTGGCTTCCTGCCTGATCATCCCTGGATACTCCCAGCATGCTGTGCGTCTTTCCACAGTGCTTACCCCGCCTGGTTCCCCTACTTCCCCCGTGCTTTCCACTCCCACTGCCTGCTGCCTGGTGCTGGAGAAATCCAACCACTGTGAACACGGGACAACATCATAAATGTCAGGTTTCCAGTCTGAGACTGCAGACTGATTCCACAGCCAGTTTCTTGTCCTAGCAGACTCCCTTCAGTCCCTCCCTGGGACCAGCCCAGGTTTCTCCCACTGCTCGTCTGAGGCCCCGCCCCTCTGCCCCACCCTACCCTTCCCCCATGGCTCTTGCTCTTGTCAGTGATTTTTGGCACTGACCTTGCAATGAACTGAATATTTGTGCCTTCCCTCCCCACCCCCAAATTCACATATTGAAATGCTAACCTCCAGTGTAATGGTATTAGGAGTTAATTAGGTCACGAGGGTGGAGCCCTCATGAGTGGGATTGGTGACCTTATAAGAGGGACCCCAGAGACTTCTCTTCCTCTCTCTCTGCTACAGGAGGGTACACTGAGAAGATGGCAGCCTGCCACCCAGAAGAGGGCTCTCACCAGAACCTGACCATGCTGGCACCTGATCTTGGGCTTTCAGCCTCTAGAACTTGAGAAATAAATTTCTGTTGTTTGGAAGCCACTCGGTCCATGGTACTTTGTTATAGCAGCTTCAAGTGACTGACACCTCGTGCGGAAGAGAGAGGTCACTGCCCCTGCTTCCTACTTCTAAACTCTCCTCTTTAATTATACAACACAAATATGGTTACTTTTTCCTGGGGTGGGGGTCAGGAGGGCGAGGCCCTATTGCTCTAAATATACACCATATGCCCCGAGTCCTGAAACACAAAAGGTGAGAAGATGTGTATCTCAGAATCAGGAAATGGGGTTTCCCAATGCTGTGCTGCACCCACTCTTGTCTCCAGGCCCCTCTGCTGCCTCCAGGCTCCTACACCATCAGCGAGCCCCGGCATTCAGGAGGCCTTCCCGACCATCCCACCTGAAGGCAGTGCTCCGCCCAAGGCGCTCAACTCTTTTCTTTAATTGTCCTTCACAGCACTTATGTTTATAATGAGATTATATTACCTGTCTCCTCCCACTAGAATGTAAGCTCCAAGAAAGCAGGGGCTGGCTTTGTTCACTGCCAGGACCTCGGTCCCTAGTCCCTGTCTGGTACGTGGCCATCACACAATATGTTATTCACTAAATGAGTGACCTGATAGCTCTCAGCTGTATTGTCTTGCTTTCTTCTGTGCTTTTGCTGGACAAGAAACTGTACAAACAAAACCAACAACCATAAGTAATCCTTGGGCTTTCTCTCCTCTTCAAGCTACCGCCCTATCGCCTTTCTTTTCTTTGTGAGAAAATTTACCATAGGCAGAGTATATGCTCCCCGTTTCTACTTATTAACGCTATCTTTCCTCACCCTAAACCCTTAAACCCCCTTGTGAAGGACTGAAATGTCCCTCCGTCAAGAGTCAGATTCGGTGCTTAAGCTCTGGTCTCACTTCATCGTCCACCCGCTCTCGAGAGTAACGTCTCTGGGCCGCAGATGCAGGACCTGAATGTTCCTGGCGAGGTCACAAGCTGGTAGGTGAGAGACGGGCTTGAAGCCACTCTGGCCCCAAAGCTGCTCTCCTTCCGTTCCAACACACTGAACTTAAGGAAGGGGTTTGGCGATGACTCTGTTCATATTGTCGGTCTCCTCCAGCGGCTGTGAGTGCCACACCATCCATCTCTATGCTGGGAAAATAAAGATCCTTTTGACTAACCTTTTCCAATCAGAGTGTGACCATCAGGAGAGAGAGCGTGCGCTTCCTTTTTCTAACAGGAGTCTACAGCATGGTTACTGGAGGCTTACAGGAAATTTAAGATTTTAAGGAAATTAACACAGAGGGAGTCCCTTCACAATGCCCTAGTGCTTAAAAGCCAGTCTTCTTCCATGGTGGCCTTCCTCTTCTTCTTCTTTTCTTCTTTTTTTTTTAATTTTTATTGAAATACAGTTTATTTACAATGTTATGTTAGTTTCAGGTGTACAGCAAAGTGATTCAGTTATATGTATACATGTGTATCTATTCTCTTTTAGATTCTTTTCCATTATAGGTTATTACAAGATATTGAGTAGAGTTCCCTGTGCTATACAGTAGGTCCTTGTTGGTTATCTGTTTTATATACAGTAGTGTGTATATTTTAATCCCAAACTCCATGGTGGCCTTTTACAGAGCTTCTGATGAACAAACCCTCCAGGCTTATGTCAAAATGTAACTTTTTTAAAGCATCAATTACACAATCAATTTAATAACACTTTTAAGTACCGACTTAAAGAGGTTTTTTATGATGAGCAAAAATGACAGGAAAAAAATCATTACTAAGGTCTTTTATAATTTCAGTTATAATATAAATTTCCCAGATTTTTTTCAAATCCTATTGCACTTGCTTCCAAAACTGAGGTCAATGAAGAACATTAGGACTGAATGAAAAAGTCTGAAAATGCTGAAAGAATTTCTAAATTCCTCATGTGGTAAGTCCCGCCCCTTTAGTCAACTGGACAGAGCATCTGAGAAATTTCCTTTTTTGGGTGGTGAGGGGGAAGCTCCTCGGGGGAAACAAGACGAGTTGCGTTCCATGCAAGAAGGAGAACAGAGGCCTGGCTTTGGTCCTTTCACTTACTGCTGGAGTGAGCCTGCGCGAGTTCGTCGTCTTTCCTGGCCTTAATTTTCTCTTTTTACCAAGGGAGGATTAGACTAGAGCATGGTTTCTCAAAGTATGGTCTGCCAACCTGGGGAGGGTCCCCGCACTCTCTTTTCATACTTGTAATAAGATGTCACTTGCCTTTTCTACCCTGTTGGCCTCTTCACGTGTTGCATTGATGGAGCAAAGGAGGTAACTGGGTAAAAGTGAACTCAGGCAGCGACAGCAAACTGTCCAAGCAGCCATATCCTTTGCCACCATACTCCCTCAGTAGAACAAAAAGGCAGGATGAACTTTCAGTTTTCTTAAACCTTGATCCTTACAGGCCTTTTAAAAATTCTGTACGATGACACAGTTCATCCCCCCCAGAGCACTTCCGCTGCTCACTGAGGCATGACGGTGGCCACGAGGAACAGTGCTCACGTGATGGTCTGAAGCTGAACTAGCTGCTCTTCATGGAATAACCATCTTGACTTGAAAGAACATCTGACAGACATATGTTGAGAGAACATATTCAGACCTGGGTACCTCACGGACATTTTCTCAGAACTGAATGAATGAAGCTTGTCATTACAAGAAAAAACATGTGGCAGTATCCATGGCCAATGATAAAAATCATTCTTTCGAGCAGCATTAGAATTTTGGAAAACTTGAATCCATCACCAGGAGACTGAAGCTTCCCTATACTTAGTGATTTTTCAGGTGAGACTGCGGGTTATTTTAACAAATATGATTTTTAAAATATTGTATAAAATGACATATATAGAAGATCTGCATAACTCAGTGAACTGTTTTCTAATACACATTGCACGATGGACCAAAATGTAACAGAATACAAGAAGTACACTGACATGGTTTCAAATTTCACATTACAACTAAACTTTAAGCTGTTACCTGACTCCTTTAAACTCAGGTATAGTTATCTGACACATTTTGGTGTAGTAGCAAAGAAAATTATCCACAATTATCTGAAAAGGCTATTAAAATACTCCCTCCCTTTCCAGTTACTGTAAAGCTGGATTTTCTTCAAATACTTCAACATAAACAATATATCACAACATACTGAATGCAGGACCAGATAGGAGACTCCTACCATTTTCAGTGAAGCCAGACTTTATAAAGATTTGCAAAAAACATAAATCAATGCTAGTCTTCTCACTAATATTTTTGCTTTGGAAAATATAGCCAATTACACAAAATATGTTATTTATGTTAAGCTGTAGTGAGATTACTGTTATTTTGAAATGAATTCACAAATACATAGCTTCTCAGTTTATAATCTCAAATATGGTAAATCCCATTTGACACTACTGACATAAACAAATATTCTTTGAGTCCTCCAGTGTAAAGGCGCCTGAAACTAAAATGTTTGAGAACTGCCGACTATATGAAATCTAGTTCAAGTTCTTTCAAGATTCTGATTTTTTTTGTTGTGTATGTGAATGAGAATAGAAAATAAAATCTGGAAATGTCTTGCTTTTAGTTGATAAGTTTTTGTTTCCTTCACGCTTTTCCCTTGTGAGAATATAATATGGCAGATTCATGAGACAGAGTTGTGAAAATAAAGTGTTCAAAGGTAATTTATCCTAATAAAAATATAAATTATAATTAAATATCACTAGTTGGAAATGTTAGAATACAGCTTAAATAAAAAAATTTTTTGACAAAAATATTATAAATATTAATGCTTTGAAATTTATTTTACTCAATTTATATTCATGGAACATCTTATAACATATTTAAACTAATGACATTTTAATTTTTCTCCAATTTTAAGAAATATCACCACAAGATTCTCTTAGTAGTATTATACTCTTTGAAAAAAACAGAGCACTGTTTTTCTTTCAGAACTTTTAGCAAAATGCATTCAAAATCATTTAAAGTTACTTTATCAAAACCAAAATAATAAGTTGCTATTTCTAATATAAGTTGGATGTCGGAATTTCTGTAAATGTTTTTAGGGTTTTGGGCCAATTAATTTAAAGACAAGAACAACATGTTCATTCAAAGCATGACTAGACTTACAAATTTCTATTCCTATTAGTAGTAGACTTTTACAAACATAAAATACCTAGCCTGTACTTCTGGTTTGCATAACATCTAAATACCGCTGTCGAAATTCTTTCCTTTATCCCCACTCAGCTTATCACACCAACTATCTGCATAAATAAAGATGTAAGCACCTGCTATATGGCAAATGGTCTCGGGGGCAGATGTTCCCATCCTTGTGTTCATGTCGCTGGGGCCGCATACATTATCTGAACAGATGTATACAATCTGAAAATGTTGGGTCCCACGGTGAGATGTCTCCAACTGCTTCCTATCAAAGTACATAAATGCTGTTTGCACCTGCATTTATGTTAATGATAGAAAGGCAGCAGGGGTTCTGACAAAGTGAGATGTGATGCTATGAAATACATTTACATGGTTAATTGGAATTTCTGAGAGACTCTGCTGCCGAGTGGCTACAGTGACACTGATACAGGCCAGAGGAGATGATCTGGTGGGTAGCCTGCTTTTTACGCAGTGGAAATCTGGCTATTTCAAACAACAGAGATACTCATAAACCGAATTTACTAAAAAGAATATTCCAGACTCTAGTATTTTATCTCAAATAGAAGAATAACTCCCAATATGAGGTCTACCTGATAAGGTTTAGGCCACCCAAGTCATTTCCATTTTGTTCTACAAGGAAATTTCTATAGGTATGTGTGTGTTTTCCATTTGTACTTCTGTCGACAGCATAACATACTAATACAGCAGTATTTTGCAGAGGTTATTACACTGGAAAGTTCCAATTTCCAACATTAAGGAGTTAACCAAAACCAGCTTGAAAATGTCAATTTGTACTTGGTCTGCAATATAAAATGGTACCAAAAGGCCAAGAACAGCACTTACACCAATAGTTAAGATCAAAATGTTTCCATATGAATGTCACATATTTAGAAACATAATATTTTGGTAAAACATAGGGAATGCCCCTCCCCCCCTTTAAAGAGGTCACAAAGCCACCTTAACCACTAAGTGCAAAGCATCAAATTACAGTGCTTCTCTTTGCTACTGTGTATTAAATGTGAGCCCTGAAGAGCCAGAGTTCACAGCAAGAGTTGTCTTTGTAGCTTTACTGAGCTAAGAACTTGTGGTCACTTTCAAATAATATACTTATTACTTGATTAACCTGACACTGATCATATCAACTTTACACAAAGTTATTACATCTGCCTTCCAAAAGAACTTTTATTCTGTAACTGACTCTGAGATTTATATTGTGCTCTAAGAGTTTACAAAGTGCATTCATACATGGTTGAGCCTCACTCGCAGATTCTATATTTGTGCATTCACCTGCTTGCTAAAGTTTATTTGCAACCCCCAAATCCATACTGGTGGCACTGTCATGGTCATGTGTAGACATGCACAGGCAAAAAGTGTGCGTCACATTCCTAGCAGTAGTTGATGCTCTGCCTTGTTTCTGCTTCCATACTGTAAACAAGTGTCCTTTTTGCAGTCTATTTAGCACCACATTAGAAATTTTTTTTTCCTTTTTGTTAGTGATTTCACTGTTTAAAACAGCCCTCGAGCATAGTGCTGATATGCTGTGCAGTGTTCCTAAGCATTAGAAGAGTCTGATGTGCCTCATGGAAAAAAATACGTGTGTTCAATAAGCTTTGTTCAGGCATGAGTTATAATGCTGCGTCTGTGAGGCCAATTAATGTCAAGGAATCAACAAGATACATTCAGTGAGGTGTCTTTAAACGGAAACGCACATAAAGCCAGGGTTTGTGTTGATAACTGATGAAAATGACCAAAGGCGCACAGGAAACCTAACCCTGCATTTCCCGTAGGAGCCACGGTGCAGTATTAGCTAATTCAGTGTTTGTGGTGACTTTACAGAATGTGACGGCTGCAAATGACGAGAACCAACAGTACCTTATCTCATTGGACTGTGCCAGACCAAAACTAACATCCCCATTTGAAAGATGAAAGGACTGAGGCTCACAGATTTAGCCAAGATCACAGAGCCTAGAAAGAAGGGCAGAAGAATAACCAGAGCTCAGCTGTCCAGCTCTTGCTTGGTGTTCTTTCCCCAGACTGAGAGGGGAGGGGAGGACAAAAGACAGGAAAGGAGCTTAGGAAACATCTCCAATACCATGTTCAAATGGTGAAACTTTAGTTAGGTAACAAGACAATAAGGCATTCTTAGGTTGAATCCTCATAAAAGGTCAACTCCTGCTTGGATAGACAGCCCAGTTTTATTCATTGAAACTGAGCTATAAGAGAGTAGAGCTTAGTTTGGTTTTCCGTTTTCCCCCTTTGCTCCTTGCTCATTGCCCCTCCAAAGGCAATAAATATTTGTTAAGTGAACACATAGACTTGACAACTTCAGCTTGGTGTTTCATAAAAAACAAAGATTAAAATCTTTTCATAGCATCTGAGCAATATGATTTTTTAAAAAAATGTTTGAGAGTTTAAAGCACTTTTAACAAAATTTAATATGTATTTGAGAAACCACTACATGCCAGGATACTTTGAAGTCCGCCAAAGACAGAAAATTCATTAAGAAGTTTACATAAAGAACCCAACTGATACTAAGAGTCTAAAATAAGTAAGATCATTTTCCTAAACTTAAAAAAAAAGAACATTATTTAATTTATTTATTTATTTATGGCTGTGTTGGGTATTCGTTTCTGTGCGAGGGCTTTCTCTAGTTGCGGCAAGTGGGGGCCACTCTTCATCGCGGTGCGCGGGCCTCTCATTATCACAGCCTCTCTTGTTGCGGAGCACAGGCTCCAGATGCGCAGGCTCAGTAATTGTGGCTCACGGGCCTAGTTGCTCCGCGGCATGTGGGATTCTTCCCAGACCAGGGCTCGAACCCATGTCCCCTGCATTGGCAGGCAGATTCTCAACCACTGCGCCACCAGGGAAGCCCCAATTAGAACATTATTAACTACCTAGCCCAAGTGTTCCTTTAGTTCAAAAATTCTATATTCACTAATACCGAAAATGTTTATTTCTGCAAGACGTTAAGTACAGCTTTTTACGTCTATAAGACATAAGAATATATTTTTAGGCTGTGCCATGATTATTTTTAAAGTATTTCACTGAATCAGAAAAATCTAGGTTTGTTTGTTTTTTTTTCACAGCTCCAAACCTGAATTCACATGAAAGACAGTAATGGCTATTGGCGTCACAGTTAAATAATGCACAGGTTTTGAAAATTAGTAGGCATGGTACAGAGCGTGTTTAGCTAACTGCAGTGTTTCTGAAGGGGGTCATTAAGACCCACTACTTCTTACTCAAAAGAAGTAAGATGCCTCAAAGCATCTGCCATTTTCTCAGCGCCATTTATTCTTACTCTCACTGAATAAAAATAGCACTCACAATTTGATAACTATGTTTTAACTATACAAATGTTATGACAGAGCCGAGAAAAGTGTTAGAAGACCTCTAAGACCTTTCTACTCACAGCAGACTTGCCTAGGAAATGGCAAAACTGAATTGCAAAGCTGGCGAGTATCTAAGAGTTTTGAATGGCTCCAGCAAAACAGACCCTCCCTGGACCTAAGACTCTTTTCTGACCAATGAACAGTGGGACTTGTATTAATTAACTGTGTGGGGACTTGACACTCATCCTGCCCTCTCCAAGGTGCTCACTTCAATCCTTAACTGGCACAACTACAGTCAACTTCTTCCTGGCACATAACAAACGTAAACTGTCCCTCTAACAGAACCATTTGGCAAGGCTGCTCACTTGTGTGTTTCCTCATCTGGCAAGTAAATCAATGCTTTTGCATTTTCAATCACTGTGGTGGTTTTCTTTCCTTGAACAAATTTAAAGTGGAAGTTATGACTGTAGTTGGCCTTATCATGTTGTTTTCATGCCTTTTTTTTTTTTTTCCAAAACATGGTTTATCACTTGCTACAATTTGCTGTTTTTCAACACAAAATACATGTCCTTAAATTTTTATTAGCTTATCATTTGAAAATACCAAACAAAAAAAGAAAGTATGGGAAAACCATAAATCCTATCTCCAAATCCTGAATGCATGAGAAGATAGAAAATTGTAACAATAAGTCTGATGAACTTCTGGAGATTCTATAAGTAATACTTTTACACAGAAAGGGATAATAACGACACTATTATTATGGAAAGCTTTTAATATAGTACAGATTACCTGAGTGATGTCACAATGTTAACTTCTTTATCCAAAATTAGGAAACATTTAAATAGAAGGCACTGGAATTTCTAATTAGTTTCCTCTAGTCCTTTCCTAGCTTTAATCCACATCCTGTGACCCCTAAACCCCACCTGACTGACTTCTACACTTGTGCTCACATCCTGAGCAAACGCTACCTCCTGTCGTGTTTCCTGACTGGCCTCAAACTTCTGGCTCAACCGACTGTTCTCCAAGTACGTCCCACTCAGGTCTAATACAGCATTTGTCATGCTTTATTCTGGTTAATTACACACATGTCTGCTGTTCTACTAGGGTTTTGTGTTTTGTAAGAGCGCAGGCTTCTGTCTGATTTATCTTTGGATCCCTCATGGCATCTGGCATAGCTCCTGGTAAGTACTGTCTTGGTGATCATTAAATCTGCTTGCACCGTATGAAATTTTGTTATAAGATAGTGTCATACATGATGCCATGGATTTTCTTAAGCTCCACAACTCTGTTGTGATGTCCTACCTGAATTTCATACATTAACATGTATAATGTGCATGTGTGCGCCTGTGTGCGTGTGCGTGTGCTTACAAGTCTGAAATCTGAAAGTGCTGTAATTTATAGACAGCCATCACTAGTTCATTACATAAATCACTCAGCATTTAATTAATGAATGACATGTGATCAGCAAACTTCTCATATCCCATTAGTGATTATATTTGATGAAAGAAATGAAAACAAAATCATAATTTAAAAATCTGGCATTTTTCTTTGTTAAAAAATATTAATAGTAATCCAGGACACACAGAAAGCATTTGATAAATGAGTAAATTAATGAATAACCGGGCAATTCTTAGGCCTCATAGTTTTCCTTACCAATATAATTTCCCATGATACAAATTCTAATTTCTGCTTACTTTGGATTGAAATAGCTTTAAGCATTCATATATTTAATTAAGCACAATGTTTCATCAGAGGAAAAAAAGGGGGATGATCTAAAAATAGATTAGAGATCTTCTTTATAAATTTACAGTATGACACAGGGGACAAACAGTCTTGGATTTTGATGGATCTAGGTTCCAATCTTAGCTCAGTCACTGAACTGGTTGGTGACCTTGGTAAAAAAAAATCTTATCTCCCTGAACCACAGAAATAAAGATTATATTGTGAGCATTAAATAAAACAACGGATGTCAAGTTGTAGGTAGAGTGACTATTACACTGAGGCCCTCGATTAACTGAGATCTTTTAGTTATTGTATCTCTTTCTCTGTCAGATTCTGGGTTTGGGGCTCACACATCTTTGGTCCCAGGAAAGACAGACGCAGAATCTGCGAGAGCTGCTGAATCCTCCTCGCTAGGCCTGAGGGCATCTTATACTTTGGTCAAGTCAATGGAGGTAATAACTAAGCTTACACAGCAGCTCAGAGAGGTAGACACAAAACCAAAACAAAGTAAACCTTGAGGAGAGCAAAGTAGGCAAGAGGTGTGAGTGGAGACAAGCTTTACGTCCCTGTGTCAGCCAGAAACCCAGCAGCTCGTTGCTCAGTTACTCACCCTGACTCATAACCTGCTAGAGCTGGGAAAGAACGGCAAGGAATCCTGGCTTCGCTAGTAAGAAACCCAGGCTTAGGGGCAAAATAACTCGTCTGGCGGCGCACAG
The DNA here is from genome assembly GCF_965194825.1 of Balaenoptera physalus. Taxonomy (NCBI): domain Eukaryota; kingdom Metazoa; phylum Chordata; class Mammalia; order Artiodactyla; family Balaenopteridae; genus Balaenoptera; species Balaenoptera physalus. The sequence continues at coordinate 177,368,987 of NC_138883.1, read as the reverse complement.
CTGGTTGGAGCTATATCCGGGACAGGACGCAGCTTTCCTGACGCTCAGTCCAACACTCTCTCTTCTAAGCAGCCACACCTCTCCTCGCCTGCTCGGAGGAAGGAGGTCATGCCAGCTCGGACGCTGAGCTGCCAAACCCTTGATCAGCTACAAGCGCAGAAATCTTCCAAGGGACACATACCGAAACGCTCACGGGCATGCACACTTCTAATTTCCAGCGAGGGCCTGCTCTCCCCACCCCCCATCACCCCCGTCCGCTCTCTTGCGCTAGTGTCTGGGGCTAGGACGTGTGCGATTCTCAAGGGCTCTTACTCTCCCTCTGGCCACGGGCCTGGATGAGAAGGCAGCCAGGGGTCTGCTCTGCGTTCACTTCCCATGAGGGCCCCTGGATCACGCGTGGCCTTTGAAGGCTGCGAGCCATCCCCAGCAGGAGGCAGCCGTGCCCATCTCCCCGCATGGGCCTCCGCAGGCGGACAGGGCCCACATGTTAAGAAGCACCCCTGAGAGCAAGAGCCGCTGTCACCTCGTAAGGGCCTGCTCGGCGGGGAGCAGTGTGCAGAGTGACTTACATGTGTTACCTCCTTTAATCCCCACATCACCTAGAGCGTAGGGCTTACTGTCTTCATTTTACAGATTTATAGATGAGAAAGTTAAGGTCAAGTGATGTACCCAAGGTTATGCACTTCAGGGGCAGAAATGACTTTCAGACAGACGCCACGCTCTTCACAGTTACGCCACCACCTTTCATTTTGGCAGAGCGAACAAAGAGTGTTCTCTCCAGTTCAGGGGTCTTTAAAGCAAATGCCCTCCTTTCACTAACAGTTACACCTTCCACTAAGGAAGCCCAGTTTTGAATCATTTAAAGGCATTATTTTTCTCACACACATATCGAACCTTCTGCAGGGAAGAGAATCAGGAGAGGCCGGGGAAAGACTTGAATTCCTCTTAAAGGTTAGACTTTGCCGTTTATACTGAGGAAAATTTAGTTATTCTTTATTCAGAAATGACTCTATCTCTACCTGTAAACTGCTTTCCTGAAAGGTCCAGGAGCTCTTGCTAAAAAAGAAAACCATGATTTTCTTTTTAAAAATTCATATGGAGGGGAAATGGTTTCTTTTATGTTTCTTTTTGTTAAACGGGTATGTGGGAAGAAATAGGTCAAAAATGTATAAGCGAACATCTTCCCTCTCTCTACATGTGCGTTGTGTGTGCATACGTGTGCATGAATATATATACTGTATACATCCTTCTCACTAGAACACGTGTCATTCTGCTTCATTAAAGCCAATACTCTGTCACTTCATTTGATATCTGTTAGCGCCAGCTAAATTGCTAGCTGAGGTGCTGGGGTCTGTGAGTTTTATGTGGAATGAGATGGCCTGCTCTCAGTAAAGGGGACGTTGTCTGATAAACCAAGAATCCATAGACACTCAAGTAATTTACCAAAAGAAATCAACTTTCGTATGTAATTGGATTTTTTGTTCTTAGTTCCAGGAAATAAGTCACCTTATGGTTAGAGGGCAGTGACGTTAAATGCATTAATTCAAACTCTTTACGACACACACCATTACCGGTTTCCCTGGCATGGCTTATCTTACCTTGATCTTTTGGTGGTACTGAGAAAGCACTCTGCATTATGATGTTTTTGACTTGAATAACAATTTGCCTAAAAATAACCAAGCACAAATAATAATTAGAAAATAACTGAGATGCCATGTTAACACATACGAAAAATATAAATTACAAGCTTTTTATTTATAACTATATGAGTAATAAGGAATGGACTGAACTATTGGGAAACTGAAGTTTTTATTTTCCTTCTAGTTTTTATACAGACAGGATTTTACTGAATGCACTGGTGTGGGCTTGGCGAGGGAGCAATGACACACTGAGAGGGCCCTGTACCAGCCTCTCTGCCCTCGTAGGGTCAGGCAAATGTGCAAGCAGGCAGTTAAGGTTCCCTAAAAATGCCCTGCCTGATAATTATGTTTTATAGATTCTGCTTAAGAAATAACTAAAATATTTAACAATATAAGTAAAGGCAGTATAACTGCAATATAATCATTTGATGAAACATAATTCAGTCATTAAAATGCAATTTTGAAGATTACGTAGCAACATGGAAAATGGTGACGATATAATGTACTGGATGCACACACCAAATGACATACACACGAGGACAACAACTGTACAAAAAACGAAGGCACGGAAAAATGCAGGACAGGAAATATGTTAATATGTACATTAGCCTTGTTCTCGGTGATATAATTACAGGTGTTTTCCCTTCCATTTTAGCTACTTTCCAAATTGTCTAGAATACGGGGTTCCATATTAATACACTATTTGAATGTATAAGACAATTAAAGTCCTTGAAAAAATATAGGTAAATATTTTTGTAAGCCTTCAAACACGGAAGTGTTTCTAAGCACGATGCCAAAGACAGAAGCCATTAAGGTAAAGACTGATGAATTTTTCCACTGAAAATTTTAAATGTTTTTAAAATAGAAAACTAGGTACAACAGAAGGGCATGACTTCTGCTTCCAGCCAAGACTGAATAACAGAACCAGGTTTGCCCTCCTTCCTGAAACAACCAAGACACAGACAAAATACACGAAACAATATTTCGAAACACTGGACCTTAGGTCACAAAGACTGATCTTTGAGAGACAGTAAACAAACGAGGTGAACGCTATCATCCACAGTGCAGGAAGGGAGAAAGCTGGTGGAAATTCCCAGAGTAATGAAGAAAAGAGCTGGAGAGAGAGAGAGCGCAATAAATAGGGTTCCCATCAAGTATTCACAGGAATACTGTCTGTTCTTACAAGTCAGACTGAAAAAACTCCTAATTCACAGAATGCTGGGTAGAGTACAAAGAATAATCTTGCTTTAATAAAGGGGAAGAATTGGTCCTACACCAAACATTTCTTTGGTTTCACAAAACAAATCTTAAAGCAAGACCTAAAAGGATCAAACTGTTTCCAAGTGTCTTACCTGTGTATTTAGAACAAAGCTCAAGAATATTTATAGAAAGACAAAAATATCCATCACCCAAGAAAGTAAAAGTCAGAATGTCTGACATCTAATAAAGAAGTATCAAGCAATACAAAGAGGCAGGAAAATATGAGCCATAGTGTAGAAAATAATAAAAGCTGACACAGTTGAACTGTGTTGAACACAGTTGAACATCTTGAACTGACACAGATGTTAGGATTGGCAGACAAGATCATTCAATGCATAACTGTATTTCATATGTTCAAAAAGTTGAGACAGGAAAGATATAAAAAAAGACCCAAATAAAATTTCCAGAAACGTAAACTACAATATATAAGGTAGAAAAATACACTGGATAGGATTATCAGCATATTAGGCATGTCGGAAGAAAATACTAGTGAACTTGAAGGCACAGTAATAGAGACTATCCAAAATGAAACTCAGGAAGAAGAGAGTTAAAAAAAAAAAAGAATAGATCATCAGTGGGCTCTAGGACAACTTTAAGCAGTCTAGTATATCAGTAACTGGAGAAGAGAGAGATGGAAAGACAGAAAAATTATTTTAAGAAATAGTGGCAGAAACTTCCAAATTTGAGTAAAGCTATGAACAGATCCAAAAAGCTCAAAAAACCTAAAGCATAAGAAACATGAAAACTACACCAAAGCATATCATGACCAAATGGCTCAAAACTAGTGAAAAAAGGAAAGATTTAAAGTGAGGCAATGCAAGTAAGAAGACAGTAGAGCAGCATCTTTAAAGTACTTGAAGAAAAAAAGATCTGTAATCTAGAATTCTATGCTCACAGAAAGTATCTTCCAAAAATAAGGAGAAATAAAGGCATTTCTGTATACACAAAAGCCAAAGGAATTCATCACAAGCCCACCTGCACTACAGGAATGTTAAATGATGCCCTTTGAGTAGAAGGAACATGATATTAGATTAAAATATGAATCTATATACAGAAAGGAAGATTTCAGTACTAGAAATCAGAACTACATGATAAGCATGTAAGGCTTTTTTCTTAATAAAATCTCTTTAAAATATAATGGTTTAGATAAAAATAATTAACACTGCATTGTGGGGTTTATAACATATGTAAAAATAAAATGTATGAGAATTTCAGGACAAATGTAGAGAGGGGAGAAATGTAAGTATACTATTGTAAGGTTCTTTAGACTACAGGTGAAGTGGTATAGTATCACTGGAAGCTAGATTATAAGTTAAAGATATATATTATACACCCCAAAGCAACAACTAAAATCACGAAACAAAGAATTTTATCTAACACGCCAACAACAAAAAGATGGAATCATAAATATACTCAGTTTTCAAGGGAAAACAGGAAAAGAGAACAAAGAATAGGTAGAACAAATGGAAGACAAAAAGCAAGATGATAGATTAAAACCTAAACATATCAATAATCATATTAAACATAAATGATCTAAGTATCCCAATTAAAAGATAGATTGGATAAAAAAGCAAGACCCACTACATGCTGCCTATAAGAAAGGCACTTTAAATATAAAGACACAAACAGGTTACAAGTAAAAGAATGGAAAAAGATATATCATGTTAGCACTAGTCAGAAGAAAGGTGGTGTGGCTATATTAGTATCAGAAAAAGTAGATTATAGAGCAAAGAATATTACCAGGCATAAAGAAGGGCATTTCATAATTATAAAAGGACAACTCATCAAAAGGCTATAAAAATCCTAAATGTTTATGTCCCTAATAACTGAGCTTCAAAATACATAAAGCAAGAACTGGTAGAACTGCAAGGAGAAATAGAGAATAATTAATAACCAATAATCGATAAAAGAAGCAGACAGAAAATCATTAAGGACTCTGGAGATTTGAATGACACTATAAACCAATTTTACCTAATTGACATTTATAGAACATTCCACCCAATACAACAGAATACACATTGTTTTCAAGTGCACACGAAATATTTATTAAGGCACCATATTCTGGGTCATAAAAACAAGGCTCAATACACTTAAGAGGATTCAAGTCATAATGTATGTTCTCTGAGCACAATGGAATAAAAGTGGAAGCCAAAGTAACAGAAATGTATCTGGAAAATCTCCAAATATTTGTTAACTAAATCACACACCTATAAATAACCTATGAATCAAAGAAGAAATCAAAAAGAAAATTAGAGTGTGTTTTGAACTGAATGAAATGCAAACCTAACATACCAAAATTTGTATGATTACATTAAAGCAGTACACAGGGGGTAATTTAGAGCACTAAGCATCTATATTAGAAAAGAAGGTAGGTCTGAAGTCTCAGTTTGTGCCTTAAAAACTAAAAAAAAAGTACAATTAACCCAAAGTTAGTAGAAGAAAGGAAATAAGAGATCAGAGAAAAAATAAGTGAAATGGAAAACAGAAAAATGGATAAAATCAATTAGATCAAAAGCAGATTCTTTGAGAATATATAAAATTAATAAACTTTTAGCTCAACTGATCAGGAGAAAGAAGACACAAATGACCAATATCAGGAATGAGAGAGGTGTCATCACTACAGACTACCACTATTAAAAACACATAAGAGCTTCCCTGGTGGCGCAGTGGTTGAGAATCTGCCTGCCAATGCAGGGGACACGGGTTCGAGCCCTGGTCTGGGAAGATCCCACATGCCACGGAGCAACTAGGCCCGTGAGCCACAACTACTGAGCCTGTGCGTCTGTAGCCCGTGCTCCCAACAAGAGAGGCCGCGATAGTGAGAGGCCCGCGCACCGCGATGAACAGTGGCCCCCGCTTGCCGCAACTGAAGAAAGCCCTGGCACAGAAACGAAGACCCAACACAGCCATAAATAAATAAATAAATAAATAATTATTTACAAAAAAAGACATAAGGGTCCATTACAAACAACATTTTGACAATAAATTTGATAATTTAAATAAAATGAACAGTTACCCTTAAAGACACAAACTACCAAAGGTCACTCAAAAAGTGAGCCCTATGTTTTCAAAGAAATTGAATTTTTAGTTAAAAATCTTCCCTCAAGGAACTCTAGGCCCAAATGGTTTATTTGGTGAATTCTACTGAATATTTAAGGAAGAAATAATGCCAATTAATTAATACCAATTATACACAAAAATAATATTTAAGGAAGAAATAATATCAATTATACACAAATTCTTCCAGAAAACTGAAAAGGAGGGAATTCTACGTATCTAATTGTATGAGGCCAGCATTATCCAGAAACCAAAATCACTCAAAAAGCCACTAGAAGGAAAGAAATCTCTGGACAATATCCCTCATTAACACAAATGCAAAAATTATAAACAAGATGTTAGTAAATCAAATCCAACAATATTAACACATCCTGACCATGTAGGGTTATCCCAGGAATGTACACTTATTTAACATTCAAAATCAATGTAATTCACCATATTAACAAAGTAAAAAAAGAAAAACTATGTGATCATCTCAATAGATGTAGAAAATGCATGTGACAAAATCCAATATTCATTCCTTTAAAAAAAATCTTCTAGAAAAGTAAGAATAGAAGGAAACTTCCCCAACTTGGTAAAGGACATCTATGAAAAAACCTACGGCTAACATCATGCCAATAGAGAAGAAGTGAATGCTTTCCCTCTAAGTTTACAATTAACAGAAGGATATCTACTCTCACCACGTCTATTCAATATTGTATTGGAAGCACTAGCCAATGCAGTAAAGCAGAAAATGAATAAAATGCATCTTCACTGGAAAACAAGACATAAACGGTATTTGCAGATGGCATGATTATCTACGTAGAAAATTCAATGCAATCTATAAAAATAACTAAGTGAGTTTAACAAAGTTAAAGAATACAAGTTCAATATATAAAAATCAATTACATTTCATACACTAGTAACAATCAGAAATGAAACAATAAATCAGAAATTAAAATTTAAAATGTTATTTGTAACAACACCATAAATATGACATAAGGGTAAATCTGAAAAAAAGATGTGAAACACTGAAAACTACAAAACAATGATGAGAGAAATTTTTAAAGACGTAAATAAATGGAGAGATATACCATGATCACAGGTCAGAAGACTCAATATTGTTAAAATGGTAATTCTCTGCAATAGAGTTATAGATTCAGTGGAATCTTAATCAAAATCCCAATAGACATTTTGTAGAAATTAACCAACTTATTCTTAAATTCACATGGAAATGCAAAGAACCCAGAATAGCCAAAATCATTTTTAAAAATAAGACAAACAGATAATACTATTTTAATTTCAAGACTTATTAGAGAGTCCAGAAATAAACCCATACATACGTGGCCAACTGATTTTTCATGAAGGTACAGAGGGAAATCAGTAGAGAAAAGATAGTCACTTCAACAAATGGTGCTTGGACTATTGGATATCCATACACAAACAACAACAAAACTTTGAGATATACCTCATACCACATACAAATCCAAAAGGCAACATACACCTGAATGTAAAACCTAAAACTACAAAACTTCTAAAACACTATGGCTTTTCATCATGTAAATACATATTAGATAGGACATCTAAAGCATAATCCACAAAATAACTAATAAGTTGGACTCCAAAATTAAAAACTTCTGCTCTTTAAAAAACTATTAAGTGAAGGGAAAGAAAAGCTGCAGAATGAAAGAAAATAATTGCAAATAATAAATATGTAAAGACATTATATCCAGAATAAAGTACTCTCAAAACTCAATAAGAAAACAAACATGCAATTTAAAAAAACAAGCAAAAGATCTGAAGAGATACTTCACCAAAAAAGATATGGCTTGCAAACAAGGACATAAAAAGATGCTCAACATCATTAGTTATTACAGAAATGTAAGTTAAAACCACAAGTGTAACTGAAAGTCACACACCTATTAGAATGGCTAAAATAATAAAAAAAAAAAAAACCCACTATACCAAGGGTTGGCAAGGATGTAGAGGAAGTGGAAGTCTTTTACACTGCTGGTGGTAATGTGAAATGGTACAATTACTTTGAAAAATAGTTTGGCGTTTTCTTCATAAGTTAAAGATACACCTATCATATGATCCAGGCAATTCCTTCCCACTTATCCAAGAGATAAGAAAGCATATGTACAAAGAATGTTCACAGCAGCTGTATTGATAGTAGCCCCAAACCAGAAACAACCCAAATGTTCACCAGCGGGTGAGCAGTTAAACAAACTGTGGTATATCCATTCAACATAACACTCCTCAGCAATGTAAAGGAATAAATTATTGATCCACACTACAATATGAATGAATCTGCGAAAACATCATGCTGTATGAGAGAAGCCAGATAAAGAAAGGGTACATATTTTATGACCTCATTTTTATAAATGTTTAGAAAATGCAAATTGTAGGAACGAAAAGCTGATTAATAGTTGCCTGAGCACAGGAAGACAGAGAGTTGGGAGGAAGGGCCTACAGCTGGGCATGACGAACATACATCCACCTATTAGTGTGAAGAATACATTCACTACCTTGATTGTGGTGACGGCTTCATGGGTGTTACATACATATAGCAAAACATACCGCATCGCACTTTAAATACGTGTAATTTATTGTATGCCAATTACACCTTAATACAGCTGTCAAAAATTAAGGCAAATACTGGGAAAAAATGGAAAATTTACAATAGATATATAGTCACCCACTTACTCATTTAACAAACAGTCTATGAGGTGCAACTATGCAAGGATATGGTAGAAATGATCCTTGCACTCTCAGGTCTGTTATAAACAAATTAATAAGAATGAGAAAGCACTCCATAAAACTAGCAGACTTATATAAGTCAAACTAGTAAATCATTAGAATGTCCAGCCTTACTAATAACCAAAGAAACGTAAATTAAAAAAAAAAAAAATTAAATTTCTTTCCCTAAAAAATGGCAAAAATAAAAAAAGACAAAGCAATGCATGCTTGGAAAAAGTCTACAGAGAGGTGCGTGCAAAGTGTTTGGGGGGTATTTTTGCAGTGTGCACCCTGAGGCTTAAAGTTCTGCATTCCTTTTAATCTAGAGCTTCCTTCCACTTCAGAAAATCATGATAATGTGCAAAGCTATATACTACCATCTTCACTATCATCATCCTCATTATCTTTTTAAAATTCTTCAGGGTACCATTTAAGATATACACCAAGTCAATTAGGATATATTTTTATAATGAAACTATTACAAACACTGTTTCTTAAAATATTTAAAAATTTGAAAAATGTTTACCACACATTTTTATATGAGAGGAGTTGGGTAGAGTGGTACAGTTCAATTTTTTTCCCCCATATACACATAGCAGAAACTACCAAATGTTAAAAGTGGCTATCTCTGAGTGAGGAATTAAATTGTTATTTAACTTTCCTTTTTATGCTTATGGACATATTGCTATGTTTCCCCAATGAACAAGTACTATCTCTGCGACTGAAAAAAAGCAAAACAAAAATCAAGTTTTTATTTTAATTGTTTTGGAATATTATATTAGATAAGGATTGCCAGTAAAATAATCTCAACTGTACACCCCCAATATCTTGGTATTTAAAGTAGAAAATTCACTCAAATGGAGTCTACCTTCTTCTGCCACGTAAAGCATGATTGTATTTAATTCCACTGTAATTACGAAAAACAAAAAAAAAGTGCAATAAATACACCTAATGCTTATTAAAGAAAACACCTGAATAATCACAATATCTCACCTTCTGATTGGGCTGGAAATAAAAGGCCATTATATAAATGTTCTACAGGAAAGATGAATTAAAAAGTTATGTAAGATGTATCAGTAGTTTTCAAATATCACACAAGCAAAGTCAAGGGGCATCTTGACTCAAGGTACTATGAAACAGTACTAGCAGCCACTGTGTCCTTCACAGTCTAGAGAATCTCTGATCATTATAACCTGGCTTTTCCTACTTAAATGCTGAAAAGTACATTAAGTAGAAAAACCTATTGGAAAGGAGCAAAAATTAAAGAACACAATGAGTGAATACTATCGATTATAGCAAGACTTAATATGCTTTATAAATCACTCATACGGTTACTTTTAATTTTAGTTTATATGTCACATTTAAACAGAGTTGATAAAAAATGAAAATTAGGTGAATTGGTTACTTGAGAAGTGACAACTTGATGGTGCTGGAAATGGAAATCTTCCATTTATTCCTGGTTGAGGAAACCTAAGGTACACCTTGCCTTGTCTTTGCTATGCTGCCTTGACAAGTTTCCTCAAAACACATCTAGATAAAGAATCTTACCGAATAAATGAAAATTGTTTGCTCTATGCTCAATAAGCTTCTTACCATTAACCCAGAGTGTGAGTATGTGTGTAAGTGCACGCTCTTGTGTGTGTACGTGAGCACCATCCAGAGAGCTACAATGTGGATGTTACTCTAGATTATTAAGGGAACTTAATATTAACTGATTAGCATTAGGGAATTATTTCTAGGGAACTATTTCCTAAAGAATAAACACTGTCATTCAGATAAGCGCCATCATATAATGAAAGTGGTCAGAAGAACTTGAAACATGAAAACATTTAAAAAGGTAATAAAGTCTTTGGGTGTGTAACTATGGGTCGTTTGTAACAGGTTCTTCTTTATATATGAAGATAACGCTACTAACCTATTGATTGGGAAGCTGTTCTTCTCCCAGGCCTTCCTTCAGTTTTGATTCTATGGTGATCTCGTGGCTCTGGACTTTAAAGCATTGCACAGGGACTGTCCCACAGATTTTAGGTTTGAGGCTAGAGCCAGAGTTGGTGAATCTACAGAAGACACCTTCCCCTCCACTGTATTCCATACTATAGCTCTTCACCAGGTAATCAGCACTGTCCTCATCTTTACGGTCAAGAAACTGAGGCCCAAAGAAATTAAGTAACCTGCTCAAGGTCACCTGGATGAGCCAGAACCAATTCTCCAAGTGTGTCTGGTCCCTAAATTCATATACGTGCTCCTGCGCCACTGCATTCAGTCTCCCTTCCCCTCCATCTTTCCTCCATTTTTCTGTCTCATGAACACCTGTACAAGTGTGTACCAAGTCAATGGAAATACGGAGAGAAGGTTTGTTGCTGGAAACTAGAATTAAAGGAAAATCAGTGAAACAAAGAATGGGAATGAAGTAACAGGGAAAAAGTGATTTAGAGAAGCTGGGAAAGGAGTGAACCTGCGAAATGAGAGAATTCAGGGGAAAGCCATAGTCATCTTGAAATATTTGAAGGGAAGTTACATGGAGGAAGGATTCGAGGGACACTAGGTAACTCCAGTGGGCAGTACTCAGACCAGGAAGGGAGACAAGTTACACGGAAGCAAACCTCAACCGGATGTGAGGAAGCAGTTTCTCATGACTACCGACATTCAACTCTGGAGCCTACTCCGTAACATGCTATTTGAAATACTGAACTCTGTCACTGAAAACGCTGAAGGAGAAGCTGACTGAAGCCTTTTTTGTCCAGCCCTAAGAACCACTCATCGTATACTTCAGGACCATGGCAGGAAAGGCCTCAGAAAGGCTGCATAACCCCAGACATCATATAAGTGAAAAAGCCACCTTTCTTTTACTGTAATAAGGAAATAGTCATAAGACAGAGAGGGAAAGAAAGGAACTGTCTGAATGAACTTGTACCTATGAAGTATTCAATGCTGCTCTTGTTCTTTTATAAACCTGGGTATTGTCTGAAAATGTTTAATGCACTTGAGGATGAATTCTCCTACCTTGTTTAATTTCATACGCCCATTATATTTCACTATTTTTTTTTAAAAACTTTTCAAATCAGCTTTATTGAGGTATAATTTACATACAGCAAACACACACACACACACACAAACGTATATATACCTATGTAGTAATTACATTCTTCTCTTTCTACATTTGATGATGTTTTGACATACTAGGGGTCTGGCTGGCTGGACAGAGTACCCCTTCCAGGGCTAGGTAATCCTAGAGACAGCCAACCACCTCCAGAGAGAACACCTTTCAACGCAAAGTCCAAACCCCCAACCACTTCCTTTATGGAACTCTTACACAGCAAGCCAGTATTTCCCCTGGCTTCAATCACCCCAGGGCCAGGCACTGAACAGCTAGGACTACCTTAGAGCCTGGAACCGCTGACATCATTCAAACTAGCCAATCCTAAACTGTTTTGCCCTGCTTCGCCTTCCCCAGGGAGACCACAATAAAGGCTCTAGGCCATGCTTTCCCATCCCTCCTTCCCTGGAACTTCCAACCCTGGGAACTTCCCCATGTGGCCCTGAATGCCTGGCACACCCCCTTTCTTGGGAACTGTAAGTAATAAATTCTTCTTTCAAAGGCAGTTGTCTCTGTGTCTGTAACCCTACCATACCCGATTAAAACAAATCCCAGATACATTACAAGAAAATACAGAACATTAACGTCAAAAAGTTCCCTCGTTACCTCAGAGACCCCCTGTGTTCTTTTTTTTTTTTTTTTAATTTTATTTATTTATTTATTTATGGCTGCGTTGGGTCTTCATTTCTGTGCGAGGGCTTTCTCTAGTTGCGGCGAGCGGGGGCCACTCTTCATCGCGGTGCGCAGGCCTCTCACTATCGCGGCCTCTCTTGTTGCGGAGCACAGCCTCTAGACGCGCAGGCTCAGTAATTGTGACTCACGGGCCCATTTGCTCTGCGGCATGTGGGATCTTCCCGGACCAGGGCTCGACCCCGTGTCCCCTGCGTTGGCAGGCAGATTCTCAACCACTGCACCACCAGGGAAGCCCCCCCGCCGTGTTCTTTTATGATCCATCCCCACCCCCTTTCCCTGGCCCCAGGCAATCACTGATGCTTTCTGTCACCATAAATTAGTTTTGTCTGTTCTAGAATTTCATATCATTTCATATAAATCAAGCAGTATACATTCTTTTATTGTACGTATCAGAAAATCATTTCTTTCTATTGCTGAATGGTACTCCATCCTATGACTCTAGTGCAATTCGCTCATCCGTTCACCCACGGTTGGGCATTTGAGTTGTTGCCAGTTTTTGGCTCTCATGAATAAAATTGCTATAAATATTTGTGTCCAAGTCTTTGTGTAGATAAACATGTTCATATCTCTTGGGTGAAACTGCCTAGCGTGAAACTGCCGAGTGGTTTAACTTTATAGGCAACTGCCTGTTTTTAAAGTAGTTGTACTATATTTCACTGATTTAAAAAAATAACTTTTTTAAGCATGGATGGAATTCAAGTTTCTCAAGATCTTTATATAAATGAGAGGATCCCAATACCTTAAAGCTCAATTTTCCGAAAATAATGTAATCTTATGGTACCCAGATTCTGACTAATAGTAGCAGTCATTTGCTCAGTTATAATAAATGCTTATTCCCATCTCAATCTGTCCTATTTAAGAAACAAATAATAAAATTCTGAAATTGGCACAAAAGGATTAGAAAAGGTGAAAGATAATCTACAGAATGAGTTCTGATCCACTCAGAAAATTCTTAACTGCCTATATTAATATTTGCATTAATATAATGTATTTGACAATCTTCTTCCTCCCCTAAGTGGTTGAACACTGCTAATGAGTTCAATAAAAAAGTGCCTCTCTGGGCGTCCCTGGTGGCACAGTGGTCAAGAATCCGCCTGCCAATGCAGGGGACACGGGTTTGAGCCCTGGTCCGGGAAGATCCCACATGCCACGAAGCAACTAAGCCCGTGCGCCACAACTACTGAGCTTGCACTCTAGAGCCCACAAGCCACAACTACTGAGCCCACGTGCCACAACTACTGAAGCCCGCGCACCACAACTACTGAAGCCCGCGCGCCTAGAGCCCGTGCTCTGCAACGAGAAGCCACCGCAGTGAGTAGCCCCTGTTCACTGCAACTAGAGAAAGCCCACGCGCAGCAATGAAGACCCAACACAGCCAAAAATAAATAAATAAGTTTAAAAAAAAAAAGGGCCTCTTTAAATTCAGATATTTCTGAATGTCAGTCACTGACACAGTAAAATGCTTTACAGAGTTGTCCTGGGGGACTAGTTTGTTCAAGTCCCTCCAAGGCAACTTCTTTTCTACTGAGCGTTGGGGAAAGTCTGGGTTGTCCCACTTCCCCTAATTTTAGACCTATTGCTAAGGTGGTCTCACCAGATATTCACTGCTGTTTCCCAAACCAAAACCCGAAAAGACTAGACTGACCCTTCATTTTCAGGACCGTGTTCCAGCCCCACCTCAACTGTGCAATGTGTTAAGAAGTTGTGGAAGGATCAGTGAACCAAGTGGGGAGATGTATGTTTTTAATTGAAACTTCTGTGTGAGCTTGAACAAGTCATTCAATCTTTTTGTCTTTTAGTTTCCCTGAATTGGAAAGGGAGAGATAATACTACTTAACCCATTTGGCTGAAGAAAGGATTAAACTTAGAAGACTATGTGTTGAAAATACTTTGTAAAAAAAAAACTATTCAAAAAACAGGGTATTATATATGGTAGTAAAGTTCTGCAGGATTCTTCCAAAAGGAAAAAAAAAAAAAAGGTTACTGTTGAGTTGGCAAAAAAGTTCATTTGGTTTTTTCCAAGGAAAAAAAGGAATATACTAGAATATACTTAGAAATAGAAACGTCATTTTCAACTGTAAGATCTAATCACTTACCCTCGTAAAATGCAAGCACATATAGATATTTGTGTTCTTTCACATGTGTTCCACATATGACTGAACTAGGCAGGGTATAGTGTTTAGGAGGGCATTCTTCTAACTTAATAAAAATCTACCCAGGAAAATATATTCTAGCCTTAGACTCTAGTTTTTTTTTTTCCCTCCACAGATTTTCTGTAAGACTACTTCAACTTCTAAGGCTCTAACCACAGCTCTAAATTTGTATTTCTGGTTCCCAGGTTCCAGGGTGAAATATTCTTTGCTTACTACACAGCTCCGCTTGGCTACCTGCAAACTAAATGCAGCTGCTGCCTCCTAAAATTAAAAAAAATTTTTTTCAGATTTATTGAGGTATAATTAATTGACAAATAAAATTGTATACACCGAATGTGTACAATGTGATGACGTGACGTATGCATATTTTGTAAAATGATCACCACAGTCAGGTTAATTAACATATCTGTCACCTCACATAGTTACTTTTTTTTTTTCCCCCCCTGTGGTAAGAACACTTAAATTGTGGCGAGAACACTTAAGGTCTACTTTCTTGGCAGATTTTAAGAACACAACATAGTATTACTAACTATAATCACCATGCTGTACATTAGACCCCCAGAGCTTATTCTTCTATCTTCCCCAGAAACAAGCACTTTGAATTCTTAGAGCTGACTCTTCTTATATTTATACCTCCATTCTGTCAATAACATGCTTATAATCTGACTTCTTGATTGTTCAGCGTTAGGCAGTACCTCCTGGTGACCCACTGTGAAGGTTGAAGATTTATCTCTATTCCTATCTCTCAATCAACAAAAATCTTGCTTAATAATTTTTCTGAGCACAGAAGTCCAGGTTGAAATTTCCACTGTCTTCTGGTTTCTAGTGTTGCTGTTAAGAAATCCAAAGCTATTTGTGATCCTTCGTATGCAATCTGTTTTTATTTTTTTCTCTATGGAAACAAGGTTTAGAAATTTCACAATGAAGTCTCTCAGCCTATTTTCAACCATTTGCCAAGTGTTTGGTGGGCCTTTTCAATCTGGAAACTCTAGATCCTGGGACATTTTCTTCAATTATTTTTCTAAGATTTCCTAATTTATTTTTCTCTGTTCTTTTCCCCTTGAACTCTTCTTATTCCGATGTTTACCCTCCCTGGACTGTCAACACTTTTTTTCCCCTTTTCACATGTTTCACCTCTTTTTTTTTAAAGTTCTTTTTTTTTTTTTTTGATGTGGACCATTTTTTTTTTAAGTCTTTACTGAATTTGTTACAATATTGCTTCTGTTTCATGTTATGGTTTTTTGGCTGCCGGGCCTGTGGGATCTTCACTCCCCAACCAGGGATTGAACCTGCACCCCCTGCTCTGGAAGGCAAAGTCTTCACCACTGGACGGCCAGGGAAGTCCCATGTTTCACCCCTTTTGATTTTGCTCTTTCTGGAAAAATTCCTTTACTTTATCTTTGAGTTCCACTATCACCTTTACCCAGTAGTCCAGTAGTGAAGGGTCTTCTTCATGCAAATCTAAGCATTAAAATGTTTTCCTCGTGCTTCAAGTCCATCAGTGGCTCCCTGTTGCCCACGGATGAAGCCCGACCTCCTCAGCCCAGCACACGGGGCCTTTAGCGCACTGGCCTGTGTGGCTATCACCACTCCATTTGTTAGCAGCTGCAGCTCAAAAGGCCGCTCTCATTTGCCTCCACAGTTCTTCATGAACAGCCTTCTCGCCCCTGCCCTGCTAGACAATTCCTACTCAACTTCTCTGCAATGTCTACAATTTCTTGGCCCATTCAAGAAATTTCTACTGATCTGTCCATTACCTGTCAACACACTTTGACTGGCTCTCTCAGGACGCAGCATCTGCTTAAATCTGTCCCATTTTTCCCCTAAAATTTGTGAGTTTCCTGATGGCAGGGATAATGCCATATTTATCTTTATACTTCCAGAACCTAGAAGTGTCTGGTTTATAATAAGGTTTAATAAATGCTTATTGAATGAATAAATGTCAATAATCCTGTAAAAATAAGTGCTAGAAATTATTTAACAATACTTGCACGGTTCCATCTAGTACTTTTCATACCATTTAAATCTTTTATTTTCAATAGATGAGTTTCTACAATTCTGAGTCACTTTTTAAATGAATAGTGATTTTTGAAATCTGAAGCAATATCTTATTAATTCTGCCATTACTATACTTTTCTATAACTTAAAGTGACAGATAAGTGACTAAGTTAATTTTTTCAGTAATAAATTTCCTTTGATCTCTGCAGATTGCCTGGGTGTGTTTTTAGAAGGACTGAACCACTCCTAAAATGACTTAAAAATTATCCTACGTAAATGTAAAAAATGTCCTCGTTTCTTCAGTTTCTCTAGTAGCAGGTGTGGGACTTTTCAGATATATCAACATTGTTTTAAGTGTCATTAACTATCAATAACAAGTCGTAGGAAACAATGATTCCCAAAATTATCTATATATGAAGTAATCTGACAATGCTGCTTTCCTGTTAAAAGGCCCGAGTGCATTTTAGTTAAGTCTAAAAAGACCCAAAATTTAGGCAAGTTTTAACAAATGGGCATTCTTCCATCCCTTATTTATTCAAATGTAAAAGATAAAGATGTAAGAAAAACATTTGGTTCTTTCTACATCAAACAGAGCATCTTTGGAATTTCCAGCCTGGCTTCTCAATGCTAAAAGGATGGATCCTTCTGGGCTGTGAGGTTACCATCATGAGGAAGATGAAAGCATTTCAAAAGAGAATTGCACCATTTGGTAAGAAATGACACTCGACAGTAAAATAAATACTATCAAATACAGAGGCTGTCACTTACACGTCCACGATATAGAGACACGCTGTGAAATCGGTCAGCATTTTGTTTCCCTCCAGCAGTCTGGTGGCAGTGTTTCTAACCGTTTGGATTTAATTCATTATTTTGAAATGATCGTTTCCCCCACTCTTGTCTACCTTCAGTGACAAAATCATCTCCAAACTAAGCAGGTTTACAGGAAATTGATATACTTTGAAGATCATTTTGGATCCCTCACATCCGTTTTCGGCTGCTGAGCACCAGGGAGTTTTGGTCGCATCACCTCAGACCACTTGGTGTCCTTTCAACAACTATTTCTACCGCCTGCCTGTCTTTGGGAATTCCACCCTCCCACAGCACTGCCAGGGCGCCCACTCCTCTCAGCTCTGCTCCCATCTCTAGCTCTTTTCTTCTCTACCATTTCTGCCCTGAATTAAAATCCCATCAATTAACTTTACAATGACTGTTCAATTAAAAACAAACAAACAAACAAAAACCCCCTGCTCTGCTCTGTTTCCTGCTAACTTCATCTATGCTCCATAGTTTTTCATGTTCCTGTGAGTGTGTGAACTGCTTCACGAATGATTCTGGTGATCTGTCTTCCTCTTCTAAAGTAACCTTTCACCTTTTCCCTGGAACACCCCAGTCACACGTCTACCTTTGCAGCATCACCTAAATTGTTCTTTTATTTGCCGCCACTGATGGCGTTGGTCTGTCGCTCAGGTTACCATACGATGCTTATCTCCGACATGGAAAAAGTGAAGGAAAAATGAACAAGCCTGACTCTCAACCTACACCACCCCCCCAGCTCCCCTCTTTAGAGGCAGCGACTCTTAGCACCTTTGTGGAAATCCTTTCAGCAACAGTCTGTGTGTACACAAGCTAACGTGTAGAAGTATGCTCTATCACCCGTTCTCCCCTCCCCAAATTAGAGCAGATTATACCTGCTGCTCTGTTTTCACTTAATATATTTTCAGGCGCTCTCCATATCAGCACTTACGGGTCCTCTTCATTCTTTGCAAAGGCTGTACAGTATTTCGTTGCATGGAACCACAGTTTATTAACCAGCTACCTACCGACTGACAATGAGACTGTTCCCAGCCTTCTGCCTTACCCACGAAGCTGCAGCCTGCATCCTTATATTCACAGCCTAGCTGGCACATGCAAGTCCATCCGAAGGGTGAAGTCAGGGTAAGAAATTTCTGGGTCAATTTAAAGTTTTTAATGGACACTGCCGTACTGTCACTCAAGGAAGCTGTACTGACTTACCCAACGACGTATGAGACTCCTTCCCAAACACTATTTGCCGAATTTGCCACAGAATTAGTTCAATCAACTAATCCAACAGCTTCAGAGAGTCCAGCTTGCCTAGATATTTTTTCTCAACTCTAGTTGAATAGACAAACCTTGCTCTCTGTTGAAATACACAAACCCTGACAATAAAATGAAAACAAGTTTCACCTCTCAAGGGTCTGGAAGAGTGATTGTTTATGGGAAGTCCCTGACGGACTAGAAAAGGGAAAAACAGTCAGCGCTGCTGCCCCGAGTCGCCCAAAGGAAGTGGGTATGCGGGTCAGGCAGTGCGGCGTGCGAGTTGGTGTCAGCGCATTTTTGCTATGAAAATGGAAAGACAAAGTGATTTCCTAATTGAAGCAGACAAGCCAGATAAAGCCAGATAAAGTTATAGGAGGAAAAAAATCCTACGTATCTGAAACACTGTCCTTTTAAAGATGTTTTTCTTTTCAAGACATCGCAGAATGTAACAGGTGTAGTTTAAGAGATAATTTTATAGTGTATAAAGGTGCTCCTCTGTCTAATACGAAATGGGGTCCTGACTGAGGTGCTACCAGCTGAGGATCAGGTGAACCCAATTAACCCAATTTTTCCTTGTCCGTACTAAGTGGTTTATTTTAGATGCACACTACTCCCCCAATCCTTTAGGGTACGACAGGGAAAAACCATAAACAGGCTCTAAAGGTCGTGACATTAATTTTCCTGTCATTCTCATGCTTTAAATAGGCATCAAAAAACTAAAAAATCTTGTCCTCTGGGAAGGAAGGCAAATCTGAAACTAATTATGGTAGTTATTATTGTAATACTATTAAATTAAACGCTGTGACCCCGGCTAAATTTATTTTGGTACCTTTTGTTAATGAATAAAACTTCTCAAATATGATTACTGCATCCTCTCATACTGCAAAACGATTCACCAGAGGACTACTAGAACTCAGTAACCACTCAGTAACCTGAATTCTCATTCACCTAAAGCTTAACTGAAAAGTTTAATAAGCACACATGGAATTTTATTGCAGAAAATTCTGTATCTGTTACAAAGTCTTATTTAAGGAGTAAAATCCTCACATGGATAGAAGACTGAGCTAAGAGTCTTATCTGTCATGGGCAGTGTTCACTTGTTTTCTGTTGTCTATTTTGTCAACTTAAGGCTTGCTCAAAAAGATTCCTATTTATTTATACCTAAAAGAAAATAAAGGCGGGGGTTGGGGGGGGGAGTGGGGGGGTAGATGACTCAGTATCTGCTTAAGTTTCCAAGACTCAAACTGCTTTCTTTAGGTGTTTGCAGGACACGATGGTCCAGAGGCAACATTGAAGCTGAAGGATTTCCCGGTAGCTGCCTGACCAACACCTGGGCACCAGGTGGCAGAGGAAGCCACCTGACCTGGTGCTTAGGAAGTATTTGCTGTGTGTGTCCACTAGTGACCTGAAATCCGAAATGGTATCCACAGAGACTCCGTTGGGCTCATTTTAATCCTACAGAGGCTGGAAGAGAGAGGAGGGCTGAAGACACTGAATGATGAGTTTGGGTGGGTGGGAAGGAAAATCCGGCAAGAAGAAGGGCGGGCAACATCCGCGTGGGATAACGAGCAGGGGAAAGATGAATGAGCAGCAATCACAAAAGAAAGAAAAAGCAAGTGGGAGGAAAACAGGAACAATGGCAGCATTATTTTAGAAGGAGAAATGGCCTGTGATAAAAAAAAAGCATTAAATTCCAGTTTCCTTAAATATCTTAGAAGATACAGAAAACCAGTTAAGAACCAGCTCTTCCTCTCTCTGCTGCAGCCAGAAAGACACCTATAGACTGTGCATTGTTGGTGGTCTAAGTAGTCAATAACCATTGGCTGGTTGTTAAATGGTCTTGTTGCTGATCAACTGCAACGGTTTATTAAAATTTAAGGTGAGCCAAGTGAAGTTAAGTATTTTAAGAGCATCTTCTATTGCTCTAAATTTAAAAGTCAGGCTTCAAATAAAACTTTCAAATTATCTCTATTTGCTTGGAAGTGTTAACGGACCATGAGGCATCACGGCATAGGAAAGACGAGAAAAAGAAGAATGCGGAAGGAAACAGAGGAACATTTTGTCTTGCAAGCCGTTCTACGATGGTTCATCATGCATACACAGGGATTCCAATTAAAGGATATGATTACCAGTGCTTCCCGATCCTTTGTTTTCATGTGCTTTACCGTGGCCCCCAAATCTATTTCTTTACACTTTATAGATCCACATCTCAAACTGCCGTTTGGGCTTCACATACATTGTCACATTAGCTGATGAAGCAATTTTTTAAGCTAGTGCATGATGGCACAGCCCAGCAGCCAAGAGTTCACTCTGAAGCCGTGTCCAACTATGTCTGTGCAATGGTTTTATGATTATTTAAATATTTCCTTACATTTCGCTCTTATTCTTTTAGAAAGATCAGTGGAGCTCAAAAGATTAAAGGTAAATGTGATTAATATGACACCAAAGGCATAGGTAACAAAAGTAAAAATAGACAAACTGTACCATATCAAAATTAAAAGTTTCTGTGCATCGAAGAAAACATTCAACAGAGTGAAAGAGCAGCCTATGGCAAGGGAGAAAATATTTGCAATCATTTGTCTAAATAAGGGGTTAATATCCAGAATATATAAAGAACTCTACAACTCAACAACAGCAGCAAACCAAATAACCCAATTAAAAAGTGGGTGAGGGGCTTCCCTGGTGGCGCAGTGGTTGAGAGTCTGCCTGCCAATGCAGGGGACACGGGTTCGAGCCCTGGTCTGGGAGGATCCCACATGCCACGGAGCGACTAGGCCCGTGAGCCACAATTACTGAGCCTGCGCGTCTGGAGCCTGTGCTCCGCAACAAGAGGGGCCGCGGTGGTGAGAGGCCTGCGCACCGCAATGAAGAGTGGCCCCTGCTTGCCGCAACTAGAGAAAGCCCTCGCACAGAAACGGAGACCCAACACAGCCATAAAGAAAGAAAGAAAGAAAGAAAGAATTACCATGGTACAGCTCTAATTTCTAATAATGTTTAAAAAAAAAAAAAAAAAAGAAAAGTGGGTGAAGGAGCTGAATAGACGTTTGTCCAAAGGAGATACATACAAATGGTCACAAAGCATATGAGAAGATGTTCAATATTACTTATCATTAGAGAAATGCAAATCAAAACCATCATTAGATATCACCCCACATCCATTAGGATGGCTACTACCAAAAAAAAAAAAGGAAAATTTCAAGTGTCAGCAAAGTTATGGAGAAATTGGAACCTTTCTGTAACTGTTGGTGGGAACGAAAAATGGTACAGTTGCTATAGAAAACAGTATGGCGGTTCCTTAAAAAATTAAAACTAGAAATTACCGTACGATTCAGCAATTTCACTTCTGGGTATATATCCAAAAGAAAAGAAAGCAAGATATCGAAGAGATATATGCACACCTATGTTCATAGCAGCACTATTCACAGTCGCCCAGAAGTAATCCAAGTTATCTATCAATGGATGAATGGATAAACAAAATGTAGTATATGCATACAATGGAATACTGTTCAGCCTTAAAAAGGAAGGAAATTCTGACACCTGCTACAACATGATGAACCTGAGGACATGCTAAGTGAAATAAGTCAGACAAGAAAAGACAAAAACTCTGTGATTCTACTTATATGAGGCACCTAGAGTAGTCAAATTCATAGAAACCAAAAGTAGAATGGTGATTGCCAGGGGCTGTGGGGAGGGAAAATGGGGATTTGTTGTTTAATGGGTATAGGGCTGCAGTTTTGCAAGATGAAAAAGTTCTAGAGATTGGTTGTACAACTATGTGAATATACTTAACACTACTGAACTGTACACTTAAAGATGGGAAAAATGATAAATTTTGTTATGCTTTTTTTTTACAGTTTTAAAAAAGTAAGTGTGATTATACTAGTGATAAGAAGCATAGGTCTTATGACCCACATAAATTTAGGCAAAAAAGGCAATCATTTAGGATATTTTAAGTGGGCAAATCTTTAACCTATATTGGAAGCACAGTGGACTTTAGCCAGGTATGTATGTCTTCAATTGTGAAGAAAAATAATAAAATTAAAGAATATTTACAAAGATACAATATTTATACTACACATATATCTATGTGAAAAAAAATGATGTATTAAGGAATTGTATAATGTTTTACTAGTTCTCTGGTGATAGAATCTTCTTATATGGCATTACACACTTAACTTCTGTGTATGTGTTTTTTTTCTTTTCTTTTTTTTTCTGAATTTTTATTGGAGTCTAGTTGCTTTACAATGTTGTGTTAGCGTCTACTGTACAGCAAAATGAATCAGCCGTACATATACATATATCCCTTCCCTTTTGGATTTCCCTCCCATTTAGGACACCACAGTGCATTAGGTAGAGTTCCCTGTGCTCTACAGTATGTTCCCATCAGTTGTCTATTTTATACATAGTATCAACAGTGTATATGTGTCAATCCCAGTCTCCCAATTCATCCCACCCGCCCTTTACCCCCTTGGTATCCATACATTTGCTCTCTACCTCTGTGTCTCTATTTCTGCTTGGAAAATAAGGTCATCTATACCATTTTTCTGAATTCCACATATATGCATTAATTTACGATATTTGTTTTTCTCTTGCTTACTTACTTCACTCTGTATGACACTCTCTAGGTCCATCCACATCTGTACAAATGACCCAATTTCATTCCTTTTTATGGTTGAGTAGTATTCCATTGTATATATGTACCACTCTTTATCCATTCATCTGCTGATGGACATTTAGGTTGCTTCCATGTCCTGGCTATTGTAAATAGTGCTGCTATGACCATTGGGGTACTATACATAGAAAATCCTAAAGATGCCACCAGAAAACTACTAGAGCTAATCAATGAATTTAGTAAAGCTGCAGGATACAAAATTAATACATAGAAATCTCTTGCATTCCTATACACTAACAACAAAAAATCAGAAGGAAATTAAGGTAACAATCCCATTTACCATTGCAACAAAAAGAATACAATACCTAGGAATAAACCTACCTAAGGAGGCAAAAGATCTGTATACAGAAAACTATGACACTGATGAAAGAAATCAAAGATGACACAAACAGAGGAGAGATATACCATGTTGTTGGATTGGAAGAATCAATATTGTGAAAATGACTATACTACCCAAAGCAATCTACAGATTCAACGCAATCCCTATCAAACTACCAATGGCATTTTTCACAGATCTGTGTATATTTTGAGGAACATATTTTACACAGAAGTAAATACTGCCTATAAACAGGAAGTCCCAGCCTAGGGCTCCTCAGGCCATATGCATGTCAACACAGCCACTCTGAAGACTGGATCTGGTTTACTTCTTTTTATTTCTCCAAAACATGTATCACCCCATGTTCTCTGGTGAGTTTATGAGACAGGCAGGGGTTTCTAGACCATCTCTGTTCATGAGGTACTTTAGTATCAGCAGTTGACAAAAGACCCAGTGTTACAGGGCAAGTGCTTCCCTAACTACCATCTTCTCAGGTCCAGGTTGGCTCAGGCAGAGGTGAGTGCCCCCCGCTTCAATCCACTGCCCGCTCCCCCAGCCACGCCCCTCCCCTCCCCAGGCTCTGGCACTACCCAAATTAAGCTGCGGGTATGAAGTGAACCCAAGTGGTTCCAGATTAGAATAACCATAGGCATCTCAGAGATTAGCCATAAGTCCCTCAGTTAGCTTTGAGATGAAAGCAGCAAGGCCGCCCAAGACCTGGGTCTGTATTCACAACGCTGACAGAGAGACAGCAGACGTGGGTGGGCGAGGGCAGGTGGGAGGAGGTGCTCTGGGGCATGTAGGCCTTGTGGGGCTTCCGCTGGGAACATTCAGTTACATTTCAAGGATCTAAAACATTGGCAAAGATTGTACACCTACAGATTATAGCCTCTAAACAATCACATGGCATGAAATCCAAAACTGAAATACAACTAGCGGGAAATCGTTTCTCATTTTGGTATGCAATCTTAAACGCTGACGTTACAAGATCAATTGGTTGCTGCTGGAAATTCACTAAGCATTCAGTTTCCCTACAAATGACTGAGCAGGGGGTTAATTTTAGTCTCACCAAGGAAAGGCATATAAAAATAAAGGAACGATTTCAAAGGATAAGAAACTGCCGAGGGTGGCTGCCCCTGGAGAGGACTGGGGTGCACGTTTGGGCGGGAGGCTGACTTCCACTGCATACTCTTCTGTAAGCAAACCTTCTGAATATTTTACCTTATGGATGGACTACTTAAAATAACATTATCAGTGATAAGAACAACAAGAATGAAGTAGATCGGGAGAGGCAGGTGGTCCTCAGTAAACACTGGCAGGGAAAGACATCCAGGAAATACTCTTAAGTGAAGCAAACTGTGGAACAGTGAGTATACTCTGATGCTATCTGTCTTAAAAAAAAAAAAAAAAAAAAGTTGTATTTCCAAGAGAAACATCAAATTGTCAACAGTGGTTACCTTTGGGACTTGGGTTGGTGAAAATTCCCTTTTTTCTTTGTACATTTTTTGGTGTGTGTGTGTGTGTGTGTTTATATATACACCCATACACATAAACACAGTGTATGTGTGTATAAAATATATAACCATCTATTTTTATATTATAAACAAAAACTGTTCCAAAAGAGAGAAAAAAAAAAACTAGCTAGAATCCACTTTTAAAACATTCCTGTTCAAGAAGGATAAATGGATATTTTGATTTTCAAGTGATAATTAACAAACTAAATGGTAGTCTTTTTTCACTTTGTATTTTCCTCATCCCAAATTTACTGTGATCATTATTACACTTAGTAATTTTCTGTCAAAACCAAATGCACGAGGTTCATCACTCAACCATCTAATGTCTACCAATAAAGAGCAATTAGGAAATTGTGCGTAGGTCAAAAAGAGGGCCATTAGATGTAATTTCTTAAAATTCTTATTTCAGTACTTTTGCTAAACTCAAAATAATTTCAGCTTAGTAACAGGCATTTAGCCGAGAACAGATTTTCAAATACAGAAAACTAAAAAATAAAAAAATCCAAAGGAACAATATTCTCTGACTTCCCCTGATGAGTTTAGGTTTTCTTAGTTTATGAATCCAGTACACAATTTAATTCTTCTTTCCCAACACTGATGATACTTATGTTAATTTAACATCTATCATCCTGACAAACTCAAAACTCTCCAAGGGCAGGGCCCAGTTCTGTCTTGTTCCCATTAGCCCTGGGGCCTTGCAGGGGAGAAGTCTTTCAAAAGCATTTGATGAATATACTTTGAAAGATGTAAACCTAAACAAAAGGAGTTGCAAGATTTACAGATATTCAAGAGCAAAACAGATCCTAAATAAAGATTATGTAACCAACCAAAACAAAAAAGATCCACATCATAGTTAAAAATAGCATAAGGAGAGAAGAAAAGGTTATTTGCCTAAATGATCTGTGGGACAAAATCAAAGCATATGTTCTCTACGCTCAATTGCCAAAAGCCTCCGCAGTTTTGGCTGTCTTAGAAATACTAGGCTCTGAGTCACAAAGCCAAAGCCTTGAGAAAACTAACTACAAGTAACTCCTGAAATGGGATTATAACATTGTACTCTTAAGGTATGTTATCACTGTAAAGTTCATCTTATTAGCAGACTGTTTCAGAATTCTTTCTATTTCAAGAATCTTTAAAAAAGAATTATGGGATGGCAAATATCCTTAAACACACACGCGCGCACGTGCACGCACACACACACACACACACAATTGAACTTTTGTTCTGACAGTTCTTGAAAGGAATCCAAATCTTAATACTCTTTACTGAAGAAGTATGTTTTTTGGCATGTCTGCACTTACGCAATCTACTACAGTTGAATTAAGTCTACTCGTGAACTTGTATGTCAGGTTCAACAGAATTTTAACCAAGGTGGAAAATTATACTTTTTCTAAATCAAAACAAAACAAAAGTGTTCTGGCCATAAGGATAACTAAAGTCATTTGCTTTCTTATGCAAGCTTACATCTTTTGTCAAAGCAGGACAGTTCATTCATTCAGTCAATATAACTAATAGAACACGTTTTGTGTAAAGGGCCATTTAGTATATATTTTCAGTTTTATGGGCCCTATGGTCTCTGTACAGCTACTCCTTTCTGCTGGTGTAGCGTGAAAGCAGCCAGAGACAATATGCATGAATAAACATGGCTATGTACCGATAAACTTTTTAATTTATGGACATAGACACTTGAATTTTATGTAATTTTCATGTGTCACAAAATATTATCTTCTTTGGATGTTCCCCCAATGGTTTAGAAATGTAAAAACATTCTTAGCTTGCAAGCTGTATAAAAACAGGCCCAATTTGGCCTGTGAGCCATAGTTTGCTAACTCCTGACCTAAACCAACTCTCCAGGAAACCTGGTTTACACCACTTACTAGCCGTGTAACCTTGTCCTTGCTCCACCAAAAAAGCCCAAACAACAAACAAAATCAACAAAAACGACCACCATAACTGAGCTATAACATCTTAGTTTTCAGGTGAGAGTTAATATTTTATCTTTATTTATTTATTTAATTTATATTTTATTTACTATTTTATTTATTTTATATTTTATCAATATAACAACAGCGGCAGCAACTAACATTTATTTTGAGCTTACTATCTTCCAAACAGTGTTCTAGGCATTTTAAATGTGTGCTAATTTATTTAATCCTCACCACAGCCTTGGGTTGGGTGTTTTATGATCACCCTTTCACATATAAGGAATTAGGCACAGAGAGGTTATGTACCTTATCTAAGCTCTCACAGCTAGGAAGATGGTGGAGCTGAGGTCTGAGGACAGGTACTAGGTTCTGCTTTTAACCACAACTGCCTCTAACCTCCAAATCTCCCTGTTCTTTTCTTTCTTTTTTTTATTTTTTAAATTTTATTTATTTAATTTTTTGCTGTGTTGGGTCTTCGTTGCTGCACATAGGCTCTCTCTAGTTGCGGTGAGCGGGGGCTACTCTTCGTTGTGGTGCGCGGGCTTCTCACTGCGGTGGCTTCTCTTGTTGGGGAGCACGGGCTCTAGGCGCGTGGGCTTCAGTAGTCGTGGCACACGGGCTCAGTAGTTGTGGTGCACAGACTCCAGAGCGCAGGCTCAATAGTTGTGATGCACGGGCTTAGTCGCTCCGCGGCATGTGGGATCTTCCCGGACCAGGGCTCGAACCCGTGTCCCCTGCATTGGCAGGCGGATTCTCAACCACTGCGCCACCAAGGAAGCCCTCCCTGTTCTTTTCTTAAAGTCCCCATTTCTTTTTTTTTTTTTTTAACATCTTTATTGGAGTATAATTGCTTTACAATGGTGTGTTAATTTCTGCTTTATTAACAAATTGAGTCAGTTATACATATACATATATCCCCATATCTCTTCCCTCTTGCATCTCTCTCCCTCCCACCCTCCCTATCCCACCCCTCTAGGTGGTCACAAAGCACCGAGCTGATCGCCCTGTGCTATGCGGTTGCTTCCCACTAGCTATCTATTTTACGTTTGGTAGTGTATATATGTCCATGCCACTGTCTCACTTCGTCCCAGCTTACCCTTCCCCCTCCCCGTATCCTCAAGTCCATTCTCTAGTAGGTCTGCATTTAAAGTCCCCATTTCAAAGGACAATTCTCAGAAATTAAAATGCACAGTAGAATAAGCATGTACAGTTAATGCTTACCAGTAAAGAGCTAATCCTTAGATTGAGCCTATATTGCTAGTTACAAAAAAGGAAACTTGATTCAAATGGATGCAAGCTTCAGTGTTCTCGTGCAAAAATTATGAACAACAGTCTGACTCCCTCCTATGTGTGTTGGCCCATGAGAACAAACATCAGTGAAAATGCCCCAGAAGAGGGCTGCAAAAGGCAGGTCACTAAGACTTTCTCTAAATGACTCTTTATTCTCCTAATTTAAATGTGCCTCCTGCTTTGCTGTCCACAGTGGCATTTATAGATTTACAAGGTTTGTCTATTACTGGTAGATTAGCAATAAACACTGCAAGCAGAGACGCCTTCCTCGTAACAGTTACGGTAAAACATAACTTAAATCACAACCTATTGGCACGATCTGTTTTCCTCGTCAAGCCTTTATCCATCTGTTGGCTCTGTATGTTGATGTTCCAAATGCAAGTGGATACCCAAATAACTAACTCTTTAAAGGTCATTTGAAAAAAATTTTAGGGTACAGATTAAAGTTTATTTCCGTGTAGTCTTAAATTGCCAAAGTGGCTTTTAGAAATTATAATAAACTGTTATTGCTCCATACAACTGCAGAATAAAAACATCTCTGAAGAACTTGACATTTTAAGACTTTGGCTGGCCAAGGAAATAAGAATTGCTAAAACTGGATTCATTTCAGTTATTCCTCATTGGAAGGTAGTTACTTGCCAGAAAATTATTTCAGAGTCTATTTTCAATACTTACATCAAAATGAGGAAATTTAAATGACAGATGATCTCTACAGCATTGGGGACCATCAGCAAGGCCAAGTACATTATAAGACCCTGAAGATGCAGGCTAGGCCAAAAGAGACTCCAAGACCAAAAGAGGCTCCAAGACCGAAATTCATCTGGCAAATACTAAAAAATGTATCTAGTTTTCTCAAAAATTTTTCTAACTTTCCCCAAATATTTGCTATCAGCAAATTGCATAGTTCTACATAACGTGCGACTGCCTTGGTAAGAAAGAGCTAGTTCTCAAAAGAAAAAAAAAAAAAAACCATTCATGTAACTTGAAGTTGTCCATACAAAGTGGGACTGAGGAAAACCTTTGGCTCAGAAATGACCCTCTGACCCACTCACTTTCAAAAGCCCAGCGTCCAGGAGCCATGCCTTACACGCCCTCCCTCACTTCCCATCTCTAGGCCTTCACCAGATCGTGTCAATTTTATCTCTTAAAAAGCCCTCAGATGGGCTTCCCTGGTGGCGCAGTGGTTGAGAATCTGCCTGTCAATGCAGGGGACACGGGTTCGAGCCCTGGTCTGGGAGGATCCCACATGCCGCGGAGCAACTGGGCCCGTGAGCCACAACTACTGAGCCTGCGCGTCTGGAGCCTGTGCTCCGCAACAAGAGAGGCCACGACGGTGAGAGGCCCGCGCACCGCGATGAAGAGTGGCCCCCGCTTGCCGCAACTGGAGAAAGCCCTCGCACAGAAACGAAGACCCAACACAGCCATAAATAAATAAATAAATTTAAAAAAAAAAAAAAAAAAAAAAGCCCTCAGATACGTCCATTTCTTCTCAGCTCCACTGCCAATTACCTGGCGCCAGGTGCTCTACCATCCCCTGAGAGACCACTGAATACCCTTCTACCTGCTTCCACTCCTGCTCCTGCAACCCACACGGCCACAGTGATGCTCTCATAGCACAGAGCGTGCCGTGCCGTCCAGAAGGAAAGCCGCTACGAGCCATAACGCGCCCACGAGGCTCCGCACAGTCCGGCCTTGGTCCGCTTCTGCGTCTCCTCCTGCACTCCTCACCCCCACTCTCTGTGTCCAGCCACGCTGGCCTTCCTCCAACCCCCAGAACATACCGTGGCTCTGTCGCCCCCAGAATGCCTACATGCTGGTCCCCCTCCCTGTGACGCCTCTTTTCTTCGCGATAACCTGAATCCATCCTTCAGATCTCAAGGCAGTATCACCTCCTTAGGAGAACCGTCTTTTGACCTCGTCTGGCTGAGATACCCCTGTTAATAATGAACAGGTTATCTTTTTCCCTCAGACCACTGACCACAATTGTAATTACACTTAGATCGTGTCTAGTACCCCGGACCAGGGGTACTACCCCCAACAGACAAGCAGCTCTAGAAGGCAGGGTTCGCAACCCTTGGTGTTCATATGGTACCAAAGCATCTGGGGCACAGTAACAGAACACCCAGGAGGGGCTCAGTTAAGATTTATTTATCTATATTTGTGATACAATTCACATACCATAAAATTCACCCTTTTAAAGTGTACATTTCAGTGGGTTTTGGTATATTCACAAAGTTGTACAACTCTCACCACCATCTAATACCAAAATATCCCATCACTCTACCCCACTGCCTGTCCCCGGAAATCACTGATTTACTTTCTGTCTCTATGGATTTCCTTAGTCTGGAAATTTCATATAAATAAAATCATTTAACATGTGGCCTTTAAAAAAAAGAAGCAGGCATTTATAGTTATAAACTTCCCTCTAATTTCTTTAGTTGCATCCTGTAAATTTTGGCATGTTGTATTTTAAGTTACTTTATATCAAGGTATTTTCTAATTTCTCTTGTGATTTCTTCTTTAATCCACTGGCTATTTAGGAGTATGCTGTTTAATTTCCACATAATTGTGAATTTCCCAAATTCCCTTCTGCTACTTATTTCTAATTGCATTCTACTGTGGTCAGAGAACATAATTTGTATGTTTTCGACCCTTTTTACATTTATGGAGGCTTGTTTCATGGCCTAACGGGTAGTCTATCAAGGAGATGGAGCCATGTGCATTGGAAAGAACGTGTACTCTGCCTGTGTTGAATGGAGTGCTCTATACATGGCGCTTAGGTCTAGTTGGTTTACCTTTCTAAGTGTTCACCACTCCACTTAGTATCACCCTAACGGTAAGAGGTACACACAGTGAAGTCTTTACTTCGGATTTGCCCTTAAACACATTTATTTTGAAAAACTCTAAGGAGAGCAAAGTAGGAAATAAATGTAGCTGTTCTACCTTTCCTGATTAATGTCATCTATCTCATGGCCATGGTGTCAAAAAAATGATTTCAAAAACCCTGCAAATAAAAAAAATTAGTACAAGTGCAGTGAAATGTGAAATGCTATTTTAAACAACTAATACTGAAATTTAGTTTGCCCAAGCACTTTCTGAAAGAAAGATCATATTTTGCCTGATATAGCAAACATAAATTTCACAATATAGAAACTTCATTTATGAAATATACTCTGGAAGTAGCATCCATTGCAGACTTTTCAAAAGTAGGCCTTATGAGGCAAATATGGAAATTATGATACATCAGTGTGCAAAAATTTTCTAATAAAATCTTTGTATTATTCTTGTATAAGGTTTGCAGTTATTTCTCTCAAAATGTGTAGAAGATAAAATTTGCTGATTTTCTTCAACATACTTAGGAAACATAATTGGATTTTCAAACTTGAGAGAAAAATGCAAAACAATATCACTTCTATAGCATGAAGGTCACATCTACATTTACTGAAAAAAAAGACACAGTATTTAGGATCTTAAGCAAAATCCATAAAAATATCTACCTTATTCTACTGTATAATATAAAAGCTTACCACTTTAGTAAAGTACTAAGATTTCTCAATGTACATATATGTGAATATGACCTAAATAATGACTACTGAATTATATGAAGTTACAAATCCAAAGACATGGTTAAGTTTTGGTTCTGGTTATCACATAATCAACACACAGTAACTCACACATAATATCCATGAGCTGCGTCTAAATCACTGACATCTTTACTTGGGCAACAGGAAAATTCGACTCCAAAAATACATCACAAGTTTCTAACTGACTAAACTGCACAGTTCCTGGTTCTGGGCTGAGATTTTATATTTCCAAAAAAGCAGAACTCAAAGTCCAAACCTAACACCTGAAATGATAAATCTCAGAAAATTACCTTTTACTCTAATTTGCTTTTCCTCGTCCTAGTCTTACTCACTCTTCTTCATTTTCACCCTGAACACCTTTATATCCTATGTCCTCTTACTGAAAGTAATAAAAGCATTTTACTTCTTAATACTGTGTGGTGAATCATTTTCAGACTTATAAATTTCAAGGTAGTGTTAGTAATAGAAGGGTGCTTTCCATCCCCAAGTAATGACATTAACTATATGACCTAACCACGTGTGAGAAAGTTAAGTATCGTAAAGGCATGTTAGAAGGAGCTGTGGCTTATGCAGTCACGGTAACCACCATGAAACACTGGCCTGAATCTAAAAATACATTTGTCATGCTGGTACATCATGCCTTCTTCCAATTTTGATAACCGCATCAGAATATATCCACACAACTGTGGTACACATAGACGGCAGCGATAATAACAGGGATGCAAAGAGATTTCTGAAACTGTCTTCATGACCAAAATGAAGGTAATAGCAGGTACATTTATTCTTATTCACAGTGTGCCTGGCTAGATGTTCTTTCACATTGGTTCCTGCGGCTCCCAAGCTCAACTGAGCACTTCTGGAGAAGAGAGGTCCTGGAGGTCTCTGCATCCTACCCATGCCTGGATGCAGAAAGACTTAAGAGCACAGTGACCACATGTGAAAGTGGGGAAGAAGATTCAGCTGAGGCCATTCCTTCTTCACACCCTCTTTTCTCTTAGCTGTCATGAACCAGAAGCCCCTGGTTTTGTCCTGCTGCCTTTCCGGCCATCCTTGGCCATTAAGTCTTGGAGCTCCTCAAGGTAAACATCGGGTGTCACTTTATAGTCTCTCCCTAGGAGAGCTCATCCACATCTACAGCTTTATTTATCACATTAAGAAACACAGGCACAAGGGTAAGGAGAGTTACTTGTATAATAATAGGCTGTATGAAAAGAGCTAGTTGGGTAATCATAGGCTATATGAAAGAAAAAAAAAACTCAACAGTAAATCTGCTGCACTCAAAACAAGGACCTGTCTTGCATGGTATCAGCTACTGTCTTTTCTCCAATCTTGCCAATTTTTATTCGAATGAGTTATTGTTAGAAAATAGCATTCTTTTTTTTTCCTACTGGAAATGTGTTTTCAGTGTACAGCTGGCAAATCATCTGCTCTTAGTACGTTAAGACGCAGACAAGTCCAATCGAAATGACAGAAAGGATACTAAAAACTTAACTGGAATTTTAATTGATAGGTTAATAGTAACATATCTTAAACCACTTTTAAACTGATATTTTAATTATCTCATATTTTACGTGTGTGTACATGTGAAGACTAAAAATCAAAATAGATTTTGATGGAATGCCACTCAATGATGAAAAGGAACAAACTACTCATACACACAACAATATGGATGAATCTGAAGGGAATTGCGCTAAATGAAAAAGTCAACACTAAAGATTATATACTCTAAGATTCCATTTATATAACATTATTGAAATGACAAAATTATAGAAACAGAGGACAGATTAGTGGTTGCCAGGGGTTAGAGCTGGCAAGTGGGGGAGGTAGGTGAGTACAGTTATAAAATGGCAACTTGAGAAATCCTTGTGATGGAACTGCTCTGTATCTTGACTACAGTAGACACAAGAAGCTATACATGTGATAACAAGTGCACAGGAACTAAATATATACATCCACAAATGAGTTCAAGTAAAACTAGGAAAATCTGAATAGGATCTGCATTGTATCAATGTTAATATCCTGGAAGTTACATTTGGGGGAAACTATGTAAAGGGTACATGGGTTATTTCTTCTAACTGCATGTGAACTTACAATTATCCCCAATTTACAATTTAATAACAACAAAAAAAATAGCTTTAAGGTGCTTACAGCACACTCGCAAAGATAGTTTAGATTATCCATCCCCGACTACAGAATTCTAATTTTTTAAAGTAGTTTTCCTCCAGTTCATCCACATTCCATGCTGTTGATGTCAGCCCATGAAGAAAGGCAGATTTAGGTCGACAAAAGGAGAAATGTCTTGAGGTTATAAAGAACACAATAAAAACGTATTAATATTTTAAAAAGTAGATCTTGAAATGCACTTGAAAGTTTGAGATCATAATGACATAAATAAGCATTTATGACCTAAGAAAAACTGCCTCCTTTGGTACTTTGAAGTATTATAAAAAATCACACGGAATTAAATTACAAAGCTAACACACTTGTTTACGCAGCTGGTCTTTTTTAAAATTGAGGAACTTTAAACCTACAATTCTAATAGGCTTATTGGTGACACCCCAATCCTTTGAAAAATAAATGAAATATCATAAATCATCTGACAGTTCTTAAGCTGAGATTTTTATCATCACTCAGACACTTTAACAATAAAAAGCAATATGAAAGGATAGGATCTTGTTTATGTGACCTATAAAGTTTAAGACAGAAAATAAATCATACTATTAAATGTCATTTAGAGCTCTAACTTCAATACTTAGGATTGAATTGGCATAATATTCTTGGTAATTCCTATGAGGAGTCATACAAGTAGGGTAGCTTTCCTTACAAAATATTTCAGAACTCTGGCATTTCCTGTGATAAATGAAGCAATAAAGCTTTGGAATTGCAATTGGGTATATTTAAGTACTTCATATAGGCAACCAGACTGCCATCTTGCTGGATATCTAGTACTATGAATTTATTATTTGGCATCCAAAGGAATGTTTGAATACTTATAAAAAGTAAAGGATTGGGGTAAGCCCTTTTCATTTTAAGCTACGAATTTAGGACCACATTATAGCTACAGAGTTCAACCTTTATTTTCTGGCGAGTTCATTTAATGAAAATTATTCACAAATTTTGCAGGAAATGTTGAAATGAAAAATCCATAAATACCTTGAAACTGCTTAAGATTCAGCAGAAGAGCAGTAAGATCGAAGTGTTAGCCACAGCATCCTGAGAATTTTTATCATAGTTAAGTTTCAAGAAGATAAACGATGGGAGACATTCTCCATGACCCGGCTGTAAGGTAAATTTAATGACTAGTCAATGATCAGTCCAAGTGACATTCCGATTCTTAAAAGTGTGCCTTCAGACGTCCCCTGCACTAGCACTAGGGGACTGAGGTCAAAGCTGGGCCCATGTTAGACTGTAATCATCTTCCATTTCAGTCGTTTTTCAAATTCATTTTAGGATACAGCTACGGAAACCTTAGTCTCCGAATAAAGGCTTAACCAATGTCACATCCCTATCGGGCAGTGTACAGGCAATTAATAAACATTTGAATAAATGACTGAATTAATGATATCAGAAAGCCAACTTCTTATATCTTGCATATCATATTGTTGCTAATAAAGAATTCTTAAAGATTAATTTTAAAATGCACATTTTCTTTCATGAAATTATTATTAAATATTGAATATATACCAAACAATATTTTCACATATGTGTAAGTTATAATGAAAAATAATAACACGAACACCTGTCTTCCTACTGCCGAGATTAGGGAATAGAACATTACCAGTCACTCGAAAGTCATCTTTGTGGTCTTTCCCATTCCAATTCCACTCCTTCTTGCCATGCCTTCTCCCCAAACACCTTGAATTTTTTCCCTCACTTTCCTTTATAGTGTTAGCATACGTATCCCTAATCAAATCAAGAATCAAATCTTAAATTCTGTAAGATTTGGGATGGAATTATATTGGTTGGAATCATATTGGAAGCATTCTTACACATTCCTAAGGTTTACCTGTGGTGGTATGTTTCAACATGGCACAATTATGCCTTCTCTTATTGATGGCTATCTGAGTTCTTTCTGGTTTTCTGGAACATTGTCATATGCGTTTCTCCATGTATGTTTGCAAGAGCTTCTGTCTCTCGGAGTGGAACTGCTGGGTTGGTATATGCGCAAGTTGTTAGATAATGACAAAGTTTTTCAAGGTCGATCCAACTGACACCACCACTAGTGAGGGTCAGAGGGGTCAGGGTGCCCCACTGCATTGCCAGTCTGCGGGATATAAAATAGTACCTCCTTGAGATATTTTTTTAAGTTTTTTTCTCTCTTTTGGAGTAAAATTTACATACAATGGCACGCACAAATCTTAAGTGGACCATCCATGGGTTCCTACAAACGCATACACCTTGTAACCCCCACCATTAACACACCTCAAAAACAGTGCCTTCATGATCCTTCCCAGTCATTCGTTGCTCCATCCCCTAGAGGCGACCACGCTTCGGATTCTTTTCTCCCACAGACAAATTTTGCTTGTTCTAAAACTTCATAGAAATGGAGAAACACTATGTGTTCTTTTGGATGAGGCTCCTCTCAGTTAGTACGACGAGACTCAGCCATGTTGTTGCTGGGATCAGTGCTGTTTCTTTCTCTCAGAGTAGTACTCTATTTTATGAATACACCAGTCTGTTTATCCATTCTCTTACTGAGACACCTGGGCTGCTTCTAGTTTTTGGCTATTATGAATGAAATCACGTATCCATATGCTATGTACTTCTTGTGAACATCTTAGTTTGTGGACTTATATTTTCATTTTTCTTGGGTAGATACCTAGGAGTAGAATTGCTGGGTCACCAGGTAAGTATATGTTTAGCTTTATAAGGAAACTTCCAAATCTTTTTCCTAAGAGGTTGTACCATTTAACCCTCCCACACAATATGTAAGAGCTCCAGTTGCTCTACATCCTTATTAACATTTGGTGTTACCAACCTATTTAATTTTAGCCATTCTGGTGGGTATCTCACTATCGTTTTAACTTGCATTTCCCTAGTGACTAATGATGCTGAACACAGGCTTACTGGCCATTCAAATACCTTCTGTTGTGGAGTGTTGTTATAAAGTGTCTTTTCAAATCATTTGTCCCCTATCCCCACTTTTTCATTTCTGATTATCTGTGTTTTTGTTATGGAGTTGTATAAATTCATTATCTATGTAGCCCTTTGACAAATACAGGTTTTGTGAGTATTTTCTCCCAGTCTGTGGCTCATTTTTTTGTTTTCTTAATGGTGTCTTTTGATGACCACAAGTTTGTTTTTTTTTTAATTCTGATAAAATCTAAGTTATATATTTTTTTCTTATGGTTATTGCTTTCTACATTTAAATCTTTGCCTACCTCCAAATCATGAAGATATTCTCTGATGTTTTTTTCTAAAAGCCTTATGGTTCTAGCTTTTACATTTAAGTAATATGATCCATCTCAAATTATTCTTTGTGCATGGTGCAAGGTAGGAATTGAGATTTCTTTTTTTCCATATGGATATCCAGTTATTCCAGCACCACTTACTGAAAACCTTTCCTTTCCCCACTTGTTTGCTTTGGGTCTTTGTTGGAAATCCAACGACCATATAACTGTGGGTCTCTTCTGGCCTCTCTATTCGGTTGCATCAATCTGCTTGTTGATCTTTATGGCAGCACTACACTGTCTTGGTTACTGTAGCTTTATGGTTAGGTTATGAAGTCAACTCCTCCAGCTATGATTTTGAGATTGTTTTGGATAGTCTCAGTCTTTTACATTTCCATATAACTTTTAGAATCAGCTTGCCAATTAAAAAAAAAAAAAAGCCTGTGGGATTATGATAGGGATTAAGTTGAATCTATACGTCCATTAGGGGAGAACTGTCATCTAATTGAGTCTTCCAATGCATGAACATGCCATCCTTCTTCATTTATTCAAGTCTGCTTTAATTTTTCTCAATAATGTTTTATTATTTCCAACGTAGAAATTTTTGCGTGACTTTTGTTAATTTTATTCTTAGATGTTGTACTTTTATTAAAAATGGGAAATAGGCATATTATTGATAATCTCAATGCAAAATAGGGCTCCTCCATCATACACACTCTTTTTGGAAATACTAAATACATCAAAATTCTGAGCAATTTTGTTTAATAAACAAATGAATAAACATAGTATGTTCTGAATAGTAAGCAAGACAAAAATTTCTAAAAAATGGGACAAGGACTCCACAACTTGACAGTAAAATAAAGGAATGGATATAATCCAAGAGCATACATGCTGGAAATGGGATCAGGAAGTTTCTTTAATCCACTCACTTTAAGTACATTCTGTGATGGGGCAAGAAGGGGGTTAAATATACGACCACTTCTATCTGGAGCTGCATTGATCTTTTAAGGATGGGACTCTTGGTACCTCACTGTTCCAAAACCAACTCTTTTTTGACTTCTGGCCCACATAATCATAACCAAAGGTTTCAAGAAGAGTAGAGCAAGAAGTATTTAGCTTCGACTTCTGAGCAGATATAACACAAGCCCTTTGTCCTCTGCTAAAGACAGGCCTGTATCCCAAGGCTCGTAGGTTTCCCATGTGGCCTCCTTTCTACT
Organism: Balaenoptera physalus; assembly: GCF_965194825.1. Classification (NCBI taxonomy): domain Eukaryota; kingdom Metazoa; phylum Chordata; class Mammalia; order Artiodactyla; family Balaenopteridae; genus Balaenoptera; species Balaenoptera physalus. Next base: position 177,330,405 of record NC_138883.1, on the reverse strand, counting down.
GCAACCTGTTTCACTCCTTTCACCTCACTGTTGTCCTCTTCCTCATTCTCTGCTTCTTCCTGTTATCACTAATTTCATTTTCCATCTTCACTGTCTGATTTTTCAGACGTCTGTATTTACCAGGATCTGGGAGTGAATGGATCAAATCCTTCATCACACATCACATCCAGCCCTAAAAGGCACCATCCCTCCCTTCATCTTTGGCCTCTGCTTGCCTCTTGCTAGCTTCTCTTTTGGTTTCACTTTTTAGAAGTCTTTTCTCCATATGCTTTGCCTTAACTTTCTTCCCATACTCTTCTTGATCAAATGTGCCCTCTTCCTGAAGCCTATCTTTTGCTTTATCAAGGTTGATACTACCATAATCCTCTTCCTTAGTATCCTTCACAATGGATTTCTACATTGGCGGCCACTGATGAACCAACTTCCCTTCATCAGTAGTGTTATTTTCTTATTCACTTAAAGTGTTTCATTACTTTTTTTGTTTCTGCAATTTCCTTGATTTTTTGTGCCTCATCAGTACTAGGAGCAGACTGAGTCTGAGGCCCTTTTGGTTTGACCATCTTCGCTTCCATGTTTCCCCTCATCTGCCTCCCTTCCTCTTCCTCCCTTCCTCTTCCTCCTCTTCTTTATTAATACCATTGGCCAGCTTGTACTCTTCCTCTCCTGCTTCTGGCCTTTTTCTACCTTACTTAACGATGGACATTTTCTCACTGAAATAAGCTCTAAATTATTCCACTTAATCATTGGTGAGGGATAGAGCCTTAAGCTCATTAACAATTCTTTGGTCAGCTGTTTCTACACTTTCTGAAGGAATCTTATCCAAGGAATTGCTTATAGTAAGACCAAGAAATATAGCCTATTTGGGTAAATGTAACTTGTTCAAATCAAATACTCCATCCTTCATCAGATATACTTACATATGTAAGAAACAAAATACCTTTGACCTCTTTCTTTTCATTGTTGATCTTGGGCTAAAGATGACTCCAGTTTTTGTTTTTGTTTTCTAGATGTCCATACATTTTTCTGGATTGATTTTTATTCTTTCATAAGCACTTTCTACTCAAGAAGTTGCTGTACTATCCTTATTTTTCTTCTGAGGGAAGCAAAATTAATAAAGCAGGTCTATATGCTCTGTGAATATGAGTTGGTATCCTCTGGGCAATCAAACTGAAGAACTCAATTCGTGGCCTGAATATCCAACACCCCGGCTATAGTATCAGTAGCAAAGAGCACAGTTCATTCTCTTGCAGATAAACTTATTACAGACTTGCATTTTTCTCATCTGCTGTTGTCAACCACAGAAGTCAAGAATAGAAATACCAGAGTATAGGCAGTAGGAAACTTGGTTTAGGGACCGAACCTCTCGACAACTGGAAAAAAATACAATACTTCTCAAAAAGGAATATAGGATACTTATTTCTTACTTCAGCTCACAACCTATGTAGTTTTGTTCCAAAGGGACAGGGATGTTATATTTTACTTTTCTCACCAACTCAAACATATTCAGAGATTTTCAAGCTCAAGCACACAAGGTACAAGGTCTTTTACAGATCTGACTTGTTTTGCCTAGAAGAAAGCAAAGTCAATGTTTTTTAGAAAGATTTTTTCTTTTTTTTTTTTTTTTGATAACAGCATTCATAGTGTCAGCAAAGGTCCATGCCTAAGATTCTATTCTACTTCATCATGAACTAACCTTTGGAGACTGGTATCATGAACACTTATTGTTTCATCCTTGAGTTCAACAGTCAAACCTGTATGCAAACAAGTATAATATATTTATGTGGTTGATCTTCTCAAACATCTTGTCTCAGGTCTTTCCATCAATGATGAGATTGCTGAAAAGCCATGATTCTTTCCTAATTCTCAGAAAAGACCTGAGAAATAGATAAGTTCTCTCATAGAAAGTATTATCAGGACCCAGAGTCTGTCTGTCAAAGTCTATTAAGAACGATAAAAAGCTTCCAGTACTGGGATAAGGAAAATCAAAGTCTTGCCAGATCCTGTTCTGGCAGCTCCAAGTACATCTTTACCCTGCAAAGCCAGGATTAAAAAAAATCTGTTCTCTATTATTGCCTCCATAAAGGCCCAAAGGAATCATTTTTGAAAATTCTTTAAGTTCAAAACTATTTGCTGGTTGACTTATACTTGAAGGATTGTTTAAACAGATACAAAAATCTCTAAGTTACCTATTCTTTTCTTCAAAATCTTTTAAGTATATTCCATTTTCTTGCATTGATTGACATCTGAGGCCAACATAATTTCCCCCCTTATAAAAAAAACTCAACCTATTTGCCTGGTTCCCCAAAGGAATCGTTCTTTACCTCTGAGGTCCAGCACTTTTACTAGGCACAGACACACAGTATGCCCCTTTAATATGCAGATTCTAGTTGTCTTTTATTTCAGAAAAGCTTAATCTCTAAATATCGGATTTACTTCATTAGTTTCGGTGTCTTGTTGTATCTACAATTGTATATATGATGGACCTGTTCTGCCTGTCTTCTGTATCAGCGGTCCACAAATTGAGGTACATTTAGAGCTATATGAAGACTAAGAGATACGTCGGCACAGGTCGTTTAAAGGCAATCAAATTCCAGATCCTCAACCTCCATCCTTCCTATGACTGATCTCTTCCGGAATGTACCCGAAGCTAAGGTACCATGCCAGCCTCTTCTCATTCCCTCTTCCCCTCCTTCACAATCACTCTTTTCCCACTTTACAAAAGAAATGCATACCACTCACAAATCCTGGCTAGTGCATTGCCTTGGAATATAAAAACCCTCCAGGAAGCCAAACCTGTAAATCCTCCTTTAATCAAAGCACTACAATAAGGATTTGTTCACTCCCCACCATACATATAACTTACGTATTTTATTAAGAAATGGAGTATGTGGGCCCATGTTAGTAAATTACAAAATCAGATACATAGTAGAATGAAGCAGTAGTGAGAATGTTTTTACTTAAGGACATTACCTTCCAAAACCCTTATTATTGTAAAAGATACAACCCAACTCTGGGAGACTTTAGGGAGTGCAAAGCAAAGAAATCTTGAAGGCAGCAGCATCACGGTATCCAGGCAACACGTGGCAAGGCTCTGTGCCTTATCTATTTGTCTGTGTTAGAATTAGAATTCAGCTGTGTGATGGTTGTCATGGAAACGTACATTAACATATTTATTTGAGCTGAAAAATCAAGTCGGATTTTTACTGACAGAAGGAAGTCTGACTTGGAAGATAAGTTTAAAGTTGATGACTAAGCTTTGTCAATTAGATTAAATGGCAACCATTTTCCCTAAATTGAGTGATGTACACTATAGCTGCAAGGTTTTGATAAAAATACGTTTCAAACATATGTTAAGACAAAATATTCCTCTAAAAACTCATTGTATGTTGGTAAGTATATATTAAAATTAATAATGTTTCTAAATAACACTTTCTAAGCATATTGGGTTAAACAAGGTGCCTCTCAGTAAAAGAGTAATAAATATAACAGTTATTTGATAAATCTTAGTTAAGCCTTTTTAATAAACTTTCCCAAACTGAGAAAGTGATAATAAATCCCTTTCAAAGTCAGATGGTTTCCAATTCTTTGCTTTCCACAAATGATTGAGTAATTGAGTTGTTGGTAGATAGATCATTAAACTAATTTATAGATCGCTTTTTGATTTCTGGCACATAACTCAGAAGGATGAGAAAAGTTAATAACTGATGCAGTTCTGGCATACTGTAAACACTGATATTTTAAACCCAAAGGCGTTACATCATCTTTCAAATGTCTGTCAGACTTGGCTCCCTTCTCACATCTCTAATCCCTATGACCTCACTCTTTTTCTGTATCATCTCTTTTCCCTTCCACGCCTTCCAATTTTGCTTTCACTCCTTTGGTAGTTTTGTTTTTTTCCTTCAACTGTTTTTTCCTGGGTTCTGCTTCTAATTTTATAATTAAACCTAATTATAATTACTAATTTATAACTGATAATTTCACCATTTCCCATTTTGCGTGTGATATGACATAGGAATCCAACAGTATGCTCTTTCATATAAGCAATCTCTTGCCCCAACTTGATACATTGAAAAACCTACCCGTCCCTTCCCCCAGTGGTTTACAATACCAGTTTTGTTATAAATCTAGGTTCCATATATAGATGGATCTGTTTCTGAATTCTCTATTCTTTCCATTGGCCGATTTGTATATCTTTATACCATACACTGGCTTAATTATTATAATTTTACATTAAGTCACAATATAGGTAGGAAAGACACTTTGTCTTCACTTTGTCTTTGTAATTCTTGGACCACTCCTCTACCATGTTAAGTTCAAAATTATAATGTTAAGCATCACCAAAATAACAACGATAAAGATGAATAATAATACTACTAGTAGTAGTAATGTTAAAAACCCCCAAATTTGTTAGGAATTTGATTCTAGGTGCATTGAGAGAATTAATATCTTTGCAACATTAAGTTTTCCAATCCATTAATACTGTGTTTGTCTCCATTTAATTGGACTGTAGCTAATGTCTTTTGATAAAAGTTTATAACTTTCTCAATAAAGGCTGTAGACATTATTTGTTAGATTTATTCAAATGCTTCTTACATTGTGCCTCTACTGTAAATTGTATATTTTTTAAATTGCATTTTCTACAGTAACTCCGCTGTGGAGAAACCTGGCGACACCAAGTGATGAAGGTTAACATCGCCAGTGATGTCATGTTGATTGGATGTGACATAATCATGAGAAAACATCAGACAAACCCAAATTGAGGTCCATTCCACAAAGGATCTGACCATTACTCTTCAAAGCGTCAGGTTCCAGAAAGAAAAGAACAAGAAATTGCTGCAATTTGGAGTAGACTAAAGAGATAACAGCTACCTGGGTTTGACCCTGAAACAGAAAAAGGACATCAGTAGAAAAACTGGGAAAATCTGAATAAAGCCACAGTTCAGTTAATATTATTGTATCAATGTTAATTTCTTAGTTTGAGAAGATATACCATGGCTATGTAGGATGTTAATTATTTCAAAATAAAATGTTTTTAAAAAATTACATCCTCTGTTTTGTTTCTGTTTTTGCTGGTCCATAGAAATGCAATTGGCTTTTCCACACAGACTTTGTATCCAAAAACCTTGCTCAACTCTCTAGTTAATGCTAAGAATTTAGCTGCAGAGTTCTGGAAAATTTCTACATAGACATTTATATCATTTGCCAATAGTCACAGTTTTTTTCTTCCTTTCCATTCCTACACTTTTTTATTTTTATTTTTTTAGGTTTTTCTCCCCTATTTTACTCTGCCGGCTAGGATCTCTGGTACAATATTGATTAGAAATGGTGATATCATGGACCCTTATCTTTTAAGGGTTAAATTATATCTGCTAATAGCCAGAGATAATTTTAATTTCATCAGAATAATCTAAGGAAACTAAATTGCTTTTGCCTTGAACATTTCTATCATAGAGATAGCAATACCCTTTTAAAAAATTTTCCAATGTTAAAATGTTTATTTGAAAAGCATAAAAGAATACACAACACAGAGAAAAAGAAGTAATGTGAAGACAAAAAAGCAAAGCAGTATGGTATTATGTTATTAAAAGAAAATAAAAGCTGTGACATTAACCTTGTAGACAACTAACATCTTCCAAACTTTGCTTTCCTGCCTCATGGTGTGGAGCTGTCACTGAGAAGTAGTGTCAAGCCAGAGTCCACATTTCCAAACCCTCCTCCCTTGCACCAGATGTGGTCTTGTGCAGAGCCGTCCCCAAAAGAATGGGGCTGAGTGTCAGATCTCAGGTTGAGGCTTTCCAGAAGCGGGTGAGGTAGCTTCCTGCTCCTTCCCCAGCTACTGGAGGACTCAAAGGCCCAGGTTAACGAAAGTAAGTTACCGACTGATGGAGGACGCCTTCAGTGTACTGCTCATTAACTAGGTTGAAGCTGTTACGTTTTTTGTGGTCCACTTACTATAGCACTTAGCTTTCCCCAACTAACATAAAAAATGGTATCTTTAAGTGGGGTGCAGACCAAACAAAAAAAATCTAAAATATATGACAACTGCTTAGGAGCCCGGCAGCAGGAAAGGGAGAGACCGAGTAAAGGATAGAAGGACAGTCATGTCACACAGTCACAAAACTTTTAATACAAGTACTGCTTGTGAAAAGGGATCCATGGTGATAGAAGCCGAAAAGTGGCTGTCTCCAGGGGGCTAACTGGAAAGCGGCCTCCGTCTGGAGAAATGCAGATGCTCTACATCGTAGTCTTGGTGGCGGCCTACATGGTGTGTACGACTGTCAAGCTCACTGAACCGAAAGCTGTGTGTTTGCTCTATGTAAATTACACCTCAATGCTTGAAAACGAATGAGATAGCTTCAGAGCTATGTAGCTCTAACTAAGTGTTAACTAAGTGTCTAACTAAGCCTATAGGGAAAAAGAGATGGAAAACAATATCAGAATAACATTATTACTTGCCGCATTTATTGAGAATTTACAAGAAAGAAATCTGCACAGGCAAGAACTGACAGGTTTGAGAGCAGAACTGAAAGGGAGCAGAGAATCCAAAAATCTGGAGGCTCGCAGGGTTAGAAAATCTGACCGCTTCCGGATTTTACACAGTAAGAGAGAAGACTGAAAAAGGCTTTGAGCAAAAATGGCCTGTTAGGTTTTCTAAGGTGAACAGAGGGAAGTCAGCCTTGCTGCTGATCAGGCTGAGTAGGTGAACTTCCCAGGAAGCCTATTTCAAATGGCCATCCAAGGGCCCCCATAAATTGAGAGAGGGAGGAATAGGAGAAAGGAAGCAAAGGAATAAATTAGGCGTGGGACTTCCCGGAATGCTTTTTTGGCTACAGCGACCATACACAATTTACTGTCCAACCCGGGACAGTTTTGAGAGTGAAAGAGGGCATTATCACTTAACCTGCACGAGGAATATAAACTGAGACTGTCCCTGACAGATGGGACACGTAATCCCTCCGTCTGGCATATGGAGTCAACTACAAGGAGGTAGAGCAGAAGCCAGCTAAGTTTCTGAGGGAATAACATTGCCAGCCCCCCAACCCCCAAGCCTTGCCTCTAAGCCTCCAGCTGACTCCTAAAACAATGCTCTAACCACCAAAACTGCATGATCATAAAGTAGGAAACAAAGGTTACACAGCCTCCAAGGCGGGAATATTCCCCCAATGTCCATATAAGTGTGACCTTGGAGGAAGATGGGCAAAGAAGAACTTTCCAGAAGACATTCAGGTCCTAGGGAATAATGAACAATGGAGCTCCTTCTAGAGAGCAGGGCCAGAGTCTAAGCAAGGGACAGCTTCTACCCCAGGCAACAGTTCTTCCAAATGTTTCTTGCCATTCCATTTTTTTGGGTCACTGTCAGTATTCCTAATTCTAAATGTTCCCTCAGCTTCAGAAAATTAAACACAAACTTGTAAGTTGCAACTTGGGCCTAATGAATAAATTATGGACACTACACACAACGTGATGGTGGTGAGAATAAACCCAAAGAGTCTTTTACAAAGATCACTCACTGAACTGCCTGACAGGAGGCCATGTTTCTCCTCCAACCCTCACTGTTAACTGTATGACCCTGGATAAATCATGATTTCTCCGGACTTCAGTTCCTTCATTTGTAAAATGAATAAGAGGATGCCTTCCAGTTCTAATTCAAAATTCTCGACCTTGCTGAGCCAAAAGAACTACAAAAATCCTCCACAAAATGTCATTACCTGGAGAATCCATAAGAGACTGGGTCTGGTTTTACAGCAAAAGCAACTCAGCACAATTCTAAAAAGTTATATTGGCAAGAAGAATCCTGGCACTTTTTCATTTCTTGACTTTTCTATGTTACTTTGTTCTCATTATAGTACATTAAGGAATAAAATATAACCATTTTTAAGTGGAAAAAGACACTTGCCTTCCATTTCATTAGGCTTTCGAAACTAGTCCAAAAAGAGGAGGGAGCTGCACTGCACTTAAAATTTCAATTCTTTTGTAATGTTCACAACCTAAAATTTTGAATGTTTTAAAAACCAAAATGCTATTTGGAGAAGATTTTTAATCCAAAAATACCATAATAATACATTTTATTAGTTATATAGTCAAAAATAATATTCATCAAATCCTAAAAATATTATTTTTTCAAATAATTAAAATTTGAAAAAAGTGTTTGCTAAATTTCAACTTTTGATGCCTCTAATTTCTGGAAGAAATTAGCACTCAGGACTCTGTCTTCTACACTGATAAAAGATAAGACAAAAACTAATATTCTACACTGATACTTTGTTACTCATAATTAATATAGTTTTTATACATGTATAAAAATAAGAGCCAAACATATTTGAAAAGTAGGACCCAAACTTTGTCACTTCAAATCACAATATGTTGTTGGGAATTCCCTGGCGGTCCAGTGGTTAGGACTCAGAGCTTTCACTGCCAGTCAGGTTCGGTCCCTGGTCGGGGAACTAAGATCCCACAAGCCATGTGGCATGGCCAAAAAAAAAAAAAAAAAAAGATATCACAGTATGTTGGGACAAAAAAAAAAAAAAAAAGACAAGTATTTTACAGGTCCTGCTACCACATACCCTAGTATCATCAGTGAGTTTCTAAATCAGTCATATTTATTATCACTGACTATAAAACTATGGACCAGATGTTGGGCTATCACACAAAACCAAGAAATATCAACTCCACAGTACCTTGAAAAAAGATCACTCAATTACCTGTTGAGTGAATTAGTGAATCAAAAAATACATAAAATATTTATGTATTTATGGTGCAAAAAAGCACCATAAAATATCCTAAATCTCTGAAACACAAATTTGCAGGTGTACCTCAGATTATATAAAAAATTTAAATAAGTTTAAATAATGGAAAATTTGTAAGTGGAATATTTTATATGTGCTAAGGAAACTAGAGATATTTGACAGTAACTAACTCTCAGGTAAAAGAAGAAATGCTTTTTAATGACAAAAATTATCCCTTAAGAGAATATTTCACAATTTATGTTTCTATATCAGTACTGATGTTGAGAAGTCCCTTGTTTGTTCTTATCCAAAAACACTTTGTATATGACAATTTTTCTTCTCTGGAAACTTTACCATTTATCTTTTCTTTCTGTTCTAGGAAAGTGCCTTGTATTATTTCTTCGATAATTCTCTCCAAATTTTCTCTTGTATTAGTGAGTGACAGAATCTTCTGGACTGTGTCTCTAATTATTTCTTCTTCAAATTTATTTTTCAATCCCTCTAAGGAATTGATTTCAGCCATCACATTTCTAATTTTTGTGAGTTACTTCTTGTTCTTTAATTTTCCTCTCCTTTAATTCTCCTTCTTAAAAAGGATTCTGCTATGCAAAATTTTCTCACATTTTCAGAGATAGTAATTATAGTTTGTTTCTTAAGTTCCCTGCTGTTTTGTCTCCTCAGAGTTCTTTATTTCTGTTTGCTTTATCTCTGCTTTCATATGCGAGGCATTCCCAAATATCTGTTGATCCTAGGCTGACTCTCCCTATTTAAGTGTAAATTATTAGTAAAGCAAGACGGCAGCTCTGCCTGTGGGCTGAGCTTGTTGAAGGTCAGTTTCACTGAATAGCAAGTGGGCTTTCCCTGTGGGGCACCCCTATAGGAAGTTCCCCTGGGACCGGTCAGGGTCTCTGCAGAATCCTCCAGCACCTGACTGGGGACTTAGAAGTTTGGCTCCTGACGCTCTAAGAGCAGGGCGGATGTTTACTTAACCCCGCCCTCTACTGCTCCCGTGTCCCTGAGCCTCGATTCTCTGAAGTTTCAACTTCTCCAGAGAATAAACCTTCCACTGCCTGGGCTGTTGGGAAGGTAGTTATCTGGCTGGGGTGAGACAAGGGTCCGAGTGTCCAACTGGTCCTTTCATAGACTTTCAACTGGTGGTCTGTTTCTAACCCGATGCTTTAGCTCCTCCTCCAGCCTAACCTGAGACCTCCTAAGGTTCTACAAGGCAAAACCGCTTCCTGTCATGTTACTCTCCCCTGTGGGAGCTTAGGTGTTCACTGTCCTCGGCTAAGTCACAGGGTCATATAACTTCTGTGTTCATATTTGTGGATCAGAGTTACTAATGTCACCTACGTTTTATCAAAGATAGAGGTGGAATTTTTTTTTTCTTAGTTCCTTTGTTTTGGATGGATTTTGTAATAGGAGAAGGCAGAAAGTTCTCTATTTGCCACCTTAAGATCAGAACTTACAGTCTCTACCTGATTTCACACACCATTTGTAACGCTTTGAGGCCACTGCAGCTCTGGTCTGCTGAGCACACACTCCCACCGCCCTTCTCTGAATTCCTTGGGAGAAAGCCTCTCTCGCTCCTCGAGACCCCGGGGGGCTTCCGGTCCCTGGGCCACACCTCTTCACTGCAGCACGGGGACTCATGCCCTCCGCTGGGCCTCAGGGATGACTCATCACACAGGGGTCAAGGAGGGTTGATTCGCATCTTCTCTAAGGCAGGCGGCAAGGGGTTTAGCCCCACAAGTTCTCTTTCTGTTGGGACTGCTCAGCTGGGAAGACGACAGTCTCAAGCTGCTGCCGGTCATCTCACTGATCACATGCTGTCTGGAGAATGACGAATAAAGAAACCAGCAGAGCTGAAAAAGAGTCCAGATGAGATCATCCGAGTTCCTGGCTGCAGCCATGCCTGACGCCAGATGTACCTCTGGAAACCATAGTTATATAAACAATTAAGTTCCTTTGATTTTCATAAGCTGGCTTGAACTGGCTTTCTTGCATTTGCAACTGAAGGAGTCCTGATGAATTCATCATTTAATTGAAATGTTCCAAATTACTAATAATTGAATGATACAACACCACTTCTTTGCCAAAAATTAAACAGCCTAACTTCTTTTATTAAAATAAAATCACAAATAGTAAATATCATACCCATATGCCCCTTTCACCATTTAGGTAAGATACTTTGATTTTATCTGAATATTCTCATGTTTTCAGGACAGTACTACCTTGGAGAATGAGCCACATACACGTTCTGTAGTACTGCATACCCAATAGCCCTAACCCGTAGAACAATTTTCTTCCAGGGACTTCAAAAAGTCTTGTCATTTCTTTAAACCTTCTCTACTGGAGTTCTCAGTTTTTAATAAAACTCAAGTTGTACGGCTGTCTTACATAAATGCTACGTGGAAAAATGAAATAATATATCTCAAAATATTTGGTCCCTTTGGAAGAAAAGTAGGGTTTAAATGTAAAGAATTATTCGGCCTCAATCTCTGACCCAGAGACTGGAAACCAGGATAATTTCAACGCAAGGGTTTATGGGAAGGAGGCAGACAGTAATAACATGCTTCCAAGGAGGTAGGCGGGGATACTTAGAAGTCATGTGTTCCTTGGATGTGCCCCCTGGACTAACCTCCCCAGTGTTATCTCCAGGCCACTGTGCTCACCAGCCCAACAGTCAACATCTAAGCCTCTAGGTCTGAAGTTCCTACCTGGGTCTTTATCACTTTCAAGTGCATCCAGAGGCTGGGCAGGTAATCCAACACAGTGAGGAGGCTAAACATTTTTAATGTATTACGATTATCTTATCTGCAGGAAAAAGTAAATCTTATTAACATTCCAGTCTCTCTCACTCTCTTTTTTATTGGTTTAAGTTTTTTTTTTTTTTTCCATGCAGCATTTCTATCTACTATTTCTACTTTGTCCATGGCTTGTTTCATAATGCTATCTTAAATAACAGCTTTGGGCACGGAAACTCCTTGCATGCACAGAACTTGTGTATATGAGTAAGAGTGAATAACAATGAAGATAAGAATGGCTCAGTTTATTGAAACTTAGCATGTGCCATACACTGTTCCAAGTACTTTCCATGTATTACCTCACTTCGTCTTCACTTCAACCCTGTGAGGCGGGTACCATCATCCTCATTTGACAGGTGAGGGCATGGAGTCACTGAGAGGGGTAAGCGGCTGGTCCAATATTACAGAGCAAACAAGTTTTAAGTACGAATCCAGGCACCCTGTTCCAGGGATCTCTGCCCTGAAACTATTACTCTGCACTCCACCAAGAAATATGCCATCAGTTATGGGTTGAACTGTGCCCCTGCGAAATGTTACATTTAAGTCCTAAGTCCGGGTACCTGTGAATGTAACCTTATTTGGAAATAGGGTCTTTGTAGACGTACCTCAGTTAAAATGAGGTTGTCCTGGATTAGGGTAGGCCCTAATACAATATGACTGCCGTCCTCATAAGAAGAAAATCTGGACACAGGGAAGACAGCCAAGAGAAGATGGGGGCAGAGGCTGGAGTGACGCTGCCACAAACCAAGGAGCACGTGGGGCTGCCAGAAGCTCGAGGAGGAAACACGGATCCTCCCCGAGGCCTCTGAGGGAGCAGGAGCCTGCCAACACCTTGAGCTCAGATTTCTAGCCTCCAGGACAACGAGAGGACAAACTTCGGTTGTCTGACGCCACCCAGTTGATGGTACATTGTTACAACAGCCCTAGGAGGATAACACAGTCTTTCACTTATACTGAAATACGCTATCCTATCAACCTGTTATTTCCAACTTTAACACAAATGGCAGTATAAGCAACATTTAACTTTCCTCTTCATTCTATTTAAAGGAAATCAACAGCCAGGGGTGGGGCTGTGAGAACTGGAAAGCATAGGCTCCCATCTCATTGAGGCGACTTCCCGTCAGCTCTAACGGACGACAGCCACCGGCAAAGGTAGGACTAAAGCTGCCACATCTGACAGTTTTCAAGAGAACCCAGAAATCTGGATTCGCACATTAAATTAATTAACAGCAAACTCAATTAGGAACTAGTTAGACTAATACTAGTTAATAACGAATTCATGTTTAAAACGAACATTGTGCAAGCCAAACATGGTCCACAATTACGGACAGTCTCTGCTTTGTATGTTTACTTTGCTTCCTGTGTCTCCTTTCCCTTCCCGAAGGCATCCATCCACCAGATGTAGGAAGCAGGCGCGGTGCTGGCACTAGAAGTCAGGTGGGAGTCAGCACCTCAGGACTAGGGACCCCCCCTGGGATGTACGGCCGATGCGGAAGAGCCCTACACACTTCTGGGTCCAAGACTGAACAGGTGCAGCCTTCCGGATCCATATCTGAATACTACTCCAATACTATTCTTCCATGGTCTCGGCTGGTCTTCCTAAGGCATGTGCCTTTTAGGAGAGACTTAGGGCTTTAATGGGGTAAAGGTTTGGGGTAAACCTAGGACATGACCTTGGTACTTCTCAGGCTCATGGCCACTTCATTCGTAACCTTGTCCTTGTAACTTAACGAGTTCCCTACATTTCTTATCTCTTCTCTGTATACGTGAAAGAAGTTTAAGTGGATGACAATAGCTCAGAGCTCTCTTTCAGTATTCACCATCCTGTAACCTATGAACGTTGCCCAGAAACCTGGGAACACTTTTGAATAGCAGTTTTGTGAAAAGTACTTTTACAAAATGTGACTTTATTACTCAGGCTTATTAAAAACTTGAAAAATATAAAGAATCATCCTGAGAATGTTAAGGGTAACTTTAGTCCGGTAAGTCAGTGACTACTGAGCAGCCTCAGAACTTTCTGAGTCCTCGTTGGCTATGAACATTTCAGTATCTACCAGACTTCAGGCCTGGTGGATATGGTACAGAAACTAATGATTGCTTCTGGTAAGTGAGCTGAGGTACCTGGTATGTAGCCAGGACTCTCTCTGCTGCACTGAGATGTTTAATGCAGTGACGCAGTTTGGCAAACCATGGTGGTGGGGACTTACAAAACTGACAAATAGTATTTGGAAAGTTTGTAGAGCAATGTTAAGAAGTGAAATACCACAAAATCTATCCAAATCATCTCATTTAATGCTTTGCGGGTTTTTGCTTGTTTTTTGCTTAAATTAAAAATCTCTCAATCTTTCAAGGATTTTCATACCTATAAAATCATACTGAAATTCACTAGCTTATTATTCTCACAACCAACCCAAATGGTCAGTAAAGCAGGTTTTATCCCCATAGGATAGATGAGGAAACTGAAGCTGAGAGCATTAAATATTTTAAATTAAAATTTCATTATTCTCCAAAGAAGGTATACAGATTGCCAACAAACACATGAAAGAATGCTCAACATCATTAATCATTAGAGAAATGTAAATCAAAACTATAATGAGATATCACCTCACACCGGTCAGAATGGCCATCATCAAAAAATCTACAAACAATAAATGCTGGAGAGGGTGTGGAGAAAAGGGAGCCCTCTTGCACTGTTGGTGGGAATGTAAACTGATACAGCCACTATGGAGAACAGTATGGAGGTTCCTTAAAAAACTAAAAATAGAACTACCATATGACCCAGCAATCCCACTACTGGGCATATACCCTGAGAAAACCATAATTCAAAAAGAGTCATGTACCACAATGTTCATTGCAGCTCTTTTACAATGGCCAGGACATGGAAGCAACCTAAATGCCCATCGACAGACGAATGGATAAAGAAGGTGTGGCACATATATACAATGGAATGTTACTCAGCCATAAAAAGAAACGAAATTGAGTTATCTGTAGTGAGGTGGATGGACCTAGAGTCTGTCATACAGAGTGAAGTAAGAAAGAGAAAAACAAATACCGTATGCTAACACATCTATATGGAATCTAAAAAAAAAAAAAAAATGGTCATGAAGAACCTAGGGGCAAGACGGGAATAAAGATGCAGACCTACCAGAGAATGGACTTGAGGATATGAGGAGGAGGAAGGGTAAGCTGTGACAAAGTGAGAGAGTGGCATGGATATATATACACTACCAAATGTAAAATAGATAGCTAGTGGGAAGCAGCCACGTAGCACAGGGAGATCAGCTCGGTGCTTTGTGACCGCCTAGAGGGGTGGGATAGGGAGGGTAGGAGGGAGGGAGACGCAAGAGGAAGGAGATATGGGGATATATGTATATGTATAGCTGATCCACTTTGTTACAAAGCAGAAACTAACACACCATTGTAAAGCAATTATACTCCAATAAAGATGTTAAAAAAATTCATTAAAATGGTCACGGTTATTAGTGAGGGAGGTAAAACTTACACCCAACCCACCCCACCACCAATTCCAAGTTCACTGATGTTTCCCAACAAATAAAAGTCACACAGACCTGTAGCATCAGGCTGCTTAAACAGTTAGATAGCCAGACCTGGGATCAAAACCCAGTTCTATCGCTGACTAGACTTTTGACATCAGATACTTTTTTTAAACCTCTCTAAATCCCAAGTTCCTCCGTTGTAAAATGGAGTTAAGATCATAAAAGACATGTAAAGGACATGGCACGGAGTGGGTACTCAACAAATTTTAGTTCTCCGCGCTTCCCTTTCTCCTACAGGCTCCCTGAAATCTGAGCAGACCATCCATTTTCTGGTTAAACATTTGGATAGTTAGTGAAAGCCTAAGTTGTTATAAAAAAGCTAAGTCAAGAGATCTGGAGATATTGATAACACAAGAGTAAATTAACTGCCACAGGCAAAGAAGACCAGAGCAGAAACTGCTGTCACAGTATGTACTGTTAAAAAATAGCCAAAAGAGTGGTTCTTTTTAAAAAATCCATGATGTTGAATCCTTTTTCAAAGGGGACAGGTCACATCAAAACATCACACCTTGAATTTATTCTCTGCCATCTAATAAACATGGCCCATTGTTGCCAAACATAAATTATTTAAAATACGTCAAAGAGATGGGAAACGTGTCCGACTAAGGCGTGGTTTGAGCCTTCTGAGTGTGGATACGCTGGCAGCCTTCACTTCCCACGTTGGCCAGGAGTGTGAGCCCCCAGGGTCAGCCGGCCTGTCAGTGGCAAAGGAGAAGTGAAATTCTGACTGCTTTAATCTCCTCTCTGCTGCCCCCGGGTGAGGATGGGGTGGGGTGTGGTGCACTGACATCAGCAGGGGGTGGGCCCGGAGTGGAGGGGAGGGGAGGGGAGGGGAGGGTCTGCAGACGTGGCCAGGAGAGAAGCGGAAACTCAGAGGAAGGACAGCTGCTGTTGGCAGGAAGCAGGCGTGGGTCTGCTACCAGAAAAGTGAAGCGCTTATCAAATCTGTTGCTAAAAATATTAAAGCGCATAGCATAATTTAGACTATTTCTTCAAATTTCAACTAGATGCTAGAGAATTATGTGCCAGTAAGTATCGTACATGTGACTCCAGCTGTTGGCACAATCCTGCCCAGTAAGAACTGAGGTGGTCTTACTGCACATGTGGGTGCTTAGTATACGCTTTACGAGTACGCTACAGGTCGCATTCCCCATACACACAACTTCACTTATGATTATGAGTTAGACGTGGACATGAGTAGACAATGGTCTCCTTCCACTAAACGCAAACTGGCGGAAATTACTGTTTAAGTTGCCAGGTTGTAAGAGAAAAGAGATCAAACTAATGGTGAAGTCGTATAATCAGTTTATAAAAGAAATCACGCCTGACATCACTGACTCCCATACATCCAAGCACACGTACACATGTGACCTTCTCTGCTTTCCCACCACCACTCTCAAACTCAAGCTGGTTCTTATTTCTCTGCCATTCACACGCAGTTGACGAATCCTTTATCTTGGCAAACGCCCATTGCTCATATGTCACCCGTCTCAGAAGCCCCTGAGGGCTTCCCACTGCTTGAGGGACAGAGGCCTGACTCCTATGTTCGGCCCCTCCTTCTAATTCAGTGGTTCTCAACCACTGGGGGAGCTTTAAAAGATAAACAGGCTTATGTGTCATGCCCCAGAAATTCTATTTATTAGTTCTGGGGTAAGATCCAGGGACTTGTATTTTTAAAAAGATCTACGGATGAACTCTTATTCACTGCCAGGGTGGAACCGCTGGTGCCATTTTCCCACCTATTATTTCACTGACATAAACTAACCTTCTGTTCCAGCCAGTAATGCTGTTTCGTTTGTTTGTTTGTAACTCTAGTCCTCTGCTCATTCTGTTAATCCAACCTGGAATATCATTTCCTCTCCTAGCTCTTTATTTAGACCTTCACCATTGCTCTAAGACTAAATGAAATCCCACCACTATCTTTATAACCATGGTGAATCATGCCATTCTGATCATCCTAAGAACATTTGTTACCTTCCTGAAGTACTTTATGGCAATTAACAACACATTGTTTGCACTGTGAATGTTTCTTTCATACTCTGCTCCCTGATTCAGGCTCCTGGAGGGGAAAGCACACTTTTCATATTATCTTTGGTTCCCGTTCCCCAGTCCCCAGCATCTAGGACAGTACTAAACATAAAATAGACACTCACTCCTGTGCTCCAAGCTCATAAGATGACTGAACATATTAAATTCTCTAAATTTTATGGAGTGCTTTTCTTACAGCCTGACAACAGAAACCGTCAGCCTCCAGGGCTGTTTACATACACGGGTGCTTTTCATGGCAAAGCATCACTACGCCCACGTAGGAATGATAATCACTTGTCCACAAAACTGATGTCATGTCAAATATAGAGCTGATGCCTAGAAATGTGTTTTTCCTATAGAGAGAAGTATTCTCCATGTTTGTATATTTAATTCCCATAAGTCCACAGGACAACTGAAAGTGAGGAGTAGTAAAACAGCTCCTAATCTGTCAATACCTGACTTAACCCACCCATGTGATAGGACAGCTGAAGCCCTATTTACCATCCTAATCTTCTGTGGGGAGGATGAGAAGAGCAAGTGTCCCCTTGCCCTCAATTCAGAAGACATGAGAGTATCAGTGACCTATAGGTAAATGTCTCTTATGCAAATACTGAAAACCAAAAAGCTAGTGGTATGAGGGTATCCAATATGGGGGGTGGGGGCATGCCAGAGCCCCAGCTCAGACCCTCCTACTGCTCAGGCTGTCCAGAAAGTTACTGTTCTGCTTCTAGGGAATGAGAGATGTGTTTCCATATCCAGAGTTAGAGGTTCTCTACAAAACAATGTGATACACGGAGGCTGCCCTGGTACTTCTGGGTTAACTAGTCCTGGGAGGGCTGGCTGAGAAACCTAACCACTATTTATAACATTGTTTTTGTGGAAAAATGCTTTCTGCATTCCAAACAACAGAATTAGACATGAACTTTGGGACTACAGTTTATTTCTGAGGCTGGGAACTGACTGTATCTTGTTAATTACACCACGGTCAGTGTTTTCCTAGGATAAGATGGCAGTGTGGAGGTCTGCCAGGAGGGCACAACGAGACAGAACAGTTGCCATGAATACGGACCATATGTGTCTGTAGGGATGAAAGACGGAGGGAATGATGGGAGAAAAGTCCAGGCACATTCTCAATTTGTTATACAAATATTTACCAAGCACTACTAAAGGTTATTGCCGAATGCTGTGTAAGACAAAAATAAGTTAGACAAGAGGTTTGATTTTCTGGCCCTCACAACCTCGGGTGGGAGATAAGACAGACATGAACACACACACTAAAGCTGCAGGGTAAAACGTGCTGAAACAGTGGTAAAAACAAAATCCTGGGTGAAGCCAGCAGAGAGGGGAAGAGCTCGTGCTTCTAGCTGGAGTGATCAGGGAAAGCTTCGTGGAGGGGTCCACACCTGAGCTGAGCCTTGAGGGGCCAGCTTGCGCCAAGATTTCAACCGGCAGAGAAACCAGAAAGGGAGGAGCAAAGGACGTCAAAGAGAAACACCAAGAAAACAGTCCAAGTCGAGACGCAGAGGCACGGACAAGAATGAGAAGTCAGAGAACAGGAGGGAGCTCAGCTGGCTAAGGCGGGGGTATTTTAGGAGCTTGGGAGAGGGCTTTGAATGCCAGGGGAAGGCGTGGATTCTATCCAGCAGTGAGTGGGGAGCCAGTAAAGGGTTTTAAAATTATTGGAGTGCTTCTACGTGCAGATCTGTCTGGCAACAAAAACAGGATAGAAGACAGAATGAAGACAGAAGACCATTAAGAGATAATTATAATAGTTGGGATTGGTTAAGATGACTTTTCAAAGCTACAGTTTTTGAATAAATAGCTAACCATTTAAGGTTCCAGTTACTAAGTATCACCCTTTAATGATCAAGAACTATTTAAAAAAGCCATACAAAGACTTAAGAAACTGGAAAACAAAACATTTGTTACAACGGAAAACCGTTTTAGAACCATTAAGTTTGGCACACAGCTGGGACTTGTTGCCTAGACTTGATACAAAAGAAAGGACGATTTTGAAGTGCTACTCTCAGTTTTAAAATAATACCTTGATTTTAAACATTCTATTTTTAATAAGCACATTAAACTTAGTAAGTAATCATCTTTCCACTATTTTCCAAGACCAGTGATTCAATATATACAAGGGGACTCTAAGATATTCTGAGCAATTCGAGCATTGAGAAAGCCTCAAAGGCGGTGAACTTAATTCTTTATGTTTTAAATCAATGTTAAGCTGATGCTGAGGGATGTGAGCAGATCACATGAGGTGACTTGACGTAGCAAACGTCTCCTAAACGTCACACTTTCAGTGTTGGTTGAGACATGACATTCATCTTTATCTGAAAACAAATGTAATGGAAGCAATAAAATTGAAAGAATTGATAGGTAGCTTACAGAAGCCAATTAGATGATTAAACATCATAAAAGAGTTATATTTAGTTCTATAAAACTGACATTACTTATATTATGTATAATTTAAGAACCTAAGATAAAAATCTCAAGCTATGCTCAAAGACTTCTAAAATAGGAAGGGTAACATATTCCCTTCCTATATTTTTTATGTCAATCTCCTAAAACTTCTGGAAAATATATTATTAGATATTTAAGCCTGATTTACACTGAGTCGTTTAAAATTTAGCTAACTATCAAGCCCTACTCAGTACTAGAGAGCAGGGAGAGATGAAGTTGAATAAGAGATAGTTCCCGTCCTCAGGAAACCCACAAACCACCAGAGACAGACAGACAAACTTGAAAAACTCCACATCAAGGCAAATACTATAAATGCTACAAGTGGTACAAAGTGCTTCGGATTTGGGGGAGGGTTACTTACTACAGGGAAAACGTGCAGAGGCTCTGTGTTATGGACTAAACTGTGTCTTCTAACCCCCCAAAATCATGTGTTGAAGCCCTAATCCCCCAGTACATCAGGATGTGACTGTATTTGGAGATAAGGCCCTTTAAGATATGATTAAATTAAAATAAGGCCTTTAGGGTGGGCCCTAATCCAATCTGACTGGTGCCCCTATAGGAAGAGGAAGTTAGGACACAAGGAGACACACCAGGGGAAAGACCACGTGAGGACAAGGCAAGAAGGCGGAAACCTGCAAGCTAAGGAGAGAATCCTCAGAGGAAATCAAGCCTGCGACACCTTGATCTCAGATGACTAGCTTCCAAGACTGAGCAAACAAATTTCTGTTGTTGAAGTCACCCAGTCTGTAGTATTTTGCTACATAGTCCCAGCAAAGTAACATGCTCTGTAAAGGTGACATGGAAATACAGTTTGAAAAGAGATAGGACTTTTAACAATCGGATAAAGGTAAGGTTTAGAAACAAATAACGTTCCAAGAAGAAACAAAAATTATTTTGTTTTAGGCACAGAGGCCACAATACAGGGTATGAGCTCAGAAAAGTCAGTATACTTCTATAATAAAAGCATAGTCTGGGGGTGAGGAAGAGAAAAGGGGGGAGGGGAGGGAGTGAGGGAGGAAAAGCAGGAGGGAGGGAGGGAGCAGGAGACCCACAGACCAACAGACAGACAAGGACTGGAAAAGGGGTTGAATACTACATTCAGTATATGCAGTTTTATTTTATACATAAAAAGAGCCACCAAGGGTTTTCGGTAGAAAACTCATTCGAATTTGTATTCTAGAAAGATGGCTCTGGTTTTAGAGTTACTATGAGAAGATTCGAAAGATGAGACCTGTTTTGTTACTGTAGTAGTCAAGAGGAAACCAGGGCAACTGCAATGGAATTAAAAAGTCAAAAATACACTGAAGACGACGTGCTTGAAAATGAGAACGAGAAGAACCACGCCATCAGTTATGCAAGACTGCGGGCTGGAACAGTCACGAGCATCCAGTCGGACGGTCACGAACGCAGTGTCCTCGGCCTCCACAGACCTTCCCTTTCCAGCACAACCTTGCGTGTGTGCACTGATCATTACTTTAAGACATCAGCCAGTCCAAAGACTCAGCTCACTTCTGACCTCTTACCCTAGAACTTGAAAGCCCAACCTATGATCAACCTATAAAAATCCTAAATTCATTTCCTAAAGCAGGCAGTCCTTCAGAGTCATCTGTGTGGTCTCTCTTGTTACAGCAAGTCAATAAGACAGCTTGCTTATCTTCTAAAAGGTTTATTTATGTGAGGGGGAGCTTTCCCCAAAGTGTGAGGTCCATCAGTGAAGTCAAGGAAGAAGAGCCGAAGGAGGGAGCACGCTGTCCTGTCTGTTCCGGGCAGAAGGAGGACCGAGAATAACCTAAGAGCCACTGGTGAGCTCAGAAGGAAATTTCAGGACGGCAGGAAGAGAGAACAAAAACTTCCAGTAATTGGGGGAATTAAAGAAAGTGGAGAAATGGAATTAACTACTCCAAGAGGGCTGGCATAGTTTGAAAGGAAAGCTGAATCTTTAACAAGAATTGTTGTTGTTGTTTTCATTTTTAATGCCAGTAAAAGGAAGAGAGGTTAATAACGGAGCAAAGTCAAGAGAAGGTGGGAAAAGAAGTCTGGTGAGAGTTCGCCACGTTAAGAGGAGCAACTGTTCTTTCTTTATGGTTAGAAATGGAAGAAAGGATGGGTGAGGGATATAGATAAAAATTATTGTGTATAAGGGCGTACAGTGGAGGGAGTTAAGATCAATGGCAGGGCCATCTACTGTGATAGAGAGGGGGGAGGGAAAGAGAGGTGGAGAGACAGTATATAACTGAAGAAATATCTGAATTTGAGGCTTTGAAGGGAAAAAACTAGCCAGAGAAGAGGAGAAAGGAAAACAGAGGGACTTTCAGTATTTGAGATCTTGAAATGAGTCTGGTTGACAGAACTGATCAAGTTAAAGAATATAACTTGTTATAGTATATAGTTAAAAAATAGCACTGCCTACGAAAGCCAGGTTTAAATTTCTGCAGAGGAGAGGGAAGAATTCTGGGGGTAAGATCAAAATTATAAAAACTTATTCAAAATAGAGCAGGGGGTCCAGATGACATGCGGACCCAGAAGTAGGTCGGCAGTGGAACTGGGGGCTCCATCTGAACAGGGTAGGTCTGACTTCTTAGAGAAAGGGGGTAATAAGAGTAGGGCTCCACCCAGGTTGATAGGTGAAAAAACACCATTCTCTCTCTCTCTCTCTCTGCCTTATCTGTTTGGTGAGAGAGGGTGAAAGACTGACCACACATGTGACCAGTCTCTCACCCTCTCTTAGAACTTGCTTGCCCAAACCTGCATACATTCCCCTCTCATCCACACGGCAGACTCAAAAGGGCAAGTTAGGTCAGTCCAATGCGAAGGGGTAGGATGACTAGAGTCAGATCTAAGGATGCTCTTTTACCCAGTTTCCCCACAAATAAGGCTGACATTTTTATGCCAACCTGAGTTATGTCTGCTTCTCAAAGGTTCGGAAGCTGGCAGAAGGAAAATGTGATATAATTAATTGGACCCCTCAAACTCCAAAAAAAGGGATGAAAAGTAGATAAACAGAAATCAATCTGAAGGAAACTATATGGAACGGGAGTTGATTCTAAACCTTGTCAGCCACAGTGAAGTTTTACATCAGAGACCTAAAACTGAGACCTAGTTCAGGTGAAGAATATTACTAGAGATGGGAAGATTTCAAAGTATGGATTCAATGCCTTTTTTGTTTTTGGCTGCATTGGGTCTTCGTTGCTGCACACGGGCTTTCTCTAGTTGTGGCGAGCAGGGGCTACTCTTCGTTGCGGTGTGTGGGCTTCTCATTGCAGTGGCTTCTCTTGTTATGGAGCACGGGCCCTAGGCGCGCGGGCTTCAGTAGTTGTGGCACGCCGGCTCAGTAGTTGTGGCACGTGGGCTCAGTAGTTGTGGCACGTGGGCTCTAGGGCGCGCGGGCTCAGTAGTTGTGGCTCGCGGGCTCTAGAGCGCAGGCTCCGTAGCTGTGGCACACAGGCTTAGTTCTTCCGCGGCATGTGGGATCTTCCCGGACCAGGGATAGAACCTGTGTCCCCTGCATTGGCAGGTGGATTCTTAACCACTGTGCCACCAGGGAAGTCCCAGATTCAATGCCTTTAAAAGGTATAATACTATTTACAATTTTTACTTTTTTGTGTGTCAGTTTGGTAAGGAATTTGTCCATTTCATACAAGGTGTCAAATGTACTGACATAAAGTTGTTCATAGTATTTTCTTATCCTTTAATATTTCTGGGATCTCTAGTAATGTTTCCTTTTTATACCATATTGTTAATTTGAGCTTTTTTTTAAAGTAGGGGTTTATCAATTTTATTAATATTTTCAAAGAAACACCTTTGACTTTGCTAATTTTCTTTGTCTTTTTTTCTGTTAGTTATTTCCAGTTTATTTGAATTTAGTTTGCACTTCTTTTTCTAGCTTTTTGAGATGGAAGATTAGATGGTTGGCTTTTAATGTTACCTTTTAAACAAATGCATTTAAAGCTGTACAATTCTCCCCAGGTACTACTTTGTGTCTCACGTTTTGATACTGATTCTGTTCAATATATTTTCTGATTGTGGTTGTGAGTACTTCTTTGACCTATGGAGTATTTAAAAGTGTGCTGCTTATTTTCCATGCAAATTGAGAAATTTTTTATCTTTCTGTTATATATTTCTAGTTTAATTCCACCATGGAACATATACTGTATGATATCAATCCTTTGAAATCTGTTGAGATTGGCTTTTTGGCTTACCACATGTTCTATTTTAGTAAAAGTTCCATGCATGCTTGAAAAGAATGTGCATTCTGCAATTGTTGGAAATAATGTTCTATAAATAGCAAATAATGTTCTATAAATAGGTCAAGTTAATCACATTGTTTAAATATTCTATCACCTTACTGATTGTTAAAAATCTGCTGGTTGGACATATATTAAGTTAACCTTAAATAACAAAATCATATCTGCATTCTAATATACATTAGGTGCAGACAAATACTGTTTGATTCTGCTTATATGAGGCACCTACAATAGCCAAATTCATAGAGTCAGAAAGTACATTGGTAGATGCCAGGAGCCCGGGGGTGGGGGGAAGGGAATAGGGAGTTGGTGTTTAATGGGGACAGAGTTTCAGTTTAGGAAGGTGAAAAATTTGGGAGATGGATGATGGTGAGAGCTGCACAACAATGTGAATGCACTTAGTGCCACTGAACTGTACGGTTAAATATGGTTTAAATAGTATGCTTTACATTATGCGACTTTTGCCACAATAAAAAAAATTTTTTTTTTAAAAATCTGCTTGTTATATTAGTGGTTGAAAGAAGGTTGTTAAATTCTCCAACTATGACTTACCTACTTCTCCTTTTTGTTCTGTCAATTTTAGCTTTATATATTTTGAAGTTATGTTGTTAGGAACATATAAATTTAGAACTGTTCTGTCTTCCTACTGAATTGATCCTTTATCATTATAAAATGCCCCCCTTTATCTCTCATAATTCTTCTTGGCATAAAGTCTGCTTTGTCTGATATTAATATACAAGAGTATTTTTAGTCAGTATTTGTATAGTGTACCTTTTCTTTTTTTCCCATACCCTTTTATGTGATATATAACTTATGCAAACTATATATTTTTTCTTTTTAAAAAAAGAGAAAAACAAATATCGTATATTAATGCATGTATGTGGAACCTAGAAAAATGGTACAGATGAGCCAGTTTGCAGGGCAGAAGTTGAGACACAGATGTAGAGAATGGACATATGGACGCCAAGGGGGGAAAACTGCGGTGAGGTGGGGATGGTGGTGAGCTGAATTGAGCGATTGGGATTGGCATGTATACACTGATGTGTATAAAATCGATGCCTAATAAGAACCTGCAGTATAAAAAAGCAAACAAAACAACTAATACTAAACTTTCATTGGGTTATTTGTATGGAAATATGTTAATATAAATGTTTCAGACGTTACATGAAATTTCTAAAAATCTTGTATTTGTATGGAAATATGTATGGAAATATGTTAATATAAATGTTTCAGACATTACATGAAATTTCTAAAAATCTTACATGTTCTGGTATAATGTTATAAGTAACAATCCTAGTTATTACTTTAAAATGTATATCTCAGAAATAACTAATTTTCTTGTCAACTGCATTATTATGAACTTTCATCAAATCTTTTACCGTGGTCATTTTTAAGTCTTTTGTCATTTACAGACAGTTCTGGGTGTACTCTGATGATTTTGCAAATATGTTCCTATAAAAGGGTTTCATCTACAAGAAATTCATGGAAAAGACTCTGACAAGTACAGGTTTCTGGTAACTGACTATACTGCTGAACTGAATGAATAAGCATTTTCAGAACTCTGATGAAAAACTGATGAACTCATAAAAGTGCTAACAAAAGATCAAGATGAAAAACAACAATTAATTACATGGGACTGAGTGAACTGATGAGGACGAGTATAATTTTTGTGACTTTCTGTCTGAATTAAAAAAAAAAAAAATCCCACAAGGACTCAGAGGCAAAGAATATACAAATCAATTTTCACTGCAAAGTAAAGGAGCTGTTACAGTGGAGGATTACTGGACTGAATGTCAATATTATGACATAGTATGAGTGTGTTTCATGTTTGGTAATTGCAATCATTGTTGCTTTTGTTGTGGTCATCCATGTACAATGCTTGGTGACAGTCTATTTATCTCTTGTAAAAATAAAATACAGTGTATGTGTGTGGAAAAAAAAAAAAAAAAGTTGTACTGACACAGAAATACACCATGGTATTTTGTTAAGTAAAAAAGCAGTTTATAGAACAGAAAAAAAAAAAAAAAAAAAATCTATTCCAAAAATATCTGTTTTTTAATTGGAGGAATAAGCCTATTTACATGTAATTTAATTATATTTAAGGATACCTTTCTGTTATAAATTTTCTATTCATTCCATCTGCTCTTTTTTCTTCACTTATTCCTCTTTTTTTGATTAATCAATTTTTTATTATTCCATTTTACCTTTGGTGAAGTTTTTTTTTTCATTTAAACATTTTTGTAATATTTTTAGCAATTATCTTACAGATTATAAATACTTCCTTGATTTACAGCTGACTTTTACCACTTCCTGAGCAAGACAAAAATATCAGTTTAACTCCATTTACACCTACTGGCCCTTCCACTGTTTTCAAATATTTTATTTCTACGTATGTTTAAAGCCCCACAAAACATTATTATTGTTGCTTTCAATGGTCTGAATTCAATCTTTTATATTTACTCATATATTTATGCTTCCCTATGCTCTTCATTTTTCCCTGAGCTTTTATAGTTCACTTGGGATTACTTGTTTTCAGACTGAATAACTTTCTTTAGTATTATTGTACTGTGGGTCTACTTGTGAGAAAGTGTCACACCTTTTGTCTAAAAACATCTTTATTTTGCCTTCAATTAAAAAAAAAATATTTTTGCTGGGTATAGAGTTTCAGGTTTGCCATATTTTTCCTTTCTGCACTTAAAATTTAAGGATGTCATTCCTTTATGATCTGATTTTAATAATGTCTGTAGGACAATCAGCCACCAATCTTACTGTTGCTCCATTGAAGGTAGTGTGGTTTATTTCCTTCAGTTGTTTTAAGATTTTTCTCTTTATAGCTGTTTTTCACAAGTCTCACTAAGTTGTACTTAGGTGTGGTTTTCTTCATATTAATCTTGCTTGGGGTTCACTAAGTTTCTTATGCTTCTTGAACTTGTGGATTGCTATCTTTCATCAGTTTGGAAAACCTTTGGTCATTATCTTTTCAAATATTGCTTTTGCTCATTCTCTCCTCCTGGGACTCCAATCACATGTACGTTAGATGAAGTGACTCAATCCCCTATGTCTCTTAAGCTGTTTTGTTCTTTCCATTCCTTTTTCTTTCTGAGCTTGTACTTTTTCCCACTGAACTGTCCTTTAGTTCACTAGTTCTAGTTATTTTTGTTGTGCCTAGTTTGCTCTTAAACTCAAATCTTAATTTCAGATACCATATTTCTCAGCTCTAGAATATCAATTTGATTATTTTTTGACAGATCCCAACTTTCTGTTGAGACTGTTCATCTTTTCATCCACTTTGCTAGCCTCTTCCTTTATTTCCTTTAACACATTTACAACAACTATAAAATCTTTGTTTGGTAACTCCGAAGTCTATATCATTGGTGGATCTGCTTCTCTTGTACCTTCTTCTTTGAACTTTTTTTTTTTTTTTTTTTACTTTTCACATGTCACATAACTTTTTAGTTTATTATCAATACTGTCAATGTAACAGCCATAAAACTGTGGTTGATGTTAACTTCCCCAGTGAGGGCCCATTCTTTCCTCTATTAGACCGGTAGGGTGAGAAGCTGCTCCCTTCAATCTAATCAGCTTACTTCTGGTGTAAAACATCTCAAAGGTGAAATCAGTTGTGTGTTTATTGCAGCTGCACCCTACTCCATCACATGGAGACTGTCTCCTAAGCACTGCAGGACTGCAGAAGACTTCACTGCATATTTCCAGCTCAACTTCCCAACCTCCCATCCCACCCCCAGGCTCAGCAAACAACCTATGGGGAAAACTAGCTGTGTGTCTGAGGCCTCCCTAGGTTCCAGTTCACCATGCCAGACTATGTGACCATCAAAATTCCCATGGTTCCTCTTTCCCCTCATAGAGTTTCACTTCCATAGCAAGCTTGATCCTTAGCCAGTGTCCATTCTGAGCAAACACGCTCGGGAAGAATGACTGCCAGCAATCTCATCTCCTACATGCTCCTCCATTTCTGCTATTTCAGTTCATTCATCACTCTTTGTTTTCATAGCTCTCTGAGGTCTTCAAAAATATGACTGTGCTTAAGAGTGACACAAACATTTTGAAACCTCTCCCACTGAGAAGTGGGTATATATGTCTCTCCCCAACCTTGAATTTGGGTAACCTCTTTGACTTATCTGACCAATAAAATATGGTGGATATGACAAGACACCAGTTTCTGAGCCTAGAGCCTAAGACACTGACAACTTTAACCACTTATATCTAGGAATATATATATGGAAGGCACTGAACTGACACTAAAAAGGGCCAACTAACCTGATCTGGTAAAAAAACAATAATAAAACAGCTTTTGCTTTCATCAATTTTCTCTATTATTTGTCTGTTTTATAATATTTTATTTTATTGATTTCTACTTCTTGTTTTCTACCTTCCACTTACTTTGGGTTCATTTTGCTTTGATTTTTCCAGCTCCTTAAGGTGAAAGCTTAGATAATTGGTTTTAGACTTTTCTTCTTTTCTAATGTTTGTATTTTAAAGCTATACATTTTCCTCTGAGCACTGTTTTAGCTGCATAAATATTGATATAATGTGTTTTCATTTTTCATTCAGTTAAAAAATATTTTCTAATTTTTCTTGTGATTTCTTGGAACCATGGTTTATTTTAAAGTGTACTGTTTAATTTCTAAATATTTGGGGGAGGAATTCTAGATATTCTATTGTTATTTATTTTTAGTTCAATTTAGAAATAGTAAAAGAAAATATCCTGTATAGTTTTAATCTTTTAAAATCTATTGAGACTTGTTATATGATCTACCTTGATGAAAATTCCATGTGTACTTGAAAAGAATGTGTGTTCCTCTATTATTGAGTGCAATATTCTATAAGTGTCAATTAAGTCCACTGGTTAACAGTGTTGTTCCAGATTCTAGTTTTTATTAATAGTCTGCCTACTTATAAATCAAATGCTGAGAGAGAAGTGTTTGAGACTAACTACAACTGTAGTTTTGCCTATTTATCCTTTCTGTTCTGTCAATTTTTGCTTCAAGTATTTTGAAGCTCTGTTATTGGGCTCATAGACATTTAGGATTGTCATGTCTTTTTGATAAATTGATTCTCTTGTCATTATGAAATATCTCTCAATATCACTAGTAATATTCCCTGTTCAGAAGCCTATTTTGTTGTATATTAATACAGCCAGTCCAGTTTTCTTAATGATTAGTGTTTGCATGGCATATCTTTTTCAATCCATTTACTTATAACCTGTGTGTTCATATATGAAGAGGATTTCTTGTGGACAGTATGTAGTTAGTAGGTCTTGCTTTTTTATCTAGCCTGATGAGCTCCACCTTCAGAGCATTTAGACCATTTATACTCAATATAACTATTTATATGACTGAATTCAAAGTAAACATCTTGCTATTTTCTATTTGCCCGAATTTATCCTTTGTTTCCTTTTCCTATTTTTTCTTGCCTTATCTGGAACTGAATATTTTTTAGTATTTCATTTTATCTCCGCTGTTGGCTTATTAGATGTACCTGTTTCTTTTATAGTTTTAGTGGTTGCTCTGGTGCTTAAACTATAGCTCTTTAACTTACCACAATCTAACTTCTAATAATATTACACCACTTCACATATAAGTAAGAATTTTACAACAGAAGATACCTATTTCCTCCTTCCTCTCTTTTGTGCTATTGTCACCATAGTCTAATTACAGTGAGACTGTCATGCTGAAAAAGCTAGGTGTAGGCACTCTGGTTGACAGCCCCAGCCAAGAATAGCTTTTGAATGATCCTTGTCAAAGTATCAGAAATGTGAGTAAAACTGTCTTGGACTCTTCAAACCAGCCCATCCTTCAACTGAATGCCACCAACTAACCTCAGCTGATGCTACATGGAGAAGAATAACCACCGTCTGAGCCTGCCCTTTTCACTGACCTACAGTTTGTGAAGTACAACAAAATGGTTGTTGTTCTAAGATTACAAGTTTTTAGGTAATTTGTTACAGAGTTAGATAACCATAACAGATACTGGTACATGGAAGTGGGACTCTGTAATAAAAATCTTAAAATAGTGACATTGGCTTTGGGACCAGGTGGTGAGCAGAAACAGGAAGGGCCTCAAGAATACTGTTAATGAAAGCTTAAAGGACATTAGCGAAAATGTTAACAGATGGAGAAATGACAAGCCCTCTTACACAGTGGTGGAAAAATTGCAACACTATTCCTTGCATAAAATAGAAAAGAGAAAACGTGCCCAATAAAGTGGCAGACTTGGGTAAGGAGATTGCCAGGCAGAAGGCTGAAAGTGATAGTCTCTTTTAGCCAAGTATGATATGGAATGCAAAGAGAAAGATGAGTTACAAAAGAACTCTTCCATTTTCAAGCAGAATTTAGAGCTAACAAAAGAATCGTTTCATTTTTCAAGCAAAATTTAGAGGAGCCAGGACTTGCTCTTTTCAAACATAAAACATTTTCTCATCCCCATTCTCCCCAGACAGAAAAGTAAGAAATAGCTTCAAAGTAAAGATCAAGTCCTTGGCTCTGCCAGTAAAGCATGGTTTCAGGATAAAAATTTCTAGAGTGTGACTGTAAAATACTGTATTGAGACTGCAAAATGATTTAAAGTTGTATCTAGTTCAGTTCTAAGAATCTTAAGAGTGTGCATCTTAGACTCTCTTTTCTAGATAAAAGGCCTCTAGGAATCTTGAGGGTGTGCCTTTTGGACTCTTTCAAACAGAAAAGCTTCTAAGAATCTTATGGGTATCGTCTTCTAATGCCTTGACACAAAATCTGAAGTAGAAAAAAGCATATCTCAAAACAAATGTGGGTGTGACTTCTGTCTAACGGAGTGGATTATAATTTGATACACAGGAATCTCACAAAGTTTTCAAAAGAATTATGTCAGATCGGACTGAAAGGAGCAGAGAGAGAACAAACTGAAAAGATGCTTCTGGACTCTCAAATTTCTACAAGCAGGAAGCAAGGCTGGAAAGACTACCCAGTTGGTAAACATGAACCATTTCTTATAGAAAAAGCTGGGTGACTCAGAATTGCTAGAGTGAAGCCAGGAGCCATGGACAATCATTTCAAGGGGGTGGAAATGACCTAATAAAGAAAGGACAGGGCTTCCCTGGTGGCGCAGTGGTTGAGAGTCTGCCTGTCGATGCAGGGGACACGGGTTCGAGCCCTGGTCTGGGAGGATCCCACATGCCGCGGAGCAACTGGGCCCGTGAGCCACAACTACTGAGCCTGAGCGTCTGGAGCCTCTGCTCCGCAACAAGAGAGGCCGCGATAGTGAGAGGCCCGCGCACCGCGATGAAGAGGGGCCCCCACTCGCCGCAACTGGAGAAAGCCCTCACACAGAAACGAAGACCCAACACAGCCAAAAATAAACATAATAAATAAATAATAAATAAAAATTTTAAAAAAAAAAAGGAAGTACAACATCAGAATTTCAAAATTACTATGAACCAGTGAAAGCTATGTACCTCTTGTTTCCTGGATTTTGAGTGGAAATGTTTACTTCAGATATTCTATGCCTGCTTCTCCATTATATGTTGAATAAATAACTTGTCTCTTGAGAGGAACTACACCAGAGGAGCTTCCTGCACATCTGGACCTGACTTAAATGACAAGGTCCTGGATCTGAAGCTTGAGGGTAAAGCCACAGTGGGATGAGAATTCTGGAATTCTTGGAAGGGGTTGAGTATATTCTGAACATAGGAGGAATGCAAGATCATTTGTGGCCAGAGGGTGAACTGTGGTAGATTAAAGATGATCACAAGTTCTCTGATACCGCTTCCACTGAGAGGCCACGCCTATGTCCCATCTCACAGAAACTGGGAGGGCTCTGGCACTGCTTTGACCAACACAATATGGCAGAGGTGATGTGGGGCCAGTTTCCAGTTTTGGGCCTTCCCTTAAAGCACCTTCCCCTTCCTATCTCTTGGAAAATTCTCTCTAGGAGTCCCAAGCCACAATAGTAGAAGTCTGACTACCCTGAGGCTATGCTAGAAAGATCATGTGAACACAGTCCTCTACCTTTTTCCAGGTACCATATATGTGAGTAAGATATCCTGGATCCTCCAGAGCATCCAATCCATCTACAAATGAATACCATCCAGTGATAGCAGTCAGTGCAACATGGAATAGAAAAATCAACCAGCTGAGACTGCCTGAACTCCCAACCCACGGAATCATGAGCTATACAGCACAACTGCTGTTTTAAACCACTCAGTTTTAGCGCAATTTATTATGTAATAACAGATCACTGAAACAGTGATTTTTTGTAATTTACTTAGGTCATTTCAGGGGCCACGATGTCCTGCCTCTAACCTCTACAACCGAACTGGAAGCAGAAGCCTAAGCCTAGGTCTTATTCAGAAGTAATCTGCAAAGTTCGTTATAAGGTAAAATGGTTTCTTAGAGATAAAAAGGCCAACATTCTCAGAGATACTATAAAACAATTCTCCAAACATAATAAACCTCAACTAAGCTACTGCAATTAAAACCAACAATTTTCTTCTTACTAAGTAAGCTACTGTTCACATATAATCAAGCCAAAAGATGCACGCGCAGGTTGTCCTGTAGTTCATTTAACAAATGCTTATTTAGACACTTTCTCGTGATTAAAACAAGACTAGAATTACAAATACAAAATTAAGACCATTTGCAGTAGTCTCAAGCAGTGATTTTAAAAAAGAACATAAAGAAATACTGGTGTATTAAGATAAATTATTAAGTACAGACCAGGTAATAGCTGTTACTAAGGTGATAACATATACGTATATATATACACACACACGTGTGTATGTGTGTGCGCATGTGTACACTCATATCTTTTTCTAAATGGAGTGCCCAGTGCCAGTGTGTTTACTGCAGCATCATAACAGCTAAAAACTGGAAACGATTTAAATATATATTTAAATATAGGAAAATAGCTAAGAAGGGAATAGAGAAATGAAAGGAGACCTTACTTTTTTATTCTACATATTCTATACTTGACATACGAATTAAATAGTTAAAAATGTTTTACAACAAGCATGCATCACTTGTGAAAATTCACAATGAAAAGCACACCATTCCAAGCTGATGTCTGTGGCCATAGTCTACTGTCTTTAGAGACAGAATGAGCCCTTGGTCTAAGCAGTCTAAGCACTGGAGAACAGCCAAAATTATTTCTCAGAGAGAACCATAACCCATCAGCACATATTTCTTCAGGCCACAACTACTCACAGGTGGTAGACAGTCTATTTAAGTACTTCTCCTCCTCAGCTTTCCTAAGAGGAAGCCAATCCTACTCCCCACCTCGCTGGCTATTAAAGCAAATGGCCCCATATCTAACCTGTAACTGAGAACAACTGCATTCTAGGTACTTGCCAGGGAGTGAGATGCTAAACTTCCTGTTACTCAGTTTTCACCGAAATCTCCTGCAGGACTGCCATCTGTCTATCAGTCCAGCCATTCTTTGCTCTCTAACCGCGTGTCTGGATTAAGAGGGACCACCCAAGAGCAGCAGCGTTCTTGGCTCTGTCCCCTTATGCTCACCTCCCCATTCACGAAGCAGAGCTGGTGTGTTTTGTGAACTGCCCTTGATGTGCAGCCACTAGACTGCCGGAAGGGAGGTTTAAGAGACAGGTGTGGAGAAGAGCGCTGGCAGTTACTGACTCCAAGGATGCCGCTGAGGACAGAGCTGAGTGCGCTGCACCATGACTGAAAGGATATGCTTCTCTTTGAAGTACGATTATTCGGTGTCTCCTAAAATGCTGGTAAAATTTGACTTTGTAAACACTGGAAAACACAGCTCACCTTAGGAGAGGTCTCTTTAAAGAGCGCGGAGCAAAATCTGTGAATCACCTCAAGCAAATAAAGGAGCTTTTATGAGACGCATTGTGTGTCCTACCCTTAGCCCATCTGTCCCATTTTTGTCACCCCTCTTTTTTTTTTTTTAACAGTATTGAGATACAATTTACATACCATGAAATTCATCTGCTGTAAGTGTACAGTTCATTGACGTTTTAGTCAATTTACAGAAGTGTGCAATAATCACTAAAACCCAATTTTAGAACAGTTCCAATACCCTCCCAAACTCCCTTGAGTCCATATACAGTCAATTCCCATGCCCACTCCCAAACCTCCTCTGATTTGCTCTACGTAGACATCTCCTACAAATGGAATCATACAATTTTTAGTCTTTTGAATTTGGCTTCTTTCACTTAGTATAATATTTTTGAGGTTCATCCATGTGTCAGCACATATCAGTATTTTCCCTTTTTTCAACTGCCAAATGGTAGTCCAATGTTTGGACATACCACATTTTGTTTATCCATTTAAAAGCTGAGGGACATTTGGATTGTTTCTCATTTGTGTCTATTATGAATAAAGCTACTATGAACAATGGCATACAAGTCTGTGTGGATATACGTTTTCATTTCTCTTGGGTAGATTCTGAGAAGTGGAACTGCTGGATTATTATGGTGTAATGGTTAATTCTCTGTGTCAACTTGGCTGGGCACAGTGCCCAGAAATTTGGTTAAACTTTATTCTGGGAGAGTGTTTTTGGATGAGATTTACATTTAAATTGATGGCCTCTGAGTAAAGCAGACTGTCCTCCATAATGTGGGTGGGCCTCATCCAATTAGCTGAGGACCTGAAAAGGACAAAAGGCCAACTTCTCTGCACAAGAGGCAACTCCCCAGAAGATGGCCTTCAGACTTCATCAGCAACGTCGACTCTCCCTGGTTTTCCAGCAGATTGGCTTTGGACTCAAACTGCAACCCTTTCCTGAGTTCCCAGCCTGCAAGCCTCCCCTATCAGCTTTTGGACTCACCAAGCCTCCACAATCCTGTGAGCCAATTCCTTAAAATAACTCTCGTCCCACATACAAACACATCCTATGCGCTCTGTTTCTCTGGAGAACCTGACTAATGCATATAGTAAGTTGGTTTAATTTTTAAAGAACTGGCCAAACTGTTTACCAAGGTGGGTGTACCGTTCTACAGTCCCACCAACAATGTATGAGAGTTCCTGCTTCTCCATATCCTAGACATTAGATATCGTCTGTCTTTTTGACTTATGGGCATCCTGCTGGGTACAAAGTCGTTATCTCACTGTGTTTTAAATGTGCATTTTCCTACTAACTAATGATGCTGAGCACATTTCCATGTGCTTATTAGTCATTTATGTCTTGCTTGATGAAATCTCTATTCAGTTCTTTTTCTCATTTTAAAATTGAGTTGTTTGTCTTATTATTGAACTGTTAAAGTTCTTTATATGTTCTAGACACAGTCCTTTATCAGACATGATTTGAAAATATTTTCTCTGTGGCTTGTCTTTTCAGTTCCTTAACTGTGTCTTCTGAAGCACAAAAGCTTGTAATTTAATAAAGTCAAATTTATCAATTTCTTCTTTTATGTCACATGCTTTTGGTGTTATATCTAACAACTCTTTGCCTAATCCAGGGTCATGAAATTTCTTCTGTGCTTTCTTTTACACGTTTAAGAGTTTCAGCTCTTACATTTAGGTCCATAATTAACTTTGAGTTAATTTTTGTGTATGGTTGATTTTTATGAGGAAGTTCATTTTTTTTGCATAAGGATACCCAATTTCCACAGAACCATTTGTTTAAAAGAGAACCTTTTCCCTATTGAATAGTCTTAGCAGCTTTGTCAAAAGTCAATGGACCAAAAATGTAAGGTTTATTTCTGGACTCTACTGACTCGTATGTCCATCCTGATGCCAAGGCCATAGTGTCTGGGTTACTGTCGCTTTATAGTGAGTTTTAAAATTGGGAAGTAACAAAGTCCTCCAACTTTGTTATTTTATTCATTTATTTTAAATTTTATTTTACATTATATGCACTAATGAATACCATCTTAAATTCTGAGAAAAGACAGATGTATTTATTTACATTGCACAAAAATAAAATAAATGATATTTTAAAGGTATTTTTAAAAGAACATATTCCGCTTAAGATTTGAAAGTGACAATCACTAATGTATTCCCCTAGGAATAAATATGAAACTAAGCCTCCTCACTCCCTACACCCACATCAACAGACATTTACTGAATGCTTACGAGATGGTTCAAAGTTAGGTGCTGAAGATACAGAGATAAGTAAGACACAGTTCCCCATTTCGCACGTAAATAGAGAATGATGGTGCAGTATATTAATAGCAACAACAGAAATATGTACAAGATACAGTGGAGGCAAGGGCAAGGGATATTAACTTTAATCAGATTTGCCATCATGTAATAAGTTTGTTTCTGAAAACATGGTTTAAATTTTCTGACTTTTTTCGAAGTGAGTTTAAAAACACCACAGAGGCTAGTGTATACAAAAGCTTGGAGTAAGCAATCTTTGCATAAAATAGAGGTTCTCGCAACTAGTGAGAGCTTCTAATTTGTCCTTTGTCTTTAAGGTTAAAAAAGGAATTTACACTAATGGAAAAATACAAACAAAACAAGTATTTATAGTAGAAAGTGAAAGTCTCGTTTTACCTCCAATCCACCCTACTCTTCCCACCAGAGGTAACTTCTGTTACGCTTGGTCAACTGATCGTTCAAAGCTATAGAAGATGCAGAGAGTAGGAACTCTTGAAATAAATCATCAGACAAATCTCATACCTTGCTTTAGACAGAAGCCTCAGCCTCTTTCCCACTAACCATGACATCAGAATAGCTAGCAAGACTTAAAAATTATTATTTTTCCTTCTATATCCCATCCTATGCCCTAGAAAAGGTGAAGATTAAGAAGAAAATGGACCTAAGCAGTAGACCTGAATAATATATATGTGTGCGTGTGTGTGTGTGTAAAGTTTATAGTGACAACTACTGAAATTTGTTCTACAAGAGATTTTAATAGGTGTTCTTAAAAAAGAAAGGAAGAAAAGAAGGAAGCCGGAGGAAGGAAGGAAGGAAGAAAGGAAGGCAGGCAGGCAGGCAGGCAGTGGGCATTTCCAAAGTCAAATATATTTGGGAAATACTAGGTTAAATAAAATATCAATATTCACTGAAATGCTCTCACCTTACATAAAATTAGCTGACCACCGAACTCTTTAATCGTGGATCACTTAGTGATGTCTTGAAAGCCGAGATAGTCACAAAAATATGGGAAACAAGCACTGGCTATAGTTTCCCCTTCATGATCACACTTCAATTCATATAGCTGAACAAATGGGGATATTCAGAAATGCAGAGGGCCACATAAATTTGCTACTGGCCAAAAGACTAAAAAAAAAGTCAGCAGACCATCTTAAGATTCTATCCTTACTGTGTTAGAAAAACTGGTTTCATTTCTTTGCTGTATAATTCTTCCTTTGGCTGTTTTATACAATAAAAGAATGAAACTAGAGACAGAAGTTTGGCTCTAAAATTAAACGCACTAAAGTGTTTGTTTTTAATAATAAGTAATAATAAGGAAATACAGTCCAAGGATCCCAATAAAAATTCTATCCATTTTTAAATTTGCTTTACAAAACCAAAACAAATTGGATTAAAGGAGTTTGGGATATCAATGTAACTATTGCTGTACTGTAGAAGAACTTTTAAGGGGTTAATAAAAAACTGCTGTAAAGTTATATTTATCTATAGTGACTACCACCACCAATATCTATGCAAAAAGTAATTGTCAATTTGGATCTATCTCCTTATATGTTAGACTTCAAATCAAGATGCAACTCAACAGTGAGAGCTGTTAAACGTGCCACTGAGATTGGATGGGGCCTCTATGACCAACGTGTAGTCATGAATGATAACTTTTCAATGTATCTTATTCCTGCCTTTCTGCTGAAATGTTAAATGGGTGAGAAATTTGGAAGGACTCCCTACTGAAGTGGGTCCTTACGGTAACTCAAAGAGCTGCTGCATGGCCTTGGTGGAAGCTGTTTTGAAATTCCACTTCAGTAAAAAATAAGGAATAAATAAGTCACCGATGGAGAAAGGTCTCCACCACATACTTAAGTTTCCTGTTGCTGTTTCTTCACCACTGTTGGGAACACGAAGTGTGATAATGATCACCCACATTTATAAATGTCAAAGAGCCTCACTCCTTCTTATCTGAGCCCCAACTATTAGTTTAATGCCCGACTCAAGCTTCCTTGATGAAATCTCTCACTGCTCTCTAACTCAAGTGAAATGACTTCTCCACTAAGCCACCTGATTCTCGTTCGGGCCTCTCACATAGCCCATGATCATTTTTATGGACCTTAAGTTGCTGTTTAACTGACCAGTGTACAGATCCTGTTTGCTGAGAAGTCTGGACTCCAGGTGGTAGGACCAAAGTCACACACATCTTTGGAGAACGCACAGTACCAGGTACGATGCTGTGTATGTCGGCATTCTCTAAGTATCTGTAAGTATTTGTCCACTAATTAACATTACCATTGAGTGCTTTATGATGGCCCTAGGAATAATGATATGGGAGAAAATATAAGCATTTTCCATTCATGAGAATAATAAATGGGCTTACTGGTCTCAGGAAATGTTAACAGACTATCTATAATTTAAGTAATTTATGACTAAATGTCCTTTTTCTCTATGACCAAGTAGTAAGAGGAGAGAGGGTTACATTGTTAGACACGTGCTTAATAACGCACAGACGGAACACTTCAGAATCTACAAACGTAATCTACTTCATTCATTCAAACAACCCTCTACCGAAAGCCACCTGTGTGACAGGCTGTCTCAGGCACTGGGGAACTAAAAGGGAATGAGAACTATCAACAGGCACGCTGACCCCCTAAGGCAGATTCAAACAGAATCAATCTAAAAATTCCTCCATCCACCTTCATGGAAGACCATATTACACACGGCAGGGTGCATAAAAAATATTTTATCTCACTGCTTTAAGCCATGTAAATAGCTTTCGCCAGCAAACTTAAGTTATTCTAGAAACTCCTTCAGAGAGACATTGTTTCGATTCTATCCATCCCCAAACCCTTAGGTTCCCAAGTTGATGGGTGGGTACGTGGCAATGTGCTCTAAACAACACGAGCAAACTTACCCAGGGCTGTGTCTAAAGGGCAGCTCATTACCTGGATGAGGCCAGTGCTGGAATAGGTACTCCGTGTCCCCACCAATTCATCAGCAGCCACTGACACATACGGATGCTTCACAGGAGCGTAACATTTTCTCCCAAAACTTAAGGGGAAAAGGCAAAAATAGAAAACCTTTTGCCAACCACAAAAATGTATATTTAAAAAGTTGTGGAATAAAAATGAGCTGCTATATACTTTAAAAACCAGAGAAAAAGTAGAAAATAAGTATCTCCCTATGCTCAGCTACAACCTCCTGAACTGAATTGAAGCAGAAATGTTGCCGTTTCAGCTAAGCAGCTTTACATCTGAGGCAACTTAAAACACACTACCAATCACGTAAGCTAAAAGTAAGGCAGTGGCATCAAAATGTACCCTTCTCTAATCAGAACCCATTTTTCAAGTGTGCTTTTCGAAGGAAGAATGTAAGTCTTCACTAGATCAACGGGCTTTCATTTACCTCGAAATTCTCTAAACCAGCAATCGGCAGATTTTTAAATCTACACAATTAATTTGACAACAAATTTGATTGTTGGCTGCTAAATGTGAATTTTAAAACTAATATGTTAGTGCTCTGTTCTTGTTTCAAATCAAAGGGATTTCTTCTGGGATTGAAAAGTAATGAGCATGTAGCCTATCTCACGGACGAAGGAGTGATTTCTAATCTTTAAAAACAGGAGGTCCGCCTACATGATCACCTGGGACAAACTTGGCTAGTGCAACCCGGCGAGAAGGTTATAGGAGCCTGGGAATGTTTAACATCAAGAAAGGAATTACAGCTCAGTAAGATCAGAGGGAATTACACAGGAAATGTGAACAGTAACCCTTTCATATCTCCGTACCCGCTCCTACCGCCTGTGATAAATGGGGTCCTGCTGCCACCCAGCAATGCGAATACACAAGCCAACAGCAGAAGGGGACTGGGAAAAAGCCATTTTATACACACACACACACATAGAAACACACACACAGCATAAACTCATACTGACATGATAAAATCATGCTGCTCCAGAAAAAAGCCTGTAGCCTTTCTGATTGCCACGTAGGCACTCTATCACTGCCTTATCCAGCAAGAGGCCTAAGTAAAAATCCCAAGGAAACGTGGAGAATCAGGCGGGGGTGGCGAGGATGGAAGAGTTGGCAGACTCTTCATAAGTAGGGAAACGTGGCTTCTCTGAAGCTGACCAAACAAACAGGTCTCCGCCCTGGCTTATGTTTAAACATCTTGTTCCCTGTCAGTCTGTAGGGAAAACATTCTTTCCACAATAAATAATATGCAAACGAATCAGAAATTCTTACTCCATCCGTTATCTACTCTATGTAGTTTTTTCAGTATTGTAAGCCAGAAGCTTAGAGAATTCAACTGACTGTAAACTATTCTTTTTTTAAAGAGCTGCTTAGGGATAGTCAAGGCAAGTTAAAATGTTTCTAGTCGCTAGTTAAGGAGAAGCACGTGTGACTGTGCAGATCCTGGACTCCTTCAGAGGCCTGCTGGCTCCCATCTCAAGAAAACAAGCTGCTCTCGCCACAGCTGCCTCTGGGAAAGGCGGAAATGCTCAGTTACTATAAATAGGTGAGCGTGAGATTCATTAAAAAAACAACAAACAAACAAACAACCCCGTGGTGCTCGGATGGTAAGGGCATGGTGGGGTAGTGAAATAAAATGAAGACAACAGTGATATCTCCAGTGGGCTAAGTCTAAAATATGGAATAGAATTTTATAGGTCACTCTGAAACAAGATTTCACTTTTTCCCTTGGTATAACCAGGATAGAGATGGTTTGCCATAGACAGTAGGTCAAGAAATAAATGAAAGTGAATACAGAGATGACAAAGCAAACCACCAATGAAAGTTAAAAGGGTTAGCATTTTAGAAGTATCCAGAAGAGGTGTTAGCTTTTTAGAACTATCCAGAAGAGGGGTTAGTTTTTTAGAACTATCCAGAAGAAGGAATAACAAAACCAAAGATTTTTTTCGTTTTGTTTTGCTCTGTTTTCAGCATGTACCCCCTCCAAAGCACACATAGCTTCCCCAGGAAACAACCTGTACCAGTAGTGATTCTGTACAGTGAGTGGCACGTCACCCAAACAGCAACTGAGATTTCAACTGTAGACTTCTGACTGGGCTTCCAAGCAACGATCAATTCCCCATCACCGCGTGGACCACACGGAAACTCAAGGGCGCTATCTCCTCATCTGGAAATGAGAGCTTACTTGGAAGGCCTCTTAATCACTTTAACCCATGTCTCCTTCTGATAAGCATAAAAACTTCATACCTTCTTTGAATGTTATTTGAGATTTCAGAATAATTTAAGTATTATAACCAAAAAGAAGCCAGAACACAAGATAATTTCTGATGGTTTTTTTCAAACCAGGTCCCACAGCAACAGAATTTAGTAACAAACACTTTCCTAAATAGACAGATATTAATTAATACTTGTTTACTTTTCTCTTGAAGACAAAAAGGCCAAATACATCTACAAACACTATGTACTGGTGACAATGAAATGATATTTATTGGGACCTTTGGCATATCTCTGCTTCTTGAGTTACTGTAGATGATCTTTTCAGTTCTTACATTAGGCCTGAAGAAATGCTGGCTGTACTTCAATATTTGTTCAGTGATTCAGCAGTAGGGCCCCTTTTGCTATTCTGAAGATCACAGAGCTCTGTTACAGTCCTCCCTTCCATGTAATAAAGGACAGAGGAAAGCAGGTTAATTTCTCAGGACAGAGGCAATAGTAAAAGAGGCAAACTGCAGACGACCTTGACAACAGTTCCAATGATGAAAATAGTAAGACTATCACCCAATATTTGCACATTCATACAGTGCTTCACACTGTACAAGGCACTTTACGTTAATTCCACCCCACAATTTTA
Organism: Balaenoptera physalus; assembly: GCF_965194825.1. Classification (NCBI taxonomy): domain Eukaryota; kingdom Metazoa; phylum Chordata; class Mammalia; order Artiodactyla; family Balaenopteridae; genus Balaenoptera; species Balaenoptera physalus. Next base: position 177,288,704 of record NC_138883.1, on the reverse strand, counting down.
TTAAGTGGGTATTATTATCATTTGATTGAAACAGCATAAAGTGGCTTTTACAAGGTTCCCCAGCTAGTTGAGCAGCAGAGCTGAGATCTAAACTCTTCTGACAGCTGTCCCAGACATTAAAGCTTTCTACTTTGTCAGGAAATTTTGAAAATATCTTCATCCAAACTCTAAAATCCGAGTACACATAATAAGCAGAATCTTTTTTTCTCTCAACCCACCCAACATCACTCCTTTTCTACCAATTCCCATAAAAACAATCAGAGTTCCTATGACAGCAGCCTTTACTTCCTCAGACCGGAACGGCCAAGAGCACAGTGAAAAGCATCTTTCAAAAACAAACCTGCTCACACTTAGGATTTGTATCGTGTAACCGTCCCCCAAATAAGGACATCATCACAGGCATGGACTCTGAAAATCATTAGCTACTGAGGAAACGTCGGGGGTTGTCTGTTCATCATTTAGAATGAGTCATACATGACACATACTACCTGTTCACGCCTAAAAGGTGAGCACATTCCCAGCCTTCTGGCTCAGCAGAGACACTCACTCCCAGGGCTGGGTGGAGGGGCCAACGGCACAGGAACAACAAATCTAACAGAACTAAGAGTCAACATTCTTAGCAATTAAACAAATCATTCCAAATGTTTTATTTTTGAAGCCTTATTAAAGAATGATGGAACTACTGGCATTAGTAATTTAATGTAAATGTGAGACATAATGAAGGTGGAATTTTACTCATGTAAAGTCAATGATTTTTATTCACCTCTGAAGCTTATTATGAAGATTATGAGACAAAATTATATGAAAGATGCTAAACATCTTGCCTAGCACATAATAACTACTCAGTAAATATCAGCTGCAGTCAGTAACATTACTGAACTATTAAAAACAAAAGATATAATGCAAGGTCATATTTAAGTGAACCAGCATAACAATACGTTCTATGGGGTCTTTTTGTTTTTGTTTTTTGGCCACACTGTGGCATGTGGGATCTTAGTCCCCAACCAGGGATCGAACCCGCGCCCCCTGCACTGGAAATGCGGAGTCTGAACCGCTGGACTGCCAGGGAAGTCCCTCTGTGGGTTATTTTTTAAGATCTAAACAAAACATAAATACCTGTTCTAGGCATACAAATATATGCATGTAAGTATTCAGAACAAGATTTGGAAGAATAAAAGGCAAAATGATGACCCAGGGACCGTGATGGTCAAAGGGAACTTTAATCCCTTTAAATCCCTTTGATTTGTAAGGCTTTTTTAAAAAAAACAGAAGAAGGGTATTTATGTATTCCTTCTATAAATAAAATTTTTAGTAAAGCAAAGTAGAAAATAGATTTACACAAAGTATTATCTTAATAAGTTTCTTCGATTGCATAGTTGATTCAGTATTACATGAAAAAGTTTATTTTATTTGTAGATAGAGTCAAAAAGAGGTCTAAAGCTCCTTTTCTTTATTTAGTAATACCATTCAAGCTTTATGTCACAGACTGCCTTCAATAATCTTCCTCATCTTCCTGATTGTTACACTGAAAATACCTGCTTGTGCAAAAAGAAAACAAAAAGAACCTTCCTTACAATTTTATTAAGTTTAAAACCACTCAATGTATTTAATCAAGGTGCAAGGAGGCTTTCAATGTCCAGGAAGCCATAAATCGAAACAGTTTTACACTGAAAGATCACCTTCTCCCCTTGAATTCTGTGTGTGTTTACATTTCATAAACCACATACAGAAAGTCAAGTTGCCGATTCTTTTTAAGGCCAAAGGGGTTGCCTATTTAAAACCATCACAACAATTTCCAATGTCTTGAGGGTGGCTCTAATTAAAAACCTCTCCTCCTAGGCCCTTCCTAACTTCTAATTCTTGTCTGTACCATTTTGATGCTGGTTTTAAAATTCTAACCTTCCTTCCCGTTCACAACCATAACTTTGACTTTTTCACCCCATTCTTCTTCCTTCAGGTCACCTGGATGTGAGCCTATAAACTGTGGGCAAACCAGGTCACAGAAGCTCTTACGAACTCCCTCAAAGCAGCAAATAGCAGGCCTCCTGTGGTTCACGCACCAAGGGAAGCCACAGGCCCAACGGGCCTGGACCCCTGCAATTTACAAATCCAGCTTATAAATTAAAGACCTCCGGTACTGTAAAAAGGGACAGACATTTCAACAGATGAGAGGTAGAGAAAGCAGCCTCTTACTTGACCAGAAGGACATTAGGCTGAATAGAAATCTCCACCTCAAGGAGCTGTGGAGTCAGTGTTTGCGGGAAGCAGTACGATCTCTTTTAGATATATTTATAATTCAAGAAAGCCCTTCTCTGTAAATAAACGGGTAATACTATTTGATCAAAAGTTATTTTCCTATAATTTCAAATAAAAATTCTAGATATAATGTATAGCTAGTATAGGGCAATTTCAACAACAACAACAATGTACAGCTTTATTTCTAGCAAATGAAAAGCACATGTATCAACAATTGTTTTCTCCCAGACGCTCAGCTACGGGCTCATTAATGTTAAGCTGCTATATCTGCAAACCTCAGAACAATGGCTCCTCCTGTAGCTGGCTTCCTTGATTCTAGAAGCCTCAACCTAGCACCGTGGTGACCCACCGCAGGCTAGCTGTTACCCACCTGCTCTGGGCCTCAGTTTCTGGTCTAATATTAACACTACCTGATAGGACTGTTGCAAGGATTACATAAGTTGTTATGTGTAAAGTACTAGACTGTGCCTGACACTGAGTCAAGCACTGTACGATTCTTGGCTATTTTTATTATCCTTAACGTCAGAAAGGTGTAGCTCTGGGGCCAGAACGTTAATAAGCACAGCTTATGGCAACCGCTGCAGGAATCGGTGCCTTGAGACTGCTTAGTTCTTGGCGCAAGTTCAAAGTCACCTGCGTATTCTCTCCTGTGCATTCTAATTACTGATGTCTTCCTATATGCCTCCGTGTACCTGGTGCTTGGCATGCCTGGTGACGCATCTCACTCTGGACTCTAAATATCTTGAGAACAGGGACTCTATCTACCTCGCCTTGTAGACTCAACACCTAGTGCAGTGTCTTGCATAGAGTAGCTGCTCTATAAAAACCCAATTGAGGGGCTTCCCTGGTGGCGCAGTGGTTGAGAATCTGCCTGCTAATGCAGGGGACACGGGTTCGAGCCCTGCTCTGGGAAGATCCCACATGCCACGGAGCAACTAGGCCCGTGAGCCACAACTACTGAGCCTGCGCTCCGCAACAAGAGAGGCTGCGATAGTGAGAGGCCCGTGAACTGCAATGGAGAGTGGCCCCTGCTTGCCACAACTAGAGAAACCCCATGCACAGAAACGAAGGCCCAACACAGCCAAAAAAAAAAAAAAAAAAACCCAAGTTATAAAAAAAAAAAAAAAAAAAAACCAAATGAAACATAGTATTAGCCATCTATCTGTCTGCCTCACTCAAGCTCAGTTCCTGAGAACAGAGGTTACTGAATGTTGGTTTCTGCATCCCTAGAAGGGCCTACCTCACTCTGGCAGTTAATAAAAGCCTAGCACCTACTTTTTTTAATCCATGTTTTGAATTTATTTTGCATTTTATTTTGACTTATTCACAGCAACTTTTTATTGACTGAAACAAAATGCATTTCTGAAATGAAACAATTCTTTTTTCTTTTCCCCTAGAAGCTCTTGATAAAGCAGGAAATAAAACTTTTCAATGACTTTGTAGTCCTCAAAGTGATGACTACAGAGAAAAGAAGCAATGATCTGTTTTCCACGCTGCTCTGGATGGAGCCTTTGTCGGGAATCATCCTCCAGAACCTGACAGAACAAAGCCCCTCTTCAGAAAGAGTCGTCCTCTGACCGCTGTACAGATTCCACTCAGTCAGCACTGTGCCCTCGCTCTTCCACAACTGTGACAGGTTCATGATCTGAAAATGCTCTCTGCCCACCCTGCTTGTGACCATGCCCAGCTCAGCTTAGGACAAAAAGCCCATTTGGGCGGCCTCCTACTGCTGACCTCATGAAACAGAAACTCAGTGCAAGCAGCCTTTGGACCACTCAGGACCTCATCAATGAAAGATCTTCGGCGTGACCTTCAGTCTGATGCCTGGCTGAAGATCGCACAGCGGGCCTACCTCCCAGGACCCTCAATCTCAAAACATGCACACATCCCAGGGAAAAAGGCAAGAACCTTCTGGGAGTCTAGATAAATATCTTAGTTTTCTCAGGGGAACAAATGGTGATTTCACATTCCTCTGAGTCATTCTTTTACTAGATTACTTCCAGGTGTTATGGTAGGACAGTCCACCACAACGGGTGTCACTTGCTAATGTCAGGTCGGAGCACAAATACATGAGTCACATATGATCCTTCCAATTCTCCTTACTCAAGGTGGTAAGAGAAGTGATTTATTTATCTTGACTTTCCAAGATGAAATGAAGCTAACTTCTTTGCTTAAACGAAATAAATAAAAGTGCTCTCAGATGGAAACTCCCTTGCTACCCCTGGTGCCCTGGTCAGGCGCGGAGTTTTAAAGTGAGAAAGCATCTTGGACAGTCACCATTCTCACTGCACAGACCCTGCCTGAGGCCCAGAAGGGCTGAGACGTTTGCCATGGTCACAAAGGAAAACAGAGGACCAAAGCAAGACTAACGGTCCTCCTGCATTCTCCTCAGCCCGTTTGCTTTCCACACGCCACACGGAAAGGAGTCTCTGGCCAAGAACTTCACCCTGACCCGCAATCCTGAAGAGGCTGTTCTCAGCTTCCCCTCACTCCCTGCATTTTGGTAGTCCAGCTACATAATTAACTGCTAAAAAAATATGAGAAATAAAGACAAGCCTTCCAGTTCAAAGTGACTTAGCCACATTACTGTTTTCTTAAAGATATTACCCCTTGCAACAGGCTTCTTTCCTCCACACTGTTTCCAAGACAAGGCTGCGGGTCCTCTAAGAGCCGCTTCCATAAATAGTCCTCAAGTATATTCTGAAAAAAACGGGAGAGCCCTGTACACAAGCACCCTTGTCATAGTGAGGGAATGGAGATGACGCCCACTTGAGAAGGGCACACGACTAGACGCACCCAAGGCAGGGCTGATGCTCTATCAGGGACTCAGAGCAAAAGGACAGCCTCTGACACTGAGCAAACATTAAGGAGGGTGTAAACGCCATGCCCGGTGCCACCTGATACCGTAACCGACAGGGACATCTCAGAAAACAAGCTTACTCGTGAGTAACTGGTAATGTTTGCCTACCCATCACCATAAAATACATTAATTCAATAATCCCAAACATATTCTGAATCTTATACTTTGCCATTGCAAACACCAAATACAAAATCTGATACATTAACTTCAATTTGACTATTTCTTCTTTTTTCCCAGTCTAATGAGAAGGGAAAGGGCCTGAATGTGGGCAATAATAAGAAGTGTCTTTTTAAGATATAATACAGAAATAGGTCAAGAAAATAATGAGAAGTAATGTAATATGGCACAATAGCATATTTTTAATGACTTTCTTAAGGTTCACTTTGATATATACTTGGAAAACATGGTAATTTATTTAAAGTTGTGACAATCTTAGGGTTTTCATAATTTCTATAGCTATAAAAATTAATGAAAATATTTTACAAATTATTTTAAATTACAATTTAATAATATTCTGAGATAAAAATCTTAGATATCAATGAAAACTGAGAAGCAGATAAGTAAAACTTTATTAAATTTCTCATTTCCTACTGAGGGAAAACAAAAGATACCATCTCATTCTTGACTTAATTATAGGTATTACATAGATTTAAGGTTTCAAAAAAACTTAAAAATAATCAGCAGCAGATTTCAAAGCAGGCAAAATTCAAAACCAAATTAAACAAAGATAAACTTTAAATCAAATAGCAAAAAGCCCAAAACACAATGGAAAATAAAAGACTTGTATAAAAGAAACAAGATCAATGAAATAAAACCAATTAAAGATCAATTTTGACAATAAATATAAATGACTTAAAATACCTGTTAAAAGACAAAGGTTCCTCCCATTAGGTTAAAAAATCCAACTATGAAATCCAACTATGCTCCACTTACAGAAAACATATCTAAAAGAAATGACAAAGAAAGGATAACTATAAGAAGAAGTACACAGATACATAGGGAAATATAAACTAAAGTAGCAATATTAATGTCAGCTAAAACACAAAGCACAAGGCATAAATTAGGAAAAAAGTGATATTATCCTGATAAAAGGTATAATCCTCAATTGAGATAGTGACAGTTAATAATACATGAACACACAAAGCAAAACAAAAAAAGAGAGAAATATAAAGAAAAATTAATGGAAGAAATCACTGATTTACATATTTAAACCTTTGAGATCAGATAAAAAATAATTATAGAAAAGTTAAACAACATAATAAATAAATATTTTAGTATCTTACAAAGAAGGCAAATTCTTTAAAAATGTCTGTGGAACTTTACCAAAACTGATCATAAATTAGTCCACGAAGACATTTAAAAATTAGAAAAGCAGAACGTTGTGTATCAATTTATTACTAATTAGTACCTAAATTTTAAAAGTAACTTGTAAATTGGAGAAACAGTCTTCTAAATAACTACTGGATCAAAGAGAACTCTTGGCATGAAATCATATGCTATTTTAGAAATTATTTTAATTGAGAATACATATCAGGGACTTCCCTGGTGGCGCAGTGGTTAAGAATCCGCCTGCCAGTGCAGGGGACACGGGTTCAATCCCTGGACTGGGAAGGTTCCCCATGCCACTGAGCAACTAAGCCTGTGTGCCACAACTACTGAGCCTGCGCTCTAGAGCCCGTGAGCCACAACTACTGAGCCTATGCGCCGCAACTTCTGAAGCCTGTGCACTCTAGGGCCCACATGCCACAACTACTGAGCCCACATGCTGCAACGACTGAAGCCTGCACGCCTAGAGCCCGTGCTCTGCAACAAGAGAAACCACCACAATGAGAAGCCCACGCACCACAACGAAGAGTAGCCCCTGCTCGCCGCAACCAGAGAAAGCCTGCGCGTGGCAACAAAGACCCAATGCAGCCTAAATAAATAAATAGATGAGAATACACACCAAAATATACTGGCTATGGCCAAACAGTGCACAGAGAAAAACTTAAAAGTCTTAAATGCTTTCCATTTTGTATTAGGGTATAAACTTTCTACCATAACAAAAGGACTCAAAAATATAGTAGCCACAGTTAGAGATTTTTCTTTTTCATGTCACAATGCGGGGTGCAGGGGGAGGTGTGCGTCACAAGATCATTCAGGGACCCAAGCTAACTCTATCAGATTCCACATGGCTTCCATCTCCGGACCTAAGGTGGCTGCTATACCTGATGTAACACCCCCGGCAGCAGAAAGAGAAAAGAGAAAGTCTAGGGCAGGTAGCTTGTCCTTAATGAGGTAACCTTACACACATCACCAGTCACTTCCCATTAGTCCAAAGCCACACCCTGCTGCAAGAGAAGCAGAGAAATGTAGTTTCTAGATGGGCAGCCATGTATGCGCTCAGGTAAAATCTAGGAGTTCTAGTCCTAACAGGAAAAATAGATTGTAAGAGACACTGGAGTATCTTCTACATATTCTTCCTGGTTAAAAAAATGAAAAGAACAATAAAACAAAATCAAGAGGGGATTATATGTAATTACATCATTTTAGCTGGATTCTTCTTAGTGCCAAAGACACTAGCAAATATCAATTAAAGAAATTAGAAAGGTACATCAATGAATTTTAAGGATGCTAGGGTCCCATTCCAATACATCAAATCATAGGCTAACTACACTGAGAATTCATCTACTCTCTTTCCTTGTTTAAGGATATTTAATTCATGTATTTTTATTTATATTGTGTATACTGATTTATCGAAATGGAATTTTCGGGTCAACTCAGTTTCAGCCTTACCCAGAGAGGTCTTCTAACATTAGACAGAAGTTAATGTTTTGTTAGTAAAATAACTTTCAAATTTTTGGAATTTTTTTCAAAACAACATTATTGAGGTAAAATGTGTACATTTCAATGAATTTTACAAACATATACATGTATCCATATAATCACCACCATAGTCGAGATATAGAACACACTGATGAAACCAAAAGTTTCCCCTGAGCCCCATCCTGGTTAATCAAACTGTAGAGATATAGAACACGATGATCAAACCAGAAGGTTCCCTTGAGCCCCATCCAGGTCAATCACACTCCATCCTCAGCTGCAGACAACATGTCTGTTTATTGTCACTATAGATTAAATCTGTTTATTTGGGGGTTTTTTAGCAGCTTTTCTGGTATAATACTTGTGGGCAGTAAATGGAATCATAGTTTGTATTCTTTTGTGTCTGGCTTATTGAACTCAGCATAATGTTTTTGAGATTCATTCATGTTGTTATATGTATCAGTACTTTGTTCCCTTTAAGTGCTGAGTAGTATATTATTACATGGATATGCCACAATGTGTTCATCCATTCATTAGTTGATGGACATTTAAGTTGCTTCCAGCTTGAGGCTATTATGAATAAAGCTGCTATGGACATTCATGTACAAGTATGTGTGTAAATATATGTTATCATTTCTCTTAGGTAAATATTTAGTAGTAAAATTGTTGTGTATGTTATGGTAAATGTTTAACTTTATAACACACTGCCAAACAGTTTAAACAGTTTTATCGTTTTACTTTCCTACCAGCAATATATGAAAGTTCCATTCTAACACTTGTTCTTTTAATTTTTAATTTTAGCTATTCTGATGAATATACAATGGTATCTCATTGTTTTGGTTTGCATTTTTCTGATGTCTAATGATGTTGAACACCTTTTCCTGTGCTGCATTCATTATTTTCTTGTGCCTAGATTTTTAACTGGGTTGTCTTTTTAATGAGCTGTAAGAGTTCTTTATATATTCTGGCTACAAGTCATTTGTCAGGTATATGTATTGTGAATATGTTCTCTCTGTTTAAAGATCACCTTTTCATTTTCTTAACGATGTCTTTGAAGAATAGAAGTTTTAAATTTTTATGGAGTCCCATTTGTCAATTTTTCTTTTATGGTTCATGCTTTTTGGGCCCCAAGAAATCTTTGCCTATCCCAAGTTCACGAATATTTTCTCCTGTAATTTTTTCTTGAAGTTTTATAGTTTTAGTCTTTTATATTTAGATCCATGATTCTTTTCAAGTTATTTTTATATCTAGAAGAAGTAAGAGTTGAGGTTAATGTTTTTACATTTAATATCCACGTGTTCTAGTACCATTTGTTAAAAAGACTATCCTTTCCCCATTGAATTAACTTGGCACAACTGTCAGAAATCAACTGACCATATATGTGTGGGTCTATTTCTGGATTCTCTATTCTATTCCATTGATATAGATGTTTACCTTAGGCCAACACTACCTTGATCACCGCAGCTTTAAAGAAGGAGCTTTAAAAAGTAGAGGAAGTCTTGAAATCAGGTACTAAAAACCTTCCAATATTGTTCTTGTAAATACATTTTTTAGTTTTTATAGGTCCTTTGTATTTTGATATAAATTTTAAATTTCAATTTCTAATTTTTCATTGCTGGTATATATACATAAAACTGATTTTGTGTATCTACTTTGCGTCCTGCAAGCTTGCTAAATTCAATGACAAATTCTAGTGGCTTTTTAGAGATTGCTTAGCATTTTCTCTATACATGATCATGTTGTCTGCAAATAAAGACCTTTTATTTCTACCTTGCCAATGTGTATGTCATTTGTTTCTTTTTATTGCCTGTTACACTGGCTGGGGTCTCCATTACAGTATTAGATACACATATGGAGGAGATGGGCATACTTGCCTTGTGTCCTGTCTTAGGAGGAAAGTACTCCATCTTTTGACATTAAATAAGACTTCAGCTAGAAGTTACATGTAGATGTCTTTTGTCAGGTTAAGAAAATCCTCTTCTGTTTCTAGTTTCCTGACAGATTTTATCACAAATGACTGCTGAATGTACTCCAATGCTTTCTCCTGTAACTACTGACAGGATCATATAGCTTTTTTCCGTTAAAGTGATGAACTTATGCTAGTGAATTTTCCAATGTTAAACCAACCTTGCATCCCTAGAATAAACTCATTTTTTATATCCTGCTGGATTTGACTTACTAATGGTTTGTTAACAAAATGTTTCACCTATGTTCATGCAGGACATTTGTTTATAGTTTTCTTTTCTTGTAATGTCTTCACCTAGTTTTGATGTTAGTTAGCATAATGCTAGTGTCCTAAAATGAGCTGGGAAGAGTTTCCTTTTCTTCTATTTTCTGAATTATTTCTCCTTCAAATGTTTGATAGAATTCATCAGTTAAAACATGTTCTGGAGTTCTCCATGCCTGGAGTTCTTTTGGTTTTGGTTTGGTTTGTTTGTGTGGGAAGGTTTTTAACCAGGAATATAACTTCTTTAATAGATATGGTGCTACTCTAATTTTATCCTTCTTCCGAAGTCAATTTCATTACATAATTTGTGCCTTCCAAGGAATGTATCCATTTCATCAAAGTCGTCAAACTTATGTCCAAAAGATGCTTGTAATATTCTTTCTATATGCTTTTAATTTCTGTAGAATCTGTAGTGATGTCCCCTCTTTCAATTCTGACATTATACTTAGTAACGTGTTTCCTCTTTATTTTTCTTGATTAGGATAGCTAGGTTTAATCGTTTTTTCAACGAGCTGGCTTTTGGTTTCCTTGTTTATTTCTGTTGTTTATCTGTTTTCTATTTTATCAATTTCTGTTCTTTTGTTTACTATTTCCTTCCTTCTACTTACTTTCGTTTAAATTTGATCTTTTTCTCCCTTCTTAAGATGGACACTTAGATCATTTAAAGATTTGCCTAAGCACTGCTTCACATATATCCCAGAAATTCTGATGTGTTTTTATTGTGATTCACTTCAAAACATCTTTTAATCAGCCCTCCTTTTTTTTGACCAATGTGCTAGTTAGAAGTATGTGGTGTAATTACAAATGTTGAGGATTTTCCAGATATCTTCCTGATATTGATTTCTAGCTTAATTATATTGTGGTCATAGGATACACTCTGCATAGTTTCCATCATTTTAAACTTAATTGAGACTTGTTTTATATATTAGAAGATGGGGGGTGCTATCTTGGTGGATATTCCCTGTGCACTTGAAAAGAATGCATATTCTGCTACTGGTGAGTGGAATGTTCTATAAATGTCAGTGAAGTCAAGTTGCTTTACAGTGTTGTTAAGCGCATCTATATCCTCCCTGATCATGTTCCAACTTTTTCCATCAATTACTGATATGGGTATTAAAATCTCCAACTACAATTGAAGATTTGTCAGTTTCTTTTTTTTCAGTGCTATCAGTTTCTGCTTTGTGTATTTTTACAATGTAGTATTGTTTTCATTTAAATTTAAGGTTATTATTTCTTCTTGGCAAATTGACCCATTTATCATTATTATGAAGTGTCCCTCTTTAACCTTCTTAATATCACTTGTTATGAAGCCCACTTTGATATTACTATAGCCACTCCAGTTTTCTCTCACTTTGTGCTTACATTGGATACATTTTATACCCTTTTGTTTCTAACCTATTTTGAAGGTTATCTTGGTTTTTTATCCAATTTGACAATCTTTGCCTTCTGATTAGAGTAGATCATTTACGTTTAATGTGATTACTGATATGATTGAATGTTGTTCTACCATATTGTTACAAGTTTTCTATTTGTCCCATCTAGTTTTGGTCCTTCTCCCCTTTTTTCCTGTCTTATTTTGGATTAGTTTTTAGGATTTCACTTCATATCCACCATGGTTTCTTATTAGTTAAAACTCTTTTTTAGCTATTTTAGTGAATACTCTCTTTAGCTTAAGACAACCTACCTTCAAAAAATATTATATCACTTCATGTATAAGACCCTTATGATTATGCTTCCTTTCCCCATCCCATTCTTTGAGCCACTGATGTCATACATTTTACTTTTACATACATTATAAATCTCACTAGATAAACACTGTCATTATTTTTTATTTAAAGAGACATTTATGTTTTAAAGAAACTGAAACAGGGAGAAAAAATTTTGTTTATCAACATATGAACCACTTCTAGCATTCTTTATCCCTTTGTACAGTCCAATTTCCACCTGGTATCATTTTCCTTTTGCCTAATAAACTTCCTTTAATATTTCTTGTAATGTATGTCTGCTGGTCATGAGTTGTCTCAGTTTTTGTCTAAAAAGTTCTTATTTGGCCCTTATTTTTTTTCTCCTTTATTTTGTATTTTTACTGGCTGTAAAATCCTCGGTTGACAATTTTTCTAGCACTTGAAAATTGCTATTAAATTGCATTCTGGTTTGCGCAGTTTCTGATGACAAGTCTGCTGCCATTCTTGACTTTATTCCTTTGTATGTAATATCTTTTTATTCCCTCTGCCTGCTTTTAACATTTCTCTCTTTATCACTAATTTTCAGCAATTTTCTTGATGTACCGTGTGTGTGTGTGTGTGTGTGTTGTTTATCTTGCTTGGGCTCTGTTGAATTTCTTGGATCAATGGGTTTATATTTTCTTCAAATTTGGGGAAATTTCAGCCATTAATTTTTTTCTCTTTCACCCTCCCTCTAAAATCTGAGACTACAATTACACTTATGCCCATGGTTATCATACTATAGGAAACCAAGTTGCTTTTCATCTTTTTCAACCTTTTTTCTCTATGCTTTTGGTTAAATTCTCACTATGTTTTCAAGTTCACTGACCTTTTCTCCTGAAAGATCTAATCTGCACTTAATCCCATCTAGTAAAATTTTCATTTCAGTTACTATATTTTTTTATCTCTGGCTGTTCCAATATTTTCTTTTTTCTATCTTCTATTTCATTCCTCATTATGTGTATGTACATGAGCCATATTTACAACAGCTGTTTTAAAGTACCTATCTGCTAGTTCTATCATCTCTGTCATTTCAGGGTCTATTTCTATTGGCTCCTGGTTATGGGGTTTTTCTCCTGCTCCTTTCTTTATCTAGTGATGTTTGACTGGGTGCAATTCACTGTGAATTTTAAGTGGCTGAATGCTGGATTTCTTGTATTTGTTTAAAGAGTATTGAATTTCTAGCAGACAGTTGTTATTGTGGATTAAAATGATTCTTTTGAGGCTTAGTTTTAAACTCTTTTATGGCTTCTATAGAGGAACCTTAACTCTAAGGCTCAATCTTACAGTGACCTGGTAATTCTTCATTTCTCATGAGATGTCCTTCCAGCTTTTGGGGGTTTCATCCTGTGCATGCATGGTTTGGTGTTCAGCAGATCCTCAGGAGCCCCCCTATGTAGATTTCAGAAATTCTTTCTCTGTCCAACACCCACCTCTCTAGGAAGGTGAGATTTCAAATGAATCAGGCTTTTCTATCCTGTCTCCTTGCTACTTCCTTCCCTGCTCCATAGTAAGAGTCAGGTACTTCACTTTTAAATTTGGTTACTGAACTTTAAACGCTGAAAGGAGAACTGATCTCCCTCTAAGAAACCTACTGAGCATACCTTCCTAGAAGAGGGGGAGGCAAGATATTATTAAATTGCATTCTGGTTTGCGCAGTTTCTGATGACAAGTCTGCTGCCATTCTTGACTTTATTCCTTTGTATGTAATATGTATGTAATATCTTTTACATGTATGTAATATCTTTTATCTTTTTAATATCTAATACTAATATCTAGTATTTATTTAGATTCTTTTTTCTTTAGGAATTGAATACAAAAAAATATACAAAAATTGAATAGAAAAAGTTATTTATTTCATTAACCTTATTCTTAAAAATACTTGTGCTTCATTATTTGTGTTGGTAGATACCTAAGTAAAGGCTTAAAATGAAGCCTCTCTAAACCATTAAATAGCTTATACATTTATGGAGAAAAAAAAAAAAGAGTAGATATTTTAGGGGAGGTTGAAGAGAAGTAAGTCGGTGGTAGGAAGCAAATGTTTCCTCCAAGGCTAGGCTGTCATGAACTAAGTTGGAGTATATAGTTATCTGACAGTTGTAACAACATTAATAATCATAAACTATATCTAGAAAATTATGCAGGCTCACTACTGAAAACTGGAGGTGGCCAAATATATAAAGATGAAAATATATGCCATCTATAAATCTATCACTTAGAAGATAACAACTGTTAATATTTGGCATATGTCCTCACAGCGTTTTGCTAAGCATATACATACATACATATATACACACTAGGTGGGCCAAAAGGTTCATTCGTTTTTTTCCGTAAGATGGCTCTGGTAGTACTCAGTTGTCTTTAACTTCATTGGAAATAATTTTGTTAGACTGTATGTGACAGCTGTCATACCAGAGTGCATTTAAAAAAAGACTCATCAAAATTGGTGAATTTTTGTGTAGCCATTTTAATATCGAAGGTGGAAGGGAAAAAAAGCAACATTTTCAGCATATTATGCTTTATTATTTCAAGAAAGGTAAAAACGCAACTAAAATGCACAAAAAGATTTGTGCAGTGTATGGAAAAGGGCCTGTGACTGATCAAACGTGTCAAAAGTGGTTTGCGAAGTTTCGTGCTGGAGATTTCTCATTAGACAATGCTCCATGGTCGGGGAGACCAGTTGAAGTTGATAGCGATCAAATCGAGACATTAACTGAGAACAATCAACGTTATACCCCACGGGAGATAGCCAACTTACTCTAAATATCCAAATCAAGCTTTGAAAATAATTTTCACCAGCCTGGTTATGTGAATCGCTTTGAGGTTTGGGTCTCACATAAGCAAAAAAACCCTTCTTGACCATATTTCTGCATGCAATTCTCTACGTTTTAAAACATAATGAAAATGTTCCATTTTAATTAATTAATTAATTTATTTATTTATGGCTGTGTTGGGTCTTTGTTTCTGTGCAAGGGCTTTCTCTAGTTGCGGCAAGCGGGGGCCACTATTCATTGCGATGCATGGGCCTCTCACTATCACGGCCTCTCTTGCTGTGGAGCACAGGCTCCAGACGCGCAGGATCAGTAATTGTGGCTCAGGGGCCTAGTCGCTCCGCGGCATGTGGGATCTTCCCAGACCAGGGCTCGAACCCGTGTCCCCTGCATTAGCAGGCACATTCTCAACCACTGCGCCACCAGGGAAGCCCTGAAAACGTTCCATTTTTAAAACAAATTGTGACAGGCAATGACAAGCGGATACTGTACAACAATGTGGAACAGAAGAGATCGTAGGGCAAGCAAAATGAACCACTATCAACCACACCAAAGGCCAGTCTTCACCCAGAGAATGTGATATTGTCTATATGGTGGGATTGGAAGGGAGTCCTCTACTATGAGCTCCTTCTAGAAAACCAAACGATTAATTCCAACAAGTACCGCTCCCAATTAGACCAAATGAAAGTGGCACTCGACGAAAAGCGTCCAGAATTAGTCAACAGAAAACACATAATCTTCCATCAGGATAACACAAGACCACATGTTTTTTTGATGACCAGGCAAAAACTGTTAAAGCTTGGCTGGGAAGTTCTGATTCATCCACCGTATCACCAGACATTGAACCTTCTGATTTCCATTTATTTCGGTCTTTACAAAATTCTCTTAATGGAAAAAATTTCAATTCTCTGGAAGACTGTAAAAGGCATGTGGAACAGTTCTTTGCTCAAAAAGATAGAAAGTTTTGGGAAGATGGAATTATGAAGTTGCCTGAAAAATGGCAGAACGTAGCAGAACAAAAGGGTGAATACGTTGTTCAATAAAGTTCTTGGTGAAAATGAAGAAAATGTCTTTTATTTTTACTTAAAAAACTGAAGGCACTTTTTGGCCCACCCAATATATACCTCACAGGATTGCTGTGAGGACTAAATCAGCTAAAATATATAAAGCACTTAGAACACAGTAAGCTATGTATGTGTTTACTATCATTATTAAGAGGAAAAACGAGTAAATAAAGAGGCTCTGAGTGGACCTTCCATACCATTTTAAGACCTGAACTTTCCAACATCATCTGTATGTAGCTCAAATACCTCTTTCATTTGACAGAGAGAAGTGTACTGCATTTGAGAACTGCTTTTCCCTTTATTGATTATTTCATTACTGGCTTTAAATGAGTGTAGATACATTAGTCTTCTGCCAAGGCCAGGTGCAAAAATTAGTCTAACTGCCTCAGTGCCAGAGACTGAGAACCATGACACGTGTGCCATGATCATGTCACCTTCACCATCGAGAAGGTATCACTGGCCATCTCTCCTCCTAGCAGGATCCCTGGCTCAATTCAAAACAGGAATAACACAGGACATAATCCAAATGCTATGTTTTAGGTCAGCGCAGCAGTTTTGTGTGAGGTCAAAATGGTAATCAAGAAGGAGTCAAATATTTGAAGAGATTATAGTTGAAAATGTCCGTAATATGGAAAAGGAAATAGTCAATCAAGTCCAGGAAGCGCAGAGAGTCCCATATAGGATAAATCCAAGGAGAAACATGCCGAGACACATATTAATCAAACTAACAAAAATTAAATACAAAGAAAAAATATTTAAAGCAGCAAGGGAAAAGCAACAAATAACACACAAGGGAATCTCCACAAGGTTAACAGCTGATTTCTCAGCAGAAACTCTGCAAGCCAGAAGGCAGTGGCAGGACATATTTAAAGTGATGAAAGAGAAAAACCTACAACCAAGATTACTCTACCCAGCAAGGATCTAATTCAGATTTGATGGAGAAATTAAAACCATTACAGACAAGCAAAAGCTAAGAGAAGTCAGCACCACCAAACCAGCTTTACAACAAATGCTAAAGGAACTTCTCTAGGCAGGAAACACAAGAGAAGGAAAAGACCTACAATAACAAACCCCAAACAATTAAGAAAACGGTAATAGG
The DNA here is from genome assembly GCF_965194825.1 of Balaenoptera physalus. NCBI lineage: Eukaryota > Metazoa > Chordata > Mammalia > Artiodactyla > Balaenopteridae > Balaenoptera > Balaenoptera physalus. The sequence goes on along the minus strand of NC_138883.1, from coordinate 177,271,901 downwards.
AACACACATATCGATAACTACCTTAAATGTAAATGGATTAAATGTTCCAACCAAAAGACATAGTCTAGCTGAATGGATACAAAAACAAGACCCATATATATGCTGTCTACAAGAGACCTACTTCAGACCTAGGGACACATACAGACTGAAAGTGAGGGGATGGAAAAAGATATTCCATGCAAATGGAAACCAAAAGAAAGCTGGAGTAGCAATTCTCATATCAGACAAAATAGACTTTAAAATAAAGACTACTGTAAGAGACAAAGAAGGACACTACATAATGATCAAAGGATCAATCCAAGAAGAAGATATAACAATTGTAAATATTTATGCACCCAACATAGGAGCACCTCAATACTTAAGGCAAATGCTAACAGCCATAAAAGGAGAAATCGACAGTAACACAATCATAGTAGGGGACTTTAACACCCCACTTTCACCAACGGACAGATCATCCAAAATGAAAATAAATAAGGAAACACAAGCTTTAAATGATACATTAAACAAGATGGACTTAATTGATATTTATAGGACATTCCATCCAAAAACAACAGAATACACTTTCTTCTCAAGTGCTCATGGAACATTCTCCAGGATAGATCATATCCTGGGTCACAAATCAAGCATTGGTAAATTTAAGAAAATTGAAATCGTATCAAGTACCTTTTCTGACCACAACGCTATGAGACTGGATATTAATTACAGGAAAATATCTGTAAAAAAAATGTAAAAAATACAAACACATGGAGGCAAAACAATACATTACTTAATAACAAAGAGCTCACTGAAGAAATCAAAGAAGAAGTCAAAAAATACCTAGAAACAAATGACAATGAAAACATGATGACCCAAAACCTATGGCATGCAGCAAAAGCAGTTCTAAGAGGGAAGTTTATAGCAATACAATCCTACCTCAAGAAACAAGAAATGTCTCAAATAAACAACCTAACCTTACACCTAAATCAATTAGAGAAAGAAGAACAAAAAAATGCCAAAGTTAGCAGAAGAAAAGAAATCATAAAGATCAGATCAGAAATGAATGAAAAAGAAATAAAGGAAACAACAGCAAAGATCAATAAAACTAAAAGCTAGTTCTTTGAGAAGATAAACAAAATTGATAAACCATTAGCCAGATTCATCAAGAAAAAAGGGAGAAGACTCAAATCAATAGAATTAGAAATGAAAAAGGAGAAGTAACAACTGACACTGCAGAAATACAAAGGATCTACAAACAATAAATGCTGGAGAGGGTGTGGAGAAAAGGGAACCCTCTTGCACTCTTGGTGGGAATGTAAATTGATAAAGTCACTGTGGAGAACAGTATGGACGTTCCTTAAAAAACTAAAAATAGAACTACCATACGACCCAGCAATCCCACTACTGGGCATATACCCTGAGAAAACCATAATTCAAAAAGAATCATGGACTACAATGTTCATTGCAGCTCTATTTACAATAGCCAGGACATGGAAGCAACCTAAGTGTCCATCGACAGATGAATGGATAAAGAAGATGTGGCACATATATATAATGGAATATTACTCAGCCATAAAAAGAAATGAAATTGAGTTATTTGTAGTGAGGTGGATGGACCTAGAGTCTGTCATACAAAGTGAAGTAAGTCAGAAAGAGAAAAACAAATACTGTATGCTAACACATATATATGGAATCTAAAAAAAAAAAAAAAAAGGTTCTGAAGAACCTAGGCGCAGGACAGGAATAAAGACACAGACACAGAGAATGGACTTGAGGACACGGGGAGGGGGAAGGGTAAGCTGGGACGAAGTGAGAGAGTGGCATGGACATATATACACTAGCAAATGTAAAATAGCTAGTGGGAAGTAGCTGCATAGCACAGGGAGATCAGCTCGGTGCTTTGTGACCACCTAGAGGGTGGGATAGGGAGCGTGGGAGGGAGACACAAGAGGGAGGACATATGGGGATATATGTATACATATAGTTGATTCACTTTTTGATACAGCAGAAACTAACACACCATTGTAGAGCAATTATACTCCAATAAAGATGTTTTTAAAAAATAATAATATCTGTAAAAAAAAAACAAAAAGAGAAGAAGGAGTCAAATCTAAAAGACAGAGGTAGCCCTAATGGGAAAGAGGGGAGCAAAGTCAGAAGCCTGGAGAAGACAGAGAAACCAGAGAGATTCTAGGTGAAAACATGTCACAGAGTTCAGACCTTCCTTAGAGGCAGAACGGTGTCTTCATTAGAACGCTGATTTCACGTGGTGAGCCAGCATGCACGGGGGCGGGCCGGACCCTGGCGCTACAGGCAGGTGTGTCAGGCTGCCTTTAAATGTGTCATCCTATTATTTAGGCGCTAGTTACCAGAGCAATCAAATATAAAGTACTTCAGTATCACAGAGTCCCGAAAATCATTCCTTCCTATATCACTAATTCCAAGTTGCACAGTTCAGTGGTTATAAGAAACTGGAATTTGCATTAATAGACTTTCTGGGGTCTAACTAAAAGCGCTTATAACTTAAAGTTCTCTGTTATTTAAATCCTATTTTTGTCTTTCCAAGAGAAGAGAAGGGAACGGCTGGATCACCCTCAACGACACAGTGAAGCACAGTCACTCCTTCTCAAAGAGCTGCTGGCATAAGAGTAGGATGAACTTTCCATTTCTAGCAAACTCTGACCAAAGGCCATTTCCAAATATCCTGCTCTTTACTTCTGAGACTCAGTACACTTTTGTTTAATAACTAAAATCTATTACAGAGTTTGTGTATGTGTGTATTATTTACTTCAGACCTAATATCAAACTAAATAAATTTTAAATTAAAAAATGAAAGAAAGAAAAATGCCTCCAAGGAAATGCCTTAGATGAGGACTTGGCCCACCTGAGTACCTTGATAGGAGCTCTTCTTTCACGTCAAATACTGGGAACTTCACCTAGAAGTTCACCTTTATAATTTATGGGTGAAAGCGTCCCAATACAAAGACAGGAGGAGTCGTCTGAAAAAAGAAGATTCTGAGAACTGATATAATCTCAGAGTTGGGGAGACCAACTCTGGGGAGAAAAACCACTCTCCCCTCCCCCACCCTAGCACATCTTCCTCTGCAACATCCCAGGAGGTTGATCAGCCTCAAGTTGACACCGTCAGTGACAAAGAACCCACTGTCCTCTGCAGCAGCCCGGTCTATTTATATGCAGATGTCATTGTTACCAACTTATTCCTTCTACTGCTTATTGAATGTTCTCTCTCCTCAGAAACCTCTCTCTCTGTAACTTCTCCCCATCGATTCTAGCAATGTCTTTCTGCAGCTCTACATCTCCAGTCCCTCTTACACTTGAGAGCAATTCAAATTACAGAAACTTGGAACAAGGAAACTGCAAAACTTCTAGTGTGACCTCTGACCTCTCCCACTACATGTGCTACAGAGCCTTAGAAATGTACTTTTCTCTCTAAATCTACCTCCACTGGCACCAGGCTGAAAGCTGAAATGGTCAGGATGAGGGTACAGGGTAGGGGGTACGAGGGATTTAGCCAATTCCGAATGGACTTGGAGAATTTAAGGGACAGCAAGAAAGCAACTGTGGCTATACAGCCACATGAGCACGCAGAGAATGGCAGGAGAAAAGGCAGCAGGGAGAACACGCAGGGCCTGGTAGAACGGGATGAGAAGTTTATCCTGAGTGTAATGGGTAGACACTGCAGGGTTCTGAACAGGGGAAGGACAGGAACTGTTTAACATTAAAACTCAAACAAACGAAACAAAACAAAACAAAACACACTTTCGCTGCTCTATGGAGCACAGACTAGAGATAAGGAAGGCCACTGAGGAGACTATTACTATCATCTAGGTAACTTACAATGGTGATTGTAAGTTACATTATATAATTATACTAGAGTAGCAGTGGAGGCAATGGCAGCAAAGGGATATGTTTTGAAAGGAAGACGTCTAAGCCCCCTGATAGACTGGATGTGGGTTAAGAAGCAAAGAGAAAAGTCAAAGACGACTTCTAGGTTTTGGCCCGAGCAACTGAGTGGGCCACTGAGTGAGCTGGAGGAGGATGCGGGGGCTTGTCTGGGGAAGAGAGTCCAGGCGTCCCGCTGCACACACGCTAAGTTTGAAATGCTTATTGGGCTTCTGAATAGAGACGTTGGATAGGCAGACGGATAGGAGCCTGGAGCTCATGGGAGAGATCAAGGCAAAGAAATAAACTGGGGGGACACATGGTATTTAAAGTGAGGGATGCATGAGATCACATAGAGAATAAGCAGCGAAGGCAACCGAGGACTGAGCCCTGAAGGACACCAACCGTCAGAGACCATGAAGAAGAGGAGACCGAGAAGGAGAGTTTGTAATCCTGTGTGCATTTCATGCTTTCAAGTATAAGAAGGACTGGAGATTTACAGCCACAGAAAGACATGGCTAGAAGTGACGGGGAAAAGCTACAGAGAGGGCGGTTTCTGCCCATTGTAACAAGCATAATGGTGTGTAAGTTGGCAACATTCTCATTCTTCCTCAAAAAGCAACTGGGAGTATTTTATATCTACAAACTACAAAATCCACAGCCAGCCATCACAATCTTCTTCAAAGACTACCTTTCAAAGTCACGTGCAACTCTCCTTCTGCCTCCTGGCCGGCTGACTGAGTCTGGAGAGCTCCATTTCACATGCCAGCTGCTCAATTACCCCATCCCTGGCCTCTGGCATGGGTCCTGGCTTCTGAATCCAAGTTCTCGCCCCCACTGACAACGTTCAGTTGCCCAGCGCTGACCAGGAGGCACACTGAGATCCTGTTCCCCAGAGCTGATCAATGAAGCACACAATGAGTGACTGTTCGGCAATGCATCAGGTGACAGAGAACAACGGACATGCTGGGGAACCAGAGGGTGAGCCAGGGCGAGGCTGGAACGGGGAGCAGGAGACTCCACTCCAGGCCCGTCACCCCGGGGGGAATCTGCTCGAGGTCACCCGGTGTGATCAGACATCCTTTTACCCAGAAGAGCTGCTGCAATCTGAAGTTTACCGTGTGCCCGCAGACTCAGGATTCCCTGGAAGCTGGTAATATTAGGAACTAAACTGTTGGTTCTGCACACCGCGGCCATCGGCTCTTTCTGCCCCACACCTTCAGCGTTGCCCTGGAGACATCTGTTACCCTCCAGCCTCATCTATGATGGGAGCTCCAAACTAGCTCATAGGTGTTTGTGAAGATTAAATGAGATCACTGTAAACAAAGTGCCTGGTACATAGAAAGCGCTCAGTGCCTATTAGCTACCCCCGTTTATACTTTAGGTGACCATAAAGTGACAGCCAGCCAGCTGAGTGGTAAAGCACGTCTCCAGAAATAACACTTGCAAGGCTCTTCGAGCACAGAAGAATAATAAAAAGCTTTTTTGCTTGATTTTATGTGTGGATTATAATTTGATCAATGGAATTTCAACTTGTCCTGAAAAAATGCTCCTCCCTTTTTCTGAACTTTCCTACCAAGGTTGGCACAATTATGCTACATCACTAAGAAGTAAAGATATCAATCTCATGCCAATAGAATTTACAACACCAATTCTGAACAAATATCAAGCAAAACAGAACTCTCCAAGCCTAACAATTAGCCTGCAAAAGTCATTCAGGCCTGGGTCTGCTGTTTTAAATGTCTATATCCTTTAAGTAGCATATACTTCTATTCCCCTTTATGAAATTTAAGTTTAACTAAAATCACTAAAGTTGGCAACAGCAGCAGGAGACCATTTATAAGGCCAGCAGGGCTATTTTACTTTTATTAATGACAAGTTATGTAATAGTTCAGCAAACTACAGAGCTCCCTTCTTATAGTCTTTTAATATTTATAGAAATTTAAAAGAGTTATACTGCCAGAGTTCATTTTGGAAACTGAGAATTTCAATTATCTGACAGCAATCAATTATTTCGGCTCAACCACAGAAATGGCTCTTTAACGATAGGTCAGCTGAGTCCAGCACCTGACCTAGAAGCTCAAGTAGGTGTGACTGAACAAAACCACCCTAAAAGGGTCTCAACGCCAAACCACTGAGTCACATCACTGGCCTTTTTGCCTCTAACAGTACATCAAAGAAAAGAAAAGAAAAAGAAAAAAAGCGGTACACTGGGAACCATGGAAGGGGCCTGCTTATGTTAACAGAAAGAGCTGTACTAAAGCACCAAAGAACACACAAGTACCTTAAAGGAATCAAAGAGCAAGTCTATAACTGAGCTCAAGGAGATGTTCATGGACGCCAGGCCAATGTCAAGAAAATGAAATCCCACGCCTCCCACGAACTGAAAACTGAAACCTATCGTCACATATTTCCCTGCATCTCTAATGCACGGAATCTGGGTTTTTCTAAAGGTAATTAATTATTTTGATTTTTCAAACAATTACACAGAAAAGCTACTTCTAAACTACAATTTTCAAATAAATCTTGATTTTTTTTGGCTTTAAAGAAAAATTTTTATTTTGGAATAATTTTAGATTTACAGAAGAGTTGCAAAGATATTACCGAGTTCCTGTATTCCTTTCACCAAATTCCACCTAAAGTTAACATCTTACACTACCATGGTACATTTGTCAATACTGAGAAACTGACATTGGTACATTTACTATTAACTAAGCTATAGACTTTATTTGGATTTCACCTGTTTTTTCACTGATGTCTTTTTTCAGTTCTAAGATACAATCCAGGACACCACTTTGCATTTAACGATTTTTTTAGGGCTTTAAGTTTTGAAATATGCCTAACTTGTTTCTCTTATTGACAATGTTCTCTGTATAATTATTATACAAAATAAACCTAAGACTCCCTGGAAAATATGATTTATTGGATACCAGAGAATGTTACATTACATTCATGTAAACATGGTATTTCTACTATTTTTACTGAGGAGAAAAAGAGGTAAATCACTGAAGTAAGATATACTCCATTGCCTACTTTGTCAGGAACCTATGGATCAAATCATTTAATGTTTCAGAAATATCTCTTCAAAAAATGCTTGTCACTTACCTATCTCCCAAGGCTCCAGTAAAGAGTCATAAGATGTATGGTAAATCCTTTTAATCCTGTAATAGAATATAAAGTATTATCATAATCCTATTCAGATAATCCATTTTTATCAAATATATGTTAACAACTGTATTCCTTTCATTCCCAAAGTTTTAAAATTATTGTATGATATTTTTATTACGATAACAAAAGAACTAATTTAAGGAAGAACAATACCATAAATTTATTACATGTCTTTAGTTTAAAAATGAAGGCATGCAAAATTTAATACAAGTTTTAAGATAAACAGAAAATGTTCTAGAAAAAAAGAAGTGCCACAATGAATAAAACTGACTAATAAGAATGTTTCACATTCTTTTCCATGTGCATAATGCTGTGGAAATTACTAAATAGTCACAAACAAGTGAATCACATTGAGGGCACAGCCTTTGCGAGGGGAAAACAGCAATCAGGAATTTGGGGTTAGGAGATTTTTGAAAAGACACGTGTCTGGTAAAGCGACCATGTGTGTCAGTTTGACTGAGACAGTCTCAACTTAGGTCCATTGTCACAGTGTCCCCCCCCCCCCCCAGTTTATTATTTGTCCTGGATTCTCCACTTTCTAGCGATTTTTTTTAACGAGAGTGTTATAATAAGCTAGAACGTTTACTTCCAGGCTCTGCCCTGATCTTGTTGAGTGCTGTGAGATACACACACGCGCAGTGAATCCAACTGTCAATTTAACCTGTGGTTAAATGTGAAAGACCTCTCTCTGGATGGGCTATAACTGACACCTCGTTCTCAAGGTCAGCACCCAAACCATGGGCAGAAAAAGGAAGCACACTTGGACAGGAGAGGCCGAGGGACAGCTAAATCCTGCAGTCTTGGGTGGAGGTGGAAAAAATATTCAATGCTGCCGCCCCAACTATGATTAGCTCGAAGATACCAATTTAAGAAAAGCAGATGAAGAAGATGTTTTATATATTATTCTATAAAGCATGACTTTTCATTTGGATCAAATGACTAGTCTTTAATCTTGCTCAGTTCTGATTACAAAGTATCTTGTTTACATAGTCAAAATTAAGTGACAGCTGTTATTTTGTTGGCTCTATTAGCAGAAGAAATTTACACTTAAGTGATGCCAGCTTTCTATCAGTGTCAAGAGATACATTAAATAGAAATCAGTTAATTCCAATAATGGGCTGATTGTTTTCATCCAATTCATGGAATCAAAGTAAATCTTTTGGAAGTTCCTTCTGTACTATGTGATATACCTGACATTGCTGTAGCTGCTATTTAAACTCAGTTAGGAAGTTCAACAACAAAGATGCAGTTATAGTCAGTTTTCATTAACCGCAGCAACGAAGTTCTACAACGTCACCATGAACACTGAATTAGCAAATACCAAACAAAGTCCTGCTCTTAAAGGAGAAACAGAGTTGGGTTCCTGGGAGCCTCCGGCTACAACTTCTTAGACTGGTCAAACATAACCTCGCGTTACGTGTCCTTCTGTATAAAGACACTATATTTAATATATATTACGGATTCGTTAACATTGAACTCCCAGTCCATCGCACCAACTCATGCCTAAATAAAGCTTACTTAAGACACGTATTTTCCCTGTAAAATACAACACGCCACGACCTTCCTGCACTCAGGAACAATATACAATACACTATGCCTGGGAGTCACTGTAAACAGTGAAATCACCAACAAGAAGCACAAAAATACAAAGAAAAAAAAAAGTGGCACCACAAAAAGGATACTTGTTTAGACTTTGAAAGCTGAAAGAAGAAAGCCTTGCTTTACCTCAGCTGGGAACAAGTGTGTTGAGCAATCCAAATTTTCTGTTCCTCGGCAAATGGCCTTAAATGACTACAAAAGGACCAAGAATACTGATTTGGGGGTTGTGAGTAGGGAGAATTCGCAAAATGGAATCTATAAATAATGAGGATAGAGTATATTTGATTTTACAGAGATAACACAAATACAAACTTTGGTCAAGCACAGAATCATACAGTAAAAAACAATGGTCTTACTAATTTTAAAAAGTACGGAACAAAAATAAACTTGGACATGGTTGTGATTCACATATAATTCACAACTGTACCACGTGAATGGCAAAATATGACCAAAGTAGAAGCAAACACATCCCACAATTACATCCACCAAAGATGTGACAGTCTAGCAATCACAACTGACAAATACTTAAACACACACACACACAAAGAAACTGTCACTCGTGACAAAGATAATGTCGAATAAAAAAAATACTCCAACATGGCAGTACCTGTTTTCTCTTGTTGCTACATATCTTAGAAATCTTTGAGGCTTTTAAGACTCACTTAGTAAAATCATCAATAGCACTGAAATTTTTTCAGCTGAGCACTCTGTATCTTGGCTTCATTTTGTTCAGTCAGCTGGAAATCTTTAATTTAGATTTAATTTATACAGAGAACCAGTTTTTTTACTTAGATAAGTTTATACTTTGTACCAGGATGAAATGGACTTCCAAATGCTTACAATCTAGCAGCATCTAAATTTGGTAAAATGGGGGACTTCCCTGGCGGCCCAGTGGTTAAGACTCCGTGCTTCCACTGCAGGGGGCGCAGGTTCGATCCCTGGTCAGGCAACTAAGATCCCGCATGCCGTGCAGTGCGGCCAAAAATAAATGAATAAAAATTTTAAAAATTAAAAAAAAATAAATTTGATAAAATGTTCAGAAGACTTCTAAATAAATACAACTTATCTGACAAGCTTTCTCTTGTAAAAATGTCACTGAATAAAGGTACTCTAAATAGAGTAAAAAGACAGTACCTATGAAAATATATGGGCTGGAATATTTTCCTGTTAAACTACTAAAACAATCAAAATTTAGAATGACCTCAATTTAGCAGAATTTGCTTTGAACTTACCAGGTACCTTAGTATCTACACAGATATTATATTCTCAAATATAAAGATTATGATTTACAGCAATTAGTAACTACTGAAAAGAATCAAGTTTCAAGTTTAGTAATCATAAAATGAAACTTTGAAGACTATAATTTTATGAAACAATTAAAAACAATACAACCGTGTTTCAAAACTACATTCCTTTCAGAAACATACAGAGACCCAGTACTACAGACAAATTATGACTAAGAAACTAAATAATGTATATGGGCTTCTACTGAGAATTCTATTTATGGTCTTTTTAAAGTTGAAAAAAATCAGTATGAAATAATTTTGTTGTGATGTTTGTTGTGATATTTTGGGTTTTTAAAAAATATTAACATGGAAATATGTTAACATGTTTCAGAAATAAACTTATTTTTAAAATACAATAAAAATAAATCTGTTAGTCAACAAATAAAATTATACAATTTTATTATTTTTCAGTAATTCTTATTCTCAAAAGAATCTCAGTTTGGGCAATAAATTAAATGGTTAACCTAACCTTGGTGGTTAATTTTATGTGTCAACTTGGCTAGACTATGGTGCCCAGCTGTTTGGTCTAACACTAGTCTATGTGTCTCTGTGACGGTCTGTGGATGTGATTAACATTTACAATCAGTTGACTTTAAAGCAGATTACTCTCCATAATGTGGTGGGCCTCAACCAATCAGTTGAAGGCCTTAAGAGCAAAGACTGAACTTTCCCAAGAAAGAAGCAATTCTCCCTCAAGACTGCAACACAGAAACCTGCCTGAGTTTCCAGTCTGCTGTGCTGCCCTGCAAGTTTTGGACTCAAGACTACATCATCAACGTTTACCTACAATTTCTGCCTGCTGGCCTACTCTACAAATTTCACACTTGCCAGCTCCCACAATCAGGTGAGCCAGTTCCTTAACATAAAAACTAACTCTCTCTCCCTATCTATCTATCTAGCTAGTATATCCTATTCTTCTATCTATCTACCTATCTATCTATCCATCCATCTATCTATAGTGCATCCACAAAAGCTGTGATAGCATACATAGATATACCTCCTGCTAGTTGTATTTCTCTGCACAATCTGACTAATACACTAGGTAAGAGAGATTAGGAAGTATCAAGCATCTCCACCCAATGGAAGCTGCTCCCTGATAAGAGCAGAAAATGAAACAGTTTTATTTTAGGAAGTATGCAATTACATCATTAACAGTACCTTTAAAGAAGAATAAAAACCCAGATTTTGGGGCCATGCCTTCCTATACCAGAATGACACCACGTAACCCAACAACCCAGCTTTTAGAGAACAAGGTTGTGTCTCTTCCTCCTTTCTAGCAGGGAGTCTGAGAAAGAGAAGGTGCTCTAAAATGCTGCTAAGCAAACATTTCATTTTGCTAAACAAACAATGTCTCAGAAGACACTGCCAGTCCTAAATGCTGTAAAGTGAGAGTATAAGCAAAAGTATCCTTTTTAATGTTTTCAGTAGTATTACTGTTGTCATTCTGAGACTATTGCATGTGTAATATGGGATAAAAATAAATGAATAATTATGGGATTTTCTAATTCTATAATCACTTATGTCTTTGAAAAATCAGGATTCTTGGCACAGAGAAAAGGAACTATAGAAGGAAGATTCAAATACACTGTAGTCTAGAGTTTTAATTGGAAGCATCAATATGACCTTGTGAGGTATTTTATTTTATCTTAAATATGTGCATATATTTCTTAGCTCTGATTACAGAAAAGGCCTACAAACAAAGGCCAATCCAGCATCACTGAGCATCCCTTAGAGACCAGAGCTTCTTAGAGAAATGGCTAATTCTAGGACTCAGGAGCCAATCTCAAAAGGCTCCCACTGGCCAAAGATGGAATAATTTGAGCTTCATTAATGATAATAACTGAAATGGATTAAAACCCATCAAATGTTTAATTCTAAGAGTTCATAATTTTTTTTTTAAAGATTTATTTATTGATTGATTGATTACTATGTTGGGTCTTCGTTTCTGTGCTAGGGCTTCCTGTAGTTGCGGCAAGCGGGGGCCACTCTTCATCGCGGTGCGCGGGCCTCTCACCATTGTGGCCTCTTTTGTTGCGGAGCACAGGCTCCAGACGCGCAGGCTCAGTAGTTGTGGCTCACGGGCCTACCTACTCCGTGGCATGTGGGATCTTCCCAGACCAGGGCGCGAACCCGTGTCCCCTGCATTAGCAGGCAGATTCCCAACCACTGCGCCATCAGGGAAGCCCCATAATTTTTTTAATAATTGGTCATCTTCAAGAGATGATAGAGAACCAATTAATCATCTTAAAAACCATTAAATCAAAGAAAAAGCTCAAGAATTTATCCTGCCTTTCCTTTATGAACTGTATGACTGGGTAATACCTAAACTCTTTCAACTATGATAGCACTCTTCAAACCACATGCACGTCTAATGGTAAAGAGTAAAATTCTAACTGGCTAGGAGGGTATAAGCACAGCCTTTAACCAATGAGTGGCTTATCTGACCAAGGGGTAACCCTTGGGTAGTGAAGATAAAAGAAAAAACAAGAAAATAAATTTGAGTAGAGACATCCAATGTTCTCCACTGGGGGAAATAGCTTTCACACAGTCAGTTCATCCAAGTCACTAAAAATATATATAAATAACCAAGCAAACAGTATTAACCCCCATTCCCAAGGTGATCACTACACAGAGTTGCTACATGTTATTTAAAATGCCCGGTTTTCAACAAATATTGCAAAATGTGCAAAGAAGCAGCAAACCCATTTTCAGGAAAAAAAGGCAGGCAATACAAACTGATTCTAAAGGGGCCCAGATGTTAGACTTAACAGATACAGACTTCAAATCAGCTATTACAAATAAGTTCACAGAACTAAAGGAAACCATGTATAAGGAATTAGAGAGAAGTATGATGACAATCTTTCAGCAAATAGAGAATATAAATAAAGATAAGGAAATTACAGAAAAAAAGCAGCAAATAGAAATTTTGGAATTGTACAATAACTGAAAAAGTACAATAACTGAAATGGAAAATTCACTATAGGAGCCCAACGGTAGACATGAACTGGAAGAAGAAAGAATCAGAGTGCTTGAAGATAAATTGATAGAGATTATACACAATTTGAAGAATGGGGAGAAAAAAAGAATGAGGAAGCATGAACAGAGCACCACAAAAAAAGAGAAAGGCATAGAACAAAGATTTAGATAATGGCTGAAATCTTCCCAAATTTGATGAAAAACATTAGTAATCTACACATCTAAGAAGTTCAACAAACTCCAAACCAGATAAATATAAAGAGATCCACACCCAGACAAAATATAATCAAAATGTTGAGAAACAAAGAAAAAAATCTTGAAATCAGCAAGAGAAAAATGACTCATCACATACAAGAAACCCCAATAAGACTGACAGCTGACTTCTCATCAGAAGCAGAGGAAACTAGGAGGTAGTAGGACTGAATATTCAAAATGCTGAAGATAAAAAACTGTGAATTAATAATCTTACGTCCAGCAAAACTATCTTTCAACCACGAAGGTGGAACCAAGACATTCCCAGAAAAACAAAAACTGAGAGAATTTGTTGCTAGGAGATCTGCTTTATAAGAAATACTGAAAAGAGTTCTTCAGGTTGAAAGCAAATGACACCAAACAGTAGTTTGAATGCACACAAGAAACAGACTGCCAATAATTATGTACATAATTACAAAAGAGACTGCAATTGCGTATTTCTCCCCCTTCTCTTAACTGATTTAAAGAGCAATTCAATGAAACAGTATGCATACAAGTGTATTGTTGGGCTAATAACAACATGTAAAATTTTATATATTTGATGACAGTAACACAGAGGAAGCAGATGACAGCAAACCTGCCTTGTGCTGGAGTAGGGAAAAAACACCAGATGGTAACTCAGACCCACAGAATATATGAGGTGGATGAAAAGTAGAAAAGTTAATATAACTAACTCCATAAATATGCACCTGCTCTCCTTTCTTCTCTCAGCTTCTTTAAAAGACTGACATAAGGGAAAAACTATAAAAATATATTGTTGGGTTTCTACAATATATAGATGTAATATGGATAACAGTAGTAGCAAAAAAATGGAGAGAGAAATAGAGCTATACAGGAGAGGAGTTTCTTAATTTTGCTGAAAGTAGGTAAAAATCAGAAGTAGATTCTCTTAAGCTAAGAGCTATATTGTAAGCCCTAGAGCAAACACTAAGAAACTAATTCAAAATGTATAATTTAAAAATTATTAAAGGAGTTAAGATACCACACTGGAAGAGATTCACTTATTTCAAAAGAGGGCAGTAAAAAAAAAAGAACAAAAGAAGGCATAAGACCTATGGAAAACAAAAAGCAAAATGGCAGGTGTAAATCCAACCATATCAATAATATTAAATGTGAATAGACTAAACAATGCAATCAAAAGGCAGAGATTATCAGATTGTATTTTTAAAAACCCAACTATATACTGTATACTGTCTACAGGAGACAGTAGGTTCAACGATACAAATAGGTTGAAAGTAAAAGGATAGAAAGTGACACACTATGAAACAGCAACTATAAGAAAACAAGCCAAAATAGGCGGTAAAGCTGCAACAACAGAGGAAGAAGAATTGAAAGAATAAATAAACAATTCAAAAATGATAATAGGAGACTTCTTATCCCCTTTCAATACTAGATGGAACAACCAGGAAGAAAAACAACAGGGAAATAGAAGATTGGAATAAATGTGTAAGCCAACTAGACCTGCCAGACATCTATACAACACTCCACCCAACAACACAAGGCCGTCTTCTCAAGTGCACATGAAACATTCTCTAAAAGAGACCATATTCTAGGCCACAAACAACCCTCAAGAATTTAAAGTGATTAAAATCATGTGACTAAAATCCATTCCACAACTGAATGCAATCAGAAATCAGTAACAGAAGGAAATTTTGGAAATTCACAAATACATGGAAATAAAACAATACACTGGTAAGTAGCCAATGAAACAAAGAAGAAATCATAAAGGAAATCAGAAAATACCTTGAGATGAATGAAAACTAAAATACAACATACCAAAACCTATGGGATGTAGCTAAAGAAAGCAGTGCTTAGAGGAAAATTTATAGCTGTAAATGCCTATATTATAAAAGAAGAAAGATCTCAAATCAATAACCTAAACTTCCATCTTAAGAACCAAGAAAAAAGAGCAATCTAAACCTAAGCAAGCAGCAAGAAAGAAACAATAAAGATTAAAACGCAAACAAATGAAATAAAGAATAGAAAAACACGAAAGACAATCAATGAAAACAAAAATTGTTTCTTTGAAAAGATCCCCCAAATTGACAACCCTTTAGTTACAGTGACCAAGGAAAAAATGAGGGAACACAAAAATTACAAATGAATAAAAGGACATTACTATTGATTATACAGAAATAAAAAGTATTATAAAGGACTACTATGAACAACTGTACAACAACAAAGTGGATAACTTGGAGGAAAAGAACAAATTCCTAGAAAAACACAAACTACTAAAACTGAAGAAAAAACGGAATCTCTAAAAAGGCTTATAGCAAGAGATTGAATTGGTGATTAAAAACACTTCCAACAGATATAAGTGCAGACTCAAAGGACTTCACTGGTAAATTCTACCAAACATTTAAATGAGAATTAATACCAATCTTTGACAAACTCTTCCCAAAAAAAGAAAGAAAAAAAAAAAAAAAAAAGGAGATAATATTTCTACGGGGCCAGGGGCCAGTAATACTCTGATACCAAAGCTAGACAAAGACATCATGAGATATCTACAGACCAATATTCTTTATAGCTATTGATGCAAAAATCTTCCACAAATTAGCAAACCAAATTAATAAAATAAAAAATAAAAGCCACATGATCATATCAATTGAGAAAAGACATTTTCCAAAATCCAACACTGTTCTGTCATAAAACTCATTCAACAAACCAGGAATAGAAAGGAACTTCCTAAACCAGACAAAGGGTATCCACAAAAAAAAAAATCACAGCTAATATTATACTTAATAGTGAAAGACTGAATGGATTACTCCTAAAATTAGGAGCAAGAAAACAATGTTCTACTTCTTACCATTTCTACTCAACATTTCACTGCAGGTGTAACTAACCATTGTAATTAGGTAAGAAAAAAAAACAAGCAAACAAAATCAGCATCCAGAAAGGAATAAGTATAACTATCTCTATTCACAGATGATACGAATTTGTAGCAAATCCTAAGGAACCAACTAAAAAAAAAAAAACTATTAAACACAAATAACCAGGTTCAACAAGGTTGCAGGATATAAGATTAACATACAAATTCAATCTATTTCTATACAACAGCAATGACCAACCCAAACATAAAAGAATGAAATTAAGAAAAGAGCTGCATTTACAATCACATCAAAAAGAATAAAATACTCAGGAATATATTCAATATTTAACAAAAATAGTACAGGACTCACTCACTGGAAACTACAAAACGCTGGAAAAAATTAAAGACAAAACATGCTACATTCATGGGCTGTTAAGACTGAATATTGTTAGGATATCAATACTCCCCTTATTGGTCTACATATTCAGCACAATTACTATTATGATCCAAGCTGCCTTTTCTGCAGAAATTAAAAAACATCCTAAAACTCATTCGGATATGCAAGGAACCCAGAATAGCCAAACAATCTTTAAAAGGGAGAACAGAGTTGGAAGAGTCACATATCCCAATTTCAAAACTTAACTATACAGTTGCAGTGATCAACACATTATGGTACTGACATAAAGACAAACATGTAAAACAATGGAAGTGAATTAAGAGTTCAGAAATAAACTCTTACATTTATAATCAGTTTTGACAGAGTGCCATCCAAAACAATTTAATTGACAAAGTACAGTCTTTTCAACAAATGGTGCAGGGACAACTGAATGTCCAAATGCAAAAAAAATAAAGTTGGACATTTTCTTACATAAAAATTAACTAAAAATGGATCAGAGACTTCAATGTAAGTGCTAAAACTATAAAACTCTTAGAAGAAAACAGAGCAGTAAATCTTTATGGTCTTGGATTAGGCAATGGTTTGTTAAATATGATACCAAAAGCACAAGTGACAAAAGATAAAATAGATAAATTGGGATCCATCTAAATTAAAATATTTTGTACTGCAACTGATACTATAAAGAAAGTGGGGAAAAAAACACAGAATGGGAGTAAATACTTGTAAATCATATACCTGAAAGGGACTGGTATCAGTTACAAAGAACTTTTGTAAGTCTTTAATAAAAAGGTAAACAATTATATAATCAAAATTATCATTGTTTTATAACTATAATTTAAAATTTTTAAATGAGCAAAGGATTTGAATAGATGTTTCTCCAAAGACCATTTACAAATGGCTAATAAACACATTAAGAAGATGCTCAACGTCATTTGCCACTGGGGAAATGCAGATGAAAACCATAATACAGGGACTTCCCTGGTGGCGCAGTGGTTAAGAATCCGCCTGCCAATGCAGGGGACACAGGTTCAAGCCCTGGTCTGGGAAGATCCCACATGCCGTGCAGCAACTAAGCCCATGCGCCACAACAACTGAGCCTGCGCTCAAGAGCCCGCGTGCTACAACTACTGAGCCCTAACGCCTAGAGCCCATGCTCCGCAACAAGAGAAGCCACCGCAATGAGAAGCCTGCGCACCACAACGAAGAGTGGCCCCCGCTCGCGGCAACTAGAGAAAGCCCACGCACAGCAACGAAGACCCAACACAGCCATAAATAAATAAATAAATAATTTTAAAAAAATAATTAAAATTTAAAAAAAAGAAAACCATAATACATTTACAGTCAATTAGATACTCAATGAGATACTACTTTATACCCTTTAAGATGGATATAATGGAAAAGAGATAATAACAAATATTGATGAAGATGCGGAGAAACTGGAACCCTCTACATTGCCATTGGTTATGCAACATGGTGTAGCCTCTGTTTTTCTAACAGTTCGGCAGTTCCTCAAAAGGTTAATTTACCATAGAGTACCACTTGACCTGGCAATTCTCACTACTAAGTATATATTCAAGGGAAATGAAAGCATACATCCACACAAAAACTTGTATGTAATTGCTCGTAGCAGCATTATTCATAACAGCCAATAAGTGCAAACAACCCAAACGTCCAGCAGCTGATCAATGGATAAACGAAATGTGGCATATCCATACAATGGGATAGTCTTCAGCAACAAAAAGGAATAAAATACTAATATATGCTATGCCATGGATGAACCTCAAAAGTGTTACACTAAGTGAAAGAGGTCAGACACAAAAGACCACATGTTGTGTGACTTGATTTACATGAAAAATCAGAATAAGCAAGCTACAGAGACAGAGAACAGATTAATGGTTGCCAGGGCTGGGGTGACTGGGAGGATGGGGGTGAGGAATGACTGCTAAGGGGTACACGTTTTTCTCTGGTGTGACAAAAATGTTCTAAAACCTAGACTGTGGTGATGGTTGTACAATTCTGAGAAGACACTAAAACCACTGAATTGTATACTTTAAATGGATTCATTTTACAGCATGGAAATTGTATCTGAATAAAAATGTTTTTACTTTGGTTAAAACCAAACTATAGTGTTGAAGGAAACAAACTGGATCTATAAATTATAAAAAGAAAAATGCAAGTGATTACTATGAAGATTTGGGATGATGCTTACTTCTGAGAGAAGAGAGGGCTGGGATTGACATAGGACACAAGGAAGAATTTCAAGGGTGACTCATGAAGTTCTAATTCTTGACCTGGGTGCTACTGGCATTGTAATAACTCATTAAATCATATATCTGATTTGGGTGATTTTCATACCTTTGTTTTATTTTATAATAAAAACACTTTTTAAGGGACATTTTTGGATTTTTTTAAAAACAGGAATTTGAGGTTATATGCTAATCATCTGACTAAATTATTGTCAATATAATAATGAAATATCCTATATTTGCACTGTCCCATACAGTTACTGAGCACTTGAAATGTGGCCAGCACGACTGAGGAACTGAATTTTTAATTGATTTTAATTCTAACGAATTTAAATTCAAATTTAAATAACCACACGTGGCTGGTGGTTATCACATGGACAATGCAGGCTTGGACATACAACTACTATAAAATTTTTGGCAGATATGTATTTTTCAAGAACAATGGATGAATAAGCTAACCTTTAAAATTTTAAAATAAAATGTACATATCACAAAGATGGCAGCTTTGCGACAACCGTAATTTGTTTTTAAGTTTGCATAAACTTCTCAAAGAACAACCAAATAAACAAATATGTCTATATCTATATATAGATATAAATATAGATATAGACATAGGTATATATGGTACACGTTATATATGGTATAACATTGGAATCGGATGTTCTTGTCTTACTGGACAGAGTTCTTAATATGACAGGGAGCTCTTAACCGCAGTCATATCTCCAAATTTCATCCAAATTATCAAGGAAATGAAAATGGCCACCTAGTCTGAACACCACTGAAGTGATTTCTACAATACATCACCAACTCCCATCCCTGCCCTGTCACAGACTCCAAGAAACACCACTTCCTCCAGAATCTTGAACAAATCCAACTAGATCTAAAGCCTACAGTGTTTTTGTCACCCTCCAATTTGTTCCCCAGAGTGGGTCCTCAGTTCTCCAGATTGGGTTTTATGACTAGTTTCTATCACTAAAAATGGTCCTTAACATTCAATCACTCAACAAACAATGACTAATTATGTTAGGAACTATATTAAGAAACAGATGAAAAGTACAGTCTTTGTCCTGAAAGAAATTATAGTCCAGAGGAGGATAAGCACCAAATAAACCTCCAGAATTGAGCAGTGTGTTGAAGAGCTAAATGAGTACAATTTACATACCTCCATGGCTCTACAGAAAAGGAGCATCTAACTCCCAGGGACAGAAAAGGGACCAGGGAAGCAGGGTGATAGTAGAGGCATCCCTGAGCTAAGTCCTGGGAGATAAGCAGTGAAGGGAGACAGAGAAGTGTTTCAGGCAAAGAAAAAACATGCAAAGGCTCAAAAGCGCAAGAGAACTCAGAATCATGGCAAGTTCGGGTACTAACGCGCAGGACAAGTGGAGAAGTGAGAGAAGCTAGCACTAGCCAGACAGGCAGAGACGCAGGACTGAAGCACTCTGCTTGCATGCGAGGGAGTCTGGATTTTATCTGGAAGGTGTAGGAGGCCAAAGAATTTTGAGCTCAGGAATAATGTGATTAGACCTGCATTAAAAAAAAAAAATCACTCTGCAACAGTATGAAGTATAAATAAGAGAAAGTCTGAGATTGGAGACAGGACAAGCACTTTTAAAGAGCATTACAGCAATATGGGTGAAAAGACACGGCTCAAACTAAAGCAGAGACAGTAAGGATGGAGAAGAAATGATGCACTGGAGGGATATTTAGAGCATGGAACATAAATCGACTGTACATGGGGGTAACAAAGAATAAAGAATCACGGTGAGCTCCAGGTTTCTTACGTGAGAAAAAGGACACTGCCATTCATCAATTAAAAAAAAAAAAATACAAGAGGAACAAGTGCAGGTTTGAGAGTAATTTTGAGTTCTGAAACTCAGAAAGGTGGTAGTAAAATTAATAATATCAAATGTCCCCAGAGAGGTTATTAAGTAAGCTCAGCTCTACAAGCCCTAGCTCAGATTTACTGATTTAGAAGCTCTGGGGATGGAACCCAGGGGTCTGTATTTTAATCACCTTCCAAATGATTCTGATGTACACGCTAAACCTGGAGAAGCACTGGTCCTGCAAAACACTAGCAGTAATAGTGGCAAAGGCCCAGGCAATCGGGTGGGCACGGATGATGACAGAAGCGGAGGTTTACGATTAGGAGCAGCAGGATCCAGGTTACAGGAGATTTACGGAATAAACTGGAGGAAAAGAAATGCAGACAGCACGCATAGACCCTTCTTTCAACAAGCCTGAAGAGAAAGAGGAGACAGACTAAAAATAAAGATGAGCAAAAATGATGAACAGAATAAAGTCCTCCAAG
This sequence comes from Balaenoptera physalus, assembly GCF_965194825.1. Taxonomy (NCBI): domain Eukaryota; kingdom Metazoa; phylum Chordata; class Mammalia; order Artiodactyla; family Balaenopteridae; genus Balaenoptera; species Balaenoptera physalus. The sequence continues at coordinate 177,250,981 of NC_138883.1, read as the reverse complement.
TGCAAAAAAGGATTCAGAGCGCAGGCAGAGCAGCTGGCCTTGGAAGGGATGGTGGACACGAGTGGCTGGCCTCACCAGTGCACTCTCCGTCCTGGATACCAGAATCCTAATTTTGTTCTTCTCTGGGAGGAGGGCTGGAGGGCCATGAATCTTGAGTAGCCAAAGCCAGTCACTGGACTTCTATATCCCTTGCCACTGACTGGTTTAGAAATGGGATATATCATGTAAATTTGGGTAGTGAGGCCTTCTTGGAGGTTTCTTTTTCTCTCTGAAAAAAGACATAAGAAACATGCTATGGCTTGAATATTTGTGCCCCCCAAAAACCCTATGTCAAAGCCCTAATCCCCAATGTGATGGTATCTGGAGGTGAGGTCTTTGGAGGCTATTAGGGTTAGATTAGGTTAGGAGCATGGAGCCCCAAAATGGGATTAGTGTCCTTATAAAATAGGAGACTAGAGCTCTCTCTCTCCGCCGTGCGAGGAAACAGGAAAAGGACAGTTGTCTGCAAGCTCATGAAGAATCAAATCTTCAGGCACCTTGATCTTGGTCTTCCCAGACTCCAGAACTGTGAGAAATAAAATGTCCATTGCTGAAGCCACCCAGTGTATAGCATTTTGTTATAGCAGCCTGAACCAAGACAGTCTTGGGTGCTTTGATATGAGGATGTCAATCTTGGAGCTAAAGCTGCCTGCCATCTTGAGACCAGGAAGGGACAAGCTTGAGGACAAAAGCTAACTCATCATGATAACAGAACAGAAAGACAGGAAGATCCCAAGAGCCTAATGACAGCAGTTAGCTGCTACATGAACCAACTATAAAACCATCTTTCTTCCAGAGTTCTAGTTATATGAGATAATTAAATTTACTTACTATTTAAGTTGTTCACAGTTGAGTCTTCAGTTATTCGTCAGCTGAAAGCATTCTAACTAATACAGAAAGAAAGATTTTCAGGAGATGGGTGTGGATGAAATTAACTTGGCCTACTGGAGACCTAGGAATTTGAAGGAGTTTCAGCCTGAAGTTCCACTTATTAAACAAAATGAAGCTCATGTAGTTCTATTTTATAAAGGGACTGGCCTTAACAGTTCTTTTCCGCTTAAAAAAAAAAAAACCTAGTATTTCTAATGATAACAATAGCTAGTAATGAAGATAATGATGATGATAATTATGACGGTGCTAAGTAAGCTAAGCTCATGGTTATTAAAGTATTTTTGAAAAGTAGGTATTTTATCCGTGTACTGTTTACCTTCAGCATTCCATTTGACTTCAATAGTGAAACCACACCAATCTCTCTTACTTTCTGCTTACAATTTTCATGTCAGTTTCATTTTCCATACTTTCATAGTACACAACACTACACCACAATATAGTTTATGGAGTAATCCTTAACTTTAAAGAACAAACACTCTGAAAACAAAACAACTTGTAAAAAGATTTCTATTTTTATTTCCACATATTTTCTAAATCTGTTCCTCCATCTGTGGAATGATTCCTTTGATTCCTATCAGAGGGTGGAAAATCAACACTGTAGCCACACAGATAAACACCAGAGAAAGCATGATTGGAGCACAAATAACAAAAAGCACTAGAGTTGTATGCCTATTTCCAAGCAGTCCCCAAATGGTGAAAAAAAATTTTTTTGGAAGTTAAATTTTAAGTTTTTGAAGCCCAAAACATTTTCCTACAGAAACAATGTTACTATGAGTCATTCCATTACTAGGCCAGTCCATAAAAGCCTTATGAAACCATATGCATAGGACTATTGTTTGAACTACCCCCAGGCAGAATAATCCTTTTTCCTTTGGAAGATACATCCTTTTCTCCCTCCACCCTCCACCAGGCCCCGGGGGAAAGGGCCTCATCATGGACTCTGTTCCCTTCTCCAGCCTCATCCCTCACAACTCTCCCTCCCCACACTCTGTGGTCCAGCCATACCACCCTCCTTCAACCTGCAGAGAGTTCTCCCCTCCAAGTCGCCGCTGTCATGCCCTTCCCGTCCTCTTCGTAGTCACCTCCGCTCGGACTTGCGGTCTCGATTTAAATGCTGCTTCCACGGGAAAGCTGTCCCTTGTCCCCATACTGAGTCGTGTGGCCCGGCCACACTTCCCCACCACAGTCTGCATCACACTGCATGGTACCCACTTTGCCAATCTCCCCCATAATCTCTGCCTTGTCGGGGACACATTTTATGTTATCTTAAGCCCAGAGATCAGAAAAGTGGCTGGCATTTGAAGATGTTTAATACATATTTGTTTGTATGAATGAATTTTCATAAGAGAAGGTACTCCAATGCTTTTTAAACTGGATCTATGGAATACTTAACCTGACCTATGGTCATTACCAAGGACTCAAGGGGTTTTCCAAAGGAGACTTCTCCACTTCTGAACTTATACCTACAGCTTGTTCATATGCAGGAGGCTCACCTATCCAATTTCCTCCACACTGCTGGTTTATAAAGTAACTTAAATGGAACATTAAAATTCTCGCAAGCAGGAATAAGCATATTTTCTAATAATACCTTTCTCTCTTTCTTGCAGGTAATGTCATTCATTCTCGTGGCTTTTACTTCCTATAACTGATGAAGTGCTGATTCCCAAATTTGTATCTCTAGGCCTGATTTTCTCTTGAGTTGAAGATCCAAGTGTCCAGCTGTCTATAATTTTCAACCTGAATGTCCCACAAGGACTTCACTCCATCTCCCAGGCCCGCCCCACCCTTTCTTTTCTCCTGTGTTCCCCATTTCTGATACAGACATCATCATCTAGGCACGGGAGCCTGAAACTCAGGCTGATAACTCAAGTTCTCTCACCCTCGCTACTTAAAGACTGGGCCATGGACCGGCAGTGCTGTTCATCTCCTGGAAACCCAGAGTCGCTGGCCCTACCCCAGACCCGCTGCATCAGGAGCTACCTTGACACAAAATCCCCAGGCGATGCACGTGCACACTAAAAGTTAAGAAGCATCGACCTACAACTCCTCGTTCTCCCCACCCCTACACATCAGCTCTGTCGCTAAGTCTACACAGGAAACTGTCCCACACACGCTCCTTCCATCCATTGCTGTCATCACTGCCTTGATGTGAGCCACCAGCTCTTGTTTGGGACACTGCAGTGGCCTCTCAGTCCATCTCATTCCTCTAACCGTTGACTCTCAGCCAGAATTTCAGAAGAGACATTCAGTTGCACAGCCATGAATTTTGAGAGAGACCATGTGGTTGAACAGCTTCTGTGCGCCAGGCTCTGAGGCACAATCGCCCACCCCTAACTTCAGGAACCCCCCAGACAGGTGGCAGGGGTTGACTGATACACCCAAGACCACAGTACGGTGCTGAGTCAACTCGGAGCGCGGCGCCGCCGCAGCGCTGGGCTGGGTGGGATGCCCCGCTCCGAGCCGGCTGCTGCTCGAGGGAAGACAGAGCCCAGGAGGAAGAGGCGAAGGACGCAACATGGACCAGGCAGAAGAGTCGTATGTCATGTTGAGACGAAGGCAGTGGCTGGGGGTAGCTACCGCGCAAGAAACAGAAAAGAGAAAATGGCCCCAATCCCTTAAAACCTCGCTGGAACTGGGAATTATCTTAATTTCCAGTACTTCTGAGAGAATAGAAGGGGTAACCCAAGGCTGATTTAAAATGCACTTCTTTGATTACCCATTTTTATTACTAATTGTACTCCTCACTACCTGCTAAAATTCTCTGTCCACCTATGTCCTAAATCTTGACAGTTTTTTCCTCATTAAGTTTGAGAGAACTCCTCCGGTATTACAGATAATAACCCTCAGTCACACTTGATATGAGCATTTCCCCGAGTCTGTTATATTATTTTTCCATTGTGAACAGGTCTTCAATTTTATATATTCAAACTGATGATCTTTTCTTTGGTGAGTTTTTCATTGCTCCAAATTCTGAGTTATCAAACTTTCACAAATCTGATGAGTTGTACACTCTATTTTCTACTATTTTGTCTAAAATGTGATTGTAAAATACCTCGCTCTGGATACCAGCTAGACCTGATAAAGACATGATGTGCATAAACATTCACACATAGCCATTAACCTTCCTCTTCCAATCCTACTCCCACCCCTTTGCTAAGATACAGCCAGGGAATTTGCTTTCATCCCAACTCCTCGCTTATTTTATTCAAATTCCCTCACACTACAAGGCTGGGAAGGCAGCAGCTGGAACAGGTGTCCTGTGCACTATCTTTAGAGATGGCCCTGAGACACCCACACCCTCTATAGAAGAGTTAAGAATGAATATTTTAAGGTACATATTGGGGACAGAAAACATTTAAGGGATGCTAATTTTAAAGTACTGGTGGCAATATTCACTGCTGTACATTCTAAGCCCCTAAAACTAGAAATCAAATATCTAGGTATTCTTTAAGGGTCTGCCATGCCATAGCCCTTTGACTTCATGTTATGGAAGACAATTTTCAAATTGAAAAAAAGGGCTTAAGGAGCCTTCTACGCTGCTGGTGGGAATGTAAACTGGTTCTCCATGATGGAGAACAGTATGGAGGTTCCTTAAAAAGCTAAAAATAGAGCTACCAAACGATCCTGCAATCCCACTCCTGGGCAAATATCTGGAGAAAACTACAATTCAAAAAGATGCATGCACCCCAATGTTCATTGTAGAACTATTGACAATAGCCAAGACATGGAAGCAAACTAAATGTCCATCGACAGATGAATGGATAAAGAAGATGTGGTACATATATATACAATGGAATACTACTCTGCCATAAAAAAGAAGAAATAATGCCATTTGCAGCAACATGGATGGACCTAGAGATTGTCATACTCTGAGTGAAGTAAGTCAGACAAAGATAAATATCATATATTGCTTATATGTGGAATCTAAAAAAAAAAAGATACAAATGAACTTATTTACAAAACAGAAACGGACCCTCAGACATAGAAAACAAACGTACGGTTATCGGGGGCGGGGGGGAGAAGGGGTAAATCAGGAGTTTGGGGTTAACATACACACACTACTCTGTATAAAACAGATAACCAACCAACAAGGTCCTACTGTATAGCACAGGGAACTCTACTCAATATTTTGTAATAACCTATAAAGGAAAAGAATCTGAAAAAGAATAGCTATATAGGGACTTCCCTGGCAGCCCAGTGGTTAAGACCTCACCTTCCAGTGCAGGGGGTGCAGGTTCGATCCCTGGTCAGGGAGCTAAGATCCCACATGCCCCACGGCCAAAAAACCAGAACAGAAGCAATACTGTAACAAACTCAGTAAAGACTTTAAAAAGGGTCCATATCAAAAAAAAATCTTAAAAAAAAAGGATATATATATATATATGTATACATATGTATATATATAGATATATATATATAACTGAGTCACTGTGCTATACACCTGAAACTAACACAACACTGTAAATCAACTATACTCCAATTTTTTAAAAAAGGGAAAAATTCATGAAAATAAATTACCAAATTTAAATAAATACATAAATAAATAAATAAAAAGGGCTTCGTCTGTGGTGGTTCGCAGCAGAACGTGACTGACCCCCATGGGAATGCGGAACTTCGAGGGCAGGGGCGCGGTCTAGATGTCACGATGCGGAAGCACACACACGCTGCCATCAGTGAGGGACCAGGGATCCTCAGCGTTCCACAACGTGCAGGGCCACCCTGTAGGACAACAACCTTCCCACCCCAAATGCCAACTGCCACCCCACTTCAGCTGAGAGCCTTACAGCCCAAACGACCTGCTCGCAAGGTCTGGTGCAGACACGTCTCCTGACTTCCGTTGGTTCTACCCGCCCTGGCATAGGTACTTGTTTTAGAGTGGGAGGGCCAGCCCAGGAGAAGACTGCAAGGTGGGCCTAGCTGTACTGGATGCCCTGCTTACCCCACCCCACACCGTGGGGTCTCTCATTTCACCACCCAACCTGCCGTGCATTCATTCAAGTAACATCCCCACAAGGTCCTGGCTTTGACTACTCTCTTCTCTGATCCACCAAATCCTGCTTCCTTAGATCTTAGAAAATACTTGATAAACAAATCACACTAAGATGTTCATCTCATGATGACACCATGCATTCCTCTTCTCAGGGATACCTGTATTTAAGGCGTAAACCAAAGATACCATTCCTTACCATCTCCTCTACCGCCACCCTGGTGCGAGCTCCTCCCACCTTTTCCCCTGGATCACTGCAGTATTCTTAACTAGTCTTCCTGCTTCAACCCTCCAACTTACAGTCTGTTCTAAACAAAGACCTGACCTAAATGAGAGCCTATCACTTCTTAGCCCCAAACTCTCTGACAGCTCCCTAGTTCACTCAGAATAAAAGCCGAAGTACCTCCAGTGCCCTGCAAGGTCACGCATGATCTGAAATGAGGAAAGCTGGAGGGCAGTAAATCGGGAGAAAGAACAAGAGTCCACTTTGGTTCTGTTAAATTTGTTAGGAGACAGTCAGATGGAGCTGCCAAAAGGCGTTATCCTTAGACCCTCAGAAGGGAGCTTCAGGCTTGGTAAGTGGGTCTCCACTGGGGGTGATTTTGCCCCCCAGGAGATACTCGGCAATGAGTGCTGACACTTCCGGTTGTCACACCGGGGACAGAGGGGGTTCTACTGGCATCTAGTGGGTAGAGGCCAGAGACGCTGCTGAACATCCTGCAGTGCACAAGACAACCCTGCAACAAACTGTCATCCAGCCCCAAATGTCACTAGTGCCGGGGCTGAGAGAGCGTGGGCGAGAGACCTGAGCGTGGGAGACTTACTCAAATAGGTCATATTGAAAATCAAAAGGGCGAGGGGAGAAAAAGAGGACTAAACCTTTAGGAGCTCCTCACTGAGAAGTCAGGCAGAAGTGGAGGAACCAACACAGAAGACTGAAAAGGACCAGCCAGAATGGGAAAAGGAGAGCCAGGAAAGGGTGGTGTGACAAAGGCCAAGAGCAGAGGGTTCCCGAAAGGAAGCAATGGGCAACTGTGGTCAACTGCGTGGAGGACTGCTGAGACGCCAGGTAACACGGGAGGGGCGAGAGGTCTGAAAGCCCGGAGGCGGGATGCTGTGGGGAGTGAGATAAAAGGCAGCTGGGGGGCTACCGGCAATTCTGAGGCTGCAGAGTGTACGCACCATTGACGTGAAACCAACACGCAGGTAGCTGGGCTCACCCAGTCCTGAGCGTTCGCCAGGCAGGAGATCAAAGGGGTGCACAGGGACGGGGGGAATCTGCAGGAGAGTAACTGGAACTGGGGCAGAAGCCTGGATAAGGAAGGAACTGATGACCACAGGGAACTCCTGAATAGAGAGAAATGGGGCGGGGGGTAATGAACTGAAAGTCTCAAGGAGTCATAAACACGTTCCCACATCAATAAATATAATTCTCTACCATGCTTTTAATTGCTTCATAGTAATATAGCCTATTTCTGATATTATTAAAGTAAATGTGATTTTACTTTAAGAAGAAATAGCTATTTACCACCTGAATACTGCCAACCATCCTACTTACTCTTCCAGACAAGAATCAAATAGCATTTGTGGAAAAGATCGCATCACTGTGAAAGATATGCTAAATAACAGACCTGGGTTAAACTATGAGCTCTTTCATTTACTAACGTTGGGACCCTGAACAACTTAGCTAATATCTCTGGACCTCAATCTCTCTAATTAACTGATTGTAGGAGGCAAAATAATGACACCTCCCCCAAGGATATCCACGTCCTAATCCCTGAAATCTGTGAATATGGTAGGTTACATGACAAGGGGGAATTAAGATTGCAAGTGCCAATCAACTGACCTTAAAATGAGAGTATCCTGGATTACTGAGATGGGTCCTTAACGGGAGAAGAGGGATGAAGAAGAGTCAGAACCAGAGAAATAGCATCCAAAAGACTCAATCTGCCACTGACATTGGAAGGAGGCCACGAGCAAAGGAAGTGTGGGCAGCCTATAGAAGATGGAACAGACAAGAAAACGCATCTCTACTGAAGCTTCCAGAAAGGAATGCAGCCCTACCAGCTCTCAGTAAGACCCATTTTGGGCTTCTGACCTCCAGAACTGTAAGATAATAAATTTGTGCTATTTCAAGGCATGAAGTTTTTGTTAATTTGTAACAGCAGCAACAGGAAACTCATACACAGGTAAAACAAATCATCCATAGACTGCTGTGCAGATTAGCCAAGATAACACACATAAAGTACCTAACAGAATGCCAAGTACATAGGAAGCATTTAAACAGCTGCTATTGATACTGTCAGTGCTAATACTATTAGTAGCACTAAAACCAATAGTAATCAACCCGAAGAACACTGACTCAGTTCTAGAGTTTACTCAACTCTGTGACCTAAGATATCATATTTAACCTCTGCAGGACTCCGTTTTCTCACTTACAAAACAATATGAGGGAGCCTCAAATAGATGACTTCTAAAGTTTCGTCCAGCTCTAAAATTTTATGATTCTAAAATCTAACTCCTTAATGTCACATTCTACTTATTGCTAATTAACTGATTCCGAAAATCCTATTAAATAAAAATAGTAAGCCAAGCAGTTTTCATTTTATGTTTCAACATTTTCAGTATTTTATACTGCTGAGTTACAGCCTTATAAAGTTGAGTCATGGCATAAAATCACAAGCCTGTAAGCAAGGAAAAATATCTAAGTCATCCTGCTACTATTTAAAAGCCTCAGAGTCAAACAATAATATTACTAGGATCTTCTCAAATAGCTCAAAGTATATCCCTACATATTACCTCATATATTCTTTTTTTAACAGCTTTACTGAGATATAACTCACCTACTATACAATTCACCCTTTTAAAGTACACTAGTCATTGATTTTAGTATATTCACAGAGTTGTGCAACCATCACCGCAAGCCATTTTAGACTGTTTGCATCATCCTGAGAAGAAGTTCCCTGCCCATCAGGAGTCACTCCCCATGCCCCCGCCTCCAATTCCCCCAGCCTACTCATCTACTTCTGTCCCTATGGAATGGCCCATTCTGGACATTTCATATAAATGGAATCATACAATATATAACGTTTTGAGATTCATCCATGTTGCAGCACTTCGTTCCTTTTTTCTTGCTGAATAATATTCCATTGTGTGGATATACTACATTTTGTTTATCTATTCACCACTTGATGGACATCTGGGTTGTCTCCACTTTTTAACTATTAGGAATAATGCTGCGATAAACATTCACGTACAAGTGTTTGTGTGAATGTATGTTTTAATTTCTTTGGGGTAAATACCTAAGAATGGAATTGCTGGGTAACCCATGGTAACCTGATGTTTTTAACCTTTTAAAGAACTGCCAAGCTGTTTTCCAAAGTGGCTGTCCCCTTATACATTCCCAGCAGCAATGTATAAAGGTTGCAACTTCTCCAAATCCTGACTAACACTTGTCATTACCTATCTCTGATTAGAGCCAAGTAGTGGCTATGGGTGCTGCCTTCTGTGGTTGTGATTTGCACACCCCCATGACGAACGCTGTTGAGCATCGTGTCATGTGCTTACTAGCCATTTGTAAGTCTTCTTTGGAGAAATGTCTATTCAGATCCTTTGCCCGTTTTTTAATTGGGTCATTTGTCCTTTTTACTACTGAGTTGTAAGAATTCTGTATAAATTCTGGATACAAGTACATTATCAGATATATAATTTTTATGTATTTTCTCCCACTCTGTGTATCTCATCTCATCTTAGTGCAGCTACTTGCACTAAATAAACAGATGCTGTGTTGCTATCCCCATTTTACAGATAGAATTGGCATGTCATTAAACAGACTTGACAACTGGCTGACTCAAAAGTAAGCTTACGGCTGTGCTCCTGGTTTTATTCACTTAAAGATGAATGAATATTGATATTCATTCATTGTTATGAATACACACTGTTATCAATGTATGTTGATAACACTGCGGCAGAACGTCCACGAAGTCTCCCCCAGTTCAACCCTGATGCTATCTTGTATCTATAACCAGACAATGTTATTTCCAAGTTATATCAAAGATGGTTTCTTCATTCACTGGAAAAAATAGTTATGAAGTGTTATGTAGCAGGCACTGTTTGACTCCTAGCTCAGGATGCATTCCTGAACATGACCAAATCCTTACCCTCATTAGTCTGATAACTTGGCAGTATTATGCAAAGTCCCTAGCCCTAAAAAAATTTCTTAATAGCAAACAATCCAAAGAAAGAAATTTTTCATCTTAATGCTTAAAGATCCACCCTCAACTCAGAAAAAACACTACAGATTTTAATGTAAGCGATATCCTGTTTTTCAAAAAAATCCAAAGTGCCAAACTTATTTTGTGGCCTAGGACGACCTTGTTTTTGAGTATTGGCCTTAATAGGCCATCCCTTGCTTCTTATAAATCCTTTTTCTAATGCAGCAGTGCTTAGTTTAATGACATTTGTCAAAATGAAACTTGACTAGAAGAGGAAAATACTCTGTTTTACCTTTAATCAGAAAAACCTGAAGGTCCCGACTCTCTATCCTGGCCAGTTCCTACTCCATGCTGAGCAAAAAAAAGTTATACTAGCTCCATTAAACATAAAAACAAAAATACAGAACAAAAATCCACTATCTTACAAAGGCAGTTCTAACCTTGTCTATCAAAGCATTGCTCGTACAAAGCAGAGGGACCACATAATCCTCAGAAGACTGAAGGGCCAGCCCTAAGGGGCCCAGGCAAACTTTAAATTTCTTAGACTGCTGTTTTTTCTCTTAAAGAGTTCCCACCAATGTTATATTCCAAACTATAATACATCTATGTTCTTTTGTTATAAAAAAACCATTTACCATTCTTAATGAGGGTCAATATACGAATGTGTTGAGAAGGAAAGACAGAACTCACGGCTTATCAGTAACTCATTGCTCATCCATCTTTACTGTGCAAATTTAGTAAATTAAGTAACAGCCAGCAAGTAAAGCTAACGCTGGGGAAGACATGCCTGCCTCCTAGTTTTGAGCGCCCTCAGCACGTCACTTAGTAACTGGAGGTTCCCACACTCCCTTCGGCTAGAGGTGCCTAAGGATTAACGAGGCACAGCTCAGCTGGGGGAGCGTGACCCAAGGCGACCCCAGGCACGGCCGGCTGCAAGCAGCAGCCTCCCGGTTCAAGGCAGGCCTTTTCCACACTGTGACCTAGGAGGCGTCTCGGGGTTGCTCCGCGGGGATCAGAGAAGAGCTGTAAGCGGGCAGAGCACTGCACTTCACCTGTCTTACGTACTGGGCCTCCACAGACATTTTCTGAAGACTGCAATCAGGCTGCAACGAAAAGGTCTGAAAACCTTAAGTCTAGAGGAAGTCTTGGCCAGGCAGACAACAATGTGCATCAGATCTGAAAGACTAGGTGAGGAAGAAAGGGGAGAATGAATAATGAAGCCGGTGGGGAGCAGAGTCAAAAACAGGAAAGGGTGTGGAATAAGCCAGGGGTCAGGGTCAGGCCTTTATCCACTGAAAAGAATGCCTATTGTGGAGTGGGTGCGTCTGCTTAAAGGAGCAGCCTGGGCTCCTTCACCCAGCAGCACTCAACTGCTCAAACCTTCAACTCCAAAGTGCCGCTTGCGGGCCCCAGTCTCGCCCTCTCCTTGCTCCCCAGATCCCCCGCCTCCGCTGCCCATCAGCTCCCCGCAGAGCAGCCAACGGTGAACCATCAGAAAGTGAACCGGCGATCCTCTGATTGGTGGGTGTCTTTCCCACGACACCTGACCCAAACCCTAATTCCTCAGGGCAGCCTGGACACACCACGCCTCTCTCCTCTCACTCGTGCGCCGCGCCCTGGCCGGGGCTCTGCCCGGGCTGCGTCCGGACCCACGTGCGCTGCTGTGTCCTGATGACGTTCGAGTCTGCTTCGAGGTCGCCTCTTCCTGTTCACGCTACCACTCTCTGACCCTTGACCCTTCTTCATTTCTCTCTTTAACATTTTCTCACTGTCCGAAATTATCCCTGTTTGCCGTCTGCCTCCCCCTTAGGAGGAAGCTCTACCAGGGCGGGGACTTTGTTTTGCTCACAGTTTTGGTCTTGGGAGCCAGACCACTGAGAACAGTGCCTGGAAGACAGATGCTCGCCGTTTATGGAATGAGTGAATGAGCAAGTCCTGGTGATCTGAAGCGCTTTAGCCTCCAGCTTTCCCCCAACCCCATCTCTCTTCGTACCTGGCCCCTCAGCCCGGCGCCCAGCTTTACCTCCCGTCCACTGTGCCCTAGGACCTGACCGCCCAGGTCTGCAGTCACACCTCTCCCTGAACGCTCAGCTTTCTCGCTGGCCTGTCCTTCCCCTCAACCAGCCTGAGGATCGACTTCTTCACTCGCACACCGCAGCCACCCAGAGATCACTGCTATGAAAAGCCCCAGCCGTGCCGACGGGGAACTCTGCAAACACACTGTCCCCCACCAGGAGCCCATCCATCTTTTTTAGGGCTCTCGATCCAGTCCCTCTCTCACAGCCGACAGAAACAATTCCAGGCTTCCATCACTTTCTTCACGCTTCCTCCTCTCCCCTCCACTCAGTAAGTGACATCACCTCCACAGGAACAAGAGAGGTCATGAGGTCAGACTCCCTCAGTTTCCTCCGTCCCTCCAATCACCGACCACACGCCCGCTCTCGCCTCCTTCCTGGCAGCGTGGAGGGCGGATGTCCTTCTTCCTGCCCGAAGCTAACCCCAGCCAGAGCTCTGGAAGGCACGCGAGCCAGCCCACCTCCTCAGGGATCTACCCTGTCACTGGTCCACCTGCCCCCTCCCCATCTTCACCTTCCCCTTCTCATCAGGCTTCTGCCCCACTGCACGCAGAGGCTCAAATCTCTCCCATCACAAAACAAATGAACAAACAAAACTAATATACTGCCCCAGACGTTAGGTCTCTCTCTTGCCTTTGTCCTCTTTTCCCTTTTCTCTTCGCAGCCAAGTGTCTTGTAAGACAGCATGAACTCACTATTCTTACTTGTAAGACGGCGTGAACTCACTATTCTTACTTGGAAGACGGCGTGAACTCACTATTCTTACTTGGAAGACGGCGTGAACTCACTATTCTTACTTGGAAGACGGCGTGAACTCACTATTCTTACTTGGAAGACGGCGTGAACTCACTATTCTTACTTGGAAGACGGCGTGAACTCACTATTCTTACTTGGAAGACGGCGTGAACTCACTATTCTTACTTGGAAGACGGCGTGAACTCACTATTCTTACTTGGAAGACGGCGTGAACTCACTATTCTTACTTGGAAGACGGCGTGAACTCACTATTCTTACTTGGAAGACGGCGTGAACTCACTATTCTTACTTGGAAGACGGCGTGAACTCACTATTCTTACTTGGAAGACGGCGTGAACTCACTATTCTTACTTGGAAGACGGCGTGAACTCACTATTCTTACTTGGAAGACGGCGTGAACTCACTATTCTTACTTGGAAGACGGCGTGAACTCACTATTTTTACTTGGAAGACGGCATGAACTCACTATTTTTACAGCTCCTCTTCCCCACTCCCAACTCACTGCTCGACCCCCTGAGATCTGGATTTTGCCTGCAAACACAAAACTGCTCTCTCCAAAATACATGTGACTTCTTAGCTGAAAATCCACTAAGAATTTATTAAACCTGTCAATTTAACATCGACATCTTGTCTTGTCTCCTGGCTTCAGTGACATTATTAAAGTGCTTGTCTCCTGGCTTCAGTGACATTATTCTTTCTTGGTGCTTGACTTTTTTGGACCCTTCTTGGCAGTCTGCTTTGCTATCTACTGTGTGATCTGAGAAAAGCCTTTCTGTGTGGTGTAGCAGTTACAAGCCCGGGCTTGGGCTTAGTCGGCTTGGGCCGCTGTAACCAAGTACCATGACTCGGTGGCCTCAAGAGCGTAACTTGACTTCCTCACCGTTCTGGAGGCTGGCAGCCCAGCACGGTTGGGTCCTGGTGAGAGCGCTCTTCCTGGGATCCAGAAAGCCTGCTTCTCACCGCGTTCTCGTGTGGCAGAGAAAGCTCTCTGGTGTCTCTTCCCCTTCTCGTGGGGACACCAGTTCTGTAGGATCGGGATCCAATCGCATTTAACCTTAATCGCCTCCTTAAAAGCCCGATCTCCAGCACAGTGACAAGGCGGGTTAAGGCTTCGACGTGAATCTGGGGGGACACAATTCAGTCCATAGCAGCCAACAATAACTGCACTTTAATTAAAGCATGGTAAAGCTGAATGTTATGCAACAATAACTGTACAAGTACAAGAACTCTAAAGCAACAGAGAAAATGGGTATCACATGAAAATATCAGGCTACAAAATTTTATATCAACATGTAAAACATACGCATATGAAATAAAAAGGAATATATCATAACTGTCGTCAGAGTGAGGTTCCAGTAAAAGAGCTTATTTCTAAACTCTTGGCTAAACAGTTTGAAAAATAAATTTCCATAGAAAGACTATATAAATGAAAAACTTCAACTGAACAAAAAAATCACTAAGAACCATTTCAAATCTAACTTTCCCTGTTTGTTTCCTGCTAACCTCATTGCCATCTGTATTAACTAGGATATAGGCCAATCTGCTGTGACAAAACCAAGAATATAGTGGCTCAAATGAAGAGGAGTCTGCTTCTCTCCCATGTAACAGTTCAGGGGCAGACAGGTGGTCCCGGGAAGGTCCAGGGACCGAGGTTCCTTCTGTCTTGTCCCACCACCCCCTGTGGACACTGCCCTGGTCTGCAGGACAGAAGCTGGCTCACAACACCTTGCTATTGTGGGTGGGGGAAAAGAATAGGACTAACAGCAGATTTGAATACCAATGTGGTTTAGAAGTTACACACATCATTTCCACTCCCACCCACTGGCCAAAACTTAGACATGTGGCCTCATCTGCCTACAAGGAGCCTAAGAAATACAATTTCTCTGTAGGCCAAGCTAAATATCAGAGGTGAGAGGGTATCCTTCTCCCGACTCTGGAAGAGTCTTCTCCTTCCTGAAGGGATACCCATCCAATCACTGGATTCCACTCAGAGTCTACGATCTCTGGGCAACGCACAATCTCTGCAACAGATACCGACGTGGCTCCATCCCAGCCCAGTGACCTACAAACTAACAGACCAGGAACCTTTTGCTCTCCACCACCACCACAGCACCCAAAATACAATGCAACGAAAATAAGATGAATGCAGTTAAGTCTCCCATTCTGAAAAGAAAAGAATGGCAAATACACATTCTTACCGACGACGAGATACGGCTGGACAAGAAAGGAGAAGAATCCCCCCTCCACCAGGGAAGCCAGATCCTTGGTTAAACTGAGTCCTGTTCTCTGGGGGGAAGAGGAGGGATCTCCTTTGTCAGTTTGTCTGCTGGAGCCTGGCTTTGCCTCTGGAAAATTCTTTTTTTTTTTTTTTATTCCCATCGTCCTTTCTAGCCATATGTGAAGTGGATGTGGAAAACTATGCGCTCCAAAGACGTGGCAAAGAGCCGGTGCCGATTTGGGGGTCAAGGGTTGCTTTAGGTGTCAATGTCAAACCCACCACAGGCTTTTACAAGCCAAACTTGTGTTATCTTTGCCAATGTAATCCTCTCAAACACTCAACAGGTCTGTTTGCCTTCAGTCAGTACCACATGAAAGCAACCACAACTAAAGACAGTCCCGTCATAGATACCAAGCGTGTCTTTTCTCCTCCTTCACTTGCTGGCTTCTGTGGCAGATCCATCTTTCCCTCAATTCAAGGTGAGCTACCTTGAGGTCATCTGACTCATGACAGGAGGATTAAACCACCACACCCCAGTGATGTCAGGGCAGGCCACGTGACTTGAGACAGTTCTTCCCCTCTGACTGATTTCAGGCTCAACCATTTAATTTGCTTTGGCCAATAAAATATGAACAAAAGTAACACATGCCACGTCCAAGCACCTGATTCTGCCACATCCTTTTCCTTCTGCCACAGAATAGGCAGAAGGAAATAGGCTTCTCCAAAAAGCCTATTCCTTTGGCTTAGTGGAACAGACGATGTGGAACAGAGCCACGGACATGTCATGAGTGAGAAATAAACCTTTGTTGTTGTAGGCAGCTGAGACTTTGTATTTTTAAGTGCAGCTTTACCTGGCCATGGGGAAATTTTGATGGAATTTAACAAGTAATAACAACAAGTCCCTCAAAATTAAGGACTTGTTATTCAACAAAGGACATTCTAGACAAAGTTAACAGACAGGCAAAAGACTGGGAGTATGTATTCGCAACATCTAAAAAAAAACCAAGGGATTTAATATCCACTGTATGCCAAGAACTCTTGAAAAATAACAATAAAAAGACAGGAAGTGCAACTGAAAATTGGATAAGAGACAAGCAGACAATTCACCGAAAATAAAACCAAAGTGGTCAGATAAAATACAGGATGCCCCATTAAGTCTGAATTAAAGATAAATAATGAAAAAAATTCAGTATAAGCATGGCCCAACTACTACATAGTATACACTTATACTAAAAAATTATTTGTTGTTTATTTGAAATTCAAATTTTATAGTGTCCTGTACTTTTACTTTCTAAATCTGGCAAGCGTAGGTGAAATCCATGTGGTTAACAAGTGAATGAAGAGAAGCTGAGCCTCACCAGTAATCAAAGAAAAGCAAATTAAACCTAAGTGATGCCATTGTATATCCATTATATTAGCAAAGTCCAGAAAACAAGGCTTTTATCGAAGTGCATATAACCCTGTTTTTTTCCATTTTATTACAAAAGATCACCTAGCCTAAAATTCTTTTTTCATCATACCACTAGGCAATAAAAGCCCGACTATTCACTGCATGTGCACAGAGAAAAACCACACTTCAAATCATAATTTCATACAGTAGGTAGTAAAGGAATAATCCCACTAACCATGGTCAGGCATCATAGACTTTTTCCTAGAAAACTTAATTTAGAATAAATTTGTAAAAATGAAATGTTGAGGATTGAATATGCTTGAGTATCATTTCGTAATCAACAGCTCTTTCATAAGGAACATCATAACATTAATTTTGCTACTAGATGAAGATTAACCTCTTAAGGTTAACTCTCATAGCAGGTCAGAAACTTGGACTGTAAAGAAAAACAAGAATCAGGCTTCACGTTTTCAAAGAGCTTTCATGTAAAAATGCTTTATCTAAATCACAGCTATAGCTTTAGCACTGGATGATATCCATCTGGAAGGCAGAGGTAAGACACAAAAGCTGTAGGTTAAGGAAGGGAATAGGGGGACTTCCCTGGTGGCGCAGTGGTTAAGAATCCTCCTGCCAACGCAGGGGACACGGGTTCAAGCGCTGGTCCAGGAAGATCCCACATGCCGTGGAGCAACGAAACCCGCGCGCCACAACTACTGAGCCCGCGTGCCTAGAGCCCATGCACCGCAACAAAGAGCAGCCCCCGCTCCGCTCGCCACAACTAGAGAAAGCCCACGCACAGCAACGAAGACCCAACGCAGCCAAACAATAAATAAATTTAAAAAATAAATTTATTTTTTTTTAAAAAAGGAAGGGAATAGGAGAAGCCTATAAAAACAACGTATACAGCACCCATTCTTTTTTAAATATTATGAGCTTATTTCGTGTAAATACAGCATGTATGCTATTTTAAATAAAATTTCGATACAAAACACAAAGTACACCAACAACTCATTTTGCCTTCTTGAACTTCTAGGATAAATAATGCCCTCTGAGTTGATTTTAACATCTCCGGAGGAAAACAGTTTTAAAACTAAACTCTTACTGTGAGAGATCAACTTAGAAAAAGACCAACATTTTGGCACAGTTCCGAGAAATAGTCATAAATAGCTCTTTATTTCATTCCGAAGCATAAAAATATTTCAAAATAAATATTAAACCAAAATACTTTATATGAATGGTACTCTGATATAATAGTTGTGGTAAAATGATTTACAGATACTAACGTGACTCAGCCTCCTTTATATAAAAGACATGCAATATAATCGTGAACCCTTCTAAAATGTTGGTAAGGATAATTGCTAGTTTGCTTTCAAAAGGTGATCACTTCTGGAGGTACCTCTAACAACAGCAAACACAGCAAGCTTTTAGATCTATAATTCAGCCTCCATCAGGACGAATTGTGGCAGGCATCTGACACAACACATCCCCACAAGAGAGAAAGGTAAACATAAAAGTCACACAGCTTTCACCGTAATGTCTAAGGCATTAAAGTATTTCTATAAATCACATATTACCTTTTTAACTACATATAAAAATAATCCTTGAAACAGCCTGGGTCCCAAATATCATAGAATCCTGAGGCTACTAGGTAGGAAACAAATGATATTCACTGCACTCTTTTTTTTTTTTTCTTTTAAGTTTCAGAAGAAAAGCAAAATCAGAAGTGTTATATTAGCACCACAGCTAGCAAAGGTTTGACATAAACGTGGAAAATTTAAAGTACCTATTCTTCAACTTCAAGAAAGGAAAAGATTATTCCTTGGCTCTTGTCCCAAGCTGGGAACAAGTAAACACAGAACCGGTTTTAAATAAGCCCCAATCAATCAATCCTTAAACTCTACTCAATATTTCCACTTAAGTACACAGCTGAGAAAGTAAGCCAATCAGGAACTGCCCCCCCTTCAGTACCCTCACTCCTCAAAGCTGGCCAGTCCCTAAACTCCAAGTTTAAAGTCAACCAATCCTTAAATTGTCTCACTTTTGAAAAAAAAAAAATCCTAAAACTCCATGCTTCCTCAAAATCCTACCTAAGTATATCTCTGCCTGTTTTGAGGACTATATTCTGCAAGCATAATTCTCCCTTGCTCAGCAAGTATGAAATTCAGCTTTGATTTAGCTACACTTGAGTGGTGGTCTCTTCCTTCAGTAATACGATAAATATTATGGTTACTTGGTTATTAGCATTTTTCTTCATGAAGGTAAGAAAAATATTTCTGTTATAATAATTCAATTTTATGGAAAGTTGAGAGTCTTTGCCTTTTAAGTCTAAGTATAATCCTTCTAGCCCAATACACAACTGCACTAACAAAGGGGTCCCTTTCCTTCTCCTCTCAATCCCAGACCCACACCTCACACTATTAATGGTCCAAACCCAGCCGATGGATGTATCATATGAAACACTAAAATTTCCAATTACTGAAACTTGTATCAAAAATTGAGTATCATCAAATAGTCTTCAAAGAATATGGTAACTGAGCAAATATTTAAGTAGATACTCTTTCTGATCTAATAGAAATGACAGTGTGGCTTGGTTTTTTAAGATCTGAAAACCTAAATTCTAAATCCTATCTTTGAAACTGGTTTACTTGGGTAAACTGATCATCTCTTCTTAAATTTTTCAGTCTAGAAAATAAAGTGACCATCACCAGCTCCTACCACCTCACAAAAATGATGTATGTACTCATTTAGAGTAAGATGAACTCTAAATGTTTCAGAAAGGCAAATAAAACCCAACCATTATGTTATTTTGTTTGTTGCTAAAGTCAAGTCAGTTTGAGGTTTAGGTCAGCACCGAGAAAAAGTAAGAAAAACTGTCTCAATTTGACATAAAAGATGGCTGAAGAGAGTAATATAGGTTCTAATTAGAAAATTAGAATGAATGGGAGTCCTATCCCAAATATAAATCCCTCTATCAGACTGGAAAAGTGAATCATGCGAGAGGGTTGCCTGACCCAAGTACACTCAGATACGGCTGAGGGCCATGTTTCGGACGCCTTTTGGACTTAGTGGTCTCAAAAAATAAATTCTAAATGGCAAGTAGTGCTACCTTACAGTTTATCAAAGCTCCGTGAAGTTTCCACTCAAGTCCAGTCAGAGTAGGATTACAAACACTGAATTACCAATTGATTCAAGTTAACATGAACATTTGACTAGGCGTTAAAGGAAACCAGAATGTCACCGCAAGATCTGCCATTTTGGCATATTGGTTATTTTGAATTAAAGGCACTTAAATAGCAGGTGAAAGAAAGACACTCTGAGTCTCCTTTGTCCCTCCTGAAAGCAAAAGATAAAACTCCCACGTGAAAGGTACTTTCCCTGTACCAGGAGGAAGACATTCTTATCAGCAGAGGCGGGGAACTGGGGGCTGAGAAATCTGTACAAACAAACCTTATTTCAGTAACCCTTATCTTGCTGTTGCCTCCTCACCACTCACCACCCCTGGCCCACACCCCTTTGTCTTGTCAACTCTTCACAAAGTTATCGTTTGTCTAAAATGTGCAAAAGTTTCCTGCTCTGGTCACTTCTTCAGGTCTCCATTCTCTTGTGAAGGCTCCCATGCATATGTAAAAGTTTAATAAAATGTGCATGTTTTTCTCCTGTTAATCTGTTTTATGTCAGATTAATTCTCAGGCCCAGCTAGAGACCCAAAGAGGGTGGATGAGAACTTTCCCTCACCTACAGTGCCAAGAGGCCTACTTAGTTAGGTTAGGCATAGATTTGGTGAATTTATCCAGAAACTGTCGAATTTATTTCTAGAGAAGAATCCATGGAGAGGTAGCATAGCTCAGGGGAAACAGTCAAAACTACATTATGAGTTTGGTGACCTTGAATTAAGTTACGTAATATCTCTGAACCTGTTTCCACGTCTATAAAACAGGAATTATTTCACAGGACTGTCAGAAAGATTAAAAGAGATAACGATAACTAGTAACTTTAAAAGTGTCCTAAGCATCCGGACCTCTGAGTCCTAGATTTACTTTTGTCACTAACTTGCTATAATACACATGACAAGTCATTTGATCTAAGTCTGTTTCCTCATCTGTCAAACAGTGGGGTAATGCATACCCTACACATTTCATGGGGTATTTATGACAATCACATATGAAGATTAATGTGAAAAGGATTTTTCAAATATACAGAAACCCATGTAACTGGGAGATAATTCCACACCTACAAAAATGAAGAGGATTCATACTAACAAACTTGTTACAACCCAGGATTATATAATGCCCCAATTAAATTAACTTTACTAAGAAAAAAATTTCACGCCTAAGAACATACCCAACACACTAGACACGTTGGCAACCACCAGGCCATTAGCTACAAGAATTCTTTTCCACGCAATAAACGCACCAAATTGGCTCAGCTCTCCAATGAACTAAAAGCAGTTCAACACAACCTTTTGTTCGAGTCGGGTGTCTGCCACTTAAAACTACCCCTTCAATTTCTAAAGCATCAGGGAAAAAAAGGAAAAGAAGAAAGCTATACATTGCAGGGTTTCTCAACAGCAGCAGTGTTGACACTTGAACCAGATCGTGTTTCAATGTCGGGGTTGCTCTGTGCACTGTAGGGGATTTAGGCGCATCCTTGGCCGCCACCAACTGGATGCGCGGAGCAGCACCCCTCCCACACAGCTGTGACACCCAAAGATGTCGCCAGGCATTGCCAGATGTCCCCAGGGTGAGTTGGGGAGGGGACAAGATCATCCCCAGTTGAGATCCACTGAGCTACAGCCATAGTACCACCTTCCAGTCGTATTTATCTCACATCTCTCTCTCTCTCCCTATAGACTGGTGGCTTACAATGCAGTCTGAAAAACTAACAGTTCTGCAATATAAGAACTCAAGAAAAGAATGCTGTCTGGAGGACAGTAACATTGTAAAAAGAACTACAGGTACGGTAGGGAGTTACAGTTCAATTATCTCTTCCATCAACATGCTGTTTTTGCTTCATCCTAAGAATTCTCTTCTTGGGAGTTCTTTTGGGGTGAAATTTCGTTAACCTGTCACTAAAGCTTAGTCTCCACCCAGACTTACTAATTCTTATTCGTTAGTGTTTACGTGAAAAAAAAAAAAAAAAAACAAGCCTCGACGTTTTAATTTCTAAGCAACCAAATATGAAATTAATCAAAATTAAGTGTTACATATCTATTTAAATTATTAAAATTAAACATATTCAAACATTTAAAATATTAAGTAAAAGTACACAAATTAGTATTCAGCTATTACTGTAAATATATAATATATATGTTGAAGGTAATGTGCAAAAATAAAAGAAACCATACGAAGTAGAATTTTAAGAATTACATTTAATGCCTACTACATTCCATCACTGGGCTAGGCACATGGTTTTCTACAAGAAACAATTTCCATAATATCAGTACTTACACTGGTACTCTTAACATGGTAGTTTTTAAATTTGCCTAGGTAAATATAAATTTTAAACCCAATTTGGATAAGTTATCTAGGATGCTATATTTCACCTGGTCAGTGTTAGAAACAGTGGCTTCTGTTGTCTTCAAATAGGACGGCTGACCATCACTCCCCCTCTGCTGGGAGCTACCTGACACAATTAAATAATCGTCAACCTGCTCTCCCAGAGCCTGAACTTAAAAAGTGACAAAGCCTGAGCCATCAATAGGCCACTTAAGATGCAATTCTACTTTATACCATATCTAATGTTCTTAAGGAAGCTAACTGCAATTGTGGTTAAAAAAGTAATGATAATCACATCAACTCCATTAAATTTAGGGACGCTACAACAGCAGATTTAAGATTTTGTGAACTGCAAAATGAGACAGCACATCTCCACTTTTATACTTGTGGAGGGTTCCTGTTTTAGAGTTCTGGTGGACTTGGTTATTCAGATCAACTCTCCCACCTAAAGCTACAAAAGCTAAACAAAATATAATTGTATCTGTTGTAGGGGGAAAGCTCTGAAAGTAATCATGAAATCTACAATGGTATAAATTTATCAATATATAATCTGTAATGGTTCAGATGTGAAATACTCACATTAGGAAGTAATAAAATTGTGATAAATGTATGGAGGTTATAGTATGCCCTGAAAGAGATCCACAGAAATAACATACCTATTTTTGTGTGTATGGTTCAAGTTCCTGTGTTTCCACATTGTTCCACATAATTCCACTCATGACAAATATCACCAGATCCTCCTTCTCTGGCAAGAAATACAGCTCAGTGTTAAAGGGATGATC
The DNA here is from genome assembly GCF_965194825.1 of Balaenoptera physalus. Lineage (NCBI taxonomy): Eukaryota > Metazoa > Chordata > Mammalia > Artiodactyla > Balaenopteridae > Balaenoptera > Balaenoptera physalus. The sequence goes on along the minus strand of NC_138883.1, from coordinate 177,228,134 downwards.
AACAGAGAAACTCAAACTCATTCCGATGTGTGGAACTTTGGCCTGATTCACTTAACCGGGCGGAAACCTGCCTAAACACTTCACACAACCCCTCCATCGCCCTCTATTATGCAAGCTGCAACATTTTAAGGCAACTCCCTTATTTCACCAGCGGGCCCTGTCAACACTGATGTAACAGAACTGGAAAAACTCATCACTCCACCATGATATTCAAATATCAAACTGTATTCCACTTGGGAAAAATTATACGGTTGCCAAATAAAACTAATGTAAATATAGTAAACGAGGCAAGGCTCTGAGCCATTCTTTTCTTGAAAAGGACTCTTGGGGAACCTCAAATCCATCCCGCGACCGCTCAGGCCTTCTTTTGCTCCTCTGACCCCTCCCCGCCCCACCCTCAAGCGTGCGGGGCAGAGCGGGGGCGGCAAGGAGGCCAAGATGAACTCATCAGCGTGCGTTTCGTCCACTCTATAGTTTTATCCCCACAGGTCCTTCCTCACTCCCTTTCCTCCAGAAAGAGAGCTATGTTTTATTCCTCTCTGAACCCCCCAAACCTCAGCCAGCGTCCTGCATGTAAAGTCATCCCTAACATCTACTGCATGGCAAGCACCAGATTCGGGACTAGAGACAGAGAAGCAGAAGAGATACGGACCTCACCCTCTGAACCTCACGGAGGGGGAATATTGGACGCCGGCTGCCTGAACGCAATCAAGTAATGAAAGGCCAGTGAGCACAGCGCCAACCGCCTGTGTTCCTCTCTCCCCTCGCCAATCAAGGCTTAACGAGGAACCAAAGACGGCTTTCTCTTAAGGAATACAAACGTGTCTCTTCAGCCCTGACCATTCCCCTGAGTTCCACATCCATACATCCAAGGGCCCACTCAACGTGTCGACTTGCAGGGCGTTACAGGGATAAACTGCGTGGGCTTGGAAGGCAGACGGCGTGGCGTTTGAATCCCAGCTCCTTCACTGCCCAGCTGGGTGCCAGCAGGCGGGTCACTTTGAACCTCTCTGTGCCTCTGTCTTCTCCCGCGTAAAGTGGGGACTCTGATGGCTCCTGGCACACACAGCTGTGATATAAGGATTAAATGAATTAACATGTGTAAGCACGCTTAAAACCCCATCGAGCACACACTTCACGCTTACACGGTGCTTACTGTTATTCCTAGCGCCGGTACTGCTGTTACTATGTCTGTCGGGCATCTAAAACTTGTCCAAAACAGAATGCACGGTTTTCTTCCCAAACCCCTTTCTCTCGTCTCGGGAAACACACCGCTATCCATCCAGCTGTTCCAGCCTAAAACCTGAGAAGTCATCACTTCTTCCTTTCCCCACCCTCCAACGAGCAAGTCCGCACCCGCACTTCCGGCTTCAGAAGCTTTCCACGACTTTGACCCCGTACCGTCACCTCGCCAATACCCCCCTAGTGCAGGTGCCCACCGCCTCTCCCCAGGGTGCAGCAAGACTCTCCCACCTCCCCACTCTCAGTACTCCCCGCTCCACGACCCTCCGGCTAACTCTCCGTCCAAGAGCACCGCAGTCAGACGCTCTTCCCGTGATGCAAACCTCCCCGGGCTTTTCCGTCACACTTGGAGGAGCATCTTCACTGGCCCACGCCGACAAGGGCCCTCCGACGCCACCGGCCACCACCTTCCCCCTCCTCGCTCTGCTCTGAACACCCTCTCCCTGCCACGCCCCGGCCAGCCCAGCCTCGCTTCCCCTCAACGCACTGCGCCGGGGTCACTCCCGCCGCAAGGCAGTAGCGGTACTGCCCTTCGAAGACTGGACTCTGAAGTCGCGCTGCCCAAACTCAGATGCTGTCCCTGTCACGTTTCAGCTGCGCCACCCTGAGCAAATTCTTAACCCCTCCGTGTGTCAGGGTCCCCATCGATAAAAATGGAGATAGTAATACAGACCTGAGAAGGCCGTACAAACTTCACTGAGCGTTGAGACGAGGGCCTCACACGCAGTAAGCTCCAGGCAAGGTTTACTGCTACGATTATTCCTGCCTGGCAGGCTCTTAGCTCAGGCCCTTCCTCTCACGTCAGTCCATTCAACTACCGCCCCCTTTGAGAGGTGTCCCCAGACAGACCCCCTCTGAAGCGACCTGCCTGCTCTCCCACTCTTGTCCTTGTCTTCCGTTGCCTCACCGCCGTCTGAAATGACATCACGTACTTGCTCTGTGCTGCCCGAGGCCCCGCCGGAACGTGAGCTGCACGAGGTTGGAGACGTCGTCTCATTTGCTGCTCTAGTTCCGCTTCCGACTCAGGCCCTGACTCTGAAAGCACAACGCACCTCTTCCCCGGGTTAGGGAACCGGCGTGAATTTCTTAATCACGACACCGTACTGGGCCAGCCTCTCGTTTTCACCTTCATGACCACATCTGATCCTCAGCAGAGCAACGGTACACATACCATCACCTCCCATTTTAGGGAGAAGGCGCAAGTTCCAAGTTTGGGTGACACATCTTTGGACGCAAAATCTAGTAACGAGCAGAACAAAGGTTCGAACCCCTGCGTTCCGAGTCTAAGGCCCTTCAAACTAGGATGGGAGAGTATTAGGCCCTGGAGCTGATCTCTCAGTCTCCTGAATAAATGCGCCGGGGGTGCCCGGTCCTCTGCCCTTCGAAGTTCCTGACAAGCACTTGCCCTGAATCTGAGAACGAGTTCGGCACAGCACTAACGCGTGGGCGGCGCACCAAGCCCGGGCGGGCAGGCAGCTACGACGGCGGGGCGTTCCAAAAGGACACGGCAGCACCCCGCGACTCCTCCGGGGCGCTCAGAGTTCTCTCTGCAAACCCGCACGGCGGGGCCTCCTAACCGCCCAGAGCGCTGCGGTGACGCTTCCAGAGACTTCTTGGCCCCCGTCCACCACGTTCAGATCGGCCGTCGGGCTCGAGGGCGGTCTAGGATCAGAGCGGGCGGAGGAAGGCGGGAGGCAGACCCGCGGCAAGGACCCCGGCCCACGAGACCTCTGTCAGAGGGCTGCGGGTCCCCACGTTCGCAGAGGAGCCCACTGCCTTTGTACGCTTTCTCCTGGCGCGGTCACATGCTAGTGTCACCTCGCGTGCTCTCACGACGCGCCCGGCCCTGGGGCTGCCTCGGAGGGAGGCCGGAGGCCGCTTCGCCTCCAGTGTACGCGGAAAGGACACTGAGGCAGCAAGTGGTCATCCCTGCAAGCGGCTCCGCCTCAGCCACCTGGTCGCTCGCGGGACCCCAGAGGAAGCCCGGGGGGGGGGGCGGTCTCCGCAGGAACCCTGCACCCCTGACTCAGTATGTGCAGAGGGGAACCCAGTCCCCCCATCGGGGAAGAAAAAAAGGGGCCTCTCCCCCCGGACTCCCCCTTCCCCGGCCTCAATCACGGCCCCAGGGGAGACGCTGCGGTGCTGCCGGGGCGCGGCCTCGCCTGCTCGCACGCCCGTCCCCCCCGCCGCGGAGGGCGCGCTCCCGGCCCGGGCGGGCACCTGTCCCGTCACCGCGTTCAGCGGGTCCCCGGACCGCCCCAGGAGAAGAACCCACGGCCACCACCGACTCCGGGGGTGCGAGCAGCCGGGCGAGCCCCGCAGGCCCGGGGAACGGCAGGAATCCTCAGAAACTTACAGTTTTCCTACCGCGTGCGCGTCACGGCGAGGTGACGTCACGGGACCAAGCGCCCGGGAAGGTCAGGCCGCGGGTCGCCGCCGCCCGCCCCCCCGCGGCCCCGCCCCCAGCGCGCCGGCGGGAGACACGCCCTTCCTCAGCGGCCCCGCCCCGCCGCGGAGCCCTGGGCGCGGGCGCAGGCGCAGACAGCCCGCGTGGCTGCAAAGACCCTGGGAACATAGCAAGCGGGCTCTCGCCCGGGGGCTGGAGCAGGACGCCAGGGTTGTGAGGTAGATTTTCCACAGACATGCCTTCCCTCCCTCACGTGTTCCTTAAAAGTCCTCCACGTGAGGAAACAGCCATTTGCTCTTCACCAGGTGCCACGGGCCCCTCGGCCGGGAGGGGTCAGCTCTCCCACCCGCCCTTGCTCCTGCCCCGGACTCTCAAGACTCCGCCCCAACTGGATAGGCCTTGACTCGGCCCCGCCCACTCTGGTTATGCCCCGCCCCAGGCTCCGCCCCAACCGGACCTGCTCCGGCTCGGCCCCGCCCCCCTGGGCCCCGCCCTTCCGGCTCCCGCTCGAGGCTAAGCGGGCGCCTGGCGACCCCACCCTGTCCCGGCGGCTCCTCTAGCTTTTTACTTCAGTTTTTAGCCTCTCCCCTTCCTACTGGGTTTCCCGCTTTGGCTCAGTGAGGCGACTTGCAGACTACCGTTCTCCTCTATTAAGCTTAGCAGGCGATGATCTGTACAAACAAACAAGGATGTTCGCTTCTTCGCTCTTGTAAACTTTCCGCCACCTCCTCCTCCTCGCGTGACGACACCTTCCTGCGCCCATCCCACGGGCCTCTGCCCCTTTTTAGGCTCTTTCCTGTGTTCTTACAGATGACGAGTGCTGGATCGAAGATGGCTCAGTGGAAGCAAAAAGGAAGGCTCGAAGAGCCGACAGCAATATACTAAACATTTATTTCTGACTTGTAGGATTCTTATATTATTACTCTTATAGGCAGGAAAAAAAAAACTTGATGCTTAAAAGTGGCTCAGACAAATATGTCTTGGGGAAAAATAAAGAATGGGAAAAACAGGCCTTGGAAATAGACGCTAAGGCGGAAGTACTGAAGAGAGAAAGGATCACTTTTAAAAACTTACTTGGAATCAGGACAAATAGCTAGATGAAGCAGGGAATTTTGCCCGGCAGCTCCAGTGTAAATAAAACCTGAAACAATTGTTTGTTTACACTCTCATTGAAAATACTGTAGTATTTTTATAGGAGAGAGTGATGCGGGGGAATGTTAGCCTTTAACGCCTGATATCTGGGCTGGTTAAAAATAAACGTATTATTCAGGAAAAAATCCACGTAATTAAAGTTTAGAGAAGTTTCTGGTTTGGATATTATTCGTACATTTTATCTTAATACAAGGTTTTAACGATCATTATCAAATGATGTAAGAAATTTTTAAAGTTTGTAGATAACAATTTTAACAAAAATAAGTTTTTTGTTCTGTGGATCAGAGTTATAGAAAAATTAGCAATTTTTAAAAGTTCTGCATATTGAACAAATGACAATATATTTTCCTTGCAAAACAACAATTTTAAGAAACCTTTAAATTGGTAATTTCATTATTTACATGCTTATAAAATCCCCAAAATTGGAATTCTTTTTTAAGGAGATTCTAGATACTCCTATGGGAGCGTCCCACACATCGTTTATGTCATCTGTCCTTGTATGGAATGGAAATGGTTAAGAAGTATACACCAAATGCATTAAAAGTTCTTCAATACAAAATACTTTTGCCTCTGTAAGATGGTATGACAGAAGACATTCCTTTCTTCTCATCTTATTATTTAGCAAGTTTTTTCTCTTGATACCCCAAGATTTTCAAACAAAACAAAACAAAAACCAAAACCTCCTGTCTTGCTAGATGCAGGAAAGAAGGAATGCGGCCAACAGAAGACTGACAGGCAGAAAGCGTATCCAAACAAGGAGAGGAACCTCAGGGAATATCAAGTAGAAATTTGGGGGAAATACATGATCAGATACTGTCAAGTTTCTGTAACAGACTGGAATCTGATCTAGATAAGTAGCCAGGAGCTGGGGTCAAACGTATGTTGATATTAGAGAGAGGAACTGTTAGGGGAACTGCTTTCTTTAAGGAAAAAACAAAAACAAAACAAAACCCTGGACATTCAAGGGTTAGCCCTGGAAGGACTAAGGACCTTCCTTCACGCTGGCCCTTGGGGTTTCAGTCTCCCCTGGTGGTTGTTTCACTTTGGTATCTGCTGCCCCTAGCAAGCTGGGTTCCAGGGCCCTCTACTTCATAACTCTTCCTTTTGTCCTATTGGCAAACTGCGAAAAGCTGAACCTTAACACTAGGGGAAAATAAAAGGTTGAAATATAATGGCTAATATTTGTCGAGTGTTTATATGCACCAGACACTGCATTAATTCATTTAATCCTTGCAACTGGATGAGAAAAGTGCTGTTATTATCTCCCATTTACACATGGGGCAAGCAGAGTGCAGGAGACCAAGTGTCACACGTCTCACAGCCTCTGAGTAACAGAGTCAAGATACTCTAGAATCTGCAGCCATAACCACTGATCTGTATTGAGTTTCAAGTAACAAGGCAAGAAACAGGGACTTGGAAAGTGCAAGATCTGTAAATTCTAGCTCCTAAAGACTGACCACAGTGTAGGGGTATCTTCTTCACTATTTCCTGGCCTGTCTCCGCATGGATACTTCTATTTCAATTTTTGAGGTGCTCATCATGACCTACTAAATTGATTTTGTGACCCATTAATGGATTACCACCCTGAAAAACACTAATCAGAATCCAAAATATCAAGTATCAAATTGCATCCCATGCAATAAGGGTAATTTTTCCCAAAACACAAGCTTCAGTAAACTACTGTTTCAGTAATGTGTGTGTTTTCTGAGTTGCTATGTTAATGTATGTCTTACCATGGATCTCAATTCAAAAAGTTTCAAAAACACTATTATAACCACCACTTGCCTGACTTCTATGCATATTTCATCATTTAGAATCAAGATCAAGACAAACCAAATCCCATTCCAACCCCCTTGCATCCCTCCCAGCTCCAGGATCTGGTCGAGGTAATCAACACAATAACCAGGTCACTTCTACATCCAGAAGGGCTCTTGTCTCCAGGACAAAAACCAAGACTGTAATAATGACAACATGATAAACATCCACAAAACAAGAGTTACATCCAAAAAAAGAGAGGTCGTCATGAGAAAGGAGCAGAGATGGGTAGCTTGGTGGAAGGAAGACTGGGGACAGAGATTGGGGGGTTGCAGAGGGATGTACGTTCATAAGCCCACAATCTTACAGCTGCTGTGACACGGTTTGCAAAGTTCTATTTCGTATCTCATTTTATCACCTCTCTTCTCCCATCCCTTTACTTAGCTAATTCTCCCCATCCTTGTGGTCTCTCCTTTGCAGAAGCTTCCTCCGAGAAGCTTTCCCTAAACTGCCTTTGCTCTGGGCCTTGGATATGATTTTCACCTCCTCCTCTGCTGGACTGTATGCTCTGTGAGAGTAGGGGTAATATTGGTCTTGTTCAACCTCAAAGGTTTACTGGTACCTGAGGACCCTACCCTGAGCAGGTGCTCACTAAAGATGTGTGGAGGAATGAATGGATGGATACATGACCTCAAATCCACACACTGGCTGGTTTCTTAAGATACTAGTTGCTTTCTAAAAAGGGGGCACTGTGTTAATAGAAATAATACCGAGAAGAAAAATCCTTTAGGAGGAAAAACTGTTTGAAGGATGGTGCAGCATAATATCACAAAACCCTGAACAAGGTCAGCTTGCCTGGATACTTCTGTGCCCAGTTATTTGGAGAAATCCAGTAACTCCTCCAAGCTTCAGAGGGGATTAGGATCACTGAATGTTGTTCAGAGTGAATGTCCTAATAGGGTGTTAGCCCTCAGGGAACTTTGGGAAATCAGGGCAGGCCACCTGCACCCTTATTTGCATGAAGTCCCTGGAAAGAAATTGACAGGCACTAGGGAACAGCAGTGAATCCTTTCAGACAAAGGATGTTGGACAAAGGCTTCTCCCAACGGCAAGAGTGGGGTGGGGGAGTGAGGAGGGAAAAGGAAAGCAAGTCACTAGTGGTGTGGCTCTGAGAGGCCAAATCCATGACTGAGTAAAGGGTCAGGTGCATGCTTTTGAGTGAAAAGCTGGAAGAACCAAGCTACCTTGTGGGTGTGTTGGGATTCTAGGGCAGGGGACGAAGGCGCAGGAGAAAGAAGAAGGTGTCAGAAGGATCCAGAATTCCTCAAGGAAGAAACCTCACCTACCACAGCACCGCAGTCATGCAGAATGTTCCAGAAACAGGCTTGAAGTCTTTGTGTATTCTGTTCTTCCTCCGTGGGATCTATTTTCTCCCTTATCTCTTGGAAAACACCTAGTCTTTCTTCAAGTCCTATCATTAACTGCCTCTGCTAAAAATAGCCAACTTTTTTGAGCACTTAGATCTAAATCATTGATCAGCACTCTATGTGAAATCTTTATTTAATCTTCACAACAACTCTTCAGAGTAGCTACTATTTTTACGTCTTTTACAGATGAGAGAAAAAGTGATGTTAAGTGACTTGCCCTACGTCACGTAGCTTAAAGTTATCTGACTCCCAATTTCAGCCTTAAATACTTCACTGGAGCTCATTGCTTTGCCCAGGTGGTCAAACCATCTCTTCTCTCTGCTCCTTAATGAAACTTCTATAGCACATGACATTTAAATGTCTCTCAAATCAGAATGCATCTTAAAATGGAAAGGATAACATAATTTAATTAATTTTTTCTTAATTTTACAAAAAAATGATGTATCTTATCATTGATAGCATCTTTGATTTAATAGCACACAGTATATTGCTCTATAAATGTTTATACGTCTTTCTCCCCACTAAGCTATGAATTCTTTGAAGATGGAGATTGATTCACTCAACTTTGTGTCCTTAGCACCTAACACAGTTCCTGGAATGTAAAAGGCATTGGGCAAATTTCTTGAATTCAGTTGAGGAGGGTATGTCATCTCCCTGACAGGTGACAGGTGGGTGCCACCTAGGAGGCAAAAGTCATCCCTGTCATCACCCAAACTCTTGATTATCCTCAAAGCCCTGTTGTTCTGGGAAAACAAAGTCACAACTTCTCTGAGTTTTATCCCAGTTAAGTTCTGTTTGGCTCTAAAGGTATGTGATGGTTCCCCTTGGTAATTAATTTGGCATGTCTCTTCTCTACTTGACAAAGCGTCATTTATCGTTTACCCTTTATGTTGGGTTCAGGCAGTTTGTAATCAATTAAAGCAATATAATGAGGCCAAATTAAAGTTAAATTTTAAAATCTGATTTTGCAAGGTCAGATCCAGTTGCACCTGGACTTTAAGCTAGAGACAGTGCTCAGCTCATGGAGGTGTACGATTTGGTCCACGTTGTGTTTTTAAATTCTTGAATTGAATATCAGAAGATAACATTTAAAAAGCAAGTATTTTGGCTTCTTCCAAAAAATCAGAGGCTCTGATGATGTTAGCCCCCCTCTTCACTCAGGGCATTCATCGTTGGAGTGAAGCTGCCCAGTTCAGAGACACAGATGTTCCCGGTTTTCCCATAACCCCAACTGGGGGCTATTTAACCTACCCACGTGACACTTGAGTTTATGATGGATCTTGAAACTGAAGGGCTGGATCATTTAAGACTCTAGCTTAAGAAGGATCATAAAACCTGCAAAATAAACATCTTTGCTCAGAAATCCACTAATGCTCTAAGTGAATTAATGATTTTCAATAGTTACATTTTGCCCTATAGATAGATTTTTCACTGTTTTTATGTCTGTCTTCTAGAGAATAAACTTTTTGTGCATTAGAGATTTTTCCAATAAGATATTGCTTTTTGGTATTTAAACGAAAAAGAAAAATACTTAAGAAAATTGAAGTGCAAAATAGAAGGTTGGATGCACAGTATGGCCGGGCCTATGTGCGTGTTGTGCAGATTGCGTTCACAGAACACACAGGCTTACCCAGCAGAGAGTCACAGAAGTTTCTCTCCTTCCCTTGGCCTCTGTGCTCAGGTAACAACGTGGGAGAAGGAAAGTTAATTATCTTGTTAATTATCACGTTCCCGTTTTGTTCTATACCACAAATGGTAGACTCAGTCACCTTTAAATTATACTTTAAAGTGAGCTCTGAGGCTGTATAGAATGTGGGTATTTAATAAGTCTGTTATTTGGGGGAGATTCTCTTGTCTGGTTATACTTTAGGTACTGCTGTTGACGTTAGTCAAGATAAGGTTTGGATGCAAGTGACAGACAACCCCCGAGATAACAGGCTTAAACAAATTTGAAGTTTATTTCTCGATGTGTAAAAATGTCTGGATATACGTGGTCCAGGACAAGTTCGCCCACAGTGGTGCCAGGGATTCAGGCTCTTTCCATCTTGTTGCTCAGTCAATGCTTGATCTACATTCTCAAAGTCACCTCTCCATCCAAGATGGCAGCCAAACTCCAAGAACCCCCCAGTTTGCAGGAAGGAGAAGATCCAGAATATTCTGTAGCTTGTACTCCTTAAACCCCACTTTTCTCAAGAAGCTTTTCTCAGCTAATTAAGAGACTAGACTGGTAACGTCTCAGTTCACTTAAAACTTCCTTATAAAAAACTTCATTCATTTAAATACTTTAAAATGTGTTCATGATGGCCATCATCAAAAAATCTACAAACAATAAATGCTGAAGAGGGTGTGGAGAAAAGGGAGCCCTCTTGCACTGTTGGTGGGAATGTAAAGTGATACAGCCACTATGGAGAACAGTATGGAGGTTCCTTAAAAAACTAAAAATAGAACTACTATATGACCCAGCAATCCCACTACTGGACATATACCCTAAGAAAATCATAATTCAAAAAGAGTTATGTACCACAATGTTCATTGCAGCTCTACAATAGCCAGGACATGGAAGCAACCTAAATGCCCATCAACAGATGAATGGATAAAGAAGATGTGGCACATTTATACAATGGAATATTACTCAGCCATAAAAAGAAATGAAATGGAGTTATTTGTAGTGAGGTGGATGGACCTAGAGACTGTCATACAGAGTGAAGTAAGTCAGAAAGAGAAAAACAAATACTATATGCTAACACATATATATGGAATCTAAAAAAAAAATGGTTCTGAAGAACCTAGGGGCAGGACAGGAATAAAGACGCAGACGTAGAGAATGGACTTGAGGACATGGGGAGGGGGAAGGGTAAGCTGGGACGAAGTGAGAGAGTGGCATGGACATATATACACTACCAGATGTAAAATAGATAGCGAGTGGGAAGCAGCCGCGTAGCACAGGGAGATCAGCTTGGTGCTTTGTGACCACCTAGAGGGGTGGGATAGGGAGGGTGGAAGGGAGACACAAGAGGGAGGGGATATGGGGATGTATGTATACATATAGCTGGTTCACTTTGTTATACAGCAGAAACTAACACAACATTGTAAAGCAATTATACTCCAATAAAGATGTTAAAAAAATAAATAAAATAAAATGCATTCAAGTTATGTACGTTCTCAACCTTTCTGTTCTCATCATTGATCCAGAATAGTGGTTCTCCATCCTGACTACACAGTGAGAGCTGTGTAAACTGTAAAATGTAAAGCAATACTCACGGGCTGCTGCTGGTCCAAGGATCCATGGTTGGAGAACAGTTGCAAAGGTGAAAGAGGGACTGACAGTTGGCAGGCGGGAGGGGAGGGGTGGGGGAGGGGATCCACACCAGTTGTAGGTGCCGTCAGTGGCTCACCTGTACACAGGGCCCCAAGGAGTAAGTGTGCTCAGGGAAGCTAGACGTTAGGATTCTGGACAGACAGTCCTGGGGTCACACTTGATCCAGAGGCATGAGGCTTTTTATCTGTGAATGGACTACACAGACCCACGGGCAGGGATGACCAGCAGTGGCAGCCACGGGCACTGAGAGGCTCTTCCTCCATTGTTTTGCAGTCTGTGTACAACTCAAGGGAGGGAATAGGAACCAGGAAAGTAGATAGATAGATAGATACATACATAGATAAACAGATAGATATAGATAGATAGATAGTTGATAGATAGATACATAGATACATAGATAGACAGATAGATATAGATAGATAGTTGATAGATAGATACATAGATACATAGATAGATAGATAGATGATAGATAGATACATAGATACAAAAGATAGATAGATAGATAGATAGATGATAGATGATTGATAGATGATTGATAGATACATAGATACATAGATACAAAAGATAGATAGATAGATAGATGATAGATGATTGATAGATGATTGATAGATACATAGATAGATGATAGATAGACATAGAGAGATAGAGAGAGAGATAATAGATGATTGATAGATACATAAATAGATACATACATAGATAGATAGATGATAGATACATAGAGAGATAGATAATAGATGATTGATAGATACATAAATAGATACATAGATAGGTAGATAGATGATAGATACATAGGTGATACATGATAGATAGATGATAGATAGATACATAGATGATAGATAATAGATGATTGATAGATACATAAATAGATACATAGATAGATAGATGATAGATACATAGATGATAGAGAGATAGATGATAGATAGATAGATAGTTAGAAGCATTTTCTGCCTCTCTAGGGTGGAAGCTAAGTCACACTGGATTTAATTCAGAAAAATTAAACAAATGTGATAGTTCTTGTGACTTAGGTATCATGGCACTAAGTTATGGATGTGACAAAAGCTGATATATGTACAGGAAAATACCTTATATTTGAATAATGCTTTATTGTCATATACAAGTTCTCATGCTCTACTTACGATCTGATTGTAACTACAAAACGACCCTTTAGATCAGGTACAAAGCAGAGACAGAGTAATGCCAGCAGAAACTTAGGAAGATACCTAAAGAGCCCCAGACATAGTGACACCCTCACACAGAGAAATGTTTGTGTTTTCTGACTCTTACAGTTGAGAAAAATATTTTCTTATCTAGACATCTGCCTTGTTATCAGTATCTTCTTATTTATAAAAGCAAAAATTGTTTTTTTCACTTTAAAATTTTCATTCCTGCCATATCGATCCAATTAAGTGAGCATATTACATTTTTACTTATACACACACACACACACACACACACACACACACACACACATCCAGGAAAAGAGATGCCCACTTTATACTAAGTTGCTTTGAATTTTTCTTTAATATATTACTTTTAAGGCTCTTTTTAAATTTAAAATATTATATTATTCTTGTCAAGTAAAGTCGACCAGTTTCTTAATATGGGCTTGGTGATCAATTCACTAGTAGCTAAAGCATTAAAACTACAGTGATCTCATTCCTAGATGTCCCTCTCTTTAAATAAATTTGGGCCGTTTATTTAAAAGCACAGAGCCTGTTACATGGTCAGTCCTCATTTAATGAATGAATACTGATGGTTATACAAAAGAACTTTTCTAAGAAACAAGAACGGAAGAAAATGAGGGCTTGTGGCCATTTAAATGTGGCTCATTTATTTTTATGCTTATTTTTTAGAGGTTACATACTCAGAATAAAATTGAGAAATAATAAGTGTACAACTCAATGAGTTTTAACCTATATATATATAGCCATATGCCCACCACACAATTATGATGTGTATTATAGAATATCTCTATCACCCAGAAGGTTCCCTTGTACCAGATTGTGGTCAGTCCCCCCGTCCCCTCCCCAGCTTGGCCCCTGGTACCAGTGGTTCCTTTGCCTTTATAGAAATAGATTCATGTAAATTGAATAACATATTCTTTTGTGTCTGGTGTTTTCATTTAACACAATGTCTTTGAGATTCATCCATATTGTTGTAACAGTAGTTCAAACATTTTGTATTCCTCCGCAGTATACATTTTTATGGATAGATCACAATTTATTTGTCTGTTCACCTGTTGACAGACATTTGAGTTGTTTCCAGTTCCTGTTCATTACCGATTAGACAGCTATAAACTTTGGAGCACAACTCTTACGTTTTCATTTATCTTGGATAAATACCTTGTAATGGGGCTGGATTTCATGGTGAGTATATCCTAAACTTTATAAGAAACTACCAAATTGATTTGCAAAGTGGCTGTACAATTTTACATTCTCATCATTAATGTACAAATGTTCTGGTTCCTTTCCATTCTCATCCCCAAATGGTATTGTCCAAATTTCAGCCCTTCTATTGTTTATGTTCTAGTGTTCGATTTAAGGAAGCTTGGACTCACCCAAGGTCACAGAGATTTTTCTCTTTTGATTTCTTCTGGAAGTTTTATAGTTTTAGCTTTCGCACGTAGAACTAAGATCCATTTTGAGTGAAATGTTTGTATAGGGTGAGGCAAGGGGTGAAGTTCTTCCTTTTCCACGTAGACAGCCAACTGTTCCAGCACTGTTTGTGCAAAGACTATCTTTCCCCTACTGAGTTACCGTGGTGTCTTTGGCATCATCACAACATCGTCTTTTTCACAAAGTCCAATCTGATCTCCTTCTAGCCAATCTTTCTCACTGATGACAATTCTTCCCCTACAGTCAGGGTTGGGCTAAAAAAATAACAACAACAACAACAAAAGTTAGGAGTTTGGGATTAACATATATACACTACTATATATAAAACAGATAACTAACAAGGACCTACTATATTGCACAGGGAACTCTACTCAGTATCTTGTAATAACATATAATGGAAAAGAATCTTTAAAAGTTTTATTATATATATTATATATCTGAATATATAATATATGTGTGTGTGTATATATATATATATATATATATGTATATCTGAATCACTTTGTTGTACAACTGAAACTAACACAATACCTTATATCAACTATATTTCAATAAAACTAAAAAAAAAAAAAAAAAACCCATAAAACCTCTGTAGTGCATTCCGTGACCCATCACTCAGCTCCCTCTTTAGGATGGAGTCTCTCACTCCAGCTGCAGGATGTGTGGTTTGGGGATGGCTTCCAGCTGTGTCCCTCACCAGGAATTGCTCTCACCTATGGGAATCAGTCTGGCCCAAGCCTTGTCTCCTCCCTGGGGACAGCTCCCATCCAATGACTTCTCAGGGCATGTAAGAAGGTCTGGCCACCTGGTGGGACAACTCAAGATGGGGCAACTCTGAACGGCCGTTTCAGCTCCCAATCCCCCCATGGGATCAGCTGCAGCCTCTGATGTATCTGCATGGCCCCCCATATTCCCTCTTCCCATCCCTCCTTCCCTTCACTCTCTCACAGGTACTGTTCCCCAAATTATTCCTCATCTGAATGCTGCATGCAAATCTCAGGGTTTCAGTGACTATATCTTAGGGGAGTCTACTTTTGATCATCTTAAAGCTGATTATGTTATTTCTCTGCTTAAAATCCTTTGCCTACAGACTAAAGTATTCACTCCTGAATTTGGCCTACAAAGGCTTTCATAGGCTGGCTCCAATCCCTCTCTGTCTGTCCTTGGCTTCCTCTGTCGCCATTGACTCTGTCCTTCAGATAACATATATCTGTATCCCCAAACTCCCCAGACCCACTTCTTTTTTATGTGGTCTTCTCTCTGCCAGGGATAAATTTCCCACCTTCTGCTTATCCTTCTGTTCTGCCTTGGATGGAATGTCAGCTCCTCTGGGAAGTCTTCTCATTGTGTCGCCACAGTACCATGCAACCCTTGATCTGAGAATTTACCATCTAACCTTGAAACTTATTTGTTTACCTATCTGACCCTCCTACTAAATTGTGAGTTCCTCTAGGCAAAGACTGAATTCTGGTTCCATGTGCCGTCTTCAGTGGGTTATAGATTTTCAATACATTTTTGGTGAATGGATAAATAATAAATACAAAGATAAGCCGGGCACTATAAAAAAAAGTACTAAACATTTGGAAATTTTTGCTATACTTCGTTCCTGATATCTTATACCTAGAATATCATGTATCTTCTTTAGCAGAGTCTATAATTTGTTTAAAATCTTTTCTGCATCCTGGACTACCATGTTGACCAGTAAAACAAATCTAGGCAAACACTTCAAGGTGAAATGAAATCCAAACCTCAGATCTGTACAGTTAGTTATGTCTGTAAACCAGAACTGGGGGAGGAATGGGAGTGAAAATGCCAATAATGTCGACAGACAGAGAGAGAAAGTGCTGATTAAAGACTGGATTGGCTGGTGAGAGACTGGAAATTTTCTTCGCATTCCCAAGAGATTTATTTTTTATCTTTCTTTTTCACATGGTAAAGCGGCAAATTAAATTGCAAAGTTAATTCTCATCACTAAGGAAGGGATTCCAAATGTATTAATTAAGGATTGCTGAGCATTTAAATTTTATTCATGAGAATGAAAACTTTTAAATAATTAAACAATTATTTGTTCTCTTTTACAGATTTATGTTATTATAAAATACTACAATTTAACATCGAGTGTTTAGGCTCTAGGTTCCAGAGACGTGGATGACTATTTTAAAATTAGAGCTGTGTTTTTTGATATATTTGATTTTATGAATTATGATACTGGAGTTCCCTTGAGAGATGTTCTCTTTTCTTCCAAGATGAAGTCCTTAACAGGATGAGATCTTATCTTGCAGGAAACCATGAATTCACTGTGGAGAAGAGTGATTTGGATTTTGCTCTGGTAGAACATAAGGTACATTTTGAATGCTTTACTGTCTCTTTCAGTGATTTATCTTATGCATGAAAATAATCTTTAGCCTCGTTCAAAACAGATGAATCTATCTTTATAGAAATTGAACAGTCGTTCTGCAAGAAAACCTAAGAAAAACAAAATGATTTCTTTTTGGTAAGGTAAACAGTATTGTATCTTTGACTGAAAATCCCAGTATTTAAAGCTTATGTCAAAATTCTTATTTTAAACAGTGAGGCAGTCATTGGAAAAGTTGAAATTATTGTCTTCTTTACAAGGAAATGTTGAGATTATAAATTCTACATTGTGAAAGTGGAATCTGAAAATAAAATTCTAAACAATTGAAAACTAAAGAATATGTTTCTTTTCCCAAATTTGCCTCACCTTTTAAAGTTGAGTTTGGATCCCTCTGCTACTTCCAGTAAATAAGCTACTCTAACTCCCAGATAATATTAAAAATATAACTGCCTAGAAAGGAAACGACTTTGGAAGTTAGGGAGCTTCAAGCAAAACTAAATTATAGTGCTTCATCAAATGACACCAATAATCAGAGGGGTTATTTAATGAAATCATGGGGTTTTTGTCAACAAAATGAAAGCTTTAGCTTTTTACATATGGACAGAGAAAACGTGTATAGCCCCACATTGTCCTGTCGTCACCTTGACGGACAGAGATCATTATTAACAAGAGTGTAATACAGGCATCCAGAGAGTCTGGAATTCTGTCTCTGTTAAGATTTAAATCCTGCCAGTGGCTAGCAGCTGTTTTAAATTTAAGAGGACAGGAGTGAGTTAGCGACATTTTGTAAGAAATAAATGAGCCCTCAGTGCACACCAATTGCTGGTAAATTCAGAAAATGATAAACATTCTTCCTTGAGCAAGAAAGTTAGATCGGAAACACACCTGCAAAGACTTATTTTCAAAACAGCAAAGATGTTGCTGTGCAACTGAAATATTCTATTTTCACCTTTTCCCCCCAATTTTTCCTTCAGGATGGTCTCCTGACTTCAGTTGCTCTCATAAAATCTGAGAATTTTTGATGAAAATAAAACAAAACTCAGAACTTCACAGCTCAAAAGTGTGCCTTTCAGTTTTAAAACCTAAGTCAATTTCCATTAACATTTGTTCAACATAATTTTCTTATTTTGGTCTATGCTTTTTTTTTCTGTGAAAATAGTATCAACATTTTAAAAAGAATGAAATAAACAAAAAAAAAAACATTAAAAAGCAATCAAAAACTGTACAGAAAACTGAACAGTTCTTAAGCCACCCAATAAAAGGGGTGCTAACACCGGAAAAAAATAGGTAGTATGTCTTATGCTTTATCCTATGACTGGCATTCCAGAGAGTTGGTGAAAAACTTTGAACAAACCTCTTCTTTCAGTCAGTTGTGTGAAGTTTTAAACTACCAACTTTCTAGTGTTTCTAAATATCATGTAATTGATGTGAATGAGAAAATTTGTATTTCTTAATAAACCTAATTTATAGAAAAACAAATTCCCCCAGGTTGCCATTTTAATTTCCTGAAATAGATCCGCGTGTCTGTCACTTAACACGCTATAAACTACGTGCATTTCTTATTTCCTTGTCTTTAAATCATAATTCAGGAAAACCTATGAAAAGAGGAATCTATGTTCAGAGGTAAAGTGAAAACTGAGATAAAAATATAGGATAGTAATGGAGACTATACTTAATATAATTAAACTGTAGTTCTATGCCATAATTTGCTTCTAAAATTAGATGATCATCAAAATAGCTCTTTATATTTGTAGTTTTCGAAACTGTGTGGCATTTTTGCCACCATCAGGTAGATGATACACACACACACACACACACACACACACACACAGAAACCACATAGGCTGAGATAAGTGAATTGAACTGATAAAATGAATTTTAGGTCACTTTAATAAAGTTAGACTTTATTAAAAAGGCTACATAATGAATTAAAATAGAGTATTTTTTCAAATAAATCCAGCCCAAGCTTTATAAAACTACCGTGTTTCAGTAAAAAGGATATATATGTATATATATACACACACACACACACACACACACACACACACACATATATGTCATTCCTACTCATGAAAATTAGAGTTATAAACTTTAGGGTATTAGGGAAGGTGAAAAAATAAATAATAGTAAAATAATTTCTATTACCATGGTTTATATTACTGCTTCCAAACATGACGAAAGGGTGTGAGAAAAAGATCCTTTGTAATCGTGATCATAAATGGCCAGTCATTACCCCCCAAACTACATAAAATCAGAACCTAGAATTAAAACAACAATAGCAGAAACAAATAAGGAAAAAATCCTCAGGGTACCAATTCAGCACTGTGCTCCTCTCCTTATGATAGGTTTTTTTTTTTTTCCTATTGCTTTGGGATTGCAAAAAAAAGTTTGTCCCACAGTGTTATTTCTATATAAAATGTGGGTCTGCATGTGGGTCCTTATGTTGCACAATCCTTGGTGGTAGAAGATAACATCTTTACTTACCCGTCTGCCAGTATTTTCCTGTGCACACAGAAGGGCCTTAAAATACAATTGAAAAAAACATACAAATAAATAATAACACATCTTGTCCTTAAACTTAATCTCAATGACATAGCAACAGCTGCTTTGAAGGGAAGGATTCAAGCAAAACTAAACCACAGAAAACAGTTACCAAAACTTTAGCTAATGCCTTGAAGGGGCCGCACGATAACCTTTGATGTCTAGTTCAAGTCTTAAATCTGTGGGAGCAATGGCTTAGTAGCCCTGAAGCCCTAAACCATGGAAATCCAATTTTGACTTAAATAAAAAACATTTTGTTGAAAATGGTTTCATACATTAAGAATCCCTGATGCATATCTTTTACTAATTTGTCTTTAATCTTCTGGAAAAAGGAATAATTTTGATATAATCTACATCACAAAACATAATGCGTAACTCAAAAATATACAAAAGTAATTATTGCTATTAACAAAATGTTGGAGAATTTTAAAACTCTATGAAGAGATATTTAAGGAGACAGGATAAGCAACAATTCTTAAAATGATAGAGTTCTGAAATGCATACATATGCCCAGAGAAGTCTAGTTTAATATTAAATGTATCCATTTTTATGTACTTTGATTACTTACAAATATTTTTAAATGTGTGAAATCAGAATTTATATTACAGAATAAATGCTAATTTTCATAAAGTAGACTTACTTTAGATCTATTAAGTGTGTTTAATCATTCAACAAACATCAATCACACACTCTTGCATGATACTGATATACTGACTGCATAGTAAGACATTGATTTTCAAGGATCTTTCAGTTCGATAGAGGTGATAAGTTAGTAAGAACAAGTAATAACAATACAAGAGATAAAACTCTAAATATTGTTCAATTTCAGTTATAAATATAAGTTCTAAATAAACATTTGGCAATGTAATTATGAGCCATAACCAAGTAGGTTTGCTAAGTGAATTTATATATATAAAATGCCTGGAACATATGTAGTAAGTGCTACAAATGTGTTAACTATTAGCTATTTATTCCAGAAATATAAGGATGATTCAACATTATGAAAAGTGTCTAGTTTTTTTCATTAACAAGAAAGAAAAAATGCATTTGTCAATATATACAAGAAATACACTTGATAAACTTCAATAACAATCAACCAAAAACCAAAACCCAGCAGCTATAGTGCTAAAAGGCAAATGGATAAAGCATCATCATTAAAATCAGAAAATAGTTAGGGATAGCTACTTTATCAATCAGGGGTCAGTCAAGAGGCATACACCACACCAGTTATTTTAGCAGAGAGAATTTAATATAAAGAATTATTACCTAGGTGTCAACTTCACAAGGTAGCATAAAAACAAAAAGAGAACTTGGGATCACAGAGGTAGCAATTGCAGAAAGCAGCTACCACTATATGATGGAGTGGGATCAAGAAGAGAAGTTGGAGTTATTAAAACTTAGAAGCTTAGAGAAAGGCCTTGTGGAAATGAAACGCAGATGTCATGTATCTGTGAGATGGGGGTGCAATGAGGTGGTTCCTACACATGTTAGAAAACTGTTCATGGGATTGTCCTGCTGCTATGGGAAGGAACTGCTGTCAAGATGAAGCAGCATTGGTAGGATGACGCTCATAGAACAGGGAGCAAATAAGAAGTGACCAGAAAACAAACAGTAAGGAACAATCCCTGCTTCCTTCTCCTTCCTGGGAGCTCTCTGCCAGTGAACTCTTTATCAGCACAGTTTAACAGGGAGCCAACTTGCAAAGCAAAAACACGGTTGGCTGAATTCCAGCCCCAGCATCACAAGCAAAGCATCAAAGGTTAGGTTTGGAATGAAGAGTGGCATGTTTGCTATCACCATTATTATTCAAAAATTGGAAACTTAGGCTAATGCTGAAGGTAAGAAAACAAAATAATAACAATCAACATAAATACTGGGGGAGGGCAGAGAGAATTCACTTTATTTGCAGAAGATGTTGTTATACTTAGAGAACTCAAGAAACTATACTAAATTATTTTTTTAAATAAGAGACTAAGGTATGGTGGCAAGATGTAAGATAAATATACAAATATCAATAGATTTTTCTCTGTACTTGTTGCATCAGTTAACTTTGTTCTGTAGCAAAACAACCCTGATACAATAGCAAACATTTACTTCTCACTGACATTCCATGAGGCCCGAGGGTTGGTGGTGGGAGATACTCTTCCATGAGCCTCTTGTGTCCCTATGTGTCCTGCTGGGTATGCTAAGCCTTTAAAACCCTGATCATTTTTTTACCCAGCCATTCCTCAGGGTTGAGTTTGCAGTGAGCAACCTTGAGGCAGAAGGTAACACCTACCTCTGGGGCAAAGAGTAGGCTTGCTTACTGCTTGCTATGACATGATGGGATTTCAAGTTCACTGTCCCTCTCCTGTGATGCAACCGACTTTGTGTTCAGGCGTGTATCCGGGCCCCACCATGGGAATGAAGACTCGGGGAACCAACACAAACGTGCTGACACTCACTCTGGCTGCTGTCTTTTGTCTCTGGTTCAGGAGTTGTGCCTTCTGTCAGCATCCATGCAATGGGCAAATGAACGTCTTAACTTGAAAGTAAAGTAAAATATGACACCCTTCACAGATCTTGATGGTTGGCAGCTACTCTGCTCCAAGCTACGGGTTGGCTGCAGGTCTGCTTCATGAGCATTCTTGTTCCAGGATCTAGGCTGAAGAAGTAGGCCCAACCTGGCCATGTTCATGCCAGAGAGCAGGAGCTCAAGAGGACAAGTATTATCACACACTTGAATTTCAAGCTTCCGTTTGCTGTGCTTATGTCATATATTCATTGGCCAAAGGAAGTCACATGGCCAACACAAATGGGGATAGGATGGATGTATGTTTCATCTCTAAGAAGGTACTGCAAATGATACCCAACAAGCATACCTCTCTTACCATGGAGGAAGTAGATAATGACCAATAATACAATCTACCGTACTAGTGATAACCACTTAAACATAAATGGAAAAGAAAAGCTTTTTCATGACCGTAAGAAAATCTAAAAACAAAAAATTTAACAAAAGCTACATGAAAACCTTTTTTTCCTCTTGAAAGATGTAAAATAAAACCTCAATAACCAGGAGTTCCCTGGTGGTCTAGTGGTTAGGATTCTGGGCTTTCACTGCCATGGCCCAGGTTCAATCCCTGGTCAGAGAACTGAGATCCCACAAGCCGTGTAGCCAAAAAACAAACAAACAAAACAAACAAAAAACACCCTAAAAACACCTCAATAAATGAAAACTTATGTTATTAGATGGAAATACAGTATGATTAAAAAAATTCCTTCCCCATTTTAATAAATTTTAATGCAAAGTGAATCAGAATCTTAAGTTTTTGGTGTTCTTTAAAATGAAAATGAGTAATTTGTCTGTATGGTCAAGGGGGATTCCCCCATGAGAAGCTGGTAAGTGATAAAGCAAGTTGCACAAAAATGTGCAATATAACGCTCTTTTTATATGGTAAAAACACTATGTATTTGTGTGTTAATATAAATATGTATTTGCAGGAGCATGAAGAAGAGGATGGGTACGTAACTTGATTTACCTCAGAAGGATGAATTGGTAAGAGAAGGGGAATCATTCTTTTTGCTTTTTATATCTCTGTATTGTTTGACAATGGAGTTAGCCCAACAGCAAATAAAGTCAGAGAATCATAAAACTATTTTAAATCTTGTCTAAGTCTCCATTAAACAGTGGCTTGTTTTAGGCCGACATGGGTAAACACACAAAACGAGCAAATATTTTGCTTCCTGGGCTCAGGTATGAGGGGAAACTAGGGGGTCGTCTTCTGCCATCAGCATCACTTTATTCTTCAAAACCAGCTTGGCACTCTTGGAAACACTCCTCATTAAAAAAGAATGATTTTTTCTATAAGGCAACTGAAGATGCCAGCCAAAACACAAATCTGATGAGGTTCACTTGTATATCAAGGTTGGAAGCAGGTTATCACAGACAACAAGCATTCAACTTTTTTGTGCCTAAGTACACTGATCAAAGGAACCATGTCGTCCCCACCATGGGTATCATGGCATTTATTTACTTTTCTAATTTAATTTTTATTTTATATTGG
Organism: Balaenoptera physalus; assembly: GCF_965194825.1. Taxonomy (NCBI): domain Eukaryota; kingdom Metazoa; phylum Chordata; class Mammalia; order Artiodactyla; family Balaenopteridae; genus Balaenoptera; species Balaenoptera physalus. Next base: position 177,205,277 of record NC_138883.1, on the reverse strand, counting down.
AATATAGTTGATTTACAATGTTGTGTTAGTTTCAGGTGTGCAGCAACGTGATTCAGTTATACATATACATATATTCATTCTTCTTCAGATTCTTTTCCCATGTAAGGTATTACAGAACATTGAGTAGAGTCCCCTGTGCTATACAGTAGGTCCTTGTTGATTATCTATTTCATATATAGTAGTGGGTATATGTTAATCCCAAACTCCTCATTTATCATGGCATTTAAATTGGATTCACACAAACCTTATTTTTATACGGGTAGATCTTATTACTAGAGTGCAGTTCTCTGTGGTATATAATATTAAACAATATTAGAACATATTAAGAAAAACTGTAATGGCTGTAAAGATATTGTATAAAGTATCTCTTTTAATCACTGGAGGACCAAACTTCACAATGCTGGAGAAATTCTCAGGGAACAATGCATTCTGAGTGTTCCCAAAAGTTTCTTTGAGAGGATATTTCAAAGCTATTCCAGAATTTTTTTCCTCAAATTCTATAGTCGGGCATTAGAAAGTCTTACCTGTTGATGCCACATTTTTAAGTTTTGCAAAAGATCACATCCTGGCTTTTTCCTCCCCTTAATCTGATGCATCTTATGATTGTCCTCAAGAACATTGTGTTACGCCATATCTTTAATGCGTGACTTGTGGTTAAAGATGGTGTGGAAGTAAAGAAGCTGTTTCTCAAGGCTTTGGGGCTACAACCAAACCAATAACATCTTTGACGCCCTTTCAAAATTCTTCTGAACAAATGAGCTTAAAAAAATTGATTGGAATGTGCAGGGATGATGTTCCAGTAACATTGGATTCACAGTGAAGAATTCAGCAGGGAAAAAAAATCAGATTTCTTCACTGGTGAGCATCTAAAACCCTGCCCAGCAGTCTATGAGAACTACTCATGTCGTTATCAAGGTAGTCAACCCCATGAAAAGTGCGAGAGTACACGCCTTCCTCTGTGAATATTTGAATGTTCACGACAAAGTTCTTATGTTCCATCCTGAAGTTTATTAGCCATCAAAAGAGAAACTATTTGGCTAAAGAATGCAGGGGTCCTTATCTTTAGAACATCAAGGAAACTACCATTTCAAACTTTCAAAATGAATAACTTTCATGGGGGTTTGCCATATTTGGCAGATATATTTGGAACTTTGTATGTGGAACCTGAAATTTTAAGCACTAAACGCCAATGTTAATGTTTGTTAAGTATGCTTCAGGCAGTGATAACTAAAATCCAGCTATAGAGAGAACACATTATCGGTACAAAATAATCCCTTCTCTTTCTTCTTTTTTTAAAAAATAAATTTATTTATTTATTTTTATTTGTTTATTTTTGGCTGTGTTGGGTCTTCGTTGCTGTGCGTGGGCTTTCTCTAGTTGTGGCGAGCGGGGGCTACTCTTCGTTGCAGTGTGCGGGCTTCTCATTGCAGTGGCTTCTCTTGTTGTGGAGCATGGGCTCTAGGCACGCGGGCTCAGCAGTTGTGGCTCACGGGCTCAGTAGTTGTGGCTCCCGGGTTCTAGAGTGCAGGTTCAGTAGTTGTGGCTCACGGGCTCTAGAGCGCAGGCTCAGTAGTTGTGGCACATGGGCTCTAGAGCGCAGGCTCAGTAGTTGTGGCTCACGGGCTTAGTTGCTCCGCAGCATGTGGGATCTTCCCAGACCAGGGCTCGAACGCATGTTCCCCTGCATTGGCAGGCGGATTCTTAACCACTGTGCCACCAGTGAAGCACTTCTCTTTCTGACTTAATCCTTGAAAGTAATTTCAGGGGGGAAAAAAAAGGTAAAATAACATCTAGTCTGCCTGCAAGATAAATTCAGGTAATATTTTCCTGATATTATGGCAGAAAACTCCATTTGGAAGGTTGGGAGGAAATTTTTCCTCACTTACATTTCATATTTGCCAAACAATCCCCAGGAGAAGATTTGGGGAATCAAATTTGATTGTGTTGTAACTTCCAAAAATAATTTGGAAAAATTTGGGATAAAACAAGTTTTTATTTTACCCCAAATAAGTGAGTTGTCCTTGTACACCCCTATCCAATTTTCATGACTGTATCTGTGAAACTTTTCTCTTGAATTTTTCTATTTGTGCTTGTGAAAACAAAGCAGCATGATAGGCTTGGTGTTAAAAATGGCCTGTATTGTGTTCCTGCTTCCAAAATCCCTTCCAAACTCTTGCTTCCAAAGAAAGCTTGAGAGTGGGCTCCATAGTCACATAAAATCACAGAACTAAGATGAAAAATGTAGGTCTCTTAAGTTAAAAATTAAGTCTTTCTTCTAAAATACAGTCACCTCTATGTATTTTAACTGTGATCTTTAATCAATTCTACCATTTAAAATGGAGTCAAAGGAAACCATGGATTTCAACAAAGAGTAGGTTAAAATGATTCTTGCCTCATTTTTTGCTGCTTCAGGAAATGTACCCTTATCTGTAACAATATAGAGCTGATTGCAATTCCCTTTATGCTTCTGTGCCTTCTCAGATTATGATTTCCTAAAATTCACTTGTCCTCAATTTATTAGCTAAGCAATTAATTCCTTGTCCTTCAAATCTCTGATCAAGGAAGTCCCTTGCTCTGGAGAGCCTGGTCCAGATGGAGGGCCCTTTCCTCACTTTTCCACAACACTCTGTGGAGCTTTTATCCTGACACTTTCCACACACTGTGCACCTCATGCTGCCCAGGACCATATTGTGTTTGGTTTTATACGTGCAGCCCCTCGCTGACTGCCTATTGCATGCTATTCTCTCAACAGACATTTTGGTTGTCCAATATGTGTAGATAAATACATGCAGATATACATGTCAGAGAGAGTAGCTAGAGAAGAGTCAATGATTAACTAGGTAGTGGGGATAGTGGGCAGTCAGGAAAACCATTACAGAAGAGGTGACAGCAAATAGGATTCTACAACTGAATAGGCTGTGCCACATAGAGGCGTGAGTTGAAGGAAGCATGAGAGGAGAGACTCTTAGACAGGGAAAGGGTTAGTATAGGAAGGAAGGGAGAGAGGAAGGAAGGAAAGGAAAAAGGAAAGATAGAAGGAAGGATTGATACATGGATGGATGGATGGAAGGATAGAATGAGGGAGGATGGATATTAAGCAAAGAGGCAAAGAAGTATGAGGAGGTCTAAGGCAATGGGGAAGGGTGGGGACCGTGTTAACCTGGAGGGTACATGATTCATTCAAGAGGGGAGCCATTACCAGGCTTTTGTAGATTCTACTCATGCAGGAATTTGGAGCCTAATATTAGCATATCTTTTTCTTTAAGAGAAGCTAGAAATCAGATATGAAATCTCCCAATTTTTAGATCTTGGTAAGAAACTTAAAGTCTTAACACAGGCTAGAAACACGCATCCTTGGGCTCAGTTTGTCAACAACTTGTTTTGTGCCCATAACAAGAAGCACGTAGACCGCGGTGAGCAAGTCGTCTTTCACCCCAGGTCAGTGGCCAGGTGGTGGTATGAGAATTACATAGAAACACCCATGTTGTCTCTGTGGCATTCCCTAGCGAACCACGTGTCCTCATCGTGAAGGTCCCCGTCGCTGGGAGAGCACTGCTGGGTGTGTGGGTCACCCTGAGGAATTCCACACTCCTGAGTGGGATGGAAAGGTCAGGAAAAACCACTCCAGATGGATTCATTTCATGCTACAAATTCACGACCAAAAGAAAAGGTGAAGGGGGAACCACAAAAGGCCCACGGACAGAAATTTGGGGGGAACACCTACATTCAGGGCACTTGAGGAGAAGAAAGGGAAGAAGGTCGTGAGGAAAACAGGGGGTTTGCCAGGAGGGCTGAGGGAGGAAAGCCAACGAGGTCACTTATCACAGGGAAGCTCAGGTTATTTAGTGCCCTTGTTTTTATTAATAAAATGACGTGAAAAGTCATTTTAACAACCATTAAATGATTTCTTCAGCCTTCTTTTGCGTGCAGGTTCAAGAGTTAACACTCCCTGACAAACAATGCAGCTTAAGAAAGGAGGTGGGAGGCCGTTGCACATCTGCTTTGCTTTAACCTTTCTCCACAGGAAAAACAGTCCTGACGACTTGGACCGGTTTTTAAACTTGGAATTGTCTTACATGGAGCTGAAAAGCCCTCACACGCAACGAGATTAATCTCGTGGCGTTGAAACCTTTGGAAACCTGGCATGGAATTTTCTTCTCAGACTGGAAATGCACCTAAGAAAGGGCTACAATGAGTAAACAGATATGGGGAAATGTGTAACCTCATTAGCAATCCAGGAGACACAGATAAAAGCCGCAACGATACCCTTCAGAGCCTTGAATGATGCTGGTTCCGAGAGCTGGCTGCTGTGTTAGTACCTCTGCTCTGAAACATTGTTGGAGGTTAGTACAATCGGGACAATTTCTCCAAAAAATAATCTGGCAATGCATTTCAAGAGCCACAAAATATTCTGGTTCTGTAGTTTGGGGAGTTGAATTTGGAATCTCTACAATTAGAAAAAAAACTACAGGTATAAATGTTTTTGTGTCACCTTTATTTACATGATATTCAGTGTGCTTTATTTACATGATTATTCATTAGTTCAGGAGATTTTCTGAGGTTGGTATCCCTAGAAGCAGAGCAATCCCCCTGAGACGGGGATTGTTTTGCAGTGATTCAGTGAGAGCGTTTGCAGGTAAAACCTGCAAGGGAGCGAGGGGTCCAGGATGGGACTGAGGAAGAAGCCAGGTGAACATGTGGATTCAGCTTGAAGTCCAACCTCAACCTGAGCCCACGGGGAGCTCTGGAGCATGAACAGTCCCATTGGTTGTCCCCCCTTGAACAAGGGGCTGCCCTTTTGCACAGTGCGGGTCGTTGGCTGAGTGTAATGACCTGGGGGGAGGGTGGGATCGTCCCTGCCTTTCCAGGTGAGGCAGCTCCTATCAACTCTGGAGAAGGGTTCAGCTCATAGCACCTGGAGGATGGATACCCCAGCCTGGGGATGGGGGTCCGGACACTGGCGAGCACATCTCTCCTCTCCAGGTTGGAGATTATCATTGGTGTGTAGAGCCCAGCTCAGCTCATCAAGTCTAGTATTCCTTGAGGGCAGATCTCCTGGAGCCCACTCAGGTTTCGTCACCGAACCCTATTTTGTTTTCTTCTGGGGACAACATACCCCTTTATCTGCAAGTGGTTCTTCCACTGGGAGCTCCTAAACTGTTTCTCCAAAACCACCCCCCCTTCCCTCCGCCCCATCTTCTACCCCTGTTCCAGCCATAGGTGAGTAGCTGAAGAAACTGACAAAAACAGGAAGGAGACGTTGGTAGATGTGAGGCAGAAGTGTGGCTCTCACAGGTTCAAAAGTTGGGGACTATGTCTGTTTTTCTTGTTGGTGCCAACCCGATGTATCACAGTAACAGAACGCATGAGTCAGAAGGTTGTCCGGTCCCCTTGGCGAGCATCTGTCCTGTTCTGGTTCAGCCTTTGGAGTGTGTGCCTTTTCATCCAAAAGTGTGCTCCCTTATAAAACCCTCTGAGTGATACCAGGCGTGGCGAATCCGGCTGGTCTTTTGTATACAGTCTTCTCAGCTTTAGTTTCCACTGCCAATCTTTTTGTTTATCTTCCACGGAATTTTAAGGAGAAATTGGGAGGATTCTCAAAGCTATCAGGAATGGCCAGTCTTCTGCCAAGTTAATTCAGAAGAGTTTTTAAGAGGAAAAAAAAAAGTGTTTGCACATTTGAGAACTTTTTTGAGAATGCCTTCGAAGTGATGTCTTTTTGCTAAAGACTTCCTGTTTAAACCAGATAGTCTTATTTCTACATACACTTGAGAAATAAATGATAAATATGCAAATTCAAAAGGAATAAATGAAAAGCACTGAGGTTTTTCCACATGAAGTCTTAAAAATATTCAAAAGACAAGGGGATCTAATGGAGGAATAGGAGCCAAAGATTACAGAGAAGCAGAAAAATTCAGGAGGAACTGAAGTGGTCAAGGGCTTAAGTTTTTAGTTCAAATCCCTGTTCTACTCCTGAATATCTACAACTTTGGACAAGGTTATCTTTCCAAGCCTCAGTTTCTTCAACTGCATAATGGGAATGACGTTTCTTTCCTCTCTGGGCCAGCATGGTGACGGCCCGGGGATGTTTGCCCTGCAGGCTCTGGAGTCAGAATGCCTGGTTTTCAGTTTTGGCTTCACCACGCCCTAGCTGTTTGACCTTAGGCTCAATAACCATTTTCAGTTTCCTTTCCTGAAAAAATGAGTATAATGAGAGTACTTATCTTCTAGGGGATGATTGGAGAATTAAATGAATTAAAACCACTGAAATGCTTAGAAGAATACTTGGCACATAACAAGCCTTAAAACGACCTTGGCTGCTTCAATATCCTGTGATAAACCATAATGGGAAAGAATAGGAAAAAGAATATATATGTATAACTGAATCACTCTGCTGTACAGTAGAAATTAATGCAACATTGTAAATCAACTATACTCCAATAAAATAAATTAAGAGAACAACATTGGTTGCAATGTGTTAGATATTATTATGATTTTTAAATTAACTAATGTATATAAAGAAAATGATAAGTGGTCAATAAATGTTAAAACAAGGATTTGATGTGTATGTATTTCATAGCAAGGGGTATATTATATATGAACACCAACTAAATGTTTCTGATTTGATGGCATCATCACTAAAGACAAATAACTCACACATCACATGACAAGGTAACTGAGGCCTTCTGTGAGAAATATTGACAGATCTAAGTTCATATTATTAATATGGTATATCTTCTTTCTTCATTTCTTTTTCCAAGAATATAAAATATCCCTTATCTTAGCATGATGGATCATACTGACAAAACCGAAAACGAACCAGTCACTAAGAACCAGTCACTAAGAAACAGGCTTTAATAAAATTAGCCCTCCTCTCCAAGAGTGACAAGGAAAGAAAGAAGGAAAGAGAGAGAGGGAGAGGGAGAGACCAAGAGAGAGAAAGAGAAAGTCAGAGACAGAGAGGGAGAGAAACTATGAGAGTGAATGAATAGGACACAAAAATAAAATGGTTTCATAAAGATATCAACATGTAACTTAGAAACTGAAGGCTACAAGGTGTCTATACCCGATCTTAGAAACTAGTCAACACTGAATCCAGGCTACCTTGAACGAAAGGGCATTAGAACAGTATCTCATTTCCAGGCAAATGAACCTCTAAGTTATCTTTTTGGTAACTTCAAGACTTAAAGTAAGGACTTGCAATCCATTTACAGAGATCACAGAGACACATCGAAATTAAGTGTTGAAATGTGTCTTCCAGGTAAAGATAAGACAGGTGTTTCGGCTCTAAGGTGATGTGTTTCCTTACAAAGCTTTGCGCTCTGCAAAATGATTTACTGAAGGAACTGCGTTTATGAAGACATAAGATTACAGCAGGCCATTCTAAACTATGCAACCTTGTAACCAGAGCAGTATCAAAACAAAAATTGGTTCCTGGAATAATAATCTCCAGAGCCCAGTTAGGCAGCTCTCAGGGAGTCTAGAAAATGCCACAGCAAACAAGTGAGTGGCATCCCTGGCGACGTTTACATCAGAACAGAGCTGGCAGGGCTGCGGCAGCACAGATCGGGGAGGCTGTGGGCTGCTGTGAAGGTGGGCGACCCAGGACTTGCTACTCCCCCAAGGCGAGGGCCACAGAGGCTGCACCTGGCTTCTAGGGGAGGGTCTCCCAGAGGCCCACGATGTCTATTTCCTTAAAGGTACAGGTTATAGGTTCCTAGTGCTAGGGTGGTAATCAGGCTGTTTAATTCTTCCTTCTCTGAGGAAGGTTATCATTCTATTGCTGTGGTAACAGTGCCCCTTGCCCAGGAAGAGATCATGAACCCACGCCGTTTCCGGGTCCTGCTGACCTCCTTTCCTAGTGATCAACTGCATGGGAGCTAACTTGCACTGTGGGTCATCTAATGTGATCAAGATGGTATTAAACTGGATACGTTTTTAGAAAAATTACAAAGCAACTTGCTAAGAAACAGGTTGCTTCTGGCTATGGGAAAGAGAGCTACAGTTTGAATTAAAGTGCTGGGGATCTTGGGGGGAAACTGAGACATAAGCACAGTGAGTGAGGTAGATGAAGGCCAAATCATCATAATAAGGCTGAATGCTTAGACTATGTCTAATCCTGTCAGCCCTCAGTATCTGTGGGTTCCCCATACACAGAATCAACCAACCACAGATCAAAATTATTCAGAAAAAGAAATTCCAGAAGGTTCCAAAAAGCAAACCTGGAATTTGCTGTGTCAGTAACTATTGACAGAGCACTTACATGGTGATTTAAAATGTACCTGAGGATGTGCGTAGGTTATAGGCAAATACTACCTCATTTTATATAAGGGACTTGAGCATCCATGGATTTTGGTATTGGTGGGGCTCGTGAAACCAATCCCCCAGGGATGATGAGGGATGCCTGTACGAAGGGATCTTTCTGGGGATCTTTGGGAGTCCTGAAATCCATCATTAGCATTTTCCCAATTTCCTTCTCTCCTGGGGAGGTTGGGACCGGGGGGAGCATGAAATGAGTAAATAAACTGAAATAGGAAGGACCGTTGAAGAGAGAGACAGGGAGGACCAGCCCCCCCCCCGATGTGAACATCAAGGGAGGGGCCTCTGAAGAGCCAGGAGCGTTCGGACCATCATCCCGGCCTCGGCTCCGGTTACAAGCCGAGGAGTCTGAGGAACAAAGCGGCTTGGGAGCCTTTGCACTGAACATCTGTGGGTCTCCGTTAGCTCTTTTTACCCTCGGTCTGTTTCCAGCTGTTTCCAACTTCAAAAGGATGAACGGATTGTGGTGGACTTCAGGAGTTGGAAAGCAGGAGGGTATTTATGGCTGATCCCAAGACTTAGAAGCCAGAGAAGGATGAAAACCTTGACCCCAAGAAACAGGTGGGTGCAGTGGAAATCAAAGCAATGGGACAAACCCAAGAATTCTTGGGAAAAAAAAAGAATCAGTTGACCTCAGGCAAAGAAGCAGCCCAGGGGACTGCCGTCCGGAGGCGGAGCGCCTACAGAGACCCCACCTCCCCTCCAGGGGCAGCCCCTTCCCTCGGAACCGCTCACTGCGTCCTGGGAGTGAGGGGACCCTGTTTCCATTGTCCAGGATGTGTGGGGCGCCTGAGGAGCCCCTAGAGTCTTTGCTTTGGGAAAAGAGACTCTGGAGTCCCACGTTAGAACCGGCAGGCATTCTTCCAAAGGAAATTTTAGGGTGTATAAGCACAAATAACGTAACAGTAGAAACATGCTGGGTACCACTTTTAGCTCAAGACAGTAAGTGATGAGGCCGAAGGGAAAGATAAAGGATGTAACAGAAAAGACTGGAACTCTTGTTTATGGGAGGGGATTCTTGAGCCACCAGGCATGATGTTTGGCTCTGCGGCCAGCGTGGTGCTCAGGAAGCTTGTGTTCACTAAGCTTGGAGCCTGGAGGAAGGAAGAACCAGGCAAGGTCTAGCACGGGAGACGGGCCTTCAGGTAACGGGAGCCGGCGCAGGGGTGGGCTTTGGGTCGGTATCTCCCCGGGTGAATCTCCTCCGACCACAAGCACTGGGCTCACCTGGTGTGCTAGTTGACAAGGCAGACCCCAGCCTGTTCCCCAGACCCACTAAGCCAGCACCCCTGGCAGCGAGGCCCAGGAATCAGCATAGTAACAGCCACTCCAAAACTTTCACATTCTTCTGCATGTTAATAACAGAGAAGCCCTGGTTTAGGTTTTGTTCTCTAGAAATCTGGGTGCCTGGATGATAAATGGGAACAACTATCCAATTATTTCCCAGAACTCTGAAGACTGAACATCCACGAACAGGCCATGCATGCATAGGGTTATAACTGAATAGATCTCATTCCAGTTACAACGCCCCTAACGCACACAATCGCTATTGTGCTGCTTGGTAATTAGGCGTCATTGTGAATGTTTCCCTAAATGATTGCGATTCATGTGGTTTTAAAACATTTCAAGCCAGCATTTCTGCCATCAGCAGGGGAGAGAGGCAGGAGCTGGAGGGTGCTGTAAGGAGCATATCAACTCTTACGAGCGTAGGATCCAGGTTGGGCGTGCCATTCCTGCAGCTGGGACGCCCACGATGGAAGAGGTCATCGCTTCCTTTCCTGTATGGAAGGTGCAGCCAGCCCCCAGTCTCGGCTTCCTGTGCCGTGTGGGTGTTCTCTGAAGCCCTAGCTCCCTGGGCCCTTCTCAGAAGCCCAGCACACTGACCACTGAACTTCCCAGGGCCTGCTGGTCTCTTCCCTGGGCTACCTGGGCTGGGAAGGAGAGTTGGGTCAGCCATCGTGAGCAGCACAGCGTGAAGATAGATGCGGAAGATTCACGTCCCAGGACAGAAGAGCCACAGGCTGTCCAGTCCAGGCCTCTCATCTTGCTGGAGAGCACGGAGCTTCTGAGGATTAGAGTGACTCACCTGAGGGCACAGGACTCATTCAGGGCAGCTCTGCACCCTGACTTTGGGTCCTAAGTCCTAACGCAGTGCTCCTCCTTTTCCATCTGCCCCTGAGCTGGTTTGGCTCTGGCTGGGCAGAGGGCGAGCACCTGACTCACAAGAACTGTATGCCAGGCACAGCTGGGCCTGTGAAAAGCTTCCTGCTCTTTCTCACGTCACCAGATGGCTCCTCTTAGGCACCACTCCATTTTATTGGCATATTAAAATCACAACTCAGAATCAGCGTTGGTGGCAGGATCTTAAGCCCTTGGGAAAGCAACATGGCAGATCTCTTACTTTCCGTTGACGGATTATTGAACATCATGTTTTGGACTCCTATTTGTTATTTTCTAGCAAATGTTCTTAGTGCGGCCAAGGGGACCAAAAATAAATTCCAGCATTACTTGTGGTAACTTTGAGAAGCTGAGGTCATGCAGCTTGGAAATACAGTGAGGTCCTGGGGACAGACGTGGCTACACTCAGCCTGGTTACATTTCTCTGTGCTGAGGTCATCAACAGGGCTGGGGACTTCCTAAGAGACGAGACAAAGTCCCTGCCCAGAAGGACTGTTCCCAGAGAAGTTTATGTGTTGCACAGAAGCGTCCTCAAGTCTATCAGAACTTTCCACATAAGAATAGCCATGCCCCATAACAGTCTAAAGTTTGGGGAAAAAATAATCAAAGCCCTTCTTATTTCTCCACCTAGTTACCAAATAGCATTGAAAACCAAGCAAGGCTTGTGTTTTAAAAAGGCACTTCTGTTCTTCTTCACAAGTGATCTTCTTTTCAGCCTAAGTGAATGTGAAGATGTCAACCTGGCAGGTGATCCAGGTCCTTTACAAGAGTTTATCCTCAGCCCGAAAAAGCTCCCAGAGGCATCACACAAGTGTGCTTACCTTCCGGCAAGAGATGCTGTATTGTTCTACAGGGAAAAAAACCTTTCAAGCGCCTGTGGTTTTTAGCCAAGGACGAGCAATTTGGCAAGTTTACCAGGACAGGCTGCTAGATAATTCTTCTGAAAGAGTGGTGGAAATCTTTGACTCTGCAGGTCTTGTCCAAGAAATCCCCAAGGGTCCCACATCACTATGAACTCCCCATTTTTCTTTTTGGAACAAGTAAATGATTCTGTCAAGAATAGATCCCGTGGTTGCAAGGAAGAGAGAACAAATTTTTTAGTAGAAATTCAGTCATCACTTCACTTCTCTGCAAGAACGAACGGGGGAAAGGTGTTAGTGGCATATAACCAACTATAATAGCTTCAGCTATGTGAACCTCTTTATATATCTTGGAATTTTTGAAGCTGAGGTTGTCTGTGCCAAGATACACTTGGGCAATACAACCTGAGAAAACAAAGTTTTAAATAAAGCACTCTGACATCTTTTTCTAATGACACATGCAATTTTGTAATAGACTGAGCTTACGTCTTTCCTTCCAGCTCGGGAGAAGGCAACATCATCTGAGTCTGGCCCCAAATCAGGAAGAAAGCTGGGCTTGGCTTCACCCCTGGGTTCTCTGTGGCAGCTGGTCCAAGAGGCAGACAGAGAAACCATACATCACCCCCTTAAGCTGAGAGTTTTGGGGAATCTGTTCCCGTTCCCTTGGTTTCTAAATATAAATATGTGCGAAGATTTGGGCTGGGAATGGGCAATGCTCTTAGGTCATTCTGGACCCCAAGGAAGGTGGGATGAGTTCTCTTTCATCTGGAGAAGTTACCTGGGAAACTCCAAGTCATCTTTCTGTAGGCTGATCACAGTAAGAGCTCCATTTTCTCCACGAGAGCCAAACTCAAAGTTAATATGATTTTCTACCAGTTTCAATATTCTAATTAAATACCTGGCTTTATTTTTTTGGAAGAAAGAAAGCAGAACCTTCATTTGAGTCATAGAAGTAACCGTATCTTTGGCTTGTATTAAAGGCTGGTTGGTCTCCCAAGCTCCGTTTGAAATTCACAACATGGGAATTTTCATAAAAGCAATTGAAGTTACAGTGTCTCCATGAACTCCCAGGGTGTACTTCTATTAACAAAAGATGTTTTGCTTTACTCACACCTGCTCGGTTCTCCATGGGGGCTCAAGCGATACACATTCCAATCGAGCAGCGTCAATAAAATCAAATAAAAATTAAGTTCCAGGGGATGGAATGGAGATACACAACATTACCACACAAAGTCCATTTGAAAAGGAGCTGAAATATTGGAACTGGTTTTCTAAGCAGAAAATGGTTACAGAAAAATAGATTTTTCAACTGTAAATCATATAGTTTTGACTTGGTGGAATTCTCTTTCTGCAATTCTAACACGTTTTCCTTCTGTTTCTCCCTCTGTGTGTGTGTGTGGGTGGGGGATGAGGGAAGGGAAGAGAAGGGAACAGGGATGGAGAACATTTGAAAGAGGTAGAAGAGGGATTTCCCTGGTGGCACAGGGGTTAAGAATCCACCTGCCAACACAGGGGACACAGGTTTGATCCCTGGTCTGGGAAGATCCCACATGCCCGTACGCCACAACTGCTGAGCCTGTGCTCTAGAGCCCGCGAGCCACAACTACTGAGCCCGTGAACTGCAACTACCGGAGCCCGTGCACCTAGAGCCCAGGCTCCGCAACAAGAGAAGCCACCGCAATGAGAAGCCCGCGCACCACAACGAAGAGTAGCCCCTGCTTGTCGCAACTAGAGAAAGCCCGCACACAGCAACGAAGACCCAACGCAGCCAAAAATAAATTAATTAATTAAAGAAAAAGAAAAAAGAAAAAGAAAGAAAGAGGTAGGAGAAAAGAGCTAGCGAAATAGGAATTTCTTTTTTCTCTTTGAATGTTACTGGAAAGAATTACAGAGCTATCACAAAGTCTGCCTAAATGAATGTGTTTATACGCATTAGATTATGGTCTTAAGAAAAGAAAACTTGTGTTTCCTTACTCAAAGTCCATGAAATCCCACTTGTCTTAAGAGGCCTTCTCTCTGCTGGGAAACAAGGTAAGAACTTAATTCCCCTAACTGCCAACACGTTCATTTTCAAACACAGTATTAACATGGCTAAGGTTTGTTCTGAGAATCACAGAACATCCGCAGAGTTTGGCATTAATAGTGCCCCTTCCACACACACACACACACAGTCACGCGGAGCACATAGAATTCTAGGTGAAAGGCAAGGTCCCTGCCTTTAAAGAGCTTTCTCCTTTTGGGGAGCAGGAATGTGACAGATATGTGTGTGATAGGAACAGTGTTTCTGTGAGAGGGAAGAGTTCCTTGTTATTCACAATTTTCTGGCTGTTTTTGAAGGAAGGGGGGATCCCGAAGGGACCGTTTAGGGGGAGTTGATGGGTGTGAGGATGCAGGGCTGGGGAAAGAGCTGTAGCTCTGCCTGGGAAGGGGACATATTGGAGTGGGGGAGGGTGCGGGGAGATCCCGGAAGCAGGAGATGCTGGCCCAGAGCTGTGAAGGGCTAGTAAGGAGAGCAAGGTGAGGCCGCCTGTGGCTGAAGAGAAGCTCTGGAAGGGGACCAGAGATGTACGATGGAGACTTCTCTTGATTTTTTTTTTAATTGAAGTATAGTTTATTTGTATCATTTTTTTTTAAAGATTCCACATATAAGCGATATTATATGATATCTGTCTTTGTCTGACTTACTTCACTCAGTATGATAATCTCTAGGTCCATCCATGTTGCTGCAACGGCATTATTTCATTCTTTTTTATGGCTGAGACACATTCAGACTGAAAGTGAGGGGATGGAAAAAGATATTCCATGCAAATGGAAATCAAAAGAAAGCTGGAGTAGCAATACTCATAACAGACAAAGTAGACTTTAAAATAAAGAATGTTTCAAGAGACAAAGAAGGACACTACATAACGATCAGGGGACCAATCCAAGAAGAAGATATAACAATTGTACATGTATATGCACCCAACATAGGAGCACCTCAATATAAGGCAAATGTTACTGATTTTTCATTCATTCATTCATTCATTCATTCATTCATTCAAACGTCTTTCCTAAGCACCGCTGTGCACCAGGCTCTGTTAGATGCCGGAGACAAGGCAGACACCGGCCCTCAAGAACCCTCCGTGAAGGGTCTCACTGCCTTGTGGAGGGCATTTTCTCCTGAAGAGGGTAGGGAAGGACTCTGAGACGTTGTCAAGGCTGGCACGGGGTCGGGGCACGGAGGTGCCAGGGAGCACTGCCATGCCTGCCCTCCTCACATTTCAGAGGGGTGTCTGCAAAGGATAAACCCAGCGTACTGGCTCTGACTTGTTGTAATTGACTTGATGACCAAGAGTTGAAAGCATCGAAGTGTAGGAAGACCATGCACATCTGTCAGGAATGTGGAGGGAAGGGAAAGTTTGCTTTGGACCGGGTTAGTGACTTCTCAACGTGTTAAGGTGACTTTACCTAATTAGCTTGTTCTTTCACCTTGGTCTGGAACAGTCTTGGGAGTTTAATCCTCCAGAGCAGGTGTTCTCACAGAGGTGTCCCCAATAAATTGGAATGAGTTTGGAGGGGCGCTATAATTTCTTACTAAAATTACCAAAAGTGGGCGAATGAAGCCACCAAAATGTTTAAAGTGAATATAATAAAAAGTTGGATACTTAAAAACAGCAACCCCCCCCCCCAAAAAAAAAACAAACTCAGCCTTCTCTACCACTGTAACATGTGACAGTTTAATGTTTGTGTTTGCATGCATAACCCAATGAGCGTTCCCAGCTTGGTAGCTATAATTCCACTCCTTTCTGTCCCTTTCAAGAAGGAAATGCAAGTGAATACGAGAGAGATTATTGTAGGTATGATTTTCCTTAAGGCTACTTCTGGGATCAGTGGAAAGAGTGTGTGATTGATTGATAATGTCCGTCTTGGATACAGGAAGGGGGTGTGGCAGTGCATTGCCAGGTATTTGCCTTTTTGAGTTAGATCATTTCTATGAGTTCCATGGTGTTGCAGCTCTTTAGTTTGCTTTGTGTTCTAGTCACCTATATTGTAGTCATCTGGAAAACTCTATCTTACACAGTTTTGATGAACTCATCTCACCTAGCCCAGCCACATCCTGCACCAAAGGGGCTCAGTAGATGTTGTTAGGATTCAGCTGACTTTATATACCATTTGGCTGAGGGCTTCTAACCTGGGTGTTCTCTTAAAATTATGGAACGATTTTACAAAGGCAATGCCCATGGCAACCCCTGTGCATATAACACTCAATATAGACAAGGTACACAAAATATTTTTCTCAGTAACTGTCCTAATAGAAAAGAATACATTTGGATCAATAGTAAAGCTGTATTCAACCAGAAATTTGGGGGAATTGATTTTTTTTCAGAGCCAGTGCTTTTAGGAACCCACCAAGCACACATGGCCACTTTCCTGACTTGGTAAACACGGTCCAAAGGGCCCAATGGAAGCTGTGCAAGCATCTCATAGCCCTCACACTAAAGATTATTTGGATGGGGGAGATTGGGTCAAAACTGTATGAACTCAGGTGGCCACCAAAAGTTGCTCTTAAGTAAATAAATAGATACATAAATACACAAATACATAAATAACCAACCAATCTGGGCTCTCAGAGAATTTTGCGGATAGCGACCTCTTTATGAAAAGACCAGGTAAAGAAAAATAAATTCAATAATTAAGCATTCTGGTAAGCCAGGAGCAGATAATTCTAGGTTCTTCTATATCTAGTTGCCCAAACATGGATAAGAAGTTAGAACCCTGAACTACTGAACATCTGATGTAACATTTAGTCTTTCATGGCTTGCAGGTCCCATGCCTGGATTAATTGATTTAAAAATCTCACTTCCTGGTATTTATGGTTCCTTAAAGCTTCATTCTTGCAGCATTTGGAAACAACCAGTAACCACCTTGAAGAAGGCAGCTCCACTTGTTCTATAAACTTACCTCCAGCTTGAAGAATCGTATAAAGCAAGCAAATAAATAAAAATAACTACTGCTGCAAGATGTTTGAAGGAAATTCTTCTTTTGAGAGGTAGCCTAATGTCAGGGTTGAGAGCATGGAATCTGGAGCCCAATGACCTAGGTTCAAATCCAGCTCTGACATTTACAAGCTGTGACCTTGGGCATGTCTTTAGCCTCTGTGCTTCCCTTTCCTCACCTGTAAATGAGGATAATCTCAGAAAATATTGCATATTCTGGTATGTGGACAGTATGCCTGGAAAGTCACTATAAGGCATGGCTGGGGCACTGCATCACCTGATGTGAAGTCATTAAAATCATCTTTAAGTTGTCCTTTTCTAAGCAACCAATTAAAAGTTCTTCCTGATTACTGGATTGACTGCTGTACATGCAAAGATCTACCATGTGTTACTGTTCTTTAATTATAGGTGAATGACATCATCGCTAATTATCAGAGAAATGCAAATCAAAACTACAGTGAGGTGCCACCTCACACTGGCCAGAATGGCCATCATGAAAAAATCTACAAACAATAAATGCTGGAGAGAGTGTGGAGAAAAGGGAACCCACTCGCACTGTTGGTGGGAATGTAAAGTGGTGCAGCCACTATGGAGAACAGTATGGAGTATCCTCAAAAAACTAAAAATAGAGCTACATATGACCCAGCAATCCTACTCCTGGCCATATATCTGGACAAAACTATAATTCGAAAAGATACATGCACCAAAATATTCATAGCAGCACTATTCACAATAGCCATGTGAAGACATGGAAGCAACCTAAGTGTCCATCAACAGATGAATGGATAAAGAAGATGTGGTATATATATATATATATATATATATATATATATATATATATATATATATATATATATATATATAATGGAATACTACTCAGCCATAAAAAAGAATGAAATAATACCATTTGCATGGATGGACCTAGAGATTATCATACTAAGCAGAGTAAGTCAGAGAAAGACAAATGCCATATGATATCACTTATATGTGGAATCTAAAATATGACACAAATGGACTTATCTATGAAACAGAAACAGACTCACAGACACAGAGAACAGACTTGTGGTTGCCAAGGGGGAGGGGTGGGGAGGGATGGAGTAGGAATTTGGGATTAGCAGAGGCAAACTATTATATAGAGAATGGATAAACAACAAGGTCCTACTGTAGAGCACAGGGAACTATATTCAGTATCCTGTGATAAACCATCATGGAAAAGAATATGAAAAAAGAATGTATATATGTGTATAACCGAATCACTTTTCTGTACAGCAGAAATTAACACATCGTAAATCAACTGTGTGTCAAAAATTTTTTTAAAAATTATAGATGAGTGAGGTCTGGTGCTCACCACACCCACACCTAGAGGGTCAATTCTCATATACACATGGCCTTTCCAGGTACACGATCCACAGTTATGTTTCATTGATGACCACATTCTAAAGTCTGAATGTCAGCCAGTTCTTTAAAGTGGCTCCAAAATTCTTTCATACAAAGGTGATGTGGGTCTAGTGTCCATTCCCACAAGCAGAGTGGACCTGGACGGCAGGCACTGTGGCTTGAGAACTGGCACCAGGGAGAGGCTGGACCCCGGGCCAGAGCAGCCATGAAGCACTGTGACAAAGGGACCAGCGAACAGTGCAGCTAAGGAAGGAAGCCAGAGGTCAGCCTGACGGCAGCAGTATCAGACCACAGGTCAGAGGAGCAGGAAACAGGTCTAGGGCTGTGACCTGGACAATCAGGGCCAGGTGGGGAAGGGAAGTGGCCAGCAAGATGGACCGAGGCAAATATTTCAGGATGCAGCCTGGGAGCACAGAGAGGATGCCGGGCGCCTTTTGGATCAGAGCCAACAGTATGAGGTGGGGATGGGCCTTCCAGTTTAAAGGCTTTTGCAAATGTCTTTGCTTAAGGTATTCTGAGGTGCAGTATTTATACTATTTAATAATCTGGGTTGGGAGGGAATTCTCATTTCTTCAGAAACTTCACACAGACCTTTTGAATTTTGAGATTGAAGTAAACAGGCTCAAAACTTAATCTCCAACCCCTTCCCTGCTCCAGGCTTCCATACATCAATGCAGGATGCCTCTGGGGGCAAAACTCCCTTAAAATGAAATTACATGAGCAACAGTGGTGGGCATCACGTAGCTGAATGACCAAAGTTCGCTACGTTCACAAGGGTGCTGTCGTACAAGGCGGAAGCTGCACATGCTCACCTCCTGCCCATCCAGGATCCTTATTCTCGTCTTCACCCCTCGACCCGCTTTGTGGTCAGCAGCGTCCTGCTTTCTAAACCACTCACCTTATGAATAGTAGCAGCAACAGCTATGCCCACGTATTGAGTCGTAGGTTGTGCTAACTCCTTTACTTGTAATAGATGACAGGATCCTTGCAACAATCCCAAGGGTAAATGGTATCATTATCCCCATTTTATGGATGAGGAAACTGAGGCTCATAAAGGTGAAGCAACTTGCACAAGGTCACCGGCAATGGGCAGATCTGGAATTAAATACAAGTCTGTTTGACGCCAAAGCCCAGGCTTTTGACCTCTCCGCTGAGGTTCTAATGAGAATGGGTTACAGCTGCTGATGGATTAATTACACCCAGGGAATGTAAGTTTTAGGCCCTGCTCTCAGGATTTATATTTCAATACAGATGTAATTTATATTTTTAATTTATAAAACATATACATGTAAAATATTTATATTTAATATATTTTATATTCATATGTTTTATCTTCAGTTGTGGAACAAAAGCTTAGGTCCCAAATTATTTTTTTAATTTATTTTTTCATTGAAAGTACAGTTGATGTACAACACTGTGTTAATTGCTGTTGTACAGCAAAGTGACTCAGTTATACATACATATATTCTTTTTCATATTCGTTTCCATTATGTTTTATTTCAGGATACTGAACATAGTTCCCTGTGCTATACAGTAGGACCTTGTTGTTGATCCATTCTCTATATGATAGTTTGCCTCTGCTAATCCCACACTCCCAGTCTGTCCCTCCCCCATCCCCCCTCCCCCTTGGCAACCACAAGTCTGTTCTCTACATCTGTGAGTCTGTTTTGGGTCCCAAATTAAAAGGATGGGAGGCAGGAGGGAGAGGGCTGGGTGACAGAGGGGGTGAGGCTGCCTAAGGTCAGGGGTGCTGCAGGGGGTTTGCTTATCCTTTTAGGGCAACCGGAGTGAGTGCTCTGAAAAGGTTGGGAGGCTCTGATCCACTTCTTCCAGAGTCTGGGAGGAGAGGCAGCTCAGGGCTGCCCAGGCCCCTGCCAAACCCGTTTTCAGAGCCTGCACGTATTTGGCCAACGTTCTTATCAACGTGCCCTGTGGCCTGGAGCACCGCCGTCCTCACCACCCCCGAAACCTCAGGCAGACTCGTGCCCCATGCTTTTCCTCCTGCTCTCCATCCGCTGTCCTCCCTCTGAACCTTCCCCTTCCTCATCTCGCCCACGCGATGCTGCTGAGAATAAAAACGGCAAACACATTGTATTTACTATCCAAACACGCTACACATCTTAACTCGTTTGATTATATTTCCTGAGCATTCTAGAATTTTTTTCTAAACAATCCTCTTTGCTCTCCTCCCAAAGGATGTTCTTAAGTTCCTTATATCTTTTCTTACTTCTGATCACCATGTTTTTGACAACCTAGCGTGTCACTAGAACGCGTCCTTTCTGTCAACAGAGGTGCAGACCTGGGCTCCCTCCTAAATATGCGTCACCCCTGCTTTGCCCCTCTGCCCTCCCACCCACCTCCAAGAGCCCTGCTCTAGGGCATTTGCCGCTCTTTCCAGGCCTCTGAGGTGCTTGCCTGTGAATTTACTTCTATTTTCTTCCACGACCCTTCTTTCCTATCGACCACATATTTGCAGAATTGTGACCGTCCCTCAGAATTGGCTTTAAACGTTGCTTCTCCTACTTATTTATCTTTAAGGCATAAAGTCATCAGCTCTGAAACCCGATGCCGGCCACAAACTCGGCCTCCTCTCCCTTCTCCCTGGCTCAGCTGTGGACCAGCATGTAAATTGGGAAGGACCATAAAATAGCGAGTGACAGCTGCACACCCCACACGCTGTCACTCCTCTCACGCTGAGGAAGGTCTGTGGCTGGTCTTCTCTGCTTCCTTCCATCCCCTTCGAGAAAAAAGAAAAGCACTCAGCAGACTTGCATCGACCTTGCCGGCCCGAGGACAAAACAAAGAAAATCTCTTTACAACACACCGTTAAGTCACCGTGAAATCTGGGCCCTCGTTCTCGTGGTTTTGATAAATATGAGGTGCGCTGAAATTAGAGATCATAAATTTGGGAACTGAGAAGAGATTGCCTGGATTTAATAGAACAAGCTGCTACAAGAAATCTGTCTTCTTAAAGTTAATTAAAGGAAGTAGAAATAGTCATGTGTTAGCAGAATCTAGCCCTCCAAGGAATAGTTTGTGAATATAAATGTAGAAATGCATGTACAATTTGTAGGTATTATGTGTATGGATATACAGTGTGTCTGCATTTATATACAACATATTCTGGTTCAGAAGACCTAAATAGACATTTCTCCAAAGAAGATATACAGATAGTCAACAGGCACATGAAAAGATGCTCAACATCACTAATTTTTAGAGAAATCCAAATCAAAACCACAATGAGGTACCACCTCACACTGGTCAGAATGACCATCATTACAAAGTCTACAAAGTCTACAAATAACAAATGCTGGAGAGGGTGTGGAGAAAAAAGAACCCTCCTACATTGTTGGAAATGTAAACTGGTACAGCGACTATGGAGAACACTATGGAGATTCCTCAAAAAAGTAAAAATAGAGTTGCCATATGATCCAGCAATCCCACTCCTGGGCATAAATCTGGACAAAACTCTAATTCAAAAAGTTACATGCACCCCAATATTCATAGCAGCACTATTCACAATAGCCAAGACATGGAAACAACCTAAATGTCCATCAACAGATGAATGGATAAAGAAGATGTGGTACATATATACAATGGAATATTACTCAGCCATAAAAAGGAATGAAATAATGCTATTTGCAGCCACATGGATGGACCTAGATATTATCATACTAAGTGAAGTAAGTCAGAAAGAGAAAGGCAAATACCATACACTATCACGTATATGTGGAATCTAACATATGACACAAATGAACTTATCTATGAAAGAAACAGACTCATAGACATAGAGAACAGACTTGTGGTTGCCAAGGGGGAGGGGGATGGGAGAGGGATGGATTGGGAGTTTGGGATGAGCAAATGCAAACGATTATATAGAGAGAATGGATAAACAACAAGGTCCTACTGTAGAGCACAGGGAACTATACTCAGTGTCCTGTGATAAACCATAATGGAAATGCATATGGAAAAGAACGTACATGGGACTTCCCTTGTGGCGCAGTGGTTAAGACTCCATACTCCCAATGCAGGCGTCCTGGGTTCGATCCCTGGTCAGGGAACAAGATCCCATGTGCACGCCACAACTAAGAGTTCACATGCCACAACTAAGGAGCCCACGTGCCACAACTAAGGAGCCCGCCTGCCGCAACTAAGGAACCCGTGAGCCACAACTAAGACCCAGCACAACCAAATAAATAAATAAATATATTTTTTTAAAAAAGGAGAAGAACGAACATATATGTATAACTGGATCACTTTGCTGTACAGCAGAAATTAACACAACATTGTAAGTCAACTATGTTTCAATTAAAACAAAACCAAAAAAAAAACCCCAAAAAAACAACAACAAAAAATGCAGGCAGCGTAGTAACACCCCAAGCAAAGCTTAAGGCATGGCTTGGTTGTTAAGCCGTTGGCGCCCGTCTTGGAACCCCCACTGCTTTGTGCTGCTGGAGCTGGAACTCAGCACACTCAGTTTCTGCTCCGCTGGATGCCTCCCGATTCGACTCCACCCGCAGGGGGCACAGAGGGAGATCGGAGGCAGGGGTGGGGAGAAGGAGCAGGCCCCCTCCTGCGCGCTTCCTGGCTTGCCAGTTATGCACCGGGGCCCCTCCCTCTGGACCTGGACGCTGGCAGTTGCGTCCATCAGCAGCTGGTGCCAGTCTCTGGCCCTTTCCCCACACCCAGCAGCAGCCCCAGCAGCCCTCCCCTCAGAGCTTTCAGCCCTGGCCCTGCTGCTGTCCCCTCCAGGAGGTCCCAGCTCTGCAGCCCCTCCCCCAAGCCTCTAGGTCTGATGACACCCACTTCTTCCCTTTGTTCCTCCAGCCCCTGGGGACGGAAGCTGCTTCCTGCACTTATTATTCCTCTCTTATTTCAGGGTCTGCCTTATGCATTTGGACTTCTCCAATACCTGTTTAACCAATTTCTTATATTAAATTCTCTCTGCTAGATAGTGTTGTTTCTAGTTTCCTGACTAGTTCAGAAAATTAGGAAATCAAATTATATGTATACAGAATCAACCGTATGAAGCTCTGTAAAAGCAGATGGGGAACAGGGGAAAGTAGCAGAAGGAAATTTACCGAAATCCTAGTAAGTGGCTGTATTAGAGAGTTAGTCTTACAGTGATTTTTTTTTTTTTCTCCCTTCATTCCTACTTTTGAGACTTCTTTTGGTAATGTGGCTACATGACTTTCATAGTAAAAATATATATCTTTATATATTTTAAAAGAGAGGATTTGATGCCCGATAAAAGACTATGTAGCCTGAAGAGAGATGGGTCTATAAAACCAGGTGAATTATAATCTGGGTAACGAAAAGTGATTGCCAATGTGATCACAATTCCACCGCGGGTATCTTTTGAAAAAGAGAAGTGGTGTCACAGCTCTCCAAGGGGGGGGAAATGGTACAGTTCAGAGATAACAAAATGAGAAGATTGATATGAGTCTCCAACAAATTCTACAACAGCCTATTGCATAGATGAGAACGCCGGGAGAAAGCTTGGGTTTACAGACACCATATTATGCCAGATTCACCTCATTTCCTTCTTTGTTGGGTTATTATATGGGTTGATCATGTATTCACTTATTTATTCATTCGCTCATTCATCCAACAGACATTAATTACATAAACGTTCCACGAACTATGCTCCAGGAACTGTCTTGGCAATGAAGACAGAAATACAAGCTTCCCGTAGGAGAGAAAGGTACATGACATTCAGATGCTGTCAACATATGTCCTAGAAAATAAATTGTTCCACTGAAAGCTTTTTATTTTACCTAATAATATGCAAAAGAGATGTCTGTATTTTATACCTGGGCCTCACACATCAGTGACCCACGGCCCCTACTTCTGGTGGGGGATGGATTTCGGGGCCTGGGCAGGATGAAGGAGAGGGTTTGGGGTAAGGCCTGACTGGCATGGGTGGGGTGAGGGACGGTTCAGGGGTGGGGGGGTGTTAGGCGCCATCTGGCCGCCAAAACACATAAAACCAGGCAACATATGTTTTACACACTTGCCCATCACAGCAGGGCCATCAATCTTTCTCAATAAGATGTCTGCTCACTCTCTTGATTTCACACGAAAACTGAATGGTCCACGTATCAAATTCTCTGATTCCCCCTTAAAGCTGCAGTGGTCAAATGCATTTACTTCCTAGTAATAAACAGATTTAGCTGATTAGTAATGGAAGCCATTCCATTCTCGATATAGACACTCCTGCTTTTTTTGGTATTATTTCTGATCTGATTCTCCTTATTAAGTACACATAGGACATTAGAGGGAGGGAATGACTTGTCCACAGTAGGATCTTCTATTCTCAAATCTAAACTTAAATAAATTTCTAACTGTCCTTTTGGTACTCCCTGCTGTGTACACATGTCTTGGTTAAAATTCTAAAACTCCACTATGATGAGGGTTGGGAAGACAAGACTAAAACATTTTAGGGGTTAACCCAGATATAGATGTTCATATATCTTTATTCTTTTTTCCCTCTGATGATAAAGAGAGTGTACCCATACAAATTACAAGCCGATGGGAATTAATCAAGTAGAAAGTGAAAGTTTCCCACAATTAGCAGTGGGGGGTGTTGGAGAAGAAATAAGAGAGGGGGTTTGGTTGACCATGATCCTTGGTAATTAACAGTGATTTTACTTTCAGGCTACAGTAATAGGGATGAATCAAAATGCTCTGCTTCAGGGCAGGCAAGGCCCCCAAGCAAATCTTTGTAATAAAATGTGGCAAAGACTCCAGTGGAACAATAGCCAAGACATGGAAGCAACCTAAATGTCCATCAGCAGATAGAATGGATAAAGAAGATGTGGTAGATACATACCATGGAAGACTACTCAGCCATAAAAAAGAAGGAAATAATCCCATTTGCAGCAACATGGATGCAACTAGAGATTATCTTACTAAGTGAAGTAAGCCAGACAGGGAAAGACAAAAATCATATGATATCGCTTATATGTGGAATCTAAAATATGACACAAAGGAACTTTTCTACGAAACAAAAACAGACTCATAGACATAGAGAACATACTTGTGGTTGCCAAAGGGGAGGGAAGGGCTGGGAGTTTGAGGCTAGCAGATGCAAACTATTATATATAGAATGGATAAACAACAAGGTCCTACTGTAGAGCACAGGGAACTATATTCCATGTCCTGTGATAAACCATAATGGAAAAGAATATGAAAAAGAATATATATACATGTGTATAAATGAATCACTTTGCTGTACAGCAGAAATTAACACAACATTGTAAATCAACTATACTTCAATTAAAAAAAACCAAAAGACTCTCATGGAAGATCAAGAAGAAAACAGTGAGCATCAGGGCAGAGGTGAAGAGGAATGTTTTGGGGATGTGAGGCTAAAGGTTGGTGTTAACTCATATCTCCAGGCTACCATCCTTAGCCTTAAACAACAACCAATTTATTTATACTCCACCATATTTCAAAACTATAAAGTGATCTATTAAAATGTATATAATATTAGAAGAGAAAATGAAAATAAGTTGTGAGCAAGGGGCAAGAGAATTAGGGTAAGAAAAATAAGATTAACCCATGAGTAAGTTTTGGTCCAAAATCAATATTTGTTGAAATAATACACAAAAACCATTTGTAGGCATTCCTATACATTCGCCAAAGATGGACCACAATTTGGTTCCAAGCTTTCAGGTACGCAAACAAAAAAAGAGAACTCTGATCACATTGTCAATCACTTGATTATTGTACTTAATTAATTACTTAAATATACCAATGAATTAGCCATGTAAAACACAACTCTTCATGGTACTGAGTGAGAAAGAATTTTTTCCCGTGGATCTTCATAAAGAAGGCACCGAGTAATGCATGATGTGTCCCAGCGGCCTTTAAAAGTTCAAAAGGCTTACTTCACTCTGTATGACAGGCTCTAGGTCTATCCACCTCGCTGTAAATAACTCAATTTTGTTTCTTTTTATGGCTGAGTAATATTCCATTGTATCTATGTGCCACATCTTCTTTATCCATTCATCCGATGATGGACACTTAGGTTGCTTCCATGTCCTGGCTATTGTAAATAGAGCTGCAGTGAACATTGTGGTACATGTCTCTTTCTGAATTATGGTTCTCTCAATGAGTTTTGTGAAGATGTTTCTTATATCAACTGTCAAGGAGATGAAGTCAAAATACCATCACCCAATTCAGGAAGATAAACTTTATGGGAAAATAAAAATTATGTGGTTTTAGTATATAACTTATCCTGGGGAAAATTATAGAGCAGTAGTTTTTAACCTCTTCTGAGTTGTGGATGACTTTGGAAAATGTTCTATTCATTTATTTTTTTAGAACAAATGTGTGTAGAGACTCTGCCGTGTTCCCGGCAATGGCAGCCATGGAAAAGTACTGCTTGGATCGTCTGGCGTGCGAGGACCCAGCTGCTTCTCTTCCAGACTCACCACCACGTTCGCACCAAGGCCACTGCCCCCCGAGCTGCTCCCGATCCAGTGACAGAGCACAGTAGACAGGACCAGATAGAAGAGTCCCTGCCCTATGGGAGATGACTCTACCGTGTAAGCCATGCTAAGAATTTGGAACTTCATCCTTCAAAATGCTTTTATGTTTCATTTTGTTTTTAAATGCCCACAGCCTTAAAATAGGAGACTTTAAGCAGAGGAGTGTCACCATCAGGGTGACGGAGTTTGTCTGAGTCAAAAGGCTTGACAATTGATAAAGTTGAACAGGTGGCGGGAACGGAGCCAGCCTCGGGGCCCCATCTGTCTGAAGGCAGGGGATCTTCCCTGAGTGTTACGTTTAGTCTAAGCTTTTGAATCACCCACGCTGTAGGGGACAAATGTTGCTGAAACAGAGTCAGAAAACAGAGGTGGGAGGGGAGCAGTCCCTCCCTTTTGTTTTTCTGGAATCCGTCAAGTTTGGGTGCAGCTGATCTGGATTTGTAAAGGTAGAACAAGAAGGCTTCCAGACAGCCAGCAGGACGAAGCAGCCGCGGTGTCCCTCCCGTTCATTCCTCGGGCAGCTCAGCCTCACAACCCCCGTCCTCGGTCTTCGGACATTCTGCTCCCTCGCCCTGGCAGCTCATCTTCCTTCCGGTCTGGCTAACTGGGCTGATCTTTAAGTCCCAACAGTAATGTCCTTTACCCCAAGAACCCACTTCCTAGGCTGGGTCAGGGGCACAAAATGTCCCCTATCACTGTTCACTCAGCTCACTTTATTTTTTATTCATTTTATTTTTCGTTTCCATGATGGTTTATCACAGGATGTTGAATATAGTTCCCTGTGCTCTACAGTAGGACCTTGTTGTTGATCCATTCTATGTACACTAGTTTGCATCTGCTAACCCCAAACTCCCAATCCATTCCTCCCTCATCCCCCTCCCCCTTGGCAACCACCAGTCTGTTCTCTGTCTGTGAGTCTGTTTCATAGATAAGTTCATTTGTATCATATTTTAGATTCCACATATAAATGATATCATATGGTATTTGTCTTTCTCTTTCTGACTTACTTCATTTACTATGATCATCTCTAGGTCCATCCGTGTTGCTGCAAATGGCATTATTTCATTCTTTTTTTATGGCTGAGTAGTATTCCATTGTATATATGTACCACATCTTCTGTATCAATTCATCTGTTGATGGACTTTTAGGTTGTTTCCATGTCTTGACTATTGTCAATAGTGCTGCTATGAACATGGGGTGCATGTACGTTTCTGAATTATAGTTTTGTCTGGATGTATGCTCAGGACTGGGATTATTTAGCTCACTTTAGAAAGCTTGCTTGAAGGGTCACCATCTATGGTTGGACAGGTCACACCTTACAGTGGGGGGCCGTTTATACCATAGTCTATGGGAATAATGTCCCCTGAAGTTGGCCAGGGCACACCCTGTGCAGCTGTACATCTTCACCCTGATTGCTTATTTTGTATGCCTTCCCCCATTAGATTGACAACTCCAGAAAGTCCCAGACCACATCTCTTAGCACTGTCGCTGGTAACTATTAAGCTAACAGATCTATCCTTGTTAATGCAGATAATGGTGAAATGGAATCTCCCCACTTGGATTTATTATACCTAAATTTTTCCTACGCAATGTGTTTGTATTCAGATTTAAATTAGTAAGATCCTCAGTGGCATCTTTGCATTTTTGTTTCATAGGCTGTGGCATTAACGTGACCAGATTTCCCGCCCCTTCTATTTCCTAACAACCTTCATCAAACTGCTCCCTGGAAGGGCGGGCCTCACAGTTGCAGGGATGGATGTGAGCTGAGACGAGTTTTAAGGGCTCAGCAATCTGCTGACCGAGGATGAAAGGAGGGAGTTGAGGACCAGTCAGAAGAAGTTCCACCCCCAACGTCGGCGTCCATCTCTGTGCCCCCTGCCCTCCCCACCTGCAGGGAGGCTAGCAAACTGAGTTCTGTCATCGGGCGCATTGCTGGTAAGAAGGGAGGGTGGATCTGAAGAGGCACCAGCAGTCCTGACACAGACTCGAAAGGAAGACTCTGCTCAGATGCCGAACTGAAAGCAAATGACCACTTTCTACTCACCCAGCTTGGAATATCTCCATATAAGACGAAGGCTGTTTGCCAGGGGGACCTTCTGTGCTGGCCTCTGGGGTTGAATAAAGGCCAAGTATTCCCCACATCTATTCTGCCAGAGGCTCTGCATACAGTTCGGAGAAATTTTCCCTTTTGGTGAATACAACCATCTCTGAAAACATGACCACAAAGGCATTCGGTCCCCAGAGACCCCCGAAGACCAATGATATATGGAAACAGAAAAGGTAATGTAAGAATTCAGAAAAATCATGTCCTGCTTCCTCCTGTAACTCAAGCAAACTACTTTCATAACTTAAAGCAAAAAAACAAAAAAACAAACAAACCCCACAAAACCCTGTATGAAGAATGCTTTCAGTGAAAAGGAGAGCATGAGTCAAGAGACCTCAGGTTGGGCTCTCGTTGGTTTGGAGAATGTGGCAAGATGATCGAAGGTCCCGTTTAAATGGCGGTTGGAAATATGGAACTACGATTTGGGGATCGGGGTCCCAGAAAATGGATTTGATGGCTCATAGAGAAGAGGGGGAAGAGTAGTATAGAAAGAAATGACAAATTCCCAGAGGCTTCTGTTCACCTGCCAGGCTGTCTAAAATAACCAGCACCAACCCCTTCCAAGTCAACCCATGTCTTCAAGGACCAATCAGTAGATAATACAAAGTGCCCATCCATTTGAAAAGAGGGATAATCTGCAACTAAGAAACACACAATGAAGGTGATCTAAAATGATAACTCTTTGGTAGAAAACATGCTTAAAGATGTGTGTCTAAATATGTCAGTATTTACCATGTAATTGAGGAGTGCTTTCTTCCCTCTGAAATTAAATTTTGCAATTTAAGACAACTCACTCTGATGAAAGGACCATTTATTCACTAAGGAAGTTATTTCTGTGCAACATTAATCATCTTAAGCTCAGGGTTTCTCCAGAGGGATAACCACCACTTTATTACAGGAAAGAAACAACATTACTAGACTAGTATCCTCACTAACACTGTAAGATGGAATTTAGAAATATGATGGGCTTTATGATTTCCCTGTGGGCGCCATAATCACCCATGGGCACCATTATCACCAGTGGAAAAGATGGCAACAGCTTTGGGTGCAACAAAAATGACATTAATGAAAATGACCAGGCTGACGTGTTCTTGAGTGCTGATGGAATTCAAGGAAAAAGCCTTATTTGTGAGCAGCTTAAATAGTTGGAAGATCCTGACTGACATTCACTGCCTTAACGATGATGGACTTAATTCCAGAATTTCACATAACGGTGTAGCATGTTGAGAAAAGTGAATAATCCTTACTCTTTTAGACACCCAGATATACATTAAGCATTTTAAATAATGCTCTTAAATCTAAAACTATTTGAGACTATCGATTGAGGCTCGGCTCTGGCAAAAACTGTGCCATCAGAAGAATTCTTTACATATCTCAACAGTCTCTGTTCCCAGGGAAATAGGCATTCATTACGTATTTCAGTATTTTTCCCTTTCTCCCCCCAGCAGAGATGGCAAACATGGTACCAGGATCGCGCTTCTTCCCCGGCAGGCGTCACTAGTCAGTCTCGGCATACTTGCTTGCTAAGCCCAGACCAGCTTTCCAGAGATAACACCTCTGATAGGCCACTGGGTCGGTGCTTGGGTGAAACATAGCTGCCCTCCCTGTTCCCCAAGATAGCTCTACAGACCTGGTTTAAAAAGTTAGCTACGTTCCATATATTCAGCTCTATATGAAATTCCTTTTTATGACTGTCAAAAGTGTTTCTCAATAGGTTATCGGGAAACCAGATATGATTATACATAATTAAAACACCACCAATCTTTTAAACTCACACATGTAGAAGATAAAATATGATAAAATGAATGGTCCGCCAACTCATGTATAGAAACCTGAGTGATACTTTTTATAAATATATTTTTGTATAACGGAGTAAACCCGTAAGCACAGTTAAGTTTTATTGATCTGTGAAATATTAGTATCTGAGAGGAGATCGATTCATCATAGTTTTTTAAATTCAAGCATAGTTGACTTACAGTATTATATTATTTTCATGTGTACAGCATAGCGATATGGTATTTTTACAGATTGTACTCCATTAAAAGTTATTACAAGATAATGGCTATAACTCCCCGTGCTGTACAATATATCCCTGTTGCTTATCTATCACACTTTAACACTGCACTTTTTGCCATGGCAGTAGCTATCATAACATCACACAAAAATAGTCGTCTTCAAAAAATAATCTTATCTTATTAAGGGTTTTTTTTATGTTACCATAAACTGCCAATTAACTTGATTATTAGGTAAATTGTATCAGCAAAAGCTTAGCTCCTAGTGTCACGCTTTGTAACATCTTTATCCTCAAGTCCATTCCCAGAAAAGCCCTCCCCAGACGAGGGTTACTTCCGGCTCTAAACGTCAACAGCCTCAAACGCTGCGATCATTATTTCTTTCCATTGGAAGAGTTGAACCATAAGCCCAAGGCTACTAAAAGCTTACACAGGTGGCAGAGAAATAACCCCAACAGGACAGGAAGACTTCTTAGCTTCTTTTCCATCCTTAACCTGGGGACCATCTCCTTCTCGGGATGTGGAAGAAGCTGGCAGGCAAGCGGCCACCAAGAGGCCTCCGGGGGGCAGGTGTGGGGCAGGCTACCTACTGTCTCTCCTGTGTCACTGTCTCCTGTCTCTTCTCTACTGGACCCCAGGAAGCAACGGAAGAGACCTGGGAGGCATGAGGTGTTCACTTAAGGAAAGGATTTGTGTAAAAGGGAAAGCCAAAAATCTATCACACACACTGGATGTAAGCCAACTGTTTTTTGTTATTTTTAAAAATAATTTTATTTATTTACTTTTGGCGGCGTTGGGTCTTCGTTGCTGCATGCGGGCTTTCTCTAGTTGCAGCGAGCGGGGGCTACTCTTCATTGTGGTGCACAGGCTTGTGCTTGCGGTGGCTTCTCTTGTTGAGGAGCACGGGCTCTAGGTGCGTGGGCTCAGTAGTTGTGGCACGTGGGCTTAGTAGTTGCGGCACGTGGGCTCAGTAGTTGTGGCTCGTGGGCTCTAGAGCGCAGGCTCAGTAGTCGTGGCGCACGGGCTTAGTTGCTCCACAACATGTGGGATCTTCCCGGACCAGGGCTCGAACCCACGTCCCCTGCAATGGCAGGCGGATTCTTAACCACTGCGCCACCAGGGAAGTCCAGCCAACTCTTTAAGGTAAAAGCAAGGCACAGAGCACTTCTCCATTTGCAGTGAACGTGGGGGCTGAGTGTTTGCTGGATTCTCTTTCCTGCCACACGAGCGTTAAGCCACCTGAGGGCAGAGGACTCAGCCCAGTCATTAGCGCTGTTGGGGGATTCGGCTGATGCGGCCTGTTTTCTTATCTGTGAGATGGGGTGATGATTCTTGCACTGCCTGCTTTGCAGCATGGAGGGAGGGGAGGAGGGGAGAGAAATGACATCATGCATGTGTAAGTGCTCTGTCAGTTAGGGCAAGAGCCCCCAGAGAGCCAGTGCTAGGTATTATTTTATTGTCATCCTTACCATCTTATGTCTATCTGATAAGCTTCAGGGCATACAGCTCTTTCTTGGATTCAAACAAGATGAAAGAGAGATTTAGATAAAGTGCAATACTGTCACACTCACCTTCTGGTTTATTTCCAGCCTCCACCTACCCATGGTTTTCAACCCTGACTCAGCACTCAGGATTAATCGTAGGTTTTAGTTTATTAAAAACATACATTTTTGAAGATCCCACTTATAAGTGATATCATATGGAATCTAAAAAAAAGATACAAATGAACTTACTTACAGAACAGAATAGACCCACAGACATAGACAACAAACTTATGACTGCCAAAGGGGAAAGGCGGGGAGCGGGGAGATAAATTAGCAGGTTGACACTAACATATACACACTACCATATATAAAACAGATAACCAACACGCACCTACTGTATAGCACAGGGAACTATACTCAATATTTTGCAATAACCTATAAGGGAAAAGAATCTGATAAAGAATATACCTTTATTTAAATTTTTTTATTGAAGTATAGTTGATTTACAATGTTGTGTTAATTTCTGCTGTACAGCAAAGTGACTCAGTTATACACATATATGCATTCTTGAAAAAGAATATATATTCTTTTTATACATATATGTATATATGTATAACTGAATCATCGAAACTAACACAGGAAACTAACATCTGAAATTAACATAACATTGTAAATCAACTGTACTTTAATTTTTAAAAAAAGTGGAAAAAATAAAATGAAATTTTCATTATGTACTGAAAAAACAACAACAAAACCCCGAACATTTTTTAAACATAGAGAAGTCATGCACAAGCTTTAGCCCAGGACTGGACAGGACCCCAGTGGGTTCTATTTTTAAAAGTTCCACTAGCGATCCTGACGCTCAGCCAGGGTTGGGAACCACACACCAGGTGATCCAGGGCCGCTGTATTAAACCTACACGCCATTCAGACCCCAGATCTCTTTTCTTCCAAGCACACGTCTGGGTGCAATGGGCAGCGATGTTGTAACGTTCCACCGGCAGTGACTTTGCTTGGCCCTGGCCTCTCCTTCTTTTCCTTACCTTCCCAGGAGAAGCTACCCTCCCAGCATCAATTCTGCTCCCACCCTACCTCCTCTTTCTCTAATTAATTGTTATGATGACTTGGAATAGGAGCCACCTGAAGTAAATGTCGGCTCCATCTCTCAGCAGCTAACATCTAACACAATCACCATGAGTAGTATAATGGCTAATGAAACACAGAATGAAATTTATTATACAAAAAGGTATAAGCGTGCATTTCAAGTAAGTGCCTGGGATGACATTTTGCTGAATTCCAATTTTAAACTCAGCATTGAAATTATGTGTTTTTTTGGTTCCAGGTAACAACTTCATTATCAAGACATGACTATGTTGATTCGTACTAATCCTTTTCTCTTGGGTGAAAATATTTTATTATCTTAAATGGTTTCTCTCCAACTCACCCCATCACTGGCATGCATCATTTTAGCAGGATTCATTGTAACCAGCTCAATGCTAGAGAAAGATTTTTGTGGCTTTGTAAATCCTTTTTTGTTTTTTTTTTCCTGAGCTCATTTCTAGTTAAATTAATCTTTCTGTATGTTTGCTGTTAAAATCTTCTCTGGTGGGTACAGGTAAGACCATCAAACTGCTGACATCTAGAACGCTCCCCTTCTCATTTCCCCTAAGTTTTTCAGCACATTCGTATAGTAATACTTCCCAG
This sequence comes from Balaenoptera physalus, assembly GCF_965194825.1. Lineage (NCBI taxonomy): Eukaryota > Metazoa > Chordata > Mammalia > Artiodactyla > Balaenopteridae > Balaenoptera > Balaenoptera physalus. The sequence goes on along the minus strand of NC_138883.1, from coordinate 177,171,748 downwards.
CTGGTAATGGACCCTGCTTCTGGAAGAGGAAAAAGCAAGAAACCCAGCCTAGCTCCCCAGCTGCATGTTATTATGTGATTTCCAATTCACAGGAAATGAACAATCATTTAGTCTTGACAGGTACATCCAGAAACTCACTGTCTTCCTTTTCAACCTGAAAAAAAAAAAAATCAGGGCCTGCAGAAGTTAAGCATTGAAGTATGCTTCCTATTTTTTTTCTTTTTGCCAATGTTATGAGGATATCTTGTGAAAGCTTTTGAAAACACTCTGGGAAAATGCTGCCAATAGGCTTAGAAACCGAGGAGGAAAAAAATAATCATCCGAAAAAATACTTTGTGTCCATGAAGATATGTAAGTGAGTGGTCCCTTGTGAGCTGGGCAAGTCTAGAAATATGTGATGGTAATTGGGGCATTAACCCAAATGGCCTCGTTAGTAGAGTCTTAGACTGAACAGGAAAGCAAAGTCATCAGCAGCAGACGCAGCCCCAGATCAGCCCCAGGATGAACAAAAAGCGGTTACAAGTATGCCAGGGAGAGGTTTTCTCTCCTTTATCCTGATGGATTGCTCCCTCGATTGAAAACATTTCTATTTTCTGAACGTAGTTTTCCAAAGTAGGAATAAAGCAACACAAAGTAACACTCCCCCTTCGCCTTGCAGCTTTTCAGAGCCCTACCGGGGACCGGCCTTACTCTCTGCACTGTCCCGATGGCTGGGTGGATGCGGGCCCCCATTGTACAGATGACAAAGGGGGACCCGGGGGGCTTCGCAGGCTGCCTGTCTCCTCGCTGGGGGCGCCTGGCCGGCAGCTGTCCCTGTTGGCTCCTCGGCCAGGGCTGTTTAGTCTATTTAGCTGAGGATTTGAAAACATTGACTTCGGCTTAACTCGCTTTGCCCCCTATTATGGGCCATTTGTGTGTGTCAGTCTTTATCTCTGGACCTGAGTCAAACTTCACTCCTTTCTCCCACCTCCTGTTTCAGAAGAAAAAAAAAAAAAAAACCCAAAGCCTAAATATGGAACACATGTGCTTCTCAGCTGGGCTGTGGGGCGGGACTGGGGAAAAGGGAACTGTCACCAGCCCTCTGTCCCCGGGTCTCGGGCTGCCCTCACACCTGGGTCCCCCTGGCACTGCTACTGGCCCCAGCCTGAGCCCGAATCACTCAACATCCACCTTCTGGGGCCTGCCTTTTCTCCAACTTTCATCTTTTTGGGCTTCTCTGCGTGTTTGGAGGTTGGCCTTACTAGCCTGTGAAAAATCCGATGTGTCTCGATGTAGCGTAGCTTTGGAAGTGAGTCGCAGGAGGATGGTAGGCACCTTTGACGTAAAGATCCGGAATCTTCTGCCACCTCTCCAACTGGACCGCCATGCGCAGCGGTGACTCACGGTGAGGTCATGCATTCCCAGGCGAGGTGTATAGTAACTGGGAGGCTGAGCTATTTGCAGGTGCCTTCCAAACGGAGCGTCCTCGTTCTAACTCACCTCCACGCTGCCCTGGCATCTTTTGAAGCCGAGCTTTGTGGGGTGAACAGGAAGACTACAACATTTTTATTATCGTTGGCTTCCTTTGCTGAATTAGCGTTTATATTTTCCCAGTAGAAATCCCCAAATTGAAAATAGAGAGGTGTCAGCTAGCACCACTTTAGTTAAGGTTGTGTCAACATTTCCTATAAACCTTGTTTTTCTAGGGTTTATAACTAGACCATAAAAATGTGCTCAGCTCTGAAACTTGGCTTAGAAAGGAAACCTGGGAGTGAATTTGGCAGAATTTGAAGAGGGGGAAAAATAAGTCCAGCTGTTTTTAACATGTGCCTGTCCTAAAACGGAAATGATTGGAAGGTGCATATTCTCTTTGTGTGATTCAAACTGAGTTTCAGATTTAAAAAAAAAAAAACTCCTGGAGAGATTATTCCATTAATACGGGCTAATTGCACTTGTCAGTCTTTAGAGGAGATGTTAGTGGCTGAGGTATGGAACTCAACCCACTGACTTCACATCTGCGGGTACCAGTTTTGGCAAAGCCGTTAGCTGCACATCATAACGTGATCTGGCAAATCATCCTCACACCTTTTAGTGCAGGAAACCACCAACGTTTCGAAGGAAGGAATCCTTCCTGATAAGAGGTTAATGGGCCGTTTCAAAATGCATGCTGGCTCAGAATAGCGTCCCTTTACTCATCTTTACTTAATCTGCCGTTCACATTTATTGGATGACCCCGGAAAGCAGCTCCCGTAATGTCTGTAGGAGGGAAACATCCGATCCTTCTGAAAGTCTACCTTTTCCTGTGGGCGGGGTTAGTCTTCTGCGTCGCCGGCAGATCCCTTTGGCTGTGCTGGCAGGTCATTGGTACTTTGGAGGCAATCAGTCGACGTGCTGCCATGTGCCTGTGATGCCCTGGCCTGCATCCGTCTGTCTGTCTCTGGCCTTGGACTCTGGGAAGATGGCAGCCACCAGGGGCTGGAGCATCGTGGAGGAAAGGAAGAAAGTGCTGGACTCAACACCAGGAGAACCGCGTTCCAGCATCCTCGCTGGCCCTTCCCGACACTCGGCTAAGCTAGAGGCTTATGGAGACGGTCCACTGAAATCACATAAGGCACTTTTAAAACTGTAAAGCGTCCTCCAGACGGAAGCAGGTAGCGCCTGCCTCAGCATCAGTATCCGCGGGTGCCCGCTGAGCGCTGTCAGGAGCGTAAGGACACGCCCCCCCGTCAGTGGATGCGGGGAAGGGCCTGGGCTTCCCAGCACAACAAGCCACCTCCGCACGACCCAACCCGCTTTCTTCCTTCCGATTGCATCTTCTGCTTCCACCCCTCCCCCCCATTACTGAACACGGACCACCGTTGTGAAAGGAGGATGGTCCGGGGGCTCGGCTGTTCATGGACATCGGCCCTGTCTGGCCCCGGGTGCCACTTCGATGTCACCTGCTCTGCCACCCTCACCCCACCCCCGCCTGCAACGTGACCTCAGGGCCTTTTGCGAGCTGCAGGCATATCGTTTTCTGGTACCTTCAGGTTTTCTCTGAGACTGTCCCCGACTGTCCCGCACTGCACCCTTGGGCTCCCTTCCTCAAGGAGAAGGAGGCCGCGCACCTTGGCGCCAGTGATCTACGTTTGCCGAGGGGAGTTTTCCCCAGGGAGATCTGTAAAAAGCTGTGAGCGTGGTCAGTCCTCAGAAGGGCCCTGAGCCCAGTTTAATGCTGGGCTGCCGGCATCTTGAAATTCTGAATACATTCTTAACAAGAGGCCAGCCCGTATTTTTATTTTGGACTGATCCCTGCGAGTTATGTGTAACAACAGGTTCTGGTCGTGCTCTCTTCCCAGCTGGCCCTGACGGCTGGGAACAATCTGCTGAGCACGCCAGCCCCCCGTGACGAGGGCTGCGATGTCTGCAGTCTCCTCTCCCGAGCAGCGGAGGGGTTAAGAGAGAGTCTGCCGGCCCCACCCTGGGCCGGTATTTGCCTCTTGTCCTGGAGCCCTCTCCCACCCCCGCGCCTGCAGCCTCGGGTCCTTGTGAAACGATGGCCAGACCCTCTGTGTAGCATTACTGGCCCTTCCTCCAGAAGCCTGGAGGCTGATGTGGCCCCTTGTAGTGTCCAGCAGAGTCCCCTTCCAACATGAGGGGGACACTGGGCACCGAGGGGCAGCCGCGTCGGGAACCGAGGACCATCCCTCTGCAGGCAGCCTGCTGGATGTCGTCCGTTTACCCAACCAAGGCTAACTGAATGGCAACCGTGTGGCAGATGTGACATGGGCCCTGGGGACACCTCCACGGGCCAGCAGAGATGCCCCTGCCCCAGGGAGTTCACGTTCCAGAGGGGAGAAGACAGACAACAGCCATCATAAATGGGTGACCCCGTGGGTTGGAAAATGAATGATGCCGTGGAAACACAGACCACAGGTAAGGGATGGGGAGGGCTGCATTAGGAGTCGTGAATTTCAGGGGGGAGGAGCATTCTAGGCAGAGGCTACAGCTAGAGCAAAAGCCCCTCAAAAGGAGAGAGAGGGCTGACGAGGAGGCCACATGGCTGGAACGGATGAGCGGGGTGGGGGGGGTAGGAGACGGGGCCAGAACGGGGCAGGGGCCTGGGGCGGGGTGGGGGGCGGGCTTGTCACACCAGCTGGAGCAGTGGGATGCCAGGACCCGCTTCAAAGGATGCCCCCGGCTGCTGTGTGAGAACAGACTGCAGAAGAGCAAGCACAGGGAGGGGAAAGACCAGCCAGAAACCTGCCCAATAATCCAGAGGGAAAATGTGCGCTCCCAGGGAACTGTTTTATTTGAAGAAGATGCGGCGCGTTTCTTTAGTGTCCGTCTGCTAAAATCCACTCGGATTCTGATGTGTGCGCTGAAGCACCAAGTCGTGCTAGTCTGTGTCCCAAAACGTATAGCAAGAAAGAAGCTGTCAGTGATCGTGGACGTGGTCTGAACCAGCCGGCACGGGAGGATGGACAGTGCTCCCTGGGAGAGAGCCTCCCCTTTACCTGGGTGACCACAGCCAGAACCCTGCCCGGGGATGAACGGTGGGGCCACCACCTTCAAGCCAAGCTCGGCTGTGAGAGGTTTAGACAGTGACACGCAGAGGGCAGACGGAGTCACTTCCCCGTCTCACACTCAGGCCCTCGGAGCCCTTCTGCCCGGGCTGGGCCCCAGCAGTCGCCCCATCTCTTCCCACTTCTTTCTCAGAGCCTCCTGGTGTGAAGGCTTCAGCAGCGTTTGCAGCTAAATCCATCCAACCAAGGCCTGGGAGGGTATCCCCTTAGCTAAAGAGTCTTTTAAAAAAGAGCTAGCTTTAGACCTGGGGGTCCTTTAAATCACCAGTTGGGGGAGGGTTCTTACCTCGGGACTCCTTAAGGCCCCTCCAGGCCTGGGACGCATTCTGCAGACCCTCTCTCCTAGCAGCTGCATCTGCACTATTTGACTCACCCATAAGCTTGTTTCAAACAAGCCCCTGTAGATAATAACCCAAGTCAGTAAGTCACCTTTGCAGAGACAGTAACACACGGCTCCCTCCGAGGTCAGGAAGCCTCCTCAGCAAGAAAGGCAAGCGGGTGGTGCCTATAAGCGGGAAGAACAGCTCTGGGCTCCATGCCCGGCCCATCGGCACACCTGGCCTGCAGGTGCAGGTAAGCAGGGAGGGAGGTGATGTAAAAAGGCCTGCCTCTCTCCCTTTTGCTCACCCCCATCATCTTCTTTCTTTCCAATACGTTGTCAGATCTGTTAATGAAAATGAAACCTTTCACGCCAATCCCAGATTGCGCCTGGAATCAAATAAGAAAACTGCAAAAGTGCTTTGTAAACACGAAAGCACTCTCCGAAATGAAGGCAGCGTCATTATCTGGGAAAACGGTCTCCAGCATTCTCCTTTTGCGTTTGGAAATAGCGTGTTGAATACCTTCCAAACAATTAAATCCCATCAAGCTGTTCAAATTGTGTTCTAATAATATGCCCAGGCTCTCACTGCATCTCTCTCCGGGGGTACTGGGGTGCAAGGCTGGCTGCGTTTTCTGCTGTGCTGGGATGCTGGCGACGGACCGGGAGTCAGAGCACCTGCTGAGCTCTGTGCCTGGGACGCCACCTGTCCTCTCGGAGGTTCCGTTTCTTTGTCTGTAGAATCTCCTACCAGCTCCACAGGCTTTTGGTACAATCACGTGCAGTAACGCTCACGAAAATGCCCTCTAAACTGAGCAGTACGACGCCAGTCGGCACTTCAAAGGCGGATTCATCAACCAGTGGAACCATAACGCTCTGCTCATCAGCATTTTTCTCCTAATAATTCCAAGATCCAAGTGCAGGTTAAGGATAGGTTTCAGGGACCTCCCTGCCTTCTGTTCCTTTTGGTTTGTTTGTTTAGAAAAACAAGAAAGCCAGGTGGCTGGATCCTGTCATCATTAAGGTCTTTGAGTTTCTTAAGTGAGAAGCACCACATCACCGGTCACCGCGGTCATTTGCAATAACGAACAGGAATTAATGAATTCCATGTACGAGTAGCAGGTGAGAGAAAGGAGAAGAAAACTCCATCAGGACTTCCCTGGTGGCACAGTGGTTAAGAATCTGCCTGCCAATGCAGGGGACACGGGTTTGAGCCCTGGTCCGGGAAGATCCCACAGGCCGCGGAGCAACTAAGCCCGTGCGCCACAACTACTGAGCTTGCGCTCTAGAGCCCGTGAGCCACAACTACTGAGCCCACGAGCCACAACTACTGAGCCTGCGTGCCTACAGCCCGTGCTCAGCAACAAGAGAAGCCACCTCAAGGAGAAGCCCGCGCACCGCAACAAAGAGTAGCCCCCGCTCGCCGCAACTAGAGAAAGCCCACACGCAGCAACGAAGACCCAATACAGCCAAAAATAAATAAGTAAAATATAAATAAATTAATAAAAAAAGAAGTGAAAACTCCATCATTAAAAGCTGAATAAACAGTGTGACAAAAGGACAGCTACGTGAGGTGGGATGGGGTCCTGTTGTATGATATCGGCTGGACGGCTAACTTCGTGTGTTTAGAAACATTGTAGAGAGTAGTTGATGGTTATGCAAACAGCGGTCATGAGATGCTTTCAGGGGCTGGGCGTTTGGAGGGCCCACGCACTGTAGGATCTTGGGGCAGCTCTTCTTTGTCGGTGATCCGTTTATGGGCAAGCCCCTCAGCACGGCATCCCTGAGTCCCCAGAGGCAGGAGTTACTCGGGTAGGTTCCGGCCACCTTGCTGGCTGAGGAGGCCACACAGTAAAAATCCTGCCCCATAAGGGAGTCACGTCTTGTGACTGGGTCAGAAGGCCCTCACTCTCTCAGAATACCACGGGAAGAACAGAGAGGCCTATTGTGGGACCCGCTGGCCCTGGAGCCCGCAGCCCTGGGGCCTGCGCTGACTCCAGCGTCTGCTGTAAACGCTCCCTTCATGTCCGCGGCCCCCTGATTCCTCACCTGTGAAGATGCACTCTGCGGTGGACCGGGGTAAGTCTGACTCAGGACACCGCACGTCCGACGTGTACAGAGAGCTTTGCTGCACCAGGCCCTGGGCTAATCGCCTTTACATGGGCCGCTGTATTTAGTTTTCAATAACTCTATGAGTGTGGTGCTAATCTAGAACCTGCATTTAGACTCATGATGGAAAAGAATATAAAAAAGAATGTATACACGTATAGTTGTATCACTTTGCTGTACATCAGAAATTAACACAACATTGTAAATCAACTCTACTCAATTAAAAAAAAGAACCTGCATTTAGGACAGTCTAAACAGTCCCTACTTGACATTCTACAGCCCTAATCCACCAGAATCCTGTTCCCTGATTAATAATATATGTCCTTTTGGTTCAGAATGCCAAAATATTCTTGGAAATGTCTGTATCTTCCTCAGTGACCACAACAGATTTCCTCTGCACATGCAGTTTAGGGGGGACCCCTCTCTCAGCTGTGGGGTATTACGTACTGACTCTGGCAACAAAGGGAGGCCCACTTCGCTAATAAGTAGCTGGTTACAAGGTCAGTGCTTTACAGGTGTTATACATTGACCCTTCAAACAACTCTGTGAGATAGACTATTCTCTTCATTTTCCAGATGAGAAGTCCAGGGCACAGAAAGGTTAAGTGATGGCCCAAAGTCACACAGCCAATTCAGGGCAGGACTGGGTCTCAGTCCTCACCGCTTCCCTAGAAGGCGCTCGCCAGTGAGGGCGTTGCTATTCCCTGCATCCCACCCATCCTCCAAATAGTCCAGGCCTCTGGCTCCACTCCTACCAAAAGACCTCGGAAAACGTGTCGTGCGCACACGTGAAGAGTGCAGGCCAGGCCCAGAATGCACTGGCTCTGGTTGATGGGGAAGAGGGAGGAGGGAGCTGAAACAGGCCATCTGCTTGCTTGTGACTCGTTTTGTTTGCTTTGTTTTGTGTTATTGTGGTAAGAATATTCAATATGAGACCTACCCTCTTAACAAGTTTTTAACTGTGCAAAACATTCTTGTTGACTACAGACACCGTTTCCTTGTGACTTTTTACATAGGAGCAAAAACTGAATTGAAACATTTAATTCTCATCATCCTTTGCCAGAAGCAGCCTGTTTAGGGAAGGTTTCTTTGGGATTTTATTTTGGATTATAATAAGGACTATCTTGACCACAGATTTGGTGTTGAGATATCATTTCATAGAAAGGTCTGTTCAGATAGCCAGAGTCAAGATTTTAGCATCTGGTAGGAAACTGGACCCTCAGCTTCCCCCTACTAAATTGACATCCTTTGTGCCACCCTTTTAAGAGTCTCTGAGGGTACCTTCCAGTAGCCTAATAAAACCTTCGCTGTGATAATGTGCTACACACTTATGAAAGTAGGGTGATCTGATTAAGAGACATTTGGCTTTGTCTAGGGAGTTAGATGGCACAAGTAGTTTCAGATCACAAAGGTCCTCATTTTGTTCCAGGATGAGTTCAGACTGCTGATTCACTTTGGAACCAGTACACGTTGACCAAGGAAAGGAGCAGAGGGCATCTTAACATCACCTGGTGACCGGGTCCCTCTCCAGTCGACGGGAGTCCTGAGGACAAAGATGACGCCGCACCATTACGGCGCTAATGGTGTTATTTTCTTGGGCCATTAGCGTGTGTGACCCAAATCACTGCCAAATGCTCATCGCCCCAGCTCTCTGGGGGTCTCCTGCGTGATGGGCCTGTGAAAATTCACCTCCAGCTTCCAAATCAAGTTGTTCCAGGACCCCTGGGGTAAGTGTGTTTCCTCTAATGCTGTCCTGTATGTCAAGAGGTTCTCAGAAAAAGAATGGATACCTAGGAACAGAAGCAAAGAGTGGGGTCGCTTTCTGGAAAGACCCTGCTTGGCTATGCAAAAATCGTACTCAGGGTGTGACCAAGCCAGGGCCGGGGGCCGGGCCAAAGCCGAGGTGGTCCCAGGCCTGGGAGAGGCAGGCAGCAGAGGGTGGCTATTTGAGGGCCGAACCAGGAGGGGTCAGTGGGGTCTGGGTGGAGGGGTCAGGCCGGCAGTAGGTCAGGGACTGACGCTTGGCCCAGGGACTCCACAGAGAGAGGCTGTCAGTGAACTTGAGTTCATACTCTCGTGGGGCACCCCGCTCAGGGGAGGGTCCTCACAAGATCTCTCCCAGGCCTGCTGACTGTCTCCCCAACAATCCCGCGGGGTCAGGTCCTTGCACTGAGCAGTACGGCTTTTAGGAAACCATCTGTGAAGCACTGAAGGCCCCGGCGAGGCTCTCCTCAGCCGGAGGGAGGACCACAGGCCTGGTAAGGAGCCCAGAGGAAGCGGGATGACGCCCTCATCCTTTCCAGAGAGGAGCTGATCTCAGGACAGGACGACCGTGGGTGGACAGGCGATGCCAGGTGTGTCAGGCCCGACGGAAAGATGCCCCCTTTCCCCGAGCTTTGCTCACCGGGAGCTCCCCAGACCTTCGGGCTCAGGCCCCCCTCCCTCCTGAAGCAATTCTGACCGGTTCAGCAGGACCCCTAGCCCTGGGGTGGTAGGGAGGAAGCTACTGGATGGGTCTGGAGTTGGTCCTGCTGTCATAGCCCAGCTGCCCTGGGCTTCCGTGGACTTACATCAGATTTCCACGCCTCTGACTTTCTGCAGGGTGTTCGGAGAGATTCCCTCAGGTCTGCCTTCTGCCTCAGCCAGATAGAAACTCTTGTGTTACCGGTCTGTGGAGCTTTTCACTGTAATGATTATGATTCTCATTTTTATCATTTCTATTTGGTTCTTTTTCAAACCTTTGTTGTTGTTATTCATTTCTTCTTTCCTAATGGTTTCAACATCTTATTTTATATTTTTAAAATGCTCACTTTATAGTCTCTTCCAGATCGTTCAGTCGTCTTCAGGTTTTGTTTCTCCCATGGTGGTTCAGTTGTGTGTGTGTGTGTGTGTGTGTGTGTGTGTGTGTGTGTGTGATCTTCTTGTACAAGCTCATCCTCAGTGGACAGCATCGTCCTCTGGGAGGCTGTGTGCCATGGGCTGTGATGTCCATGTCCTGGTTCTGTGCAGGTATCCACTGGGCATCCAGCATTCTCCAATTTGGACAATTTTTTCCTCAGCCAGAGATTCCCAATCCATGTGTGTCATGTAAATTCAGATTCCATCCCTGAATATGAAGTGCAAGATTGGCTGTTAATTTTATTCACAGTAGACATTTTTTCCTACTCAGAGCTCTGAACAGGGCACAACGCTTTCTTAATACCTGTCTGGGCCATTGGATGGAGTTTTCTGGACCCCTTCTCATAAACCAGCAGCCCTTCAAGAGTTCTGGCTTTCAGCTGAAACCTCTCTTCCTTCTACTTTTGAGTAGACTCAGGGCCACGTTTCTTATCCATGCACGGGAATTAAATTCTAGCCATGTGGCTTCAGCTCCAGTGGACCATTCTGATTTGAATTCACTTTGCCTCTGGCATATGAGAGTTTCCATTTCTTTTTTTAAAACTTCAACTTGCATTAAACAACAATTTTTTAAAAATTCTATTCCATCCAGGATCTTATTGTATCTGCGCCTGAAGGAGTGGATGAGTCAACACACCCCACCATGTTGCCAGAAGTCGAGCCCACGTACCAGCCTCGGGGGGTTGAGTTTTGCCTTCTGCGTGTGAGTCATTGGTGGGGGTCTTGCTCTGAGCGAGCTGCTAACCTGTCTACAGCACCGCCATCCGCTAACTTTGAGCATCACCGCTCCTGGGACCTCTGATGATGAATTCACCCCACTGATTATATCGTGCATCCACATGTGTCGACCGAATCGTGACTACTTTTCCCCTCCCCTCTGGAACACTTTTGGTGGCCAGCTAACTTCCCTCCAGAGAGCCAGCCACTGAGGGCACATGTGAAGAAAGGAACTTGGTTGATTAGAGCTTCTTTATTCTTTCTTCAGGCAGGCTGGCTGGACAAGAATCTTTCACCATCTAGAACCCTGTAACTTGGCGGTAGGGGGGGTGGGTCACAAATCCCTTTGGGGACCTGAAGAAAACAGTGCCTCCTGTCCTGAGAAGAAAATGTACACGCACAGAAACTAGTGCATGAATATCAGAGCTTCATTAACCCCCTGAATTCCACGTTAAGAACTTCTGCTTTGGAGGCTGATTGTTCTTTGGTGAATGGCAACCTCGAGTTTTCTAGCCTTATTCAAATCAACTCTAGTGAAAAACCTTCTTAAAATGAGACTCTATGACATAATAACAATCTTTCAGTTTTTCACTCCTTTGATGCCATCTTTTTAAAATTAATTAATTAATTTATTTATTTTTATTTTCAGCTGTGTTGGGTCTTCATTGCTGCGCGCGGGCTTTCTTTAGTTGCGTCGAGCTGGGGCTACTCTTCATTGCGGTGTGCAGGCTTCTCATTGCGGCAGCTTCTCTTGTTGCGGAGCACAGGCTCTAGATGTGCGGGCTTCAGTAGTTGTGGCACGCAGGCTCAATAGTTGTGGCTCGTGGGCTCTAGAGCGCAGGCTCAGTAGTTGTGGTGCACGGGCTTAGTTGCTCTGCAGCATGTGGGATCTTCCCAGACCAGGGCTCAAACCTGTGTCCCCTGTCTTGGCAGGTGGATTCTTAACCACTGTGCTACCAGGAAAGCCCTTGATGCCATCTTGAAACATAACAATGGCATACGAGAGTAGTGTCAATAATTAGTGACAATCTCCCATAAAAATCTCTCCTTCAAAGTACTTTCTATTAAATAATTGATGTTACCAGAGCATCATTTCCTCAAATACCACTTTCTGATTCAAACCTATGCCATCTACAGGGCAGAAGCAGCTTCATGAAATAACACAGACTGATACAGCATGGTAGAAATAAAGCTGGATTCTAGATTCAATGTCTAGATTTGGGATCTGACTTTGCTTTGAACCATCTAGTGACTTTGGGAAATTCCCAATCTTCCCGGGTTTCTTTTTCCTTATCTGTAAAGTGAGGAATTTGGACTAGATCAGAGGTTAACAAACTAAAACCCACCAGCAAATTCTGCCTATTGCCTGTTTTTCTAAACAAAGTTTTGCTGGAACACAGCCATGGTCATTTGTTTCTGTATTATCTGTGGCCACTTTCCTGCCACAAGGGAAGAGCTGAGTAGTTGTAACAGAGACCAAACGGCCCGCAAAGGTGGAAACAGTTACTCTCTGTCCCTTTACAGGAAAGTTTGCCGGCCCCTGACCAAATGGTCCCCTCCCCCTTTCCACCTCTTGCTGATCCTCAGAGGCAGAGAATGCAACCCAGGCACGTTCAAGGGCACAGGCGGGGCAGAAGCAAAAGATAGACGAGTCAAGACGCATCACATTGTTTTGCTGACGCAGCTTCCTCAGTCACTGTTGCTTACGGAGGTCTAATACATAGTCAAGTGGAACTACTTAAAACAATCAGACTTCATGCGGGCTCTAAATGGTTTCATAATCCAGACACTGGTGATTCAGAAAGACCTTCTTCCAGCCTATCCGAATCAGTGAGCATTTAAAAACTTACTCTGATAATATACATTAATAAACACAATTAGGCTTAGGAATAATGGACAGGATAGCGTATACAATCCCTCTTGCCCGACGCAAATCCTGTTCTGAAATGAGCCAGAGCATAGAACACCCCCTTCTGATGAAGCCCTTCTGATGCAGATGACAAGGGCGGGGTTCCCCTGACCGTGAACTTTCTGGGTGGAATATTCAGGAGACTAATAATATATTTTGATGATCCATGTGTCCAAACTGTGCTTTCCAAACATCGTGAAGCCGAGAAGTTGCTGTGCCATAGGGCATGGCTGCCGTGGCCCAGGGCCCAGAGGCTAGGGTTTCCCACCAAGTCAGACTTCCAACTATCTCATTAGCTTGGGACGCATCTATTTTTTTTTTTTTTTAAGATCTTTGTTGGAGTATAATTGCTTTACAATGGTGTGTTAGTTTCTGCTGCATAACAAAGTGAATCAGCTATATGCACATACATATATCCCCATATCCCCTCCCTCTTGCATCTCCCTCCCACACTCCCTATCCCACCCCTCTAGGTGGTCACAAAGCACCAAGCTGATCTCCCTGTGCTATGCAGCTGCTTCCCACTAGCTATCTATTTTACATTTGGTCGTGTATATATGTCCATGCCACTCTCTCACTTTGTCCCAGCTTACCCTTCCCCATTCCTGTGTCCTCAAGTCCATTCTCTATGTCTGTGTCTTTATTCCTATCCTGCCCCTAGGTTCATCAGAACCAATTTTTTTTTTTAGATTCCATATATATGCGTTAGTGTACGGTATTTGTTTTTCTCTTTCTGACTTACTTCACTCTGTATGACAGTCTCTAGGTCCATCCACCTCACTACAAATAACTCAATTTCGTTTCTTTTTAGGTTGAGTAATATTCCATTGTACATATGTGCCACATCTTCTTTATCCATTCATCTGTCAATGGACACTTAGGTTGCTTCCATGTCCTGGCTTTTTTAAATTGACTCTCCTGTTCCTTTTCTCTTCGTTCATCTGAGGAGGGATTATTTGAATTAAGCAGCAAGAAGCATTTTTCTGAAATTAACATATTTGAAAGCACTAAACTGAAAAATGATACAGGGACCAGTCCCACAGATGCTTAAAATTCCAGGTCCAAAGGAGCAGAAAAATTTCCTATCATTGATGCAATTTTACCTTATGCTTTCAATCTACCTGAACCATCAGACTGCTATTTCCCTTTCTCTTCCAACAGCATCTTTGCATACAGCCACTTTTGTGTCTTGGTGCAGTGGAAATAGCATATTATGTGGGCCTTTTCTTAACTGACCCTGAGAAGTGATTTCCAAACAGCTTTGAGTTCAACATTGCTAATTATTAGAGAAATGCAAATCAAAACTACAATGAGGTGCCACCTCACACTAGTCAGAATGGCCATCATTAAAAAGTCTACTGTGCTTCCCTGGTGGTGCAGTGGTTGAGAATCTGCCTGCCAATGCAGGGGACACGGGTTCCAGCCCTGGTCTGGGAAGATCCCACATGCCGCGGAGCAACTAGGCCCGTGAGCCACAACTACTGAGCCTGCGCGTCTGGAGCCTGTGCTCTGCAACAAGAGAGGTCGCTACAGTAAGAGGCCCGCGCACCGCGAAGAAGAGTGGCCCCCGCTCGCTGCAACTAGAGAAAGCCCTCGCACAGAAACGAAGACCCAACACAGCCATAAATAAATAAATAAATAAATAAATTTATTAAAAAAAAAAAAGTCTACAAATAACAAATGTTGGAGAGGGTGTGGAGAAAAGGGAACCCTCCTACACTGTTGGTGGGAATGTAAGTTGGTGCAGCCACTATGGGGAACAGTACGGAGTTTCCTCAGAAAATGAAAAATAGAGTTGCCATATGATCCAGCAATCCCACTCCTGGGCATAAATCAGGACAAACCTATAATTCAAAAAGATACATGTACCCCAATATTCATAGCAGCAGTATTTACAATAGCCAAGACATGGAAACAACCTAAATGTCCAACAACAGATGAATGAATAAAGAATATGTGATACATGTAAAGAAGATGTGATACACCATTGGAACACTACTCAACCATAACAAAAGAATGAAATAATGCCATTTTCAGCAAAATGGATGCAACTAGAGATTATAATACTAAGTGAGGTAGGTCAGAAAGAGAAAGACAAATACCATATGATATCACTTATACGTGGAATCTAAACTGTGACACAAATGAACCTATCTGTGAAACAGAAACAGAATCACGGACATAGAGAACAGACTGGTGGTTGCCAAAGGAGAGGGGGTTGGGAGAGGGATGGAGTGGGAGTTTGGGATGAGTAGATGCAAACTAGTATATATAGGATGGATAAACAACAAGGTCCTACTGTATAGCACAGGGAACTATATTCAATATCCTGTGATAAACCATAATGGAAAAGAATATAAAAAAGAATGTATGTATGTATAACTGAATCACTTTGCTGTACGCAGTAATTAAGACAACATTATAAATCAACTATACTTCAATTAAAAAAAAAACAGCTTTGAAAAATCTCTCATCTGCCATTTTGTTCTCTTGGTGGCAACTGGAATAAATTGCCCCAAATGATAGGACACAGGTGATGTCAAAGGACATAGTGTTTGAATCCCCCTCCACTTCCTCAAAATCATCGGGGATTTGGACCCCAACCCAGCTGGTGTGGTCCCTCGGGGTCATGGCTAGAGCTGGGAGCGTAAACTCAAGATCCCAGAGCTGCCCAAACTGGAGGGTGAGTAAGACAGAAGCCAAGTTACTCCCCAGGAGCGTGAAGAGACCGCTGTGCACCTTGGATATGAGGTTAACGGGGCACAAGCTCCCAACGATGGCCATCTGCAGAGTCCTTGGTGAGCCTCACAACTGCTGCCCTGGCTCAGGAATTTACATTCTGCTCCCTCGTAGCTACCACAAGAAATCTGACCTCATCACATACATTTTTCATTTTTGGTGTTCTTTTTCTGGAAGATTCCAAGCATCATTTCATGCGCCTCACACAGCTTCCCTCTGCCTTCCTCCTTCCCGTCTGCTTTAACTCCTTTCCCCAGGCTTACGCTCTCTGTCTCCAAAAGGACTCCTGCCCCTGACAGTCTCTTAACTGACCTTTCTCATGGGCTGTGGCTCCATCTTTTGCTCCCCTCCCCCCAGCCTACCTCACCGCTCATTCTGGCTGAAAAAACAATTCTCTATCATGCTTGCCATGTGGAAGCAAAACCAACTGGGGAATTGTCTAGAAGGAGAGCTTCTGCTGCTCACAGCTTTTTGGGGTGGGGCAAGTAGCTGGGACGTGGATCACAGATGGCGACTGGGGTGGTCACGAGACTTCATGACAGCTCAGCCTGCTCAGAACTTATTAACTTCTAGAGTCAACACAGACAGAGACAAAGGAAGAACAGAGCTGGTGTTATCCGCATCACAATCCGTCACTTTGCTACCCTTGAATTTCTCTCTTTTTCCTAGTAAAGAAATGCATGCTTTGCCTTGTTTGGCCCAGGAACACTGGTCTTGCTTATAGCCCTTCTCTGAAGTTCTTCGTTCCAGGGTATACTTCTGTTCAAATCTTGGTTCTATATTTTGCTTTACTGTTTATGTTTTCTTATTCAACTTCCTGGTCTAAACTCTGTGAAGTTTAACTCTAGCCAATTACAGTTGTAATACTTTCTAAATTAAGTGCTGGCAATTCCCAAAGTACAAACACCAAATTTATGAATGTCCCTTACACCAAAAGGGCTGCCCCTTCTTGCTTGTGGGTGGCGTTATCAGAACCGCTGGAGAGAATTCCTGTTCTCTGTGAGGTTTTGGCAGCGGGAGGAGAGTTCCTCTCGTCCAGCTTTTTGAGTTGGAATAATTTCCCATAGAAACCATTGCACATGGTGGTCTAGCTCCCAGACCAGCCCACAAAAATGGCCTGCTTAATCCATAACGCAGCTGGAAAAGAGTAAAAAAAAAACACAGCTGATAAAAGATACTTTTGCTAATGTGTACTTGTTCATTTCCATTAGGGTGACATTTACACAGCCACATTTATGGGAAAATGTTTGCGTTCCAAAGACTGATTTACAAACAAACTCTTGGAAGAAAAAATCTCATCTAAATTTAGAACTTCCTAGATTAGCTCTAGTTTTCAGCACGTATTTTTCCTTTCGTTTGCACAAGTCATCTGGGTACAGGTTTACTGAGGCCGTCTCTGCAGGCAAACCAAAGCCATGAGGGGCCACCTGTCTGGAGTCAGACACCCAGGTGTCCAGGGGCCAAGGAAAAAGGAGTCTCTGTAATCAAGAAAGGAGTTTGGTTTCAACTTGGACTGGATTTTTCTGGATTAGTTTAAAATACTGTCATCACTCTGCCTGTGTAGAACTCACGTCAGATTTTGCTGAGTAAATTCTGCCTTTATACCTTCTCAATTATCTGATTTGTTGTGAATATGAGTTTTCCTTTAAAAAAAAAAGCTAAATAGTACAAAACACAACTTCCTGATTGGCCTATCAGAGAGTAGTTCTTCGTAGTCAGGTGGAATTAATGTACACTGGTTGGATTTGCCCAGAATGCTTTGCTCCTGCAGTCAGTGAGCATATGAGAATGTGGGCTTGGGACCTTTCTTCTGGTGGGTTCACCTGAAGGACGGAGCTGTTTCTTGAGTCCAGTTAACCGTAACTGAAAAGGTTTCCTAGTGAATGTTGCTCTCAGGACACAGCCGGGCTCCTGGGCCAGGTGCTCTGAGGGTCCTTGCTTTGTACAACAACTCCCTAAACAGTCAAGGTGTGCCTGCCACTGACACTGTAGCTCTTTTGTTCAGGGGGCTTGTAAGTGGCACTTTATTTAAGCCACAATGACTGGTAGAGAGGGCATTTCCTGATACTTAATGACCAACTGGAGGAACTGTGGGCCTGAGGCAATGCATATAATATGTTATTAAACTCTGAAATTTAAGAATGTAAAGAAAAAATAATTACCTTCTTATGCATGTTACCATGGATACTAAGAATTGTTTATAGTTTTAGTCTTTTCCTAGAGGTTAAACTCTAGTTGGGCAACCAATAGGGAAGAAGAACTTCAGGCTCAATTTCCACTCACTTTATAATGTCTGACATTACCTAGTTAGTGTACGTTTCTTCAAGAAGGCGCACATCACCCCCGAAATAGGATATGTAACGAGTGATATGGATTGCCATAATAAGTATTCATATTTTATTGAACAGTTTGGCAATCAGTATATAAAATCAGCTAACCTTGTAGAGAATCACGTTCTGTTTCCCCAGAGTGGCAGTAACTTTCATACCATTCTTCTTCCTCCCAAGAATGAACCATTTTTCAGTCTTCAGACTGCATGCACATATTTTATGCATTAGTTCCAGAATCACTTTTTCAGTCGGATCTATTATTATAGTGCATAACTCAGAGATTAACATCTAAGCATGAAGGAGAAAGTAGGCAGAGAAGCACCTGATACTCTATCATTTACACGGCAGCTATTTGTTCTATACTTTTTTGAATCTTGGAACACTTTCTCTTTTCTAAGTCTTAGGGAAAGACAGGACGGAATTAAATCAGTTTCACAACACTGCAGAAGTGCTGGCCCAAATTAATACCACTAACTCCTCATCTATTCTAGGGATAAAGGAACTCAGGAAAATTTAGAGACTGAGTTTCATCTACAACTCCAAACTTTCTCCCACAAATATTTTCCCCACAGTTCTTAGCACGATTTACCTGCTTTTATTTTTCTTTTTTCTATCATAATCAAATATTTATCAAATATTTAATCCAGGAATATCATTCATTCATTTATTTATCTTATTTATTTATCATGAGCCAGATCACAAAAGCCTGCAAATGAAAAAGCCAAGTTCCCCTTTGGAGAAGTCTGTCTGCTAAGGAGTCAGGCATGTAACGTAAATTACAGTTGACCCTAAAGCAACACAGGTTTGAACTGTGCAGGTTCACTTATCTGCGGATTTTTTTCAATGAATATTAGAGTACTGGAGATTCAGGACAGTTGCTCAGAGGAGGTGACATTTACTTTAGATGTGAACTGTAAAGCCCTATACATAATTATAAAGTTGTTATTATTAGTTTCCTTAACTATTCTCCTATAGGAATACAAAGATGGATAAATTTTTAGAGACTATAAGTCAGTTGGGAGTCAAATATAAAAATGTGATAGTGGTTACAAAGCCCATTTTAATACACTTCCCCTCCAGACGTCCCCCCAAATATTCGTATCTATAAACAGTGCTAAATTTACATACAGAACTATGTCTTGATGGGAGGGAGGGTGGGAGTCTCTGGAAAAGGAGGTGTTCATTTGCGCATTGAAATGCAATGCACAAGCTCTACATTTCCTGTCTTTATAAA
This sequence comes from Balaenoptera physalus, assembly GCF_965194825.1. Classification (NCBI taxonomy): domain Eukaryota; kingdom Metazoa; phylum Chordata; class Mammalia; order Artiodactyla; family Balaenopteridae; genus Balaenoptera; species Balaenoptera physalus. The sequence goes on along the minus strand of NC_138883.1, from coordinate 177,152,950 downwards.
AATACCTGAGGAGAATCCTGACACCTTTCTCTGAATGATTTTTATCTGTAGACATCCAGCTCACACTCAGTGCCGGTGTGATTTATCTGGGTCCCGAGAATCAGACTGTACAAGCCAGAAGCATAAGCTCTGCGTAGGAGGGAAATAAAGGAATCAGAGGAGAGTTCATTAGGGAAGGCTGTCCCCTTGGGTTTGAACAAAACCTTTGGGGATGTAACGAACATAAATTCACAGCGAACGGCTCGCATGGACGCAAGTGGCCAGACAGTATCCAGGCAGTCCTTGGGGGTCACAGAAAGCAGATCAGCTTCCCTGGCACAGAAGGGTTCGCTGGCTGGAAGTAAGGAGAACTTAGATTAAAAAGATAAGTGCAGGGGGACTTCGCTGGTGGTGCAGTGGTTAAGAATCCGCCTGCCAATGCAGGGAACACGGGTTCGAGCCCTGGTCCGGGAAGATCCCACATGCCGCGGAGCAACTAAGCCCGTGCGCCACAACTACTGAAACCTGAGCACCTAGAGCCCGTGCTCCGCAACAAGAGAAGCCACCGCAATGAGAAGCCCGCGAAGAGTAACCCCCGCTCACCGCAACTAGAGAAAGCCCGCGCGCAGCAACGAAGACCCAACGCAGCCAAAAATAAATTAAAGAAAGAAAGAAAGAAATTTATTTAAAAAAAAAAAAGATAAGTGCAGGAAGGGGAACAGATGTCAAATGGCCCTTGTCGCTAGCTTGAGGAATGTGGATGGACTGATCAATTCCTACTGTCCTCGGGACTCTGGGTCACTTTCCCTGATCTCCACCCCTAGCCTCATAGCACTTAAAAATGCTGTACTGAAGTGATCTGTTTAAACATTAGTCTCTCCACTTTCCCCGCGTCCCCAACTCTGATCTCTTGCCATCCACGCGGTCACTCCGCCCTATAGTGTGCTCAGAGCCCAGCCTGGAGCCTGCCAGGGTTGCTGCTTGAACCTGAAGCAGACTTCATTTACTCAGCCAAGAGTAGCCGAGGGTCACCTGTGCCAGCACTGTTCTAGCAGCCAAGGAAACAGTGGTTTCCCTGATCGTCTGGAACATACAGGCCGCAGGGAACCATTCTAGACACGTACGCACAGCAAACCTGGAGAAAGTAAGGAAGACTGTTTTGGATCTGAGTCAAGTCAGAGACTTCAGCTGGGGGCTGCTGCCTTATTCCACCTGTGACTATGTGAGGAGCTAAATCTGGCTTGACGAAAGGGCATAGATGGTCCATCCAATGGCCAATCAGAGCTGGAAATGACAAAGGTGCCAATACTGGAAAAGCCTACTATCATTTTCAACGGCGGCCTTTTCAGTGGAAAAGTCCAAGGGAAAGGACAAACACAAGTACAACTGCAAGTATGCTGGCATCCTAATGTACGCTGACGAGGCCACCAGGAGGGCTGGGTTCAATCTTCCCATAGCCCATCTCCCTGGGAGACGGCCTAACCTCGCTGAGAAAGCACAGGGCCCAGCGGAAGCGAGCTCTGACTCAGGCTCTGACAGCGCCTGGGCTAATCACTCCCCTGACCTGCTCTGTTTTCCGGGCCTCTCCTGCCCGGTCCACCCGCCGCTCCCAGCCTCTGCCGCCCCCGTGACGGCGGGAGTGCAGCACGCACGGCGACCCTCAAAGCTGGGGAGCGTGAGGGGGTCGTTCTTACAGTTCTCGTAACCAGAGACGTTTAGAGCTGATAGCATCGTGCAGACCATGAAGAGCAGAGCTGCGGATGGAGGAAGGTGGGGAGGGAAGATGGGAGGTGGGGTTCACCGGGACCACGTATAAGGTCAGCATCCCTCGATGAATTAGCCCTCATGCCCCTTCCAGTAAAAGATCTGAGAAGCTTGATATCAAGTGGAAAAGCCAGTTCGCTTGCCTCGGAAGGATCGTATGGAAAGGGGAGAAGTTCTCAGTTCTTTACTCAAGTCCAAAGAAGAGGTGAGGACTTCCCTGGTGGCGCAGTGGTTAAGAATCCGCCTGCCAACGCAGGGGACACGGGTTCAAGCCCCGGTCCCGGAAGATCCCACATGCCGCGGAGCAACTAAGCCCGTGCGCCACAATACTGAGCCTGTGCTCTAGAGCCCGCATGTCACAACTACTGAGCCCACGTGCCACAACTACTGAGCCTGCGCTCTAGAGCCCGCGAGCCACAACTACGGAAGCCTGCTCGCCTAGAGCCCGTGCTCCGCAACAAGAGAAGCCCCTGCTCGCCACAACTAGAGAAAGCCCGCGTGCTGGCTTTCTAATGGGTCTTTCTAACAAAGACCCAATGCAGCCAAAAATTAATGAATGAATTAATTTAAGAAAAAAAAAAGAAGAACTGACCCCAGCTTCTTCCACGGCATCCTTGTCGGAACCGGCCCGTGAACATGGCCATTCAGGCTCATCACGTGCCTCAGCAGTGATCGTGTGTGCATTTTCTTCATACCGGTCCCCTCTGTGATGCTGAGGCCATACAGAAGAACAGGCAGTGCAGTGTGGAATTAGTATAATCAGTGCTGAGTTGTACGAACTTGTCGGAGAAGGTTTCTAAACTACTTCCTCAGATCAATAACTTTCGGTCATGAAAGAACTCAGAGGAACCACCTTGTTCTTTTCCCAAAGGATCCCGAGATGGGATGAGACATTTCTTGCGGATGAGACGAGAGCTGAACTTGAAGGGTCGAGGAAGAAAAACGTGCCTTGCTGATCTGTCCAGGCACTCAGACCTGAGTGGACACGTGTGCAAACAGATGGCAGGTTGGGACACCGATTCCACCTTTCTGATCAACCCTGAGTCCCCCAAAACCTCCTCAGAGTTCATAGAGCTGCTATTGGGTGAATACGGAGTCATAACTCAAGAGAATATTCAGAGAGGTTTATAAAAATTAATGTTTTTAAGTTTCCGCAGTTGCCCACTGAATGCGAACCTTGGCATATATCTGAATTATTACACATCTGCCTTATCGGTATGGTTCAGTTTCAAGAACTGATTGAACAAGCCATACATGCAAAGGAGGCACAGAACCTTAGGATTCCAGACATGAATATATGAATCCACAAAGGTCCTAAAGCTTCTGACCACGTATCAAAACTCTAGGGAATGTTTGCATCTACTTAGCTCTGTGAAAATGCATTCTCTTTTATGAAATGGCTAAAATCCAAACTGAGAATTGCAAGCAGAGTTGGAAATCTGGCATCTGAAGTGAGGTGTGTCCAGACTGCAAGTATTTAGGAACTCTCAAAAAGAGTCCCCTTTGCTCCCTATATGTATATTTTAATCAAAATCAATTGACAGCTAAAAAAAAAAAAAAATCAATTGACAACTAGCAAGATGCCCACAATTACAGTTTGGTATTAATAAGACGGAGTACTTTTCATAACCCAAGTTTTGTCGTTCATTGACCTCACCAGCCTATAAATACAAATTATCTCATCTGGTCACGACCCAAGTTTCACGGGCTGTTGTAGGTCATGTTCCCAGGGAAGTAGTTGATTAAGGGCTGCTCTCAGGATCAATACTTGTGAAGGGAAAGGGGGAAGCAGGATTAGACAAAGGGAGAAGTGGAGATGCGATACAGTCGTCAGCCAACCCATGTGGAGCTCTGGACCTGGGGCAGCCTTTTAGCGTTGTCCCAAATTAGGGCAAGAGAGCCTTTCAAAGCAGGTTGTCACTAGAAGGAGGTGTGATCTTCAGATCATCAGGCAGATTCCTTTAGCTGCGGCAAACCCCAGAGGCTAACAACTGGGGGCCGTCATCTGACAGCGCTCCCAGCAGCTGGGGGACGAAAGGAAAGCATTTATCCATTAGCGCTTATGCTCTATCAGTCAAAGGTTTGCCCCCAAAACTTACTCCCCAGAACTTCTGGCTTAGTCAACGCATGGGCCCCATGTGGCTCAGAGAAGCTCCACGGCAGACACTGGAAGCTTCCGCAGAGATGTGAGGTGTGGGCAAGAGGCAGGGCCCTGTCAGGTGGCCCCCATAGGAAGCTGCTCAGAGCCTGCATCAGTGGCTGTAATAAAGGACAAGAGATGCCCAAAGGCACTGAGGTGGTACCCAAGAGGTACTCCAGGTCTAAAACTGGATGCTGCTTTAAGAGCATCTTCTTAGTAGAAAGACAAGTACCATATTTTATATGTGGAATCTAAAATCTGACACACATGAACCTGTCTACGAAGCAGAAACAGACTCAAGGACATAGAGAACAGACATGTGGTTGCCAAGGGGGAGGGGGGTGGGGGAGGGATGGAGTGGGAGTGTGGGATTAGCAGATGCAAACTAGTATATATAGGATGGATCAACAACAAGGTCCTACTGTACAGCACAGGGAACTATATTCAATATCCTGTGATAAACCATAACAGAAAAGAATATGAAAAAGAATATGTGTGTGTGTGTGTATAACTGAGTCACTTTGCTGTACAGCAGAAATTAACACAACATTGTAAATCAGCTAGACTTCAATAACATTTTTTTAAAAAGAACATCTTAGAGAAAATCTTTTGATCTTTAGCAATCCCTAAGAAGTGACTCCCCCCACCCCCGCCCCCCTGCCAGTAAGAGTTATGTGATGTGAGGATATTTGAGCCACGCACCATTCTGGGCATTGAGATTCTATGTATGTATAGAGCCAACATTTGAAAAGTATGTCCTTTGTTTCCTGTTTCAAAGTGTGACGCTTCATGAACGCATCGGAGATTATATCTGAAAACAGATTTACGCCAAACATCTTGTCCAGCAAACTCCGCACAAGTTAATGTCCTTTGCAGAAAATAAACAGTTGAAGGAGTGAAACTGTTCATATTACGCATTTGGGTAAGAAGCCATTTCTACACTCATTTTTCAGAGTACCTCTGAATTTCCAGAAGCAGCTTTCTTTTAGGCTGGCTGGTTTAAGTGCAATTTTAAAACAATGTGAATTTTCCCACTGTCCTCTTACCTACAACCCCTGAAAATGTTTCTTCTCTGAGAATCCAGTCCTGATTTTTTTCATGGTCAAATTAAGCTGCAACAAACAAGGCAAGATCCTATTTACTTTTCGTTGTAAGTAGGTCTCTGCTGTTTAAAATAGTGTGGTCTTCTGGATCAGAACCCTGATGCCGAGGAACTTAGCACTCGGCTACTGATCGGTCCTGGAAAATGGACTGCGGGCAAAATTTTTGAATCTTGATATACAGCTGCTCTGCCCCTCTCTTTGAGAATAACGGGTAATGGAATCACAACTAAATTTACTTAGAGGGAGAGCTCAGCAAACGCTGGTAAAAAATTGGAATTCTACTCTATAGCACAGGGAACTATATTAGTATTTTGCAATAACCTATAAGGGAAAAGAATCTGAAAAAGAATATATATACATACATACATATATGTACATATATATATAACTGAATCACTTTGCTGTACACCTGAAACTAACATAACCTTGTAAATCAACTGTACTTCAATTAAAAAATTAAAAATCTCAAAACAATTAAAAAATTAAAAAAAAAAAAGAATTAGAATCCTTCTGGCTGGAAGAGTAATGATGAAGGTGCAGAAGGCATCACTTGAGTTCCAAAGGCAATGGTGGAGAAAATCTCATCTCTTGGACCATAGCCCTCTGTGACCTGTTCTACTGACACTTGACTTAAGTAGTTACGTTAACCTACTGGAGGTTGGCTATTCAAAGTTTAATTGATCAGCTACTAGCATTTAAGTCAAATGTATGCTTATCGTGAGAATTCTTAATATAGTTGACTCCTGGACTACCCAGGGGGTTAGAGGCCCCGACCTTCCATGAAAATCCGAGTGTAATTTATAGCCGACCCTCCATATCTGAGGTTCCTCTGTATCCGCAACTCAGCAACCGCGGGTCAAACAACCCGCTGATCGTGCAGTACTGTACTTACTGGGAAAAAAAATCTGCATATAAGTGGACCCTCGCAGTTCAAACTCATGTCGTTCAAGGGACAACTGTACATACCAGAGTTTTAAAACTTATAAGAGCACATAAATTCGATATTATTATCTCTCATCGCAAAGTGCCTGAGGCACAGAGAGGCTAAGGAAGGCCTCCAAAGTCACACAGCTAAGCAGTGGTAGAGCTGGAGTTTAAGTCAGGCCGCACCAGCCACTGAGGCCTGCCTCTTTACTCCACATCCTCGATTCTTCCCTTATCGTCATAAAACAAGGGAGGGATTTGTCCCAGGATGTGACAAAGAGGCCAAGATGAGGGAGCCAACCTTGATGGGGGCAAATTAATCCTGTCTGGCTCTCCCATGGCCGGTCCTTCCACCCCCGGGGCCCAGGAGGAGATGGGGGAACCGGGGCAGCGAAGTTACCATTTCGCTCTGTCCACACCCTCAGCTGCAAAGTGTTATTTAGATGCTCCTGGTTGGGACACAGTGCAGCAGGCCAGTCAAGGCTCTAAACTCCTTGCAGTTCAGAAACCTGTTTGTCCCGCCTCAAGCCCTCTCCTCAGACTCACTTCATGATGGCACCCCGACCTCACGATGGTTCTGCAGAAAACAGTTCTGAAATCACCGAGCTGCCGAAGACCACGAAAATAATACATTCTACACCACGGCTGCTCTGTTCCAGGTGGTTCCCCTGGAGGTACCGGCGTGGAACAGTCACCGCCTGCCCTCACACCCAAAACAGAAACTCTAGCAACGAGTTTCTTGTTAACGTAAGGAAAGCCTGATTATTCATCAGCCCAACAAATGATTTAGGGAACACTGGTCTGGGTATGGAGACTCTGTCCATGAACAGAAAGGCCGGTTTCTGCCTCCAGAGCTTACAGTTGAATAGGGGTGATGAATGTTGCCCAACTGGACTGGTCAGGAGTATTTAAAAAAAAAAAAAAAAGTGCCAGGTGCTACAGGCTCACTTAATAGGAAGACCTTCTCTTACGGAGGCGCCAGGGAAGTCACATTTCACCCGAGGCCTAGAGAATGAACGGGAGATAAACCGACCTGGGGGGGAATCCACGCAGAGGGACCCACGTCAGCAACTAGGCCTCCTCCTGGTGAGCTCGCACCCCGGCTTCCCGCCTCTGCGTAGACCCCTTCCCTCCCTAGAAGCTGGCTTCAGGGACCCCCCCCATTTCCTGTCAATAGCACTCATCCCCCAGAGTCCTGGTTAGCTGTTTACTTTTGCACAGTATCCCTGGCACACGGGCCACACCTTGAGGCCTGCGTGTCCTGTTTCTTTATTTCCCTCATTCACAGGGACACTCCATAAAATGTCTGTGGAAGGAGGAAAAGCAGGGGAGAAGGAAAGAGGGCGCAAAGCGATGAAATACACCTCCCTGCAGCCCCAAGTTCATTCTCCACAATGCCCTGGTTTCAGTCAAATGGAAAACGACCGCAGTTGGACCCAGTGGTCACAAGGACCACACCCCGAGCCCTTCGCACGTTAGCCTAGCGTCCAAACATTTGTGTGAGGCGGGGAGACGAGGATGAGTAAGACGCAGCGTCTGTGTCAGGGAGCTTATGATCTAGGGGTGGAAACTCAACAGAAGCGCAATCCTCCCCTCCTTCCATCATTCCGCCAAAACACGGCGCAGAGAAGGCAGGACGGGTTTGGGTGTCAGCCGTCCAGGCAGGATTCCGGCCTTGCCCGCTGACAGCTGGCCTTACAACTGCCGCCGGGGCCCTGCACGAGGAATCCCTGATGCATGCCTCTCTCTGCTCGCTACGAACTTTCCCGCGCCTTCGCCGGTTCTTCCCAGCCGCGGTGGGCGAGCCCCGGACCCTTCCGTCCGCGGGGCTGCCCGTCCCCTCCTCCTCGCAGGGCGGGATCCGGGTCCGCCCCGTCTGCAGACCCGGGACGCCTCCGCGCGCCCACTCGCCCGGCCGCCCCTCCCCCGCACGCCGTCACCTGGGTCACGTGGGCGACCCCCCTCCCCCGCCCCGCCGGACTCAGCCGCTCGGCCCCAGATCCGGGGTGGGGGGGGGGCGGGCGGCGCGTCCGCTCGGCCCCTCGGGGGTCCCCGTCCCCCCCTCCGCGGAGCCCGGGTCGGCGGGGGGGGGCCCTCTGGTGAAATCGGAACCGGGGCTCCGAATGAAGGGGAGCAGATGTCCCTGTGTTGCTGGGAGGCCCGGGTGGCCTGCTGTTCAGACGGCGGTCGTCGGGGCGCTGACCTTCCGGGGCCGCCGTCAGTCTCCGTGCAGATGGCCCGCCCGCCGCCCTGCCCGCTCCTCCGCGCGGGGACCGCGGCAGCCGGCGGGTCGGCGGCCAGAGGGAGCCGTCTGCGTCGGGGGGGGGCCGGCGGGGGCGCCGGGCTGTAGGGCAGGGCCGGCCCCGCGCACAAAGGAGCCCTGGCGGCGGCCCCTCGGAGGACAATGCAGCCCCGGGGCGCGGGGGGCTGCGCCGCGCTCCAGCTGCCTCTTCACAGCGAGGCCTGCAAACGTGCCCACTTGATTCTAAATCCTCTTAGGCGCTCGCCGTGTGAACCGGGAAGGGGGTGGCCCTCCGAGCCTTTGCAGCCCCAGGCCTGGAGCCCAGGCGCTCAGCGAGCGGTCTGCAGCGCGCATGCAAATAGAGCCGGCGTTTTGGAGACGCGGGCAGAGTCTGCAGGCTAACCAGCAAACGCCCCGATCTGGCCCTTCAGTGCCATGCGGGGTCCTGAAAAATGTGAAGGGTGTTTCCCCTGGAAGGACTTCCTGCTAAGTGTTCAGAAAAGCCAGCTGAGCTGCGCTAAGTCATTAGTCACCCAGGTATTTACACTGTTTTTCCTATTTCCTTTCTCTCTTGGCCTCTGTGGTCAGTGGTACAAAATTCCTAGGAACTCCCACCTAAACACCAGCTTCCTGTTTATGCTCTCAGTGGCTTTAATGTTAAGCTGTTGAAAGCAGTTGACCAAGTCTCTATGAAACGACCAGCAAAGGTTTGCAGGTGAACAGAGAAAAAAAAAGGAGGGGGAACCCTAAACCCAAATGGGTAGGTCAAAGGTTCGGGTTCATTTTTAATCACGTATGTCAGAATCACAGGGGGAAAAGGTAAAAGTGAAGTGTAATTTGATGCCTAAGATCGTGGCTCAGTTTCATTTGGCCCCTGTGTCTACAGGAACCTGTAAAATATGATCCGCTAAACTATGAACGTTTTCGTTTCTAGCAGTTAAAGGCCTTTTTTTCTAATGTGGCATGACATTCTTTTGTTATAGAAGGCTAAAGTTCGCGCGTCAGCACGATCTGTGTGCCCCTGTGTGTGCCTTACACCTCCCGGGGCTGTTCTTCCCTAAGTTCCTGCAGCAAAATGTTGCGTTTATGTAGCTACCTGAATTGCAGCCTCCCTGACCTGGAAAGAACCTTAAAGGGCAGCCCTTTTCTGATGCAGAATTCCCTGTAGGACTCCCACGAAGTGAAGGATAGGATCCCTCTGGAATTCCCTACATCAGAAGATAGCATGTTTCCTTGACAATCTGATTTTTTTTTTTTTAAGGTTTTCGATCCATAAAACTAGAATCTGTCTCCACTTATGGAACCAGGCAGAGTTAATCTAATTTCTCTTCCACATGATATTACCCTTCAGGTATTTGGAGGCAACTCCCATGTCCCCTCAGAGTTTTCTCCCAGTTAAATACCTGCAGATCCTTCACCAGTTTCTGCCGTGGGTCTGAGTCTCCTGCACCGTCCGAGTATCTGGAGATGCTCCAGTGCATCTGAATCCCTTTGAAACTGAAGATGGTGTTTCAATCATGCGGAAACTCAGCCTAGAAGGCAGCACGGGAGGAATATGGCTTAAACCCAACAGGGAAAAGCAAACCACGGCCAAGTTATTCAGACAAAAATAAATTTTGATTTTCCATTTTAGTCTTTTTCTACTCTGTGGCAATCATGCCCGACTCAGTTTTGAAGCCCAGGAAAGAAGGAAAAAGCTGTGTTGCTAGCTAGCAGCGAGCCTTTCATGTTCTTGCATTCTATCTTCACAAAACCCCTCTGAGCGGGTACTATTGTTATTCCTCTTCTACAGGCTCCAAGGTCAAAGAATCCACCCAAGGTCACACGGCTAATAGGTAGCAGAGTGAGGTCTCTAACCTGTGACTTGCGCTTTCCATTTCCTGAAGCTGCTTGCCCTGGAGCCCACAGTGAAAACAGAGGTCCTGGATTGGATTTGTTTTTCAGCATGTTCTATGACATGTAGCTTTAATTCAAGGCCAGTTCGTATACATCCTATTTATACAGCTACAAAATCTTTTGAAATGCAAGTTAAGAACTTTAGGGGGGAAAGTTCTTTCTGGACGCAAATGAAACAGAAATTCCAAGTGAAAGCCAGAAGTCATGCCAAACATGGTTTTATTCCAATGGCATTACTTAACGGTGAAGTGTTATATTACCCTTGAATTTCCTGCCTGGGCTCAGGATAGGCCGGGCCCTTGATGCTATTTCGATTGTCCATGTATCACAGCAACACCATCGCCCCTAACTCACGCCGGCCCTCCAACATGTCAGTTACTCAAGAAAAAGGGTAGAATGTTTCCCATGCACGCACTATAATTTTTTTCGTGTTGCTCAGCCTGCCAGAACAAACGTAAAACCACAGAAAGAAGATTTAGATCAGCCTCTTCATTGCCTGGCTGTTATTTTACAGTTTTAGGAGGGGTTGGACATCAAACACTTGAAACTGTCATCCACACGTTCCTTCTCGGAATAAAGCAGCATTGGCGTGGACCCCTGCTAAATTATTTTCTACCCCCAAATGTTGGAAACTTTTGCCCTCCAGGAAAATACTCTACAGAAGACACACTGAATTAAGGGAGTTAGTTCTGAGAAAGTCTCTTGCGGTCTATAATAAACTGGCACATGTTGACATCTGGCCAGATGGATTCTCCGCCTTAGCAGGGATGTTGCTTGGATGTTTAGTTTTTCTGATTTGTTGGCTATTATAAATAGTGCTTGAGAGAATTTTTTCTTACTGCCCTATCTAAAGTACCCACCCCCCAAAATCACTGTCACATAAATCTGTTTGTTTTCTTCAAAGTATTTATGGCAACTTAATGCTCTATTCCTTACACGTTTGCTCATGGTCTACCTTCATCTTGATCACGACTTGTGCATAAATCAGGTAACCTGGTCTATCTTGTTTATTACCTAGCATACAGTAGGGCCTCAGAAAATGTTTTTTGAATGAATACATCTTTCGTGGATGTATATGTTGCTCTTACACAATTTTCTCCTTAAGATTAATTCTTTGAGTCGTCAAATTCCTAGAGACAGAAAGTAGGACACAGTTGCCAGGGGCTGGGGGGCAGGAGGAATGGGGAGTTCGTGTTTAATGGGTGCAGAGTTTCAACTGAGGAAGAGGAAAAATGTTCTGCAGATGGATGGTGGTGATGGTGGCACAACAATGTGAATACACTTAATGCCACTGAACTGTACATTTTTAAATGGTTAAAATGGTAAATTTTATAGTACCTGTCTTTTACCACAAGAAAAATAAATGAATTCTTTGAATTGAAATTCTTGGGCTAAGGGTAAGTGTGTATATTTTAAATTTGGGTATATGTTACTAAACTTTCCTCCAGATGTTATGTCAATTTACATGCCAACTACCAGTTCATGAGAATAAGCATTTCCCAGCACGCTGGCAACATTCTTTTCTCAGTCTCTTTATTCTTTGTATTTGGTAGGTAAACACACGCACACACAACAGTATAGTTATTTGTGTCACTATACTTATTATTAAGAGTTGAGTATATTTTTATATGTTTGGTATTTCTTCTTTGGTAAGAAGCTTATGTGTTTCCTTTCCCATTTTTATTGGGCCATTTGTTTCCTTTTATTGATTTGTAGAAGATCTGTGATCAGTAAAGATATTAACTCTTAGTCTGTTATATAGTTTGCAAATGTTTTTCCCAGTTTATTATTTCTCTTTAAATGTTCTTTGTAATTTTCTGCTGTATGAAATTTAAAATTATGTGCTGTATCAATATAACGTTGGGATGAAAAAGTCCCTTCCTCATTCCAAGATTATAAAAATAGTCATCTATGCTTTTATCCAGTACATTTGTGGCTTTGTATTTTTATATTTGATGCATCTATATGTTGATGGGAGGCAGTAAGGTAAAGATCCAACTGAATTTTCTTTTAACAGATAAGTTATTCTGTCATCGTTTATTATAAAGTCCATATTTTCTCTCAGTAATTTGAAGTGACATCTTTTTGTTGTAATAAATAACCATATTCTGAGGCCCGTTTCATTGCTCTATCTATCCCAGCACCTAGACGTGCTGTTTTATGTACAGCGAGTTACCAGTATATTTAGATGGCGCTTATTGCCGTAAATCTTATACTAGTGACTAACCTTTAAGAACTGATCCATTATTGGAAAGATTTTAAATTACGTATAATTGTAAATTGGAAAGGTATAGCCAGACAGAGAATTTCCTCTACTGGGAGTCAGCAAGGAAGATGCTTACAAGGACCAGTGGTAGGAAGGAGAGGGCTTGGCTGGGATGCTGGGCACAGTGTCAGGTCTGCCCTTATAGCCAAATCACATTCCCCAGCGAGATTAACTCAGTTACCACGTGGTGGACAGAAAGCTGGTGGGCTTTGCCCTCTTGGCACTGAGTTCTCTCTCTGCTACTTACTAGCTTTGTGGTCTTGGATAAGTCACTAAAGCAATCTGCTTATCTCAAGGCAAAACACAGCTCCCAACAGGATCGTTCTATAGGTTAAACTGTACATTTAAATGCGCTGTGCAGATAGCATCTAAATATTGATTAGCATCATTATCGTCATTACTATTACTACGACCGCTGTAGGGGAAGATGGTCTCCCTCCCGTGTCTTCCTGCTTCTGCCCCTTCACCTGCATCCCGGCCCGGCCCCTTCCTGGGAGACACCCTTGTCCTCCAAGGAAGAGCCGCCAACGGAATGGCGAGGCTCAGAGGCCGCCATCGTTCGAGGGCGTGTTCCCAGGCAGTGGCCCCTCTGATGCACCTCAGCCAGGGCACCGCTGGCCGCATGTGCTCGTTCTCCCCCTAAGACAGTCTTAATTCACTAATCCTATCGTTTACATTTCCTGGCGGGGCAGGAGGTCTTTGTGTCTGTGTGGCCTTCGGTCTAGACCGCAGGCTCGGATCCAGCTCAACCACTGAGTGCTGTGTTGGGGGCCCTGGGAGATAACAACGCCGTGTGTTTGGGCTGCCATTCTGCCGTTGTTCCTTGCGCGCCATCACAGATGTTCCGCTGTGACACACAATCAAACCTCATGGGAGGGGGACTGACTGACAGAGACTTGGGACACTGCTAGTTCCCTAACGATAATACCGTCCTGGATGTCAAACCCTCACCTCTCTGACCTCTGAGCCCTGACAATTACCTGTCCCCAGCCTGGGTCGGTCACTCCCATGGGGCGACCCTGTGGGGCACACAGAGTGATAGTTCAGTGGATGTCAGTGACCGTTACTGCTCCTACCACGGGCTCTGCAGGCAGGGAAGTGGGGTCCTGTGACCGCGCCCGGGTCTCCACCCCCACGTGCTCAGTCTCTGCTGATTCCTTGCCCTCCACTTGGCCTTGCCCTCCACCTCCAGCGCCTCTGGGCCCCCGGCCTGGCACCTGGCTCTCTCTCGACCTTCTACTCTCTGGATCCAGCCCACCCTTCGCCCCAGCCCCTGCCTTTCCTTCTCCAGTTTGCCAGGGCTCCTTACGTTCTGTCTCCGTTTCTCTGGGTGGTGTTTCACCAGGCATCTCGCCAGGGTGGCTAAAAGAAAACCTAATGAGTGTTCAAGGCATCCCACGCCCAAGCAGGACGTGAGAGCTGCCAGCCAGCAGGGGGTTCTGTGAAGGACAGGCACACAGCGAACCGTGGGCACGGCCCACCCTGGAGCTTGCCCTTGTTAGAGGGAGGCTGGGTAGCAACTCTGGCATCTCCGTGCGTTCCTGCAATGCCTGTGCCACTTACTGGGAGTCAGAGGTGGGCAAGACAGACGTGATTCTCAGCCTCCTGGGAACTCAGTCCAACGGGGGAGACAGACAAACACCACGAAACACGTGAATAAACAACCCAGCGTGGCAAGTGCTGTCCAGGCACGGACGGGTGCTGAGGTCAAGGCGAGGGGGCCCGGCCTGTAGGCCCACCCAGACCTGACGCCAGGGAAGCACTCTCTGAATGCCTTAATTCCACTTTCAACATGAACTCTTTTCTCATCCCATACAGATTTGGAAAGACTTCCATCAGCTCCTCTTACATTCTGTGACTTGTCTAGTGACAAAAACAAAAACAAAAAACGATCACCAGGTGGTAAGTAGCGAAACCTGTAAAAGAGAGCATCCCTGGCCCCAGTCACACTTCCCTCTTTGTTTGCCCTTTGACATCTTTTACTTGATTGCATTGAGGCCTGGATTAATTTTTCCGGGCCCAAGGCCCATGCTAATTTACATGGCTATTCTATATAGGGGTCAGATCCAGGAAGACAGCAGGCCAGCCTGGATTCACAAACAGAGTCACATCCATCAAATAGCTATGAGCTCAATATACTCAGGGAGAAGAATGGAGGGTAATGAGAAATCCTACCGCGGCCTGAAAGCGTGACTCACCAGGGTTGCCCTGTGGTCAGGCTGATGGGTAAAGCACTCCATCATCCTTATGTTCTCCTTGTCAAACACTTGTGGGATTCCATTTTGGGCTTTAGACATGTAATTATGGTTCCCATTGTTTCCAAAGCCAGAATGAAACCTCCGATGATACGATTAATTGTGAGCTAAGTGGAGCGCCCTCTTTCATTGTATGCCCTCTTCTACGATGCTCGTACAAATCCTCGTTTCCTGCAGCGATGCTATACACTGCCGAACCACACTCGTCCCTAAAATCCACATTAATGTTGTCATGTTTAGCTGTTGTTCCGAGTGGGGAACTGGTAGACTTACTTACAGCTGGGGCTAAGATCCACTATGGGAAACTCCATTCTTTCACTGTATTTGGCGAAATACAAATTTGTACAAATACAAATACAAATACAAATGATGTTGTTGACATCATCAACAATTCTTTTGGTCACTGGCAGTGTTTGTTCACTTATTCACATATTCATTCATTCGATCAATCAACAAAGACTATTTTAGGTCTGTTACGTGAGAGGAACTGTACTAAGTGCAAGGTGAAAAGGCATGGTCTCTGAACTAAAAATAGAGCCGCCATAGGATCCAGCAATCCCACTCCTGGGCATTTACCCAGACAAAACTCTAATTCGGAAAGATACGTGCACCCCTATGTTCATGGCAGCACTATTCACAATAGCCAAGACATGGAAGCAACACAAATGTCCATCGACAGACGAATGGATAAAGAAGAGGTGGTACATATATACAATGGAATATTACTCGGACATAAAAAAAGAATGAAATAGTGCCATTTGCAGCAACATGGATGGACCTAGAGATTATCATACTAAGTGACGTAAGTCAGAGAAAGACAAATATCATATGACATCACTTATATGTGGAATCTAAAATATGACACAAATGAACTTATCTATGAAAGAGAAACAACCGCACAGACATAGAGAACAGACTTGTGGTTGTCAAGGGGGAGGGAAGGTGGGAGAGGGAAGGAGTGGGAGTTTGGGATTAGCAGCTGCAAACTATTAAGTATAGGATAGATAAACAGCAAGGTCCTACTGTATAGCACAGGGAACTATATTCAATATCCTGTGATAAAGCATAATGGAAAAGAATATGAAAAAGAATATATACATGTGTATAACTGAATCACTTTGCTGTACAGCAGAAATGAACACAACATTGTAAACCAACTATACTTCAATAAATTTTAAAAACCTCGGAAAGGCATGGTCTCTGGCCCCAAAACTGCCCAGCTGGGAAGGTGTCCACCTTGGGGCAGGTGTTGTATCTGAGTCACCTGGGCATCTTCTAAAGTCACATATGTCTGCTCTTCTCACCCCAGACTCGTCCGAGATTCTGATTTGCCAGGTCCAGAGAGAGGCCCTGGCGTGTGGATTTTGAAAAAACAAGACTCCTACACTAGTTCTGATTACACCCTTGGGTGATGAACCACTGGTCTAGTGATCTTTCCAGAACTCTGTACAAATCAGCTCCTTTTCGTGGGGCAGTAGGGCCACAAGCCCCTCTTGGCCCAAGATGTCAGGAGCTGCCCTGGGCCAGGGGTAACACGGGCTCCCGAGGGCCTGTTCCCAGGCACGGGGTCGGGCCTGCACTGGCCACCTGCTCTCATGCCAACTCTGGCTGGGGCATCCCTGCTGTGGTCTGTCCCTGGCCGGAGGCGCCCCTTTGTGCTGAGCTTACCTGGTCCCCTGACCTCTTCCCTGGCTCCGAAAGCCCGCCTTCTGGGGTTGGCTCTGAGGTTACACCTCATGACTGTCTGAGCCCCCTTCTCAGTGCCGTGGGGACCCAGGGCACCTGGTTCTGTGGGCTGAGGAGCGTGGAGACGCCAAAGCGGTCAGAAAAGTGGCATTTAGGGAAGTGTCAAAGCTCAGAGGAGGAGGTGGGCAGATGGGCAGGGAGGCCCCGCCGCCAAGGAAGCTAAACAGAGAGGGTGAACCGGGCTCTGACAGCAGCTTCTGAGTGCCGGGTGGGAGTGGGAGGCAAGTTCTTTATCAAGTGCCTGCAGGTGGGGAGGGCGGGGCGGGGCAATTAAAGGCCTGGGCGGAAAGCAGGCCTCTGAAGGGACGCAGCCCCGCCGGGCCCTGCCTCTCGCTGCTGGCTCTGCGACCTGCTCTGCATCAGCTGCCCCCCGGCGCTCCCTGGCCCGGCCCGGGCACTGCCCTCCCGCTCTGCCCCGTGCAGCAGTCAGTGTGACCAAGCTCGGTCCGAACACCGCACGGTCACCGCTGGACTGTCACTTTTGAGTGAACGGCAACGGTTTGTCTCACGCAAGGCCCTTGCCAGCTCGTGAACTGTTTTGCTTTGTTTTTCATTGCTAGCGTCGCGCCTGATTATTTTGGACATGACGTTCTGGCCTGAATACGGCTGAGACTGGGGACAAGTCAGAGATGGTGTAGTCACTGTTTTACAGCGTAAGGCTGCGTATTTAGAGACTGGCCCAGCCAGCCAGGGTTTAGGGTCCGTAAGTCTCCTGAATGGATGAATGCAGTCAATCCAGAAAGTCTTACTTAAACTAAAATAAGCTGGAAAAGCACAAGTAAAACCAGAATTAGCTGGTGTAGGTTTGCTAACTGTGGTGATTTGCTGGTTTTTGACCTTCAGTCATCACATCCTCTCGCAGCGCGTCATCCGTCGGTTCATTTGCTCGGCTTTCCCTACTGGGGGGCGGGGGGTGTCACCGGCGGTGCCTCAGAAGCCGACCCCAAACCACACCTCCTTCCGCATGGCCACACCCCCTCCCCTCATTCATGGACCGCCGGGCACACGTGCAGATAAAGTGAACAGACGCGGTCCCTGTCCCTCAAGTCGCCCCGTCGGGTGAGGGCGACAGCCACAGAGCAACCGTTCCAAGGTGATGGAGCCTGTGGTGGCGTCTGACCGGGGGCTTGAGGACGCAGAGCCGAGAAGCAGGAGCTCGATCAGATCGGGGGAGGGCGGCCGGCGTGGCTCGGGGGGCCTGGGCGGAGGGCAGGCCGAAGCCTGACCCGTCGCTCCGTGAGTGGCTGTCCTGCGCGTGCCATTCCGGCCCCTCTGCCTCTTCGGCGTGACCACGGGCCACCCGCGGCCGCCCTCCAGGGCCTCAGCTCAGCAGGAAGAGAAAACTCGGCCCCTTGTTCTCGGGAGACAGGCAGGGGCCCGGTGGAGGGCGTTTATTTCTCTTCCTTTGCAGGTTGAAACACACCACATCGAACTGCTGCCGGGATCCCCGTGCAGGTGTCCCGCAGACCTGGCGGCACACGGGTCTCCTCCCGGGTGCGGCCCCGACGGAAACACGTCCTGAGCTCTCACAGAGGTCCATGGCGCGAGGCTAAGAATAGGCGAGCAAAGCAGCCCAGGCTCAGGGATCCGTGTGCTGTGCAGGCCCCGGGAAAGGCAGCTGTAGCAAGCTCAGGCCAAGCCTCAGGGTCGTGAGAGACTTCCCAGCTTGGCTCCTGGAGCTGGGAAAGAGGGGGAGGAAGCGGCGCGGCAGGATGTGGTGCAGTGGCCGTGTGCGGTCTGCAGGGCCAGCGCTCCCAGCAAAACCCCTCCTACAGACGCTTTGAACAGTGCTAGCCAGTCTAAAAAAACAAAAGAGCGCGCGCGCGCGTGCACGCACGCGCGCGCACACACACACACACACACACACACACAGCCCCTGAGCAGCTCTTTGCTTTAATCTCCTTCAGTGGAAACTGGGATTTGGGGCAGTTCTCATAGCTGGCAGTCTTCTGAGTACGTATAACCGTCAGCAAGGCCGTGAAAAACACAGCGTGCACCCTGATAAAGCCACACGTGTCCCAGGTTGACGGACGTGAGTGATGGCCAAAACCCGGAGCAACAACTTCTCGGTGCTGATCTGCAAAGGACCTGGCCAAGCCCGGGGTGTGACGGGGCGGGAGTCCCTTTTCTAACCCCTCCCCGCCAACGTCTCTCCCCTCCGCCCTTCCAGCCGTGGAGCCTGTCCGCTGATCGTTGGCACAGTTTCATTCAGGGGACATGGGTCCGAGGCACTGGAATGATAATAGGTTTCAGTCCTGACTCAGTGTGTTCCAGGGCAGAAGAGACCCTTCCTCTTTGCTTCTGAACTCCTTCCTGAAGAGAAAAGCAAAAAGCCACCCCCAGGAAGGCGGAGCGGCACAGTCACCCCTGCGTCCCCAGGGAACCACTTCGGGGGGCTTCTGTTAGCAGGTGGGTGAGCTCTTTGCCAACCAAGTGTATCAAACCTGAGAAGCTCTGAGCACATTGCTGGTGAGTCACACTGAGGGGGTGACTCAGTGTTTTAGAGTCTGATAAGGATCTGTTACCAAAATACCTAAGGCAGCTACCATCAACATTTTGGAACGCAAACATTTCAACATGGAAAGGCTCTACCCTTTTACTTTTCATTTCTTTATTTTTTTGATTTACCTTAAGCAAGGCACTTCATTTTCTCCCCAGCTTTGTGGAGATGTAATTGACAAGGCTCTACTCTTTAAATCGTCACTTAGAGGAAAAGATCTTCTTAAAGAGATTGTTCTCTTACTCTTTCCCGACCCGGAGAAGAGTCTTTCTTCCAAATACGTCCTCCTTGACGGCTGTAAGATAGCATTGACGGGAAAGGGACGGGAGAGGGAATTAGTATTTCCTGAGCGACCGCTGGATTCCGGGGCGATGAATAGCCAGTGAGGCAGAATTCTAACGTGGGCAGGTCTCCTCCATCAGACTAGCTGAAGAAGCCTGGAGGCAGGTAGCGTGTGTGAAGGCTGGAGCCTGAGGCCACACGGTCCAGGTTCGTGGAGACTCCGAGTTACCTGCTCCGCGGGTCGGTGTGGATTTCATGAGCTGACCCTCGAGCAATCAGCACGGTATCCAGCACAGAGGACGTGCTCGGGAAACGCGAGCTCCTTCTCCAGTTGTATCATTCCCAACCCATAGCTCTGAAACCACCTTATGTTCACTAAACACCGATTCACTTGGAAAGACAGACCTGGCATTAACCACAACTGCGGTACAAGAACGATGACTTGTGTTGATGCATATTTCGGGGGGAAAAGGCACAAAGTGACAAGCAAATAGTTTGCCTTTTGGTGGCCTAGAAACGTGTTACTAGTCTGTGCTCTCCAGTGCTTGTGCACCAGCAGAGTTAAACCCTGCCAAATAGGAAAAGACGGCACTCCCGGGGGGTCATTAACTCACTGCGTGGATCAAGCTCTCACTTGATCCTTCTCCCTTTTATTCCAAAGAGATTTTTTGCAGTTATTCCATTTAGTTCTAAAGACCTGAAGTGTTATGGGTTAAATTTGCTTACGGTGATGGATGGGCATTTGGACAACCCAGGGCTTTGCTTCGAGGGCACTTTTATGAGCGCTGAATATCACCCAACAGGGAAAGAGCCCAGAACCCCCACCAAGAAGTGTGTGTTCCTCTCATGTTGCAGAGAGACCAGGTGACTTGTTTAAAAGTGTCCAACAGATTGGTGACAGGCAAAGTGGGCTGCCATCGGCCACACTCTCACATGGAGGGAAAATGAAGGAGAGGTCATCTGCTGCCCATCTGCCTTTAATTAGAAACAAAGGAAGTCAGGGCTTTTTATCCACTGGAGAAAAACACTGAAACTTGACTAGCTAAACACTGAAAATCCCTGTCATCAAAAGTCCATGGGATTGAGCTTCTGGAAGGCCAGCCCAGCGGTGAACGTTGGTGACGTGGCTGTCCAGCTGGAGTGGCTGCAGAGAGAGAGAGTCACGGGATGGCGCGTCACAAGCAGCTGGTACAGGAGTGGGGGGCGGGCCCTGCCTTGCCGCCTGCCCTGCAGCCCTCAGGTCCAGTCATGGGCCCCTTTGCTCTGATATCCTGAGGAGAGAATGGCACCAGATATTTTTCCCGTTGCAGATGCAAAACCAAAACCTTGAGTCCAAATGTTCTCAGTCCAGGGAAAACGTTCTGAGACCTCAGAAAACTCACTCCCCCGGAGACCATTTTCCTGACTTGTAATTGGGTCGGTGATCATCCGTTTTAGAAAGGTTTGGGGTGGTCCAGTTTCCTCTGGGAACCCTGGAGGTTTCATGGTTTCAGTTTCCGGAGTTTTCTGCTGGCCTCGGAGTTCCAGGGAAAACTGAACTTGCTGAGGAAGCGAGCGCCAGCTGTTTGGCCGCAGAGGTAGTTTCATGCTGAGGAAAAGAAAACCCAGTTCAGATTCCTTCCCCTTTCTTGATACGAGGAAGCTGGCCTGAGCACAGCCTGTGTGCAGAGGGAGGCTTTGAAAGTTTCATCCCTGGTATACCTGCATAAGAAAGATCTGAAAATTTCAGAAAGACTGAAAATTTCAAAACATTGTGTAATGAGCTGTACATTTTTTTATAAGTGTCATTAGATCTCCTGCCACCTCTTTGGGGTGTCAGAACCGCTAAGCATCAAGCATCACTCTCCCTTAAGGGCCCGAGTTGGTTGGGACTGGGGTGGTGTGAGTCTCTGGTTTCCACACACTTTAACGCAGTCCTCTAACTTGAAGTATGCAAACTAGGTTTTCTCCCTTCGGAAAGATGATCCCATACAATTTGGTTGAGGAGCTATGCACATTTCACAGCGAGGGGATAGGGGCCATCCAAAAGGATGGAAATTGCTCAAATGAACAATTCGCATTTCCTCTCCTTCCCGGGAGGGAAATAAATGCAAAAACATCTGTTGTGAAAGTTTAAGTCTATTCTTCAACTCCTCCGACTTTCTCAGTCCTTGTTTTGTACAGCAGAACACTAACAGAAGGCAAGGTGGCTTTTTTTTTTTTTTTTTTTTTTTTAATGCACGCACAGAGAATCCGAGCTACAACAAATGGTCCAGGACACCAGTGTGGAGACTGAGAATATCAAGTCAGGACAGTCAGCTTCCAGAACAAGTTGGTGGAGGGTCCCTGTGACAACAGAACTAGTTGAGGAGTGTCAGCAAGCATCCCTGGGCAGCCTGGGTGGTCCTCCAGCCCGAGGGGTCATTACTTTGCCCTCTGTAACAATAAATGTCAGAAAGCACAGCCCATCTCCCTAAATGAGCAGAAACCTTTCCCCACTTTTCCAGCCCCATCAAATATTTCTCCTTCCAAAGGCAGGACGGTCGTGTGTTTCTTGAAGCTAATCAAGTAGAGACAGCTTGAGGTGCAGGTGGAGAGTCACCTCTCTGAGGTCACTAGATTCAAGCCTTCACCATCTGTTCTGGGGGAGCCCAAGGAGCCCCCGTGGGCATCAGATGGGAATTTCCACCTCCCAGCTACAGAGCCATTGTGGGAAGATCCGGCAACACCAGGTCTGGAGCTCCGTATCCAATTAGGGCAGGTGTTTCCTCAAATGCCAAACACAAGTTGGTTTTCTTCTTTCCCTTCAGAGTTGCTTTGGCTAATTTCATTAGGTCCCTGAGCTTGGCATCAAGACCAATTAGAAGAGAATAACGATAAAGTCCCGGAGTGTGCAGGGCTAAATAGATAAAAAAGTTGTCGCTCATAGATCCCAGTGAAGCTTTCTGGCAGGAGCCACTTTCCAGCATCAAAGCCATTTGGAGCTTATCTATAAGATGTTTGACCTTTTAGCTGATATAGCTGCTTTGGCCTGATTTGCAAAATATCCGAAGTTTTTCAGCCATGACCTTGGCTTCCCTCTTCTTTTTATTTCTTCTTTTGTCTCTTGAACCAGACTATTCTCTGAGTGTAGTTTGGTCCCATTGGCCAAAGATGTTAGAAGCAAGGGCTGGGTTCAGATATGTCACTCAGTCCAGCCTCTCTGCCCCTCACGATGAAGGAATTCTGTGCAAAGACCTTATCATTGCTGATCTTGGCACATTCCGACAGCCCGCCTGTGTGGGCCCCAGACAAGCCCCCACTGTGGCCAGCTGGATGGATGTCACCGGGGAACCCTCTCATCTCAGAAGGTCACTTCCTTTCTCAGGCTACAGCCACAAGAGCGGTGTCAACTGGGGCTGGGAAAGTAGGCCAAGCCAGAACTGGAGGAAAACCAGGCAGAGTGTGTTTGGAGGCGTCTGTGACCCACAGAGATAGATACCTTCTCTCTGTTGAGAGTGACTTTGGGATTATCTCCATTTGCCTTCAATTCCTAAAGGTCATGCGCTCTGGTCCAAACCATGTAATTCACCGAAATCTGCACAGATGAACTAGATTTTTGCATCCAAATTTCTTTGCTAAGAATCAGCGTATTTCTATCTTGTGATCTTGTGTCTCCAAATATTGCCAAGCGTGTGCGTGCAGGGTGTGGATACACTGGGGCCAAACCTGGGTTGCCATCTGTGTGCAGACGTGTTCCTCATATGTCCTCCTCTGCCAGTTTGCTGCCTGAAACCTCAAACAGGAAACGAAATCTTTAATTCTACCATCTGAGCCAAGGACTCTGCCAAGAGGAAAAGATGCTTGTGGAAAATGTCCCACGAGATTTTCGATGATGTGCGGATTCTTGCCTGAGGTTAAGCTCTGAAGGAAGTTGGTGGCGGGGATGGGGAAGGGGTGGTCAAGAACAGGCGGTCCGCGGGTCCCGGAAAAAAGAAAAGTGTATCTGGAAGGGCATCAGAAGGGACACGCAGGGAAAGGAAGACAACTTCACCTACGCCACACCTTGCCTGGTCATCGGTGGGTTCTTCTCTTGGCATCAGCAGAGCAGGCCTGCTGGTGAGGGCCCTCAGTGGATGGGAAGCTACTTTTCTCCACACCAAGGTCAACAGCAAACAAAGCTGCCTTTGTGTCCGGTTCGCCCTGAACTTTGCTGACCACCCTGCCCCCAGCAGAGCCGGAGGAGCTGACTCGATCGTGAGATCCAGCTCCCATTCACCTGGTTATAGACACGGGGACGCAGCCATGGGTTTCCAAACCTTTGCTCCTGATGTGCCTTCAAGGGCAGGTATCCACAGGCCCATGGGTCTCCAAATTGGAAGAACTAATATTAAAGCAGCATCTGCTCTAGATCCAATCTCCAACCACCTGGCCCTTTCCATCAGGTCCTCCAAAAGGCCGAAATAACCTTTAACACGGTCCAGGAAGAGGATCTTATCAGAAAGAGGGCTGCAAGAAGACCAAACTAACTCCCCCCTCTTCCCTTCCCTGACTTAGCCAGGCAAGCTCCTCCACTAGTCTGTTCTCCTCCTTGATGGCCCTGGTGGGAAGGAAACATAAAGGACCCACATGTAACCTTTTCTCATAATCACTTCTTAACTCTTTTGCCAACAAGTACAGGCAGAGCCCATGGTGTGTAAGTACAATGGAAACTCAACTGTTGAAATGACTGGGGATGTACTTGGTCTAGACCACCTGGGACCAAGTTGAAGAGACTGGATCCCAGCTGGTTGACTCTTCACCTTGAAAAAACTGCAAGAGTTGCCCAAAGGCCTGGAATCACCAGTTGTATTTTACAGTATTGTGCCTATTCTATTTACAGTAGCCTATTTATAATATTCTATTTACAGTTTATTTACACAGAAGCAACCTAAATGTCCATCGACAGATGAATGGATAAAGAAGAGGTGGTACATATATACAATGGAATATTACTCTGCCATCAAAAAGAATGAAATAATGCCATTTGCAGCAACATGGATGGACCTAGAGATGATCATACTAAGCAAAGTACTGATAAGTCAGAAAGAGAAAGAGAAATACCATATGATATCACTTATATGTGGAACCTAAAATATGACACAAATGAACTTATCTACAAAACAGAAACAGACTCACAGACATAGAGAACAGACTGGTGGTTGCCAAAGGGGAGGGGGGTGTGGGGGAGGGATGGAGTGGGAGGTTGGGGTTAGCAGACGCAAACTAGTGTATATAGGATGGATAAACAACAAGGTCCTACTGTACAGCATAGGGAACCATATTCAATATCCTGGGATAAACCATAATGGAAAAGAATATAAAAAAGAATGCATATATATATATATATATATATATATATATATATATATATATAAAATCACTTTGCCGTACAGCAGAAATTAACACAACATTGTAAATCAACTATACTTCAATAAAATAAATTTTAAAAATAACATAAAATATTGTGCCTATGAATACAATGAACAGTATTTGGTTTCACTATCAACATTTGTTTCAGCATAATTAAAGCCATTTCATTCCTTGAAAAAATGTACACTCTTATCTTCATATTTAGGGTCTGAGTTCCAGAGTGCCCTTTAGTTCTTTACCATTTCATCTTTTTAAGAAATCGTACAACATATGGAAAGAAAATGGAAAGATTACTCACTTGACTGGAATCAGATTTGAAATCACTCTGAATATATTTCCTAACACTTCCTCATTGATTACCTCGGAAATAAATAACCCCAAGCGGTAGCATCATAAGATTTCTCTCATTACTCTGCTTCTAAAATAAATTCCCAAGAAAGTGCGCAAACTATCAAAATAGCATTTTCAATATCTGCCAACCTCACGCTCGCATCTCAGCAAGAAAGCATGCAACGAGTGAGTAAACTGCCTCTTTGTCAAACATAAATGTGGCAAATTCTAAGGCGGCTCCTTTTCAACTAAATTGTCTCAGCACGCAGAGCAGCGGGGAGAGGGCTCGCTATAGGACCCAGGCAAAAACCCAACCTTCAGATGATTTTTCCAGAAGGGTATTATATTACGTTCCTGGGAGAAATGACGAGATATTCGCGGTGAAACGGCACATTTTCTTTCAGAATCCCCTGCTCTCTTTAAATGCGTTCGAGTCTCCAGAATGTGTGCCTGACGGGCCACTGGGTCGCACACAGAGTCCCCCGGATGCTAGGAATTCTGTAACCTGACTGGCTGCTGCGATTTCCGCGAGGCCTGACCTCCTCTGGACTCACCCTGACCCCGCATACATGCTTTCCGAGAGACACAGCCTCGTCTAGTCTGGAGCGCCGTGTGATTGGAAAGCAGCCGGGCCCACCCACCCGGCAGCCGCGGTCACTCGGCACGGCCTCCGCCCGCCTCGGGCGGGGCGGCAATGGCTCTGCCTGGGCTCTCCTCAGAGGTGTCCAGTGGCCCAGCGATCCAGGGCGTGGCTCACCCGGAGCCCAGGCTCGGCCAGACTCACGGAGCGCCAGGCGCTGTCTGCTCCGAGCCTTGGGGGTGACACGGGGGCCCGTGGCAGCCGTGTCCCACGTGGCCTTGGGCGGCAGGAAGGGGCCTCAGTCACCTGGCGCCAGGTGCCCAACCACTCCACCCAGAGTGCAGAGCCCATCCAGGGGCCTATCCAACCCCAAAGCCCCTCATTGCTCACAAGCTTCCCCTGCAGACCCCCTAAATCCCAGTCCCCCAGGCCCCGTTTCTAATCCAGCTCTCTCTCCATTTCTCTCTACAACCAAAAAGATCCCCTGCCCTACCAAACTGGCCTTCTAGCTCCTGTTTGCAATGCCCCAATCCCAGCCTCTGACCCCAGACACTCTAAAAGCCTCTCAGCAATTATTTCCACACTCAATTCCACATCCTCCAACTCAAGGATTACCCTATAACCAAATTTCTTTTCCAAATACACACCTTTGGTCGTGTTACAATGTCATTCTCCTGCTCACAGACTTCCAGTGGCTTCTCACGGCCTGGAGTTTCCTTAGCTGCGTGCCCTGGCCTGCTGCCTGTTTGTGTAAATAAAGTTTTATTGGCACGCAGCCACACCCAGCATTTACATATTGTTTATAGCTGCGTCCGTGCTCTGACGGCAGAGCTGAGTCATTGTGACGGAGATCACGTGGCTTGAAACGCCTAAAATACGATTTATCCCTTCATAGAGACAATTGGCTGACCCCTGCTCTGAAACGTGGTCCCAAATTTCCTTTGCAGTTTCATGTCTTTAGAGCCTGGGCGTTCCTGCCTTTAGGGCCTTGATTTCCACTAGTCCACTCTCTGCTGGGGGAAAGGTACCCTCCAGGTCCATCCCAGGTGGACCCACTCACAAACGCTTTCAATGCCATCTCTCCCTGCGTTGCACCCATCACACACTGTTATGGCATTTTGCAAGTTCTGACTTTTATTGTAAATGTTAATGTGTTTCCCATCCCCGCTGAGTCTGGAAGCTCCCAGAGGGCAGGAGCCAGGTCTCAACCATCTTAAGCTCTTAACCCAGCTCTCTGCAGTGTCATTCAATAGCTATTTGGAGGCTTACTTGACTCAAAAACTGGGAGTCTTTTCTTCCAGTGGCTTCCGGAATAAATCATCAACATTCTCCCAGATGCCCACGGGCATCCCAACACCACCCAATATAAGGGGGAGTTAGAGTGAAAAGAGACAGTGGTCTTAACTGATTTTGCTTCAAATCTCTTACTTTTGCAAATTAAAAAAAACAACAACAAATTACCATATGGTAAGGGCCCTTCCCAGGGCTTTGGAAGGAGTCAGGGCAAGTGAGGGGCTCTGAAGCTCAGCTTTATCAGCTTCTTGGCAATTTACCTCTGTATAGAGGAGTCACTCAGGTGTGAAGGCTTTAATGCGATTGCCTAGAGAGAGCTGGGCCGAGAGGTATGTGCTCTGTGCTAATGAGGGCTCCAGACGCAGCTGGCACTCATCACGCAGGCATCCCCATGGCATAACAAGAGCCTTCTTCTACATTTTTTCTTTAATCTGGGTTTTTAAAATCTTGCAGGTTTGCTATGCAAAACAGTTTGGTAGTTTCTCAAAAAGCTAAGTGTAGAATTACTGTATGACCCAGCAATTCTGCTCCTAGGTATATGCCCAAAAGAATTGAAAGTAGGAACTGGAAAAGATACTTATACACCCATCTTCATAGCAGCATTACTCACAATAGCCAAAAGGTGGAAGCAACCCAATGTCCATCAACAAATGAATGGATAAGCAAAGTGTATGTATACGATGGAAAATTATGCAGCTGTAAAAAGGAATGATGTTCTGATGCATGATACAACATGGATAGACCTTGAAAATATTATGCTAAGTAACAGAAGACACAAGAGGACACATATTTTGTGATTCCACTTACATGAAATATCTAGAACAGGAAAATTCTTAGAGACAGAAAATAGATCAGAGTTTACTAGGGGCTGGAGGAAGGGGGGAAGGGGAAATTATTACTTAATTGTTTTGAGAGGTTCTATTTGGGATGATGAGAAAGTTTGAGAAATATACAGTGATAATGGCTGTACAACACTGTGAATGTAATGAATGCCACTGAATTGTACACTTAAGAATTGGTAAAATGGTAAATTTATGCTATGTATATTTTGCCACAATAAAAATACCAAAATAAGTGAGGTAATATCTGAGGATCAGAAATGAATTTGTTCAGATCAGGTTATTCATGCACAAAAAATATCTGGCAGAATCTTTTGCATGAAAATATTTATCTAAAATGATTGCCATCTCTGGAATAAGAACACTGTAGAGCTCATATAGAAAAAAATCTCACAGGTTAATTACCAAGCCAATGAAAATTGATATTAACCTGCTGTACATTCACCAACCATCCCTACACTTGTCAACCATCCACCATGGACGCATGCAAGGGCAGTGAACACACAGGTTTCGAGAGATGGTGTGGCTTGTGTTTGCCAACGTTGTCTTCTAAAAAAGAAAAATTTACTCGGTGGCGATTTGCCTGGGCTAATTTCTTTCAGATCCTGAACTCCCTGAGGTCTGTTTAATATGCCTCCTTGGCTGTCTGTATAGATCCTGACAGCCAGCCGGAGGGGAGGGGCACCCGGGCAGCCTCACAGAGGTTCATCCAGAGCATAAAAGCATTGATAAGGGAGGATCATTGAGTGAGCGGCAGACCACATGCCACCTGGACATTGTGAGCCATCTCTCTAAATGTATTTGCTACCCCTGGCTCCCCACCCCTGCCCCAGGTTCCAGTCACCCTCTCCACTGCTTTCTCTGGGACACATTCCGAGCCTGCATTAAGCAGGGTAAACAACGCATGATAGGACAACAAACTCTGAGATGGTTGAGCACAATCAGAGCTTTATTTTGCATTCCAGCACAATCTGAGACCGCTAGGCAGGTGGCCTCCTGTGAAGCTGATCAGGGATCTGAGCTCCTGCCATCGAGTGGACCCCCATCCCCTTCAGCTGGGGGTTTGTCTGCTGGATCCTATGCACGTGACCAGAAGCCCAGGGAGTGGGATAGTGAGATGGCCCAGGTGTGTTTCCTGGGCCAGGCCCAGAAGTGGTGCACGTCACTTCCACCTGCATCCCATTGGCCAAGACTCGGTCACATGACCCCACCTAGCTGCCAAGGAATCTGAGAAATAGGTTTGGGTGCGTTCACAACAGTGTTTTCTGCCACGGGGATTTTATAAGCCACACAATCAGTGCTCTTCGCACCCCCTGTCCCATTTTATCCTCACTCCACCAGGCAACAGGAATTGCCTTGCCTTCCAAGGGTAGGAAATGGGAGAAACCTTGAACCCAAGGCTCCAGCCTGGATAAAGACGTGACCAGGAGCTGCACTTCCACTTCCCTGGCCGGGGCAAGACTACTTTCTCTCGTGACCTGCTCTGAGCTCCAGGGCAGACTAGGCCAGCCTCTGCCCAGAGGGAGATCTGCTCGGAACATCTGGGCTCCAGATGCTGCTGGCTTCCTTAATGGCTCCGAGGGCAGGGGAAGGTATTGGTCTTAAGCCGTAAAGTCCTGCGAGGTCTGCTTTTTGTCTCTGAGAGCTCTTCTCTCCCCTTTGCACTCCTCGAGGGCTGAATTCAACAGAGCCAGCCTTCTCTGACAGCTGACAGGGAATTCTCCGAGGAGGACAGTTGGTTTTGGAACAATTCCTGCTGTCAGTCCTGTAAAGCCCAATCTTCCTGACCTACAGGGCATGATGACAACCCCACCTGGGTTTGCAGTTAGTCACTTGAGGGGCTTCACTGTTAAAAGTTTGTCGGAGGTTACGCTGGATGGCACAGAAAAGGATGCATTCACCGGGCTGATTCTCACACTCTCTGCCCTCTTCGTCGTGACTTTGCTCACAGGCCCACGAACGTGTGTTGCCAAGGTGTGAAGACACAGTCGGCAGGAGATGCCGTTTGCCTCCTCTAAGTGTAGGTTTCCACCCATACAGCTGTCTTGGCATTTTATTTCCCATGAAAGCGGTCCTTGGGCTGGGGTGTGCGTCCACTGCGTGACCTCTTAGTTCATAGTAGGACTAACAACATGCAGAGCTGAGCAGATTCGTAAATGGTCATTCATAACGGGATGCGGGCGAAATGAAAGTGCACTGTGTGCAACTTTAACTTTCCAAGGTTGCGATCAAGAACGATCACACCTTCAAACTTTCCTCCCTGTGTATCTTTCAGTCACACAGCCCTGAACTGGATGGATGGTGTGCAGACCCCACGAGGGATTTTTTTTTATGTTTGCACATAGCTCTGTTACTAAAGACGCTTTACAGATAACTATGAGAAAAGTAAATATTTGTTATACTAATACAGTATATAAGAGCAGAGAGGCTCAAAAATACACTTGCTTTAAGGTTAGGGAATGTAGCTCTCTCGTGTTCAGGTGAAAGGGCTGAGATCTGGGTTTTTGTTTTTTTTTTCACTATTTCTGAACATTTACCTCTTCAGGTTTGCTTCCTGTACCACAGTGGAGAAGAAAGGGATGTGCTTTTGTGGGGATGCTTTCAGATGCAAGGAATAGCATATCTGACCAAAAGTGAGGTTTCTTTTCTCACATAGCCAGACATCCTGGATGTCGAGTCATGGGAAGGTTGGCTAATTCTGTGGCACAAAAACATGATCTTTTTGCTCTGTGGTCCTCAGCCATGCCTCCTCGTAGCCACAAGATGGATGCTGAAGCTCCAGACATCACATCTTCACAGAACTAAGGCCAAAGGCTGCAATGTCTTTCCTCTTTTCATCCGAGAGAAATACCTTTCTTAAAATCCTCCAGCAGGCTTTCACTTGTATCTCAATGACCTGAAGGGAGTTCATTCTTATCCTTAATGTAATCATTGGCAAAGGGGAATGGGATTATCACAACTGGTTTAGACCAGTGGTTCTCAAACTTCAGCATGAATCAGAATCTCCTGGGGGGCTTATTAAAATACAGATTGCTGTGTTCCTCCACCAAAATTTCTGATTTAGTATATTGGGGATGGGGCCTTAATAAATGTGCATTTCTAATAAGTTGCCAGGTCATCCCACCGCTGCCAGTCTGGGGATCATACTTCGGGGACTATTGCTTTAGACAGATGTTGATTCATTTTCTGGGGCTGAGGGTAACAGGAGGAACACATCAGGGCCAAGTCAGCAGGGTGGCACCCAGGCCCAACCACCTCATGTTTTCCTGTATTTTTCCCTGCATTTTCTGAGTACATACCTAGACTCTTTTGGCCTTTTTTCAGGACCACTGCAGATTAGATAGCTTTACTGAAATGTTTTTATTAATTTGATTCCTACAGCAAGTCTTTTCCTTTTGAAACTAACATAAATTCCAAGTCCATCGGTGTGTACTGCTTAAATTCTGTAGAGCTTAAATTATTTCTTTCAATATCTATTACCTTTTGGCCTTCTCTGTAAAACGTGATCAGTCTTCGTGTTTGTTCCGTCATCCAATTTATTAGAGCCATCTTAAGGTCCTCACAACCCTCCTAGCTCGTACCAACCTAAACGCTTTTGTGTCATCAGCAAATTCTTTCACACTGCCATTCACTTCATCCTCTAGATCACTGACAAGTATATCGAGCTAAATTACTGGAACTACCAACTTGAACTTCAGCCACTAGCAGCATCTGAAACACTGTGACAGCAGCCTTCAATCAGTGTATCAGTTTCTTACATTAAAAAAAATCCATATTTGATTCCATTATTTCCTGTGCAGAGTTTGTAGCAGATATACAGAAAGAAACTTATCTTGTTGAAAAGTCAGCGTAAATGGCTTAACATTTTGGAGATCATTTTGGAAATTTGGATGCACTAAACGTGGAGATTTGTTTCGAGAGACACTCCTTCAATCCCATGCCCAAAGAGCTAGCTACTTGATATCAAATTCCACCATTAGAAAGTCATTCCTTGGAGTAAATGAGCATCTCGTTTAAAATAAGTGTCTCTTGAAAGGTTAAGGTTAAGAGAGCTAGCCCTAGTCATATATACCAACCTGAGCATGAATCCATTTAGTAAGCCTCATGCCTCCCAACTGTGATCTACACACTGAAAGGATGGAAAGATGGAAGCAAGGAATGGATTGACTTGGGAATTCAGGGTAGCAAACCTCGCTGGGAAGGAATTCCCAGTGGGCCCTGGGCCGCTGAGGGGGTGACAGGGGGAACTGGGTGTGATGCTTGTACAGAAAAAGGCTCCAGAAGGTAGCAGTGGGGACAGAAATGGGAACACGTCTCTCACAGTTTGATCCAAGACAGCCCTGTTTAGTAGCTTAATGCGTATCTTAATAAAGATTAATAAAGAGTCCGGGGATGTTCCTATCATTAGGGGAATGTTAATACCTGAACTCCAGACCAGCCTCTCTCCCCTCACCTCTGGTCAGAACAGGTTGATGGGGCCCATGCCTGTTTTTAAAGCCTAACCATAGTCCTTATCTCAACCAAGCCCCAAAGGGCCAGAATCCAAGATGAAGAAGCTAAGGTATGAGGACTTTTAGGTGATTCACCAAAGGCCACACGGTTAATGGCAGAGCCAAGATTTGCTGGTCAGTGCTGTTTCTATCACACCACGTGGTCTATAGGATCAGGGCTGCTGTGGATGGCTGTGCGGCCTGTGCACTGCACAAAGGCACCCAGGTGACGGGTGACAGGGCAGCAGGAGCCAGGGGTCCTTCTGTAAGGAGCACCAAAGCCCCAAATGTACTGGCTTAGGCTTTGCTTACTCACTACTAGCTCTTACTTTCCTACAAATGAATTCACCCCTAACAGACCAGAATTCTTATGTTTACATTAGAGTTATTTATGTAAAATTGGTTCCTGTAAGGCGGGTTCTAGGTGTAAGGACGATGTGGATTTCTCAGCGTCTTCCTGAGTGGTCTTCCTGCCTCAGTCTTGCCTCTTCCGATCGCAGGGCCAACGCCACGTTGCTTCAGGTACAATGAACAAACAGTATATGGTGTGTTTTAAAAGTGTACAATTTGAAATGCTGACATATGTGTGCATCCACGAAACCGCCCCACAAAGTGGTCAACATGCCCAACCCCCCAAACTGTCCACCTGACCCTTTGCAATCACTCTCCCACCCCCTCCTCCCAATCCAGGGAACCACCCACCTGCTTTCTGTCCCCAGAGGTCAGGTTACATTTTCTAGTACGGTATGAATGGGATCATACAGTCTGTGCTGAGTTTTGTTTGGCTTCTTCACCAGCATGATTATTTTGAGCTTCATCCATGTCCTTCCATGTATCAACAGTTCGTTCCTTTTTTATTGCTGAGTACTATTCCATTGTATGGATGTGCCACAATTTGTTTATCCATTCACCTGATGATAACCATTTGGATTGTTCTTGGTTTTGTTTTAATTAATTAGTTAATTAATTAATTAATTAAGGCTATTACAAACAAGTCTGCTATAAATATTTGTATACAAGTCTTTGTATGGACATAGGCATTTATTTCACCTAGATAAATATCCAGAAGGAGAAAGCCTGGATCTTATGGAAAGTGTATGTTTATAACTATTTAAGAAAGTGTCAGGGCTTCCCTGGTGGCGCAGTGGTTGAGAATCTGCCTGCTAATGCAGGGGACATGGGTTCGAGCCCTGGTCTGGGAAGATCCCACATGCCGCGGAGCAACTATGCCCGTGAGCCACAACTACTGAGCCTGCGCATCTGGAGCCTGTGCTCCGCAACAAGAGAGGCCGCAATAGTGAGAGGCCCGCGCACCGCGATGAAGAGTGGTCCCCGCTTGCCGCAACTAGAGAAAGCCCTCGCACAGAAACGAAGACCCAACACAGCCATAAATAAATAAATAAATAAATAAATTTATAAAAAGAAAGTGTCAAACTGTTTTCCAGGTATTTGTGCCATTTTACATTGTGTGTCAGAGGTCTAGTTCATTCGCATCCTAACCAGCAATTCACAGGGTCAGTCTTTTTAACTATAGACGTACAAATAGGCACACAACAGTATCTCACTATGGTTTTAATGTACATTTCCATAGTGCATAATGATGTTGAGTATCTTTTCATGTGTTTATTTGCAGTCTGTATATCTTCTCTGATGAATTGTATGTTCAAATCTTTTGCTCATTTAAAAAATACAGTTGTTTGTTTTCTTATTGCTGAGTTTTGGGAGTTATTAATATATTGTGGATACCAGTTCTTTATCAGATATGTGATTTATAAGCATTTTCTTCTACTCTCTGGCTTATCTTTTCATTTTTTAACAGTGCCCTTTGAACAACATTTCTTAATTTTGATGCAGTCCGATTTACCAATTTTCTATGTGTGTGTGTTATTCTTTTGCCGTTGAATGTAAAAAAATCTTTGCCTAACCTGAGGCCACAAAGATTTTCTCCTGTGTTTTCTTCTAGAAATTTTGTAATTTTAGTTTTTACAGCTAGGTCTCCAATCCATTTTGACTTACTTTTCATATAAGTGCCAGGATTGGACTGGAATTATTTTTTGCATAAGAATATCCAACTGTTTCATCTGCGTTAGTTGAAAACATTATATTTTCTTCTGAATTATCTTTACACCTGTGTAAAGAGACATACTAGAGAAGTTGACCATTGAGAAATGCTGACACCTGTCTCCGGTGTATCCCACAGGACACCTACCAAAAGAAAGAAAACCAGAAAGAGAGAGCCAGGATACCAAGACATAGGCATTGCAACACCCCAGCACGGGCTCCTGCCAATGCCAGCTGCGTTCCTTGCCACTGTTACCATTTGTACCGGCCTCGCCACTCTGCCCCTTACCTGCAGCCCTGAACTTTAAACCCAAGGATTAGGCCAAAAAAAAAAAAAAAATTGACCTTATCAATGTGAGTCTATTTCTGGACTCTCCATTCTTTTCTATTGATCTTATTGTCTGTCTTGACACCAATATCATGCTATTTTAATTACTCTATTCTGTTCCACTAATCTATTTACTTATCTTGATGCCAATACCACAGTATCTTAATTACTGTAGTTTTATAATAAATATCAAAGTAAAGGAGTATGAAAGCTTTCCTCCTGTTTTTCAAAGTTGTTTTGATTTCCCTAGGTTCTTCATATTTCCAAATGAATTTCAGAATCAGCTTGTCAGTTTATACAAAAAGGATTCTGATTGGGAATGCATTTTTTTCTACAGATTAATTTGGGGGAAATTTGACATATTCGGTATATTGAGTTATCTGACCCATGAAACTGGTAAATCACTCCATTTATTTAGGTATTTCATTTCTCTCAGCAATGTTTTGTAGTTTTAAATGTGCAGACCTTAATCATGTTTTGCCAGATTTATCCCTAGGAATATAACACTTTTTAATGCTATTGTAAATGGAATTTTTAAAAGTGTCAATAGCGAACTGTTCATTAGTAGTATTTGGAAATAACAGATCTTTGTATATTGATTTTACATCCTGCAACCTTCCTAAAGCCACTTATCGGTTCTTTTGGCTTTTTTTTGCAGATTCTATAAGATTTTCTATATAGATGATAACGTCATCAATGCATAAAAATGGTTTTACTTCTTTTCCAATTAAGATGGCTTTTCTTTGTTTTTCTTGCCTTATCGATGGATCTGGTTAGAACCTCCAGTACGATACTGAATACAGGTGGTGAGTGAACATCCTTGTCTTGTTTCTAATCTTCAGGGGAAGGTGTTCGGTCCTTCACCGTACATAGGAGGCTAGCTATACATTTTCCTTTGATAACCTTTATCAAGTAGAATTCCCTTCAATGCCTAGTTTGCTGAGACTAGGATCTCCAAGTGCACATACATTAGACCACTTGAAGCTGTCCCAGAGTGCACAGATAGTTTACTGTTTCCAGTCTTTCTCTCCATGTTCCATTGTATTTACTTTCTATTGCTGAGTCTTCCAATTCACTAATCTTTTTCTCTGCCATGTCTAATCTCTTTTGATCCCATTCAGTGTGTTTCTAGGCTCAGATATTGTAGTTTTCATAGAATTTCCGTTTGTATCTTATGTTTTCCGTGTCTCTGCTAATCATGCATGATCTTTCCTCCAATTTCTTGAACACACTGAATACAGATATAATAACTATTAAATATCTTTGCCCACTAATTCCATCACCTATGTCATCTGTGTATCAGTTTCCATGAGCTTATTTCTTCCTCTGATTACGGGTCAAAATTTTCTGTTGCTCTGCATGCCTAGTAATCTAGATTGGATGCCAGACACTGTGAATTTTACCTTGTTGGGTACTACCTATTTTTGCATTCCTCGAACTATTCCTGAACTCTACTCCAGAGCACAGTTAAATTACTTGGAAATGGTTCAGTCCTTTCAAGTTTGCTTTTAAGGTTTGTTGGGCAGAACCAGAGAGAATGTAGTCCAGGTCTAATTTTGCCTCACCACCAAGGCAAACGCGTGGATCTCCATGAATTATGCTTTTGCTCTGGCCCTGTGTTATCTCCGGAGAGTATTTACTTTTATCTCTTGGGTGGTTCTTTCCCCAGCCTCAGGAGTTTCCTCACACACGCTTGCTGATAGGTTGTCAGCTGAAGCCTCAGGGGAGACCCTCTGGATATTTCTAGAAGCTTTCTCCACATGGCTCCCTCTTCTCCCACTAACTCTAGCCACCTTGGCCTCCCTAGACTCTCAGCTATCTCCTCAACACAGGGAGATCACAGAGATCTGCCTGGGTGTCCCCCTCTGCCCCACTGCTTGGAAACCCTCCTTTAGGGCTGGGGCAACTGGATGTCCCCCACCCCAACCCCGGTTTGCTTCTCGTCTCTCAAGGATTGCTACCCTTTACTACCCGCTATCCAGGGTCTTTCAAACTCTTGTTTCATATACATTATCTCTGTTTCCAGTTATTTCAGGCAAGAGGGTAAATCTGGTCCTTGTTACTCTATCTTGTCTGCCCTGTGTTTCAAACCCTTGCCTTAAATCAAAACCTACCAGGTTCAAGTGCCTCTCTTTTAGAGCTTCTTCCCTAATTTAGCAATTAATCTAAGCAGGCAGCCAGGGTTTGTGATTAAGAGCACAAGCACTGAGGTTGCACAGGACAAAGTTTGATATTACTTCATTCTCATGGTTTGACCTCGAGCAAGTTACTTACCTTCTTCAAGCCCCACTCTCCTCCTTTAAAATTGGGGGAAATACTGCAAGGGTTAATTTTATGTGTCAGCCTGGCTATGGGGCTCAGTTGTTTGGTCAAACATTAGTCTAGATGTTGCTGTGAAGATATTTTGTCAATATGATCAACACTTACAATCGGCTGACTTTGGAGGGAGATTACCCTTGATGATGCGGGTGAGCCTCATCCGATCAGTTGAAGCAGACACTGAGGGTTCTGGAAGAAGAAGGAATTTGCCTCAAGACTCCACACACAAGTCCTGCCAGCCTGCCCCGTGGGTTCTGGACTCAAGATCGCAACTTAACTCTTGCCTGAGCCCCAGCCTAACCTACCTGCTGCTGCCCTGTAAATGCTGTACTTGCCCATCTCCACAATCACATGGGCCAATTCCTTAAATGAACCTCTCTAAGCAGGACACCTGTTACTGATCAGTTCTTTTGTTCTCTGTCTCTTTCCCACATTCCCCCTACCATGTATTTGTTTTAAAAATACACGTTGGGCTTCCCTGGTGGCGCAGTGGTTGAGAATCTGCCTGCCAATGCAGGGGACACAGGTTCAAGCCCTGGTCTGGGAAGATCCCACATGCTGCGGAGCAACTAGGCCCGTGAGCCACAACTACTGAGCCTGCGCGTCTGGAGCCTGTGCTCCCAACAAGCGAGGCCGCGATAGTGAGAGGCCCATGCACCGCGATGAAGAGTGGCCCCCGCTCGCCGCAACTAGAGAAAGCCCTTGCACAGAAACGAAGACACAACACAGCCAAAAAAAAAAAAAAATACATGTTGCCAACAGCTCAGGTGTGTGTGTGCTTTCACTTTACCATTACAGAGGGCTATCTTCCATGAGCTGCAATGTACAAGGCAATACTTCAGAAGAGAATACATCTTCTCTTAAAGTATGTCAATTCATCTATGAAACAAATACACGAATGCAGGTTCAGCTGTGGAGGCTTATGGGGCAAGTGCCTGACCCTACTTTCTCGTAAACTTCACGTTTTCCCCCTGACTTCCTGTCCGGGGCTGCCCTGAAATTCTCTGTCCTCCCTTCACAGAAGCAGCCAGTGGGGCCAGTGTAAATCCTGTGGGTCAGAGCCAGGAAACTGAAGTTGGGGGAACCCAAGCAGTGGCAGAGTGAGGTTGGACTGATAACTTGAAGGAAAGCTCAAACTCCAAATTTTTATACTGAAAAATCCAGGGCAATCGATATACATCAGTCTGACCTACGCTCAGCAAAGCAGAACGTAACAGGTCTGACTTCCTGCTCTGTGCCCTGGAGAATTAAGAGAGTAAGAGAGGCATCTTTTTTTTTTTTTTTTTTTTTTTTTTTAAATTTTATTTATTTATTTATTTATTTATTTTTGGCTGTGTTGGGTCTTCGTTTCTGTGCGAGGGCTTTCTCTAGTTGCGGCGAGCGGGGGCCACTCTTCATCGCGGTGCGCGGGCCTCTCACTGTCACGGCCTCTCTTGTTGCGGAGCACAGGCTCCAGACGCGCAGGCTCAGCAATTGCAGCTCACGGGCCTAGTCGCTCCGCGGCATGTGGGATCTTCCCAGACCAGGGCTCGAACCCGTGTCCCCTGCATTGGCAGGCAGATTCTCAACCACTGCGCCACCAGGGAAGCCCGAGAGGCATCTTTTAAACTAGGAGAACATCCTTTTAAATGCTGAAAATATTTGAGGGTTTCTTCCTCTTACAGTATCATTTACGCCATCATCATAGCACTAAAACCTGGTATTTCTGGCAACGTGCTTTCACTATTACGTATCCATACAGAGATCAAGTGGGACTTCAAGCGGAACCTCTGTGCGGACCTTCACTCTGTCAACCTCTTTGCTCAGGTAGATGTATGTATTAATTCAGTTATAGAAATAGTAACTTAAATAATGGATGAGCTCTTTCTACTTTTCGTAGACAAAGAGATTTAAGCAACCGAAGAAAAGGCAATTGTATTTATCTGAGTAAACACGTATAATGTACGCAAAGAGGAATAAATGGAGACTAATGATAGGAAAACATCAGCTATTTTAATTTATCCAGTGTTCTTTTTCTTTTTGCAGTGGAGTTAGGAAATTGAAATGTGTAAGCCAAAACATTTGGAGTTTTAAGCCCTCCGGTATTCTGACATGTGACGATTTTAGTCACATAAAAATGTAAATGTCTTGCTTTGGAAAGAGATAAGACAATGGAATAAGAGAAGAGACACGCCTATGCTCCAAGGATGAATTTTAAAATGGTGTTTGATTTGCTCATTGAACCTTCGTGATCTGATTCCTGCTATGAAACTGGCAAAAATAAACACTAAATGAGGCATTTTCGAATAAATTTAACATTGAAAGCTCTGGTCGAGGGAACTATACTGTATATCATTTGGTAAATCTCATTTCTCTGAAACTCTGGACTTTATGCTTTTATTGGCTTTTTCTTGCCAATTTTTAGTCTCCATCTTTGAGTCATTATGACTGTTCAAAAGAAAGCCAGAATTCATGCAAAAGCACATAAAAGAAGACTTGATTAATTTTGAAATTATAGACACTCCAGGAAACAGTAAAGTTAACACACCTGGTATAAAACGTACTTGGAGCACTTTCATATTTAATGGAAAATATATTCCACTGAGTGTTAACCCTGAACAACATGACCTAGAAATCCATTAATAGTTTTGCAGCTTATTGGAAGATTGAGATTTTACTATCCCCACTCTAGCCGAGCGTTATATGAAAATGATTATAAATTTCAACAACTCACCCTGAAGTCCTGCCAATCAGGACTTTTGCCCCCAATCAGTGGAATGTACATGAAAATATAAAAATTTCAGCAATGTCTACAGAGACGCTCCAAATTACTAAGGTATTAAATCATCTAATATGAGATGGATCTATGACCACAGTGGGAAGAGTCCCCAAAGAGGACGAAATATTTATCTAAAGGGCCAATGGATCATGGGACACAGAGTGGGTTTGTAATATGTTCAGTTATGTTCTCACTTCAGGGAGAGAGAATGCTGTGATTCCCTCTAAACTGAATTTTGGTTGTCCAACAAAACCAGGTTATTACCCTGTACAAAGAAATAAGCCCATAAATAGCGATACAGACCTTGGGTTTTCCCCTCCTCCCTGTGAAACTTCTCTGGAATTTCCTGCTTCTCTTTTATGCAAGAGATTTCTTTTTTCCATCGTTCTTCTAAGGCTGATTGGTTTGTATCATTTTGGAACACAGATTTTTCTTTCAAAATATCAGATTAAAAAATTCTCAGCCTTGCGTTGTCTCATAAAGATTATGCTCTGATTAAAACCAGACCTGGCTTGTGGATCTGCTTTCATTTTTTTTCTGAAACGCAAACAAGAGAAATTTTAATAAAAACATTCCACTTCCCACCAGGGATGCTGGCGATGGTAATCCAGGTATTACCCTATCTGCAAATATGCATCCAACACACAGGGCCTGCGTGGAAGTATTTCAAAGGCTTAACCCAAGATTTTCATATTAAGAATGGAACGTAGTATTTTTTGATTCCTTAAATCCCTAATTTTGGAGAAAGGCACCTTTTAAAATGACCTGGGACTGCTAACAGATATCCGGTAAGCTAATGAGCTCACCTGCTTCCCTTTCTCAGTGCTTTTTAAAAGTGGGGAAACGGCACCCAAAGACACATGAGAAAAGATGTTCACTGCAGCGTTGTTTATAGCAGCTGCCAGCTGCATGTAGTCTGACTGCCCATCAGGAGGGGGCTCGGGGAGGGAGCTAGTGGAGGGGTTAAAAGCAGAAGCACTGGAGACCAGCTGCCTGGTTATGGATTCTGGTGCCATGACTTACTAATCCTGTGACCTTGGGCAAGTTACTTAAACTTTAGTTTTCTCCTCTGTAAAATCGGGATAATCACAGTAGCTAATTTTTAAGGCTGAAGTGAAGCCTGAGATAATAGTTGCTAGTATCCATAGCACCTAGAACAGTGCCTGGTACATAACAGGCTCTCCATAAATATGTTGAATAAATACAAAGAGGGTGCAAGAGTGCCCAGCAAACAGTCGGCACTCAAATGGTGGCTATTACACGGTGTGTCCATACAATGGCATAGTAGGCAGTAATTTTAAAACTTTATGTATCACTATGTAAAAATAAATTTTAAGATTTTAAAATATGATATAAATAACAAAGCATAAGATGCTACAATTTTTCTAAGAAAATGGCCAACACATATATACATACACACATTTTTTAAAAATATTTATTTGGTTGCACTGGGTCTTGGTTGCGGCAGGCTGGCTCCTTAGTTGCAGCACGTGGGCTCCTTAGTTGTGGCACGCGAACTCTCAGCTGCGGCATGCCTGTGGGATCTAGTTCCCTGACCAGGGATCAAACCTGGGCCTCCTGCATTGGGAGTGCGGAGTCTTAACCACTGTGCCACCAGGGAAGTCCCAAAACACGTATTTTTTTTTTATACGTACACATTCACACACTCAGGACCATCTCTGGGTGCATCCGCAAGCACAGGTGTGCTTATTTTCCTTTGCACACTATTTTGGCTTGTTTGACTTCCCTATGTGGCAGGTGGGTTTTCTGGGAAGCAGATTCTCTGAGCTGAGACTCGTGTGCAGAACATCTGTTAGGGGGTGATCCTGTGGAGGGGAGGGGGAAGCAGGATTGGATGGAGGGAGAAGTTGGTCTGCGACGGATTCCCAGCAAAGCCAACCCCTGGGGAGTCAGAAGCTGGATGGCCCCTCAGAGCTGCTCCAAGATGGGAGGAGGGGCCAGGCCTTCATGCCCCATGGATCGGGCACTGGATGCTGGCTGGTTCTGGGAGGAGGTGGGCCTGGGGTGAGGCACTTTTCTTCAGCTGAGGCAATCCCCAAAGGGGGTCGATGGTAAGGGCCTTCTAGCACATCCCCAGCAGCTGGGGGAGAAGTCGCTCCTTCTTGAAGGGGGATCAGGCAGCACAGAATAGTATCCACAACATTATCTGTTCCTTCAATAAGTGAATGACATAGCTATCGAGGATTCAATTTCTAGTCACACGAGTTTGTGGTGTGACTGACACGGTGCCCCAGGGCTATCGGTCCTCACCCCCCAAAGGTTTTCCCCACACCACCCTGACAAAAGTACCAGAAGTTTTAACAATTTGTTGAGGGATGGTCTAAGAGGTGCTTCCTGGAGAAATTTATTTGGGTGTACTCACTGCCTTAATAGGTTACTCAATAATTGTTTATTATAGACCATAATTCAGGCACATGTCAGAACAAGACACTGAAATTGTCCAGTTTTCCTAGTTTAGCCCTTGTTAATATGAGCAGGGGTTTAGGGCTGATTCTCTGGACCACCAAAGGAGCACGAATATAATATAGGGCAGTGTTCCCCGAAATGGGATGTGGGTGCCCCAGGGGGTACAAAAGACCCTGGCCCTCTCTTTATAGCAGGGCCATTTGCTATAGAAAGGAAATTTGAGAATTTTTACAGACACAAATTTTTGTCTTCAAAAAGGAAAGGCAAGGAAGAAGTAAAGTTTCCCCAACATTTAATAAACATATTAAGACTGGCCCCTTATTTGGCCCACAAGCTAGACCAACCTTATTTCCGGTCCAGTGGAAAACAGAGTCCTAATTCCACAGCAGGAAAGAAAGGGACAAAGCCACCTCTGCTTTCAGCATCTTGTAACACTTGCAGTGAGCTCTTCTTGGTGAACTGGAATGCCAAATAATATCATCTAGTTTTAACTAAACAAATCTTCACAAAATTATTACGCGGCATTGGCTGTTGACTCTTTTGGTGACATGGTATCCTGGAACAGAAAAAAAGGGCAATAATGGAAGAACTGGAGAAATTCAAATAAAGTCTATAGTTAATAATACTTTATTAATGCTAATTTTTTAGCCTTGATGGATTTACTATGGTTATATCAGACGTCCACATTAAAGGAAGCTGCAATGGAGGGTATATGGGAATTCTTCGTTCTATCTTAGCAATTCTTCTGTAAATCTAAAATTCTCTCAAATTAAAAAGTTTTTACAAAAAGTCTATTTGAAATATAGCTTTTTACATCTATTATTGTTAACAATGAACACTGACCTAAGTGTATAGCATTCCTTTGCTATATTAGAAGACGACAGAACAAAATTATCATGGTTAGCAAGCAATTTAAAATTAAAATTCCAAAACAAAAATTAAAATTAAAATTCCAGAATATAAAAAAACTAAGCCTCTTGTTTTGTTTGAAGTGTATGGTTGTGTGATTCTCCATCCAGGATTTTAAAATAATTTACTAAATTTTTATAATATTTAGAAGCCACTTTTGAGATTTCTTATCTAATAGCAAATACACCGTTAGAGAAACTGCAGCAGAGAAATAATTTACATAAAGCAATAATGAAAAATGAAAACGCTCTCTTTAGTTAGAGACCCTTTAGAAGACACAAGCAAAGTGTTAGAAAAAATTACAAACTATGGGCTGATTGCCGGAAGAAGGAAAGTTGAGAGCCTTCTAACACGACTCCGTAACTGAGCGGCTGGATTGTTTCAATAATGGAGTACCTGCAGAAATGCTTGCATATGGGCTGCCAAAGAACACACGTGCCAGACAAAGATATATGCTCATCAAAGTATGGCTTCTTTAATTAGATGAAGGTGGTCAAAAAGTACAAACGCCCAGTTATAAGATAAATAAGTTCTAGGGATGCAATGTACAACATGATAAGTAGAATCAACACTGCTGTGTGTTATATATGAAATTTGTTTAGAGAGTCAATCCTAACACAAGTTCTCATCACCAGGAAAAGAAAATATTTTTTCTATTTCTTTGATTTTTTATCTATAGGAGATGACGGATGTTTACTAAACTTATTGCGATTATCCTTTCATGATGTATGTAAGTCACATGATGATGCCGTACACCTCAAACTTACACAGTGATGTATGTCAAGTATATCTCAATAAAATTGGAAGGAGAAGATAAAGATAGAAAAAAAAAAGAAGTGGGAGTGGGGTGGTATCCATATAAGTATAACCACCCATGGAGTGGCAGCTTTGGCAGAATTTAAAAAAAGAAAGGGACTTCCCTGGTGGCGCAGTGGTTGAGAATCTGCCTGCCAATGCAGGGGACACGGGTTCGAGCCCTGGTCTGGGAAGATCCCACATGCCGCGGAGCAACTAGGCCCGTGAGTCACAACTACTGAGCCTGCGCGTCTGGAGCCTGTGCTCCGCAACAAGAGAGGCCGTGACAGTGAGAGGCCCGCGCACTGCGATGAAGAGTGGCCCCCGCTCGCCACAACTGGAGAAAGCCCTGGCACAGAAACGAAGACCCAACACAGCCATAAATAAATAAATAAATTAAAAAAAAAAAAAAGAAAGAAAGGACACCGAGGAAAACGCCCAGACCTGGTCCCTCCCATGACGTTCGTTGCCAGCACCAGTCACAAGGATGTCACTGCAGCAAAAACACTGAACCAGAGATCCCCCAAATGCTACCGGATGTCATAAAAAAAAGAAATAGGGGAATGACCATGAAGATCTCTTGTGCCCTCGGATGGTTATAAGTTATCTGATGGCAAAGCACTTAAAAACGTGATTAAATTTGAAATGGTCATTATTCTTTTACAAATACAAATGTTCCAAATATGCTGGCTTTTTTGGGGTGTGGTTATAAGGGGCTGACACACAGTCTGGCAGACATTTCCAAAACGTAAATATGCTTAATCTGTCCATTTGCGAGAATGATGTTATTTTGAGTGAGGAAGGAATAACGTTTGAAAGAAATTCATGCTACGGAAAGAGCATTTTGAAACTGGATGTTTGAGAATGTTTCTGATTTACGTGGCTTTTACTGTCACAAACAATGTAAAAACTCATATCTGCAAACATAAAAATT
This sequence comes from Balaenoptera physalus, assembly GCF_965194825.1. Taxonomy (NCBI): domain Eukaryota; kingdom Metazoa; phylum Chordata; class Mammalia; order Artiodactyla; family Balaenopteridae; genus Balaenoptera; species Balaenoptera physalus. Next base: position 177,108,420 of record NC_138883.1, on the reverse strand, counting down.
CTGGAAACAGAGTTTTTGAACCTGCCCCCAGTTTTTCCAAATGAAGAATTTTATCACATTTTAAATATGTTTGTTAGAAATGTAAAAAAGTGCCACACTTTCTAATTTTCAACAACATCAATTTGACATTCAGAAAAAATGGAAATTTACTAGCCCATAAGGAACCTTGGGATAATTAGTGGAGGGAATTAAAAAATCAGTATCATAATTTAGTAAGTACAGAAAAAAAGGGCACTTCTTCCACTTAAATCTACATATCTTTGTGAAGCATGTTTTCATTTATTATAACTAAGCAATAAAAGATAGCGAATTCAAAACCAACATCAGAAATTTGTTTCTTGTTTGTTTTATTGAAGTTGATTTACAATATTGTGTTAGTTTCAGGTGTACAGCCAAGTGATTTGGTTATACATACATATATATATATATATATATAATATATATATATATATATATGTATCTATATTCTTCTTTTTCTATTCTTTTCCATTATAATTTATTACAAGATATTGAATATAGTTCCCTGTGCTATACAGTAAATCTTTGCTGTTTACAAATTGGTTTTGATCTCGCTATATCACAAAGTACTAAACCAAAATTTTCACTAATCAAAATCTTAAATCTTATTTCAACTTTTTTCCTTTAAAAACATTTTTTAAATATTAGGAACATATTCATAATATGTTCCTACTAAAGCACAATATAGTATATAAATAGATATTAATATTCAATATTTTTAAAGTGCCAATATTGGAAACACATGCTCAAAAGTGTTTTCCTGATAGGGGTGCATGATTTACAGTCTGTTATAGAGGACAGCTAATCAGAAACAGCAAAGAAAATGGGTTGGTTTAGTCCTTTCTAAAATCTATTAGAGAAAAACATGCTCCCCACCATATACACAACATGCCAATTCTAAGTGTGCACTGGCCCTCTTTATGCCAAGTAAACACATTAGAAAGCTAGTTACCTAAGCACTTTTACAATTGTTCAGCAACGTCATCTATTTGCCTTTGGTTGAAAGTCACGTTTGTGGAGCACAGCCCCAGAGATTCTGACGCAGCAGGAGAACGGGTGTCAGCCCAGGAACCTGGACGGTTAGCGAGTACCCGGCACTGTCAAGAAGTAACTGCCCATGCGTGGAGACGAGGGCAGTGAGATCTAGAGAGTTAAGTGACTTGCCGGTGGTACACAGGTGGTTCCCGAACCAGAGCCAGGACTGGGCCGGTCCGGACTCACCTCCTTTGGGTACGTCCTGCTCTTGAAGCGACAAGCTGGTGCCGGTCCAGTTTGGTATTTGCAGATTGGAGGAAAGCAACCGATTCAAAGCTTCAGCTGGAAATCGCTCTTCGCTTGCAAAATATCCTTTGAATTTTCTGGTGAGACTCATGCCACAGGCTTTATAGAGCTAATGACAAAAGGGCATTGTTGGGTTTGCTGGCATCGCCATGTTGCTAGGAGAGCCTCTGCGATGGAATGTCTCAGGCCACACGAGCTTGGAGCCTCCACTCAGCCCCGCCGTGTGCAAAGGACGCCGCCTCTGTGCACGGGGAGTGAGACCGCGCATCCCAAGGCCAAGGCCAGGGCACCCAGTCCTCCCGGACTCTGTGGGGGAAGGATCGAAGACTAACACAAAAGTCCCCAAATCACAATAGGGTGCTTACAATATTAAGAAATAAGCATATGTTAAAATCTCAAATATTATTTTGCCTTGTGGTACCCAAACCTGCTCGTTTCTCCTTGGCAATAGTTATAACAAAGAGCAGTAAGACGGGCCTAAATGGATAGGAACTCATTTTGCTGGAAACGGGCGATGACCTGGCCGCAACATTTGACTTGCCGGCCTTGGGAACTCTCCAAGCACGTGCTGCGAGCGCGGGACGTCAGCCCAGCCGCCTCGCGGGTCAGGTCAGCGAGCGCAGGGGAAGACGAGGGTGCACGTGAAGGGAACAGACGTTCCATACGTAACAACGTGCTAAACGCTGTGCTGGGATGCAGAGCACAGGCCCATCTCTTCCAAGCACCAGGATTCCAACCGCCACACTCTCCTTTGTTATTTACATCCTAGAAGACACGCCTCCAAGCGTGGCGTGTGCTTATGTATACATACGTATGTATTTTCAGAGCGAGAGAAAACAGAAAGAGTAAAAGGAGATTTTTGACTCACCAGCTAAAGTTTTTGAAATGTCTGAAAACTGCTTTTGGGAAAGCAATGTAGCTCTTGCTTAGAAAATATAACCCATTTGAATTTTAAAATATCCCTGCAATTTTTGGGGGGCAGGATGTGTTTTGTAAACCCCCCAAAGCCGAGCGTGGTTGTCAGTTCTGGAGCCTTCCTGCGGCGTGCTAACGGAGGCCGTGTCCCCTGTGACCTGCGGCTAAGGGCACAGCCACGGGCTCCCACACCTGCTTCTGAGTTCCCAGCACAGGGCCAGAGAAGGGGGAGGGCATGATGCTGGCTGGGGCCAACTCTACCCTTGGGTGAAACTGGAGAAAAAGAAAAGCGGCCAGGGAGGATTCTGGGGTGGTTAGAATAATGGGGGAACCTTCCACTTCAAAAGCGCGGTGGGGCCCACAGGGCTCAGGTCCGCCCGGCGCCCCGGGGATGGAGCAGAGCCCCCAGCCCTGCACCCGGCCGCCCCTCCGGCCGGTAGTGATGCTCTGCCTAAAAAGCTGAGGGGCGGAGTTGCCTCCTGCGGAACTCGGGCCCATCCTCACCAGGATCTCCTCACTAGGACGATCTGCTGTCATTCAGACTGTCTGCATGTCATGGCTGTCACAGGGAGTGGTAATACTTGTACCATCTCAGGGACCACGGAGAGGGATGAGGAGGGAGGCTCCAGGCCCTGCCGAGGTGCCCGACACCCGAGGGGACCAGTTTGTCGACACACTGACAACTGGCACAGAGGTTGGGAAGCTCTGGTTCGCACTGCAGCCCCACCTCTGCTGGCGGAATGAAAGCCTTTGTCCCCCATTGAAGGATCTGGAAGGGCAGGCATCTTCTGTGTGGCCCTGAGGTCACGGTGCCGAGGTCTTCTCCTGTTGGGGGAAAGCAGAGACCATGCGAGGCCTGAAGAAGGAGAAGACTGCAGTCCTGAGGGGGACTGGGAATCCCTGGCAGGTACCCCAAGTGGAAGAGGGCACCCCGGTGCCTGCCCTGCGCCAGGGCAGAAGCTACGGGGAGCGCCCGTAGCCCTCGGTTTCTCAACTCCGCACCTGTCCTCCCTCTGAGAGGGGAGAGGGCCAGAGGCAGAGCCCCTGTGCTGCCTGGCCTGGATCCCGGAACTGGGATGCGGAGAAAGTGGGCTGGAGGTTCCTGCCTCTCCTGTGGTCCTGCCTCCGGCTGGACCATCCTCTGCCCGCCTCCGAGGAACGATGCCACAGGTGAGGAGTGGCTGGCAAGGTGTGTGACAGGGTTTGTATTCGACAGAGGAAGTGAAGGGTTAGCGGTGGGCTAATCCACAGAGGGGGACACAGCAAATACTCCATAAGGGGGGTAATCTCCTTTCCTCGTGTATTCTCTGGCCGAGAGGAAATCATTCCGTTCGCATAGTGCAAGTCATCACCCGGTTACCAAACCCTATGGACTTAAGGGCGTTTCGTGTACATAGCTCAAAGAATCAGGCGGCACGGTTTTCATTTATGACTGTTTTAGTAATTTCTGCCAGACTAAACAATAACATTCTATTCTTGCTTCCAGAGTCTTATCAACGTGAAGCACACTTTATTAGACATTTTTAGTCTTGCCTGAGTCTCCAAATAATGGTGCAGGCGGTCACGACCATGTGTCACAGCTGCAGACAGACAACCCAAGCCCGAAGACTGCCTGCCACGTTTTCCGACCAAGTTCCTCAGAAACACCTTCTTTCCGGTTCAGCTCAGGTGCTTTTTGGCATCAGACAATTTTTCTCACCTCCTAACTCTGTCCCCATCATTTATTTTAACTGGCTTTTATTGAAATAGAGTTGATTTACAATGTTGCGTTAGTTTCAGGTACTCAGCAAAATGATTTAGCTGTTGCCCCGTGGCGAAATCGAGTCCCACCTTGGAGGCTGACTGGCCCCGGAGCTCGGCCGTCCCCAGCGTCTGGAGCGACATGGGGACGACGCACGTGGCAGTGGTTCAGAGGAAGCCAGGTGGCAGTTCTTGCACCCTCATTCCGCGTGATGTCTGTAACACAGGCGTAGTGACGTAGCTGTAGGGACGCCTGTATCACCACGTGTGTGGAATTCTAAGTGAACGAAGATGGAGAAGAAGGGATGTCAAATGCAACTCGCGCAGGTAAGAAAGAGGTGATGCTCCTTAAGGTGACGAGGAAGCGGGGTGTCCGCTGGGGGAGAGGCTGGAAAAAACTATTTCGAGCAGGGAGGTGGGAGGGATGGCGCTGGGACGAAGAGGTGCTCGCGGATGAAGGGAACTGGTGTTGGCCGTCAGCCCCGCCGGACTCACCTGGGGGCCCCCGAGCTGCGCCGGGGCCATGTGGGTGACCACTCTCTCCCCACACACACCTGCAACTCCTTCCAGGCACAGAGGCGAGGAGCTCCAACTGAGAAAACTGGGGAGAAAGAAACAGAAATGAAGCGCGACGGGATGGCATTTGGGTCCGTCCCCCAAACTCCACGGTGCCCCCTGTGCGCCCAGCGCTGCCCCAAATCCTAGGAGCCGACAGGCGTGAGTGTGGCTCCTGCCCTCAAGGAGCGGATGCAGAGGGGGGAGAGGATGCGGTCAGAGGCGCACCTGTGAGGACGGACAAGCCAGGACCGCAGCGGGCAGCGAGCAGGGAAGTCCATTCTACCTGCAGCCTCCCCTTAGAGCTTTCGGGGGGGTGGGGGTCGGAAATCAGGGGCCCGTGACTTTCCTGATCACATTTAGACATGAGAAACGTCCCAGTCATTTAAATCTCAGAACACCAGCTCGTTTCAGTGATTTATATGGCCAGGCAAGTGTGATCATCAAAAGCTTCACACTTCATTGCACAGGAAAACCTGGCCCGCCCCTCCCCCTGGCACGGACCGCGGGCTGAGGGCAGCAGGAGCAAGGTGCCCCCAGCCAGCCCACCCCCAGCTGTGGTTCGGATTCCTGCCTGCCGCGGAGAGGGGGGAGGCAGGGGGGATGAGGGGGAAAGTCAGGGAGCCGGGAGCTGCTCCTGGACCACCAGCAGCAGTGCATCGGCCTCTGTCTCTCGGCCCCACTCATGTTCCAGCAGCTTCCTTCCCGTGCGACGCCTTCAGTGGTTCTCCCAGACCCCCCAGCTCCCCGTCCCCAGCTCGGCCACAGTCCCGCCAGCGTCTCACCGCAGCCGCTTCTGCTGAGCACATCCCCTCTGGCTGTCCACTCTCCACTCTTTCCTCGGCCCCTGGACTCCAAGGTCACGTCCTACTAGGGTCGCCTCACTCTCTGCCTTGACCCCCTACTCCCTCTTTCTGCTGAATGGGCCTCGTCCCGCCATCTGGAAACGCCGTGGGCCCGCTGCCCACCAATCCTGAGCGCAGGCTGGTCCCCAGGCGGCCGCCTCTCCTTGCTCGGCCGTCAGGGTGGCTGACCCAGCAGGCTCTCCCTCCAGACCCAGCCAGACTCCAGCCCACGGTGTCCCGCCAGCTTCAGGGACATAGGTTAAGCCTCCAAATACTTCCTCAAAGCCCCTGTGTACTGTTTTTAGGGAGTCACCCCATTCTTTTGGGTGACTCTAGGCCCAAGGGCACACCTGTGATCTGTGTGCATACCCGATGTGCTAGTTCACATTGGTTGGGAAGCTGTGCACTAGACTGTGCACGAGGCCCGGAGTGACGCAGAAGAGCAAACGATTCACTTGCGCTGTAGCATTAAGCCACCCAGAGGTGGTGATGCCTGAGCTGGGTTTTGAAGGATGAAGAGGAGTTCCTAGGCAGCCAAGTAGGGCAAAGGCGTTTTGGATAACTCAGTAACTTGGTGCAGCTGGAGAATTCAAGTGTGTGTTAGGTAGAAGGGGATCTCGTTGGGCAAGAGGCTGGAGACTCTGATTGTGCAAGGGCTCCTGGGAGCCCTTTCCCTCAAGAGTTACTCACAGCTGTTACTTTCAGCAGTCTCAGTGTCACCTCAGCCTCACTCTTGGCTTTTTTTTTTTTTTTTCTCCTTCATAATTCACATCTAATGAATTACCAGGTTCTGCTGGTTTCACCTTTCAACTCTTTTTCACGTGACCCCCTCCACTCCTTCCCCGCACTCACTGCCATGGTCATACCCAGGGTCTTCTTTCTCCCACCTGTAAAGGAGGACCTCCTCCCATCTCCCTTGCCCACCTGCCCCTCTCCCCGTCCACTGTCTGAACAGCAACCACAGTGATGTTAAGACATCCGGGCCGCTTAACCAGCCCCACCCCCTGCAATCACCTCACATCTCACTCGGCGAACCCCCTGCCTTGCCGTGAGCCTGCCCACACCCACACGCTCCAGAGCCTGCTGCCTGTGGGACTGGCGCCCCCTCCCCTGTCCCCTCTGCTCCAGCCGCGTCAGCCTCCTGGCTCTTCCTCAAACTGGCCAAGCACACCTGCCTCAGGGCCTTTGCACTCACTCTTCCCTATTTTTGGAGAGCTGATACCTCAAATATTGTCCTCTTCCTCAAAGTTTCAAACACCACTTTATAAGAGACCATCTGTAAACAACAGCAACCCTGCCCACGACTCTCCCCTCCCCCTCCCCCCCCCACCAGCTTTATCTTCCTCCAGAGCATTATTACCTCGTGGCCTGTCGCACACTTATTTGATTGTTGCCTGCCTGGCGGAATGTGAGTTCACGAGGGTGGGACTTGGTCCTCTTCCCTAAATAATCCCCCACGCCTGGCCGGTGGGAGGCTCGCAAGTGATGGACCAGTCAACAGGTGTGGGAGGACATGAAGAACGTCTGACTCACTTTACACCCAAGGGCTCTTCAGGCTGGAAGAGCCGTCTCCTTTGATACCAGTCATTTATTGAAGATTGACTGCATGTGGTTCTCTGTGCTAGACATTTTACATGTATCTCCTCAGCTGGTCTCTGCAGTAATCTATGAACTATATAGGATTTCTAGCCCCCCTTTCAATACGATGTGGGTTTTACAGTAAATTAAAGCATATAATAAGACATTCAAACATACAACAACATATACTTTAAATTGCATTTACTCCTGCAACTTGTTTATCTTTCCTGATCTTTTTCTGTGTACACATAAGTGCACATATATTGGACTGGGAGTTTGTGTGTGTTTTCACCCGCTTGTTTTGTTTTTTCCTTTACAAAAATGACACCCTGCTACGGACATCATTATACAGTGTAATGTGTCTCAGAGATTTTTGTCATGAAAGTTAACAAGATACACCTTACTCTTTCTCTTGGATTCTTACATAGGATACACCACGATGTGTTCGATTCATCACCTACTGGTTCACATTCGCGTTGGATTTTTTGTTTTGGTTCCACTGTATTAAAAACAATTCTGTCTACAAATAACAAATGCTGGAGAGGGTGCGGAGAAAAGGGAACCCTCCTGCACTGTTGGTGGGAATGGAAGTTGGTGCAGCCACAATGGAGAAGAGTATGGAGGCTCCTCAGGGAATTCCTCCTAGAATTACCACATGACCCAGCAATCCCACTCTGGGGCACATATCCAGACAAAACTCTAATTCAGAAAAATACATGCACTCCTATGTTCACAGCAGCACTATTCACAACAGCCAAGACATGAAAACAACCTAAATATCCATCGACAGAGGAATGGATAAAGAAGATGTGGTACACATATATGATGGAATACTACTCAGCCATGAAAAAGAATGAAATAATGCCATTTGTAGCAACATGGATGGACCTAGAGATTATTATCACTAAGCAAAGTAAGTCAGAAAGAGAAAGATGAATACCATATGATATCACTTACATGTGGAATCTAAAATATGACACAAATGGACTTATCTACGAAACAGAAACAGACTCACAGGCATAGAAACAGACTTGTGGTCTCCAAGGTGGGCTGGGGGAGGGATGGAGTGGGAGTTCGGATGAGCAGATGCAAACTAGTACACATAGGATGGATAAACAACAAGGTCCTACTGTAGAGCACAGGGAACTATAGTCAATATCCTGTGATACACCGTCATGGAAAAGAGGATGAAAAAGAATGTGTGTGTATATATATATATAACTGAGTCACTTTGCTGTACAGCAGAAATTAACACAACACTGTAAATCAACTATATTTCAATTTAAAAAATTGAAAGCAATTCTGTAATAAAACCTGTCTTCCTACATATATTGTTGATCAGGGCCCAGGTAGGTTAGTATATATCAGGAGGGAGATTCCTAGACTTGATTCCTAAGTCAGCAAATATGCACATATCGTTGATTTATTAGAATCTGGTACGACGGCTGTGGTCTCTGTAGCAGATGTGGTCAGCGCCTCACCTACATCCCTCCACCCACCATCGCCAGGCAGGCTGTCCTGACTCTTTGCCTGAGGCTTCCCAGGGCCACCAGAGCTTGCTCTGTCTGTGTATGAGCAATGGAATGAACGCCCCAGAGGAGACTTCAATCAGTGACCCACAGGAGCTAATGGACACGCACCCGTTGGAGGGTTAACTGTGTATTGAGTCTTTCACTGGATCTCAGCGTTCCTTTGCTCTCAGTGGTAACCTGACTGACAGACACTCTTGATGGACAGCCTTCCCTTTGCTACTAGCTCTCCTCCTCCATTCCCTACTCATGTTTCTCAAGTTCACCCCCAAAATGAACCCTCACACGCAAATCTCTGTCCTGGTGTCTGCTTCTGGAGAGCCAAAACTAAGACACCCTGATTTATTTCTGGGGGAAAAAAAAGAGTTTCTCCTCTAAATAAAGGTGATGCACGAACCTGGTATTTTTTAAGTATAAAAAATAGAAAATGAAAGGTAAACATCTTTCACCTCCTAACCTCTAGTCTCTCTACCCAACAGTAATGCCTATTCACAGTGTCCTTTATTTCTTTCCAGAAAAAGACATGACTACACAAATATATACACATATCCTTTTAAATTTACATAAGTGGAGTAATTCTAAACACTGTGCCTGGAACCTTTTTTCCACGTAATGATATAGTCCTGGAGACCATTTTTATTTGCACATACAAGATCTTTAAGTAACAGTTTAACTGCCTTATATTTTGTGTCTACCCCATAGGTTTCCAACCAGTCTCTTATAAGAGAACATTTATTGTATCTAATATTACACAGGTACAACCATGCTGTGACAAACGTTTTTGTACACACACCTTAGCTCATTTTAAAAAATAATTTATTTATTTATTCATTTTTGGCTGCATTGGGTCTTTGTTGCTGCGTGCGGACTTTCTCTAGTCGGGGCGAGCGGAGGCTACTCTTTGCTGCGGGGTGTGGGCTTCTCATTGCAGTGGCTTCTCTTGTTGCGGAGCACGGGCTCTAGGCACGTGGACTTCAGTAGTTGTGGCTCGCGGGCTCTAGAGTGCAGGCTCAGTAGTTGTGGCTCACGGGCTCTAGAGTGCAGGCTCAGTAGTTGTGGCGCACGGGCTTAGTTGCTCCACCACATGTGGGATCTTCCCGGACCAGGGATCAAACCCATGTCCCCTGCATTGGCAGGCGGATTCTTACCCACTGCGCCACCAGGGAAGTCCCTCAGTTTAAAAAATTTAAATAAATTCATAACAGAACTGCTGGGTCAAGGGGTATATGCGTTTTAACTTATTTTCCTGTTTTAGATATTACTGTTTTTCCCTCTTCAAGGTGATCGCTTTGATTTACACTCTTATCAACAGTGTGTGAATGCCTGTTTCCCATGGCTTCCCCGACCCTGGGGTTATCAAACATTTTAACGTTTACTAGCCTGTTAGGTGAAAAGGTATCATATCATTTTGCTGTGGTTTCTACTTGTTCATGTCCTTGACCCATTTTTCAATTGGATTTTTTGTCTTCTTTTTGATTTCTAAGAGTTTTTAATTAAATAATTTTTTTGAGGTAACACTGGTTTCTAATGTTATGTAAGTTTCACGTGTACAACATTATATTTCTACTTCTGTGTACCCTACAGCGAGCTCACCACCAAAATTTTAGTTTCCAGCCGTGACTATACGGTTGACCCCCTTTATCTATTTTGCCATCCCACCCCCCGACCCCTTCCTCTCTGGTAACCACTACTCTGTTCTCTGTATCGACCTGTTTGTTTTTGTTTGGTTCGATTTGTTCACTTATTTTGTTTGTTTGTCTTCCACATTCCACCTATGAGTGAAATCATATGGTATTTATCTTACTTTGTCTGACTTATTTCACTTAGCATAATAGCATTAAGGTCCATCCAGGTTTTTTACAAATGCCAAGATTTTATCTTTTTTATGGCGGAGTGGTATTCCGTTGTGTATATACACCACATCTTCTTTATCCATTCATCCATTGATGAGCACTTATGGTTGTTTCCATATCTTGGCTATTGTAAATAATGATGTGACTTACACAGGGGTACACAGGGGTGAATATACCTTTTCTAATTAGTTTCTAAGAGCTTTTTTATTGAGTATGGCTACTAAGCTGCTAGATACAGCACTTATATTTTCTCCCATTCTATGAATTCCCTTGAACTCTTTTCTAACGAAATATTTTCTTATACAAAGGTCTTAAATTATTAAATCAAGTCTGCTCATTCTTCTTTTTTTTTTTTTCCCCCATAGTTTCTGGATTCTATATCATGTTTAAGTCTCTCCTGCCCCAAGTTTATAAAAATATCCATCTATGTATCTCCTAGTTCTTTAAGATTTTACTTTTGTATTTAGGTCACTAATCCAGCTGGAGTTTATTTTTGTGGATGGTGTTTGTTGTTGGAAGAAACTACAGAGAAGTGGGAGTGGGGCAGAGAGAACAGGCCAAGAAGAGAGTGCTTGGGTGGTGTCTCCACTGATCAGAACCAGCTGATGGCCTTCCTAGGGAGGGTGAGCTCAGTCCTTTTCTAGGGCTGTTGTCAGCGGTGTGATAGAGCCAGCCTGGCCAAATTATTACATACAGCCATTATTATAAGTTGAATCCTACAAGATCATTATATTAAATTATACTTCTAAAAAAAGGTAAAAAATATTCCAAATTCATCACTTTCTAATTATTTTACTGTGTTTTACTATTACCTATGCTCCTAAGGTTATTTACTTGTATCGGATGTAACACGGTGGAAATACGACATAAGGAGATGTCTTGTTGGAAGCTCGAATAGGCCATGGAGGGAGTATTTACGCCATGGAAATTGGCAAATACTACCAGTCAGAGTCTTTCTTTTCTCCTTGGGGGTCCAGTTGTTAAGCATTTACCAGCACACCACTGACTTTGCCCGTCTCCAGATACGTCTATTCAGAGAGGAGCTGCCATGCTGGCGAGGAACCTCAAGCATCAATTATGGAGGCAGGGCTTCCCTGGTGGCGCAGTGGTTGAGAATCCGCCTGCCAATGCAGGGCACACGGGTTCGAGCCCTGGTCCGGGAAGATCCCACATGCCGCGGAGCAACGAGGCCCGTGAGCCACAATTACTGAGTCTGCGCGTCTGGAGCCTGTGCTCCACAACAAGAGAGGCCGCGATGGTGAGAGGCCCGCGCACCGCGATGAAGAGTGGCCCCCTCTCGCCGCAACTTGAGAAAGCCCTCGCACAGAAACGAAGACCCAACACAGCCATAAATAAATAAATAAATAAATAATTATGGAGTCAGACCCGAGGACACTGAGATCCCTTCCAGTCCTAACACGCTATGATTCTGCAATGCTCATAATTACTCTCGATGGTTATGCTGCCAGGGGGAATTTAGCTCAGAAAAACCTGCTTTTAGGGGATTTCTCCATGGTCTCCACATTGCTAACCTGGATCGCATTTTGGTGTAATTCAGTCCCTTGATGAGTCCTGCACAGGATTTTTCCCTGTGATACCTCAGATCCGGATTCCAGTGTGGCAACTCAGAGCTCTAGATAGAATGATTAATCATCATCCCTCTGTTTTTCATTTGATATTGTGTTCTTCAAAGATTTGACTCCTCTTTAAATGCTATTAAAGTAGCCACAGTGTACTAACCACTTTACTTCCTCCCTGCCACATGGCGGCTCATATCCTGTAGAAAGTAAAAGAAAGTTGGAGGAAAGAGAAGCAGAAGATGAGCTTGGGACCTTACACCAACTCTTGGAGCAATGGAAGCCTTATTTTTCCCAGTTATAAACAAGGGCTTTTGTTTGGCCTTCATAAATCACTTTTTCAGAAGAAGTTAAGAACACTTAAAAGGTACATAAAAGTCACAGGAAAAAATGTAATATTCAAGGAGCTCTTATATGATCTTATGAGAACCTTCTCACTTGGAATAGGAGAAAGTTACTTTTTTCTGCTTCAACATTTTCTTTTAAAGATAGAGAGACCTTTTAAAAGTGTTTACTACACATTTAGAAATCCCTACGGAATCAATTACAATACTAATTTTATGCACTGTTCATCCTGAATCAAATCCATCTACCGTATTAATAATGTTTTGGGGGCTGAAGGATACTTTCACCAAGAGTTTTCTCTTTCACAAATATTCCTTAGAAGTCATTTTGCCCACATTTCACAGATGGTCAGACTGGTCTGTTGACTGTCTCCCAAACATTCCAAGCTAATTTCCAATTTCTCTCCTCTCCCTCTTCCTGCCTGAAATTCTGTCTCTCCTCTTTTCATGCAACCATCTCAATTCTTTGAGATCCTATGCAGTCTTTCTCTAATTATCCCCCAGTTCAGTGATGCTTTATTCTTCAGAACTCGGAACTCCTATTTTCTGTACCACTCATTGGTGCCTAATCATACCTTCCTTTGTGACCTAATGTTGTTAAGTCCATTTCTACTGCGTATGGTTTTACCCCAGCACTTAGACAAGAGGTTTCTATCCTGGGATACACGGACCCCTTGAGACTTCTGGGAAACTGGGGATGTCATGAACTTATAAGTAAAATTTTGTGTTTATGTGCCTTTTTAGGGGCAAAATTCCGTATCTTTCATCAGATTCTCCAGGGGATTTTTGACCCAACAGTTTCATCTCCTGGAGAACAGAAACTAGATGCTATTTTTTGTTGTATTTTCCACAGTATCTTCAATAACTCAGCTCAGTAACTGAATGGGCACACGGTCGATCTAACGTTTCCACTTATTTGCTACCAGTGGATCCCTTATTTTCCATACTGAGAAAGAGGGACAACATGGCTTGTCTGTTTCCATCTCACAGTTGAGCATATATGGAGATAATAGATGTTTAAATGTTTGGAAAAATATAAAACAATACCGTACAAGTATGAGAGCTCACCTTGAGACATGGAATAAAGGAATTCTGCACTGATGAAATTCTCTGTCATTTGATTACCTTTTAAGAATCTTCTAGAGAAGCAGAGCTTGGAAAATGTCTTCTCCCTTGACACCAACTTCAGCTGCATCCGTTTTATCAATACCTCCTCTCACCCAACAACTTGTCAATGAAAATTGCTTCATCCCCTGGTCATTTTACTCTCCATTCATTGGTGATTTTTATTTCCTGATTGACTCTCATTCTCTCCAATACTATTCCCGCTCTAATGCTTGGTGATTTCAGTACTCTCTCAGATACCCCTTGCAATACCCTAGCCTCTCATCCCCCAAACCTTCTCTCCTCCAGTGATTTGTCCTCCACCCCACTTAAGCCACTCACTCCCGCGGTCATACCTAGACCTTGTCTTTACCAGTAACTACACTCCTTCTGTGTAGGTAATGATCCTGCCACCCAAAGAGGTCTACACTCTAATCCCTAGAATCTGTGAATATGTTGCATTACATGGCAAAGGGGAATAAAGGTTGCAGACAGAATTAAGGTTGTTAATCAGCTGACCTTAAACAGAGAGAGTATACTGCAGTACCCAGGTGGACCTAATGTAACCACAAGCGTTCTCAAACGTGGAAGAGGGAAGAGAAGAGAACGGCGGAACGATGCTATGTGAGAACATGGCTTTGAAGACCGAGGAAGACAACCAAGAGCCAAGGAATGTGGGTGACGTCTGTGGGCTGGAAAGAGCCGGGAAGTGGCTTCCTCCCTGGAGCCTCCAGAAAGGAACACAGTCGGGCCCCACCGTGATTTCAGCCCAGCGAGACCCATTTCAGAATGCTGACCTCTCATAATGATAAAATAATACATCTGTATTGTTTTAAGCCAATAAATTTTGATAACCTGTTACAGCAGCAAGAGGAAGCCAATACACCTTCCTTCCATTAGCAAATGAGGTCATGCTGCCTCCGAGCAACCCACTCTCCTATCTTCACAGTTTACTCTCTCTACTACCCAGTTCCAGCAATGCTTTGACCCCACTAAGACCTACAATCCACTGACCCTATAGCCCGTGACCTCACTCCCTGTGTCCTGCTCCCCTGAGCAAAATCCTAACTCTAGTTGAATCCAGCCCTCCACCGATTTTGTACTTGAACCTGCGGGCTGAATGTAGTTGGAAAAAAACGCACAACCAACCTGACTGGTTTCACTTCAAACTCGAGAAGGACCTTTGTGTCCCTACGAGGATTCTGTGGTCCCTTCACCCTCTCGCTCTCCTAGGAGACTATTTCACCATTTCTCTTCTCTCTGGAAATCTCCAAATCCTCTTTCTCCGAATCGCCAAATTCACCCTCTACTGATTTTGTATGAACGTGACCTTACTTCCTATTCCACTGAGAGAGAAGACGGTCAGAGGAGTGCTTCCTCACACCCCGCCATCTCGTCTGCCCCCGCCTGTCTACACTGCCTTCTCTTCCATAACTGCGAACCATCTCTGACGGCGTCTAAGCTCTGCCCCTCCAGTGGGACAGAGGACCCGTCCCCTTACACCTCTCCAGCATCTGTCTCCTTTTGTGCCTGTGAAGTCACCTTTCCGTTCTCTACTGGATCCTCTCCGGAATAGCATCCGAACACCCTGCTGTTCCCCGTTCTAAAAGCAAACTCTTTTGTCCCTGTGTCCCCACTGCTGTCACTTCCTCCTCTTCTCCATCTTCTCCTGGACTACTCCAGTCAGCCTTGCATCCTCACCTCGCCCCTGAAACTGCCCTTGACCACGTCACCAGGGCTTCCCCACAGCTAAACCCAGGGGTCAGTTCTCGGTCACATCGTACTTGGCCCACTGGCAGCATCTGGTATCATCTCTGGCCTGAACGATCGCCAAACATTCCTAAACGGCCTCCCAGCTCCCCTTGCTGCCCTGGGTCTATTTTCTACTCGGCAGTCCGAGCGCTCCTGTGTTGTTCTGTCTTCAGTAGATCGGGTCCTGTCTCGCCTCGGGTAATAACCCTCCAAAGCATCTCAGCTCATTCAGGGTAAAAGCCAGGATCCTGACACTGGTCCACGACGTGCCTGCGGTGGCCCCGTCACCTCCCTGCCCTCACCTGCTGACACCTCTCTCCCGCTCCCTCTGCCCCAGCCTCGGGGCCTCCTCCTGGCCCCTCAGACACACACGTCGCCTGTTCCCACCTCAGGGATTCTGCCCCCGGAGCCTCTGCCTGGAGAATTCTTCCCCCAGATCAGCACGGCCCTCCCCTCCTTGCTTCAGGTCTCTGCTCAAATGTCACCTTATCCCAGTGGCTTCCTGGACACCGTCCATCCTGAAACAGTAACACTGCTGCGTGCCCCCAGCTGCTTTATTCCGCGGTAAAATACAGGAGGCATTTACAGCAGGGCTATTACACTTGCCACTTAACACTGACCAGCATTTATCACTATCTGAGATTTCATATATATGAAACATAGATGTAATTTAATATTTGCATTAAATTTAGATTCGCTACTTATTTCATATTTAATAAACATATTCAATATTATTAAATTATATAGAATAATGTATACTATGACACATTAATGTCACATATACTAATCATATTGTATGTTATATAGTATATATGTAGGTAAGTGTATTATATATATGTATCTTTTTTTTCTCACCCACTAAAATATAAATGCCATCAGGGCAGGGACTTTGTTTTGCCCCTCGCTACACCTCCAGCGCTTAAAAAGTGCCTCATGTGTAGCTGAATAAGCCTCCTGAAGGAGGGTAGGAACGGATGGGCGGATTTAAGGAAAGCTGAGCCCCTGTCTGGGCGTATCCAGCTTGGCCGTGGCCCTCTGTGCTGTTTCAGCAGCGGGTGGGCGAGGTGAGCTTTTCCTCGCTTCACACGCCTCAGCTTTAGCTCTTACCAAATACTGATCTTGTGATCCTGGAGCTGGTCTACCTGACTAACGTCTTTTCGGCCTCAAGGGGCACCTCCTCCAGGGAGGTCCCGGACTCCTATAATGTCACCACCATCTAGCTCTCTTTGTTGTCTTTTGACGATCTTCCCTTAAAAGCGCCCTCCCTGGGGGATGACAGCAAGGAACAGAAGTTAATTATTGATGCTGTTGGTGAATGTTTTCTGTGATTTCTGTGAAAACCACTGCCTTTTTTCAGGAGGAGCTTTGTACCAGGGTAGAGCAGCCCTGCGTTTCCCACCGTGGGAGGGAGCAGCTCAGGTCCAAAGCGCCACTTGAGAACGGCACTCACCCAACAGTCAGCGCATAACGACTGCACTGACCAAGTGCCATTCTGTTTGTTAACTAGCATGTAGAAATATGCACCCCTAGATAAATGGAGGCAGGTAAATTTCCTCTCTCCTTTTCACCTTTTCTTTAAAGGTGGTAACAGACGCCCCCATGGAGCCCCCTGCCCGCGGGGCTGTGAGCAGAGCTCTTGTCTACACTGCCCTCCAGCCCAGTTCCAGAAGCACAGAGCTTCTCAGCGGCTCCGGAGGCTGGACAAGCAGAGGCTCTCTCAAGTTCCTGCCACGGCGAACACTCTGCTTTAAATCACCACCATCAACAATCCAAACAGGACCTGGTTTCTGAACACGGCATTGAGAGAACCAGATCCGCCTTCACCCTTGACCTCGAGGTGTGACCTGCCACATCCACAGCGGAGCAACAAGTGTGAGTGGTTAGACCACGACGCCGGGGCCCCAGCTCGCCCTGGCGGCTTGCACGCTTGGGCGAGTTACTTAGACTCTGTGCCTCAGGCTGCCTGCCTGTAAAATGGGGAGAAACGGTGCCGAGTGCACTGAGCGGCTGGAGCTGAGTGAGTGTGTGAACGTACGAGGACCGGGCCCAGCACCTCCCTGTACCTCCCGAGCGTTAGCTCAGGGGTAGCAGGACCTGGAGGCTTGCATCCCCTGGTACCACTTTGGGACCCAGGGCCACGGTATTTAAGCACGCCTCGGCTTCTTCACTGTAAACAGGGATGATTATATTACTGAAACCACAGGGATGTTCAAAGGGGTAATCTGAAGAAGGCGCTTATACCTCGCTGAGCTTTGTGACGGGGAGCTTGGTCAGTGATGCTGCCCTTACCATTGCCTTCGTCATCTTTCCACCTGGGAACCACCCCCCGCCCCCGCCGCGTGGGAATCGTCCTCGGGTACCACGACCCGTACAGGGACGCGTGAGGGGAACACCCATCCCTTTCCTGTTACTACGTGACAGCAGTTTTAAGTGGCTGTTTCTCTGGGAGACTTTGGCGGGGGCCCTGGAGTAAAACGGGAAGAGCCCTGGGATTGGAGACAAAAGCCCCGACTCTGAATCTCATCTCTTCCACTCGCCAGCTGCGTGTCCCTCGCCGACTTGCAACCTCTCTGTGCCTCACTGCCTTCCCCGATGGAACCAGCCCCAGGGCTTCCATGAGGACCAGTGAGAGGATGCCTGTCTGAATACGAGTGTGAAGGCGAAAGCAAGGCAGGAGAGGTTCGGAGACGGACTATACCACGGCCACAGAGGCCAGCAGAGGCGGGGAGAGTCCAGCCCAGGCCCCGGGGTGTCGGGCGGCTGCCTGGAGGGGAGGCGCCTCCTGAGGCCCCGAGCCACGGCCCACGTCTGATGCACACCGGCGGGCATCGCTGGGCCAGCCCCCTCGGGGAACCCACTTTGTGCCCAGAGCTGCGGGGAAGGAGTAGAGTGTTTCCTTCCGGGCCCCCTGGACACAGAGCTCCAAAGGCAGGCGGGAGATCCCTGGGCAGAGCTTCCCAGAGCATCCCTGAAGAGAAGGACAAAACTGCGGCTCTGCCCTCCTCCTCGATTAAGTAAATGGTCCCAATTACTGCCTCATTCACAGGATTCCCAACCAGGATTATAAAGGGTCCCTTTAAAGGTTAGAGGGGGAACTAAACTCTATGGCAACTGCCCCGAGACAACTGAAACGTGCCGGTGCCCCCGCCCCGGAGCAGCTGTTGAAATGCCTCAGCCTCACACACCTCGGGCCTGGCTGGCCGCCCCCAAAGCCGCATTCCTGGCAGGTCCAGGAATCAAGAAAAATCCACCAGAACAAGAAGTGCCTCCGCGTTCTCCAGTTACCAGCAGGTGGAAGGGGGGCTGCTCCGGATGGAAACGGTTTTGACGGACCTCCAGAGTTCAAGGGCGTTTCCCACTCAGCACGCAGGCCTGAGTGCTGGCCTGTCTTCCTTTGGAGACACGGTCCCCGCTCTCATGAAGTCCGAGCTTCTGCCCCCAGGGTCTGCCGGCCAGGACACTGAGAGCCGCGTGCAGACCCCTTTCCTCGCCTCTGCGCTGAGATTCCCACAGGAAGCCAGGGGCCGCGGCTGCTTCCCTTCAGGCACTGAGCTGCCCGGGGCCTTGTGATCTTGCTTTCATCTCCTCGAAAACGGACAGTCAGCCAGGAGACATGTGGGTTTTCCTTTACCTTTGTATCTGGAAATTATGGAATTGAATTTGAATACTAATTACAAGTGCCACTGCCCTTGTGAATGAACTGGGGGGTGACTGGTGCTTCCTTTGTTCGCTCCACACTCAGTCACCACGGGGGAGAATGCTTGTTCAAGGCTCCATGATGCTGGTCCTGATTTACAGAGTCTTTAGCTGGAAGGATGTCGAGTCCCCTCTGTCTGCCTTACTGGATGGGCCAGCTCTTTCCGCGTCTTTATAAAGTACCAGGGACCAGGTTTCACAGGAGTTCTAAACTGGGCAAGGCACTGCGGTGATGCACGGAGAATTCTCACTCCCTCTATGGGACCTACAGCGCACGCACCTCCTTACTGTGCAGCGCGTGGGCTGCACGAGCACCGACGCTCCGGTGCCGCGTCCGGCCTCTAGGTCCCTGCTGCTCCTCTGGGCCCCCCGTCACCTGCAGCTCTCTGAGCCGCGGCCGCCTCTCGGGCCGGGGGTGCCGGGGGAGACGATGCTCCCACGTCCCAGCAGAGAACCCTCGGAGCCTCGTCTCCTGCAGGCTGGGCCCCCGGCCGCAGTGGTGGCCCGTGGTGCCCTGCTCGGGTGGCACCAGCACCAGCTTCCTCCTCCCGCCTGGCTCCCCTCTCCTGGGGTGGCTCCCAGGAACGCGGCACGGGCCTCACTTCGGTCGCCGGTGTGCTCCCAGGAGACGCACACTAAGGAGGACCCCGGCCCAGGACAGCAGGCTGGGCCGAGCTGCGGGGAGCGTGAAGGGCCCTGGGAGCCGCAATCCCTCCGCAGCCTGGCCTGACCCACACTCTGCCACCCGGCGCCTGTGCTCCCCGTGGCCTCCCTCACCACGGGCTCCGGAAGGAGCACCTCAGCATCTCTCCTTGGGTCTGGGGTGTCGCTCTCCCTGCCTGTCCCCCAAAGCAGCCAGCTTACCCAGTCTAGAACGCCGGCCCTGGGACCCTCCCTTCCTGGAGCCCGGCTTACACGGGCACAAGGGTCCCAGCACTTAACACCCGATGCCTCGCTGACGCTAGTCTGTACCCGCTTCAGTTCTCCAACGGAACTGCCAGGTTCTGGAGAGCTGGAGACTGCAGCAAATGGGTTTTGTTTAGTTTCGTTCAGGCGTTCTTCTTTTGTACCCCGTGCTACACCGACCACAGTACTGGTGACGCACGGTAGGTAGGCCACCACTCAACGTTTCAGCAAGTGTGGGTTAAGTGTCCACTGTATCCTGGGTTCCGGGGAGATATTCCTCCCAGCTCAAATGCTACTGTAGGAAACAGTTGGCAAAAGTACACAACTAATCACACGGTGCGTCAGGAAGTGTTAGCAGATGCACAGCAGGGGAGACTGCCCAGGGTGGGCAGCGGGGAAGTTGCCATTTTAAACAGTGTCCACGGAAAGCGGTGTCGACAGAGGTGTGGGCCGAGCCACGCCTTGGAGGAGCGAGGGAGCAGGCTTGACAGGTACCTGGGGGAAGACCATCGCAGGAGCAGCAGCCCCAGGGCCGCAACCCGGAGATGCGGACGCACCTGACGCACCCAAGGCAGCGGCAGCGGGAGGCTGGAGACACAGCGCCCGACCCTCATCCACTGTGGGGACCTGGGCTTTGGCTGCGAGTGAGATGAGGGCGAGCAGCTTTGTTCAGACGAGTGATGCCATCTGACTCCCATTTTCACAGGACCCCTCGGGCTGCCGTGCTGACAGTGGCCTCTCGGTGCACGGGGCGGGGCGGGGGGCAGGGACACGAGTGACGAGGGGATTGGCGATCCCTCAGCGGGGGATGACGGTGGTTTGCCGGGATACGGTTTGAAGGATTTTCTGCTGGGTTGGAGGCAGAGTGTGTTAACTCCGGTGCCTTGGTTAAAGTGCAGTCCATCAGGTTTTCCCCTGGGAAGATGTTACTTTTCCCTTTTGTAATTAATAAGGAATCTGGGGGGAGACACATTTAGATGCTGTAAGTATCCTCTGCCTCATCAAGCTTTCATAGATGATCCTTGCTTGAATCAATCATTACTAGGATCCTTGGCAAATGGTGATTTTCCTAAACCCATCATTCATTCTGCATTTACGAGTCAGCACTTTCTTGTAAGGAGGGCTTTCCCCTGTGCCTTGATTATTTACTCATGTGAGTGGACTCACACATTCTTGTTTTACTCACTGAGTTACAATCTGTTAATATCATCATATATTTTGATGCTCAAAATATCCCAGATTTGGCCAGTGGGAGCCACTGCAGGTTGGCCCCTGGGTCATTTTGACATTTCTCCATCATTCTCTGAGTGCCTTCTCACTTCCAGGCTCTGGGGACCTCACCTGGGTCCGTGTGCTGGGGGCCTCATCGGGGCTCCACTCTTTCTCAGACGGTGCCCAGGGGACTCTTTACGGTGCTGGGGGGTGGGGGACTGGGGAGCCCATTGCTCCTGTGACTGGTGTTCTTTCCTCTGTGACGATTTGCCTGATCTCCTGCCCCTACCGCTGCCAGTTTCAACAGCCGAAGCTCCCAGCCAAAGCCCCTGCAACCGCGGCTGGGAGAAGCTCAGGCAGCAGCTCGACGTAGCACAAGCCCCTACCCCGAGCCAGGCTGGCCCCTCCGCGTCCTGGAGAGGACGTGTGCTCACTGCTCCTCCTGGGCCCCTTCCTCGATGTACTCACTCCTCGGGCATCCCGCATCAAATCGTCCTCCCCCGGCAATGCCCATTCCCCAGCCCAAGGTTCCCTCGTGCCTGCATCTCTGTCCTGGAGCCCGTCCAAGTGTCCCTGCTCAGCCGGGATTGCGGCCCTGCCCCCCGCCCCCACTCCAGTCCTCAGGCTCTGGATGGAGCCTGGCTCACGGGGCGGCCCCGTAACGATCCGGGCTTCCTTCTCCTCGTGACATGCGCCCCGCGGCCCAGGCTGCTCTGCTGCTTCCCCCTGCAGCCTTTCTTTCCCTGGGAGCCCTGGATACCTGCCCTCCTCCGATGGTCAGCCCAGGCTCTGACTCTGGCCCCGTTTCCTGGAATGGCTTACATACCACATCCTGTTCTTGGCGATTATAAAATCTACCATGATTGATCGCTTTTCTCCAAACTTCCCCAAATGTCTCCCTCATCAAATAATTATTCCTTGCTGGTCACCCTTAAGCTCTGAGCAATCACTCACTTCGCTGTCAGCCCACTCCGCAGTTCCCCTCGTGTGCCAAAAAAGCTGCTTTTTACAAGCTCCTCAAATGTTTCCTGATTTCATCAACGAATGGGTGCGTGATCTCTGGCACACTTCTGCTATGTCTGGAACTCCAGTTCTTTGAAAATTGGTTCGGATGGTTATATGCCTAATTTATTTTCCAGCGCACTCAATTAGTTCAACAATTTCTATCAGCCATACCTTAGCCGTTGCTTGTTGGCATACTCCTGTGTTACTATCTTCAGCAAAGCGTTTACAAATTAGAGGATCCCAGAGGAGAAACTCTGGCACCTCTTCCCAGGTGGAAGGTAGAGGTAACACCTGGAGCGGCGTCACGTACAGACAGACCTAATAAACCTCGGATGATGATGCTAGTAAACCGAAAGGGAAAGCCCTACAGAACTCCTGGCCTCTGCACTTGCCAGCTGCAGGGTCTTGCTCAGCTGTAAAAGCACCTTCCTATGGCCACAACGTCAAGTGTACGTTTCAGAGGGAACTCGCGCTCGGTGCCAAAAGCAGTAAAACTGACAGAGTCAGAATGTTGCATCCTTTAAGGTAAACCAGTTAGAAACTGGAGACCCCGGCCTCCCGGCTGCCGGTTGCTATAGGAAATCTTATTCGCAGTGGAAAATGACAATACCTAAAAGATGAATAGAAAGAAGGAAAGCAGGGGAGTTTATCTGTGCCTTTCATCCAGCAAAGGTTCATTTTCTCCCTCACGATTATGGCCTTGCGGTCAATCTGCTTAGTGCTGAGTAAGCCCTCAAGATGACACAGCATGTTTGAGAGCAAGTGGCTGACAGCGAAGCGAACGTCAGGATGACGGCAGCTCCTGGGCAGGTGCTTACGTGGCCGTTACTCAGCCTCTGTGCAGGACCCCGGGATTTACGCCTTTGCGGGGAGGCTCAGCCAGGAGCGGGGCGCAGGGTGGCCGGGCACCGCTCCTCAGGCCGCCAGGCTGATGAGGCTGGGAGTGGGCAGGGGAAAGGCCCGGGCAGCGAGGGCTTTAGACACTGTTACAGCCAATCAGCGCCAGTACCAAGCTGATTCGTGTTACCGTTTCCTCCCATCCCAGTCATTACCTGCTCTCCTGGGACACGCTTGCAAGGCCCTGAGTTCTTTAGGGCCTGGTTGAAAAAAGGTTTAAAAAATTTTTTTTAATTGAAAAAACACTTGGTCACTGACCCTCTTTTCACCTTCCAGAGGGTGCGGAAGGGTGAGGCTGGGGGAGTGAGGAGTCCGTCCCGCGACGAGCGGTCCACTGGCATCGGAGAACCGGCCCGCGGCAGCATGCCGCCGCTATGCCATCCCTCGGCCACCCGCCTGAGATGCCGCCAAAGCTCCTGGCCCCGCTGTTCCGCTCGCAGGCTGAGTCCAGCTGCGATTAACTGTCGGGGGAGTGTCAATGGTTTCCCTCAGGGGACATAAGGTGGGAGTAGGGGGTCCTTCCTGCCTTAAGATGACAAAGTGCTTGACCTTGACCTTGACCTCTCCCTTTGTAGGATGAGGATAAATACAGCTGCCTCATATGGTTGCTGTGAAGACAGAAAGACTGAATACTCATGAATACAGGTCAACGCTCAGTAAATGTTTACTACTGGCAGAGGCTGTAGCAGGGGGTGATTCTTGCTCAGGAGGAAGTCAGTCATGCCTGCGTACCTCTGACCGTTGGTGAATTAAGTCAAATATGGAAAGTTCACTGATGCCCAAGCTACTCGAGGAGCATCACCTTTTATCCTCAAGGTAAGTGCCAAGAAGACGTTTCCTACAGAATAACGCGGTGACCTTTCCAAAGAGAGAGCTCTAAGGGTCCTGCTTGCCAGCCCCGGTCTCAGGCAGCACCTTACCTCACCGGAGTGCACACATGCCCGTATATGACGGGGGGACGCCGGAGCCTGGAGTTGTCACATTTGTCACCTGTGGATGTGCCACCATCAGGATGTTAAATGAGACTTTTTCAACGAGAGAATTTTCAGCAAACATTGAAACAGTACTCAGAATATTGGGTTGAATTTATCTAAGGGTATTTGTTTTCTTTGAACACTGCCCGTGATGCATGGCAAAGAATCGGACCTCATTATAAGATAGCTCATGATTTTCCTGGGGGAGCTAGAAGGCAGAATAAGGTCCTTGACATGAGAACACCACCCCAAGGAAAAGCCTGTGATGGCACCATGAGACAATGTGGGCCATGGAAGCCACTTAAATGTCCATCAACAGAGGAATGGATAAAGAAGATGTGGTACATATATACAATGGAATACTACTCAGCCATAAAAAAGAATGAAATAATGCCATTTGCAGCAACATGGATGGACCTAGAGATTATCATACTAAGTGAAGTAAGTCAGAAAGAGAAAGACAGATACCATATGATATTGCTTATGATACAAACAAACTTATTTACAAAACAGAAACAGACTCACAAACTTAGAGAACAAACTTACGGTTACCTGGGGGAAGGGTGGGAGGTGAGGGATAGACTGGGAGTTTGGGATTGACATGTACACACGGCTACGTTTAAAATAGATAACTAATAAGAACCTGTTGTATAGCACAGGGAGCTCTGCTCGATACTCTGTAATAACCTAAATGGGAAAAGAATTTGAAAAGCAATAGATAACAAGTATATGCGTAACTGAATCACTCTGCTGTACACCTGAAACTAACACAACATTGTTAATCAACTATATTCTAAAATAAAATAAAATGGGGGCTTCCCTGGTGGCGCAGTGGTTGAGAATCTGCCTGCCAATGCAGGGGACACGGGTTCAAGCCCTGGTCTGGGAGGATCCCGCATGCCACGGAGCGACTGGGCCCGTGAGCCACAACTACTGAGCCTGCGCGTCTGGAGCCCGTGCTCCGCAACAAGAGAGGCCGCGATAGTGAGGGGCCCGCGCACCGCGATGAAGAGTGGCCCCCGCTTGCCGCAACTGGAGAAAGCCCTCGCACAGAAACGAAGACCCAACACAGCCAAAAATAAATAAATAAATAAATAAATAATTCCAATTTAAAATAAAATAAAACACACACACACACACACACACACGATGAGGGCTAGTCCTGCCCTCTCCACCAAAGTCAGCAAGGGCCTCTGGTTTGTCCATCAGGAAGGCAGGGCTGAGAGTCCCAAACTCCATTTATAGAGACAAAAACTGAAATAGTTTTGCACGTTCCCACAGATTGTTGGATGGTGAAGTCAAAAGTGGACCTCCCCAAAGTCAGCTCCACACAAGGAAGGTCCTGGTCTGCTGCGCTCCCAGCAACATCCCTGGGACCTGGAGCAGCAGTTGGCACAAAATGAATGTTCGCTGTTTGTTGAATGGATGTTTCACATTTTGGGGGGCGGGGGACTCGTTTTTTGCTCACTGAAGATTATTACTTAAAAGAAACGGAAAGACAAACTACAATCTAAGAGACTATATTTGCCACACATAACAGATAAAGGTTTCTTATGAAGACTGTATTAAAAGTCTTCTACAAAGCAATAAAAAATAATACCGAAAAGACAAACAAATCAATAGAAAACTGAGCAAAAGATGTGAACAGGCACAGCACAAAATGCATAAGGCCAATAAGCATATGAAGTGATGCTCAACTTTCAAGAGTCAGAGAAACACAAATCAAGACCATAAAGGATATATTGCTTTTACCCATTCCGCTGGCAAAAATAATTAAGTGTAACACCACCAAATACTGAAGAGTGTGCAGATGAATTGGATCGCTTACACACCAAGGATTAGGACAGAAACTGGCGCAATCATTTTGAAACAATTTGGCATTATTTTGTAAAGTTGAATATTTACACATTTTACGATTCAACAGTTCCGCTTCTAGATAAGAACTCCCCAAAATCTTTCCACATGCGTCCAGAGACAGATATAAGAATGTACTTAGCAGCACTGTTCAAAATAGCAAAAAATAATTAGAAGCAACACCAATGACCATTGGCAAGGGAATAGTATTTTCAAACAGCAGGATATTCTACAGCAGTGACAACGAATGATACACACAACACGATTGATCTTTCAACCACTGGAGAGCAAGTCTCAGAATGTTACATACCCTTTTTATAAAGTTCAAGGACGGATGAAACGAAACAATACATTGTTCAAACATACAAAGGTACTTGATAAAACTACAAACTAAAAATGTCAAGAGAAGAATAAACACAAAATCCAGGATAGTGGTGATTTGGGCTAGTGGGGAAGTAAGGGGACGAGATGAGAGAGTAGAACACAGGTAAGTTATAAATGGGTTGGCAGTGAATTCACAGGTGTCCCAGAGAATTAAAAAGAAAACATATCGTAACAGAATGCTATTAACGTTAACTATGTCTTACGCATTTCCCATTTAAAGAGAATTATTATGAAACACTTATTTTTCCTTTTTCTTAATCTGAATGCCTTCCAGGCTTACAATCATAGAATAATTGTTTAGAAACAGATTCCTTATAAAAGAGAAGATTCTAATTCTGGAAAATAGCTAACTGGGATGTACTGTTTCATCTTGCTTGACTTATGAATGCTGTTATTGATCTCTAAGTGGAATTTCGAAACCAGTGACTTTTATAAAAATATGATGTACTGTGGGAAGAAGTAGGAAATGAAGAGCAGGAGGGAGAGAAAGAAAAGACAATGTACAGAACAAACTCAAACAACAACTTTAATGGACTCTATCCTTCCCTGTAAACCAACCAATCATTTTCCCGCCAGCCAGACAGTTGCAGTAGAATCTGGACTCATTCTGTTCATTCTGGAGACGGTTACAAGTGCTCGGACTGGTGCCATGTTATGCATTTGGAAGAATGATTGCATTATAAACCCCATTCCAAGCTTCCCACTGTTCCAACAATGGAAACAGTGAAGAATGTTTGGGCTGACTTAAGATGTGAAGATGTAGCTCCTGTATTACTGAGGCTTCCTGCCACTCAAACATTCCCCCCAAATAAGTCTCGACCACCTGCCTAATTAAGGTCTGAGGTTAGGTAAGAAAGAATCATTTCTTCTAGCAGTAACTCGTATGCTGCTTGTAGGACGATGCACGCATAAAATTGGAGCCCTGTTGAAACTCCAGGCTTAGCACCTAGCAGGAAATAATCAACCTCGATAGAACAGGCTTTGGGGCTTCTGTTTCCAGAGGTGTGATTGATAAGATACCCCGAAGGACCTTCCTCACTAAAAACTGAAATACTAGATTAAACGTTGAAAGTCACACCCCATTCATTTAGGTGCACTGCTGAGCTGGCACTGAATTAAGGAACGCGCAGAATCCCGCAGAAAGTGAGAACGGGCATCCTGGGAGGTAGGCCAACACCAAATTCCACTTACGCCCTGAAGGGGTGTGGCCAAACCCTAGAGATGCTGAGTCGCTGCTCTGATGGTCTCTGCTATCAGAGGACAGAAGGTAAAGCAGAGGGCTGCCCGAGGGGGATCAAATAGGAGACCCCTAGTTATCTGGAAGCCTCTAGGCCACAGTCCTAAGGTAAGGACGAGTGAGAAGGAAACTCTGATATTCAGAAGGGAACAGAAGGGAAACTTGGCTCCACTTTGAATTGAAGGTAGGGAAAAATAAATGCCCCTCCTCCCCCCTGAGAATTCGTACCCACAAGCCAGCGGTCTAAATGCACCCTACCCGGGTGGTACAGAAAACTCAGGTTGAAATTTTAATTTAAAATGGGCCAGGATTGGTGACTCCAAGGAGCGAGGGCTAATCTGCTCCAGAGGAACTCAGCTTCCAATCCAGCCTGGGAGAGTTTCTGCACAGATCACTTTCCCAAACCATCAGGCAGCATTCACGAAACACTCAAGGAAAGAAGCCATCACAGGTGAAATTCACCAGAAACAACACAACACAGAAACAAGTCCCCAAATGCTTCAGATGTTGAAAATAGTTGATTCGGAGAGGAAAAAGTAAATGGCAGATAAACCCAAAGAAATGAAAAAAATCTGGAGAGGAGAGGGATGGGAAATGGGAAAGAGAGTTTAAGGGGGAGGGGGATAGAGTTGGAAGCTTTAACATATGTCTAATTTGAGTTCCAGAGGGAGAAAACAGAGTATGGAAGAGGCACTGTCCAAACAGAGAAAGTTTCAGAA
This sequence comes from Balaenoptera physalus, assembly GCF_965194825.1. Classification (NCBI taxonomy): domain Eukaryota; kingdom Metazoa; phylum Chordata; class Mammalia; order Artiodactyla; family Balaenopteridae; genus Balaenoptera; species Balaenoptera physalus. The sequence goes on along the minus strand of NC_138883.1, from coordinate 177,080,445 downwards.
TTGTTGAAAGACGTCCATCCTTAGATGCAGTAAGCCCCGTGAATTCCAACCGGGATGAATTTCTGAAAAATCACAGGAAAACCTAAGAAAAACAGAAGATCCTAAAAGCAGCCAGAGAAAAAAAGGTCACTTACAAAAGAACTACCATTAGGCTTGTGCTGATTTCTAAACAGAGACGACTGAAAAGCCAGGGAGAGCCCACCTGACCATCATCAGTAGAGAGAGCTTTCGCCTGAACTTGAACTTCATAAACGGGATCACACTTCCTCTCTCTTTCCTGCCCTCTTCTTGGCTTTCTGTATGAGGCCAGGGCTTGATGTGCTCGCAGTGGTAGCGTTTCACCAGCCTTCAGTCCTTCTCTGCACACGTACCAACTCCCGACCTAGTGTGTAAATGTCCAGATGGGTCCCCTCAGGTACCCTCCCAGTGTACCTGTCAGTTCTCACTTAAAATGACCAGGTAATCAACATTGTAATGAGGTAAGAATTAAAGGAAAGTTGATATGAGTCAGACATTTCCAGGCTGCAGCATAATCCATATGACTGAGTGAAAATCTCAAGAAACTGGTAAATGTCCAGAAGAAAGAGGCTCTACTTCATATGCTGTAGATAGTAGAAATCTAAAGGTCATAGTCTAAGTGATCACCTATACTTAGAAAAGATGCCCATGGATGGCACATTTTAGGGGAAGTTCCTGCCAAGCATGCAGTTTTATATTAGCTGTTTGAGAAACTCTTGAAAATCACAGTTTACGTGTTAAGTCCAACAGTATTGGCCGCACTACACAAAGAATAGCGCCATAAGTAAAAGTAGCCTGGAAACTGTCAATGACATATTCATGCTATTAAAGATCAGCACATCTCCTGACTTTTATTTAGGAGGCTAAAACTGGAGATTTTTAGCATTAATAAAAGAAGAAGAGTAACCATAGAAACAGAGCATTTATCTTATTTCCATGGGAAGGGAAGCAACTCCTTCCATGGAATACTTTGAGGTGCTCTGGCAGCGCTTCTACCTGAGAAGATTCCTCTCCTAAAGCTCTCGCTGAACTATTTAAAGTAATGGGAATTCTCTAAAAATAATAGGGAAGCCATTTAATAATAAAGGCAATTTTCATTGAAAGTTAAAATATTCTTACTATACAGAAATGCAAAAATGTGACGGCAACAGACCAAACCATCCAATAGGAAAGAGGGAGAACAGCAAAGGACCAAATCAATGTTCAGACTGCAATAAAAAGGAAAAACTGACATGCACTGAAAGGCTGCTCTTTGCCAAGCACTTGTTATAGACGTCATTGCACTGAAGACTCATGACCATCCTATAAGTATATATACATATATATTTAGTCGTATCTTTTTCTCAACTGCTAAAGCCGTCCAGTCCTCCCTCGGTATCTGTAGGGGATTGGTTCTAGGACCGCTGTGGGTACCAAAATTCGAGGATGCTCAAATCCCATATAAAAAATGATGCAGTATTTGCATAACCTACACACAGCCTGCCAGTATACTTTAAATCATCTCTAGATTACTTATAAGATCTAATACAATGTAAATGCTATGTAAATATTTGTGAATGCTATGTAAATAGTTGCCAGAGGGCAGCAAATTCAAGTACATTTTTACCATTTTATCTCCTTTCCCTCCTCTCTCAGTATTTGACAGTTTTACCATTAATTTTCCCCTCTCTTTTGGTTACCTTTGTAAATTAAAATGCTACATCTAAACTTCCCTTTCTTGTTCCATCAACTCGCAATAGTGTATCTTGATTCCTTACTTTGCAATATGAGGATATTACTGTCTCTATCCTTTCCTACAAATTTTAAACTTCTACTTATTTATTTTTATTTTTGGCCCGCGCCGTGCGGCATGCGGGATCTTAGTTTCCCGACCCGTGATCGAACCCACGCCCCCTGCAGTGGAAGCGCGGAGTCTCAACCACTGGACCGCCAGGGAAGTCCCTGAAACTTCCACTTTTGATAGATCCTATTTTACACGGTCAAGGCTGATGTTATGTACATTTTGCCTCTACTGATAGAATAGTTAAATATTTCGAGGTTTGCCTATAGATTGATTCTAATACTGGAAATCAATAAACAGTGTCTATTTATATGGTTGCATAGTTATTTTTTTATTCTAGGGCCAAATTCCTTCTCCCTTGTTCCAAGATCACAGTGCCATTCGCCTTAAAAGATGATACACTAGCATCATGTATCATCAAATGCATTTTTTCTTAATTCTATCTGTTGCTCAAAATAATAATAAATGTTTGGTAGACTTCACTTGGGATGCCATATGGACATCGTGTGGCATAGAGTTTTGTTTGTGGGGAAGTTTTTAATTACAGATTTAATATCTTTAGTAATTAGAGGACTACTCTGATTTTTTATTTCTTCTTAATATGAGTTTTGAAAAGCTGTGTTTTTATAGAAAATTGTCCATTTTACCTCAATTTTCATTTTTTTGGCATAAATTTTTTTCACAATATCCTGAAGTACTAATTTCAATTTCTGAAATATCGTTAGTGATGTCTCCTTTTTTTTTAAATAAATTTATTTATTTTACTTATTTTTTTTTTAAATTTTTGGCTGCGTTGAGTCCCCGTTGCTGTGTGCAGGCTTTCTCTAGTTGCGGTGAGCAGGGGTCACTCTTTGTTGCGGTGCGCAGGCTTCTCATTGGGGTGGCTTCTCTTGTTGCAGAGCACGGGCTCTAGGCATGTGGGCTTCAGTAGTTGTGGCATGCGGGCTCAGTAGTTGTGGCTCGCGGGCTCTAGAGCACAGGCTCAGTAGTTGTGGCACACGGGCTTAGTTGCTCTGTGGATTGCGGGAATCTCCCCGGACCAGGGTTTGAACCCGTATCCCCTGCATGGGCAGGCGGATTCTTAACCACTGCGCCACCAGGGAAGCCTGATGTCTCCTTTTTGATTGTAATAATGGTTAGTGTCTACTTCCTTAATCAGCCGTGCTAGGTATTTATCAATTTGATTAATACTTTAAGAAGCGACATTGCTGGCCCCTAGGGTATAAGTCTAGTCTACTTTTATTGATATGCTAAACAGTTTTCCAAAGTGGTTTTTACCAAGTTACACACCCACCAGCAGTATATGAGAGTTCCGGTTGGTCCACATCCTTGCCAAAACCTGGTATTGTCTGTCCTTTTTATTTTAGCCCTGCAGGTGGGTGTGCAGTGGTATCTTATGATTTGAATTTGCATTTATCTGATAACTAATGATTTTGTGCACCTCTTCATATGTTTGTTTGCCATTTGGATATCTTCTTCTGTGAAGTACCTGTCTACATATTTTGTCCATTTCTCTATCATCTTTCTTTCTAAGAGGTTTTATACTTATATATTTTTTCATATATTTTTTCCACATTTACATATGTGTCCTTTCCAGGTTGCATGTATTACAAAAATCATATCCCAACTTCTTAGCTTGCCTTTTCACTCTCCTAATGTTGTTAGATCAACAGTTTCTTAACTTTGTGTAGCCCTATTTATCAATTAATATGTATTATTTACTTGTTTCTTAAGTCCAATTTATCCATTACGTTCAGTGCCTTTTAAAAGTCTTTCCCTACCTCAAAAGCATGAAGACATTCTCCTGTGATTTATTCCAGAAGTTTATTGGTTTTGCCTTCCTTATTTACATATATAATCCACCTAGAATTGATTTTGAGTATGATTTCTTTTTTTCAATATGGATATTCAATTGGTCTAGCACCACTAAATGAAAAGACCATGTTTTTCTCATTGCACATCAGGATCGTCTTTGTCAGTTAATCAAATGACTATATATTTGGGTCTGTTTCTGTACTTTGTTATGTTTCATTTCTCAATTTGTCTCTCCTTGTGTGAATGGCACACTGACTTTATTATGATAACCTCATAATTAGTTTTAATGTATCAGAGTATAAGTTCAAATTAGCTTTTCTTCAAAATTACTTTGGTTATTTCTAGACTTTTGTATTTTCACACAAGTTTTAGAATCAGCTTGTTGATTTCCACATGAAAAAACATCTGCTGAAATTCTGATTGAGTTTGCAGTTACTCTAAAAATCAACTTGTGGAGACTTGTTATCTTAACAATTTTAGTCTTCCAATCCATGACCATGGTGTAAATCTCCATTTATTTAGGTATTTTTAATTTATTTTCATGATGTTTTATAATTTTCTACATAGAACTCTTGCATATTTTCATGAGTTACATCCTAGATATTTGATATTTTTGATGCTATTATAAACGGTAGGTTTAATTTTTTCACCTTTAATTCTTTATTGCTAATATACAGAAATAAAGATTTTTGTATTGTTCTGTTATCTAGTGTCTTTACTAAATTAACTTATAAATAGCTTGTAGATTATTTTGAATATTCTATGTATAATGACTGCTTCATTTCTTCCTTTCTAAACATTCTACTTTTTTATTGCCTTATTGTACTGTCTAGGATCTCTATTACAACGTTAAATAACAATGGTGATATTAGGACTTCCCTGGTGGCGTGGTGGTTAAGAATCCGCCTGCCAATGCAGGGGACACGGGTTCGAGCCCTGGTCCGGGAAGATCCCACGTGCCGCGGAGCAACTAAGTCCATGAGCCACAACTACTGAGCCTGTGCTCTAGAGCCCGCGAGCCACAAGTACTGAGCCTGCGCGCCTAGAGCCCGTGCTCCGCAACAAAGAGAAGCCACCGCCGTGAGAAGCCTGTGTGCAGCAACAAAGACCCAATGCAGCCCCATAAATAAATAAATAAATAAATAACACTGTATAAAGAATAATTATTATTTTAAAAAATGGTGATATTAGGCATCTTTGTCTTATTCCTGATTTAAGGAGGAAAACTTCTGACATACCAAAATTAAGTATGAAGCTTACTCTAAGTTTTTTGTATATACTTGTTCATCCCATTAAGGAACTTCCCTTCTATATCCACTTTGGTAAATTCTTTCCTTTTTAATCATTATTGGAATTTGAATTTTATCAGATGCTTTTTCTGCATCTGACATGATATTCAATTTTTCTCCTTTATTCAGTTAATCTGGTGAATTGCATTTCATTGATTTTTATAGTGTTAAATCAACCTTGCATTCCTGGAATAAATCCAACTTTTCATGACGTGTTTTTGGTTTTGTTTTTAAACACTGCAGGATTCAATTTGCTAATATTTTGTTTAGGATCATGCCTCGATTGTTCATGAGAAGAACCAGCTTATAATTCTCTTTCCTCGTACTATTCTTGCCAGGCTTTGATATCAATATTATGCTGGCCTCATAAAAATAAATTGGGATTTATTTCCTCTTTTTCTATTTTTGGGAAGTGTTTTTTTAAGAGTGGTGTTATATATTCCTTGAGGTTTGGAAATGTTCACGAATGAAGTTTATCTGTGCCTTGAGATTTCTTAGTGGAAAGGTATTTAATTACAAATTTAAGTTTTAATTACACATTTAAGTTTTAAATGGATATTCAGATTTTCCATTTTTCTTTTTGTAACTGTTGTGGTAAATTGTACTTTCTTAGGAATTTGTCCATTTCAACAAAAGTTGTAAATTTCTTGCCTAAATTTAGTTCCAGTATCTCTTCTTATCTTTTAAATGTCCCTATGATCTCTAGTGATTTTTTTTTTTTTTATTCCTGATATTGATTATAAGGGCTCTCTTTTTTCCCTCTTCAGTCTTCAAAAAACTAACTTAGTCTTTCAGAGAACCAAATTTCAGCTTTGTTGATATTTCTCTATTGTACTTAGGGTTTCTATTTCATTAATTTCTGCTCTTATCTTTATTATTTCCTTCCACCTACATTCTTGGGTTTAATTGGCTGGGAGTTTGTTTTTTTTTTCCCCCTTAGGTTTTTTAGCTGGATAGTGAGATCATTGTTTTTTAAACTTTCTTCTTTAACATATGGATTTGATGGTTGTACAGTTTTCCATAAGCACAACGTTTGTGGCATTCACCATATTTTGATATGCCATATTTTCATTTTCATTCAGTGCAAAATATCATTTGCCTCCACTGGGGTCTCTTTTTTGACCCAAGGTTTATTTTTAAATGAATTGCTTAACTTCCATGTATTTGAGAATTTTCTAGTGATTATTTCTGTTTGCTTATTTTTAGTTTAATTTCGCTGTGTAAGAGAATGTGATTTCAATCCTTTGAAATTTGTTGAGACTTATGACCTAGCAAATTATCAATTTTGATAAAATTTGGCATGTATGACTTGAGAAAAAGTATATTCTGGGGCTTCCCTGGTGGCGCAGTGGTAAAGAATCTGCCTGCCAATGCAGGGGACACGGGTTCAAGCCCTGGTCTGGGAAGATCCCACATGCCGCGGAGCAACTAAGCCCGTGCGCCACAACTACTGAGCCTGTGCATCACAACTACTAAAGCCCGTGCGCCTAGAGCCCATGCTCTGCAACAAGAGAAGCCACCGCAATGAGAAGCCCGTGCAACTGCAACGAAGAGTAGCCCCCGGAGCGGCTGCAACTAGAGAAAGCCTGTGCGCAGCAACAAAGACCTAACCCAGACAAAAATAAATAAATAAAATAAATAAATTTTTTAAAAATTGACTTTTCTAAAAAAAAAGTACATTCCATCAGTTAGGTGCATTGTTAAGTAGGTTAGTTTTGTTTATCACATCATTCACATTTCCTAGTCCTCTCTTTGGTTGTATATAATTAATTATAAAATACATCTATTTACAGTTTAATTCACATTATTATATTTTTCAGTTTTTGAATTTCCATTTGATATTTTTTAAAGATCTAGTACTCTGGAAAATTCTCTATCTTGATTTCAATGTTTTTTAACATAATAACATTCATTATTTTTAAGTATGTGTCTGACCAATAGCTGAGTCACAAATGAGTCCACCTGGTATTTTATTTAATGTTAGACATCGTGATTTTAAAAATTTATGGCCTTGGATGCTATTATTTTTCTTCAAAGAGGCTTTCCCCTACCCTCTGTGAGGCATCCAGAATGGAATCAGATGAGTTCAATCCAACCAGGACTGAGGTGACATGAGGTGGAGTTGTGGTCTTTATAAGGCTTGGTTTACCCACAGGCTTACTGTAAACCCCAGGGATTCCAGGGGAAGATCACTAGGGCCCCCTTCCCTTCTGGCAGATTCTGAAATCCAACTTTTGTTTCCCAAGGACCATGAGCCTGTTGAAAATTCCACACTGTGTTTCAGTGTTTTCTGCTTAGCTTCCTAGACTTTGCCCTGTACAGCTTAAGCTTCAATAGGGTCAGAGAAAAATGATGCCAAATGTGGAGCTTTCCTCAATATCCCTTTTCTCTGGGATATTGGTCCTTCAAGTCCCAGACACTTTGGTAGGATCATTGGTCAGTGACAGAAGCCAAATTTACTCCGTGGTTTGAAAAGAAAATCCAATACTTTTAGGATTATTTTCCATTTACTAATGCTGTTCCACCATTACAAAGATCAGCAAACTCAAGCTCTTTTTATTTAACATCCCATTTTCTAGAATATAGTTGGTTTAGTGTTTCTTTCAGAATGCTTATTTAGTGGAGATTTACGTCTTTGCCACTGTGAATCTCTCTGGACTAACCATTGTCAGGCAAACTGTGAACTTGGATTTAAAATCATTGTACTAAGTTGCTTTCTTTTAATTGATTATTTATGGTCGACTCACTCCCTATTAATCCCCACCAAGTTATATGGCCTTCGGGGCTTGATCATAAGTTTTGTTTCCGTAAGTCTTTTGGAAACAAAAGACTTGGAGTGGCCATAGATTCTCCTAGTCAATTATCTCATGAGTCTCATTCCATCCAAATTTATTTTGGAAAAAAATGCCTTTTTAAAGTAAGCTTTAAAATAATCACAGGGAAAAAAATAGTTCATTTTTCAGCAATCCCTTCTGGTGAATTAAAAACTCAAACCTTGGAGATCAATCAGAGATTGTGATTTTCCACTTGAAGATTTGATAATATCTAAAAATCAGAATATATACAAGATTCAGGATTTTTCAAAAATCAACACATTCTGAAAAGTTGCTCTGCACGGAAAGAACACACAAGAATCTAAGATTTTTTAGACCTTTCACCATATGAATTGTCAAGTTCATTATGAAGCTCCTTTTTTAAAATACGAAGATTTCATCAACACTCTTTTAGTGAACTTCAGTGTATTATTTGTCAACTGATAAGTTGTGGACTGTTTTTGTTCTTCTGTGTCCTATCCTATAGAATTGTTTTGGAGAGAAATTTGATAGAAATCACATGTGGCTGGGTAACAAACGAATTCATTGCACTGAAGGTGAACACATGCTTTTATTTTAGAATAGATAATTTAAACCAAACATGACACTATGAAAATTAACATTTGGTTTTCCTCAGTCCTGCGACACAGAGCAGTATTCTCCCATCTTACTTCCCAGTTACAATAACATGAGAAGATACTGATATTGAGCCTATTATCTCAGCAATAACGCATATTACTACAAGTGATTACATATTAGCAGTAAAATTTTCCTCCAGGGCTTAATTTAGAATGCCTGCAATGAGATTAAAAAATCTCAGTCTTGGAAGTGATCCTCTGTATGGTTAATGTTTAGGGAAATTTTTATTGCTTCACGGCAGTTTAAGATCCTTAATTGGCTGCTTCTTTGAAATGAAGGCATACGGTAAGGACCCAAACTTTGGAAGGCTGATGTGAATGACATATGCAGAATTAGAAGCCAGGCTTTAGGATTTAGTTCAGAAGTGTTCATTTTTTTTCATGCTCCGTGATATCCTCGGGACTCCTGGATGTCCTGCTGCTTTAGCAGCTTCCACCCACGCCCCAGGATTCTACGTGCAGATAGAGAAGTTGGGCGTGGATGGGTTAACCCACCCAACTGTACTCTTTCATGATCAGAGTGCAGTCAAACATCAGGTTTGGTCACATGGAGTTGTGACGGGTCGTGATGCAAAACTTGGCTGATCCAACGGGTTAGAGCAGGTTGTCCTGGAAGATTTCAGCTCCGAGTGAGCTAAATCTACTTTAGGCTTGACAAACCAACAGAGGAGTCTAATTCCTGCAAATTCTTGAGATAGCAAGGCAAGCTTCCAGTCCTGAAAATGCCGAGGCAGGTAGGAGCTCAGGTATGCAAGGGTAAGGTAAGGGTGCAGGGCTGGAACTTCTGACTCACAGGTGTCCCGATCAAAAAGCATAAGGTGAGAATCCACTTCCCAGACTCCGGACTGCAAGTCAGAGCAGGCATGAGAGCAAGGCTGACCTGATGCTGAACCCCCAAACTGATACCTAAATGGTACCTCCATTCTCCCTGACCTGATCACAGAGCCTGAGGCAGAGTGGAGTCTCCAGGTAATCAGTAAGAGGTCCCAGCTGTGGGATATGAGGGTTTCAAGAGCAGGGAATTCCTTGGTCACCGCATCCTTCTTTAGCGATTATTTTTGTGGATTTCTTTATTCCTTTCCGAATTCTTGGAGAATTGGAGATTAATGAATGTTGGAGATTAATCAAGTTCCAGAGGCAGTTTTTGCCTTGACCAGGTATCATTCTTGCGACCCCGAACAGATGCTCAACGGAGGACCAGGTATCCCCTCCCTGGCGTGGCTGCAGGTGTGCCTGGGTCCTACAGATGGCCCAGGGCCCTGGGTTTTCCCCTCTGAGCCGCCTTTGAATCTGCTGACTGAGGACAGTGGTGACTGGACGTCTCCATGACTGAACTAAAATCTTCAGGCTTCCAAAACACTGTGATAAATTTCCTTAATGGAACTGTTGGCTAGAGGAGGAAGCATCTACAGAAGCCTTGCTTGTACTTCTATCCAAAGCTCTTCCCTCTGATTCTAAGCGCCAGGCTCTCGGCAGATTGCTTAATTATTTGGAAAGGTGCTGAGCTAGCAGGTGGCCTGGCTCAGCCCAGACGAAGCATCGAGTGCCGCCTGCATCCACACGAGTCCGCGTCTTAGGAGACCTGCCCCTGTGGGGCCACTTGCTCAGCTAAACACATCCTCTCTGGTCCAGCCTCCTTAGTCCAGAATATCAGGATGGCCACTTGGAAAGAAAAGGTACAGGCAAGCTAGGAGAGCCTCCGACCCGGCAATGAGGCACGTGCAAAACAGCGAAGCCTGTTCTCATGAACTGGAGAGGCTGCACAAGGAGGTTCAGCTGCAAGTGAAGAGAAATCCAGCAAGAGAGCAGATCTGACGTTCCGATCATAGACCCAAGAGGAGCCCAGTGCAGGCGGAAAAGGATGGTCTTCAGGCGCTTGCAAACCCTAAATGTTTCCACTGACTATCCATTAATTCATCCATCCAACATTTATTACAACCTACTACGTACTCTGACGCTGGACGAGGCGTGTGCCAAGCCCAGATTCTGTCAGCGGAGCTCGTTTTCCAGGCAGAAGTCAGGTTAGGGTGAAGGAAGGAAATTGTTATTTAAGTATTTACCGCGTGGCAGGCACTTTCATAGTGAGGATTTCATTTAATCCTCAGAACAATCCTGTAGATATTATTCCCCCCAGTTCTGACGAATGGCAAAGAAAGCACATGTCATGGCAGTAGGATAGAGAGGAATAAAGCCAGAGTGAAGATGATCATCCGTGGGACCCACGCAAGGTACCGCCTCTGAGTCTCTGCTCACTTACCTGCAAAATGGGTAGTTGTACCCGTCCTGCAGGACAGTTGTAAAGAAGGAAATTGCATTACGTGGCAAATACAAAAGTCCCAACTCTAAGGTTTCACGCCCGGCCAGTGGTTGCTAAGTGTGTGTCTTCTGCATTCGCATCGGAGGACGATGCCCTAGAGGCTGGTGGAGCACTAGGACGACGCCTGGCCCGGGTGACACACACAACCACCCTGAGCTGGCCAGAGCTGGCGTGGGACAGCCAGAGCCCAGCCCCCAGTCCCGGGGGGCCTGGGAAAGCAAGGCAGTCACTAGCGTTAGCACAGCAGGACCAGGTTTCCTCTGGCTGGATGACAAGGGCGCTGCTGCATTTCAGCAGGACCCACGGCCTCAGCCCCTGAAGCAAGGAAGTCCTGGCCCCAAGTCATTGCTCCCAGAGCCCCATCTCCAGGCGTCGCGGCTCTCAGCTCTTCCTCCTGTGACTTAACAACTACTCAGCGGTTTCCACCTGCCTCTAGCCTCGTTTCCCAGATCCCAGGGGCTGACCCTCTGTGTCTCTGATGCTGTCTCTCCCCGCTGATGTCAGCTAGGTTCACGGTGAGCTCGCTCGGGGCTGAGTCACGCAAAATCCAGGGCCCCTGGAGGTGCTCGGCGGGTCACCAGACCTGTGAAGGCTGAGCTGCCGGCGGGAGAAGTAGCCCTTCCTTCAGGGTCCCCAAGCCTGGGCAGGACACGGTTGGTCTCAGGCTCTGTCTCTCTTTCTTTCTCACACACACATGCACAAGCACGACCTTAACAGGTCAAGGATGTGGTGTCATGGTATCCAGGCCACACTGCCCCATGCGAAAACGCTTCTTCCCCTTGGCTTCTGAATATCACTATTGCTTCCTTCTCATGAAGGAAGGTGACTCTGGCCTAGAGCCTAAAAACAGGACTTTTCTGTTTCTGACTCCTGTTCACGAATTGTACCACAGTTGAAAAGCAGGGAGAAAGTCTGCTTTGTTTCCGCATCATTCATGTCATAGGGCCTGGGTGGCACTGCAGAACTGTCACCAACTTCTTGATTTGAACTCCTACCCAGAATCCATCCTGGGAAACTCTCTTTCTTCACACCCACCAAGTTCACATTAGTTTGTTACTTGAAGCCATGAGCACAAAACATCAGCGGAAAGGTTTTGGGATGTGGAATTGGAAAGGATGTGAAGGTAGATAAGATATGTCAATAACAAACTGAGAATATCTGAGTGGGTAGTTCTGGGGATAGACATTATCTAAAAGCTATGAAGAATTCCCTTCTTCATTTAGAACCCCATTCGCCATGTTTCTGAATTCAAAGTCTTCCACTCAATCATAGCTTAGCTGAAACTCTTCCTCGATCATCTGTCATTAATAACTTCTTCCTTTTCAATACCCCGCCCCCCCAGCCCCTCTTATCTTTTTCTCGTATCACACTCATTAATTTGTCCTGGGGTAGATCCAGGTTCTGTAGGGCCTAAAGTTTAAACAATTGGGGGGGCACCTCTTTGGGGAAAATAATTATAAGTGATTAGTTAAAAATCACTAAATCACAGTCATTAGTAAAAATTAGATGTGAAAATGATTATTTGTTTAAAATAAAGAAATCACAACAAAATCAAGTTTTAACAAGTTAATGAATACAACAAACATTACAAAATCTAGAAAAAAATAACATTTTCATGAATTAAGTACCTGTCGGAGTTACTTAACTATATTTTATAGAGAAAATGGAAAGATAATTCAGAGTTTCTTCTATAAGGTTGGTCACAATTTTATTATTGTTGATAAGTGGAATAAATAAAACATACAACTTCACATACAGGCGTAGTACCCACTCTTTGTCCTACGGCCACCAAGTTGTACCTAGATACCTACACATGCTCTTATTTTGTGTATTATCAACAACAACAAAAAAAATGTATGATGCGTGTATAATTGTATAACTATTTATGCTGTTATCGAGAGCATTCCTGACTTCAGAAAGTTCTGTTTTGACCAGGCACTGCTGTGAAGTGAATCTTCTGTTTACAGTTTTACGTGTCTGATTAGAAGAATTTCCCACCAACTAGCTTTGGGCTCCATTTACTTTACAGCTGGTGTCTCCTCCATGCCCACCCACTTCCTGTGCTGAGTGCCATGGGGCCTGCTCCTGTCGCCATAAAGCCACTGCTCGGCACCTGCATCAACGCCCGGTGAGTCAGCACGGGGGGTGGTGAGACGTTTCTAGAAATCACTCCTGCACCGGTGCAAGTGGGAAGCGGTTCATTCCACAATGCAGTGTCTGGAAGCCCCACTCATACATTTCAAAAAAACCCAACTAGTTGTGTCCTCAGCACAACTTCTCCTTTGCTGGATCTCAAGAATATCCTTGGCCTTTTCAGCAATGGGGAAAAGCAAGAAGGGAGACACAGGTGGGGAAAAAAAACACCAAAACTCAAATTTTACCAAAATGTATGGCCACGTAAGTAAATTGATAGGGTCTCTCCCTGGGGTTGAAGGGAGTGAGGGGCACTGACGCATGGGCGTCATACACTTCATGCGAAATCTGCCGCTGCTTGAACTTGGTCTTACAGTAATTTACGTCCTCATCTAATTATGCCTTCTGTCTTTGAGAGCACTTTCACATTTCCAGTTCCTGATACAGTTCTTTTCACACAGAAGCGACTCAGTAAATTTTGTTGAATCAATTAATTCATATATATCAATGGGCAAGTTAGAGTAACCTGATCTCTGCTCTGGCGTGACTAAGCGTGCAGGGAATCTGGGCTGTCCGCCTCAAGGCTGTGCCGTCTTCGTGCAGAGGACACCCATCGGTAGCTTTGGCCCTGAGTTTCTCTGGAGCGCCAGGGTTTCTCTCACGGGTCGAGTCAAGAAGGTCAGAGACTGCTTGGTGAGGATTTCTGTAAGGACTGTAATGTATTAGTTTAAATAATCAACTTGTTACTGTGATTTACAGTAAGAGACTGGTTAAGTAAATTATGACACATCTATACAATGAAATGCTCTGTTAAAATGCACATGATAGAACTATGACTTCTGAAACAGAAAAACATCCATGGTGCATGCGGGGGGGAGGGAAATGCTCCCCTCCAATATCATCGCCAGTTCAAACCTCTCCAAGCAGTATTTTGTCCTTCCTGCTGGCCTGTGCAAGAAACCCTACAAACACCCGATCCCCTGTAGCCTCGGTGAGACTTCCATCCACTGACCTCTCCACTTCCTCCTTTTCATGACATCCCTCCCATCCAGCTTGGAGTCCATGGCCCATTATTTCAACTACTCTTCTGCAGGTACACTAAATTCCCTTGGCCCTTGTACTTTTGCTTGTTTTTCACCATTAAAAAAAAATGTTATTTATTTTTGGCCGCATTGGGTCTTCGTTGCTGCAAGCGGGCTTTCTCTAGTTGCGGCGAGCGGGGGCTGCTCTTCGTTGCGGTGCGTGGGCTTCTCATTGCAGTGGCTTCTCTTGTTGCGGAGCATGGGCTCTAGACACGTGGGCTTCAGTAGTTGTGGCACATGGTCTTCAGTACTTGTGGCTCGTGGGCTCTAGAGCGCAGGCTCAGTAGTTGTGGCACACAGGCTTAGTTGCTCCGTGGCATGTGGGATCTTCCCAGACCAGGGCTTGAACCCGTGTCCCCTCCATTGGCAGGCGGATTCTTAACCACTACGCCACCAGGGAAGCCCTCGCCATTTATTTTATTGTGGTAACATACACAAAACATAAAACTCACCATCTTATTTACTTTTTTTTTTTTTTTAATTTATTTATTTATTTATTTATTTATTTATTTATTTATGGCTGTGTTGGGTCTTCGTTTCTGTGTGAGGGCTTTCTCTAGTTGCGGCAAGTGGGGGCCACTCTTCATCGCGGTGCGCGGGCCTCTCACTATCGTGGCCTCTCCCGTTGCGGAGCACAGGCTCCAGACGCGCAGGCTCAGCAATTGTGGCTCACGGGCTTAGTCGCTCCGCGGCATGTGGGATCTTCCCAGACCAGGGCTCGAACCCGTGTCCCCTGCATTGGCAGGCAGATTCTCAACCACTGCGCCACCAGGGAAGCCCTTATTTACTTTTAAGTGTACAATTCAGTGGCATTAAGTACATTCACAGTGATGCAACCATCACCACCATCCAGCGCCAGAACTCTTTTCATCTTGCAAAACTGAAACTCTGTACCCATTAAACACATACACACACACAAACACACCCATTCCCCTTTCCTGACAGTCCCTGGAAATGACTGTTCTCCTTCGTCTCTATGATTTTGAGTACTCTAGGTATTTCACATAAGCAGAATCGTACAGCATTGTCTTTTTGTGACTGGCGTATTTCATTATAATAATTTTTTTCCAGTTATCTTGAAGTTTATTTAAACTAAGGGAAAAAAATCACATGTTTTCATGCAACACATACTTGGTTCTTTAAATAACAGTTGTGACAAATAACATAAAGAATTTCAGGAATGCTGTACAATGTCTCAAACACTTTTTGAAATACCATAGTAGCCAATACATACATAGAGGCATGCCTTAGGTGGGAATAGGAATGCAGCTTAGAAAAGAAAGAAAAAAATCACACTGGAACTACTCAATTTCTTTAAAATCACTGAGCAAGAGAAGCAACATTGGACTTCCAGACTGACATGACATCGTTTAGCAAGGTTCATCCATGTTGTAGCATCTGTCAGAACTTCCTTTCTTTTTAAGGCTAAATAACACTCCATGGTATCATTTACACCACACACATATATACATCACACTTTGCTTATCTGGACACTTGTTTTGCTTCCACATGTTAGCTAGATTTCTCTCTCTCTTTTTACATTTTATATATTTTTATTGATATCTCCATTTTGTTCATATATCATTTTCTTGACTTTCTCCTCATCTTCCTTTAGTTCTTTCAGCATCTTTAAGGCAGCTACTTTAAATCTTTGCCCAGTAAGTCTACCATCTGGTGTTTCTCTGGGCCAGTTTCTGTTGGTTTATTTATTTTTTTCCTTTGAATGGGCCATACTTTGCTGTTCCTTAGTATTGCTTGTGATTTTTTGTTTAAAGCTGGACATTGCATCTAATGATGTGCTAACTCTGGAAATCAGATTCTCCGCCTTCCCCAAGGTTTGCTGATTTCTCTCTCTCTCTCTGTTGTTATAGGCTGTTTCCATGCTAAGGGTCAGCCTGAGGTGTAAACTCAGGGTCTTCTCAGGTCCTTTCTGAGTCTGTATCTTTCCCGTTCCCTGGATACGTGCGGTAACTTTCTAATCGTCCCATATGTGCAGGTGCTCTTGAACATTCTAGTCTTCAGTGTCCAGCTCCCAAAAGGGTACAAAGGGAAAAATGAAGGCAGGAGGGACCAGCCCTTTGAATGCCCTGGAAGTCACTTCAGCCAGAGGAGGACGGCTTGCGACAGTGCCTGCTCACCTCTTCATCTGCACCTTTATGATCAGAAGCAGCAACCAGCAGTCAGAGCACAGGACCTCTGGCTCCCGAAAGCTACACGAGCTGCTACAGGAACACATGCAAGGCTGCTTGCCGGGGGTGGGGGCGGGACGGGGGAGGGATGGAGAGATGGAGGATGGATAGCTGCTACCATGCCGGGCACTGAAATTGATTTGAATTTAACCACAATTTACCAGGAAGCCCTCCGCTAGAAGGTGCTGGACGCTAGAGTTCCAAAATAGTTACACTGGACGGATTCTGCCAGTGCAATTGCTGTCTAGGTGCAGAGACAGATCCCTGGTGCTCCCTCCTCTGTCACCTTCCCAGAACCCTCTCTGAACCTCGGCCCATTAATTACACTTCCCTACCTGGCAAAACCTTTGAACTAACCCAACTGCTCTTCTTCTACCTGCCTGCAATCAGGCAGTGGAATCCCACTGGAGAAAATCTCGTTACTGAACAGATTGCTAACCACCATAGACTACAGACTGATGATCCCCAAGCACAACTGAATCTATACAATTCCAACCAATCTTTCTCAAAAAACTTGTCTTCCCTTCTTCATTTCTCTCTTGCTCTGTTTTTCCCTTTAAAAAATAATAAATATCTTAAACACTCTCGAATATAAGGTCTACGAGGCTGATGGGTTCTGCTCTATCCCTAGCTCTTAAAACAGTGTTTGGCACATGCGAGATACTCATTTTGAATGAATGGGCACCGAGAAGCACACAAATCAAAATAGAAAGCACAGTGGTACCCCCATGCTTTATCAAATGTTGACATACTGCCATATTTGCTCCACATTTTTTCTTTCATGAAATTAAATACTGCAGATAAAGCAGAAACCCCTATGTATCCTTTCTGAATCCTGTTCCCCTCGCTCCATCCCTAATGATAGTTGCTGTCAGTCACTTGGCGTTTATCTTTCTCATCTAAGTTTTTGCACTTTACTACTACCCATTTAGGGAGTTCCATAATACTATATAGCATTGTTGTGAAGGATTATAGCTTTACATAAGTGGCACCATACTCTACATATCATTCTACAACTTTTTTTCCTTCTACATTATGTTTTTCAGATGTTGATACCCGTGGTTCCAGTTCATTCATTTAAAGTTGTGTAGGGTTCCTTTTCGCTTGCTTGTATCACAGTTTGTTTATTCATGCTCCTATTGATGGACATTCAAACGATTTCCAGATTGTTACCATTACTGGCACCGCTACTATGAACATTCCTGTACAAGTGCCTCTGTGCAACAATCTGCAAGAATTCCTCCAGGAATTATCTGGAATGCTGGGACACAGGGAATGCCGAGTTTCATCTCTGAGAGACATGGTCAAATTATTCTCCAAATATTTTGTACTAACTAACATTTCCAACAGAAATATTTGAAAGTTCTCCTTGCTCCACATTCAAGTCACCATGTGGTATTGTCAGGCTTGAAATATTTTTCTAACCTCATGATGTGAAATAGCAACTTACTTTTTTATTTTACATGTCTCTGATTACCAGTAAAAATGAAACAATTTTTCATGTTTATTGGTCATTAGGCAATCCTCTTTTATAAACTGCAACCTCATATAACTTTGCCTATTTTTTTTTTAAGTAAGACTTTTTTTTTTTTTTTTTTTTTGGAGCAGTTTAAGGTTCACGGCAAAATGATAGGGGAAGGTACGGAGATTTCCTATATGTTCCCTGCCCTCAAGCATTCATTATCAACATCCCCACCAAAGAGGTACATTTGTTACAATTGATGAACCTACACTGACACATCATTATCACCCAAAGTTCACAGTTTATGGTAGGGTTCTCTCTTGGTGTTGTACGTTCTATGGGTTTGGACAAATGTATGACAACATGTATCCATCATGATGGTGTCAGAAAGTATTTTCACTGTCCTAAAAGTCCTCTGTGCTCCATTTATTCATCTCTCCCCACTCCAAAAAAAGAAACCTTGCCTATTTTTCTATCAAGTCAGTTCTTTCTCTCTTTAATTTGCAGGCAATCATTATATACTCTGACAACTAATCCTTTGTCAACTATGCGCATTGTAAATGTCTTCTTTTGGTCTGTGTTTTATGTTAACTTTATTTATAGCATTAAAAAATATATATTTTAAAGGAGTTTAACATTTTAAAGGAGTCAAATTTATCAATTCTTTTCTTGACTGCTATTGTATATTGTTTAAGAACGCTCTCTCTCCATCCTCAGGTCTTAAGGATATTGTTTTATGCTATCTTCTAAATTTTTAAAATACTGCTCCACACACTGAGTTTTTAATCCAGCCAGGGGAATGAGGTAAGAATTAAATTTTATCTTTTTCCATACAGATAACTAATGTTCCCACCACCATTTTATTAACCCACTGATCAGTAATGCCACTCCTGACAAATATTCTATTTGTGTATTCTATTCCACTGGGCACCTTCGCTATATCTGTGCCAAAATCACATTGTATTAATCACTATAATTTTACAAAAAGTATTGATCTCTTTCCTACCTTGCTCTTCTTTAAAGATTTTTTTTGGGCTATTCTTGTCCTTTTCTCTACATATAAATGTTAAGGACTGTTATCAAGTTCTACATAAAACTCTGATGATATGTTAAATGGAATTACATTTTAAACTGATTTTATAAATTAATTTGGAGCAAACTGCTATCTTTACTATAGTAAAACTTCCAATCCAAAAACACGGCTTTTATTTAGGACTTCTCCATTTATTTGAGACTTCTGTTATTTCAATAATGCTGTATTTTCTTTTTGATTATCAAATACATCTTTGTTGGATTTAGCCTTAGGTAAATTATAGTTTTTGTTGTCATTGCAAAAAGTATGTTTTGTGTATTGCTTTTCTAATGGATTATTAGGAATGTTATTAGGCTCAGCTTGTATCCAAAAATATGCACCAGCTTTCAAATTAGTTTTAGAATTTTATATTGGTTCATTACTAGGAAAAATACTGATTCTTAGGTTTTGTAGTATATAAATATGCCTCATGTCTTTCTTTCCAATGCTTGTATCTCTTATGTTTTTATTCATCTGTTGGGTTGTCTAGAACCTTCAGTACATTACTGAATGGAGCAGTGACATGAAATATACTTTTTTTTTTTTGGTGGGGGGGGTCCCTGACTTTAACGAGAATGCTTCTAAAGTTTCATCAATACACGATTACTGTAGGTTTGGGATATTAGGTATAGAAAGTTGTCTTCTATTTCTAGTTTGCTAAGATTTATTTTTTTTTTTTTAGTTTGCTAAGATTTTTAAAAATTATGATGAATGTTGATTTTTTAAATCAAATGCTTATCATGGGATTACTGAGATGATCAGAGAGATTTTTGGGGGCTATTTTTTAAATCTCTTAATGCAGCATATTACATCAAAAGATTTTGGAATCCCTTCTGAAATCACCCCTCTGCTCCTGAAATGAACCCAACCTGAACATAAACACTGCTGAATTTAATTTGCTACTATTTTATTCAGAATAAATAAAATGGTTTCCTTTTCCTATGTTTTCCCTGATCTCAAGAGTACACTGATGCATCTCTTTGTCTCTAAGTATACATTTTGCAAAAGTTGACATAGCTTGTGTGGTAGACAGAATGGTGACCCTCCCAAAGAAGTCCACGTGCTAATCCTGGAATCTGTGAATATGGCACCTTACGCGGCCAAAGGGACTTGGCCGATAGGATAAAGTAATCACAAGGGTCCTTAGAAGTGAAAAAGAAAGGTAAGGGAGTCAGCACCTTTTGGAAGGTGTTAGCAGCTGCCTTTGACGATGGAGGAAGGGGCTCGCACGTGACCTCTGGATGCTGGAAAAGGCAAAGCAGTGGGTCTCCCCCACCGAGCCTCCTGAAGGAATGCAGCCCTACCCACGCCTGGGTGTTAGCCCAGTGGAACCCATTTGACTCAGAATTTGTTCCCCCATTTTCATTCTTAGTATGAGTTATCACAATTTACTATTTCCCACAATATCTTCTGCTTTCTTTACTCATTTTGGTTTGCTTGGTCTATTAATTTTTAATAGAGTTTGTTTAAAATCTTCAGCTCTAACTGTGCACTTATCAATTTATCCGTGTAATTCTGTCAATTTTTGCTTTGCATACTTTGATGCTAGGTCCTGAGCTAACTCATGACTAGTTTGGCTTTTTGGTGGATTATTCCTCTATTCTTAGGTCATTTTCCGTTGTATCCCTAGTAGTGCCCTTTGCCCTAAATTCAGTCTTGACTCATATACTGATGCTGTTGTACTGGTGTAGTTGAAGGCACTCCCTGCCCCACTCAGAGTCCCTCAGCTGCACCTCTATGTGCAAAGGCTGCCTCACTTCTGGCCACGGGAGGACACTACTTACCCACAGGGCAAGCCAGGAGAGCCGGAGAGCCAGTGTCCCCAGAGCCAGCGCTCGTGCTCCTTTGCTCCTCAGGTGGAAGCTCGGAGCCACATCCTGCGCTGACTCTCAGAGCCCTCGGGGGGCGGAGCTCCAGCGGCCATGGTGCTAAGTGGCCGATAACATCTCGGATTGGCTTCCTTCTCTTCCCTTCTCCCTACCTGTGTTTCCCGGAATCACCTCCCAAACAATCTGCACTTGGAACCTTGCTTCCAGGTCTGTCAACCAGCTTTCTTTTGCTTAATACAGTTGACTCTTGAGTGATGCCAGGGTGAACCTGATTGTGCAGAGGGTCGGTGCACAATCACGGCATTTAACTTATAGTTGGGTTCTCCTATTCCCTATTCCTCCTTATCTGTGGTTCCGCATCCTCAGTTCAACCAACCAGGGATCGTGCGGTGCTGTAGTATTTACCATTGAAGAAAATTCACATATAAGTGGGCCTGCACAGTCCAAACCCATGTTGTTCAAGGGTCAACTGTATATGCATAAGAGTATCTTCCTACCCTTTATTATAAATCTTTTATGTGTTTTTAAAAGCTCTTATCTTGTGAGAAACACACAGCCAGCTTTAAAAAATCCCATCTGAAAACTTCTGTCTGTGCAGGATACAAAATTAATACATAGAAATACACTGCATTTCTATATACTAATGATGAAAGATCAGAAAGGGAAATTAAGGAAACAATCCCATTTACCATCACATCAAAAAGAATAAAATACCTAGGAATAAACCTACCTAAGGAGACAAAAGACCTATACTCTGAAATCTATAAGATGCTGATGAAAGAAATCGAAGATGACATAAACAGATGGAGAGATATACCATGTTCTTGGATTGGAAGAATCAATATTGTCAAAATGACTACACTACCCAAGGTAATCTTGGGCAGTGCAGTCATTGCAATCCCTATCAATGCAATCCCTATCAAATTACCAATGGCATTTTTCATAGAACTAGAACAAAGAATTTTAAAATTTGAATGGAAACACACAAGACCCCGAATAGCCAAAGCAATCTTGAGAAAGAAAAACAGAGCTGAAGGAATCAGCTGCCCTGATTTCAGACTATACTACAAAGCTACAGTCATCAAAAGAGTATGGTAATGGCACAAAAACAGACATATACATCAATGGAACAGGACAGAAAGCCCAGAAATAAATCCATGCACCTATGGTTAATTAACCTATAACAAAGGAGGCAAGAATATACAATGAAGGAAAGACAGTCTCTTCAATGAGCGGGGCTGGGAAAACTGGACAGCTACATGTAAAAGAATGAAACTAGAACATTCTCTAACATCATACACAAAAATAAACACAAAATGGATTAAAGACCTAGATGTAAGACTAGATACTATAAAACTCCTAGAGGAAAACATAGGGAGGACATTCTTTGACATAAATTGCAGCAAGGTCTTTTTGGACCCATTTCCCAGAGTAATGAAAATAAAAACAAAAATAAATAAATGGGACCTAATTAAACTCAAAAGCTTTTGCACAGCAAAGGAAACCATAAACAAAATGAAAAGACAACCTATAGAATGGGAGAAAACATTTGCAAATGATGCAACCAAGAAGGGATTAACCTCCAAAATATACAAACAGCTCATACACCTCAATATCACAAAAACAGGCAATCCAAATCAAAAAATGGGCAGAAGATCTAAATAGACATTTCTCCAAAGACATACAGATGGCCAAAAGGCACAGGAAAAGATGCCTAAACACTGCTAATTATTAGAGAAATGCAAATCAAAACTAAAGTGAGGTACCACCTTACACCAGTCAGAATGGCCATCATCAAAAAGTATACAAATAATAAATGCTGGAGAGGGTGTGGAGAAAAGGGACCCCTCCTACACTACTGTTGCAGCCACTATGGAGAACAGTACAAAGGTTACTTTAAAAACTAAAAACAGAGCTACAATATGATCCTGCAATCCATCTCCTGGGTATATATCCAGAGAAAACCATAATTTGAAGAGATACATGCACCCCAATGTTCACTGCAGCACTATTTACAATAGTCAAGATATGGAAGCAACCTAAATGTCCACTGACAAATGAATGGATAAAGAAGATGTGGTACATATAAACAATGGAATACTACTCAGCCATAAAAAAAGAACAAAATAATGCCATTTGTAGCAACATGGATGCAACTAGAGATTATCATACTAAGTGAAGCAATTCAGGCAGAGCAAGACAGGTATCATATGATATCACTTATATGTGGAATCTAAAAAAATGATACAAATGAACTTATTCACAAAACAGAAACAGACTCAAAGACATAGAAAACAAACTTATGATTACCAAAGGGGAAAGGTGAGGGGGAGGGATAAATTAGGAATTTGGGAGTAACATATACACACTGCTATATATAAAGTAGATAACCAACAAGCACCTACTGTATAGCACAGGGAACTATACTCAATATTTTGTAATAATCTATATGGGAAGAGAATCTGGAAAATAATATATATATATATGTCTGAATCACTTTGCTATACACCTGAAACTAACATAACATTGTAAATCAACTATACTTCAATATTAAATAAATAAATATAAATGGAAAAACTTTTCTTGTCCGATAAAAGTTTAATCCACAAGTTGACCAGCTACTCCCAAGGGGCAAATCTGGCCTGAAATATGTTTTTGTATGGTTTGCAAGCCATACACAAGCTAAGAATGGTTTTAAGGTTTTTAAAGAATTGCAGAAATTGTATGTGACCCACAGCACCTAAATATTATCTGGTCCTTTACAGAAAAGAAGTTTGCCAACTCCTGGCTTAATCCACTCATATTTATTGTGATTACTGTTTCATTGCATATATTCATAACATTTGTACTTTTAATTTACTATCATGTTCCTTTGCAATTTTCTCCTTTTCTTTCTTCTACTGGATTGATAAAAGTTTTCGGTCTTCCTGTTTCTCCCTGCTACTTTTTTGGAAGCTATAGATTCTATTCTTTTGGTGACTACTGTTAAAATTTTTAAATATATTCTTCCCTATTTTTTAAAAAAATTATTTTTATTTATTTTTGGCAGCGTTGGGTCTTTGTTGCTGCACGCGGGCTTACTCTAGTTGTGGCGGGAGGGGGCTACTCTTCGTTGCAGTGCGCGGGCTTCTCATTGCAGTGGCTTCTCTTGTTGCCAAGCACGGGCTCTAGGCACACAGGCCTCAGCAGTTGTGGCACGTGGGCTCAGTAGTTGTGGCGCACAGGCTCTAGAGCGCAGGCTCAGCAGTTGTGGCACACGAGCTTAGTTGCTTCGCGGCATGTGGGATCTTCCCAGACCAAGGCTCGAACCCGTGTCCCCTGCACTGGAAGGCGGACTCCCAACCACTGCGCCCCCAGGGAAGTCTCTTCCCTATGTTTTTAATGCCAAGTCTAAAGTTGGTCAGCATTTAACCTTCTCCCACTAAATACTTCATACTGTTATTTAGAACTTCAGATTTATCTAATATAACACCAATAACTTTTCTAATAATCATATTATACTATTAAAGACTAAAAGATAGTTAAACTTTAGACTAAAAATAGTTGATATACTATCTTTTATTTCTATCCACATCTGTGTTTCCTGTTATCTTGTGGTCCATACTTCCTGGGTTCTTTTTCTTTTAAGTATATCCTATAATGAGGGTCTATGATTGGTTAACTTTCTAAATCTTTCTAATTACGTAAATGTCTATTTCTGCATTTTTAATAGTTTTGCAGAGTCTAAAATGCTGGCTGGAGGGTTAATTTCTCCCAGGTGATGAGGACGTTACTGTCTCCCCACATCTGCTGTAATAATGACATGTCTGCTCTCAGTCTGTTGAGTGCTCCTTTGCGTGGAATCTGCTTTTTATCTCTGATAGTTTTAAAGTTTTTGTTACCGAACCCAAGTTTGTGTGCCCGACGCACAGTGAGGCCAAACACACCAAAACGTCACAGTTGGAGCAGAGAAAGGTTTATCGCAGGGCCGTGCAAGAAGACAGGTGGCTTAGTGCCCCCCAAACCCCGAGCTCTCAGAAGGGTTTCAGCTAAGCATATTACAGGCCAGGTGAGGGAGGGGCGTGGTTAGCGGCTGCAAACTTCCTGGTGCCAGAATCCCTTGTTCTTGCCGCCGTCCACGTAGGTCAGGTCACAATGTTCCTGTAAACCTCCAGCAACACACATGTGATTCTCTGTTCTACAACTTTTTATCTCTATATGAACGGAAAGGCGTTACACCTTTAAAGGTCAGAGCCTAGAGAATGGGATGTATTTCAGGCTACAGGCAACGTTCTTTTTAAAATGGCACAGAGCCCGCAGGACTAAGCACAGGCAATGGAGCACGGAGGTTAAAGTAAAAGAAACAGATCTGACATGGAGTCAGATTTGTTCTTCTCTGTTACAGTTTTTCTCTTTAGTTTTGGTGTTCTTCAACCTCACTAGGTTGTACTTATTTTTCTTCCTCCTGCTTGCTACTGGTTGTCCCTTTAATCTGAGGATTCATGCTGGAAAATTTCAGCTCTTCTTTCTTCAAATCTTGCTTCTCCAGTCCTCTTTCCTGTCACCCCTACTGGGCATATATTGGAGGACTTGTGTCCCTCCCTATCAAAGTCCCTACTATCGCCCACAAGGTTGTACCGCTAATGTTTCTCCATCGTTCCAAGTGGACAATTAAGATACCAGATAAACAGTGAAGTGCTTAACTATTATTTGCTTAAAGCAAAATCCTAATTCAGAAACGCATTGAGTCACAGTATTTAAACCAGGGACATTTAGACCATAAGATTATGGCAAAATCCTGTTTATACCACTATAAGGCTAAAATTATAATCATACATTGAATTTAATAAACTTAAAATCAGAAAGATTCTTAAAAACTGAAATTGATAAGCGACAATAACATTACTATCCAAATCTATGATTTGTAACTAGTTATGTGAATGCTCTGATTTTTGAATCCTGAGGTCATTAAAAAACTTATTGATACAGGCTAACAGTAATGGTAGCCTGCGTCTTTTCTATTGTGTGTATATGTTACAATCCTACAGTAAAATAGCATCATCCAGCAACCCTTGCTGCTTAAGTTTTCTACAGAACAAGCATTATCTCGTAACGATTTTCTACGTAATATCTGTCACTCTCTGCTATCTTGTTTGTCTGTCTTCAACCCCGTGAAGCTGGAGGCTGAGTCTTTTTTAGTCATTACTGTATCTCCTAGAACATTCTCTTGCACATAGTAGTTACTCTAATATTTGTGGAATGAATGGTAAGCTCCTATATTTTTACATGTTTCAGATTTAAATTTGAGTTAAAATTAAGCGAGAGAGACATTTTGATGAAAGTGCATAAAATAGGAGCACTGTAGGTGTGTTGTGGGCCCAGATGGAGCACAGAGTGTGTGACCATAGGAGGTACAACAAACTGGGCGAGGCCACCAGTCAGGGGACGCAAACAGTGGGCGAGCTGTGGTCACAGCCTTGGTTAACTGTGGAAAGACAGGCGGGCATGAAAGCCAGCCAGATGGCTAGAGTCCACTAACCTGTTCAGGATAAAGCCTGGATGCTTAGATACGAGCTTACGACAAATCTGGAAACGGCTGCTCTGATGGGAACACGGTCCATGGGGTTCATCCCCTGACTGATCCCAATTACATCCAACGCCTTAACGTGGCAGACGTGGCCCTTCACGTCTGTTTCCCCCGGACCGTCGTCTCCTCTGTCATCTCTCCGCTAACTGTTCTACTTTCTGCTCCTCCCCCCCCACCACCACTGTGAACTCTTCACACGTCTCTGACACGGATCTGCCTGGCCCTCACAGGCTCTGGCTTGTCCCTTTCCTTCCCCGTAGAGTACTGTACCTTCTCTCCTTATCTTCGCTCCCCCTTAGGTCTCCTGCCTGTCTTCTACTCTTCCTTCACAGCTTGGCTTAAACGTGGGCTCTCATGGGAAGTGCTTTCGGCTCCCCAAGATCAGGTAGAACACCTTTCTGATGTGTCCCCATAGCACCCACTCACCCCTACGCAGCAGTTATCATACAGTTTTGAAGTTGCCACTTTTCATGGCTATCTCCCCAGCCAGACAGTACGATCCTCAAAGACAGGGGCTGGGTTTTGCTCACAGGTACATTCCAGGACCCAGCACGACTGACACACAGAGGGGAGACAGTAAATCGTTATTGAATGACTGACGAGTAAACGAGTGAAGAATGAGTGGACGAATGAATGAATGAATGAATGTGAACAGGTCCAAGAAGGCAGCTGGGTCATAGGCAGCCTGAGGAGGCTGGTTATAGAGCTGGTTGAGTCTCAAACCCACCAAAGAAGTGTGTCTGGCTCAGGAGTCAAGGGAGCTTTAGGGGAGACTGGGAGGCCTTGGCATCACAGCTGAGGTGTGCTAAGCACGGTTAAGTCAAACGCAGGTGAAGCTAGGGCAGAGTAAAACCACGACGTGGTCAGAGCTGGCCTTTGTCCGTTGTATAATAAGCTGACTTCAGACACCAAATCCCCTCCTACTCTTTCTCCTTCGTACAATACCAGCTCTGGCTGGTGAGGTCTTCCTCCTAAGTCATGGGTATTCGAACTGCAGGATGTTCTCAGAAACTCTGACATTGTGGCCACAAGAAGCTTCCCATTCTGCTGGGGGTCAGATGGGCGTGGGCTTCATCAATCTCTCAGTGGACAGTCAGAGAGCCTCCCAGGAGGACACAGACTCAGCCAGCACGAGGCACTGAGGTGTTAAGGAGGGAAGTGCCTGCCATAATGACAGGGGGTTGGAGCTGATCTTTAATGATGCACGAATCATACGTATACACTTTCCACCAACTGGAATCTATTATTTCTCTTCTGAGCCAGCTGTTTCCTTGGCTTTGTTCCCTATAATGGAAGGGAGACCTTGAGATATTACATCTTTCCAATCCTACATCCTCAGAAATCTATACTGATACTTTAATAAAGGGACTCGCTTCTCCTCCGAGAACCCCTCTGTGACAAAAGTCTGTTTGGGTACAGCCTAATGCACGCATAATAAAGATATACGGCCATAAAACCGAGCAAAATTCCTGGCAGCCTGTTATTTACAGTGATTGTAGATTGTGAATGGACATTTTAAAGAGAAGCTTACAAGTTAGTTGTACCTTCTGGTACAATTACCTCGTACAAACATGACTCACTTCGGCAGTTTAAATGCAAGAGTTGGGTGTCCCCAAATCAACAGTCCTATAAATAAATCTCTGAATCACGAACTGAACGCATAAATGTTACAAATATTTCTCTTGATCTCAAACACAGTTTTAGATTTAAGATCTGATGCGTTAAAATACCTTCGGGAAAACGCGAGAAACAGAAGCAGAGATCATGGCCATCCCTGTGCACTGGGGCGAGGCTTTCTGCACTCGAGAAGCCACCATCCTTTCGGGAAGACAGAAACTCCAGCAGTCAGAGTGTGGAGGGTACGTTTCCTTCAATCCAGGAGGGGAGGCTGCTTTTATGTGCTGATGCAGCCCATTTGCTTTGTTTCTTACATGACACTCACAGGGCGGACTTTTATGGTAATAGAGCAACGCTAATGCTTTTGGGTGGGACGGGCCAGGAGTCTCGAGGGTAACAGAACATGTAACTGGAGGAATGCGGTTGTGTCAGCTGGGAATGCCAAGGAGAGGACCATCCAGGCCAGAAGGATGTATACATTTTTTTGGAACGCTCGCTCAAAGGCACTGTGTATCTCAATAAGCGCTGGCTTTCCAATCAGTGGAACATTTTTTGTTGTTGTTAAACATTTTTAAAAAGCCCACTTTGAAAGCATTGAGAGAAATTTAGGTGCTGACATCATCCATCCACTAGATTCATTTTTTTGTGTGAAATCCTAAAGTTTTATTTGTGTCTGATTAAAAATATATTAGAAGTTTCTCAGACTCACAGACATAGAGAACAGACTGGTGGTTGCCAAGGGGGAGAAGGGGTGGGGGAGGGATGGAGTGGGAGTTTGGGGTTAGCAACTGCCAACTATTATATATAGGATGGATAAACAACAAGGTCCTACTGTATAGCACAGGGAACCATATTCAATATCCTGTGATAAACCATCATGGAAAAGAATATAAAAAAGAATACATATATATGTATAGCTGAGTCACTTTGCTGTACAGCAGAAATGAACACAACATTTATATCAACTATACTTCAATAGAATTAAAAAAATATATATATATTAGAAGTTTCTGTTAGATTCTCATTATTTCATGGATTTCAGCATATAATGGTAGTCACCCACATGGGCCTAAGAGTCAAATCTATAGTCAGAACTCTATCATCTGTGTTTAAAATATGAAATCACATGTCAGGACACAGGCAGTTGTTTTTCTCCTGTTTAAAACTGCTGTGTGACAGCCAACCTACCAATGAATCCTACAGAATGTTCGGCGTCAAAAGATAACTACTTCAGCTGACCGTTCTTCCCCAGTACTTTTCTGAATTTGTGTCTATGTTGTTCCTAGTCATTTTCATATCTTTAGCTGCTGCTGTTGCATTCCCATCTCTTGGAAGGATGCAGGGAAATACAGGGTTCCTCTGTGGCCAAGGGGAAAGATGCCTGCCAAGAACTCTGAACTTCTGGTGAAGGTCTCCAAATACTACAAAATGGACTCAGCACAGTAAAATCATCTTGTTGTTGTGCACAAACGAATAGCCAATGGCAACGGCATTTTGTGGAGAAATGTGATATCATATAATAACACTAGTACAGCTAGGCTCGGGGGAGCATAGTAAAATACCTCTGAAGGGCATGCAGCAATTCTGTGGTCAGACAAGGACCAACCCAAAGCTCAGAACATCCCAGAATAATCATCACGACAAAGAACGGGTATGGGCTGCACATATTAGACCCCCGTGTACAGCTCAGCATCACAGGCCAGAAACTTTCCACCTGGCTCTCATTAAGTCCTTTGAAGAAGAAGGAAAACCAGACCTGCACAGTCTATTCTCTTGAACGTGAAATGATCACCCCAGACGCTCAGGCTCACGGCGTGTCAAAAAACGGGGCGATTCCCTCTACAGATCCACTGGAGATGCTTGCAGTGCCCAGGGTATTAATTCTGGTCCAACAAGAGCTTAAGTTTTGGGGGTTGGCAGGACAGAGTGGGAGCGGGGTACTTTGGAGGACATCCATTGCCCACTCTCAAACCACTTTTTCAACAAGAGTAACTTACTGCTAAGGATGGGGCCCTGAGGGACCTCCACAAGCATCTGGGGAGAAGGGAAGTTGCCCGGAGGCAGCTCAGAAGGGACTGGGGTGAGGGCAGAGGATGCTAATGGACCCTCCAGTCCGAGGCCCCTTTGCCGGGCACAAGTGAGGTTTCTTCCCCAAAGGCAGCAGCAAACCCTTTTGACTTTAAAAACAGTACCAGATAACAAGCTTTTTCACAGCAAAGGAAACCATAAACAAAACAAAAAGACAACCTACAAAATGGGAGAAAATATTTGCAAACAATGTGACTGACAGGGCTTAATTTCCAAAATATACAAATAGCTCATACAACTCCACAACAAAACAACAAACAACCCAATTGAAAAAATGGGCAGAAGACCTAAATAGACATTTCTCCAAAGAAGATGTACAGATGGCCAAGAGGCACATGAAAAGATGCTCAACATCGCTAATTATTAGAGAAATGCAAATCAAAACTACAATGAGGTATCACCTCATGCTGGTCAGAATAGCCATCATTAAAAAGTCTACAAATAACAAATGCTGGAGGGGGTGTGGAGAAAAGGAAACCCTCCTACACTGTTGGTGGGAATGTAAGTTGGTGCAGCCACTATGGAAAACAGTACGGAGGTTCCTCAAAAAACTGAAAATAGAATTACCATATGATCCAGCAATCCCTCTCCTGGGCGTATATCCAGACAAAACTATACTTCAAAAAGATACATGCACCCCTATGTTTATAGCAGCACTATTCACAATAGCCAAGACATGGAAACCTAAATGTCCATCAACAGATGAATGGATAAAGAAGATGTGGTAAATATATACAATGGAATACTACTCAGCCATAACAAAGAATGAAATAATGCCATTTGCAGTAACGTGGATGGACCCAGAGATTATCATACGAAGTGAAGTCAGAAAGAGAAAGACAAATACCACCATATGATATCACTTATATGAAGAATCTAAAATATGACACAAATGAACATATCTATGAAATGGAAACAGACTCATAGACATAGAGAACAGACTTGTGGTTGCCCAGGGGGAGGGGATTGGGGAGGGAAGGACTGGGAGTTTGGGGTGAGCAGATGTAAGCTATTATATACAGAATGGAT
The DNA here is from genome assembly GCF_965194825.1 of Balaenoptera physalus. Lineage (NCBI taxonomy): Eukaryota > Metazoa > Chordata > Mammalia > Artiodactyla > Balaenopteridae > Balaenoptera > Balaenoptera physalus. The sequence continues at coordinate 177,049,708 of NC_138883.1, read as the reverse complement.
AAACAACAAGGTCCTACTGTAGAGCACAGGGAACCATATTCAACATCCTGTGATGAACCATCATGGAAAAGAATATAAAAAAGAATGTGTATATATATATACACACACACATACATAAAAACGGAATCATTTTACTGTACAACAGAAATTAACACAACATTGTAAATCAACTCGCCTTCAGTTAACAAAGATATTTTGACCCCTTTAATTACTGAGTCCCCTTCAGTGACGGAGTTCCCTAAGTTCTAGCTGGGTTCCCACTGCCAATTAGAGACTACATTCCTCAGGTGTGGCCGCAAAACTAAATTCACTCCAGTGACAGAAGTGGGAAGAAGTAATATATGTGATTTCCAGGCCACCCCCTTAATGGCAAGTTGCTTGTCCTGAACGTCTCCTTCCTGCTGGCTGGAAGATTTGGTGGCTGGATGCACCCTGGAGGCCACACGTTCAGGGCGGCAGAGCACCTCCATCACCCTGGACACGCTCACCTATGGGTTGCTACGGGGCAATAAATACAGCTCTATCCTATTTAAGCCACTGTATTTTGGATCTCTTTGTTACAGCAGCTACGTAATAAGCCTAACGGACACTCCCCATGCAGCAAGGGCTATATTTTATTCCTCTTTGTAACCTCATCATGACTCAGCTCAGTGGTTTATATTGAATAAGCTTTCAGTAGCTTATTGCTTATTGGGATGAATGTTGAATAAATGAAATCCATGTATGTGTAATGTTAGCCCCAAGAGAAGTATTTAAAAGCTTAAAATCCTACATACTTTTAATTTTTAAATGACATCAGACAAAATTATGTTCTGCCAGGTTTGTCCTTCACACATCATAATAGGTCTACAATTAAAGTTGGTAAAATGTAGAAAGTACAGAAAATGAAATGACTCTTAAAGATGGTACCTATATAATAATGCTTTGGGTTTTTTTTTTTTTTCCAGTCTTTAAAGTATCATAGAATTGTAAAATAATACACTCAAGGATAAATTATGGATTAACAATTTAAACTAATTTTACATCCAAAATTATCCTTTCTTCTTCCCAAGAAAAGTTATCAACTTCCAAATCAGCTAAAATATTGCTCTAACAATTAACTGCAAATATGTGTTCCATAAAAGGTAATCAATATGCATCAAAGAGCTTGATCCTCCATTGAAACAAACCTGATTCTTTGCTGACAACACCTGGTCAAAACAATTTGTAAATCTATCCTGCATTCCTTGGAAAAATTAGCTGTGTGAAAAAACAGATTTACTTTAAAAATGTTATTTAATTCATCTCTAGTCACTGCAGGTAACTTAAAGACTTCGGTCAAATTTACGGGAGAAGAGTCAAAAGAATTTCATGTTGTTTCACAAATAATGATTTTTAAAAGGTTGCACTGCTGCTTGCTCAAGGCTAAACTACTTCTGCTTTGATGTCACTACTTCTAATAGTAAAGCTTTGTGAAGAGCCTTTTTAAAAAACGCAAAACCAAAGAAATATAGTGTAGAGCCTAGATGTCAATATACAAACACTGATTTTCAGGGCTGATGCTTTCACGAGTGTCTTATTTATGCCAGAGGAGAGAAGAAATTGCCAGTCCGTCTACTAGGAAATCCTACAAAGACTTCCCCCCCAGATCTCACTCCACTCAGCTCTGAGGGTACAGTAATTTCTTAAGGTGAAACTAATAATCCTTAGCAAATATAACTGTGTGTTCTCATTGCCAATTTACTTGTTAAAGTTAAGTCCTTGTTAGAGTTCATTCTAACTCTAAAAAATAATTTTTTATCCTAGCAAATCAATCTCCTTCCCCAATGGGTGTTGTTTTAAATATACAGACTGATTAGCATCCTTTTAGTTTAATCAACTATAAATGGTATGCCTGCATCATACTCACATTGGTATCTCAAGCTACTTACCATTCTTTCATTTAGGATGATGAAAAATCACTTACGGCCATTTACATCGCTGGCATGTAAATTTAAAGTAGCTATCCATCACTAAAACATATTATAAAATTATTAAAATGGCATTTCATTGTACTTAAAACAGTTGCTCTGATGTGAATTTTAAGTAGAAAGTGAGTTAAACACATTTCCCAAATAATTTCTCCTCAAAAGCCTTAATGAACTGTTACTCGCAGAAGAATTTCGACAAATAATGATTATTTGTCCTATAATTAAGACTAGGATGGCTGTGTGGCATTTAGAATTCGAAATGGAAAGCTCTTTTCATCCCCCTGCCTACCTTCAGGATTGCATTTTTCTTAATCTGATATTTTCCCGTGAGAGACTCAGCTAGTATTCTGACTTTGGGTTGCAGATCCTTGGAAAACTACACATGAGACTAATCCCAGCTCTTCCTCTAGATGCTTTGGGCAAGTTCTAAGTGACTCAGTTTCCTCACGTACAATATGAGAACAGAAATGACCACCTCACCGAGCTGAGGAATTAAGGAGGAAGTGTGGGGAAAGGGTCCAGGCGGGCATGACCCCCGCTGGTGTCCCATCTCTTCCCTCTGGTTACTCAGGCTGATTGGCCTGTCCGTTTTCACCAATGTAAACCTTGAGACCAGAAATGATGTCCTTCCTCTCGGCCTGATTCTTTGGCTTCCAGACTCTTGGGTGTTTCATTAGTGTCAAAAGCATGAAAGCAGTCCTGAGGAACTGGATTTGCAATGAGAAAAGGATGGGGTAGGATAAGGAAATGGATTGACCAGTATTTTGAATGTTGTTGTTGTGTTCTTGTTTCTTGTATTTCCAGCATCTTTAATTTTTTGTCCCGGGAATTTTCCTTTCTAGGACACATGCTCAGGATCACAACAATAACACAGCCCATCACCTCCTTCGATGCTGGTTCTTTTTTCCATTTGTTAAAACTTTTAAGAGGTTTTGAATGGGGAGAGAGGAAAGGGTACTTTTCATCTCATACTAATTTACATTATTTCTAGTTCAAAAATTGCCTAGTGCAATGGGCCTGTCCAAAAGTGGGTCCACGTTCATCAAAAAGAACATTGTCCTGTTCCAGAATTAGAAGGAAACCCACAGCAGCCAGCCGTGCTGGGCACATGGGATGCCGCTGGGCCCGGGGCGGAGCTGGCTCTCCAGGGCGAGGTCTGAGGACAAGCAGGCTGTTCAGGCCCCAGTGCTCTTGGCCACAGCGTGGGGCTATTTCAGGTGAGGTTCGAGGGACTGACTCTGTGTGCCTGACCGGGAACGTGTGGTCACTGCCTGTATAGTCACACATGGAACCTTTTCTTTTGGGAAAGTGTCATAAAGAACATGGATGGCCAGTCCGTTTATTCTCCTGGAGAGGATGCCGTGTCTTGCTTGTTTAACATGTGCTGCGGGTATCTGTTATCAGTACTCCCTGTGCACCAACCGGAAAATCCTCACAGTCTTAACTGAGACACACCCTAGGCTTTCCGTGATGTCACAGAACAGCACGTGTGGAGAACGTGTGTTCCAGGCCTCGCCTCCACACAGCGGGTACTGGACGTATTTGGGGCAAAGTTCTCTATGTGCTTCTTGAGTGTCTTCAAGAAAGTCTACTGGCTCTAGCGTTTGGTGATCCAATGCTGACCTTGCACACTGTTGGGTTTTAGGATGGGCAGGCAAGTGCGTTGTATAAGTGAGTAGGAAAAAGGACATGGATGCGAAGACAAGAAGGCCTCCCCACTGGTGACACAGCAAAATGGGAAGAGCCCTTGCTAGCTGTGTCACCTTGTACGAATGACTTACCCTCTCTGAGCCTCAGCTTCCTCCTCTGTAAAATGGGGATAATACCAGCCTTACAGAAACTGGATCATAAATAGTGATAAAAATAGGTTAACTACTACTTATTGAGTACTTACTGTGTTCAGTATTTGGCCCAAGCACTTTATGTGTGAAACTCCCTTCATATTCACAACAGTATTAAGGGACAGCAGATTCTGTTGTGATCCTGATTTTACAGTGAGAAACCTGAGTCATAATGATAGTCATAATGGGAGCCGGTACCATTAATCATCACAATGTCATTATTACTGTTAGAAGTATTAATGTCTAACGAGGAAAGGAAGTAAAACAACAGGAATTTCTTCACTTTAAAAAATTATAAAAGCAAGATTTATATAGGAAAAAACTGAGTAAGGGAAATAAGAAATATAAGAAAAACTGAGTAAGAAAAAAATTGAATAAACTAAACATTCTTTAGATTTACGCTTGATTTCTTCCCCCTATGCCTCATTCTCCAAAGTAATAGGTAGTCATGAAAACTATTTGCCATAAATGAGCCTTATGGTCTGAACAGTTCTATAAAGATGTGATTAGAAACTGAAATTATTTGCTAGTCCCAGAGAGAACAGAGAAAATGGACAGGGGAAGTATAAACAAATAATTCCCCCCAAATTAAAAGATAAAAGTTTCCACATTTGGGGCTTCCCTGGTGGCGCAGTGGTTAAGAATCCGCCTGCCAGTGCAGGGGACACGGGTTCGAGCCCTGGTCTGGGAAGATCCCACATGCCGCGGAGCAACTAAGCCCGTGCATCACAACTACTGAGCTTGCGCTCTAGAGCCCACGAGCCACAACTACTGAGCCCTCGTGCCACAACTGCTGAAGCCCGTGCACCCCAGAGCCTGTGCTCTGCAACAAGAGAAGCCACTGCAATGAGAAGCCCGTGCACTGCAACGAAGACCCAATGCAGCCATAAATAAATCAATTAAAAAAAAAAGTTTCCACATTTGAAGGGGCCAGCCCAACAAATAAGAAAAGACCCACACCAAGTCACAGCATCAGTGAAATTTAGGAAAATCAGAAAGAAGAGAAGATCCTAAAATCTAACCCCAAAGGACAAGTAAGCAAACACCATTTGCAAAGAGTCAGGTGTCAAATAGCATCCAACTCCCAATACAGGACAAACTAGAGGATAAGGGAGGAGATTCTTCAAACGTTTGAGGCAAAATTCTTTCCCACCTAAAACATTACTCCCAGACAAACTGTCAATTATTTCCAATATTTTATGATGTTTAGAGGCTCAAAAATTTTACCTCCTATATATACTCTTTCTCAGGAAACTACTAGAGCATCTGCTCCACAAAAAAAAGAGGAAGTAAATGAAGAAAAAGGAAGATGTGCGATACAGGAAACAGAGGATTTAGGAGACTATGGAAATTCCCAGGGGGCAGTGAAAGAATGTTCCGGAATGACAGCTGTGCGGCAGCCCTGGACAGCAGGTCCATGTTCGAGCAAGATGGAAAGCCATGGGAGAGAAATCTCCAGAGAGGGGAAAAGGGAACTGATTGATTTGCTGTGTTTGGCATTTGGAAAAGTTAATTTTTAGTTGTTTGACAGGTATGTTACAGCATTAGAAAAAAATGTATAGAGCGACAGATACACAGAAACTAAGCAAATAAAAATATAAACAGGGCAATCATGAACTCTAGGAAGAATAAAAACTTGTACAAAGAGGGAAACAATCAAAGTATACTACCTGTATGAGCAACAGACAAGATTTATGTAGTCCTGTAAATGTAAACCACGACTGCTGATTTAGCCACAAATTGAAATTTCACTCTATTGGGAAGATGGCGGCGGGGGGGGTGTGATGGAGGGAGGGTGAGACTGTAACTATAGCCTCACCTACAAAATAGCAGGTTGACGCTGCCTAGAATTCACAAACCAAGGAACTGTATTCTAAGTATATTACTTACAAGGTGGAGAAGCAGGTAAAAGGACTGAACTTGGCTGCCCTGGGATCCTCAGTCTGGGAGGTGAAGAGGGACAGTGAGGGCGATTGTTTTCAACAAGACTTTCAGGGCTCGTTTTTTGTTTTTTTGTTTTTAAATTGTGGTATAACTGACATATAAAGATATATTATTTCCAGGTGCTTGAACTTTGAGGCTTTTTAATTTCCAAAGATGTAAATATGCTCGTGTATAAAGATAAACACATAAAATAATACATTTAAGAAGGGCTCATCCTGAGTAGGCAACTTCATCAGAGACGCTACTAACTTTAAGAAGCTGCTTTTAGAGCCGTACTAGGTGATGCTGATCTGATGGTTAAAGATTACAGTTTTCTGCTCTTTAAAAAAAAAATCTGAATTTAGGAAGTTGATTCGAATGCCCCAGACTGATAGAAAAGGAGCAGAAAATTTAAGGATGAGAGATAATTCAGTAAGAGGAAGAGAAGTAAAGAGCGAAAAGCAAAAGAGTAGCAAGTAAGTTAGAAAAAAGAACTTGAGAAAGAAGTAAACGTTGAAGGCTGCGGGACTGTGGACAGGCTCATTACTCAGCAGGAGCCGGGAAAGGAGAGAGACTCACGGACACGTGTGCTGGTCGTCCCCACCTGGGTGGTGCACAGATGGGAAGTAATGGGAAGGAAAAGATGTAATGCAGGCAAATAAAGCATGTTTAAGATTACTGGTAATTGATTTGAAACTAGTTGCTGATTTTTTTTTTTCTTTTGAGCCTTAAAAAGGAGGGTCATGAAAACATATACCTAAAAGAGCGAAGAAAACTAACACATTTTGAGAGGGAAAAAGAGCATTTCCAAAGAGGCTGAAAGCTCTCCCCCGTGTGTGTGAGTAGCAGGATTCCAAGGCAGGAGACGGGTCTTCTTTAGGGCACAGGAGGATGCAGGGGATATGAAGATCTGGGACAAAGGCTACTCGGAAATGTAGGGTTCTTCTTTTTTTCCCCTAATTGGCAACAGGTTTTGACTCTGAATTAAATTTCCTTTCCTTCTTCTATACTTTAATAAATATTTGTGCTACATCAATTTCCCAATGTTCTGAGTTTCTGGGTAAAATGATATTTCAAGCCTCGTTTCCATTCATCCAATGCATTGTGAAGTTTGAAAGCTTGTGCAACACTGTGGAAATTCTAAGTCACAGGTAGGTAGTTCTAAAGCAAAGGTCGTCATTTTGACGCCACCATTATTTATAGTTCCAGAAGTCTGAAGCCCTTTCAACTGTGTGAAAAGAAGAAGAAAAATGCATTACCTTTTCTATAAGGCAAGCATATACACAGACTGCTTATTCCACAATTTACACAGTCATTTTTTAATCATTTCTAATTATATTCACGAGAATTCTAGAAGTATAAGTAGCCCTGGTTACCAAAGGGGAAAGGTGGCGGGCGGGGGTGGGGGAGGGATTAATTAGGAGTTTGGGATGAACAGACACACACGACCGCATATAAAATAGATAACAACAAGGACCTGCTGTACAGCACAGGGAACTCTACTCAGTGTTCTGTAATAACCTACATGGGAAAAGAATCTGAAAAAGAATATATATATATACACACACACACACACACACATATATATATATATATATGAGTATATATAACTGAATCTCTTTGCTGTACACCTGGGACTAACACAACATTGTAAATCAACTATACTTCAATAAAAAATAAATACATAAATTAAAAAAAAAATGCAGAAAAGGGAGGGTCATATGGTTGGCAGAATTCTAAAATGGCCCCCATTATCTTTGTGCCCCTCCCCTTGAGTACAGATGGAACCTGGAAATATGATGAGATATCACTGCCATGGTTAAGTAATAATAAGTTGACTCTGACAGAGGAATGGATAAGGAAGATGTGGTACATATATACGATGGAATATGACTAAGCCATAAAAAAAAGAATGAAATAATGCCACTTGCAGCAACGTGGATGGACCTAGAGATTTTCATACTGAGTGAAGTGAGTCAGATAGAGAAAGAGAAATATCGTATGATATCGCTTATATGCGGAATATAAGAAGAAATGATACAAATGAACGTATTTACAAAACAGGCACAGACTCACGGACTTAGAGAATGAACTTATGGTTACCAGGCGGGAAGGGTGGAGGGAAGGGATATATATATTTAAAACGGACAACCAACAGGGACCTACTGCATAGCACAGGGAACTCTGCTCAGTGTTATGTGGCAGCCTGGATGAGAGCGGAGTCTGGGGGAGAATGGATACACGTATAGGGATGGCTGAGTCGCTTTGCTGTGCCCCTGAAACTATCGCAACATTGTTAATCGGCTATACTCCAATATAAAATAAAAGGTTTAAAAAAAAAAAGTCGACCCTGAGTAATCAGAAGAGAGATTATGCTGGGTGGGTCTTACCTAATCAGGTGAGTCTTTAAAGGCCCGTGAGGAGTCAGAGAGGCATGCTTCAGCTGGCCTGGAAGAAGGCAACATCCTACTGTGAGCTGGCGTGGGGACCACATGTCACCTATATTTAATTGGACAAATATTTATCAATGACTAGTATTTGTAACAATCTAGTGGGCCCTTCTATGGATTGGAAAAAAAAATCACAGTTCTGTTCTTCAGAGGGCTGACTGGCTAATAAGAAGGAAAACACGAGAGCACAAAGTTTTTCTTCAAGGCAGATAGTAAAAAAAAAAAGTCCCAAGAGAGACATGAGCAAAGTGTTACAGCAGTTTAAAGGTAGAACAGGTCACATCTGGCTGGGAATAGAAATATTTAATAGAGAAAGAGTCATGGGAGAGGGTACTAAAAAATAAGTCAGATTACCACAAACAGAGAGATTGGAAAAAGGAAAGCAAAGGGGCTGGACGAAACGAGAGGCTATTTTCGAAGAAGACAGACCAAATAAACAAAGGCTTAGAGGTGTAACGAATCCAGGGCGTATTTGCAGAATGCAAGCGGTCCAATGTGGCTGGAGTATATGGACCAGCAGTGCAGCAGGGGAAGGTAAGGCCGGAAACGTAGGCTGGAAAGGCTTCTAAACGTCAAAGAAGGATCAGTAACAGGGAGAAGCAGGCGGGAGTCCGGATATCACTGTAGAATTGACTGACTGGACGTTATTAAGTTGATGATTTAACAACCTCAGATCCCTTCCTTTCTGCTAACAGGTCCAGGGTGGTTCCAGAAATGTATATTATCTTGACTTTAAATATAAATGTGTGTTTGGGGATATTAAGAATAGGGGTGACGTGAGGGACAGGATTCCTTTAGACTCAGAAAGATAACCTTCATGGCAAATTGGAAACCTCTACTATATTTACCTCTCTAGCTGCTCACATGTACTAGCAACAGCTTATCCTAACCTTTATTACTGACCCTTAACTCTAGATCGGTATTGTAGCCCAGTAGCGTATCCTTCATTGTCAATTTGGTCTTTGGAGGAATTCTATCTTCTTGGCTCTTTCTTTCTAATGACAGAAAATTCTCAGTGTGCTTTTCTGATACTGGTCATTAGACCAATTCCTGTGAGTCAGCGGAATTCCCGTCTTTCTGATATGGGTCAGATGTTTCTCTGTCCCTAATCCTAGGGGCTATCACAGGGAAGAAAAGAGATAACGCAGTTTCTGTATGTTGTTGACTAGCACCTCCTTCCCGAAACGTACAGAGATTTCTCTTAAATTATTTGTAATTTCGAAAACATTTTTTGAAATGCCCTGTTTGGATTACAAACACTAAAAATATTGTAATATTTCCTTTAAGTAAGAACTACTTCCAGACTCCTTCTAAAGTACGTGTAACTTATCTGAAATAAAGTGCTTAGTACTTAAGTAATGGTGTTAGTTGACCTCACTCAGTAACACAAAGAAAGCTTGGATCCCTTAAAACACGGTTCAGTTATAAAGATTAATGTGAAAAAAGAAATCAACTTCCATTTTAGGATGTGATGGGGTACCTTAGAGTATATCAATGTTCCCACTAAGAAAAAACAGAAAAATAGAAAAAAATGAGATGCACAAAACATGCATCTATTTAAATGCATCAGTGACCAATGGAAGGAACCAGGAAGAAGGGAGGCCGAGACTCTGAAGCTTTTGGAAAAGGGACAACCAGGGAAAGAGCAGCTGAGAGTGTGTAGCTGTTTCTTCCCCGGGAAAGTTTGCCGATGCTGGAGCCTAGAGTCTGAGGGCTGCCTGGACAGAGGGCTACTGGGGAGAGACACCAGCAGAGCCCTGGGCAGACCTGCAGCACTGGGACACAAGATTAGAGACTTGAAGGGCCAGTACTCGCTTGAAAAGGGGCCGCTGAGAGTGTAGCTTAGCTGCTCCATGGTATCACTGCCCCCGTGGACATTTGCTTTGACCAAGGGGCCTGCAGGGGCCTTACACTGACACTAGCCCCTTGTGCAAGTGCATACCCTAGATAACAGCCCCAGAGTCACAAGCAACCTAAGTTCCTGATATGACTTCCCCACCAGCAGTCTCCCTGCCTCTCAAGGCCTTCTTTGTGTGCCCCTTGGAGCTTAACCAAACCTTACTCTTTTTGGTTTAAATTGACCAATCTGATCTCAGCCCAGGAACCCCAAAGCACTCCGCCCACAGACCCTAATAAAGGCATGTGCCCAGGTCCTGCCTCTTTCTCTGCCTGCCCCCTGCCTTGACCTCCCCGTGTAACCCCTCGAAGCGTACCATGAACTTCCTCCAGGACCTGTCAGTGATAAACTTCCCTATTTCGATTTCTTGTGGCTTTTTGTTGAACCATGCCAGCACCCTGTGGGCAGCTTAACAAAAGTTAACTTAACAAGTCAGAGCAGGGGCACATGAAGCACTAGGGTTGGCACATGGTCGGTTTTCCCCAGGACATCTGCTGAATTCTGAAGCTGCAAGAGGTGGGAAACTAAGAACCTAAGAACAAAAAAGACCGCAAAAATCAGATATGAGTTTCTGATTGAGGAGAAAAAAAGAAAAGAAAGTTAGAGACTTGATGGAAGGAGAGGCTCTGGTGAACACAGGAGGCCTCCATCTGGAAGCTGTGGAGATGTGACCTCCTGTGAACACCGCACAGTCCTTGATTGGATTTAGATGGTCAGTCTTCACTCTCTCTGCCCAGCAGAGGAAAAGGTAGAACTGCTCTGGAGAAAGATTACATAATCTGGAGCCTCTATGATTTCTTACCACACAATGTCCAGAATTAATACAAAATTACTTAGCATGCCAAGAAAAAGATCATACAACCCAAACTCAAGAGATAAAAAAGACCTCTGAGATTTGGTGACTAGACTTAGCAGACAAGAGCTCTGAAATGATTATAATTAACATGTTCAATGAAATATAAGAAAAAAGACAAAAATATACTAAAATACTGAAAAAGACAAGAATTGAAATTAAGAACTCAACATATGGGGGCTTCCCTGGTGGCGCAGTGGTTGAGAATCTGCCTGCCAATGCAGGGGACACGGGTTCGAGCCCTGGTCTGGGAAGATCCCCCATGCCGCGGAGCAACTAGGCCTGTGAGCCACAATTACTGAGCCTGCGCGTCTGGAGCCTGTGCTCCGCAACAAGAGGCCGCGATAGTGAGAGGCCTGCGCACTGCGATGAAGAGTGGCCCCCACTTGCCGCAACTAGAGAAAGCCCTCGCACAGAAACAAAGACCCAACACAGCCATAAATAATAATAATAATAATAAAAAAAAATTAAAAAAAAGAACTCAACATATGGGTTTAACAACAGATTACAGAGATTAAAAGGAAAAGTAAACTCAAAGACAAGTCAGTGTAGAACATAAGTACTAAAGAACAGAGGAAAAAATGAGTGGGACAACAAGAATAAGAAACAAGAATATGAAAGGCACATGAAGCGTAGTGAAAAGGTTCAACAGTCATGTAAGTGGAGTCTCATTAGGAGCTGGAAGAAAGAATGAAACAAAACAGGAAGAGATAAAGAAGAAGATCCCAAAGGATGAAAGACATCAAAATGCAGATCAATAGGCCTTTAAACCTCAAAAAGGAATAATACAAAGGATAAATATTACTGGCACACCAGAATAAAACTGCCTTTAAAAAGACAAAAAGAAAATATTTAAAGCAGCCAGAGAAAAATTTTACCTTAAAAGGATCCACAGATTGTTTGGTAACTTCTCAACAGAAATAATGGAAACCAAAAAACGATAGTGTAGTATGACATAAATAAGACTGGTGAAAAATCATAACTGCCAATCTAGAATTGTACTCTGCAAAGTCCTTCAAAAATGATGGTGATATAAAGACTTTTCAGAAAACAAAAACTGACATTGAGATAATTTGTTGTCAGTAGCCCAAGAGAAGGAAAATTATCACGGATGAAAACACCAAATATCATAAAGTCATGAAGAGTTAGAGAAAGGGTAAACATTTTGGATAAATACAACTGAATATTGACTGTACAAAACGATGATGGTGATAATGTCTTACAGAGTTTAAACTATATAAAGAACTAAAATGCATATAAGAATAATACGAAAGGCAGGAGGGGGATAAATGGATTACCTGGAAAGTATTAAAAGTAATACTTTATATTATCTTGTAATAAAACAAGGATATAAATAGCAATCTCTAGGGTAGTTACAAAAGAAGAGTTAAAGGATAACTACCTAACAAATGAACACATAGAAACAAAATAATAAAAAACTGATTAGTACAATAATAGGCAAGAAAGGAGAGAAAAAAGAATATGAAACAAGTGAGTCAAAGAGAGAAAATAGGAAGCAGATAGATTTAAAGCCAACAGTGTCAGCAATTACAGTAAACGTAAGCGGGCTAAACATTCCAAGTAAAAGACTAACGGGGCAAAAACAAAGACAATTCAATTACATTCTGATTACAAAAGATACATTTTAAATATAAAGACATAGGTTGAAAGTAAAAGTATGGAAAAAGCTGCTTTAGTAATACTAGTATAAGATGAATAGACTTTAAGACAAGAAGCATTATCAGAGATAAAGAGGGACTTTTCATAATGATAAAGGGATCAATCCACCAGGAAATATAAAGTTCTAAGTCTGTATGCACACAAAGACAAAGATTCAAAATATATACAGCAGAAATTAACAGCACTAAAAGACAAAAATGGTCAAATTATAATAAAAGGGGTAAATTTTAATACCCTCATCTAAGTAGCTGACAGGGCAAGCAAATCTTAGGAAGACTATAGAAAAATCTGAACAACATAATTAACAAAGTTGGTCTAGTGAATATACCAAGAAGGAGAGAATTCACATTCTTTTTAAATGTACATGAAATATTTACCAAATTCAACCATATTCTGGGTCACACAAAATGTCTCAATAAATTTTACAAGACAGAAATCACTTAAATGTGTTTTGACCTCAATAGAATTCAGCTGGAAATAGATCCTAACCCAAACTCTCTGCAAACAAATAAACAACAACAAAGATACGTTATGAAATAGTTCATGGAAAAAAAGAAAATTAAAATAAATATAAAATATTTTGCACTGAATTATAATGAAGAAATAATATATCAAAACTCATGGGATGCAGCTAAAGCTTTACTTTGGAAACTATGTCCTTAAACGCACTTATCAGCAAAGAAAAAAGGCTGAAAAACAATGTTTTAAGTTTCAATATCAAGAAGGTAGAAAAAGAAAAGTATTTAAAGCTTAAGAAAAATAAAAGAATGGAAATAATAAACACAAGGTTAGAAATCCCCTAATTAAAACTGATGAAAACCTATCAAGACCAATCATTAAAAAATAAGCACACAATTACACCAGGAATACAAAAATGAACATCACTACAGACCTTACAGACATAAAGAATGTATTAAGGTATTAATCTGTACAACTTTATGCCATGAAATTTGGCAGTTTGGATGAAATAACAAATTCTTTAAAAACAGAATTTACTACAGCTGATAAGGGAATAAATATAAAATCTGAATAGTCATACACACACACACACACACGTATATATGTTAAATAATTAACTATGTTATTGAAAACCTTCCCATGAAGAAAACTCCAAGGCCAGATGGCTTCACTGGTAAAGTTTTCCAAAAACTGTAAGGAAGAAATGTCGCAAATAAACAAGTTCTAGAGAACAGAAAAAGACAGAATGAATCACAACTTTTCTATGAGGCCAGAATAATCTTGATATCAAAATTTGCAAGGATATTACATGAAAATCACAAACCAATCTCTCTCTTGAACACAGATGCAAAATTCCTAAACCACATAACAGCAAGTCAAATCCAGCTATGTATAAAAACAGCATTAGATTATGACTAAGTGGAGTTTATTACAGAAATGTAAGGGTAGTATAATGTTTGAAAATCAGTTCATGTAATTTACCTCACTAACAGAGAAAAAAGGAGAAAAAAAAATGATATGGTCATTTCGGTAGATGCAGAAAAAGCATCTGATAATGTTGAGCAGGAAGATGCAGCTTTCAATCCCCAGAGAGGATTCCCACCAAGTGGAGGACAGCAAAGATCGTAACAACGCCAACCACCAGAAGTAGGAGCCCACAAACCTCAGCCTACTCCACCTTCGATGGGTTGGAAGCCGCCAAGAAGGACTCAGCCTATAAGGCAGTGGTTGGAACAACGTTTTACTCACAGAAAGGAGAATATACGCAGCAAAATCAGTATCTGCAGAGTGTGCTGGTCTCCCATGGCCAGGATGCCCCTCTTGAGAGCCAGTGCAGGGCTATGGACTTCAGGCACCTCTCTCATGCTGCAGGTGGAGACCTCATTCCCTTCCCAAGGAGAAGGGGCAGATACACTGGTGGGGTTGTCCACGTGCCATGTGACACACATTTAAGAAATAAAAGGAAGTTCACTGTGTACCCAGAACAGGAATGGTTTCTTTAATAAGGAAGAAGAATCGAGGGCCAAGTGACAACTTGGAACCCTGCCTCCAGATAAGAGAATGTTCTAGGCCCAGAGCACTGTTGGGCAATCCAGGAGAGGGGCAGCAGGTCCAGCAATGACTGCTGCTTCAACAGATAAAATTCAATATTCATTCATGATATAAACTCTTAGCAACAAGAAATAAGAGGGAATTTTGTTGATCTGATGAGTATTTACAAAAACAAAACAAGATGTACAGCAAGTATACTACTTAGTGAATTATTGAAAGCTCTCTCCCTGAGACTGAGAATGAGACAATGATGTCCAATACTACCATTTATACTCAACACTGTACCAGAGATCCTAGTTAGTGCAATAAGGCAAGAAAAATTAAATGAAAAGAACTAGCAGGCTTCACGCAGGGCTTGATCCAGGGGCTCAAGAATGTTACCAAGGACCCAGTTTCTTTCAGTTTCTCCACTCTATCTTATGCAGTGTCAACTTCATTCAAACTTGGCTCTCACTGCAGTCTGAAAATGGTTGTCAATAGCTCCAACGGCTACATGCTTTCTCAGCCAAAGACAGAGTGAGAGAGAGAGAGAGAGAGTGAGAGAGAGAGAGGGAGATTGAGATGGAGATTGCACGAGACTTGAGATTTACTGTGACTGGGCTGACGTGGGACACATATTCGCCTCTTCAGAAGGCCTGGAAGGGAGCCTGCACTGATGCACTGATTAACTTAGCTTGATCACGCCGTCCACCCCTCAAATCTGGTGCTGCATCCAATGTCTCAGATCCACATGGATCCCCAAAGAGTTGTTGAGAAGAAGGTAATGCCGAGGTGCTAAACTTCCTCTGCTCACGGTGCCCTTAGTGCCTCAGTAATTTTCTCATGGTGCCTCTAGGTCAAAAGAAATACTCTACAGATCCTTTTTTATTGCTTTTATTATTAAGTAGTCAGGTCCAAACAACTTAATAATTGTAGTTCATGCAGCATTCAACAAACGTTACAGTGCTTCCCTTGCAAGTGTCAAATAGCTCACGGTGCTCCTGTGAGTTCTCTGTGGTGCCCCAGAGCACATCAGTGCAATTTGGGAACTATGGTAATAACGGCTGACGGGGAGGCAACCGCACATAGCCACTGACTTCCCAAGTCAACAATCATGAAAAACAAAACACACAATTATTCCAGAACAAACGACAGAAACTTTCCTAAAGGGGAAATTAAGGAAGCATAGTTGCAAACATCATTTACTGACATCACATTTTCAACATCCATTACCTTTAACAAGACCACAGAATATCGAGCCTGGATGGAGTTTAGGGAAGGGGCAGAAAAAAAGATAAATAAAAATTCAGCCTGTCCTGCTCCCCACTGAGCCAAGAGCTTTGAAAGAGGATGAGACTTCTTGTGCTTGCATTTGAAGCTCCAAGTCCTGGAGGCATGTCCTTGGCTGCCTTCTGCACGGGCTTCTAGTGCAGATCTAAGCTCTGAACCAAGATAATTAAACTATCTACTCTGCAGGTTTGCAGTCGCATCAAAGAACTGGATTAATGGCAAATAAGGATTTTCAGAGAGCAAAAACAGACAAAAATAAGAGAATGTTTAAGAGTTCTTATTTTATGGTTTTTAATACTAACGTTAAAAATTTACCTATAGCTAACTAGGGCAATCCTGCTTTCGGTGGATCTTTCTGTCACTTGCTAATACAACATCCTAGGTCTCTGCAAATCTGCCTGAAGGGGTTCTGAAGTTCACAAGGACTGTCTCACATGAGCTCCTTAACAAGTCTGGTCAGTTTTCACCATGAGGTTAGAGTCGATGAAGAGAATTAGTCATCGTGTATGGCTTTAGCCCCTTCTTGCTCCCTATGGCCCCCTGACTAGTTGGCACCTCACCTCCTGGGCACTGCCGGGTCCACTGGGCACAGCCAGGCATGCCAGGCCTACCAGGTACCACCACAGCTTATGTGTGTGACTGGACATTGCCATCACCTCCTTCAGATTCCATCAGGTCTACAGTATACAGCTATGCAATTTTCCATGAGAAGTGGCAGAGACTTAATCATTAAGATTATAGCACACTTCCCCTCCCCCACAGCTAACCACCATGTCAACAAGGCTCCAGTGTAATATCAGTGGATTACAATCAAGGGAGCTGCAAGACACAGACTCTATTTAAGAAGGAGCCCTTAGGGAAACCTAAAGACATCAGGGGAGGGAAAAATAACAGCAGAAACAAAACAAACAAAACAAAACACTGCACACAAAACCAAAAAACCCTAGAGGAGATAGAAGCCCCTGGCCCAGCTCCTGGCCAGACTGACACCTCACACTAAAAGCCTGATTAACCCAGTTCCTATTACCAGTTGGATCATATCTGGCTTTCCACAAAAAATAACAAGGCACGCTAAAAGGCAAGGCAAGGTGAAGACACCCATCTTACAAACGACACACACACACACACACACACACACAGAAACCTCTGCCCTTGTCCAGCTCCTCTTCCCAATGGCAGGGGGAAATCTCATGACCACTCAGGCTGTGTGCTGTGAAGGCAGAAAAGATGTGGAGCCTTGGGCTTCACAAGTTCCGGACCAGATGAGACTCCAGCTCTGGTGCAACGGTTAGGGGGAGGGGCTCTGAGTCTGAACACTGGCTCGGCTACTCAGCAGTCTTCTGCCTGGCTTAGCATTTCTACACTTCCTATTCCCCATCTGCAAAACGGTGCTTATCGTAACACCCCACTCACAGGGCTGTCACGACAGGTAAATGGAATGATACAAATGGGCACTTATAAGTGCACCAAGCGCTAAGCACAGCATAAGCACTCAAGTATTAGCTGCGATTATCCACAAAGGCTAACATCATCCAGGTATATAGATGTCCACCATGTCCCCTGTTCTCTTACAATTAACAATCTTTTATTTCATTTTGATGCATAGTGTAGGTAAATAACACAGAGCCGGGGAACTAATTTTCTAGCTGTAAAGAAGAAATATTATTTATTCTTTTCTAAATCCAACAATTTTCAGAGCACATTAATACATATAGTGTCTGCTGCTTCTAACAGGTTCTGATGCCTTCATTTCCTGGTGCTAAACTAAGAACCACTATCAGCAGTAGGTAGAGACTTAAATGATCAACAGTTCTCCATTAGAAGAAAAACTCAATTCTTAGAACAGCATGACTCAAAACTGATGGCTTTTTAGAGCAAATGTAGCCTGATCCTGAGAAGACAATTTCTAAATTTAAGGAATCTAAGTGAAATATCCTACTTGACTATTAGGTACTATAAATTGATGATTTAATTATGTTGTATTATAATTTCCATTTGTGAGTACTGGCTGTAGATTTGTGTTAAGTTGTTTGACATTCTACAGTTGACATTCAAATGGGGCCTGTGGCTGTGACTTTGGGGCAGGGAACACTACCTGCCACATGTCTTCCTTTCCACTAAAACCTCGTACCACTAACATTTAACATGTCTTACCTGCCTTAAATGACTCTCATTGGTTCCCATTTTGGTGCCTTTAATTCTTGATGAAATTAATTTCTTGCTATGCTGCTGTATCCAATTCTCAAAGACTACTCACAAAAGTGTGGTTCTGGTTATTTTGAATGTCAAAAGCATTCTCAAGAGTATGTCAAGCATACTCTTGACCTAGGAATTCCTATACATATATTCTCTCAGACACATAAAGACACACATACACAAACACATTTGTTGTAACACTTCTGTAATAACAAAAAACTAGAAGTGATATCAATACCTATTAGTAGGAGAAAAGCTAAATACATTATGAAATTTCCCAATGTCGGAATATTATGCAACCATTAAAAATATGATATACACATTATCTATACTTAAAACAAGATATATTTAAAAGCAGATTATTTATGCACTGATATGCAAACACATAAATATGCTAAAACTATACTGATGAAAAAATTAAGTTGCAGAAGAGCATGGTCTCAAACTCTGTTAAAAGAAAAAACAAAAACAAAAAAAACTGCACTGGCATACACATAGAGAATTTACGGAAAGATGCAAAAAACAAAAGTGTTAACAAGATTAATTCTGGGAAGCAGGGGAGGGTGAGGGGAGGGGTAAAGAGGGATTTACTTTTCATTCTTATAGCTTTTTGAGTTTGAATAACAACATTTACTTTATAAAAATAAATAAATGAACAGAATGATTTCACATGTATATTTCAGGTACACAGATAAACCACAAAATGGTATGTAAGTTATGATCACATTTCGTTTTTTAAAAACCGTATGTATTTTACATGTATTGATAAACACAGGCATGGCCTAATTGTGGAGCCATAGAACAATGTATTACTTTGGAATTAAAATATTATTTGAAAAAGTGTTAACTTGATAAGTGCCTCTTAAAATTTTATTTGTAACCATGCTTGCTAACACAAAATATCCAGTAAAATAACCCAGTCATTTCTCGGGCCAAGGGTATAATTTCCTGAGGTGCTATTATATTTATTAGTTCACATAATGCCATTCCTGAGAACTGCAGGACATCGTTAACAGAAATAAATCAATTGACGAAATAGGTAAAAATGGTACCTAATAAGTAATAGTTGCTATATTGCAGTGGGAATTTTAAAAAATCTTTAAAAAATTACTGAAGTATAACAGACATATATTAAAGTGAAAACTCACTTTAATATATGTCAGTGAATTATCCCAAAGTGAACACCTTTATGACTAGGTCAAGAAATAGAACATTACCACCACCCTAAAATCCCCCTCTTGGTCCCTCTCCATTTCTAAATCCTCCCTCCTCCTGAAAGATAATCAATATTCTGATTTTTATCACCATAGATTAGTTTTACCTATTTTTAACATTATATGGATGGAATAACAATGGTTAGTTCATTTGCATTGCTTGAATGGACATCTTACAATGTTACTTACGTATATGCTGCTATGAACATTCTTATACATGTCTTTTGGTGCATGTGCACACGTATATGCATTTCCACCAAGGAGTGGAATTAACTGGGTCATAAGGTATGACTCTGCTCAGTTTTAGTAGATAATACAAAATAGTTTTCTAATTTACCGGTATCAATTTACGCTCCTACCAGCAATACAGGGGTACCTATCGCTTCACATCCTCCCCACACCGTACTGCCAGGCTTTTCTATTTTAGCCATTCTGGTAGATTTGAAGTAACATTTCTTCATGGTTTTAATTTCCATTCTCCTGAAGGGTAGTGGTGTCAGCTTTTCATATCTTTATTGGCCATTTGGATATCCTCTTTTGTGAAGTTCAAGTCTCTTGCCCACTTTTCTTTTGGTTATCTATCTTTTTCTTATTGATCTGTAAGAGTTCTTCACATATTCTGGATATGAGCTCTTTGTTGGTTATACAGGTTGCAAATATTGCCTTTTACTCTGTGGCTTTCATTTTTACTCTCTAATTATTTCTCTGAGTGTTAGTAAGTTCTTAATTTGAATGTAGTCTATTTAATGTGATGTATCAATCATTCTCTTTTTAGATAGTGCTTTTTGTGTTCTGTTTAAGGAAACTTTGCCTATCCTAATACCCTAACAATAATCCTGTTTCATTTCCTGCAGGATTTAATGTTTAACACTCCGTATTTATATCTACGATCTACTTGAAATGGATTTTTGTGTATGGTATGAAGCAAGGGTGCGGTTTCATCTTTTACCGTATGGGTAGCCAACTGACTCAATACCATTTATCAAAGATGCCACCTGTCATAACACAAGAGTCCATATATGTATATGTATTAGTTGTGAAATATCTTTTCTAGTCTATTGGTCTTTTTACAATCCTTTTGCCAGGTCACACTCTTAATTACTTTGTTTTAAAATAAATCATGCTTCCTCCATACTTCTTTTTCTTCTTTAAGATTCTTTGCTATTCTCAGCCTTTTGCATTTCCATATAACTTTTACAATCAGCTTGTCAGTTTCATAAAAACCTGCTGGAATTTTTATTGGGTTTGTTTGAATATGTTCATTACATGAAACTCATTGAATTTAGGGAGAACTAACGTCTTTACAACACTGAGTTTTCCAATGCACACACATTTATTAGGGTCTTCTATGTTTTTAAGAATGTTTTATGGTTTTTCTATGTAGAGGTGTACATCTTTTATTAACCTTACTTGTAGGCATTTGATGCTTTTGAAACTATGTTATATGGTATCTTTAATTTTTTTCCTTTTTTCTAGGCCCTACTTACTGCTGCGTATGGAGAAATACAACTGATTTTTGTATACTGATTGTATACTCAGCCTTCTTGCTAATACTCTACTTAACTCTAAAAATTTACCTGAAGATCTTTTTGGATTTTCTTTGACCCAATCATATCACCTGTGAACAATGTCCTTTACTTTTTACTTTCCTATCCTTCTGTGTTTCATGTCTTTTTCTTGCCTTACTGGCAAGAACCTTCATCAAAATATTGATTGGACATTGACACTGGGCATGGTTATCTCACCCTGATCTTAGTGAGAAGGTTTTCATCAATAAATACAACGTTTGATATAAGTGTTTTTTAATAGGTCTTCTTTGTCAGATTAAGTAAATTTCCTTCTATTTCTAGTTTCCTGAGTTTGTTTTTTTTTTTTGAAATCACAAATGAATGCTGAATTTTATCAAATGCTTTTTTTTTGTATTTACTGAGTATCTTACAATTTTTATCTTTCAACCTGTTAATATGATGAATTCATTAACTGATAATATAATATTGAATAAGACTTGCATTCCCAGATTCTTTTAACAGTCATATGGCCTATTCCCTTTTGGACAAAGGCACCTGACAGTCCCTTTTGCAAAATCACCTGGGCCTCTCCAGTTCCTCTCCCTCCTTCTCTGTCTCTGTCTGTTTCTCTCATTCACCATTGCATTCCCCCCAAGATGGGGCTTAATACCCATGGTGGCATCGTAGGTGCTAGCACTTAATAGATACTAAACATTTGTTGATAGCATTTAGATGCTTTTATATTAATTAGACTGTATATATCATACATCACAGAACTCTGTTAGATCTTTTTCTTTTCAGTCCCATAACTGTTTATATCACATGTTAGGAAACAGCCCGGCACAATGAAGCGTATGTTTAGAATTCCTTTTAACAAAAGCATTTAAAATTAGTATATGAGTTAGGTACTATGTCTCTATGAGAACATTCTGCTTAGGATTTCTGGAGATTCTCTATTAAATTATTTAGATTTAGGAATAGGCTTTGGAATCTGAGAGACCTTGGTTCTACCCCTGCTCTAGGGCAGGAACACGCCTGGCACATACAAGGGACTGAGGAGGCCGGTGTGGTGGAAAGGAGTGAAGATGGGGCTGCAGGGGTAAGGCTGGAGAGCTGGGAGTGGGCGGAACTTGCAGACCTTGAAGCCCACTGTACGGAATTTGGATTGAATTTACTGAGAGGGGCAGCCATTGGAGGGCTTGAGCAAAGACCGTGAGCTGACTTGTTTTAACAGGGTAACTCTGACTGCTCCTACTGAAACAGGCCGGAGGGCGACAAAGGCAGAAGCAGGGGAAACCCCATGAGGGACAATGGTGACTTCAATGGTCCAGGCCAGTGATAATGGTAGCTTGGCCCAGATGGCAGCGGGGGAGCTGATGCAAAGTGGTCAAATTCTGGATGTATTTTGAAAGGAGAACATGTGAATTTTCTGAAAAGTTGAACAAGGGGTTTAAGAATGAGGGGAGTCCAGATTAACTCCAAGGTTAACTCAAGCTTAACTCAGGCCTGAGCCTTTTAGGAGGATGGGATTATTGTTGTGTGAAATAAGAGATTAAGACCGCAGAAGGAGCAGGCTGGGGGAGGGGGATTGATACCAGAGGCTCAGTTTGGGGCAGTTTAAGGGTGCAGCCGTGTCTACTGGCCATCCAGATGGAGAGGCCAAGTAAGCCCAGAGTTCACGGATTAGGGCCAGGCTGGAAATATTTATTTGGGAGCCACTGGCCAAGAGATCAGAACCAAAGCCAAGGACACAGAGGAGATCACTTCGGGAAGGCATGCAGACCGAGAAGCAAAGATGTCCGTGGACTGACCCCTGGCACTTTAATATTCAGACACTGGAGAGAGGAAGATGAACAAGTCAGAGAGACTGAGAAGGAGTCGCTTGAAAAGTAGGAGGGAAACCAGGCCAGTGTGCCCTCGTAAAGGCCAAGTGCCGGAGGTCTTTCAGGGAGGACAGAGGATCAGCCGTGAGCTCTGCTGTCACAAGGACTGGGAACGAACCTCCGGCTCTCGCGATGCTGCAGCAGCTGTGTTGCTGAAGGGGCTACTGATGCAGAGGCGAGGGGGAAATTTCCGCCCCTGGGTGAAGGAGAGGCTGCGAGGTTCAGTACACACGTAGTGGGGCCGGTTAAGGAGAAAACCAGAAGAAAAGGCAAAAACACAAAACAGTAAGCAATACGGAAGAATATCCTAATAAACCTGTAGAAGTCTGGAATGAGGTCCTAAGTCTCCTTCCCCGGGGAGTGACTTCAATCTTTAGAGACGCTCCATAAACAATAGAATGCTTTGCACCTGGGAGTGGGGTAGGGCACTCCTGCTGGATAATGTTAAATTTCATCCCGTTATCCAATGTGCAACTAAACTTGTTTACCAATCCCTCAGCAGAGTACAGACACACACACACACACCTCTGAGAACATTTTTGAACAGCACGGGAAAAAAACTTTAGATTTCAAGGAGAGTATTTTTTCTTTTTTTCACTGTTTCATAAACAAAATGGGATAGGATATTCTCTTGCAAGTTTCATGACCAAGTTGGAAATAGAGACCTGAGGCAAAGCCTATGGCAGTGAATGTTCCAGACATGTATTAATACACAGTAAAGGACTAAAATGACCCAGGGTTTAGCAGGTCTGCTTCTGTACTAACACAAGTATTGAGACTGGAACATTCCACAAATTTAAATTCTAAAGTTTTGGCTTGATCCATAAATTACATACAAAGCAGCAAAACACTGACTTGCAAATATTAATTTTTTACAATATCCAGTTTGAAATCTTTTTCAATCTTAAAAAAATCATGAATTGTTAAGAATGACTGTACAAGAGATGTTGTTTCATTCTTTAAAAAATTCTAGGGGAATTCCCCGGCGGTCCAGTGGTTAAGGACTCCGTGCTCTCCCTGCCGAGGGCACGGGTTCAATCCCTGGTCAGGAAACTAAGATCCCGCAAGCCCCACGGTGCGGCCAAGTTAAAAAAAAAAAAAAAATTCTAGAGTTTGTATCCTAGGTGAGCATAACATTGAAAGAAGCCAACTAAAGTTCTCGTGCATACTTGGTTGCTTCCTTTATTAGAGATCATAACAGTCCTGGTCCTACCCGTACCCTGCTCCCCGGGGATGAAAAGGAGGGGTGGGGTGAGGTAAGCTGAGCTGCTGAGAAACAGGAACCAACTGTGGACAAAGGGGGAAAGGTGCTTAGTCATTCAAGGACGAGGCTCACCTAGGCGTCGCAGCACCCAGATTTGGTAAGCTCTGTTAGATACTGCTCCAGTTTTCACAACAAAACCAAATCTCTTAACCCTAAGTAACTTAACGGGTTTCTTTTTCTTAAGATCAGTGTAGTATTCATCTGGGCCTCACACATCGTGCTCTCCACGTCCACCCCACTAGGTGAGGGATCTTGGTAAAACAACATCTCTGAGCCTCAGTTTCCCAAAGAATGTTCCTGACATCATGATGTTATTATGAGGATCAAGTGAGATTTTCAGTGGTCAAGAGCCTAAAGCTCTTTGAACTATGATGACTGTAGTTTAAGAATAATCCATCAGCTTCCTAATTCTAATGATCTTTCAAGGGCTGAAAGAGGAGGCAGAAGTCCCCACATCGATGTGGTTTGGACTTTCGTGTCACGGATAACATACTTGGATAACATTAGAAGAGCCACGCAAAGGTACATGAAGCCTACGGCCCCTGGCCTAAGCCAGCAAACCCCTCCATATTCTTCAGGGCCCTGTGCAAACGGATGAGGCTCTACATGTTCCCTCTGGGTAATTAAAGACATTAGCCCTATTTTCTTCAACATACAAACACAGGCAACTATATCATCATTAACACTGATGGAAAGAATGTAAATGTTTTACGATGAAAACTGCACATATGTTCACTTACTTTGTTTTAAAACAGTAGTGAAATGGTATCTAACATAATGAAAAACAAAAGTAAAGTAAACAAAGAGAACAGGTGTTAGGGAGTCAATTAATGGGAGACACCACAGGTTTCATTATAGCATTTGTAACAAACTATATATTCTTATGAGAATTCCGCACCTTACACGTTCTGCTCTGACGCCTGCTTTGAACCAAACGAGACTTACCGAGCAGTTAAAATCAGACAATCACGGACTGAACACACCCCACCTGCCTGGCTCTCCCGACACCCTCCTGGCCATACCAGCCCGCACCTTTCTGAGAACGTGTTACCAGCGCACTGGAATTCTGTTCAGTAATTTACCAGAGGGAATCATGACCCCTCTGCGTCTCCAATTGCTCTTACCCCGTTCTCCTTTTCCATAGCATTTAATCCTCTTCTAACACGTTATACAATTTGCTTATTGTATTCGTTGCTTATTATTTGTCTCATTCCACTAGCGCTTAAGTTCTGCTGGGCAAGGATTTTTGTCTGTCTGGTTCCTTGGTGTCTCCAGCAACTTAGAACAGTGCCTGGCACGCAGAAGCAGATCAATAAATATTTGTCGAATGAATGAAAAAAAAAATGAATTCTTCTTAAGTGTCCCTCTTTAAAAAGATTAGACACTCTCCCTTGGTTCCAAGGTAGGTGTATAAGGTTAAATGGCATGTTTTGACATCTTTGGTTTAATATTTGATCTGTTTTATCTTACTTGGCGCACGGCACTGTCCAGTTTTCTAAAAACAATCCGGCAATATTTCCTGTACTGACCTTACCACACTGACCTTCTTGATACTGAAAGAACAATAATTCTTACGCCTTAAACCAGTAGTTGGCTCCACCTAGAAATCTTTCTATTTCACTATGATTTCTTTTGTTCTAAGACCTTTGTTAATGACTTGGATGACTTTTAAAAGGCATTCTTTCTCTGCTGACATTTCTTTGCGGAAAATTAATAGTACCTGTATCTATATTCTTTCCAAATTTTTTTCTTGGATAGTGTGACTAGACCCTTATCTTTTTATCATTATTCTTAGACATCCAGTTAATACATTGTTTATCTCAGTTTACTCTTTCAAATTCTTAATCATTACATCTTACGTGCATGTGCATCTATATAAAACTATCTTTATTCTTGTAGTAATGTCTTAGTTGAGACACAATTACTTCAAAACATTTTTACTTTTACCTTTAAAGCCGTTTTGGGGTAGGCTTTTGAGATTTCTTCCTACTCTGCAGTCATTTGTTTTTGCCTACAGATAGCCCTGGTTTGAAAAAGTAGGTTACAGGATGCTGCGAGTGGTGCATGTTTTTGAGATCTGGCCCTGCTGCTGGAGTTGCCTTCCATGACAACTGAAGCATCTTGTGCTACCTGAAAAAACGTTTCCTCCCCGACATCTGTATTTCTGCCAGTTCTTAATCTTTCTATTGGCTACTTTAAAATGTACACATTGAAGGCACAGTACCTTGACAGTCCCACCAATTAATTCTGTATCAGGTTGGCAATTTCTTTTGGTCCAAAAGGAGCTACCATAGTTATGAACTCTTGGCTCCATGTATTATATTAACATAAAAACTTTAAAATTATGTTTCAAAAGAATCTTTGTATTATGTTTGTGGGTTATGTTAGCAACAATAGGATGTTAGATTTTTTCTCCCCAACTCTTAGTTTTGCCCGTTAGAAGTATTCACTCTAGAAGATATATTCTTGACTTTTTCTGTCTCCGTAACTCCCAAGCTGTATTGTCATGTGTCCCCACTTTCATGGACAATCTAGATCCCTTTCTATTCCAGGGCTCCTAAATTCTAATTCAGAATTTAAGTTGTTTTCGGTGATGGATATCTTTCAACTTTTGACTGCTGTTTTCCTCCTTTTGGTCTAGTCATGTGAAAGACGCCTGCTCCCCAAATTAATCTTTTCTTCCTTGGCTCTCAGAATTCAGACGTACTAATACCACACGTAATGGTATAAAATGTGGTGGCTCATCCCTGGTAGCTCATTTTAAAAGGGCTGCCCCTTTTCCAGGTTTTTGCTTCCTATCGGGTTAAGTTCAGGTCAATTACTCTGAGACAAATTGTGCTCTCCTTCCATATCAGCTTCCAATCAGGACCCTCTTCTTATACCAGCCATCGATGGTAGTTATCTATCACAGAAGATATTTAAAAATATATATACGTTCCAGACATAGTCATCAACTATAACAGGAGTTATCAGCCATGGTCTCTATCATAAAAGAGTTTATAATGGAGCATGAGAGAGAAGACAGGGAACAACTGATTATGAAATAAAGATGATTAAAAACTTCGTTGTTGGAGACTAGAGAAGTCAATGAAGCAGATTAGGAGGGATGGGGATGGGGAGAAAAAGGATCTTCTGAAACATGAGAGAATGTCTCATGTTCATGGAACTGCTCAAGTAGAGAAGAGGGGATAGAGAAAGAATTACAAGTCATTCAAAATTTTGTACATCATGAGAAAACTTATAGAAATGCTGAATGTATAACAAAATGTTCACTAAAATATTTCTGCTCATAATTATTTTTCTGAATGTTAACATTTCCTTTATGCTTTAGAACTCTGTCTTGGCAAAGCCCTGGATATGCTTTTATGTTTATTGAGTACAAGAGAATTTGAACGTGGGATTTGTAGTTACAATCTGGGTTGGAATCCCAGTCTAGACTATCATCAACTAGGTGACGGTAGCCTCTCTGATTCTGTCTCCACACATATGAGATGGAAATAATATCTATTAGTGCTGTAACAAAACTCAAATAAAACCATCGTGGTAGGTTACAAAGGCTCTACAAATTGTACATTCTCTATTATGTTGGTAAGTGTGCATCAGCATACGTAGGATATTTCCCTCCTTCCTTTTGTTCCTTTTTGCTCTCGAATCTAGACACAGTGGATACATGATTCGCCATTTTATTGTGGAAAGAAGCTTTCATTCTTCATCTGGAACGCGACAGCCATCACTCTCCAGTTAGATCTAAATGACTGAATTGCAAGGTGAACTGTGTTGGTGACTAACTCATTCTCCCTCACCTCCAGCACCCTCTTTTCCCGAGATCAAGCAATTTTCCTGTGTAATGAACTGTATCTGCTATCAAGTGGCCTGGAAATTAAGAGGTTAAGCTCGTTCCTTATTTGGTATCACGATGTCTTTTGCTGCTACACCACTGATCTATGTTTTCCTAGGCTGTGCAAAGGAAAACTGCAACAATGAATGGAACTACAGCACAAGTTTGTATGTGGGGAAGAGCTTCAATAGATTTTGAATTATCCAGGGGATGGTTTTCTAGCTAATGGGTCGTCCAACTCTTTGCACTTAGCGCTTTTGTCTGGTTGATAACATTTTGGTCAGTTCGATGCTGACCAGCAATGGAAGGGGAGTGGATGCAAACGAGGACAGGCTTTACAACCAACACTAACCCCCAAAGTGGACTGTAGTGGTTTGATTTACGTCCATAACATACCCAAAGTCTGGAGAAAATAAGTTCGAGGGAGGACAAAAATATAAGTAAACTAGGGAATAAGGAAAACAAAAATTCAGGCCGTATGTTCTCTTGATACACTAAGACTTCTATAGGTACAGAAAATAAAATAAAACAGGGAAGAACTAATCAGTTTATTCGACCGTCCCATGAGACTAATTATATTTTTCTCACATAGTCCATTTTTTTTATCTTTTTCTGTTAGCAAACAATTTCTGAGTGATTTCTTCTATTCACCATTTCTGCTATTTATAAGGTTTCTGCTGAGCACTGGATGTTTTATATTCATATATTACTTTTTGGCATTTACTAAATATGTCACCGGTTAGCTAATAAAAATATCTGCCAGAAAATCTTTCATATCATTATAACAGTATTTGAAAGACCGTAACAGGTACATCAGTGACTTTACCAATCAAAAGCACATATCAGAAAGGCAGAATCAGGAAATTAGTTGAGCCACTAAAGAGAAAAGACACTTATTTAATGACTAATTAATTCAATGTATATAAAATGACTAAATTCCACAACTGCTTACATTAAAATAGTATTAATTGTTAGTTGTAAGTAACAGCAAAACGTGTTGAATACCGTTGACTCCAAATGTGCATGCGTTCCATACTATTTTAAATAGGAATCACTTTACCTATAACTAAAATATTGCTACTGAAGGTAAAACAACATAATTCTCTAAAGTTACACAGCAAAAATGTAAAACAATATCAAAGTTAGGAGTAAATAATAATTTTGTTATTTGTGGGAATTTTTAAAATGGTCTGTAGGGACACTTTATAAAGTAACCTAGAAGGAAAAATGTGACTAAATTCAATTGCATTTGACAGTTGGCTGAAATCCTGGCAGATAATTTCAGAGACAAAACTGGTCGTAAAACCAAAGCCAGTCCTTTGCGAAAACCTTCAGAAATAAAAAGCAAATACTTTTCAAAAGTTTATCAGGGTGGTTTTGACATAACAGTCAAGTATTTGATATACCTTTTTAGTTCAGACCTCTTTTTACTTTGTCTTTTGCATCTATTTTGTTTTTGACATTTTCGTTGTTTAAAGGCACTTCCATCAGAGGGTGAGCAAGAGAAAGGAAAGGAATTAAAAATAACTCAGTATATGTTACTGAAATGAGTTAATACTACAGAGGTTCAAATAAAATACAAAGGAGCTAATTATTCAAAACTCATTAATACTTGGCTTTAGGAAGAATCTTTTATAATGATATAGGTTTGTACAGTAAAACTTCAAAATTCGATGTCTTAACAGTTTTCAAAATAACGTCCACACACATGATCTCATGTCATACTCACCAAGACCCTGTGAATATGTAGGGAATTTTGGTTTATGTAGGGAAATTAGGCTTAATCCTACAGAGAAGGAACTCGGGCTCGAGGAAGTGAGGTGACTTGCCCAAGGTTATGCCTACAGTTAACTACTGAGTGTGGACTCTCAAATCTCATTCATTTACTCATTCACTCGTTCATCCATCTTTTGCTAACTGTTCTTCCTTCCCTAAGTTCCCTTTGCTGGATGAAGGCAATCTTGACAGAGAAAGAAAAATCACCTGAGTTAAGAATTCGCCATAGAAATTCAGCAAAATGGGAAACTGGCCAGAGTTGTACAGTCTGGATGTGGATCAAAAGTAAAAATATTGGCTAACAGTGATTTGCAGTTCTGTCAGACCATGCTATGCCTATGGCTAAGAGCTGGCTGTATCTCTACCCTACAGCTTTTAATGGAATCACTTTATCATGATTTTGAGTATCGTCATCTTTCTAGCTTACACACAGCCGTGTGTGTGTATAATTGTGTGTATGAAATAAATGGTAGCTAACTACTCACGCTGTCCTTTATCATGCCATTTTATCTGACTTTAATTTTACTTTTTATCTTTGAGAGTTTTTCAGATCGGCTGCTTCATTCTTTTTAAGTGATGGCATAGTATTCCTAGGAATTCCTTTGGACTACGCTCTAATTTATTTGATAGTCAAGTATACTTTTTCAAGTATTCCAAAATTGCTAACCTTTGCTAGCATAGAAAAGGGATACTTGCAGTTAACTGATTATTTCATAAGAGCAAGTGAGAATGTGAAACTCAAAAAAATTCTAAATACTGTTATTTTACATTTATTTAAAAATCCAGTGATAAGCTTAATTAGAATCTAAAATACAAAGTGTTCTTTCACTAATAAGTGAATTTTAAATAAACAAATGAATAAACATACACATATTTTAAAAACACTAGGTATGAAAGGGCTTGAATAGGTCTCAAGGTCCAGGGCTGGAATTATTAATGGTTTAATCCAGTATGGAATTTACTATATAGTCAAATATGTTCTTCCTTAGTCCATTTAAGTGTCTTCCTATATACATATTCTAAAACACAGAGTGATTCGTATGTTTCCAATCGGTGTGAATAAGCTACCAATTTTCAAAAATTTTTAGTCTTGGTGAGACAAATTCTTATATATTTCTAGTGGCATCATATGTTCGTACAACCCTTTTCAAAAGCATGCTGACAATAGGTTTAAAAAGATACAACCGTGTTCATTCCCATTGACTAAATAATTCCAGTTTTGAGAATATTTCCCTAGGAAATGATCAAAAACCATACAATAGTGTCCATTCTTCACAAAACAAAAAAACTGGAAATAATGTAAATGTTCAACAATATATAACTGGTTTAGTAAGTTATTGTGTATCAATTTCAGGAATGTTATGGTTAAGTAAAAAAAAAAAAAAAAAATTCAAGCATAAAGGTTCTGTGCCTACCTGGGAAAATGTGTTTGTTAAATGAAAACAGTATACTACTACTAAATTATACACGGTTCTTATATATGAATACGGCAAAAACCAGGCATTATTATAACTGTATAAACTACATGTGAAAAGTGAATAATCCCAACATTGGGGCAGGAGTAGGGATGCCTGCTTTCACCCTAAGCCTTGTGTAATAGACCTCCCCTGTGTCCATCCCACCCTCGTGCACAGCAGAAGGTCTGCAAAGAAAATGAATCAGATGCGAGAGAGATGCAGAGGTGGGAAAGGGGGGGACACTGCCTGCAGATCTACAGGTGCTCCCGCTCCTCCCTCCTGAGACCTGGCTGCTCTCCTACTCTCGGACTCCATGGCAAAAACCCCACACACTTACAGCCTTATTAAAAATCCCTCTCTTTTTTGCTTGGGCCACTTTGAATTGGTGTCTGCCACAGACAAACCAGAAAACGAAACAAAGAGAGTTTTTATATTCCTTTCGTAATTTTTAACCTGTATTTTTAAAAAGCGCCACACGTCATCTAACTGCATTGCAAACAGTGTTACTCATACTAGGGAAGTAAGTTCACTTACTGTGTGGATAGATTTTCCATAGATAATATAGTTAATGTGAGCCAACAGTATCTCTAGACAATATAACAACTATTCCAGCTAACGTTAAACAAACAACATGTTAATATCATCTCCTCTTTCTGCCTTTTAATTAGAATCATTCCACCTACACCTGAAGTGACATTTTCAGGGATAAAAATCATCTTATCTTTTAGCCTGAACAGAAAGGCACCGTGTAGGAATTCTAGTGGATTATGTTCTTAATATTGGACTCTGATCTTTGCCCAAGAATTTACTTTTGTTGTATTATCATTTACTGTTTGCCATGCGCCAGGCACCATGTAAAACTTCACATACAGTATCTCATTTGCTCTTCACAAAACCCCTCCACCAGAATGATTCACAAATGGCAGGAACTTTCACTCTTTTTCATAATTAACTGAATGGACTTCCCATTAGACAGGCATTGCTTTAGGTATCAGAAATACAAAGATGAAAAGCTCAGGCTAGGAGGAGAGAGATGTCAATCACCCAGTAAAGGTAGTAAATGCTACAACAGTGGTAGGTAGGAAGTGCTCTGAAGGGTGTGAGGGAATTACTAGCTATGTGGGGCTGGTTGCTCAATTCCCACGAATTCTGATACAACTGGAAAATTGCTGAGAGAATGTGCAATCTAGGGAAAGAAAACTATCCTGCCTCCCTGGAAATACGTAAGGTAATCCGGAAGACAGCAGAATCTGAACAGGGAGGATGTTAGCTTTTGTGCATTAGGCTGTAGTAAACATAATACTGGGGGAAAAAAGCAAGTGTTAAAAGACACACTGCAGACCCTTTTTTAAAATATTCATTCATTTAGTATACAATTTTGAGGGCCTGCCATGTACTAATGCAGTACTAGGAGCTAGTAAGAGCACTGTAAGAATGTATAAACTGAAACAACTCTATTAATAATGTAAATACTCAATACTAATTATGCTTAACATTGCTTTTCACAGCAGTATTACACTACTTGCTAATAAAGTCTGGAAATGTTATCTTTCACCTGCGCTTCACTTGGATTGTCACAGCTCGTGTTCGTATTGCTCTTACTTGCTGAGTTATTCCTTAGTGAACGATCATTCCAGAGGAAAACACCTTTAAAGCTCCCTTGACGCTTGCTGTTCCGCTCATGGGCTCCCCATCCCTCGCCCCCAGAACACTAATCAACACATATAACGTGGACACCGTTGATTTTACAAAAACCGTTCCATGGCTTACAATTCGTCAGTATAAGGTCCCCAAACCTTAGCATCTTCGCGGGATCTGGTTCCTGCCTACCCACCTCTGCAGCCTCTTCTGGAACATGTGGGTTTTTATTTGCTGCAGTTCTTCTATCGGATTTGCCACCTCCTCACACCCCGCACCGCTCCCCCATCCCCTGCTCCAAAGCACAAGACCTTCATCCGGAGACTTCTGTTGTGACTTCTGCCTTTAGCACTCTTCCCTCCTCCTCCGGACAAATTCCATCACTTCTTCAAGAAAGACTTCCTTGACTCCAGGTTACTTCAGATGTCTCTCCTATGTGTACTATACCAACCCGACACTTGTGTAACAGGCTCTTTGTCAGTTTGTTTCTTCCACAGACCTGTGAGCTGCTTGAGGTTAGGGACTGTATTAGGCATTTCTAGCCCCACACAGTGCCTGTCACATTAGAATGCTAGAATATTAGGTGAATAAATGAACCAATGAATTATTATTAGAACTTCTATGTGGCACAATGTTAAATGTTATATAAAAAGTAATGACCACTTAGCAAAAGGCTTTAAAGCTGCTTATCAATTAAAGATGAACAAATTAATCGATACAAACATGTTTCTCAATCACGAAACTTAGAGCTTGCATACTCTGGTAGGCAGAATAGTGGCCCCCAAAGATGTCTATGGCCTAATCCCCGAGGCATAGACTGTGTGTTATGTTAGGTCATATGGCAAAGGGAAATTAAGGCTGCCGATGGGATTAAGCTCACTAATCATTATCAGCTGACATTTGGAAGATAACTGGAATGATCCAGGTGGACCTAATTTAACCACAAAAGCCCTCAGACGTGGAAGAGCTGGGCAGAAATAGAGCTAGCAAGCTGGCAGCATGGGATGGGCTCTGCCCGGTGCTGCTGGCCTAGAAGATGGAGGAGGCCCAGGAGTCAAGGATGTGGGCGGCCTCAGAAGCTGGAAAAGGCCGGGAAACGGATTCTCCCCTCGAGCCTTCTGAAGAAACCCAATCCTGCCAAAACCTTCATTCCAGCTCAGCGAGACCCACTTTGGACTTCTGACATCCAGAACTGTAAGATAATACATCTGTGTTGTTTTAAGCCACCAAGTTGGTGGTAATTTTTTTATAGCAGCAACAGGAAACTAACACAATACCTACAACACATCGGACAAGGTTAACCTTGGCTCCATGTGACAGAAACCCTAAGACAATGGCGGCTGAAGGAAGACCGAAGTTTCCTCGTCTCTCTGTAACGGAGCTCTGGAGGCAGAAGCCGAACGCTGGTTATGCTCTGCCACACCGTCAAGGACTCGGGCTCCTTCGGTCTTGCTGCTGTGCCTTCCTTAACCTGAAGGCGCGCTCGTCAGCAGGTCTGGTCCCAGCCAGCAGGAAGAGGAGTTCTAAGGAACGGTGAACCGCTCCCTCCGGAGGGACCTCATCAGCCAGGGCACCACTCACATCTCACGGGCCAGGACTGACAGCACAGCAGCAGCGAGGTGCGCGCAACGGCCGTTCCAGGGGCCACGTGACAAGTGTGGCGGGTGCCATTATTAAAAGGGGAAGAAACCTATGGGGACAACCAGCCACCTCCACCTTAACACTGTAGTGCTGTGATGCCCTCCCACTCACGGTTTTAAGTATATAAAAGTAGTCTCTCCTACTTTTAGATCAACCAAGGCAGGGGCCCTCATTACAAAAACAGTAACTGAATAATTACGACGTCATAGACTCTGGCACATTCCTAAGCTTTGCCAGATTTTGCATGTACACATATTAGAACATGAGTATATGCTTGTCAGTGATGACATCACATTCAAACTCTAGTGTTGTAATCGATGGAAACAGAATTCTTGACTAATAAGAAATAAGGCACAGGGGTTAAGAATCCGCCTGCTAACGCAGGGGACACAGGTTCGATCCCTGGTCCTGGAAGATCCCACATGCCACGGAGCAACTAAGCCCGTGTGCCACAACTACTGAGCCCGTGTGCCACAACTACTGAGCCCTGTGCCACAACTACTGAGCCCGCGCGCCTAGAGCCCATGCTCCGCAACAGGAGAAGCCACCGCAGTGAGAAGCCCGCGCACCGCAACGAAGAGTAGCCCCCCATCTCAACTAGAGAAAGCCCGCGCGCAGAAACGAAGACCCAATGCAGCCAAAAATAAATAAAAATTTAAAAAATGCTTAATCATAAAAAAAAAAGAAGGCTAAAAACGTATTTTATTTCTAGATGTGTGCTACTCAGGGGCCTGACAGGAAGCAGATGGCATGCCCCAAGGGTAAATCGTAGAGAGTTTGATGAAGAGACTACTTACAAGGACGTGGGCAGGCTTTAGGGGAACCAATAAGAGATAAAGTACCCAAGGACTCACAGCAGGAGGAAACCATTACCCTCTCTAGGCCTGAAAGGACAAAGGGAAGGCGCAGTTTCTGGAACTTGCCAAGACCTGTAGCCCTGGGACAGGACTGTCTGACCCGAGCCACGGCCTTAGGTAGAGGAGCCAGGCGCCTGCCAAAAGCCACAGACAGGCAGGAGGGAGTGTGGGGGAAGGTGAAATTAATATCCTGACCTCTCTCTCTTTCCTTCCTCTGATCATCTGCCAATGCCTCCAAATGGGCTCAAATCAAATAGAAACCAAAGGGCAAAGGAGCCTGGGTGATGTGGTCCACAGGAATCAGCCTTTCAGAGCACAGAAAGGCAGAGACTGGACTTTGAGGGACAAAGGATAACCAGCATAATATGGAAAAGTATTTCACAGGGTGGGGATGATTCAAAAGGCCTTGAGCAAAAAGAAAAAGGGAATCGATCCAAATCAATCTGGGCAAGACCTGGGACAAAGAAAGATGGAGGAAGAGAACGATTAAAACATGAGAGAGCAGAGAGGGGCCCAGGTGTGATCTACTTATGTAAGTGGGATAAAGAGAGGGAGCGAAGAAAAACTGAGGTGTAAGATGAAAGAACTTCTGAAGGGCCCGACCAGGCGCCTTAAAGTTGTGGCTGTGTCTGAACACAGTGTGTTTCTCATTGCCAACTTTTCCACGTGAGTTTAACACCGTGGTGGGACATCTAAAAGCTGTTATTGACTGCAAATATTTTTAACATGTACACTGAAAGGATTGAATAGTGGCAGTGATTATAACTGAAGGTCTGTGGAATACAGAAGGCTAGGACTGTAGGTCAAAGAAATAGTAATACTCTGCAGCAGAACCAGTCGGCTGCTAAAAATAAGCCAAGATGCCAGAGAAAAGAAATGCATCGAGACAAAGGGGAAAAAACAGCAAAACAGAATATCAGAAACCTGATATCAGACCCCTGACACCACGGTAGATTCTTAAAATTCCCTCAAATCCAAAATATGCATGTTGCTTTCCTTCTCTCTAGCACAAATTACCTACCTATAGTTGTTAAGTATAAGAAAAAAAATGCTACTCAAGTTCACAAGTGATTTCAATAACAGAAACTGTAATGTATCTTCTGTTGAGGCAGCCTTTGAATGCAATCGTTTTAATCACTGTGATTTTAAGGAAAAGATCAGCTTTACTTTTTGGAGGTTCATTAACAGCCTTCAAACATCTATCTCTCTCTAGGTTTATTTATATTTAACATCTATGTTAGACATGTTCCTGAAAAACTGTCCCCCAGATTAGAAGCTCCATGGGTTAACATTTCATGGACTTATATTAAAAATAGGAGCCTTATTCCCCAGAGAGGGAAAAACAGTTTTGTGGTGCGATATATAATAAAATCACAGGGAGGTTTGGGGAAAACACCTGTCCCTATTATTACCTCCTGGGAGGCTTCATTGAAAAGCGCGTGTGGGTCCTCAGGACAACTGTTGGTTCTGTGCCACCCCGTAGCCTTGTTTCCTTCCTGATCTGGTGACACAGAATTTGGTGAACTGCCCTCTTGCAATGCATGGCGACCCATGTACACCCAGAGTCACTACTGAGCACGGACTGCGGGACCGCTCTCCAGGGGCTTCCCCATGCTGTCCTTTGATGGACAACATGTCTCAAGACTTTAAGATTAAAGCCTGACAAGTTAGCGAAGTCAACTTATTTCATGAAATACATATATTAACTTGCCGTGAAAATAACTGATTTCTTATTTTAACAAAGATTATAGAATCACATTATGTTCTACTTCTCAAATGTGTTCAGGAAGTGAGGTACGTGGAAATCACATGCTCCACGTGGAACACTGTGCAGTATGTACATTTTAAACTTAAAATAATTTTATGTCAAATTTTATCCTAGCTTATACATGAATCTTACATAAAATGCAAACAGCAGGTGCAAGGGGTTTATGAAAAATTTATAGAAAAAAACTCAATATTGAAAATATTCTACCCATTTACATTTTCCCTGTAAATTTAGAAAAGATCACAGTAATTCATTTTTAGCAGTCTACCTCTCCTTCAGCATGTGCAATCTCAGTGCTCCCTAGAGGCAGTGTTACCATTTCAGTGACATTAGAGCTAGGAGCACATATTGAATACATATTGTATAATGACACTACGATTACTAAAAACCAACAACAATACAGGACACATGCTAAACTCTAACTAGTATCCCCACCATGTTTGAATAAAGTAAGCCTAATTTTTTAAAAATTGAGGTATAATTAACTAAATAAACCTAAAGTTTAACACATTTATTTAGAAATTCCTTTTCTAAAGTTATTCTAAAGATTTTTTCCAATTCTTTAGTTACATGTAAGAGATAAGCAACCATCACATACGCATCAGGTTTAAAGCAGCAATTTATTTTGAGATTTACTTTTGCCTGCTTTCTTTCCAGTCTAGCGTTCAATAATTTTGGGAACATTACAGTAAATAAAGTGCAGTAACCACATATTAAATTTGTAATCTATGTCTAATTACTGTAGGATTTTACAAAATTGAAATTCTGTATTAGAAAATTTGGAACATCAATACTTCCTGTGCATATTTAAAAACCAGAAGTGATCGGGATTAATCATTTGGGAAAAATGACTATGGAGAATCTAAAATCAAGAGCAATTAGTCTCAAAATAAGGCAGAATATAAACGACAGAAAACGGCTTTCACATTCATGATTTCAACTGCTCCTAAGAACTAATGTGATGAAGGCAGATAAACAACCCTTACTTTATAGCCAAGAAGAGATTCAGAAAAAGTCAACGATACTAACTTTTAAAATAAATATTTACCTATCAAGCATCTGCTATGTGACTAGGTACTCTGCTAGGTGCTGAGGGCACAGAAATGAACAAGCAAAAACAAAACACAAAAAAGGTACCTGTCCGCAAGAAGTCGAATAGTCTGGCCCAAACTAACTAAACCAGTAACCACTAAAGTAAGGAAGATGACTTCCACTTGGCTTATCCCTTGACTTTGTCTCTCTGATTTCAAGGTAAGGATGAACACTGAAGAAACCTAGTCGGGGGATCAGGACAGGCACCTCAGAAAGACGTGTGACACTTCCTAAGTTTAAAAGTAAGTGAAATGTGCACTAGAGTTAGAAAGTTTTGTTTTGTTTTTTCCTTTCTGACTGGAAATTAGGGTAGCTGTAAAAAAGCTGTGCGTGTGTGTGTGTGCCTGTGTGCTGGGGCGGGGGGAGCGGGGAGATGCCAGCAAAGGATAAAGTCTATAAGCTGATCCAGAAGGAAACTGAAGAACATCACATAGCTCTTAAGAGGGCAGGGAAAAAGCACCACTTGAACCAAGCAAAGCACGACCATGGCTCTGGTTCTCACATGTACAAGATCAATTAACATGGTACTGAGGAAAGGCAGGGCTGCCTGTACTTAAGATGATCATTAAGACGGATGATTCTAGTTGTGGGCTTGAGGAAGGGAGCAGACATATAGACATAACGTATAGCAAAAGATATTTACAGTCACATTTCACGCACCAATAAATAATGCATTCACTTCTCAAAATGCCAAAGCAAACGTGGGAGAGAAAATTTTCATCTATATTCAGGATTAAACTTTCTAATTTTAAATTACCAGACTTCAGCTGTAAATTTATTTCAGTTGAAAGATTTGAAGAGATTATTAATGAATCTTCTAAAAGTCTGGAGAGTGTTTAGAAGATTAACATAATAAAAAAGTCTTGCCATAGGCACGGCAGAAATTATAGGCATGAATTTATTGAGCACCTACTGTGACAGCACTGTGCTAGGTGACTGGGTTATTTCTCATACTTCGTCACGCTCCGGTCTCCTCAATTTCTCTGTCATCTCTTACCGTTTTCACTTGGAACTGCACGATTCGAAGTGCAGCCCGGCTCATTTATTCCGTAAGGTTGGTCCCAAAGACATTTCCTCATTTGAAGGCGGGGAGGAGGGGAAAGCTAAGTCCCTACCGAGCACTTAAGACCTGACTTTCTTAGTATTTGTGGTGTTATCTACGTGGCCCTTCATAAGTCCCCGAACTTGTACAAAGACCTCAGAGAAGATCGCCACCGCTCTGCCCCCAAGACCGCCCCCGCCGGCCCTCGTTTCTTGCCGGAAGGTCATTCGCAGCCACAGCTGCCCGTCTAGGTACTAAACCGCGGCCTGTTGATAACCTCAGCTCTAAGTCTGGAGGCCTCGGATCTGGCCGGCCGGGGCCGGGGGCGGGGGCGGCCGAGGTGACAGCAGGTGAGAGCCCGGCGCGGAGGAGGAAGTGAGACAGGCCGGCGTGGGCATTACTCAGGCCGCGTTACCGCCGAGGTGGCTCGCAAGCGGAACTCCTCGCCCCTCCGTCGCTCCAGCTGGACTTCTATCTCGTTGAAGTCACTTCCCATCCCGGGTCGCGCGGGGGAAAACCGTGCGTCCGAGGAGGGGCAGAGAGTCAGACGTGCGGGGTCAGGTGGCCTCTCCCCGGGCACCGCGTGTCCCGAAGCAGGCCCTCGCCGCTCCCCGGACCTGCCTGTCCCCGATCCCGGGGCGTCCCCGGGCGGCCCGGGGTGCGTGAGCCCCCCGTGAGGAGGAGGGAGGACAGGTCGCTCCGGCCACTCCGGGGGCAGCTCCGAGGACACCGGATCCCGGGGAGAATCAGCCAGACCCGATCGTGCCCCTGGCGGCCGCGGCGGGTGTGGCCGGTTCAGAGCCTCCTACTTTACCTTTCTCACTCCGACGGCCAGTCGCCCTTCGGACCACGTCCGCACCGCTCCCCAGCGCCCCCGCCCCCAGCCCGCGACACCTGGGGGAAACTTCTCCCTCGCCCCTCAATGCAAACTCGGCCGCTCCCCCAGCGGCCGCAAACCGTCCTCTCCCTAGCAACAAGGTTCCGGCCGTAGAGCGAGCGGCTCTAGGTGTAAGGAAGGTGATGTCGTAAAGCCGCGAGTGTCGTAAACCAGGTGCGGTGGGGAGGGGGGAGGGGTGGAGGCGGAGGGGCGGGGGGGAAGGGGGAGGGAGGGAGGGGGAGGAGGTGACTCGAGCATTTAGACACAAGCGAGAGGATCATGGCGGATGGCCCCAGGTGTAAGCGCAGAAAGCAGGCGAACCCGCGGCGCAATAACGGTGAGTGGCGGAGGGGACCGGGGAGCGGCGGAGTCAGGGGGAGCCGGGCGGCCGGGGCGCCCCCGGGGGCGAGGGGGGCGAGCCGGGCTGGGGGCGGCCGGGCAGGGACGGGCCAAGTGGAGTGGGAAAGTAGAAAGTAGTGCTCTCTGCCCCCCTCCGGGCCGCCGCCTCGGGAGCCGCGCCGCGGCCGCCCGCTCTCCCTGAACCGTTATGTCTCTTACCTGGTCTCTCCGCCTAGCGGCTCCCGCCGCCCCTGCCGCCTCGCTGGACCGTTAGCCGCCGCCGCCGCCGCATCCCCGGCGCAGGCGGGCGGCCGGGACGCGGCGTCCACTTTTCTGGGCTCCGGGGGAGCGGCTGTTGCTTCTTTTCGCACTTTTCCCCACTCTTGTGCCCCTCGGCGCCCCCCTCCCCTCCTCCTCGGCGCCCTCGGCGTTTCGTCCCCGCGGCGCCGAGGCCCCGGAGCCGAGGAACTAACTTGTGACCGGCGCTGCCTGTGTAGAGTGGCTTCCGCGCGCCGCGGCCCCGCCGGCGCCGGCGCTCGGGCCCCGCGGCTCGGGCGGGCGGGCCGGGCTGCGGGCGGGCGGCGGCGGCGGGACGCGGCGGCCGCGGGCTGCGTGTCGTCCGTGCGCGCGTGTGCGCGGGCGGCGCGGAGCGCGCGGCGGGCGGACGGGCCGGGCCGGCGGCGGTAAAGTTGGGACCGGCCGGCGAGGCGCGCTCGGCGCGGGACGGGGCTTCGCGGCGCGGGGTGCGGATGCCTAAGCGCCCTTCCTCTCCCGCGCCCGCGGCCGCCGCCGCGCCCTGAGCGCGGTCCGCGTCCCGTGGGGAGCCGGCGGGCGGGGCGGGCGCAGAGCTGCGGCCGCGGGAGCCGCGGGGGGCGGCGGGTTTGCGGAGTTGTTACCTGGTCTCGGGACCGGTAAGCACCGCAGACAGGTCCCCGCCCGGGAGGACGCCTCCTCCGCGCCGGGATGGGGTGCCGAGCGTGCGCCTCCCTTGTGCTCTTTCGGTTTGGGGAAGTTGTTACCTGGGCCGGACGCGCGGGGCGTGAAGCC
This sequence comes from Balaenoptera physalus, assembly GCF_965194825.1. Classification (NCBI taxonomy): domain Eukaryota; kingdom Metazoa; phylum Chordata; class Mammalia; order Artiodactyla; family Balaenopteridae; genus Balaenoptera; species Balaenoptera physalus. The sequence goes on along the minus strand of NC_138883.1, from coordinate 177,008,399 downwards.
GGCGAACGGAGCTTGGACGGCGCTCCGGATCTCGGGTGGAAGGAGGGTGGGGGAGGGGCGGCCGGACCGACGGACGCGGGGCGCCGCTGCCTGCGCTGCGGGCCGCGGTGTTTACTGATGAGTGCCGTTGCGCCGGGGACGCACACCCGCCCTGCCTGGCGTGAGAGTTTAGAAAAATAACAATAATGACGAGAGAGCGAGCGCGAGCCCCGAACATGTGGTGGTGGTTTGCACAGTCGCCTTCTGCAGTTGGGAGAAACGGTGTAAGTTGACTGCATGTCTGCTTATCTCGGGCGCCGCTGTGCCCGCCCGCCCGCCCGCCCACCGCTCGGCAGCGAACGTCTGCTGGTGGGTATTGTCTGGACAGTTCCTGCGGCGACAGGGCCGAGGCTGGAGCGCGGCCCCCGCCCGCCCGGTACCTGTTTGGAGAATAATGGGCGGCAACGGCCCTGCCGCCGGCTGCGGCCGAGTCTATATAAGGAATTGCACGGACCTAACGGACCGAGGGGCTCGTGTGGGTTCCTGCGTTATTTTTAAAACGAGTTTCTGAGAGTCGGGAAATAAAGGCGCCTGAAATGGGATCGCCGTGTCCGCCAGAAAATGAGGAAATGCGGGTTTAAGTCAGAACTCCCCGGCTCTCGCCCCACCCCCACGCCCGGGCCCCCTTTCTCCCTCCCCTCTGGGATGCGAAACGCGAGGTTTTGTAACCTTTCCTGGCAATTTCAGATTTTGTGTGGGATTTCCTGTCTCGAAGCAGATACGAAGGTTTTAGGCGGTTTCAAGATGTTTCTTTCCAATCGTAAACGTAATTTTAATATATTCGAGTCGACATTAGAATCACCGCTTTCATGAACGATGTTAGTTATCCAAATACACATTTGCATTTTAAAGACCTCCGTTAGCTATGATCGATAACTAATATTGGGCGTCCTCATTGTGGAGAGATGACTTGTTACGGCCGCAGCGGAGCACAGGCTATTGCAATTTTAATTTCCTGTTTTAGCGTCAAATTGTGTGTGCTATATCGAGCTGTTGCTGCTGCGGCTTTATGAAAGGTAAGTTGGTTTGGAAAGGGCTGTTCGCGTTTTACCTTATTTAAAATGTTCGTCGCCAGAGAAAGGGGCTTTTCTTGTTGCTGACGACATGTGTGTGACATGTGAGTCTGAACCACCCAGCGTCTGTGCAGCTGCTGTAAACATGTTTACCTGAGCAGGAAAGGATGGATTTTCCTCCTAAAGATCCTGTGATACGAATATTACACCCATAAGGCATATCAACAGCTGACTTAGGGGGAAAAAGCGATCCCGAAAGGTACTTGAAATCAGCAGGAAAGAGAGCTGCTGGACGGCTGCAGCAAATGGCAACTTGCGCAGGTAGAAAAAGATGGTGTTTAGTTTTCCCCTGCGCGTGTCAGCCCCTCCAGTCTGCTGCTTTCATTCTCAAGGGAGCGATTTATTTACCGCGCTTGCTGTCAGTGTTTTTCCTTTGTGTTTACTATTAGAGAAACAGATTTGGGGCTGTTTAGCACAAAATGTCTCGTCTGCAGTGTGCATCACTCTGAGAAAACAAAAGGTGTTTCAGATAGCACTGTGCTACTACAGGTATCTTCCATTTTCATCAGTGTTGGCTCTGTCCTTGTATTTCTTTTTGTTCTCAGATGCATTTCATCCATTGCTGATTATTACAGCCACGCTATTCGATTAAGCCTCATGATTTGCAAATTAAAAATGAAGTTGTATGCCATTGTGTTGTGAAACCTCAGGATAGGTGCTGGTTAAGATTTCTTAGCAACGCAGTCATATTTAAGTTGCAGTTGTTTATTGGAGAGAATCGCTTGGAAAATGGTAACTCTTAAATCTTTTTAATGAAGGAATAAATGATGTATACAGTGGGAGATGGTCATAGAGATACTTTATGCTGTAATTTATATGTAAATAATTTTTTGTTCATTTTAGAATAAGGCATGCAGATTTTCTGCTAAGCCTTCAGTAAAACATTTAAATTTCCTTTCCGGAATATATCTGCAGAGTAGGATGTTAATGGGAGCATCAGGTAATGTAACTTGACAGGGGTAAAACAGTTGAGCAAGGTTTGGCCAAAGCCTGAAACCTTATGTAGTAACTCTATGGTGATGATGTTAGTGGCTTAAATTGATTTTTTTTTTCTTACCGTTTATAATGTAATGCTTTGTTTGCTGTATTTTAAAAATCTGCCTTCTCATTTTCCACTTATACTCTTTGTGGTTACTTATTTATTTGTCTGTTTGAGAAATGTACTCTAGCTGCTGATGACCAGATACTGATTAATTCACTCTAGATGGACTAACAGGTACATATCTTCTGTCATTTGCATTTCTACTTGCTGTCTTTGGAAACCACCAGTAGAGGATGCTAACAAAGATGATTATTGGTGTAGGATACCATGAATCTGTCCATCTCCTGTTGATTTGGGACCTCTGCTTTGATAGGGACCTTCCGTATAATTCCGGGTCTTACCCTCATTTCAAACTAGCCCTGGGTAAATTAGGCATAAGCATTTTCTAGTCTGCTAGGACTGGAAAGAAGTAGGATTGTTTTAGCTTGAACAGTTGTATAAATTTGGTCTTTTTAAATCTTGCAACTGAGATTGCTGTCAATTTAGTCTTGCTTTAGACCAGTTGTATTACTGCTTTTTTAAAGAAAGTTTTGTTTTATGTTGTTAGGTTTGGAGAAGAATATGTAATGATTGGTCCATATTTATTTTGCATTCTTACTATATTTTCTAATCTCCTTTTTCATTCATGGTAAGATCCCTGGAAATAAATATTTTTAGACATTAAAAAATGTAAATGCTTGAATATGGTAAGAAAATTGGAAATTAACTGATCGGTGATACTGTGTAATTATTTTTTCATAACTTACATAGACTTAAAACTATACATGGGTTGGCAGACAACTACTGAAGGAAGGTATTTACCAGCAGTCACTCAGATGTTAGCGATTTTTATCTTTTCCTTCCCCTTCTAATTAAGATTTAGAATCAGGTAGTGTATACATTTTAAATTTACCAATTGTAAATTAAGGAATGTAAATTTGTTTTGAAGTTTTAAATACATTTAAGAGTCTCTGCAGTTTACTAATTATTGTATGCTTGTATTCAAAGAATTCTTACTTTTCAACAAATATAAATTGGTACTGTAACTTGTATTGCATGAGATTTAATGTATTTAGTTATGTTTTTTTGGCCTGTGTCTATGTAATTATGTTAATGTTACTGTAAACTTTTAGAAGCCTTTCATTAGGTCAAATGTTAGAAGTATTTACTTCCCTAATTTTTTTTAATGGTATTTCTGTAAATGCACCAACACCAGTACCATAATGCAACAGTAATACTCTTTATATTGAAATAAGTAGGAATTATGTGAATTATCAGGTAAGCCTGTGTGAATTCTCATTTTAGGGTGTCATAGTTCTTCGAGAGAGAGAGAGAGTGTGTGTGTGTGTGTGTGTGTGTGTGTGTGTGTGTTTGTGTAAATATAGTTTTACATTTCCTGACACAGTTCTTGAGTGTGGTTTTCTAACTCCTAGAGCTCAGTAGTGAATAGGTTTGGTTACTATCAACTTATTTTTTTATGAACTGAGGAACTTTACCACAAAGCCATGACATATACAGTTGTAGCATGGAGCAAAACTTAAACTATCTTATAAATTGAAAGCACCAATCACTTGTTAAAATGACCCTAGTATAAAAGCATATGAAATATTTGGTTAGTACTTTTTTTCTTTCTTATATCCAGTGTTTTTGAAATGCCATACCCTATGTTTGCAATTTCAGTGACTTTGAAGCCTGTGGTGAGAAAGTTGTATCAAGTTGAGAATGATACATTTAAAATAACTTAATTGTTTCTCATAGTTGTGTTTTTTTCCCCTCCTTTTTTGGTTTCCCCTGTATAAATCACTTCTAAGCATGTGATTAGAGCCAGATGTAAACACAGATGCAATATCATGTGGAATTATATTGTTAGCTACTCTTAACTACCTGTAGTGAATTGCAGTGGAGGAGAAGAAAAGTCATGCAGATGTTGGAAGAAGATATGCATTGGTGTGCAAAAGTGCAGTGAGAGGTTAGAGGACTTGGTGAAATGGTAGAAATAGTATTTAGGACTGAAAAAGGTTTCTTAATCCTTGCAGTATGATCACTAATTTATGGGGAAATGTATGTTCATCTCTAATAGAGCTATAAGCTAAATAAAACAAAAGTTCATTGTTGAAAGAAAAGTAAAAATTTTTAAATTAGAAAGATACTCTGATTAGGAAATATAATAAAATGTATTTTTTAAAATACTTTTAAAAAGGCTGTATGTTGTGCCTGTAACTAGCTAAATGATCATTAAACTAGTTATATTAAAAGTAGAAAATAAATGGATATACACATAGTAGGAAAAGTTCTGTAGCAACCCTGGTTAAAATTAAATGTGATCTGTTATACAAGCATTGCTATAGGAAATAATCTTTCCTTTGGATGGGACAGTGGCTTTTTTTCTAAGTTTTTCCAGCTTTATTGAGATGTAATAGGCGTACAACATTGTGTAAGTTTAAGGTGTACAGTGTGATGATTTGATACATGTATATATTGCACGTTTGCCACGATAAGGTTAGTCAACACCCCCTTCACCTCACGTAATTACACTCTGTTGTCGCCATGGTGAGAACATTAAAACTACTCTCATAGCAGCTTTCACGTACAGCATACAGTTCTGTTAACTAGTGTCCTCATGCCGTGCATCAGTTCCCCGGAGTTTATTCGTGTTATAAGTGGAAGTTTGTACCCTTTGACAGACATCTCTATGGGACAGCGTTTGAAGAATTGTATCTGCAAAGGAAACATTCTTAGGACATCGATTTTACCAAATGCAGTTTTTCAGTATGCTGTGCACGTGATGGGGTGGGTTATGCTGCTTGTTAACCTGAAACGGAGTGTCTTGGAAGTATGGCAACATACTTAAATAGCACGGTGCTCTCTAATGAGTAAAGTTTGCCTGTGCATTGTGTTCAGAGAAAAAAATTTAGTGTTTTCAACTCACTTCATTAATTTTGTTAAAACGTATTTTGGAGTATATCATTTAGGTGTAGATAAATCCAAAGATTGCAGAAGGAACAGCCAAAAAAGCGGAATTCAAGTCCATGCTTGCGTTACAGCTATGAAACGTTTTATTAGATTCTTATTTTTCATTCTCTAAGAGGTTGTTTTCCTCTCGTTTATTTCATCAAACGTTTCCTTGTTATTTAATACAGGTGCTCTGTAGACATAGGGAATGCAGTTAATTGTCCATGTACACATTTTCTCCTACAGTCAACTCTATTCCTGGGACTTGATGTGCAGGGTTTGGGGTCTGCACTGTAGCTGTGGGTGGAAGACCTCATAGCAGGGCAGCCTGGAGGACCTTCATCCTCGCTTTTGCTGAAACAACTGCATCTGTGCTGGAATTATTAGGAACAGATGTTTCGTGACCTCTTAATTCCCACTCCCCTTCCCCCGCCCCTTCCCCATCCATATTTAAACTTCAGTGTGAATGAAGATAAATATGGGAATGATGTCAGTTTCTCATGTTTATTATTGTATTCTAAAAATATTGCAAGACATCTCTTTTCTCTTTTAAAATGTTCCAGTTTCAAAATTTTAGGTATATTCTAATTCCAGCTTTTAAGATATTTTAAATATTGTGATATCAATTTTCTTTTTATAAAATGTGACACCACTATTCTTTAGATACCTCAGTTACTCTTCATGGTCAGCAAGCCACAATATAGTCTAATTTCCCTTATTTTTAATGTCTTTATATCCATTTAATCTACAAATCTAATTGAATGCTTGGTTTTTTATTAAATGCTCAGGGTGACCAGTTTGTTGATTAAAAAATTCATCATTCTCTTGGAATCTTACATTTTTAATATGGAAGGGACTTTTAGGGAATCATCATTTTTAATCTGAAAATTGATACAGATAAGCTGCAATTTAGGGCCTTCAAGTAGAAACTCCATACGAGACTATAATATGTGTTTTGAGAAGGGGCAGTGGTGATGCGTGGAATAGTGGGTAGTAAAATCCTTAACGGAATACAGTGTCTGAACCTGGGCTCAAGTTAACGTCACTCTGACTTAGATACTTGCAAAGGCTCTCTGAACATCACTGTATCTCTAATGTTTTCTCCTTTCTACCCTAAAAAGCTAAGTTGCTATTCATTCCTATTGCTACATCACTTTTCTAAATCTCTTTTGATACTCTTGTTTTTTATTTATTTATTTTTGGTTGCAGGGGAGGGAATAGTTGGCGCAGAGAGAAAATAATTTCATATGAATAAAAATTAAGAAAATAGAAATTGCGGAGCTGGAGGGATTCGGGACAATCACCCAAATCCATTTTTTTCAGATAAACAAACAGATTCAAAGAGGTGAAAGGGCTTTGCCAAGTTCCTGTTACTAGTTTGCTTGGACCAGGTTACAGCTTCCAGGCTAGTAGCTTGGTATTCCGTTATTAGACCGTTTTATCTATGATGATAACAAGGAAGAACTAGAAGCTGCGAATTTTCAAATTTGTCATAGTAAAAACCAAATGCATTGTGTAGAATACTCAGTCACCTCATAAAGATGGATTTCTAATTATTGCCGTAAATCCATCCACTTTCACAGTTGAGGTGCCGGTATCACCTAAAACATTTCGGGTGCAGAGGGTTGGTGTGGTCTGCTTAGAGGCATGCTCCCGTTATTTGGATTGTAATTTTCCCTCTTCATTCCCTGCCTCAACTCCCATTCACCCTGTCCTCCCCAACCCTCACTGCCACCCAATCTCATGTGTTTTATATATGTCCTTGGCTATGTCTCTGTCCTTGTAAAATTATCTAGTTCTTTGTGTGTTTTGCATCTGTGTACCTGATATTTTGCTGTATATTTTACTTTCGCCACCCCGTGTTGTTCGAGATCTGTTCATGTTCTGTAAGTACATCTAGCTCATTGCTTCCAGCTGTGCAGTATTTCATGGTTTGTGTCAGCACTTACCAATTACTCATCAGTTCCCCTAATGAGGGATGCCTAGGTTGACTCCAACTCTTGGGTACAAATAATTCTGTAAAAAGCATCTTTTTACATGTTGCTAATGGCTGTGGAAGAGTTTCTCTGGGAACATACATCCAGGCATAGTATTGCTGAGTTATAGGTTAGTCACATGTTTAATATCACTAAATTCTGCCAGATTATTTCTAAAACGGCTACACCAATTTTTACCTTCACCAGTGTTACATAAAAATTCCTATTTTCTCACATTTTTGTCAGCTTTTGGTATTGTACAACATCTGCATTTGGCTAGTTTGACAGTTGTTAAATAGAATATTGTAGTTGCTTTAATATGTATTTTCTTGTTTACTAGCGAGGTTGATTATTTCTTCATATCCTTGCTGGCCATTTGAGTTTCCCTTTCCATGTCTGGCTTATTCATACTCTTTGCCCTTCTTTTTGGTTCGGTTACTACTTGTTGATTTCCTAGAATTTCTTGTGTATTTGAGATAGTAATCCCAGTCACCTGTTGACTTTGACTATGGTATGGAAATCCCTAATTTTAATATATTTACATCTGTCAAATTTTTGACTTTGTGGGTAGTAAGAAGTCCTTCCTAATCCATGAATTGCAAAGATATTTTCTTAGATTTTCTTCTAATAGTTTTGTAGTTTTACCTTTCATATTTAGGTCTCTGGTGAATCTGGAGTTCAATTTTTGAATATAGTGTTTCTTTCTGAAGGGGAGCAAACATAGTGGTTAAGGGTTTGAGTTGATCCTATAATTTGCTAGATGAGTCACCTTGGCCAAGTTACTTAGTCTCCGTATGCTTGAATTCTCCCATATGTAAAATGGGGATGGTAACCTTAGAGTTTATGAAGCACTGCGCTTAGCACAGTTTTAAGCATTCAATAAATATTTGTTTTATTTATATTATTAGATTATGTTTGTTTTAAATGCATCTTGCATCAGCTGACGCTTAATTCCTTATTCTCTTGTCCACAATTAACTTTAACTGACATACTGCCATCTAAAAGGATGTTGTTATAAAATTTGTCCATTGCTTCTATAGCTTTGACTTTAAACATTGCTTAGTTGTTCTGGCCTTAAGAACAAGGCTGTCTGTTAAATCAGTAATAGAATAGTAATATACACTGAAGCTTCATCTTATAGCTATTAGTATATGTTTTTTGGCTTGAGGAAGGCTGCCTTGAACTCTTTTTTAAAGAGCATTATATTGAGAGAGACCTCACCATATTACTTTATGTATAATATTGACCTGAACTTCAAGGGTAATGTCCCAGTGTTACTCTATTGCATAAAACAAAGAACCTTGACCTGGGGAGGGTAGATAGGGTTAGAGGGAGGCTCAAGAGGGAGGGGATAAGGGGATATATGTATACGTATAGCTGATTCACTTTGTTTACAGCAGAAACTAACACAACATTGTAAAGCAATTACACTCCAAAAAAAGATGAAAAAAAAATTGAGTAGCTTAATGAATGTGGCATCCACACCTTTTCATGGTTTCATTCATTTAGTTTGGAATATATCGAAGAAGACAGTTGTATGTCTTCCTAAGACATAGTGTGTTCTTGTGCTTATGGATCAAGGCAATCCTAAGACAAAAGTTAAAACGCTACCCTGTTTTGTGTGTGTGTTAATAAACTTTATTGAGGTATAATTTGCATTATACACTGAAGCTTCATCTTATAGCTATTTGTATATGTTTTTTAGCTTGAGGAAGGTTGTATGTATACACTAGTATGCATGTAACATTTTGGTGAGTGTTGACATGCCTGTGGCTACCAGTGTAACCACCACCACAGTCAAGATACAGAACGTTTCCTGCTTGTACCTCATCTCAGTCGGTCCTCCCTGCCTCTGCCCGAGCAACCACTGATCTGGTTTTGATCCGTAAAGGTGAGATTTACCGTTTTAGGGTTTCATATAAACAGAACCATACAGTATGTGCTGTCTGTGCTCTTTTGCTCAGCATAACGTTTTCATCGTGTTATTGCCTGTGTCAGTAGTGCATTCCTTCTGTGTTGCTCAGTAGTCTTCCAGCGTGTGATGGAATTGGTTCCTCTCTTCATCTACAATGGGCTTACTACAGGCAGACCTTGGACTTTGGTTCCAGACCACCACAATAAAATGAATATCACAATAAGGTGTGTCACATGAATTTTTTGGTTTCCCAGTGCATATAAAATGTTTACACTGTCCTGTACTCTGTTAAGTGTGCAATAGCATTGTCTTAAAAAACAGTGTGCATACCTTAATTAAAATACTTATTTGCTGAAACATGCTAACCATCATCTGATAACAGAAGGTTGCTCCAAACCTTCAAGTTGTTAAAAAAACAACAAAAAAACCCGCAGTGTCTGCGAAGTGCTGTAAAGTGAAGTGCCAGAAAACGAGGTATGCCTGCATTTGAGTTGTTTCTGGTTCTTTGCTGTAGAATAAAGCAGATATGAGTGTTCACATCCAATTTTTCCTGCAAATAAATGCTTACATTTCTTTTGGGTAGAATTGCTGGCTCATGTAGTAAGTGTTCGTTTAATTTGCAAGAAACTGCCAAACTTGTTTCTAAAGTGCTTGTAACATTTCACCTTTTACAGTGTATGAAAGTTCTAGTTGCTCCAGTCCTTGCAAACGTTTGTCCACGTTTTAAATTAGGCTATTCCATGGATGAAGAAGATGTGACACATAGATACAATGGAATATTACTCAGCCAGAGAAAGGAACGAAATTGAGTTATCTGTAGTGAGGGGGATGGACCTAGAGTCTGTCCTACAGAGTGAAGTAAGCCAGAAAGAGAAAAACAAATACTGTATGCTAACGCATATATGTGGAATCTAAAAGAAAAATGGTACTGATGAACCTAGGGGCAGGACAGGAATAAAGACACAGACGTAGAGAATGGACTTAAGGACATGGGGAGGGGGAGGGGTAAGCTGGGGCGAAGTGAGAGAGTGGCATGGACATATATACACTACCAAACGTAAAATAGATAGCTGGTGGGAAGCAGCCGCATAGCACAGGGAGATCTGCTCGGTGCTTTGTGACCACCTAGAGGGGTGGGATAAGGGAGGGTGGGAGGGAGGCTCAAGAGGGAGGGGATATGGGGATATACGTATGCATATAGCTGATTTACTTTGTTATACAGCAAAAACTAACACACCATCGTAAAACAATTATACTCCAATAAAGATGTTAAAAAAAATAAATAAATTAGGCAATTCCAGTAGGTGTGTAGTAGTATCCTTTTGGTTTTCATTTGGATTTCACTGATAACTAATGATGTTGGAGTAGCTTTTGATGTACTTAACGGCCATTTCTGTATTTTCTTTTGTGAAATATCTGTTCTAATCATTTATCTACTTTTAATTGGGTTGCTTGTCTTTTTACTATTGAGTTGCAAAAGTTCTTTTTATATTCTGGATCCAAGTTCTTTGTTGTATATAGATATTGAAAATATTTTCTCCCTTTCTGTGGCTTGTACCACATTTGATGAAGTCCAATTTATAATTTTATTCTTTTAGGCTTTGTGCTTTTTGAATTCTAGGAAATCTTTGCCCAGTTGAGGAAGATTTGCTGCTATGTTTTGTTTTGTTTTAAGTTTATAGCTTTAACATTTAGGTCTGTGATCCATTTCAGGTTAATTTTTGTCTCTACCTTGTTTTGATCTTCATCTGCAATCCTGCCTAATACAGCCTTGAATAGTTTGCAAGAGACAAAAACTTGATCTTACTCATCAAAATTCAGCATGAGAATTTCTATTTGAGGTTTTTAAGAATATTTTTCAGAACCTGACTAAGAACCAAAGCTCTTGATTGTAGAGGAACACAAATCCTGCTTTCCTGGTTTTATACATTTTTAAACTGAGCGCAGTTTCATTGTGTCTAGTCAGCGTTTTCAAGTTTTCTATGTCCTCAACACACTTTGACTTCATGGAGACGTTCAAGGCTAAAGTTTCCGGGAAAGATGCTTGAGAGAGAGTAGCCAGAGTTGAGCCGAGTGTGGATGTTCTCTTGGTGGTCTCTTACTCCTGTGTGGTGTCAGTGAGCTTAGCACTTCACTCTTACACTAGCCAGTTACTTCTCCTCCCTCTGGTCTGTCATGCAGGCTGCTGCCAAAATTATCTCTGTGGAAAAAGTCTGATTCAGTCACTACCCCAATTAAACCCCTTCCTTGGATCTTTATTAACTTACAGGACAAAACCAAGATCCTTCGCATGAGATCCCAGGCCCTGGTTTATGGTCCTGCCCTGCTGTTTCTTTCCTCTCTCTGGTGGCCCCTCCGACCTACAGATTTCTGGGTTTTTCTCCGTGTCTTTGGAGGTACTTTTGTTCCCTCTACCTGGTGCACACTTTTTTCCCCACTACCCCATACGTTTTGGTATGTTTTGAAAGGTGGACAGGAGTTCATCTCAGGTATTTCTTCGTCTAAAATGCTTTCCGTGATCCCTTTCCCATTGGTCAGAGAAAGTTAATTCCCTTCTGTTACACCTGTGGATCCATCGTTTATACTTGTCTTATTGTGCTTTTTCTGCTGTGTTACGGTGTTTCTGTGTCATCCTCCCTACCTGACCCTGGTTTCCCTTAGGACGGAGACTGTCTTCCTCACCCTGGCATGCCAGGGGTTGGTCGAGTGGTAGTAGTGACGTGGCAGGTACAGCACCTACTGCATTTACGCTGCTCTCCGCCTGCCAGGTGCTGTTCTGAGTGCTTTACATTTGACTAGCTCGTTTGATTCTCACGGTGATCCTGGTACGGTTTTTAGACCCTTTTTGTAGGTGAGCAAACAGGCAAAGAGATTAAGTGATTTACCCAAGTTCACACAGCTGATAAGCAGTAGAAGCGGGATTTGAATCCGTTTAGATCTATACTCCTAGCCGCTGCCCTTTCTTGCCTCTCAGTGAGCTGGCACATGGTGGGCATTCAGTGCTTGTTGAATGAAGGTGAACCCTGGGAGAAGAATTGTATTGCCCTGCTCCCCTGTGCCCCAAGGGTAACTTGAAAGGCTATTTAAAAATTTTATGTATTTTATAATATTTAAAAGTGTATACATCTGAGTTGGTTAATATTATTTTTACTCAATTGAGAGCTTTCTTCAGTTCATTCTTCTTGGACTGGTGTTTTTTGTTTTTTGTTTTTAATTATTTATTTATTTTTGGCTGTGTTGGGTCTTCGTTTCTGTGTGAGGGCTTTCTCTAGTTGCGGCAAGCGGGGGCCACTCTTCAGGCAGTGCGCGGGCCTTTCACTATCGCGGCCTCTCTTGTTGCGGAGCACAGGCTCCAGACGCGCAGGCTCAGTAGTTGTGGCTCACGGGCCCAGTTGCTCCACGGCATGTGGGATCTTCCCAGACCAGGGCTTGAACCCATGTCCCCTGCATTGGCAGGCAGGTTCTCAACCACTGTGCCACCAGGGAAGCCCATGATTTTTTATTTAAGTTAAAATCTTGCTTCCTACAAGTTTTTTCCCATAAAAGGTAACTTATACACCAAATAAGGCTACTTTCCTTTTACCGTGGCATAAATGGTTGATCTTGTTGATTTTTAGCTACATACTTTACCCCTTATATTGTTTAAGGAAAAAAATGTTTAGTTACTTTGAAGTTGATTACAGATATATTTATTTACTATTTATCTTTTTCATGTCCTAAAAAGTTTATATGTCACTGGACCAACTCCTATGTGATTCTTATTTTTAAGATAGTATTTTTCTATCTAACTTTTCTATTTATTTTTATCACCTATTCCTATTCCTTGAAAATTCTTTATAACTAACTTGTATCTTATTTTTGTTTGTAAAGCTCTCACTTTTTTATACTCCGTTTAGCTCTGTGTCTGGCTTGAACATTATAGATATTAATGCATAATTCCTTCTGATCTGGTATCCTTAGGTGCACTTATAGAAAGAGCATTGAACTGGAAGATAGAAGTCTTAGATTCTAATATTAAATCTGCCATTAATTGGCCTATGAAATTGGGAAAATAATTCAATTTATTTGGGCCCAAGTGTGTTCATCTGTAGAATGAACATGATGGATTACTGTGTGCAAGGCAGTGAGACTCTTAGGATGAAAGATACGGTATGTTGCCCTGAAGAGCTTCCAGTGTACTAGGGAAGAAACATAGGAAAACAAACCTTAAGAATTTAGTTTGGTAACTGATGTGATATTCTGTCCCACACGCATGGAGGGGATGGCCATGTCTTAAAAGATGTGTGTCGGTTGTCTTAGTGAAGATGTGGAAAATAATATTCCAGACAGGGTATTGTATGTGCAAAAGCATCTCTCTCTCTCTCTCTCTCTCTCTCTCTCCCTCTCTCTCTCTCTCTCTCTCTCTCTCTCTCTCTCTCTCTCTCTCTCTCACACACACACACACACACACACACACACACACACACACACACACACACACATTGTGGGACCTGCAAGTCATGTTTGGGCAAACTCTGTAGGGTGAGTGGAGGAATGGCTAGAGATGAGGCTAGAGAATTAGATGGGAAGCAAATGAAGAAGAGAAAGCTTTGTATTGCCATGATTGTTTTTTATCTTGGAAGTGATGGGGAATTGCCAAAGGTCTTGAAGCAGAGAGTGACAACGATTATATAATTCATCATCTTCTTTATGTATTAAATGTTAAATGATTAAAAATTCAAGAAGATGTATGCTTGCTTTACTAAAAGTGGGAAAAGTATAAAAGTAAACACTGATTTTTCCTGTGTTCCCGAGTTTTTGCTTGTATGCTATAACGCTAAGAGAGTCACATAGTAATTGCTCTGATGGTGTGGCCACCATCATGACTGTCACCACTACCGCTTCATCATCTATGAATAAAAGGCTTACTTCACTAGAAGCAGAAGTGGCCTTGGTTGGAGGTGATTGCTAAAATCTGTGCGCCAAGTTGGCTACTTTTGAGCTCTGCACTATTTTGAGGAATTTTGTATTTTTATTTTTTTCCTCTTTTCAAATCAGTAAATCACAACCCATGCACATGTGTCGTGGACTTACAGTCCTATGGAATAAGGTGGTTTTACTGCCATTAATTATGGTTCTCTAAAGATGTAAAATCCTCTGCGTTTATTATTACGAGACAGTTTTCTAGATTATTTCTGGCACTTCTTAATGGTCTGTGTAGAGCTCTATCTCGTGAACCTGTTATATGTACTTTGTCATCAGTTCTCTACCATAGATATTTAATAAAATAAGGTAGATGATGCTTGCCATTCTTTTGGCTGGCGTGATCCGATACCTGCTTGCCTGTGGTAGACGAGGCTGATAACTGAGCTGGCTCTTTTACTGTCTACGTGCAAATAACTAGGCATCTACAAAACTTTCATATTCCAAATAAAATAACACTTTGTTTACCTGAATGTTTCTGATTCAGAATAGCTGTAGGACTGGTGTGTGTTTTTCTTATTAAACAAACAAACAAAATTCAAGCTTCTTTGGGAAATTACACTGTATGCTACAGGATAGATGAAAACTAGTGCCTTTCTCTAGACCTAGTGCTGAGAAAGCACACTTTTTATCATGTTTCAACCACTAAGGTAATAATTCTTATGTAAAAAATACCATCTTATTTATATATGTTCTCTAAGTATTTCACATTGGACCTAATTTTATGTTAATTAAGGGGCTTTTGTGCTCTGTATGTTATAAACTGTCTTTTTAAATCAAAACTTAAAAACTTAACTAACCTCATCTTACTAGTATTCATTTGTACCTTTTGTACCTTATTTATATGTTTAACTTCCCATGTGTGACAACAATAAAACTTAGTGCCACGTGTGACGCTAGTAAACCTTAAGTGTCATGAGACGCGTTGTAACGTTAGCTCTTACCGTGGCAAGCTGGGTTCTTGAGGGAGGAGCATCCTCCTTTCATCCATAGCAGCCGAGTGTGGAGTTTTACTGTACTAACTTCAAAAATGGTTTATGGCCGGAAGGCAGACTTTGACAGTCTGTTCTTCGGAAGGACCTTAGGCATGTGGGGAGGGAAGCAAGGTGTCAGCTATTTTCAGGGTTCAGGGCCACACTAACCCCCACCTGTTCATGGTCACCTGCGTTGTGCAGAGCCTGGGGTTGCCACCTGTCCTTAGTGTATTGGGTTGAGGCAGCAGTCAGTTATCAGTCGTGGTCATACTTCCACCGTTATGTTCTCTGAGTTTCTGATCACTGTAGTCTCACAGGTAAGGAAGGTGGTTGCAGATGGAAGGTCTGAGATGTATGGATAGAAAACCCAGGAAATGATAAATAAAGGGTAGGTTTAGACAAACACTGTAAAGCTTGGGAGGAGGGTAAAATTATTGATAAGCTGTAGACCCTGGTAAGTTATGTATTCATGTTAAAATTTCTGAGATAGGAATAAAAATCTGGAAATAGTATGTGTATCTTCCAAACTAGTAGAGGAGGGAAATAGAATGAGAAAAAATACTTAATTTTTTAAAAAAAGACAAGGAAGAAGAAAAGAAACATAGAAAAGGGGATACAAGTAGAAAGCACAAAATAAGGTAGTAGTAATAAATGCAAATATATTAGAAATTAAATGCATATAAATTGGAAAAAATGCTCCTGTTAACGGAAACTGATTGTCAGATTGGTTAAAATAACAAAATCTAGTTATATGCTCTTTATAAGAAACATACCTTTAAAAAGGATATAAAAACTTGAAAATAAAAAGGATAAACATAAGACATGCCTGATAATACTTACTAAAGAAAGGTTGTGTTATGTGGCTATGTTAATATTGTGTAAAGTTGACTTTGGGAGAAAAAAACTATCCTAGAGAGTGAGGGTCACCAAATAATGATAAAAAGATAAAAGGAACGGTAATTTTAAATTGCTGTGTACCTGATAATATTCTTTCAAAATATATTAAGCAAACAATAGATAGGACTACAGAAAAAACAGGCAAATCCATCAGCATTGTAAGTTATTAAAAACAGTCTCCCTTACTAAAGAGAGATTTAAATTGATTTTTAATAAATTTAAAATAATTTCTCTGCTTATTAGTGTTGGAATAAGCAGAGAAAAATCAACAAAAATGTAGAAGATTTTAATAATAGTATTTACAAGCACATGGGGAACATTTTAAAAAACTGATAATATTCTGGTCAAATACAGCCAGTTTTAACAAATTTCAGTATATTGGCATCACTGCATTCTCTGTTTACAATGCCATTAACTATAAGTACATAACAATATATATATAACAATAATTATAACATAATTTCCCTGTATGTTTGGGAATTCAGGTGTATTATTTACAAAATAACTCTTGGGCCAAAGAAAAACTCAAAATATTTATAATTTAACAGTATAAAATACTATATATCAGAAGTTGTGTGATATAGCTAAAGTGGTGCTTTATGGAAACTTGTAGACTTTAATGCTTATTTACAGGACTAAAGGCTGAAAAATAATAACTGAATTCTTAAGAATTAGAAGAATAAAAGAGTACTCCTTCAAGTAACATAAAAAGGAAATAAATGCAAGTTAATGAAATAGAGAACAAAAGTAAATCAGAGAGGAAAACAGTGCAACTAAAAACAGATTATTTGAAAAGACTAACAGAATTGAAAACTGCCGGCAAGCTTAGTGAAGGGAAGAGAGAAGTCACAAAGCAGTATGCTTCCGGAATGAAGAAGGGAGTGTGCTCCCATAGCTGTCTTGGGAGTGGTCAGCTTTATGCTCCTGTAGTTGAAAGTTTAGATCAAAGGGACAAATCCCTAGAAAGACATAGCTCATATTGATTGGCTCAAGAAGGGATAGGAAATTGAATGGTCTTCAAACATAAAGGAAAAATACTCTCTCAAAAATACCAGCTCCACACAGGCTACTAGAAAATTCTACAAAATATCCAAGGGATAATAGTAAGATACTCATTAAGGAAACGTGATCATCAGTAACAGCATTGGTATTGCCAGTCAGTGGAGACAGGATGGCTCTTTCAAAAATTGGGGTAGTTGGTTGATTAAGTGGAAGAAAGTTGAGTTGGAGCAGCACCTCATAATATTTAGAGAAACCAACTGGGCTGGATTATAGATCTAAATCTGTAGGTAAGATAAAGGCATAGTTAAAGTAGAACCATACCACTTTCTAAAGATAACAGAGTAGAGTGTTTTAATGACTCTGAATAAATAAGGTAAAAATGCATACGTAGAGCAAAACATGAGCAAACATGACTACATCAAAATTAACAATTTCTTTTCACTAATAGGTATCTAAAGACAATAGGGATTAGTATTCACAAATAAAGATCTGCCACACAGTGGAATAAAGACAACAGAAAACTGGGCAAGGGATTTAAATGTGTACTTCATAAAAGAGTGAAGTCATTTGGCCAATAAGCATAGTATAAGATATTCAACCTCATGAGTAATCAGGGAAGTGCATATTAAAACCATATTATTAACCAAATGCCGCAATGAGAAGGCATTTCATTTCTCCTAGATTCTCAAAGATTAAAAGCCAAATGATATTTCTGTTCATGTAAATATGGAGCGACTGGAACACTTGCTAGAAAAAACACCCACTAGAAAAAAAATTTGGTGATATTAAATAAAGGTGCAGACGCACATACATTATGATCCAGTGTCTCCATTCCTAAGTATGTCTTAGGGAAACCTCTCTACAGACATACCAGGTGATGTGTCTAGTCCATACAGCACCGTTCATAACAACAAAACAAAACAAAAAACCCCTCAAATCCTCAGTAGGATGCGAAGTGGTATATTCATACGATGGAATGCTGTTCATGACTGAAAATGGATGAGTTATAGCTGTGCCCAACAACTCAGATCATCTGAGGAATGTACTGTTGGTACAAAACAAATCATAGAAAAACATGCAGCATGGTTGCACTCAGATAAAATTCAAGAACATGCAAAGTGAAGTAATATACTGTTTAAGGATACCAGTATACTACAACTCTAAAGGGGATGATAAATACAAAATTTTGGGATAAGTGAATAACATTACTTTGGGGAAGGACACAGAGTAAATATAAGAGGTAAGGGTAATTTTTTTTTTTCCCCCCAAACTGGATGGTGAATACTCATACGTATTGTATTACTCTTTATACCTTAAACTTATTTTATGGAAATGTTTTTTAGTATTTCCCATTAATAATTACTTATAAAATTAATCACTGACAATCAATATTTAATTGAAAATAATAACTGGAAACAGAAAAGTGAATCCTTTTGGATATCTTGAGTTTTTAATATGATCTTTGTATCTAATAGAGCATAATAGTTTCTAATGCTGGTTGTGAGGTACTCCAACATGTAGTCATTTATTTCAAGGGGTACAGATAACTTTAATTCTTTTACACTTTTCTAAGCACTGGATTTCCATAGTTTTCTACTTTCATATGTTTTCCACTTATTGACTGCATTTTAAGAAGTTTGAGAAAGGCCTTGCCTTACCTTATATTTTTCTAACTTAAAACATGTATGATGTCTTTTATTCCTGCGGTTGCATTTGTGGGTGCAAATTGCATTTGCATTCAGAATATTACCGTTTTGTTTTATTTATTTATAAAACACTTAATAGTTTTATGTGTCAGGCACTATTCTAGGCACTTAGAAAATATTAACTCATTTAATCTGTATTAAAATCCTGTGAGGAGGAGATTGTTATCCTCATTTTATAGCCAAGGACACAGAGACACAGAGAGGCTGTTGCCTACGGTCACACAGCTAATAAGTGGCGCCTGAAAGCCGGGCAGCTTGGCTCCAGCCCACTGAGCTGTGGAAGATCATGTGAAGTACATCTGCAAGGGAAACATGCCATCATTTTCAACACTGTTTAATAAATAGGGTATTGTTGCTGAAGGTTGCCACCATGTTATCAGACTATGAGACTATGTAATTCCCTTTCTTTTATCTAGAATGTGAAAAGTAACATGAGTAAATGATATATTTCCAGCCATTGCTTAAATTTACTCCTAAATGAAACTTGTGTCCATGTATTCATGAGATGAGAAGAGTGGATGGGTCAAAGTACCTGGTAGTCTAACTGCAGGTCTGACCACATGCACAAATGGTGGTAGTGACCTTTCTTTCTTTTTCTGAAGATGAGTTGATGGAGTCATAATCTAAAATAAGAAAGTTTAATGGTAGCATGTATAAATTTGGGACAGCAATATTTGATTCAGGGATGTTGACAGGATACTTTAGGGAAATTCTTATAATCAGATAGAGTTAAGACTGTGAATAGAGAGAATTGGGCAATTGTAAGTGATCTGTGAAGAAGCTAGTAGTAATATTTGGAAATAAGGCACCAGAGGTAAAGAGAGAAGAATCAGACAGATCCTTTAGAGCAATAGTTCTTTACCCACTGAGGGTCACACCCTTTTGAGAATCTGATATTAGCTTATAGAAATTCAAGGGTTTTATAACTCCATGTTCTTACTCAGTATAAATTCAAGGGTTTTATAACTCCATGTTCTTACTCTCTTCCCCTACCAAGCGCATCCTGCTTTGGGCACAAGATCTCTTTCTTTCAGACGTCAAAACACTTAGGGATACATTTTATGAATTGTAAACTTTTTCCTTTGGTACAGGCTTGAAACCATTTGGAGGATAAACTATAGCAAAAGTCTGATTTTTTTTTTAGAGTAAAAAGTCTGATTTTTGTTGAATGGAGCTGCAGCTAATCTTTAAGCCTTGTTCATAACATTTTAGTAATAGCGCTTAACATTCAGAAAGGAAAAATCACCTAACTTCTCGTTTTCAGTTTTATATAATTTTACAATCTGGCACTTGATGACTTACTTGCTGTTCTTGATATGAGACTAGACAGTATAACGTAACCAACATTTAATGATTGCCATCTGTGTTGTAGCCACTGTGCTAATTGCTAGGGATACAATGATGGATAGAGCTGTGGTCCTGCAGTTAAGAGAACTCACAGTCGACAATGGATAGAGTCACAAAAACAGATATTTGTAATACAGTACAGTCACTGTAATAAAGAGAAATGGAAAGAATGGCCAAAGAAAGCATTACTGGAAGAGATAATGTCTGAACTGAATATTAAAGGATCAGAGAGAGAGAATTAGCATTTGTGCATGTGTCTGTGTGTGTATGAGAACGGAGGTGGGGGGGAGGGGAATGGGAGAAAAGGAGTGAAGGCGTGTTGGTGAGAAGCAGCAGATGTGTTCTGGAAGTGCACGCAGGTGTGTGTGTTGGTAGGAGTATAAGTAAGGGACCGAGAGGGTGGAGAGCTATGGAACCAGATCACGGAAAGCTTTTTTATGCCATTTTTAGGAGCTTGAACTTCATCTCTCATTCTGTGCTTTGGGAAGCCGTCAAAGAGTTTTAAGCAGGGGCTGATTTGATTGCAGCCAAGCTGAATGGGTTACTCTGGTAGCTGTTATGGATGGTAAATTTGAAGAGAAAAAGCTTGGAGGCGGGGAGGCCAGGTAGTTGGCTTACTCAGAGCTGATGAGGACTTTAGGGCTGTGTTAACAGAAATGGGGAAGCGGGAACAGATTTCAGACTCTGTACGTTTGTTGTTGGTTAATAGTAAATTCAGTAGGCCTTGATGCTTGGAAATGGCGGGGCGGGTGGTGGGCAGGAGTAGATAAGATTGACTCCAGAGTTTCTCGCCAGGTGCTTGCGTGGATGGTGATGACACCGAACAGAGAGCGAACACGTGACGAGTAAGGACCAGTTGAGAAGCTAAGGGAGCGGGTTTGGGGCATTCTGAGTTTGGGGTCTGACAGGGCAGTCGGCGTTTTGAATCTGATGCTGTGGGACGTGGCTGAGGACCCTGGGCTGGGAGAACCAGCGTGTCAGAGGCCGTTGAAATCACGAGCCCCTGCGCGGAGCGCCCGTGCGCAGAGAACATAGAAGAGGGCAGGAGACGGGCTCTTGGGGAATCTCAGTGTTTCAGAGTCAAGCAGGGAAAGAGGAGCCCCACAAAGGAGAGAAGGAATCAACCGAGAACAAATGAAGTAATCAGTGAGCCCGCCTGAGGGTCCAGCTGAGACTGGAAATGTGAGCCACATTTTCAATAGAACAGATCCATATAGTTGTGATGCCCTCTCTAGCCTAAACCAGTGATGGAGATCAGAATGTAGCATGAATCCAGGACTGAGCTTTCACCAGGTTGGCACAGTGGAAAGCTGTGAGTTTGGGGAAACTCAGCAGTTTCCCCAAACTCAATAGTTGTGCTGGAGTTAGAGCAGTTGAGATGATCAGCTGTGGCAAATATCGCATGTTATGTGCTGTGCGTCGTTCTTTATGTGTATCAACTCATTTAACCCTCACAACAACCATCGTTGTCCCAGGAGAGTCTATAACGTCAGTTCCATGAGGACAGGAGTTGTATTCTCGGTGCCTGGCCTGCAGAATGTGCTCAGATACTCGTGGAATAAATGAGTGAACACGAAGTACATATCATCTTTCCCGTTTTACGGAGGTGGGAGCTGGGCGAGGAGAGGTTGAGAAGCTCATGCTCCTTAGGGACAGAGCTGGGAGGGAAGGAAGTGAGCCGAGACACGGAGCTGGTAGAGAGTGGAGGCGTTCTGGGACTGTCCAGGACGTGTGGTAGGGACCAAGTCCTGAGAGGCAGAGAGGAGGGATGGTCGGGGAGTTAGGTGTTGCAGGTGAAGGTGGGTTGTTCTGGGTGGTGACCAAGGGGCAGGTCTCTGGGGCGGAGTGGGGTGGGGTGGAGGACGTTCTCTGCAGGCATGTGGCTGGCGAGGAAGAGAGTGACCCCGTCCTCAGTGGGTGAGGTGCCCTTCTGTGCAGATGAGGGGCCGCAGGGGCTGGGGAGGTGAGTGCCATTTTCTTTCTTTGACTCCCAGCTTTTGGACATAGGGGTGCGAACTGGCTTGCTGAAGAGAGAGGGAGAGATTGGCTTCACTCCCTCCCGCATGTGGACAGTCCTGTTGGAAAGCTGCAAAAGTACTCAGAATAAAAATACAAAAGTTGTCAATTTTGCCTCATATTCCAGCCGTACTTAAGGTATGAATTCTAAATGTTGCGTTTCTCCCCTGCAAAAAAAACCCTACCTCGCTTTTTATAGTCGTAGGGCACATTTTTTGTGTTTGTAGCATCAGGGATTTTTGTTCGGTAGCTGTTGAGTCCACATCCCAAGAATGGCAGGAACAAAGCACACTTGCTCTTCGAATCCTCAGTCACTGCCCAGTGGATGGCCATTTGTTCCCAGTTCCCTGCCGGCCCTTTACCCTGCCCCTCCCCCAAGGCCCTTTTGAATGCTTCTGTTTCAAAAAGCTCTTGAGAGCTTTCTACATTACATGGTAGCACAGAAAAAAGTAAAATTTATTTTAGCACTGAATTATAGTTAACATTTTCAGTTGAACGTTTTCAGCATGTTTCAATAAACCTAAGCAATCAATTCTGGTTCATTTTAAAAAGATTATTCAACCTGATATTTCATCTGCTTTAAAAGGCTTTAAATTTATTTTCATAGCATTGTTATTTCTGTCCTGAATATTTCCCTTTAGAAAAATACAAAAACCCAGTAATTTATTATAGGATTGTGTTAAACCTAAATTTTTGTTATTTATTACATAATTTAAATCATAGCTTTTGATTTATAGGCTTTTTTTCATTTTGTGGTTGGACAGTTATGCCCGCCTATCCTTTTGTTTATTTATGTATGTGTGTGTCTTTCGACAGATGAGTAATAGCTCTTAGGAAATTCAGAGTTAAATCAAATATGCTATACCATATGTTTGTATAACAAAAAGGTTGGAGTACATGATTTCCAGAGGTGCCTTTTGGAGCAGATGTACCATGATTTTGTGGTTCTCTATGCTCGGCCTACTTTGGGTCTTAGTAAGCAGCAGCTGAAATACTGCTAAGCGACCTTTGACACAGAAGCCATGAGTGCCCCACGTATGATTTCACTTTCACCTCCTCTGTAAGCTTAAGTGCTTGTCAGACCAGATGTGCGCTCCGGTCTTTTACTGAACGTGTCTTGAGGAGGAGAACAGAGCTTGGAGCCAACTTGCCATAATTCCACCCCATTTATCTTTTTCTGTTAGGGAGGCTTGCTGGGGGATGGGGTGATGGTCCTTTCGGAGGAGGAAGTGCAAGCCAAGTGTAGGTGGGCTTGCTGTCCTCTCCTCTATACTTTCCATACACTAATGGAGAGCAGACCAGGGCTGCTGGTTGGTACTTGTGGTTCCCATTTGACCTAGGTACTTCTGTTTTATCATAAACACATTAAGGATACTGTACCAAGGCACTGTATTTGGGGGCATCTCCCTTTTCCCTTATCAGCAAACTAGATTAGATTGCCTCACGGTAGTTCATAGCATAAGAGGTTTTTCATGTGTTCAAGTATGTGTATAGTATATATAATAAAAGATTATATGTGTGTTTTTCTGCGAGGATTTTTGTAAGCCTGGTAATTATGCCAGTTTGTCAAGTCTTAAGTGTCAAATGCTTAAATATAAATATAGTTAAGTATTTAATTAGTATTTTAATTTTACAATAATGAAATTGAAAATTCTTGAATCTTATTCTTTTAAACTTTCTGATTTACGTTCTGATAATCTGTTTGAAAATTAAGAATATGCTTAGGCTCGCAAGACTTTCAGTAGCAGAAGCTATTACATCCTTATTGGTGATAGTTGATTAGAAGCTACGAACAGTCACTAATCGTTAAAATATAAGAAGGTTGTAGGGGGACCACATGACAAAAGAACTAGTTACCTTTACAGTTTGTTCGCTGTACCTCATACACTTTGTTTCAGAAGAAAAGCTCTGTTCAGTGCCTTGGGTGAAAAGGCTCTTCCTCCTTTTAGACAAGAATTGTGGGAGATTTCTTGCTAACTTGGACATTTCAGCTTGTTCAGGGCTATTTTGAACATGTTGAACCGTAGTCTCAGAATGGTTCAGAACTTAACTCATTTTTTCTTGTTTTGCTGAATCAGTTGTTTAGTGATTAAAGCTCTTTTAACAGACAATAAATATCGATTTGAAACTTAATGAAAACTGTTAACATAAAAGGAGATCTCTAATAATTTTGATATGAGAGAACATAGAAAATCAAAATATTTAATGATTTGTCTAGATAATAAGATTGGATTAGAAGAAAGCATTTTCTACCAGAAGAGGGTTTTTTTGATTTTAACATTTTGGAGTAGGGGAAGGAAGCTGAAGAGGTGGTTAAGCCCAGATTAACCACTGACGGGCTCAGTATCCAAGTCTGTAGCATCTCACTAAGCCATTTGTGTTTGCAGCATCTTTGTTGACGAGTCTCTTCATTCACAGGGCTCTGAAGTCGCTTCATTTAGTTAAGTCCGTTTAGCTGAAGATTAAAGCATACATTGCGATAGATGAAAACAGCTGTGGGGGGAATTGTGTTATTATTAAAGCTGCTTAAAACAGGAGCACTAATTTCCCTCGTCAGAATTGTGTGGTGGCAGGAAGGTAGACTAGCAACCTAGAATTAATTCTTTTTCTCTAAGTTCATCCAGTTCTTTGGCCAGTATGGTGAATATAGACCCTACATGCTCTAAGTTTTCCAGCTGCACGAAACTACTTTCCAGAAGCCTTGATGTTTCCCATAAAGCGGTAAAGACAAAAAACCCCAAATCCTAACACCTATTATGGGAGAGAAACCCTGATGGGGGTTATGTGACTCATCTTGACTAAGCAGAACACCGAGGGGACCAGTAGTCTAAAGGGAGGGAGATCAAAAGAGGAGGCTGTTAGCAGAGAAGCCTCAGTCCTGTATGAGAATCATTATCTTGTAAGGAAATCAGCTTCTCTAGATCTTAAGGAGGGTTTTGAAGATGCTGGGAGATCCTAGAAAACTTTTCTGTGCAGACTAACAGAAAAAGGTGAGAACATTTTCTTTTACTATCACTTTTGAAAAGGATTTGAAAAAGAGTGAGGGAAATGAAAGACAGATTTTTAAATTGGAAAGGTCCTTAAAGAAATCCAGCTGATTTGGTCATTTTATAAATAGCAATTTGTCTACCTATCTTTTTGAGAACCTCAGAAAGCTAGGTGGTTTGGTGTGTAGATCATAGAGCTAGTTTGAAGCCAAAACTACAATTTCCTCATTGGGTTTGGTTGGTAAAAAAGTGTGAACAGTCATTGTTAAAATGTGAGGAGGTTATAGGGGATCATATGACAAAAGGACTACTAGTTACCTTTACAGCTTGTCCACTGTTCCTTATACACTGTTTCAGAAGTAAAACTCTATTCATTGACTTGTGTGAAAGACTGACCTTTTTACAAACGTGCATTATGGGAAATGTCTTGCTAACTTGAGTACTTCAACTCCATTAGGGTTATTTCTAGGAACTGGATAGTTGTTTTTTGGGAGACAAAAGCGTATAAGAGTTGTTGATATATGGAAACCCTAGACCCAAAATAAAGGCAGAATTATATGAGTTTAGTACTTAAAATTTGAATGAAACAGCAACTTTTTGAGATGTTTTAACAGTTGCCCTTAACAATTTATCTTGAATTAGATGGATTTGGGACGATTAATATTTCTTTTAACAAAAAGTAAATATATAAACAGAACTTTCATGTATCCCTTTTCTTTTCTCTTTTGGAGGTGGATAAAGCATTTTAATGTTACTATCTATTATGTCTTGATTAGTCAAGGACAGACCACTTGTTGAAGAGAGGCATGAAATAGTAACTAACATAGAAAAAATCCTGTCAGAGAAAAGATAAATTTTTTCACTGTCTGTTAGTCTGGTTATTCTTTATTGTGTAAAAGGAACTTAATAAATCTTGTCAACTTACACATAAGTCCTATTTTCTGTCTTTCAGGTATAACCATACATGTTTAATGATGTCAATTATCAGGTCTGTCTTTCAGTATAGGTTACAGAATAAATAAATGTGTTATCAGACCTTTGAGTCTTAAATAATGTGAATATTCTTTGCATATTTTTCTGCACTGCCCATTTAATAGATGCACAAAATATTTTTCTACCCTAACACTGTACTTTTGCTCATTCAGCCCTTTCCTTGGAGTTAAGATTAGACAATATTTACAGAATTTTAAGAGTGTGATTTTTGAAAGGCCTCTAACTACTGAGGATTGTTTGAAGCTTTGATAAGTGAGATTTGGTGCTTTAAAAGAGAACTTTAAAAATTCTCAAAACACATGGAGGGTATTTATTCCAGTCCTAAGTAAAATGCAGTTCAGCTTTAGATAAGGAAGTTTTTGAGGTTTTAGTCGGGGTTTAGGAAACTCATTTTATTTCTACTCTAAAGTGATTATGAGGGCAGGTTTTTATTCCTTATAAAGTGCTAGAGAAAGAAAATGAATTGTGAAATGCCGATTTTAAAAAGGCAAATGTACTTCTTAGAGGAAGATCTCTCGCTCCCTCCCTCCCCCCATAACCTCCTCTTATTAAAATAAGATTCTTCTCTCATTTCTGTCAGTCTGAATGTAATAGAATCTCACTCATGAAGAGCTGAGGGTTCATTTGATTGAAAACATTCATGAGTTTTTTAACTTGTCCCCTCCACACGCATACACCACTTAACATAGGAAAGCGCCTTTTATAAAGTTTATAAAACTTTCATAAACAATTCAGATTACTCCATGATAGGTCTTTTAGTGGATATACCGGCTCCTCTTCTTGGACATATGTTATGAAAATTGTTTTCCTTATTATAAGTACCTGACATGAATGTTTGTATATCAAGTTGGTTTGACAGTGTATCCTGGGATAGAGTCCCAGGAGTGAAATTATTGGGCAAACCCTTTTCAGCCTCCTCATACATACTGCTAATGCTCTCTGCAGAAGGCTTCACCAGTTGACACTGTCCAGTATGAGTTACGGAATCCGCTTGAGAGGCTGGTGAGGACGTGTAGCACAGGGCACCAGGTGGCGTCTGGAAGCGTGGCTCCTAGTCTCTGTCCCGCCACGTGCTAATGCAGGTGTCTGGGCTAGTTACCTGAGCTGTGTGGGCCTCAGTTCCCTCACCGTAAACTTCGACGAATTCGAAGTGCTCTCCCAGCTCTAATTCTCATTCTATTACAAAACGGGTTTGAACACGGAGGATGAGTGCTGGCATCTGACCAGGTGATCTGTCTGGAAGGAAGGCAGGAGGAGTAGGGAGAATCAGATGTACCTGGAGGAGGGAGGGCACCGGGCCGAAGGAACAAGACGTGTGGTTCACTCTTCAGGTGGTTTAGCGGGAGAAGAAAAATAGGATCCAGTCTAATTACATCATGTAGACAACTTCTCTTGAGACAGAAGGATTTTCAAATAATTTTAAGTAGAGAATGAAAGTATAAGGAGACATGTACGTAACTTTTCAAAGGAAGTTGTGTCCTGTGTAGGTTGTAGGTTACAA
Organism: Balaenoptera physalus; assembly: GCF_965194825.1. Classification (NCBI taxonomy): domain Eukaryota; kingdom Metazoa; phylum Chordata; class Mammalia; order Artiodactyla; family Balaenopteridae; genus Balaenoptera; species Balaenoptera physalus. The sequence goes on along the minus strand of NC_138883.1, from coordinate 176,981,038 downwards.
AATGACTCAGTCGAAGCCAGAGAAAAAAGAGAGAATTTGTTAAAGATTCAGATATTCACCCAAAGGCCAACTATTTTCATATTTTTAGAGGAAATTATTCATTCTGTGATGAGAAAGGGGGCAAAAGTTGTGTGTGATGTCAGAGATGTAGGAAGAGGGGACCTGGACATAGAATAAGCCTGGTTATTTCTCTTTTCAAGAAGCAACTACCTTAACTCTGCCTATATTCAAAGAAGACTTAAGCTCTATTAATAATTGAGGCAACCAGACATCATTAACGGTGGTGAGAGAAACCCGACCCGTAGTCTGGCTGAGCTCATCCAGAGCCAGGACTCCCTAGCAGAGACTTCCGTAAACTGAACCTCGATGGCGCCGTCACCAGTGGAGAAGGGATTTCTTGAACCAGTTTAAGACATTTAATTATTAAATGGGCAAAAATAATGATAAAAATTAAAAGATTGATGAATGAGCATTTTGTAATGAGCTTCCTCAATAAAGAATAGCAAAAAATAGTTTGGTTTCTAATATCCCGTGATGAAAATTATTAGCTGATTTACTGGTCTGTTTTTAAATTGACACTTTTGGTCTGATTTATAAATTTGTAAATTAGAAAAATATAATTTACAGTGTTAAAAGTGTTTTCAAGTAGAAAAAAAAGCAGAAGTTCACTGAATAGTGATAGTTTTTAAACTTTGTTAGTCTTTGAGTTCACTATTTAGAGTTCCCTGATGGATTGTTAGCGGTAGAAATAGTGAGTTCATTGCTTGACTGAATAAATAATTCATATGGCACAAAAGCGGCTTTTTCTTTCTCCCCAGTTCCTTTCTCCCCCATTATTCGCTTTCTCTCTTTTAAAAGGATCCTTTACAGCCAAAGAGTAACTTTGTGTGAATGTGCAAGGGCTCGGGCACGGCTGCGGCCCCAGTGTTAGCCGCATAGCCGGGGTCACCAGAGAAAGGGAAGAATCTGTCTTAAATGTATACTCTCTAGTAGCGGCTAGAAAGGTGCAGAGTAGTTACGCCTTGTCGGAGCTACACATTGTCAGACCAGACCCGAGGTGAAGTTGCCTGGGGAATTTTCTTTAGCAAAACACGTTCTTCTTTCTGGCTTTAGTATCTTTCATAGTGTCTGCCTCAGGACAAAGTTGAATTTTAAAATTGAGTAAATCATTGCGTTCCTTCTAGTTTTTCAGAAACCTTTAAATTATGACTGTGACATTGTCAGAGTTAGTCTGGTAGAGCATGAGCATTTTTAATTCTTGACATGCCGTTTGAGAATTTTTTATTTTCTAAGAATTATGAAGATATTATTAAATATTTATGTGAAGTTCCATTTTTCTACCTTTTATTACAGTGCCAAAGTAGGAATTATGCCAGATTATTTTCTCTGCTATTTAAGTCATAAGAGACTCAATGTTTTATTGGATCAAAGCAGTTTCTCCCAGCCTGATAATCTCTTGGTCGGTGACACCACTGGAGATGGTGGTTATCTTTCATAAATCAACTGCATACTTATTTTTTGTAATAAATCAGTATCTGGATATCTTAAGAGATTATCTAAAAATATTTCTTCAAACTTGTGTGTATTCAACACATTTCATGATGTAATGATACTTTTTTTACATTTATGTGACAAATTTAAAGTAAGATATTAGACTGTAATCCAAACTTCCATCAACTGGAAATGTTTATCAGTTGATATTTTGCTGCTTCTGTAGTGTACTGATTCCTCACCAATGTTTATCCTTGAATAAGTTTTTAAGGAAGATAAAATACGTTTAGCGTAATTCAGTGTTATATATTTTATCCTGTGCTCTTCTTCATATGACAATAGTCCATAATGTGTAGGCTAATAAATCTGATTTAGATGCTGTATTTTGATATAACCAAACTTTGCCGTGTTACCTATTTGCCTTTTTCAAACTTCAAGCGATACCTTCTTACTTGCTTATTTTAGGACTTGGAGATTCGGTCAGTATTAACTGCATTCATAGATAGTCATTGTGATATTCACACATTGTGATTTGAAGTGCTGAACCATGTTGGGTTCTTTTGATCTAAATCAGGTGTGATCCTCAGTGATTCTTAAAGCTTAGGCTTTCCTGGGGTGTTTCGCAGTTCTGCTTCACTGGCCCCGGAGGCCAAACGCTTTGGGGTTTCGCTGGCCTGCTGCGCGCTGACGCTGGGTCGCTGAAGCGCGCTTCTGAGGAGGACGGAGCGCATCTCCCTGATCCGTTGCTGCGCACGGAGCAAACTCCCCTGAGGCTCCGGCTTAACGCGCCGTGACCGCTCGTCCCTCGTGCCCTTGAGGGCTGCCTGGCCGAGTCTTCTGCCGCTCGGGGTCGTGGTCGGGTGCTCGAAGGACGGCCGGGACGCAGGCTGCGGCGGGGGCGGCTTCTCTGGCGGGCTGCTCGGGCGTCTCCCAGGTCGTTAGCTGGCTGTCAGGGAGGAGGCGCCGGAAGCTGAAGGCCCAGATTCCGGAGCCACTCCTGCGCGTGCCGTCGGCCGGAAGAGGTCGCGAGGCCAGCTCAGGTCAGGGGGGCGGGGTGGTCGCACTGCCGGACGGGGCGTCGGTGCTGTGGCGGCGCGGCGCGGCGCGGCGGCCTGTGCTCTCGCAGCCGTCTTCGGGAGCCTTTGAGCCTTTCGCGGGACGCAGGCGGTCGTCGTTACCACGTGTCACAAGCTGGCGTCCCCCCCGTGAGGAGCGTGTGCTGGCCGCACACGAGAACCACGTAGGAGCTGGTGGCGGCCATTTTCTCGGCGGGGCGGTCGTAGTGTCAGCCCTGCAGGGTGACCCGACAGTGACGTGAGGTGACCGTGTGGCAGCGCGCGGCGTCGCGCTGGGGCGTCGCTGCTCCCGCCCCGTCCCTTTCCCCTGTCCTGCGTGTCTGATAAATATGTGTACTTGTGACGAGAGTACTTGGAAGTATGTTCTTTAAATGGCAAGCGATAATTCATCTAAAGTCTTATCCGTCTTATCGGGGTACTTCGCTAGTTCTAATCTGAATGGAGTCTACAGTAGTCATCTAATTGATAGCTCTAATTTAAGCATCTGCCTCGTGCAGAAGTTCTTCATCACTGTTCTGTACAGACTGTTCTCAGTGCTGGTTGGCCGGAGTGTTTAAACAAATCGGCTGTTTCCGTTTGCCATCGTTCTGCATTCCATCCGCCTTCCGGTTTGCAGAGAAGTCGTGTGACTTTCCCACGCCGTCTTTTCGGGTCACCAGAATTTGTTTATGATCTGATTGACAAGTCCCTTGCTGTAGGGCTTACCAGACCGAATCAGAGGAAGAAGTCCGAAGAGATACGTCATTTTCCACTGGCCATTTATATGGAGGCTGTGAATACCGGCTGCTGTGGTTGATTGACAGCCATGGTGCTAACAATCAAAGGTTGATTCAGTTTGAGTCGGCTGTTTGTTCTCGTCTTGGGAGTCACCAGTGCCACCAACCTGTCATGTTGTCATTACAGAGTTTTGGTCACCAGGTAAGAGAGTCATAGAAAATCAGTGCTGCTTATAACAAAATAAGTGAAAGCACAAGTCCTGCTTTGCTCGTCAGGATCAGGTTGAAGAGGATATTGATTTGGCTTTAAACAGTATCTACAAAGATAAAACCAAATAAAATATTATATTAAATATAATAGACAATTGGAAGAATGGAGATAGATGTAAGGAAGAACTTTTGGACAGTAATGATGATTAGATGTTAGAAAAGGTTTCCCAGGAGAATATTTTAAAGAATTGAACGTATGATAGGGTTATGGATTATGTGGAAAGTGCTGAAAGTGCGAACAGGGCTAAAGAAGTGGACTTAGTTTTGTCAAGTGTATTTGTCTTTTGAAAGTTAGAGGGAACGTTTCATTTCCTCTAAAAAAAATCAATAACGTTGGAATCTTGTTCACCTTCTTATTTTTAAACATTGACTTTGTAAGTGACTTATGGGAGAAGCTTTTAAGTTTTATGGAAAGCACTGCTTTTTGCACACAGCACGCAATGGGTACCTTTAAAGTTACCTATTTGTGGCACTTAATTTGCAGAGCATGTTCATGCATGTTACTGTGTTTTCTGGATGCTGAGAGATGACGGTTGTAAGACATATCCTTTGATTTTAGTGCATTTTTACTCTCTTTTTGGAAAAAATCAAGCACTTATTTTGGAGGGGGGAGGAGCGTTCTATCTAAGGATTATTCTGAATTTCTTTCAGCCGTAGGGGTGCCGCTCTTGACCTCGAGCACTTTTCAGGTCGATAGCATAATTCTGAGGCACATCCAGGAATTACTTTGGTTTCGCTTCCATTTCCTATTTAATTAAGCTTGTAGCTTTGTTTTTTTTTTACTAGTTATATTACATATCACTAGAAGTTAAGTAACTTCTCTTGAAAGTCATCCAGGAGAATTTCACAGACAGGTATTTGGTACCTGCTCAGAATTATCACTTAGTAAATCTTCACTAAACATAAATTAGCCACATGTTACAGGCAGCTCTGCATGTACAATAACTTTTTGTTTCAGCGCTGCATTATAGCGATCTTCATAAAGACATTTTAAGAGGTAATTAGGGATTTAACATTAAGTTAAAACTCAACTGTATGTGGTTCTATCAATGCAGATAATTGAGGTGATAGATAAAAGGTATATTTTTAATCATGTCCAAGTTCACACATGGATAGGCAGTGACAAGGTGTTATAACATGTGTAACGACTGGCAAGTTTCGTTTGATGTCTACTGTAAGACTCCTCTTGATTTGAAAAGTGTTAAAGTGAAAAATACGTGCATTGTGGAATTTCGAAAACAGACCATTTCTTTTTTCCCTCCCCACAACTACGTAAGGAAGACAGAGAGGGCATTGGACACTGCTCTTATTGAGGTAAAGAATCTGAGGGTTTGAGACTTAGTGACACAATAAGCGGTAGATCTGGGATTACATATTGGGTCTTCAGGACGTCCAGATATGTGTACTGTCTACTATACTATGCCACCTTTTCAACTTCAATTTAGTGAGATGCATTTTTTCAACACATACTTACTAAATGCTCTTATTGTGTGCCAGGCATTCTGTTAAATGATATCGTAAGACAGTAAGTAAGAAGTTAAGGTCTGTGTCCCCGTGAAACCAGCAACTTTGGAAAAGACCGAAGTAACCACAACTCTGATGAGCATTAGGGGAGAAGTAAGTCACAAGGCGGTAGGAGAGTATGTAGCAGGCAGACCTAGCCCGGCCTGGACTGCTGGGCAGTGCTGATGGGCAAGTCAGGGAAGGACAAGGCCAGTTACCTCTAGGCTGAGGTTGTTAGGAATCAGCATGAGTCAAAGAGCGCTGCAGGCAGCAGAAACAGCCTCTGCAAAGCAAGAGGAAGAACTGAAAGGACTCCAGTGCGGCTGCGCATCAGCAGGAGGAGAGGTAAAGGTGGAGAGGAATTCAGGAAGCAGATTGTGCGACCTTGTTCAGGATTTTGGCCTTTTTCCTAAAGGATATTGGAAGGCGTGGAAAGGTTGTAAGCAGAGGGGTGACCTGATTAGGTTTTCATTTGAAAACTATTGAGTCTGATCTCAGTGCAAGTAGAAGCCTGTCGTTAGAAGCTGCTGCTGTAGACCGGGCTGGAGATGATGGGTCCAGCAGCTGCGCTGGAGGGAGAGGGGCAGCTTTGAACTGTGGGAGGTTAGACCAGGCCTAGGGGTTTGCCGGGGCCGGAGCACTAGTCCTGTCGCTGTCCCGTCTGTAGGTCGCTTCCGGAACCCTCTGAGTGACCTGCGCTCAATGCCAGGGAGGGACCGTGACACAGAATGTCATCGAGAAAGCGCTGCTCCTTAAAAATGACTTGTGTATTGAGCTAATTCCTATTATTGTTTGTTAGATTCCGTTAAGTAGTCTAGGGAGAACTTCGTTTAAAAGAGACTTTTACATCGTATTTACATGGTGAAGCATGTAAGCAGTTCTGTACGTACACGATGTGGACCCACAGAGTGCATGTCACTTGGTTCACACCACTTGTTAATCCAACGTCAGATCTGAAAGGTGACTGAATATTTAGGGTTTTATTATTCCTGATTGGTTGCTTGAAACTTAGATTTAAACCATTTTGTTTCAAATAGCATTTTATTAAGAAACACTTTTTCCTTTGTAATGATCAGAATTTACGGTTGGCTCATTGGTTCTAGAAATAGGCTCCTAGTTAAGTTAGAAGATTCAGAAGGGAAAAGTTTTAAAAGCATGCTTGTCTGAATGCCTTATGAACTGCTCTATTTTCTTAGCCAGCAGTATTTTTTTGTGTACTTAGGGCTTCTGTCAGTCTGTTGTATCGGGGTTGTATAGACAAATACCTGTAAGAGCTTTGACAGGAAGAATTAGAGCATTTAGGGAAATGATCTGGAGCCTGGGGTTCTCGGGAGTTTATGCTCCTCTAAGTGGGGGGGGGAGTGGCTAGTACTCTGTTCCACCTGATTGTGGCCATGCGAGTGTTCAGGCTGAGTGTTCCCACATTTTTCAAATTTTCAAAAGTATCCTGAAATACAGATTTCTATGTAAATTAGTAGGTAACTAATTCAAATTTTTTTATTTTTATTTTATTTACTTTATTTTTGGCTGCGTTGGGTCTTCATTGCGGTGTGCGGTCTTCTCACTGCAGTGGCTTCTCTTGTTGCGGAGCACGGGCTCTAGGCGCGCGGGCTTCAGTAGTTGTGGTTCGCGGGCTCTAGAGCGCAGGCTCAGTAGTTGTGGCACGGGCTTAGTTGCTCCGTGGCATGTGGGACCTTCCCAGACCAGGGCTCGAACCCGTGTCCCCTGCATTGGCAGGCAGATCCTTAACCACTGCGCCACCAGGGAAGCCCTCAAATGTTTTTTAAAACCATCACTACAGAGAAAAATGTGACGGTAGAATATATTTGGCCCTCAGGTCTCCATTTTACAGCCTCTGCTTTATAGAGGTCTGCAGTCACAATGCAAAGGTAAAAGATCAGAATTATTTCTCGGTAAAGTAAATGCCAAGAGAAGGAAGGAAAGAAAGAAGAAAAGGAAAGAGGAAATGAGGAATTTTTTTTTTTTTATAAAAAGTACAAAACTATCTAGGTGTGATTTTTAGTTTAAGTTCAAAAAGAGATTCACTGTCACCAGAATAATTTGTTTGTGCTTCAGAGCACGCTTCTTGTAGCTTCAGCTGTCTAAATGTGCTTAACCGGGAAATCAAGAGTGGGATGGGAGTGTGTGGGGAGCAGGGAGCCAGTGAGCTATATAAATGGGCGTCTGGTGGTTCTCTCTCTCTCTCTTTTTTTGTTTTTGTTTTTGTTTTTGTTTTTAGTGGTTCTCGCTTAACCAGTTCCCAGCAAAGTACAGCAGAAACAAGACACAGTTGATGTCAGAGAAAACTCAGAGTATAAGAAAAGAGCAGTCTGAGTAGGTCATGGACCCTTGAAAGCATTACTGTATTGAAAGCATTATTTAACTTTTATATTAATGATCAGGAAAATGTCAGATTGTTTGGTACATTCCTATGTTTTAAATCCTCTCCTGTCAGTAACACATGTAATACACAGTCATAGTAGGCAATTAAGAAAATATAGAAAAATATATATAGCACTTTTCTTTAAAAGCCAGGGCTAGGTAAAAATAATTTTATAATTTTCTAAAAGTATTTAAATAGAGCTGGGCACTTGTTAGTTTCCTAATTGCCAGGGCTCGAACCCGTGTCCCCCTGCATTGGCAGGCAGATTCTTAACCACTGTGCCAGCAGGGAAGTCCCCTAGTGCCATTGAGTTTTGATAGACAAAACCCAAAAAAGCACGGCCTTTGCTTTTAAGGAGCCGTCTCAGTGATGTGACCTGCTTGACTGAGAAGAGCCAAACGTGTGATATCATGGATGTCTACGAACCTTGCCTATGAACAACTTTCCAAAAAAGGCCAGGGGGCGGAGGGTGGGGTGAGGCAGGGTTTAAATGAGAATCAAATATGAGTTACATTTTTCTTATGTTCAGGAATAATGATATGAAATTTAAAGGTGAGTCCAGTCTAACAAAGCAAAAATTCTCACTTCCAATGAAATAAATGAGCTTTGTTTATTATTGAGGTTTGTTCACGAGTACTTGATACGTTTATTTGTACTGAATAAAGCAGAGTTTTATTGTTGATCCTTTTTTCTTGGGCAGGCTGAATTTGTGAATATGTCATAAACTGTATTAAAATGCATTTGTATGCCCTACTAAATATAGGGAACATAATCTTTAGACCAGATGATCGACATTTTTAGGCATTCCGTGTCTTAAACTGTTGTGCCTTTTCTGTCTTCGTCAGTCACACCCTTCAGGCCTTTTGAAGTGTCATCAAGAAAAAGCAGCTGTGAGCGTTTGGCTCCGGCAAACCGGAGCAGACTTCCAGGTCTTTGCTGGAGCTGCTCTCCGCCTTTGCCGCCGCGGGGTAGTCCTCACCGCCTGACTCTAAGACCACCCCAGTCCACTTGAGACGGCTTCTGCTGTCTACCTTTCCTTCATCCTGAGCGGACAGGGCGGAGGAGAGAGTTGCTGGAAAAACCCGACTTAAAACTTAAATCATCTTTGGTGCCTGTTTTGTTCCTCACCGTCGATTGATGGATTAAAATAATCCTTTCGATTCCCGTCTCTGTCCCTTTTCAAAACCAGGGTTGGGCTGTCCTAACATACCCCGTTATGCACACCGTTGCCAAAACAAGCTTTCTGAAGGACTGACTGGGTTTCTGAGCAGAGGAAGTGAGACAGGTGATGCGTCTTTGCGGGACGCAGTGCGGTGCTTTGCGGTATGTGTGATCTCCGGGGTTAGCGGTAGTTTTCCCAGTTGCTGCTTCCTGCTCACACGCCTTCGACCTGAAATGGAGTTTATCTCGATCTATAAAAGTCTTGTTTGTTACAAGGTCTAGCAAAGATCTTTTCTGTGAAGCCTTCCCCATCAACCCTAATTAAAATCCCTTCTCTGAGCTCCGAGCACATACTACTCATGAGCTGGAGCAGGACTTCTGTGATGAGAGGTGATTTTCCTGCTGAGATTCCAATAACGGTTCCTATCTCATGCTTCTATCCCCCTTAATACCTAGCAGAGAGTACCACCTCATGTGAGCATGCACATGTCTGATAACTGCCTTGCTCACAGGAAGTTTTTGTAAAATTGCTTGCTACTTTGTACCCAAGAAGGAATGAAGTATTTAAGCTTCTTTAACTGTTTGTTGAACCCAGGACCCCTTACTTACTTCTGCATTCCTGTCTACCCTGTAGAGCAGTTGGCTCATTAGAAAATAACTCTTGGCTTTGGGGATAGGTTTGTGTGTGTTTTAGAGAAGGAAGTAAAACTATTATTGGACTTTTAAAGCTGTAGCCTTTTCTGTTTTAAAGTATTTTGCTTCTTGATACTGTATTCATAATGTCATATCAGTACAAGCAGTGTTTTGCGTATTTATTTGCTTTCTCTTTAATACAGTATTTTCAAACTTTGGTGTGATACTGAATTAGAATCTCTGGGAGTGTGGCCTAGTCTTCATTCTTACTAAGACTCCTTGGAGGTGCTTCCAGAGGTGGTGATGGTGGTGGTCGTGGTGGTGACCATGGCGGTGACAGCTTTGAAAGCTGATGTGTGCCTGGCGCACTCCTCCAGCCAGTGGACAGCTGTTAACTTACCTCATGTTCACAGCAAGCCTGCGAGCTGAGATGCTGCTGTTAGCTTCATTTTTCAGATGGAGAAACTCAGGTGGAGATAAATCAGATAACTTGCCCCCCAGATGACTTTCTTATAAACATGGTAAATTTATGAAGAAGATGAGGCATATTTCTTTGGTTAATTTAAAAAATCCTATTCTCTCAAGGATTGCTGTGAATAATGTGAATGATATAAAGAAGCTGTTTCTTCTTACATATCGATATGCTAACCCTATATAGAATACTTCAACAGCTAGACCTAAACATAGATAACCCTATATTGCTTTAAGGAGGCCAGTCACAATTCTTGGTGAAAAAGTAGACGCACACACACACACACACACACACACACACAAACTTAGCACATTGAGGAAAACTTAAAAAAATTACACATTCTAATAAACTTGCATGAATTTTTTTTTTTTTTGGCTGCGTTGGGTCTTAGTTGTGACACAACTCAACTGCTCTTTACTATAAATATAGACATACATGTACACACACATATATATCGATACATATAATATATTGAGATGTTACTTTGTGACCAAATGGAATATAAGTAAAACTCCTTAAGCACATATTTTTTGCTTAAACAGCATAAGATAGATCTGGATTTTATATTCTAGAATATTTTATTCCATTTTTAATAATAAATGGTAAGAGTATTTCATGCTCTTTGGCTGTCTCCCAGACTCTGGTCAGGGGAATTGTGTCATGGTGGTGGGTGGAACTAATTTGTTGGTGTCGTTACCTGTTCTAAGAGTTTTGGTGATTGATTTTAGGTATTGCCTAATGAACCCTATGACTTTGGATACCAATTGTACTAAAAAAAATTGTGTTGTGTTTTACAAAGCTGAATTGAGTTAGTGGCCAACTTTTATCCTTACAACTAAATCTAAGCAGTTTTTGACTGTTTCTTTCTATATTTCCCATTTACACATTTTCTGAACTTCTCTTACTGCCGGTTTATATATAGTTGGGATGAGTTATATCAAGCAGTCAAGATAAGACTTTTAAATGCTAATGCTATCCATGTGGTGTGCTTAAATTGCTAGACAATCCTAAGAAAAACTGGATAAATAGGGTGCCAGGAGGTAAAATAAAAATAGATGTGATGCCAGGGAAAAATCTACCAAATTGTCTTTTGTATAGAAACTTCCGATAAAATTTTATGTATTCCTTAGACTCATGTTCTGAATCTGTAAGAGTTGGGTGTAAGACTAATTGCCTGCCTTAAAGCTTATAAAGAGGGAGTATCAGGTTTAAATTAATCATCCACTGTTCTTCCCCTAATTTTATGAATTGATTCTTTGCATTTTTCTGGGGCTAATGATGTGTATGTTTGAGATTTAGTATTGAGGTTAAAAGGTTTAAATCTTACTAATAAAATTGTATTTCCTTCTGAGGCGTAACTGTTTCTTTCCTTGATTATAATAAAAGAAACATTTGTTCTTAAGGGGTCTTGATTTTGCTGCAGACTAGCTGTGTGACTTTGGGCAAATAATGTCCTCTTATTGCTGGACCTGTTTCTTCGTTAAAATGAAGGATGGTGTCACATGTTGAAACTGTTATAAGTGGACTAGTTGAATATATTTAAGATTATATGCAAGCACATAAACACACTGGCAAGTCGTCATTGCTAGAATGTGAAACTAGCTTTGTTGTGTAGGTGTGTTATCGATAATGTTATTCACACCGAGAGAGTCGCATCCTCTGCTTTTTGGTTCATGATTTTGTTACTCTGATCGTAACTTTTCAGAATTATGTCTCTTGTACTGAAAATTAAATTACTGCCATGATGATCGGAATCATTAGGATGAGTGACACGAACAAATTTAGAATTGCTTCTCTTATCCTGAATCCATGATTTTTAAAGTATTTTCATGCTCTGTAATCTCATTTGGCTAAGGAATTTATCCTTGATCTTTTTCCAGAGTGAGGACATGAATACTTCCATAGTCGTAGTCTATATTTAATTAAATTTTGCCTTGTGGGCTTCATCAGGCTAAATAAGGATAAAGTGGTTGTATATTTTCTGTTCTTAAAAACACTTCTTGATACAAAGTCTTCTCAGATCAGCCCCCCATGTGACAAGTCTCTTCAAACAATGTAAGCTGCCACTGTGTGCTTGTTTCCTTCTTGCAAGTCTAGCCATTCACATGTCTTCATGAGCTGTTTTCTCCTCCCTAACCCCCATGTTCAGCTGTGTATATAAAGCTCCTTGAGAAAGGAGTTTAGCCTTTCCTGTGTATCTCGTAGTACCCAGGAAAGAACTCTGTTAGTCTCTGAATAGTTCATAAGTGTTATTGCTCCTGAGGATTTGGGATTAAAATTATTGGATAGAATGAAGTAAGCCTGTTTCTAGGATATCAGACTGTTTGGGGTCGGTGCTGTTTCGTTAAGCTCTAGGCTTTGTGTTCTGAAGTCAGTTTCTCCTTGTTTAACTGTAAATTGATTATTCACCTTATATTCTCTTGTATGTAATACCTCGGTATCAGGTTACTGATGGGGAGAGTCTGTCAGGGTGTAGGAGGGATAGATGTGCGTGTGCACATGTCCTTATGTGCGTGTGAGAGGAGGACGGGTTTGGAATGCGGATGGGGGACGTGTCATGGTCAGCGTTAACGATCTGAGTCCTGCATGACTGTCTAGTTATGTGCACTGAGTTTCGGGCCTGTTACAGTTGACATTCAGAAACAATTTTTAATCAGTAGTCAACATAATACTTTAGGAAAATAGAACCGTGTTTTCCTTTTCTTTCCTGTCCTCATTTTAGCTTTACTCTGTTGTGTATTTGCTGAAGCTGTAAATAGTCAGGAAAAAATAATTATTGAAATGGGCCAACTTCTAGCTGGGCAGAAATGCTGTTGGGACTCTGGGGTATACCTCAACAACATCTGGGAGCAATGTAATATGCCGAATACTTGAGAAGTATCAAAACAAAGACTGTAAAACCTAATCAGAAAGCCTACTGATTGAAGATCATATGTAACTGACAGGCACTGCAAAGATTAGCTATACTAACTAAGAAAAAAGGAGCCTAAGCTGGTGCAGAAAAGGGGCCGAGTTGTTTGTGCACTGTAGTTGGAAGTGGTAGCCAGACATTTTTTCTTCTCAGTACAGAGGACGATGCTTGCAGGCAGGGCGTGTAACCTTTAACTTCTCATCATGTGGACTGCAAGTAGTTGATGATTTAATAAATGCTTTATAACTATAGGTGATACTGTCAGAGTGTTTTCCCAACATTACAGATAGTTTTCAGGTAGAGTCACTGTTTGACAGAATTTAAGTTTGTGACTCTATGGTTTATAGATACATCATTGAATAAATACCATCCTTATCGTGTGTTAACTTGGGTTACAGAATAATTGAGGGAACTTTTTTGGAAGCAAATGAAGTTTACTTAAAACTGCTCTCTGAAGATATTTTTTTTTCTTTGCCCTAGCATTACTTCTTAAACATGTTAAGACTGCTTGGAAGGAGGTGAATCAAACTCAGCTCACTTAATTTTCCAGCTTAGAGTCTTTGTTCATTATCAGTTGGTGGGTGTGGAAACAACTTAATAAAGTTTGGGTAATTTAGTTTCAGTTTAAATTCTCACCTGGCAATTGGCCGAAAACTCCCATCTGAAGACAGGAGCATCCAAAAGGCATGCTGTGATTTCGCTACTGTCTCCTCGACAGCGGAAGGCCTATCAAGAAAGCTGTGGAGGGACTAGCTACCGAGAGAAAACCCATGGTAAGAGTTTCCCGTTAACTTAGCGTGTGTGCGTGTGAGTGCGTGTGTGTAAAGCTTACCGACCCGTTGTATTTGAATTAAAATTCTAGAGCTTTTAAAATCTAGGACATAATTAATGCCAAGTGTTTGAATTTGTATGTCTGTTGCTTATGGATGCACTTATAGTGAAATAAGTGCAAGGAGTCATTTTATGAAAGATTTTATATGCCTAATGTTGATAAGAAAACAGTATTAAGTGTGAAAATCAGTTTAACAGGTTCAGTTTTTTGTGGTTCGACTGTAGTTAATCGTCTTTTAAAAATAGCATATTTTCAGTGTTGCTTCAGTAAAGTTTTCACCAAACTGAATTTATCTGTTAGTTTCATAGCTGTTTCTCATTTACAGTAAATGTCATAAATTTTGCAAAAAAGTAGTCTGTTGATTCCTGTTTCGTTTTTTACTTCCATTATAAAGTGATAGAGAGGGAAGAAGAAAGAATGTATAATATCTAATAATAAAATAGACTTAGTTTAACATTAGGCCTTTAAAATGTATCACTATTACTATACCTCTGTGGAAAATATTAAATTCTTAAGATAAGATGTTTGTGTAGCCAAAATAGAGTAGCTATGCACAACATAGCACAGTATCAAATTGTACTGATAAAATCAGGCACCTCTCTCTTGCCATACACACATTTGCACTGAGAAAAAAGTTCAAATTTAGCTATATTTTTATATCTTTCAGGTGACCTTAAACTTAATATTTTTATCCTCCTTGTGTTTGGTTCCTGTATATCTCCTTGTGTTTGGTTCCTGTATATCCCTTTATTTGGACGTCTGTGTCTTATCAGATCCATGATTAGTTATATGAACTTTGGACAAGAGTGGAATTAGTATCTTATAAAGGTTGAAATCTAAAAGCACTGTTTATCCGAGCTTACTCTAATGTCTGTGGACATAGTAGCTGTGTGATAACTGGATAATGGTGATGAAGGCCAGATATTAATAATAGATTGTGATTCTGTTGTCAAACTTATAATTTTTGAGATTGACATAGTTTGAATAATTTTTTTTTTTTGCAGTTAGAGGTGTCAAAATGATGTTAGTTGAATGTGACCATATTCTTAACTGTTTTCTAGAGCTTAATAACAGGCATGTCAGGAATAGCACGTGTGACAAGCACCTCTGCACAGCAGGTCTCGTCATGTAAACGTTCACACGCTGACAGTGAACTAAGTACTCTGGATGGCAGCATCTGTCCTTTAATCCGCCTACCTAGTAATTCAGGTTCATATAGACTCTCTGCTCCATGCCAGCCATTCAGCCAGGTGCCGAGAAGAAAATGGTGCGATTCAAAACAGAGGTGCTTCCTAACTGCTCTTGAACTTGCAGTGTAGACGGTGATTACACTCTAGATAAAATTAAACAGATTAATGTAAAATTGCAACTGGAACCAACACTCTGGAAAGGTGTAAGTAGCTGTGAGAGTAGAAGCAGTATGGCTGGCATGTGAATAAAGCAGGGAGCTCACATTTATTAAGATGAACCGATGACTTGTCTTCTGAACTTTTAAAATTTATCATTTATTAAATGAATATCTTCTAATCAAAACACGCAGGAAGACTAAATTCCAACCATGGAGAGAGAAATTTTTTTATGCTACTATTCTATTTTCTTAGATTTCTTAGGAATTTACAACAAAGTCTTGTCAAAGTAGTGTTTTTATGTGAGAATTTCATTTTCTGGGGAGAATTCTTATAGGATCCTATAACATTGTAGGATTGCACGCAGTGAATGAAGACCCTGATTTCTTCAGCCGAACTTAAGTTTATTAAAGGATGACAATCATAAAATAACCACTGTCCCCTCCTTAGCACCTCTTCCATTCTGGTGTCAGGCCAGCACAGGGGTTTATCCATCACTCACTTTATATCATTGAGTTGTTACATGCAGACATTTTTTAATGATAGCATGATTTCCTTAATCAACTTTTATTCCTTTCCGAAAGAAAAGAATGTAAAATTTATGTTTCTTTTATAATTTATTCTAAAACATAATTATTACTTTTTTGAAAATACGTATGATAGACCATTCGGATGCCTAAATGTTTACGCTTTTTCTGTAGGACACAGAGAATCTTGTCTAAGGGAAGTGATGTTTGAAAATTGATGAAGTTAGTTGTTTTCTGTGTTCGCTCTGTCAACATTTTAAAAAAACTCTCATGGAAGACTAGCTTTTCTTTATTCAGCTGATAGCATAAACAGATTGAATCAGAGCATACAATTTAGTATGAACCTAAAATCAAAAAAGCTTACTTTTATAATAGAAATGATCTTTCCCTAATTTACTACTAAAATATGTAAGCTATTTAAAATACTAAATAAATGTAAGTATTTTTCAGGTGGCAAAAATCCAAATTGTGTGTTGTTAATTTTTTCCTCCAGATTATTACGTTGAATTCAGTCTCTGCAATGACTTCTAAATTAAGTTTTTCCTAGATATACTCAAAAGAAGGATGCCAACCTCCCTTTCAAGTTGTGACATTAAAAAAACAAAGCAGTACGTTCTTAAGGATACCTTGAGAATTGATCGTGTTTGCTCATCATTCAGTCGGTTTACTTTCCTCATGAAATGAGGTTATTCATTTTGACATAAAATTGGACAGAAACTCTTTGAGGATGGATGTCAGAAATTAGTGGGGACTGATACATAGTCTTGGCTTTTGTACAGCTTATTTAAAGCAAGAATCTACTGTGGAAAAATCTTCAAGTTTCAAAGGTACCAAGAAATGTGAATATGAGCAGAGCAAACTCATAAAGCCTATCCTGTATATTGTACATTACACAGGTCATTTAATACAATTATATGAAGCAGTTTTACATTAAAAATTTCCAAGCTGCGGTGGATAAGAGATTGGGCTCTAGAGTCAGACTGGTTGGGCTTGAGTATTAATTGAGATACGTACAAGCTTTGCAGCCTTAGGGGAGTTGTATAGCTCCTCTGTGCTTCAGTTTCCTCATCTGCAAAATGGAGATAAAAAGAGTGCAAAGAAAATTTTTGTATTTGTGGATTAATTCAATTAATTATTATAATAAGTGCAAGTACTTCAATGAATCATTTTCAGATGAAGTATTTGAATTAAATCTAAAATAGGAATTTCATAACCTAGTGTCTTTATTTTTGTTTACAATACAGAAATATTTCTTCCATTGTAAGATCTCAATGAGAGAAAATTATTTCACTACTACAAGTATCGTTTCCAGTGACCACAATTAGTTAAATAGAATTAATCAACAAGTAATAGAAAAGAGCAGAATAGAATTAATCAACTTAGTAAGTTATTGAAAACTTACTAAGCTACCTAGCATTTGCTAATAATAGTGTCATGGTAGCCAAAAGAACTATGCTGTCACTGTGCTTAGGCCTTAGGAAGACTAAAACCATGGAAAGAACTTAGACATCAAGCAGAAAATTTGAGACCTAGGTCCTGCTCTGCCACTAATAAATAGAGGGATCTCAGATGTATGAACTTATTAAAATTATGCGGCTGTCTTAACTCTCAGTCTCCTCATTTTATACGTATGTGTTATGTATTCGTGTGTGTGTGCACGCGTGCACGTGTCTGTGCATATATATACACACACAATAGGTATATATCCAGTCCATATTATTGCTCCAAATTGAAATGAAAAGCTAAGAATTCATTAAGTTTTTTAATGTTTAAATATACTGAGTAAAGAATTCTGTTCTACAAAGTATTTTACATGATGCCTTCAAGTAAAAATACATTATTGATTTTTACATATACTATTTCAGGGCCTCTTAGATATTCCCATATAAATTATGTACTGTTCCATAACTTCACAAGGGAAATGTAAAATTCCTGTAGTCTGCCTAATTTCAAACTCATTTCCTCGTTACGTGATTAAAACTTTTTTCTAGTAAACGTTTCAAACAGGTACCAAATTATTTTTTTACACATCTGGACTTTTTATAAACCAGTTTTAAATAGTTACAGCAGTTCTTACTGACTCTGCCCTTTGCAACAATATAGGGCATTTATAGTTGTGTAAATGGTGTCATGAGTTTTCAGAGTAATTTACTAATTCAAGTAGACTATAGCATTTTAAGGGAAAAGACATAAGCAAGCATGATCTATATATGCTTTATATATATGCACTTACTTGCTTTACCAGATGATCTCACTGAATCCTATAAAAGACCACCTACTCCTACTAAAGGAGAGTGGAGTGGCTAGGAGCTGCTAACTGAAGGCCCCTGTATCTCCCAGCTCTGCTTTAGTGTGGCAGGCATCTGGGCCCCTATGGGTTCCGAGCCAAGTGAACATAGGAGGTTGGTTGGTACGCCTAGTGAACTACTAGATGCTACTGTAGTCATAATTAGAATAATTCTTCATATTAAAAACATCAAAGAGTTAAAATAGCTGCCTTTTATAGACTTTAGTAGAAGATTTAAGAATGCCTATATTGTCAGCTACTACATTTAAAATGTTAAAATCTTACAAGGGCATTAAATGCAAACATTTTTTGGACAAGGATAATACTTAAATTTACAAGTTATCTGGAGGCAATATTGACACGCAATCATATGAGAAAGAAGACTGAAGTTTATAAGAATATAAAATTAACAAAGAAAACTTTTTTTGGAGGATTTGCTTACTGTGGTATCAAGTGGAAAAAAGTTTTATCCATCACTAAGCAATCATTAATAGTAAAAGTGCAGCCAAAAACTTTAAAAAAAAGTCTCTAATTGCTGTGAAAACAAGATAAGTAGATAATTCTCTCTTACGCTGTAGAACACATTTTATGTGGGGACAGATAAATGATGACTGAGGTTCTGTGGTGGAGGTGACGTGGTGGAACATATGAGGGGCAGGTTTCAGGGGATCTCTGCCACATACTTTACCCTTAGAGAGTCATTTAAATGTTTAAGAGGAACATATAAATCCAGATGTCTGTGTGGGTGTTAAACTTATATCTGTCTTTCACTTGAATACCTGAGTACCTGCTGTGTGTAAAATATTATGCTATTTTATACTTAGCACAGTGAGGCTGTAACACACAACCTCCTGTCACTTAGGTGAGACCAATCAGCCTCATTCAGAGAAGAGAATATCAGTTGGTTAAAGCGGGGGAGGGGGGGCATTTGAATCAGGGGATAGTTTTTGAAAATACACACCTAAGTAATATGTACCATTAAAATCAGAAGGCAGCAGGAGTTTATTGAGATATGAAGGAGGTAAGATATCAAAATAATTTACTTTGCATTGATTGGTTCAGTGTACCCTACAAACCATAGTATCTTTTATTTGTTTTGAGGGTACAAATTATTTTGTTTCGATATTTTGTTTCCTAAAGTATTGTTGGACTAGAATTTACAGTTTTTTCCTCTACAAATACACACACACACAGTAACAATATATGCAAGTCAAATTTAATTTTAAAATGAATCTTTTACAATGTGGGCACATCCATGCCAACCACAGGGCAGTCTGTCATATCTTTTGCGCCCTTGCTTTGTACAGGGTGAGAAGGTTTGATGTCTGGCAGGGTAGTAGATAATAGTTCTATTTTTACTCATACCGTGTTTGGCTTAATAGATGATGTTCTGGGGGCCTGAATTGTTTTAATTATGAAAAATTTCAAACATGTAAAGGAAGAGAGACTGGTGTAATAAACTCCCTCTATCTGTGGCCCAGATTTAACAATTAGCAAATTTTTGCCGCAGTTGCTTCATCTACTTCCTGTTTTCTCAACTATTTTAAAGCAGATCCCAGACCTCAAGTCTTTTTATTCCTGCCTTCTTCAGTAGTCATCTCTTTTTCAAAAAAGACTTTAAAAGATGTATTTTAGTGAAGTATAGTTGATTTACAATGTTGTGTTCATTTCTACAGTACAGCAAAGTGCTTCAGTTACATATATATGTATATATACACATTCTTTCTCATATTCTCTTCCATTATGGTTTATCACAGGATATTGAATATAGTTCCCTGTGCTCTACTGTAGGGAAAGAAAGACTTTTTAAATATAACCATAACACCTCTATCACATCAAACAAAATCAACAAAACTTACTTATCACCTGATACTATCTCCCTATTCAGTCCCCCCTGCTTTTGATTCAGAATTGTCATGTCACATTTGGGTGGTTTGCTCAGAATCCAAACAGAAGCCATGTAGTGTTCGGTTGTTTGGACTGCTGCACAATTTGAAATGTCTCTTCTTCCCCACTGCCTACTTACCTCCCTCCTTCCCTTCTTCTCTTCGTCTTTCTTTCCTTCCAGTTCATGACTTATCAAAGAAGCTGAGTAAGCTGTCCCATAGAATAGCCCCCATTCTGGATTTTTTTGGTGGCTTCCCAGTTATTTATTCCACTGACCTCTAAATTTCCCGCAAATTAGAAGTTAGCGCAAAAGACCTAGTTAGATCCAGGCTCCGCTTTGATTTTGGGGTTGCGGTGGGGTGGACGGGAATACTTCGAACGTGAGGCTGTGCCTTCATGCTGGATCACGTCCTGTAGCGTGTGATGTCTGCTTGTCACACTCTTTGCGATGCTAGAATCGGTCAGTGCTGACTGTCCGGTCTCTCCAGGGAGACTTTCCCCCCTTTCCTCTTGTGGTTTCATCCACTGCTGATTGTTTCTGAATCAGTTCTATCATCCGGGTTTGCACGAATACGAATATTTTAATCTGCTACCCCATCTACATTTATTACTGAAAGTAATAAATAATATTATTTATTACTGAAATTTCTATAAAGAAGAAATTTCTCTTATAAACTGTGGCTTTTTGATTTCCCTGTAGTATTTCATCCTGGAAAGAAACCTGGTACTTTCAATACCATCTCTTAAATACCTAGTTTACTATCCAAGAGTAACTTCAGGTACGAAGAGCACACAACACTGAAGTGCCCATGTAATTATAGGATTTTTATAGAATGAAGACATTTCTTATTTGATTGTCATGAACGTTGTCAGTATTAGGACAACTTTACATAGTCAGCGTGTACAGTGTTGATCATTTAGGAGTTGGGAACCTGTTCTACCAAGTTCTACTTGGTTAAATATATTGCTTTCCACTGAGTAATGAGTGACGAGTTGAACTTCAAGGAATAAGATGCTTCATTAAGTCAGCAAGCTGAACAGTATCACGGAGCAGAGTAGTAGCATATAGGTGGGTAGCATATAGGGGATGATTTAATATTGCTAGATTAATAAACTTAAATTCAGGAGCAAAACAATTACCATTTTTATTATTAGTTTATTCAACCACCACCACTAACTCCATTTTTATTTAATACTGTTAATGAACAAAATAAAAAATAAAACAAATATTTCATTTTTAGATGACATCATTGATTAAGACAATCTATGGCAGTCAGCTTTAGAGCCATTTTTAGAAACAATAAAAATAAAGTTCTGGATATACTATATCTTTATACCAGCTGAAAACATAATGGAGAAAGACCCCACTCAGAATTGTAACAAAGTATAATACTTAACAATAAATTTGAGAAAGATGTTAGGCCTTTAGAAAGAAATTATTAAAACATTTGAGAACATTTTAAGATTCAAATACATGAAGAGAAACTGTTTCTGAATCTTGAGTATATTGGCAAATTATTTGACTATACGCAGTTTATAGATTTCTAAGTTCACTTCTAACTTTCAAAATTTCTAGTGATTTATTTTATAGTGATTCTACACTGAGGGGAAGTCTCACCCTACTACATACCAGGAACTTTTCTAAAGCAGCAACAGTGGTAATGATGCGGGAATAGTGGGTAACCCAGATAGTAGAGGAGACTTTTCTGCTCCTTGGAGATGTAGACAGAAAGTTTCCTTGAACCCCTGACTTCCTGGTCAGTGAGAGTTAAGAGGGATACCTGTCATCCTGTGACTTATGCAGACCCTGTCCCTCACTTAACGACCGCATGTTTCTTGCTTCTGTGGCCACCCTGGTTTTCGCCAGTGTCAATACAGATATGAAATCAGCCCCTTCTACTGGTTTTTAAAAATTCAGCATTTCGTCGGTTTAGAAGCTGAGTAGGTGCTGTAACCAGCATCCCATCCACACCCTCACCCCACTTCTGTTCACACACTTTACTAAGTCAATACGATTGCTTTCTTCAGAGGAATTCCGAAAAGTAAACTTCTTTCCTGTCTTGTAAAACATGGATTACTGGCGTGTTATGAGGAGTCCAAAATTAGTCCCATCTGCTTACAACAGCTTAATATTCTTCCGTATAGGAGAGGCCACTTAAACGATATTCATTCAACGTTATTAGATAGTGGTACAACTGCAGAAGTGATAAGACCAAAAAAGGCTTTCGTCCATATTTCATACCACCATAGGAATTTTTTAAAAAGTAGCATAGGAAATGCTTTTACATC
The DNA here is from genome assembly GCF_965194825.1 of Balaenoptera physalus. Taxonomy (NCBI): domain Eukaryota; kingdom Metazoa; phylum Chordata; class Mammalia; order Artiodactyla; family Balaenopteridae; genus Balaenoptera; species Balaenoptera physalus. Next base: position 176,959,254 of record NC_138883.1, on the reverse strand, counting down.
TCATATTTGAAGCATTAGTAGAACTCAGCAAGGTAAAGATACACCTGAATATTAAAAATGTTTGTCAGACTAAAATATTGTAATTCAGAGGGTTACTGAAGATTGTGGAAATATCTAAATCAGAAGTTACAAAGGAAGTGATAATAGCTGTGGCAGTTTTATATTATTGCAGAATATGCAAATTTAGACTTCAGGATTCTAACGTATGAGAAAAAGTATGACAGATTAAGAATATGAAAATAAATAAATATGAGTAATAAAGAAATAGGGGGAATATTTACCCATGCACTTATCAAAAAACTTTGATAAGTTGAGCAATAAATTTGAGCCAATTATGACTTAGAGATTCAGGTTTTTCATTGTATTAAAGGGGCTAAATTTCCTTAAAAGAAATCTAATCTTGGCAAGATAAGCGGTGATACCAGACTCTTCTGGGAAGTGATACAGGCATATATGCTCAGAGTCACAGTAATGTTTAGATATTTCACTAGTAGGAATTTAGGAAATATATATTGTGCTAATTATATATAGAGAAAGGTACCCAATTTAGAGACTAATTATAGAACACCAGTGTAAATAGTATGTTGTCTTTAAATGGTTAGTTTTGAAGACTCCAGAACGACTGTCCAGTAGAACTTTTTGTGTAGATGAAAACATCCTGTCATTTGCACTAATATCATAGCCGTTAGCTACACATGCTTACTGAGCACTTGAAGTGTAGCTGGGGCACCTGAGGAACTGAATTTTTAATTTTATTTAACAGCATTTAAATTTAAATACTCATGTGGGGCTAGTGGCCACATTACTGGGCATTGCAGTTCTAGAAATGTGGAGAAATGTTAGGTGTAAGTGGAAATAAACTAGTAAGTTTATATGCCATGATTACAAGTGTGTATATACCTATATGTACATATGGAAAGTGATATCCACAGTTAAAATATTTGTGCTAGGTTTGAAGGAAATGGGTGATTTTTTAAAATGCTAATTAAAAGATAAGTGAAAATAATGCAGCACTCCGCACTGTGCTGTTCAGTATGGTAGCCACCAGCCCGATGTGGCAGTTTAAATCCAAATTAATTTAAATTAAGTAAAATAAAAAATTCAGTCGCTCGGTCACACTGGTACATTTCAGGTAGCCACACGTGGCTAATGCTTCCGTTTGGACAGCGGCCACTGCAGGACCTTCTGTTTTAAGTGCTGCAGAGGGAACTGATGGGAGGGATATACTGGAACCAGCCCTTGATAACTGATCAGTCGATTTCGAAGGGCACGAATGAGTGAGAACTGGAAATTTGAGCCAGTAAAAAAGTATAAGGGATAGTATCAGAAGACACTGCTTTTTAACCCAGATCAGCATTCCATGGAGTGCGGGCAGTGGACGAGCGATGGCCACGCTGTCCACGACTAACCACGTCCTCTCAGTCTCAGTGCTGGCTTAGCACCTTTTACAGCAGCGTCGTGCTTCCGTGTCATCCGAGCACATCACCTGTTTCGTCTCACTGGAGGAAGCCGCCTGGAAAGCCCCATGTGGTCTGAGCTAAGTAATAGCTACGAGCAGTAGGCCGTGAGCATGGGTCCAAAAACCGTCCTCCGCTATGTAAAACGCTGGTCAGGTTGAAAAGGAGAAAGCAGATTGCTTAGGGCAATTGTGCAAGAAACTTAAGTCACTTGTTACTGTAGCTTCATGATCTGTACTTGCAAGTGAAATCAGAATTGAACACTGAGTCTCTGAATGTGGTCACCTTAGACTTCATCCCTCCTGCCAGTGGAACTGAGGCAAAGGACCCATTACCCACTAATGGGAACCGGGATTTTAAAGGAGTTCCTAGTCAGTCCCTCTGTCTGGGGAACTCGTTTCCTCTTTTCACCCTCCTGGGCCCGGGGATTCAACCAGGTAGCGGAATCTTTTTCTTTCAGCAAAATTTCCAACTTTGTTTTTTCCTCTACCCCTTTTAAGCTCTTTTTGACATACTACACTTAGTTCTTTGTAACTGTTTTCACCCCTTTCCTCCAAAGTTAGTTTCAGAGGTTTCTCAAGGTGCCTAAATAGGAAAATTGTTCTAAATTAAGTGAGCTTCTGAAGTTTTGTTCTAAAATTTCTTCCTTATTTTCACATTTAATCCTGATTCCCTGATATGAGATATTAAATTGAATTCTCTGTGAAATACGAAAAGCTCTTTACTACTATAATTAAGGCATAATCTGTCAGCTAAAACATTGTCTTACTGATATGGGGTCAGCATCAATCCTAGATTTCCTGCCTGTCTTCTGACTGTGGTTTTGGCTATACATTAAATGGTTGCCTGTGCTCAGAGATGAGATGCCCATGTGCACCGTCCAGTGTGTTTTGAGGACCGTTTCTACATTTGTGGTCAAATGAAATCAAGTATTTCGTAGTAGTTTGTTCTTCTAGTGGCCTTGCATTTTGGACTTAAAAAACATATACATGTTACTCCTTTATCAATAGGATTGTTGTTATCTGTTACTGATTTCAGCATTTCTTCTTTTTCTCCCTAATTTATCAAATTTGGAAAGAGTCGTTAAAACTACCTGAAGGAAATCAATCTCTGTTCTTAGTAATAGTCTATAAGTTAAAGGAAAGCAAATAAACGAATAATATTCAGCACTTCCTGTTTAAATTTTCTTTTTTGAGATTGAAGAAAATGTACATATTTACTTATAATATATATGAAAATTATACTGATAGAATGGCATCTTCTGATTTCAGTTTTAAAATTACAGTAATGATTTACTTAAGCATAATTATGCATATAGATAACCGTATTATCACTTGGTTTATATAGACCTACTCTTCAGAAGATGAAAAATAATTAATACTAAAGTATTAAAAAGGCATGTTGCTTTTTCTCTATATTAATATTCTTAAGTTTGATATTTAGTAATATATTTTGAAGGTACAGTGTGTGATTTCCTGACCTTAACAAGGTATTCCATTCCTTTTCAGGAATTTGGATTGAAATAATATATTTATAGCATTGTCTCATAAATATTTTCAGGTATAGCATTTTAAAAACATTATATTCTCAAGTTATTTGATGTGTGATTAGGGGTTGATATTGTTAATATTATTTTTAAGTAACAAGTTTTCAAATTCCTTGGAACATTTGTAGGCTTCTAATTGTTTCATTCTGTGTAAGTTTCGACCTTGAGAATATTGACTAATTGGTTAATATTCTTTCTACTTAATCAGATTTTTTTTTAGTGCTTAGTATGTGCCAGGAGCTGTTTAAGGCTCTGCAGATAATCTGTGTAAGAAAGAAAACACACCCAAAATTCCTTTCCCCCAGGAGCTTACACTTAGTAGATTGCTTCGTATATGATTATGTGGCATTTAACTCAGAGGGCTACTTTTCTGTTAATTGTCAGGAAATGCATGTCATTAAAGAGAGATAGAGGCAGGACAAAATTTCTATTTGTTCTTTTTAACTCATTGCTTTTCAGTGAGTTTAGCTTTCCTAATTTTTTTAATGGCATTTACAACTATAATCATTTGGCAACCCAGAGTCTTTCTGTATTTTCCTCAGCTTCCAACTATTAGTTCAGTGCAAAGGTAGAAGTTGAACTAGTCACTTAAGGTTTGGAGTTTAAAGAGGAATGTTTGAAGCAGGCAGTATTCTTTAGGGAAGATACTTTTTGTGAAAGAAGAGAATATGGCTTTTGGAAGACTCATGATTTTATCTAATTTATTTCTTCAGAGCCTACCATTTGTGTTCTAGATACGTAAACCTGAACCACATGGCATGGTCTCAGTGTAATATTTGACTCTTCTCTCCTCTTCAGGAAAATCTTAAACTTCCATCACCAGAAGACTAAAAAGAGGTCCCTCCTGCACCAGGAGAGCGCTGCGGGTCTTTTTCAGTGTTCTTGGAGGCGTGGGCTCTGAGCCCTTGGTCACTTTCTGTCAGCCTCCTTGTTCTCTAAAGGTAAGCTCCGAGCAGCGAGCGCAGGCTCAGGGCCAGGCTCCACGCAGGACTGGGTTTGGAATGCTCCATGGTGGCTTGGAGACCATTACTTCTCTCGTAGAAGAGCGCGTAGGCAGCACCTGTGGGCAGGGCACCCACACCCATCAAGAAGAGATGCTTCTCCTTGTTGAGAAGTCCACATGTCCTAGAGATGTGCGGGTCTCTTTTGTTTCGTTTTGTTTTTTAAAAATTCCAGTTATAGTAAAACTTGTCTTCCACTTCAGTCTGCATTTAAATCAGTTTAATAACTACCACAGTTGATCCTTCATCAAAAACTCTTCTTGGACGTATTAAGATTTGCATTCAAGAATTTTGACACGAGGACAGCATTTAAACAGTCTGGTGACTTAATAGCTTAAATTGATATAACCAGCTTTGAAGAATTGCTTTTCATGATCTTCTTGAAGCTTACCTTTACTTCAGAGAAAGTCCCTCAAACCATTTTTTAAATCTCTGTTAAGCTTCAGAAAGTATGAAGGCGAACGTCTTCTTAATCTTTAATAGGTATGTGGTCATAAAATTTATGTCAGATCCTAATTGACCACCAGGAGACCAAATGTCTATGGAACATTTCAGATTATAATCACCAGGACACTTGTATTGTCAGTGAGGACTTAAAGTGCTGATGAAGAAATTAAGTCCGTCCATATCCAATTTTATTCATCTTTTATTAAAACTCTTAAAGTGATCTTGGAAACTTTAAAAGATGCGAAATTTTTATGAACTATTAAACTTGGGAGAAATCTGATTTTTGTCTGGTAGCCCTATCTTTGGTTTATGATAATTTTACTTTCTTTTCAAAGCAGTTGTTTTTCCTATATTTGTATAATAAAAGATATTAAGAAGGAAAAGTATACTTGTGTTTGCTGTTAGAATGAGTAAAAATACCTCTGAGACCTTTTATGAAAAAGCCTTGAGAACCAGTTTTTTTGTATGTTATACAGTTGAGGAGTTGGAACCAGTCTTGCTTATTATAACTGCAGGCAACTTTAAAAGATTTCAGTCTCCAAAGTAGATATGATATAGGTTATATTAGTGAAAAATGGAGATTACTAAGTATTTGGAAATAATCTCTCTGTATAATTTTCTTTGAATTTTTAATTTGTGAGAGCATGTTGAATATTTTTAACCTTTAAAACAGCGTGGAACAGAATAGACAAATGTATTAATAACTCTTTGGGCCAGTTGAGAAAAAAATTTGAATTGAAAGTCAAACCTACTGAAAATGTAAGTAAGGTGGGGTATAAAAATAACTAAACAGGTTATAATTTCTTACCTAAGCTAAAGCTTTTTTATAACTGAAACTTTTTTAATCTAAAAAGGCCCCCTCCCCCATCCCGTCTTTCTTAAAATGAGCTTTCTCTTACTATAGTTTTGGTAACATACTTTTTAAATAGAAAAATTAATTTCATCGTTCTAGAACCAGTGGTCTAATATCACATCATTTACATAGCATGAATATAAAAAATGGGGACCTTTGGGTCTTGCCTTCAGTATCTAGAGCATCATAAATAAGATCTTTTCCCAATAATTCTTATTAATAACTATATCATCTCAATTTGTATTAGACAACAAGATAAATTATTGTTCTGTGATTCTGATAATACATAGGTGTGAAAACCCAACATGAGAGTACTGAGAGATTCTTCCACTGGAACTGGGATCCGGGAGATTTTATCTTTATACATACCCGCACATACTTAATCATACACACACGCACATACGAGGGTTTATTTCTTTTTTTGACTTACGTAAGACCTTATCAAAGACCAGGTTTCTGATTTGTCTCTCACTAGTATTTGGATGCCTTGTTTTGTTTTTGTTTTTAACGCATAACAGCCAATCCCTGGGAACAGCCCCTGCTAGAAGTTTTGTTTCCTTGGTATGATCACATGCCCTACCTACTCTAAGAGCAGGACAGAAGTAAGAGAGGCAGCCCTATGTTTACCAATATGGACTTTTTTAGAGAAAGAACAGCAAGAAAGTTCTAGACCAGTCCTCTCCTTGGAGCCATGTAGCCCAGCAGTGTCCAGTAAAAATGTAATGCAAGCCACAAATACAAGCTACATGTGTAATTTTAAGGGTTTCTTTTTTCTTTGTAGCCACATGAAACAGGTAAAAAGAAACAGGCAAAATTACTTTTAATTACATTTTATTTAATCTAATATATCTAAAATATTTCAACATATAGTACAGAAATTTATGAGATGTTTTACCTTTTTCAATACTAAGCGTTCAAAATCTGGCGTGAATTTTACAGTTACAGAACATTTCATATTGGACAAGCCACAGTTCGAGTGCTCCATAGCCACACGTGGCTTGCGGCCACCGTGTTGGTACAGATCTAGACTGAGAGTGGAGGGCCCATTCTAGCCTCATCCATGCTGATGTCCATGGTAACCCTGTGAGCTCCCCTGGGTTAAGAGTGTCCAGATTTAGCAGAAGACAGAAAAAAATTCAGGTTGCCCGGCGTAATTTGAATTTCAGATAAATAAAAAATAATTTAGTGTAATTATGTCCCATGCTATATCTAGTATATACTAAGAAAAAAATATTTATTTGAAATGCACGTTTAAGTGGGTGTCATGTATTTTATCTGGCCATCCTACCCTGGTTTCACTGAGTGGAAGACATCAGGCTGCCTATAAACGTGCAGGACTAGAGGATAGAGAATCTTTTCCTCTGTGGAGAAGTTTTACAGCCCTCCGAAAATCAGTATGCAACCCGGAATTATTTGTAGCCCATTTCTTCCTAATTCTCTTAAGATGTTTAAGAGACAAAAGAGGGGCGTATATGACAGGGACTCAGTCCTTATATAGTTAAACATTTAAAATCTAAATTATGACATTAAGCTGTAAGGTTTATTAAATTGTATAAATTGAAGGATTAGTTGCTTGAGTTTATGAACGAGAACTTGTCTAACAGCACATTACTAATATCAGACCGTATGAAAAACAGTTCACCCTTGGTGATGATCTCAGCAGTTTTTAGGGTCCTGGCTGTTTTGAGTTACTTTCTTACCGTTGGTTTCCACTGCAGCTGTCACATAACTCTCAAGTTGGCAAGCGTTAACACACACTTCTAGGTTGCTAAATGCCAAGGTGAAAGTATTGAAGTGCCTGTGATGCTCTGCTCTGGCGTTGACCAGTAGATCCCAACCTGCTCAACAACAAGTCAGTTCCTATACCAGTTTCATTCGCTCCCCATCAGGGCTTCTTTTACATAGGAACAGCTTTCCATTCTTCCTCTTTACCAATTTTTAGTGTTCATATTTTAGTGCCATTTTTGAAGCATGGAACAACTTCTCTAGTAGTGGCTCCATCCCCCTTAAGCTGTAGAGAAGAGACCATTCATAATTCGTGTTCTCTAAGGACAGTAATTACAGCAGCTCCACACTCCCTCTGGGGGGGGCACCCGCCTCCCAGGGTGAATGACTAGGTGACATCTCCACTTCATCCCCAGCCAGGCAGGGAGAGCCACTGCCCGTGCAGTCTGGCAGTTTAGCGGTTGGGTGTAAGCCATGGCGCATTCCAAATCCATTCACGCTTAGGAGAGTGTACCCAAGAGTGTGGATGTGTTTATAATTACTGCATTTCCTTCAGAGAACAAGAATTACAGGTAAGTTTTCTGGTTTTTTCTGGCAGTGATCCAACAATTATTTTTAAATAAGAAATTTAAGGATCTGAAAGTATTCCCTTTCCCTCAAGTCAGTCACCTAAAAGATCTCAAATATAGCCTACGTTATGTAATATTTTTCTTCCTCACTCTAAGAAGGAGTTGAACGTGGTGATGGGGAGGGTTGGAAGGAGACGGCTTATTGTCATTTGAAAGCTGTGAATGTCACACATTTCCATGTCTAGAAATACCCTAGCTTTACGTAAGAACCTTACTTCACCTGACTTCTAATGTCTAAAGTATGAATTATTTTGTCAAATTAGCACCTGCATCTATATATAGATAAGGTGTTCAGCCTTTCCAAGCTAATATCTTTAACAGCAGTGAGTAAATTAATGAATTGTATTTGGGTTTTCACATTCTCAAGACTGACTATCTTTTGTTTAAAGACTTTAACCTTATTTCTGAAACCTAAATTTAAAGCTACAAAATACCTTAAATATAACCTAGCTCCCTTTTTACCAAGTGGTATTTGGATGAGCTTCAGAGAGGCTGTGAACACCCTGAAATTATAATCAAATTTTGTATGTATGTGTTTTTTGCTGGGAAGAATGTCCGTATTTTTCATCATATTCTTGAAGGGTTTTTGTAACAAAAAATTTGGTTAACACTGATCTGGGCTAACATTGTCACTCCACTGATAAACTGGGGTTCAAAAAATATATTACTTGCCTTCATTCATTTGAAACTTAATACACATAAAAACTAAAGTTTATTTCTAAGAAACACTGTACTTATTTTTAGAAGGAAAAAGCTTTAACTTGAATTAATTCAACTTGAGAAATACCAGCCTAAATGGGAGCATTTAGCTTGCTAATAGTTTCTTCTGTTCCCCGCTTTGACTGCAGTCTGTACCAGTCGTCACATGAAAATGACTCCTCAGTAAAGTACATATGAGACTGTGTGGTAGATTCCTGAAGACTGAGTAAAGAAAAAATGAATTATCTATTAGCATTTAAATCCTGTTTTTCTCTTTTCAAATCCTCCCTTCAAAAAGAGTTCAAACTCAAGAAAATTGATGAATGTTATTTTTGTTATTTTCAGATTATTTTAAAAAAGCAGTTAATTGCCTTAATAAACATCACACTGAGCATTGTTGGGACCCCTTCTGGTTCTGAACCCTGGTTAAAGAAATTCTGTAGTAGGCTGTGTGTGCTTCAAGTTGTGGTTCAGTGATAGAGTATTTTAAGGTTATTATTTTTATTGTAAGATGCTTTTAACTAACACAACATTGTAAATCAACCATACTCCAATAAAATAAAAAAAAAATTACAGTAGCACTTTAGAAATGATAAGTAAGGCGTATACTAATTAAGGAAACTAATACTTCTTTCTCAAAATAAAGGAAGTATCATTTTCTTTTTCTTTTACTGGTACTAGCCAGTAAAGTCTGCCTAATTCGAGATTTAATGAATTTTAATGAACTGAATATTAGAATAAAAAGAAACTTGAGGGATGATACACAGAAAGCAATTATTTCCCAAAAGGAATAGAAAAAAAGTAAGACAACTTAGGATATTACCTGTATTTTTAATTTAAATTTAATTATACTTAAAGATTCTAAAATTTGTAGCATAAAGCTCATTATAGAAAATGGCATTGCTTTCCAAAATAGATGACCGTTTTGTTTTGTTTTGTTTTGTTCTCTTCTCTCCTTTGGGCATTAGCACTCAAGGCGATTATCACTTATGCTCTCGGCCTTTATAGCCAGTAACCTTTTCAGAGAGCCAGAATTTGTTTTTTTCCAGGAAGAACAGTTTGTGAATCAGTAGGCCACCTATGTTACTTGCCATGGGTAATTATAACAAATAAGGAGTTAAGTTTTAATTTTCATTCAACAAATCATTTTGTTTTTAAAATAGAAAAGCTCAAATTCTTCTTAGGAACAACTGCAAATATTTATAGTTTTTTTTTTTTAAGTTGAGATAGACAGATATTAAATATTCTCTTTGCATTCAAAGAAACTGAAACAATTGACGTACTCAGTCAATTCACTCAGCGGTGGAGCCTTGGTTTGCATAGCAGGTTAAAAATAATCAGCATCTGAATGCAGACAGTAAAAGCTTATTTATGATCAATTCTATTCCAGAAGTTTATTACCATAGATTGTATTTAAAATAGAACTTGTGAATAAACTTAAGAACTGTATTAAAAGTGGCTTCTCTCTGTGTGCCCACGTGCATGGCTTGCTTACATCTTTGCTGTATATAAACAATTTAGCATTTAACTCTTACTTCATTTAAGTTCCTGTATCGAAAACTCTTTTAGCAATTTCACTGTTTATACTTCAGTTCATGGACTGAAACTTTGCCACCACTACCTACCGTGTTCTTGTATAGGAAGTAAATAAATGTATTCAACCAGTTATCACATATATAAAGAACTAATTGAATAGAGTGGGAAATAAAACACATTCCCTGCCCTCAGAGAATTTACAGTCTCCTACAGATTTGTGGTGGAGCAGTGCAGAGGGAAGCAGTGCATCTTGGGTCAGAGAAGACTTACTGGCAAAAATGAAATTCTAGCTGAATCTGAGCATTATTAGGAGTTAGTCAAACAAAATGCAAAGGCAGAATAAGCATATGTGAAAGCCATGAAGGAAGAAAGAGAGCCAACACATTTAAGACAGACGGAGAGAGGGGAAGGTGAAATATATTTCAGGTCATTATTAGGTATTAGATATTAGATTTGGGGCTTTAGCTAAGAGCGGCCGGAAGACATTGAACATCATGTTAGTATTTTTTTTCTAAAACTTTTAATTAAAACCTAATACGCATCTAGAAGAGTGAACCTATCCTAAGTATATAGATCCATGAATCGTCACAAACTGATACACATATGTGACCATCGCCTGGGTGAAGAAACAGAAGTCCCCTCTCACCTTTCCTTTCTGGTCAGTGTTGCCCCCCCCACCCCTCGCGCCCCCAAGGAGACCTCTGGCCAATCTTCTTTAAAGTATTTTTTTTTCAATTTATTTATTTATTTATTTGTGGCTGCGTTGGGTCTTCGTTGCTGCGCGCGGGCTTTCTCTAGTTGTGGTGAGCGGGAGCTCTTACTTGAGGTGCGCGGGCTTCTCATTGCGGTGGCTTCTCTAGTTGCGGAGCACGGGCTCTAGGCGCGCGGGCTCAGTAGTTGTGGCTCGCGGGTTCTAGAGCAGAGGCTCGGTAGTTGTGGCGCAGGGGCTTAGTTGCTCCGCGGCATGTGGGATCTTCCAGGACCAGGGATCGAACCCGTGTCCCCTGCATTGGCAGGTGGATTCTTAGCCACTGTGCCACCAGGGAAGTCCCCCACCTTCTTCTTCTTATGTTATAGAAATGGGAGCATCCCCTGTCCGCTCATTTCAAGGAAAGAAGCCAGACACAGCATTATGATTACGAGAGTCATCCGTGTTGTCGAGTGTAGTTGCTGGTCGTTCTCACCGCCCTGTAATGTTCCGTCATATGGATTACGGATGTACCACAGGATTTGCGCTTTTCTGACACTGCCACATCTGCCCTATGAAGGATAGAAACACGTGAAGTTGTAAGCTTCACAGTCAGTTTGGGTTTGCACTAGTGTGGTGACAGTGAGGATGAAGAGAAGTGGGCGTATTAGAGATTTAAGAGTCAGAATTTATAGGGCGTGGGGCTTAATTAGATGAGGAGATGAAGACTACAGAGACACCAAGGGTAACGCATGGGCTTCTGACTTGGGCAGAAACGGATGGTGGTCCCTTTATGAAGCCCTAACACTTGAGGGGAGTGGATCGTTGTTTGAGTTTTAGTGATAGAGGGGGATAATTAATTCAGTATCTGATCTGTGTGAGGTACTGTGGACAGGTCTGCTTTATACAACAAAATACCAGTTGATGAACTGAATGAATGCATGACTTTACATTCATTCATAACAGTGTGGTAACAAGGAGCTCTTCTGCATAGGGAATGTTGTAAATCTTGTCTTTCTTCACTTCTAAATCTCATCAAATACTCTAAGTGTTTGTAGGAGTGATTTTGTCACATCTTATAAAACTCCCCCCCTAAAATAGTGCTAATTTCATATGCAGGCAGACTTACACTTTCTTATATACATGATATGAAAGGCATTGTAATGCCTTCATGCTGTGTGTGTGTTAGGATTTTTAAAATTTTTATTGAATATAGCTGATTTACAATGTTGTATTAGTTTCAAGTGTACAGCAAAGTGATTCAGTTATACATACATATATATATATTCTTTTTTTTACATTCTCTTCCATTATAGGTTATTATAAGATACTCAGTAGAGTTCCCTGTGCTATACAGTAGGTCCTTGTTGGATATCTGTTTTATGTATAGTAGTGTGTATATGTTAATCCCAAACTCCTAATTCATCCCTCCCCATCATGTTTCCCCTTTGGTAACCATAAGTTTGTTTTTGAAATCTGTGAGTCTGTTTCTGTTTTGTAAATAAGTTCATTTATATCATTTTTTAAATTAGATTCCACATATGAGTGATAGCATATGATATTTGTCTTTCTCTGTCTGACTTACTTCACTTAGTCTGATAATCTTTAGGTCCATCCATGTTGCTACAAATGGCATTATTTCATCCTTTTTTATGGCTGAGTAGTATTCTATTGTGTGTATGTGCCACATTGTATCCATTCATCTGTTGATGGACATTTAGGTTGCTTCCATGTCCTGGCTGTTGTAAATAGTGCTGCAATGAACATTGGGGTTCATGTATCTTTTCAAAGTATGATTTTCTCTGGATCTGTGCCCAGGAGATAGATTGCTGGGTCATATGGCAGCTCTATTTTTAGTTTTTCAAGGAACCTCCATACAGTTCTCCATAGTGGCTGCACCAATTTACATTCCCACCAGCAGTGCAGGAGGGTTCCCTTTTCCTGTACCCTCTCCAGCATTTATTATTTGTAGACTGACTGGTGTGAGGTGATACCTCATTGTAGTTTTGGTTTGCATTTCTCTAATAATTCTCATCACATCAATAGTGATGTTGAGCATCTTTTCATGTGCCTTTTGGCCATCTGTATTGTTCGTTGGAAAATTGTCTTTTTAGGTCTTCTGCCCATTTTTGGATTGGGTTGTTGGTTTCTGGTGTTGAGCTGCATGAGCTGCTTGTGTATTTTGGAGCTTAAATTAGGTTCTGTCATTGTAATGTGTTTTAATTAGCACAATAAGCACCCCTTAAAGTGCGTTTATTTCTGTGAAATGATTAACCTGTTTACTTGGCAGGACTTAACGTGACTGAAATAAATGTTCATTAAATTTTGGGAGGGCAAAGGAAAGAAAGATGAGAATGAGGTGAAAGCTGCAGCGTGAGCACAAGCCATGGCAGGTGCCACGGGGAAGACACTGGGTGTCAGAGCACGGGACGAAAGAACCTGATTTTAACAGTGTGGAACGCCAAAGGGTGGGTGGGAATTGTGAGCAAGGAACTCTGCCTACTTTACAGTGCTGCCGGGACTGGGTGTACCCTTGGGAGATTTTACCGGAAGAGGAATAATAGATGTAGCGCTGACAGTGGAATCCCAAATAGACGTGGCCATTTACCCCTGTTACACCAATCAGGATTCACTGCTATATCTAGACCATAAAGTTTGAACTAAAATCAAGGCAGTTTATCATGTCAGCGAAAAAAAACCTAAGCAATCATGATCACGATTTTCAGTTAATAGAGTTTTACCCAGCTTTGGGCTCTATCACTTAGTAGATGGTACTGTTTTTAAAATTAACACTCCATTTCATTTCATGGGGGGGTTTTTTTCCTTCAAATTTTTGCCTGTAATCGACATTGACATGGTGAAATCAGACCAGTACTTTCAGAAGCCATTGAAGTTAACTAGTTTGTTTAACATATACTTATGAAATATATATCATGTTTTACAACAGTGTAGCTGAAGGCGCTGATGCCAGGAAGTATTTCTGCCTTTGTTTCTAGTGCTCTAGTTGGGAAACTCAGAACATACAGAAACAGTGAGTTGATGCGAATTATTATAGGATTAACTGATTGAATGGTGTTGAAGAAGCAGTGAATCCAGGGGGAAAAGATTAGGGGCTATAATATCAGAAGAAATGATGGATGTGGTAGAATTCATTTTGGGTCTTGATGGGTAAGTAGGATTTGAATTGCTCAATAAGTCAGCAGACATAACAACACGGATTATTGATTTTTAGATTATCTGTAAGTATAATTTTACTTTACTTGTCATCAATTAATTACTTAGGTTTTACTTGTTACCGTATGTAATTATTTAGATTTTACCTGTGAAGTTACCTGCAGGAACAAAGTGATTACACTTTTTAGGCTCAGAGGATCTTCCCCTGGGATCTGTGGATTGGCTTCAGTGAGTCTGGATCTCTCTGAAGTGGAAGCAGAAGTTTAGATGTATATCTTTTCTGGAGGAAAAGACTCGCTGACTTTCTCGGAGTCTTAAAGGGTCTGACAATCCAGAAGACGTTAATAAAAACAGCTCTCCCTCTCCTGACTTCCATCTCATGCATCGTTAGTTTTTCCTTCACTACTAGATATTTTCCATCAACCTACAAATAATGCTGGGTTTTTCTCCCACCTTAAAAATAATTCCTGTTCCCAGTATTGCCTTCGGTCACTGCCCAGGGTCCTTTGATTTGCAGCTAACCTCGCTGAAAGAGTTGCCCGCGCGTTGGGAATTCAGCTTGCGTAGCCTCCGCCACCCCATCAGAACCGTCCTTCTCACTGACCCCCGTGGTGGGCCTCGCGGCCCTCAGCTCGCGTGACCTGGCAGCAGCCTTGACCGCGGTCTTCATCTGGCTTCCAGATGCTGCGCTCACCTCTCTGGCCTCTGTTTCAGTCTCCTTTGCTGGGTCCTTCTCTCCTCTCCAACCTCTAAACTGGTAATGCATCAACACTTGGGATTTGGACCTCTTTTCTCTTCACACTTACGCCCTTGGTGACCTCGCCCAGCCCCATGGTTTTAGATGACCATCGATTTGCTCATGAGCAGAAGTCATTTTCTGAGCTCAGAATGTATGGCAGTAAACCAGACTCCCTATCTTCGCCCCCCCTCACCACGTCCTCCTGAGTTTTCCGAGTCTCGGTAAATAGCAGCGTCGTTCTTCCGGGCAGCCTTGGTGCCATCTCTGATTCCTAGCTTTCTTTCATCCCACGTCGGATCATTCCCCAAATGTCTGTCACCAGTCAGTCGTCCGTACCCTGAAAAATATCCAGGATCCAGTCACAGATCACCATTTCCACTGCTGCATCTCTGATCCAGGCCCCCTTCACGTCTTGCCTGTGTTATTGCAGAAGCCTCCTACAGTGGGTCTACCTGTTTCTGCCTGTGGTTTATTTCAGTCTGTTCTTAAGACAGCACGTAGAGTAGTTATGTTAAAATATAAGTCATATTATGTTACCACCTGGATGAGAATCCTCCACTGACTTCTCATCTCAATCAGAAGAAAAGCTAGAACCCAATAAATCGCCTACCAGGCTCCTCCTCTAGGCACCTGCTTATTCCCAGACCTCAGCTCCTGTTCTCCCTCCCTCACTCTGCTCTAGTCATACTGGTTCTTTGCTCGTCTTGGAACGTGTAGGCAAGTTCTTGCTTCAGAGGATTTGCACTGGCTCTTCTCTCTGCCTGCAGATCTCTTTCCCTGTTACCTGTGGCTCATTCCCTCATCAATTGGCGATTTGTACTGAAATGTCAGCTTAGGCTTTCTTTAGCCGCTCGGCGTAAAACTGCAAATCCTCTCCATGCCCATTCTTCTTCCTCCTTCATGGTTCTTTCCTTGTGAGCCCTGCTACCGTCTGCCGTCCCGCAGATTTTACTTTTCCTGTTTATTTTCTGCCTTTTCCACATAGAATGTAAAGGCAAGGATTTTGTTTGCTTTGTTCACTGCTTTGTCCTCAGCACATAGAAGTTCAGGGCCTGGTTCATGTTATACGCTGCTCGGTTAATATTTGCTAAACGAATGAATGCCGTTTAAAAAATAGCCTCCAAATTAAAAGTAGTTCAGAGATGATTTAATAAACACTCAAGCATTTCAGTAAACAGCATGCATGGAACTAAGGTATTAGAAATATGACTGTATATACTGATATTATAACATATGTAGAGCTTGCTTCTTTGAACAAATTCTTGGTTTTGACCATTATTCAATTTTATAAGTGTAGAATACTGAAAAAAATATTATTTGAAATTACATATGATCATTATTTGAGTATGCTACAACGTGTAATTTTTTTTAAATAATCTTTTTGTCTTTAAAAGTGTTGGTCATTTAGTACAATACTAAGAATTTTCTTTTTTTGTTTTTAAAACTTTATTTTGAAATAATTTAGATTTACAGAAGAGTTATAAAGATAGTACATACTGTACTCTTCAGGATCCTTATTTTATGTTTTGTAAGTTTACAAGCTTCAAAAAGCATAACATGGATACTAAGTCGGCCTACTAATATAGCTTTTGTTAAAGTTATTGCTTTTTTAAATAATGATTTTTAATAACCATCATGAAACCACCAAATAACTACGGTTTTCCGATTTCCATATTTATTGTCCATCTTGACTACATGCATAACAGTTTTAAATAATTTAGTCATAATGTGCATTTCATTTTGTTTCTAAATTATGGTATCCATTTTTGCATGTTTCATTATAGTTTCCATCATTATCTTTTTAGATGACTAATAATAGGCCATATTGCTGATGTTCTTTTTTTTTTTTGGAGGGTTTTGTTTATTTTTTATTGAAGTATAGTTGATTTACAATGCTGTGTTAATTACTGCTGTACAGCAAAGTGACTCAGTTATACATATGTATATACTCTTTTTCATATTCTTTTCCATTATGGTTTATCACAGGATATTGAATATAGCTCCCTGTGCTATATAGTAGGACATTATTGTTTATCCATTCTATATATGCCAGTTTGCATCTGCTAATCCCAAATTTCCAATCCATCCCTCTCTCACCTGCCTCCGCCTTGGCAACCACAAGTCTATTCTTTATGTCCCTGATTCTGTTTGTGTTTCATAGATAGGTTCATTTGTGTCATATTTTAGATTCCACATATAAGTGATACATGGTATTTGTCTTTCTCTTTATGACTTACTTCACTTAGTATGATAATCTCTAGTTACATCCATGTTGCTTGCTGCAAATGACATTATTTCATTCTTTTTTATGGCTGAGTAGTATTCCATTGTATATATGTAGCACATCTTTATCCATTCATCTGTTGATGGACATTTAGGTTGTTTCCATGTCTTGGCTATTGTGAATAGTGCTGCTATAAACATTGGGGTGCATGTATCTTTTTGAATTATAGTCTTCTCCAGATATATGCCCAGGAGTGGGATTGCTGGATCATATGCCAATTCTATTTTTAGTTTTCTGAGGAACCGCCATACTGTTTTCCACAGTGGCTGCACCAACTTCCATTCCCACCAGCAGTGTAGGAGGGTTCCCTTTTCTCCACACCCTCTCCAGCATTTGTTATTTGTAGACGTTTTAATGATGGGCATTCTGACCAGTTTGAGGTGGTACCTCATTGCAGTTTTGATTTGCATTTCTCTAATAATTAGTGATGTTGAGCATCTTTTCACATGCCTGTTGGTCATCTGTATGTCTTCTTTGAAGAAATGTCGCTTTAGATCTTCTGCCCAGTTTTCATTTAGGTTGTTTTCTGTTGTTGTTGAGTTGTATGAGCTGTTAGTACATTTTGGAAATTAAGCCCTTGTCAGTCGTATCATTTGCAGATATTTTCTCCCATTCCGTAGGTGGTTGTTTCGTTTTGTTTATGGTTTCCTTTGCTGTGCAAAAGCTTGTAAGTTTGATTATGTCCCATTCGTTTATTTTCATTTTTATTTCTATTGCCTTGGGAGACTGACCTAAGAAAACATTGGTACGATTTATGTCAGAGAATGTTTTGCCTGTGATCTCTTCTAGGAGTTTTATGGTGTCACGTCTTATGTTTAAGTCTTTAAGCCATTTTGAGTGTGTTTTTGTATATGGCGTGATGATGGTGTGTTCCAACTTCATTGATTTACATGCAGCTGTCCCAACTTTTCCAACACCACTTGCTGAGAGACTGTCTTTTTCCCGTTGTATATTCTTGTCTCCTTTGTCGAAGATTATTGACCATAAGTGTGTGGGGTAATTTCTGGGCTCTCTGTTCTCTTCCATTGATCCATATGTCTCTTTTTCTGCCAATACCACACTGTTTTGATTACTATAGCTTTGTAATATTGTCTGAAGTCTGGGAAGGTTATGCCTCCTGCTTTGTTCTTTTTCTTCAGGATTGCTTTGGCAATTCTGGATCTTTTATGGTTCCATATGAATTTTAGGATTATTCTAGTTTTGCGAAAAATGTCATGGGTAATTTGATAGGGATCGTATTACATCTGTAGATTTCTTTGAGTAGTATGGTCATTTTAACATTAATTCTTCCAGTCCAAGAGCATGGAAAATCTTTCAGTTTCTTTGAACGCTGATGTTCACTAGTAATAAAGTATTCTCCTCTTGTTAGAGGTTGCTGTCCAGTGAGGTGGCAGTAATAATGGAAAAGAAAGTACAAATATAAGCAGTAGGATTTATCTTCCCATAAATATAGGATAAAAAGGATATAAAATAAATATTTGTCCAAGATTGCTCCAAAGTATTATCCTTAGTGGCTAAGGAGTAGTGATCCAAGGACAAGAATAGAGCATCAGGAAGAAGGACTTTCTGAGCTGAAGGAGAGGGTCCTCCTGAAACGATGAGCTCAGTTTACGAGGAAGCCTCACTGTGAGTAGACCCAGCACTGGCTTGTGTCCTGAGACAGGCCAGTGTCACAGTGTTTGATTAATCGCGTGGGGACCGTGGACAGCCAGTCACTCCTCTGGCTCTGAGCTTTCTCACTTGTGAAGCAAGTGTTGGGCCACTGCTAGGTGGTGGCTGAAGTCACTCCCAACTTTGGAATGATTGCTGTGTCTTTTGTTTCATTTGAACTCCGTTACTGTTTCTTCTGATTGGTTTCTAGTGCCCTTTCGTAAAAAGTTTGGCTTACAAGAAATGAAAAAGCGTAAAATGCCCAATCCTGAGTCTGTTGGAGATGAAACTTTACATAATACTCAAAACACTTCAACACAGGAAGTACAGAACTGCCACTGCATTTTGTCTTTCTCTGCCATGAGCAACTTCTTATGGATCAAAATTTAGAACAGAGAAGATTGGATTTAAGGCCAAACTTTGAAAAAACATTCTGGAGTTTTCTTTAATACATACTTTTGGGGTTCTTATTTTTCTTAGCCACCATAAATCCCAATAAATTATTTGGAAAAAAGTAATGCAATACAAATATAATAATATCATATAAGTATATACGTAAACTACATGTGACAAATACAGTCTAGCCTATAGAGAAAGCAGTAGCCTGTAGAGAAAAGAGCAGGCTTTGGAATTAGTCATTTCAGGTTCAGTTATCAGTTTTACTACTTTATTAGCTATGTAACTTAGGCAAATTGCAATGAAGAGCTTGATTTTAGAGGGTGATTTAATTTCTTTCTATGTAAAATTGGAATAGCATTACTGAGTTTGCAGGCTTGTCATCAGGATCAGAGAGAATGTTCGTAAAGTACTAAATATATAGCCTGATATTCAGTGAACACTAACCTTTATCAATTATCAGTAACAGTTATTGCTATTGCTATTATAATATACACTTAGTTAATACTTTTTCAAAATCTTGCCTGTATTAAGTACTTATTCTGTATTCCTGTCCTGTAATTAGGATCGTGTGTGTGTGTGTGTGTGCGCGTGTGTGTGTGTGAGAGAGAGAGAGAGAGAGAGAGAGAGACAGAGTCTGAGACAGACAGAGAGAGAGAGAGGGAGGGAGAAAGACACCATGGGTTTCTAATATTCAATTTTTTGGCAGCTTAAATGATTTGGTAGAACTAAAGAATTATTTTTAAAATTCTTTTTCTAGAGCTTAAGCATATTCAAGTCTCAGATGGAATAATGTTTATTTTTAAAGAAATGTTTCTTCCCTATAAATTTCTGTCTTTTGCTGCTTTTGTGAAAACATTTGTTAGATTCAGACGGTAGTCCAATAAAATTACTAGAAGTGCACTTTTTAGGGAGTTTAGGTCGTATAATGTAAAATGTTTTGTTTTGGGAATCAGAAGAGCTAATTTTCTTCTTAAAAATTATCGATTGTATTTTATAATGTTATAACAGTGAATTGTCATACTGTATACAAATCTATTATTTTCTGACGCCAGAGCCAGAAGAACTGCCCTAGGTGTTTAATTGGAGGAGGGTTCCTGTGGTTCTCAGTGGCCTCTTTTGGGAACTTTTTTTTTTGTTCAGGGATCTAAAAAAAGTAGATGTGCTTCACTGACTTGATTTATACTAGAAAGTTCTTTATTCAGATACATATGGAGGAAGGAAGAGTAACAAGTGAGGGAACAGTGACTATATAGGCATATCATGAGCTTCAAAACTAAGAAGAAAATATGGATGAAATGACTTTTTGGTTTATCAAGAAAGATGTTAATCAGGAAGACAAAATAGGAAAAGATGAAAAATCAGAAGGAAATTTTAAAAAGATTCTGATGCTTTGAATATATATTTTGTAAGTGAAGCAGAAAGATTTGTTTGTATTCAAGAGAAAATACATTTTGAATAATTTAAAACATGGAAATATTATTTATGCCAATTGATGTGATCAGAGGACCTGTTTTATGCAGGAATTGATTTCAAACCGAAGTAAGATAACTATGTGTTCAGACGGATGCCTTTCATCCCAGGGTCCTTAAGGGACAGGCATATTGCTTTCTTTTTCCTCTTTTGCACTTTGTACCTGGTGCCAGCTCAGTAGTATTGTGCATTTAGTACTTCTCATTTCATAAGATATATTATACAGCTGTTACATAAAGCATTTTTGGTGGCTTTTTAAAAATTTCCTACCTGTTATTAACCAAGACATTGCATTCAGTCATAATTGCTCTCTCTTACAGTTTGATTACATCATTGCTGAAAAAAGTAAATTTAATGTACTTGTAAAATTGATTTCTTGTTTCTTCTAAGTTGCACTTAAACTATTCATGTGGTCTAGGGACACTTCATCCATAAACCGTACATGAAATTTGGACAGTTTTTTTTTTCCCACCAAAATAACATTTTTTAATGTTATGCACTAATTTAGTTAGAGCTGCCAAAACAAAGTACTGTACCAGAGACTGGGTGGCTTAAATAACAGAAAATTTTCTCACAGTTCTAGAGACAAGAAGTTGGGAGGTCACGGTGTGGGCAGGGTTGTTTACTCTGAGGCCTTTCTCCTTGGCTTAAAGATGACCATCTCCTGTCTTCACGTCATCTTTCCTCCGAGATTTGGACAGTTTTATCTCAAATACCTTATAATCCGTTTTGAAAACATTCAACCACTGGTTCTTAAACTTCAGCTGTATCAGAATCACCCAGAGGACTTGTTTAAACAAAGATTGAGGGACCCTCCCCCCATCGTTTCTGATTTAGTAGGTCTGGGGTGGGGCCCCAGAATTTCCAAGAAACTTCTCACAGGTTCCCAGGCGGTGCTGATGCTCTTGTTCCAGGGACCAGACCTTGAGAACCACTACACTTAACTAATAACAGAATAGCTTTACTTTACCCCCCAAAGAGTTAAAAATTAGTGATGTTTGAATTGCATGCATTAAGGGTAATTTCATGACTTTGTTTTTTTTTTTTTTTTTTTTAATTTATTTATTTTTGGCTGTGTCAGGTCTTAGTTGCGACATGACACACGGGGTCTTCTTTGTGGGTTTGTTCGTTGCAGCGCGCAGGCTCAGTAGTTGTGGCGCATGGGCATAGTTGTCCCGCGGTATGTGAGATCTTAGTTACCCAACCAGGGATCGAACCCGTGTCCCCTCATTGGAAGGCAGATTCTTTACCACTGGACCACCAGGGAAGTCCCTCATGACTCTTTCTTTACCAGGTTATACCATAGTGAGAAATAATGATTTTGTTCCAAGGAGTTGGAACTAATTTCTTCTGCTATTTTAAACACCAAAATTACTCTTGTAAATTAGAGAGGAATTATTTGTGTAAAATTAGGATGACTTTCCTTTCTGTTTTTTGCATTTAAAATGGCGTTATTTCTGAGACTAATATAAAAAATCATTTTTAAAAGTAAGAGTAGACTTGTAATCTGCTAGATCTGACAAAATAACAGAAACAGCATGCTATAGAATCTTTCTTGCACTACTTCCTGTAAAAGATAACCAGTATTGTGGGTATTAAAGATTGTTTGCTGGCATATTGTTTATATTACATATTCAGCTTTGCTTTCATGAAATTGATTTTAAAATTTCAAAAAAATACTTTAGATACTTCTTAACAGCTTTTATGCTTTGCTTTAATTAGGAGCAGATTGATAATGCTGATGATATGGTAATGGTTAAAACTGTCATGTTTTTGCAGAAGTCTTCTTTTCTGAAATAATAAAAGTACCTTTTAAAATAGATGGAGAAAATATGAAAGGCAAATTACTGCTGAAAATTCACAAAGTCTTTAAGGGATAAAATATGGAAGTGTTGACAATGGAAAGATTGGTCTGTATTTACTATATTAAATTTCCACCTAAGTTATGAAAGATCCAGTATATTTTCCTTTTGGACACTTGAAAATAGTGAAACTCATTCTTTTTCAGAACAGAAACAATGTGTCTGAGATAACAAATTTATTTTATGATTGCGGTTATAGTTGAAGACTGTATCTTAATACAATGAACCATTGCCTCTCTGATTGCTGTGTGTACCCTTTTCCACAACCGTTTTATTTTTCACTCTTCTTAAAGTCTGTTTCATTATAGTGATTCTCTTTCTTCTTTCAGAAGGGATAAACGGTTATTTTTTGTTAATAATAAATGTAGGCTTCTGTTTATCTGCCTTTATACATTTTTTTACTTGTCTGTATAGAGCACTTATCTATGCAAGTATTAATTTACTAAAAATGTTACCAGCTTTGTGGCCTTGAGAATATTTTTTTAAATGCTGTTAACTGATTAATACTCTGGTTAAAAGCAAAATACATACCTCAACCTGAGCGGTTTACCTTCGTAGGGGAAAAAAATATATATTTGATCACATTTTAAGTTTACATCTGCTTGCTGTCATGTATTACTTTGCACTTTGTATAGTTTGTCTAGCGAGTTGATCTTTTTATGCATCTATTATATCCTGTTCTTATCCAATAAAGTGTAGGTTACAATTAAAATCACTCACAGACCATTTGACCTTAAACCGTGGACCTTGCCCTTTGCCTCTCTCCTTTTGTGATTTTGGTCTGAAGGCGGAAGCAGTGCAGAGAGAGAATGTGGTCTCTGCCAGTCAGCCACGTGGTGGCGGGAAGAGGTGAGGGCGGAGGGGCTGACTGGAGAGGATGTGAGTCTTCAGCAGTAGACTGGGTGAGGGTGCGAAGCGAGGGCAAGGTCGCAGGGGCCAAGCACGCCGAGGGGCCGTGCCCTGGGCTGAATGCTCCTCTGTCACCGTCTTCAAATACTTTGCAAACAGGTGTCCCTGCATTTTCATTGCACTGGATCTCCCAAATTCTGTAGCTGATCCTGCAACAGAAAATAACAAGAGAAAAAAGCAGAGATTTCTGCAGCGTCCTTGGCTCTTCATTCCTTTTCCCAGTGCCAGGATAGGGATTGTTTTCAAAAGGGTGACTTACAGGCATTGAAAAGCTGTGCAAGATGAGCCTAATTTGAAAGTGATTGCGTGTGCCTATCTGTGTACTCCAGCCACTTAACAAAGAATTGGGTAGAGGGAGATAGGAGCTTGTTAGAACGATTGTATAGACGTATCAAAGATGGCCAGACTTCCAGTAGAGATTTTACCAAGTAAATACATAATATACACAGTTTGAGAAGTACAAATGATTGGAACTACAGAATTTTATTCCTGAATTAACCTACTGCATGTTTATGCAAACCATAATAGTCTTTTCCTTCACCTGTAAAGCCTGATATTTTGTACTCAGTGTAGTACTTTATTACTTGGTAATTTTTTCCTTTGAATATTGTTATTATGTCTAACATGGTTATGGTTTCTTGCCTTTATAGTGCTTGTAAAGTTTATTTTTAAAAGATTTTGGAAATTAAAATTTAGAAATTCAAAATCCCAAATATTATGGTTTTTAGGGAGCTCTGTCAGTGTCTTTCTTTTTTTTTTTTTTTAAACATCTTTATTGGAGTATAATTGCTTTACAATGGTGTGTTAGTTTCTGCTTTATAACAAAGTGAATCAGTTATACATATACATATGTTCCCATATCTCTTCCCTCTTGCATCTCCCTCCCTCCAACCCTCCCTATCCCACCCCTCTAGGTGTTCACAAAGCACCGAGCTGATCTCCCTGTGCTATGCGGCTGCTTCCCACTAGCTATCTATTTTACATTTGGTAGTGTATATATGTCCATGACACTCTCTCACCCTGTCACAGCTCACCCCTCCCCCTCCCCATATCCTGAAGTCCATTCTCTAGTAGGTCTGTGTCTTTATTCCCATCTTGTCACTAGGTTCTTCATGACCTTTTTTTTTTTTCCTTAGATTCCATATATATGTGTTAGCATACTGTATTTGTTTTTCTCTTTCTGACTTACTTCACTCTGTATGACAGACTCTAACTCCATCCACCTCATTACAAATACCTCCATTTCATTTCTTTTTATGGCTGAGTAATATTCCATTGTATATATGTGCCACATCTTCTTTATCCATTCATCCGATGATGGACACTTAGGTTGCTTCCATGTCCTGGCTATTGTAAATAGAGCTGCAATGAACATTTTGGTACATGACTCTTTTTGAATTATGGTTTTTCTCAGGGTATATGCCGAGTAGTGGGATTGCTGGGTCATATGGTAGTTCTATTTTTAGTTTTTTAAGGAACCTCCATACTGTTCTCCATAGTGGCTGTATCAATTTACATTCCCACCAACAGTGCAAGAGTGTTCCCTTTCTCCACACCCTCTCCAGTGTCTTTCTTTTATTTGGTAGTGACATAGTACTTGCCTATTTAAGATGGAAGATATTGCTTTGTATCACACCTGCACTCGTTTTCCAGATCTCTTCCTTGTTCAAGTTTGCTAATTTCATTTAACTGCATAACCAAGCTAAAACATAAAATCAACCTTTTTTTACATTCTTACAGTTGAGCGTTCTGTTATTCTGTGGCGTAACGGGTGAGGGAGGGGATTGCCTAAATTCATAAGGATCCTTGCAAACTGAGTGAACCAATATAAGATTTCCTGAAATCTGAATTACCATTCACAGACCTCAGCCAGAATTCATTATATTTAAAACCACATGACTTAGAATAAGATTGTACTTTCTTTTAGGAGGAAAATTGTGAAAAAGCTAGAAGTGGGGAGAAATAACACTGCAGTTTCTCTGCAGATGTAGAAAAAGTATGTGCTCACTTTTATAAAGTGTCTAATAACATAGTTAAGAACTAACTTTTTAAAACTGGAGGAGGGAATACCAAAATTTTCATTGTAAGGTGACTCCACTTGTGGAATTTTTATTTTAAAATTGATAAAATACATTTCTTTAAGACTCCTTCTTATATAATTTTAAGGATTCGTTGGGTCGATTTTAGATCTCCTTGGCTTCCGTCGAAAATGTATTAGTCCTTAGGAAAGTCTTTCCTGGGTTTGTAAAGTATCCTGAAACAGCTGTCAGGAAGTGTCAAGCTGAAGGTTTAAGCATGGGTACTGCCCTCAGCCTAGTGAAGGTGTTGAAACTCTTGTACATCCTGGAAGTATAACTAAGAGAGAGAAACCAACTTAAAGTCAGCTGACTTGACGTAAGTTGCAAGAGAAGATTTTTAAAGAGTCATATAGCTAATAATTTTTTAAAGTTACAGAGTCTAAATTATGGACAAGAATTCTTTTATTTCACTTATTTTTATCCAGAATTACAAGATTACATATTTAGATTATATAGAAGATAAACTACATTAGAAACATTATTTTTTCATGACATTGTACAGGGTAATACCTGTAAAAATGAAGTTAAATATATGTCTGCCCATCATAAGCCTAAAACATCCAGCATCAACATAGGCGTATAGAAGATAGGCAAGCAACTAAACCAGTAGCATAAATCAAAGAATAGAGTGGTAAGTGCATTTTGGGCTTCACAGGTAATAAACCCTTGTTTCTGCTGGAATGGTCTAGCAAAAATTGCATCTTTTGCTTTAGCCTCGAAAAACTTTACATAGGAGGTGGAATTGTAGATGGTTGGTGTATAGATGATGGGAAAAGTGCTTTTGGCAAGTGCGGTGGAAAAGGACAGGGTTTGTGCTTACAGGTGTAGAGGGTGGGAAGCGCTGGCTTTAGGAATCAGAGGCCATGGGCTTGTGCTGGTGTAGAAATAAAAAACAAAACTTACTGGGACAAACAGATACAGCTGAGGAGGAAGCGGAAGCAGAAGCAGGCTGGTGGGCTCAGCGACAGTGTCGCTCACCAGCAGGCACCTCTGTGGGTTTTCCTTCAGGACAGAGTTTGAAAGAGACGAAATACAGCCTCTAGTTCAGGCTACCTGTAAAATTTTTGACTGCTGTTAAGAATACAGAGATGGTTTGTATCTTTAAAATGAGATTTGTTTACAGTTTAACTTTGTTTGTAGACCGAACATCTTTATAATTTTATAGTCGTTAGGCTTGATATTCATAAACGTGAACAGGCAAAATGTCTCGGTCTCTGTGCCAGTCCGCGTTTCCAGCTTCCCCTAAAACAGCTCCACTGGTCGCCTGCTCTGCGTCAGTGTGTCCACTGCTGCAGGCTCGTCCCCTGGCCCCTCCCAGACTCCCTTTTCCTCCTAGTGCTGTATCCAAGGACTAGCAAACTGTGAGTCATTTTTTATTTTCTCTCTTCCCTTTACCCTTTTCAGTCCTAGATATGATTTCTGCAGGTGACTTGATCTCTCTGCATGTCAGTTTTCTGATATGTCACATGGAGATAATAAAACTTTACTGGCTCTTTCAGAAGTAAATGAGCTGGTGTTTGAAAGCACCCAGCATAGTTCATGGCACACAGTCATTGAGCTTCGGTCAGCGGATGTTATTTGTTTTTCCTGTCTTATCGACCGGTAATCATAACTCTACTGAAAATGTGAGAATTTAGAGAAAAAATTTTAAATGAATTGTGTTTGCCAAAATTTTGGTTCGTATTTATACAGTGGATTATGTGTAAATTTGTTCTCATTAGATAGATTATGAGGTGTTTTGTCTTTACCTTGTTGTTTTAAAAGGTTAATCGGGGCATAACAAAATATAGCATCACTGTCCTACAGTGGACCCATAAAATCATAATTATCTTAAAATAAGTTTGAAAATTAGTGAGAGGGGTTGCTACATGAGACAGGGTATACTTAATTCTAATTTTAGTTATGAAATTATTTGCTTCTCAGACTAAGGCAACATCTCTAATTCCATGTCCCCATCGATGACTCAGTGATTTTCAAGGTTGTGAAAGAATGTTTACACGTCCCTGCCTGTAATATAGATTATCTGAATCATGATATCCCTGTCATCTTGACATCCTATTGGGCTTCATCACATTCATACCAAGGCTTTACCTGTCACAACTATCTCCCTTCTGTCTTTCAAGATCCCTCAGCAAAGAAAAGTTCAGTCCTCACTTGGTTATAAATAGTAGCAGCACTGTCAACTAGAGTTTTTGGTACAGTGACTGAGCACGCATCTCAAAGAATGGTAAAAGCACTGTTCATACTTCATAACACTTAACCATTGATGAACGATTGGAACTGAACCTTGACATGAGTGCATCAGCTTTATTCAAACAAGATTATTGAGAAACAGAGTCATAGGTTTTAGCCAGTACAGTTTTATAAGTTCTGTATTGTTTTTCATTCAGAATCATTTTACTATTCTCTCCGCCTGCCCCCATCATCCTTACAAAGAACTTTGACTTGGTTGGCATTGCTGAAGTGTCAGCAATGGAATACAAAGTCTGTGTTTCCAATATAATTACTGTTCAAGAGAGAGAACATGATTTCTGTGAAAAGACAGCATGGCCCTATAAAGAGAGATTTGTTTTACCTTGCTCACTTAATTCTAGAAACCTAAATAGCAAAAAAATTCTTAAGAACAGCTGGTATGATACATGTGTATAAAAAAATTACATTTCTGGGAAGTAGTGCTAGGAGTATTTAGCCCCATGTATATTATATAAATTAGACAAGGATACCTTAATAATCCTGGCTGCTGCTGACACTACTAGGACTAGTAGAGCTACACTAATAGTGTAGAAAAAGGCCTCTGTTCACGGGGTTGGGGGGCAGAAAGTCATGATGGGTGGTGAGATCACATCTCTTTTAACGTCTTTTTCCTTACCTTTACTTTTTCTCAAGTGGAAGTTAGATTCTCTTGTACTTTAAAAAATTTTTTATTTTAAAAAGTGGCAGTCCCGTCTTATTGGACTTCATTAAATCATCAGCTATTTTCCATTTATGGTTTCATTTCTGACATTAATAGAGAGCCCTTTACCATTTACTCAATACTTTGACACTTTAACAGTTTTGTAGATACAGTTTGAGGGATTCTGAATATAGAAAAGTGAAGTTGATATTTGAATGTAAAACCTGTATTTGCGATATTTGTTGCCTTTTTTGCCTTCTCAAAGATAATCTAGAATCATTAATATTGATTGCTTATTTTGTTTCATAACCCTTTGTGAATGATTATTGGCAGCAAGTGTTAATTTCTCTTCAATTGTGAACACTAACGAAAAAGTTAACTTAGAATTACCTGGTGTTTTAAGGGCTACCCAAGCTGACACTCAAAAATGTAAGAGGGCTTCAGAGCATGAGATACCTAATTGTTAATCAAGGCCGGACTTATTTGTAATAATCTTAGATATAAATGCTAATGTCTTATTGGCTTTCTGCTTCACCTTACCATTGCTGGTATAAAAATGTGTTGAAATGTTTGAAGTTATTTCCTCTGTTATAGTTTGTGTCCTATGTAGAGGTGTGATTATCCGAGGACTGATTTTTTTTTTCCAGATTTTAAATATGGTGTACTGTTTACTACTAACACATAGTTCTAAAGACTATCTTGACTAAATATTTTTGTTCCTTTTGATTGGTTATAATTGAATATTTCATATATTTGGAAAAGAAGAAAGATAATTTAGTTTTAGGTATACTTATGGGTAGGCTCTTAATCTTTTTCTCCTTTGTGATGTAGGTTTCTAAGCCAAAATTGGAATAACTAAACATGCTGAGCGCCCTCATTATTATATTTTACTACTGTGACACACGCAAAGTTAGCTCCCGGCTTCCATTGCCAAGCATGGTCAGCCCAGCTCCCGCTTCCAGCCTCAGTGCTCACTGCCACGTGTGCACCTGTGGTCGGTCCTCACAGCTGCAAGCACACTCTGCAACTCCGTCCCCGCACAGGTGCTTTCAGCTGGCCATCACCACTACACACACACCCACGACCTCGTCTGGCCCCTGCCACCATCCTGGCTCCCACTACTGAGCGTGTGTCTGTGGATGACCCCTACAGCAGAACAACTGCGCACAGCTGGCCTTGGCCCCTGCTGCCACACGCGTGCCTGCAGCCGACCCCAACGGTTATGCATACATTCGTAGCCAACCCTAGCCCCTGCCTAGCCAGGGACACTCGCTCCTGGACGTGGAATCACTGTTGAGGACCCCAGCCCTCACAGCCACTGATGACCTCAGCTGCTGCACCCCTGGGTCCCTCCCCCAAACCCGGAGCTGCCATACACCCCTGCACTCGATGTCCTGTGTACAACTAGACCTGGTGCAGCAGTGCACTCTTGCACACCCTTCCAGTGGCACTCACACACCTACTCTTCAGACCTTCTTGCAGGTGAAGGTCTTTCTTTACGGAAGCCTCTTTATGAAAACTGGAAAATGTGACTGCTTCTTCAAATGCACAGACTCCAGTGCAAGGAAACAAGGAACACCAAAAATCGGGGAAACATGACACCACCAAAGGAACTGAATAAACTTCCAATTAACCTACCCCCAAAGAATGGAGATCCACAGAATGCCTAAAAAAATGTAAAATAATTGTCCTAAAGAAGCTCAGTGAGCCCACACACCACAACTACAGAGCCCACGTGCTCTGGAGCCCGCACGCCACAACTAGAGAGAAGGCCGCGTGCTGCAACTGAGACCTGACGCAGCCATTAAAAAAATAATAATAAATAATAAATTAAAAATTAAAAAAACAAAGAAGAGAGATCTCAGGTAAACATTCTACCTTTACAACTCAAGGACCTAGATAAAGAAGAACAATCTACACCCAAAATTAACAGAAGGAATGAAATAATAAATATTAGGGCAGAAATAAATGAAGTAGAGAATATAAAAACATTACCCCAAAAATCAATGAAAGTAAGAGTTGGTTTTTTGAAAAGATAAACAAAATTGACACACCCTTAGCTAGTTTAAGGAAAGAAAAGAGAATATTCAAATAAAATCAGAAATGAAAGAGGAGACGTTACAGAGAAAAAGAATCGTGAGAGACTGTTAGGCACAATTATATGGCAACAACTGGATGACCTAGAAGAAATTAGTAAATTCATAGAGACATACAACCTACCAAAACTGAATCAAGAAGAAATAGAAAGCTTGAACAGACCAATAAAAAAGAGATTGAATCAGTAATAACCTGCCAACAGAGAAAACCTGTGGACCAGATGGCTTCACGGAGGGCATGCTACCAAACATTCAAAGAAGAACTAATACCAACCCTTCTTAAACTCTTCCAGAAAAAATAGAAGTAGAGAGAATATTCCTAAACTCATTTTACGAGGCCAGCATCACCCTGATTCCAAAGCCAGACAAAGATACCACGAGAAAAGAAAACTATAGGCCAGTATCTCTGATGATCATAGATGCAAACTCCTCAAGATACTAGCAGATTGAATTCAACAGCACATTAAAAGGACCATACACCATGGCTGAATAAGATTTATCCCTGGGATGCAAGGATTATTCAACATATGAAAATCAATCAGTGTGGTACACCACATTAGTAGAATGAAAGACAAAAACCACATGATCAATCTCAGTAGATGCAGAAAAAAATTTTGACAAAATCCAAATCCTTTTATGATTAAAAACTCTCAGAAAAATATAGAAGGAATGTACTTCAGTACAAAAAAGGCTATATATGAAGAAGAAAAAAAAAAGAACTAACATCAAAATCAATGGGGAAGAAACAAAGTTTTTCCTCTAAGTCTCAGAACAATATAGCTAACAATATAGTAATAGAAGTTCTAACCAGAGTAATCAGGCAAGAAAAAGAAATAAAAGACATCCAAATCAGAAGAGAAGAAGTAAAATTACCTGTTTGCAATGACATGATCATACATGTAGAAAACCTTAAAGGCTCCACAAAAAATCCTGTTAAAACCAATAAATTCTGCAAAGTTGCAGGATGCAAAATCAGCATTAAAAAAATTGGTTGCATTTCTGTACACTAACAACAAACTATCTGAAAAAGTAACTACCAAAAAAATTCCATTCACTTTAGCTATGCAAAGAATAAAATGCCTAGGTTTTAACCAAAGAGGTTAAAGATATACACTGAAAATTATAAAGCATAGATGGAGGAAATTTTAAAAGATGCAAATAAGTGAAAAGACATTCAACATTCATGGACTGGAAAAACTAATATTGTTAAAATGTTTATACTACCAAAGTGACCTACAAATTTAATGCAATCCCTATCAAAATCCCAATGATTTTGTTTTTATACAGATAGAAAAAACAACCCGAAAATTCATATAGAACCACAAAAGACCCCAAATAGCCAAAGCAGTCTCAAACAAGAAGAACGAAGCTGGAGACATCACAGTGCCTGACTTCAAATTACGTTACGAAATTAGTAATCAGAATAGTACAGGACTGGCATAAAACCAGACATCTAGACCAGTGGAAGAGAATAGAGAACCCAGAAATACACCTATGCATTTACAGTCAACTGATCTTTGATAAAGTTTCCAAGAACACACAGTGGGGAAAGGGGACAGTCTCTTCAACACATGGTACTGGGAAAACTGGATATCTACATGCAAAAGAATTAAATTGGACCCCTATCTTACACCATTCACAAAAATCAACTCAAAATGGATTAAAACTTAAATGTAAGGCCTGAAACTATAAAACTTCTAGAAGAAATATAGGAGAAATGCTTCTTTTACATTAGTCTTGGCACTAATTATTTTGGCTATGACACCAAAAGTACAGGCAACAAAAGCAAAATATAGACAAGGGGAATTACATCAAACTAAAAAGCTTCTGCACAGCAAAGGAAAAATTCCTTATTAATTTTCTGCTGGATGTTCTATCCATTATTGAAAGTGGGAGAATAATCAACAAAATGAAAAGGCAGACTACAGAATGGGAAAAATATTTGCAAACCACATATCCAGTACAGAGTTAATATTCAAAATATGTGAGGAATTCATACAACTCGATACCAAAAGTACAAATAACCCAATTTAAAAAGATACTTTTCAAAAGAAGTAACCCAGACAGCTAAGAGGTGTATGTAAAGATGCTCATCATCTCTGATCATCAGGGAAATGCAGGTCAGAACCAAGAGATACCGCTTCATGCTTGTCAAGATGGCAGTTACCACAAAGAGAAGACACAAGTGTTGGCGAGGGTGTAGGAAAAGGAAACCCTTGTGCACTGTTGCTGGGAACATAAATTGGTACAACCACTATGGAAAAGCTTATGGAGGTTGCTTAAACATTTGAAAATAGAACTACCATGTGATCTAGCAGTCTCGCTTCTGGATATATACCCAAAGGAATGAAATCAGGATCTCAAAGAGATCCCGTACATTCCCATGTTGAACACAGCACTATTCACAATAGCTGAAATATGGGAACAACCTAAATGTTCTTCAACATATGAATGGATAAAGAAAATGTGATATACATACAATGGAATGTTTACATATATAAATGGAATGTTATAAATACATACATATATGGAATGTAATTGGAATATATAAATGGAATATTATTTATGGAATATTATTCAGGTTTTAAAAAATAAGGAAATATCACGTCTATGTGGAATCTAAAATCATCAAACTCCTAGAAGCAGAGAGTAGAATGGTGTTTGCCAGGAGCTGAGGGTAGGGGTAAGTGGGGTGATGGAAGTCTAAGGGTACAAAGTTTCAGTTATGCAAGATGAATAAGTTCTAAAGATCTAATGTACAGTATGGGTATGATAGTTAACAGTACTGTATTGTATACTTGAGATTCGCAGAGAAGTTAGATCTTAAATCTTACCACACACAGGCACAAAATTGTAACTATGTAGAGGTGTTGGATACTTTAGCTTGAATGTGGTGATCTTCTCATATATCAAAACATCAGGGGCTTCCCTGGCGGCGCAGTGGTTACGAATCCGCCTGCCAATGCAGGGGACACGGGTTCGAGCCCTGGTCCGGGAAGATCCTGCACGCTGTGGAGCAACTAAGCCCGTGCACCACAGCTACTGAGCCTGCACGCTAGAGCCCGTGAGCCACAACTACTGAGCCCACGTGCCACAACTACTGAAGCCCACATGCCTAGAGCCCATGCTCCGCAACAAGAGAAGCCACTGCAATGAGAAGCCCGCGCACCGCAACGAAGAGCAGCCCCCGCTCGCCGCAACTAGAGAAAGCCCACGCGTGGCAACGAAGACCCAACGCAGCCAAAAATAAATAAAACAAAAAACATCAAGTTTTACAGCTTAACTACATGTAACTTTTATATGTCAACGATACCTCAGTAAAGCTGTTAAAATATAAAAACAAATTCAAGGAAAAATATTCAAGAAATAAAATATTATTTTTTACTCTCGGGTGATGATGTGGTGACGTATATTTTCTAGTCTTGCTGTAAGCTTAGAGTTATCTGTATGAGAGTAACGCACCAGTCTGCTTAAAATGGAAAACAAGAAATTAAAAATGTTGAATTTGAATTCTCAATGAACTGTTCAGTCATTTTTCCTAGAGGATATTGAATCAAATTTTAAAATATATTATTTGACTAAAGATTCAAAGCCCCTTACAAACTGGGAGATGTTACAGGTGTATCTAAATTTTATTTTTAGAGTATCAGAGAGAAACACAGGAGTACATAGAAAGAATGAATTCAGTTACGTATTTTACAGTTAATCCAAGGACTCAGCAACACGGGCACATACTTGCCATATAACATGATTCTAGGAAGCAAGTATTTTCTTGATTGTACCATAAGAGCCTAGAAATTTCTATTTGTGGCATTACTCTGATTAATGAAATCAGTTCCAGGGCAAACGTTTGGGCTGTTAGAAAATTTACAAAACCATTATCGTCCAGTTCCGCAGCTGTTGCCATAGCCCTGACTCTCATCTTTTCACACCTAGTTTACTGTATCTTCCGTGCTGGGATCCGTGCCTCAGTCTCGCCCTGCTCAAACGTTGATACATTCAATTTATTTGTTCCATATACATTTGAGAACCTACCATGTGCCACGCATTTATTTAAGCGATGTTTTTATATCTTCCATTCCCAAGTTAGGAGTGTTAATAGTCCTTAATTGACTACCAAATCAAAACTGAACTCAACCTAGAATTCAGAGTTTTCCGAGTCTCACTTACTCTTGCTGTTCAGCACATGTCTCTTCGTGGTCACATTTCTTCTCAGCACAGTCTGTGTCTGTTTCTGCTTCTTGGTGTTTCATCCTTCCTCTTCAAGGCCATACTCCTCCTCCCTTACAATTTCTAAAAACACAGCCAACAGTACCTGGTGAGGTTTGAGGTTTAGGTTGGGTTTAGTCATCCATCTGGATCATCCTTTTATTCTGGATCCTGAAAGCAGTATCAGGAAATTGAGTATTCTAGTTAATTAGTGGGTTATCACATTTTCTTCATAGGTTAACAGTGCACAGCACTCTTCAGTCAAATTCACATCATAACAAAATATACTGTACTGCAATGTCTTTAATGCTTCTTTGATGATATAGCAGGTGTCTCACTTAGAAATTTAGATGTATGGGAATACTGGTTAATAGAAATTTCTAGTTTTTACCATCTATTTCATATTTGCTGGTAGTTTATTTGAAGCTATTGTAAATATTTTATGTTTCATATTTTTAACCAGGCAGTATCTCTGTTCCCCACTCTGAACACCTAGTATGGTACTTTGTGCAAACAGGTTTTCATAAAACACTTGATTCATTCTGTCAAAAAAAAAAAAAAAATTTTTTTTTTTTATTGAGCATCTACTATGTGCCAAGACATAGGACTTCAGTACTAGAGCCATGAAAAGATAGTCTGTGCTCTTACCTGCAGGTACATAAGCTAGCAGAAGAGACGGGTGGACAGACAACCCTAATGCAGTGTAAGTTCTCTGATCGAGGGAAATACACAGTGGTGTGTATGTAGTACCTGGGCAGGGCTGGACTGCCCAGCAAAGTTTTCCGGTAGAAGCAGTGTCAGCACCAAGAAGAGGATGAAGACATTTTAGTCCCTGAGACTCTCCTTCAGACCCCAAAGCTATACCACCTGAACCTGACCATCAAAGTACAGTGTGTTTTGTTTTGCAAACACAGCTGTAAGACAAGTCTCCAGGGTTCTCTCCCTCCAGAGTGCCGCCCCTAAACCTACCCGGGTAGAAGTTCTGGAGCTCCTTTGAAGGGAAGGGCTGGCTAAGCCGAGGCGAGTAGAGGGCATCCTGCAGGACAGAGGAGCCAGAGCGTTCCTGGGCGGGGAGCGTGGTGAACAGAGAGCCTCACGGGGGAAGTAGGTCTCCGAGGCCAGAGCCTGGAGGTGGTGAGGGCGTGGTCCTGATAGGGGCCAGGTTGTGAAGGGAACAGCCTTTGCGGGCCTTGGTGAGAGCTGGGATTCTATCGGGAGGGCAGTGGGGCATCACTGACAGGTTTTAAGCTAAAGAAGGGTGACGTGATCCTGTTTAATTACCAGCATTGTTCTAAGCCCAATTTAGATTCTTCTTCACATTTATACTAATCAGATTTTTAAAAATGTTATTCTATTCCTTCTTACTCTTAAAAACATCCTTTGAAAAAAGCATTTTAGATCCCTTAAATCAGTGATTTTAAAACTTTTGTTTTCCTAGCAGTGGAATTCTTAAAAATTTAAAACTTCTAGCTCAGTATGTTACAGACAGACAGAAGGAGAAGTTCTCTGTTCTAGTTGTGGTGCTTTCAGGCTCGTTCAGCTGTGTCTGCCGGAGCGCCGGGCTGTTCGACGTTGTCTCGGTTGCTTGCCTCTGCCCCACACTGAGGTTCGGAACCGCGTTCTCCAGTGACGTTATGGGTACCAGGTAGGGCTCTGGGCTTCTGACTGGTGGTGGCAGTAGCCTTCGTGATGTGTGGTTGCTAGTCTCCTAGGCCTTGACTCTTATGTACTCAACAGTATGTGTACTAAATATGCTTAGTGCTGGTGGTACTTCTCTGAGCAAAGCAGACAGTCCCTGACCTAATGGAGCTTCCAGTGTCGTGGAGGGAGTCACACGAGCTGTGTGATAACTGATGTGTAGAAGAGGGAATTTATTTCGGGAGCGCTTTGAAGACGTGACATTTAAGTAGAGACTTAAGCTAGGGTCTGAAGGATGAGAAGGAGGTGGGCAAAGGCAGAAGGTTCCAGGCAGGGGTGTAGCATGCATGGGTGGTGAGAGGTGATGGCAAGGGAAGAAGCTGGAGGGGGAGACAGAGGCCAGATGATGGAAAGCCACACTGAGGACTTGGGCTTCTATCCTCAGTATAATGAGAAGCCGTTAAAAGGTTTTGAACAGGGAAGTGAAACAAGATGATTTGTCTTAAAAAGATTGCTCTGGGTGCTGTGTAGAAATTGGCCGAGAGAACAGCTAGGATGAACACGGAGACATCAATTAGGAGTCTTATCCCAGCGTCAGGCACAGCAGATGTGTGTGGATTTACTGCATGATGACTAGATCACTGTCTGTTGTAACATCTCAAATTATTCATACTTTGACCATGAGTTAAATTGAATGTTTTTAAGAAGTCACAAAAAGTGGTGCTGACTTGTCCTAATTTTTCCTCATAAAACTTCAGATATTTTGACTTGCTTCTTCATCTTGGCCAGTGTGAAAGTCATTCATTCATTCAACAAATATTTGAGTGTTTGAAATGTGCCGGGTACTGGCCGGGAGCTGAATATACAGAATCGTGAATAAGATAGGCGTGAAATCTGCCGTCAGGTGACTGCCGGTCTGCTAGCCAGACCCGAGCAAAGTGAGCAGTAGATTGGCCTCGTGCCTGTCAAACGACGCGGCGCGGAATTAGCCTGGCTGCCCCAGCCCCAGGATCTGGAAGGTTCTGGGTGAACCAGGAGACCCTCCTGCTTCTAACCTGTGCTCCTAGGTTTGTACTTTGAATACTTTTGCTGAAAATACAGCCCCTCATAAGTCCTAACGTGTCAGGGACCTGACAACCTAAAGATTGAATTCCAGTTCTCCTTCACTTTTAGAAAAGCTGGGACCCTGCTTAATGGATTACCCTTCCGTTGCTGCATACATTGCCACAAATTTCGTGGCTTGAACAGCACATACTTATTATCTCCCAGTTTCTGTGGGTCGGGAGTCCAGGCACAGCCTCTCTGGGCCAGGCCACGTTCCCACGTGGAGTTCAGGGTCGTCTTCTAAGCTCTTTCAGATTATTGACGGAATTCCTTTCCTTGCCCTTGTAGGAAGGCTGCTCCTTTCCATGGGCAGTTAAAACATGGCTTTTTGCTTCTTCAAGGACAGCAGAAGAGAGAAAGTCTCCACTGCTTTGAATCTCTGAGCTCAGCGGAGGCCTAAGCCCTCTTTTAAAGGTTTCATCTGATTAAGTCGGGCCCACTCAGGATAATCTCTTGATAAACACAAAGTCAACTGATTAGAGACCTTCATTATATCTGCAAAACCCCTTCACATTCATCATGTAACTTCGTATTATAATGGGAGTGATATCTCCGTCCACACGCACACACACAGCGGGATTTACACAGGGGAGTCACTCATAGAATCCTGCCTGCCTCACTTGCCCCTCTGTGAATTCCTCCCATCTCTTGGCCGCCCACAAGGCATGGTCTTCTTAGTCTCTCCACATCTTTGATGGTTCCTTCTCCATTCTCTTCGTCCATTCCATAAATGTTCACATTCTCCAGAACATCCTGTTAGCCAGCCAGCCTGTTTCTTGACCCTGTATCTATTGTTTTCCACTGGACGAGGACCATTTTCCTTCTCCTAAAAACAAAACTAAGAGCAGGTTCTTTTCTTTCCAGTCACTTGCTGAAGGACACAGACTTATCAGATAACGAATAAAACAAAAGCTGTCTATTATACTACTTCCTGCCATTCTTGGATCCATTTGGGAGGAAAGGGGAAGATCCCTAACTTGTCATGATTGGTTACAGCTCCAGCCACTCAAGGTAGGGTAAGCTGTGCATGGATGGGGGCGAGAGCCCTGAGGATGGTTGGGAAAGCTTGACCAGCCCAGGGGCGAGGCAGTTGTGCAGGGGGTCTAGAAGATGGAGCCATGGAGGAGTATTGTCCTGGAGTGCCTGGGCACCTTCAAAGAATGTGGGTACGCTCATGGCTTTTGTTGAGAGGGGCCAGACGTGAGTGGGTTGGGGCAACCGTGTGTTATTATTAACCCACAATGATTTCAAATTATATTGCTGGAAACACATTCTTACATTTTTAAGTGTAGCATTTGCACCTGAATTCAACCTTCCGTCCTCTAGCAAAACTGGGTATACTGTATATAACTTAAGGCCTTCAGTCTTCTGCAGTTTCCCTAATTTAGGAATAGCTTGGTGGAATTTGTCTGAAAGAAGCAGTTCCTTTTGCCTCTTTCTGAAATGACCTTCATCTCTCTTTTTTTATCTATTTGGTTTATCCATTAAGAACCAGCTTAGCAAAGAAAGCTTAGACATTGTTATCTCCTTGCTAAAGCATTTTCATTTCTAGAAACCTGCCCCAGTGTCCATCCTTCTTCTTCTCTCTTTGCTTTCTACCAGGTCGTACATGTTTGTATCAAGTATGCCCATCGTGATGTATTATAACTTATTTATTTAAGATGTTAGTCTACCCTACTAGTGAGAATCCTCGGTGATATAAATTGATTTATTCATTTTCTTAACTGAGGTGTCAGACCTATGACAGATGCTCAATAAATGTTTTAAATAAATGAATGAATCAGTCATTGCCCCAACCCAGGTCATAATATTTCCACCCATATGACTTCAAGTGACCACATCTGGTTCCCTCAGATGCAGACACTGACCCTGATAACCCTATTTTTACTTTGCGCCATGGGTATGTATTTGAACTACATACTAGCCATCCTTTCTGTAGCTAGTTTGGTTACTCTAGCTTAGAGTTCTCTGCTTGTTCCCCTCCCCCTCCCCGCTACTGACCAGCATGTTTTAAAGTCGTAAGACCAGTCTTCCAGAAAGATGTTATGGCTGGGCAAAGCCTGTTGTCTTGAAGCCCTCAGTCACTCCAGAAAGTGTGGGAACTAAAGTGCTTGGCACAGGGTGAAGCACTAGCCAAGGGTTTTCATTATAATTCTTCACACTTGGGTGAACTTCTGAAGATACGAAATAGAAGAACAGGGACGATAATGCCAGCATCCCTAGGTTTGGGGGGTAAACTAAAGATTATCTTTGGAAATCCCCAAAATTTTGAAATATACACTATATTTTTAAGGTTGTAAATGCAGAAGAATTTTAGGGTTGAATAGTATTTGGACTACTAAGGAAACTAATTTTATATTCATACTTAACAGACAGCTAAGTCACAGTATCTTTAGATTATTGTCTCTACTGAAGATCCTTATGTATTTTACTGTTGAAAAGCAGCATTAAAGATGGTGCAGTAGCATCATTAGAAATATGGCCTTGGAAGAACATCACCTCCATATCAGAAGTGTACTTTTTAATGTGAGAATTAATTCTATCAGATGTCGATGGCTGTAGCATAGGAGTATAGAGTTAAGAGAGTTTGATACGGATAACAATGCCGAGTTAATTTCAGAAAGCTCTGTGTAGCTCTTCTTCTGGAATACTGGCGGAAAGTGGTCTCCCGGTTTTCTCTGTGGTCAGCCGTTTTCTCTGGCTACTTACCTTGTCAGAGGTAAGGTACCTAACTGACTGCAATTAACTAAAAGTTTTGTTTAAAAATGAATCTATTTTGGATGGAAAACAGAGTCCGGGAGGTGAATGACTTTATATTAGGCAAGAAATAATGTTTTTAAGCTAGCAGTTCTAAAACCAGGTGAAGGAAATTAATGATTCAGTAGAAATTGGGACATGCATGGAATTTTTTAAGATTGTAAAAAGTTTTTCTAACTTCTTTCTTGTTTTCAGATTATTCTGATAACAAGAGTTTATGCAGTAGGTACACTCCAAAAAGGTTGTGTTACTGCATAATGTAAATGCATAAGGATCAGTGTTCAGGAACTAAGTAGTCACAAACCTCCAATTTATCTCTTTCCCAAATGTAATTTTTATCTATAAGCAGGCACACTTGTAGGAAGAAATGGAAAAATGGCGGCGGGGGGCGGGGGGAGTTGTTCATCAGAAAACTTTAGGATTTTTAGTCTGAAAACTTCATGGGAAATCTTAAAATAGTCAGTTAAAGGCAAATCTGATTGTATCAAGTTACTTGGAATCAAATGTTCTTCAGGCCCAGTCTTTTGATTCTGTTAGTCTTTGAAATTCTCAAATGCAGGGTTTTAATAGCGTCCTCCTCTCATTTCAGCAGGTGCCATGATGGTAGGAAACCATTCTGGAATAATGGGGATACTGTAGATTTTACTTAGTAATTCTGTAATGACCAGTTGTTATGAAGGACACTTGATACAATTCCAAATTGTTACTTTTGTTTTTCTTGTTTCTGTTGTCTTTCTTTTTAGTTATTGGTTTCAGCTTATCATTTTAGATCCTTGCCTTCTAAGTGGTACTTTATCTCCTTATTCTCAATTTTAATTTAATTTTTTTCTGAAAAGTATTCTGCCACTCTGTTAAAATATTTTATACCTTCTTCTCTAACACGTTTAGATAAATTCACACTGAAGAAATACATTCAGGTTATCAGTTGTGTGGAGTAATTAATAGCCAGCAGTGTCATCAGTGAAACTATACATTTTCCTTGTAGACTTTTCATCATGAGTTTGCATAGCATTGTTTCAGGTAGATCAACAAATTGATTATTATATTTTACTTTTATTATACCATGAATAATAAAATTATTCTCAATAATGTATTGAATACATTACATTCAATACATGTATTGAATACGGTCGCAATAATGAAATTTGTTGGGGAGGGTTTTTTTAAGCTTCTGGGTTTAAATGGTGCTGCAATTTAGTTATTCCACTGAATCTACACAGAGTGCACAGTTGACATAGTTAATGAAAGGTGTGGTTAAGCTTTCTCTAGATTGAACATTGAGCAATACACAGTTCTGTGGTGCATTAGAATTTGGGTTCCTTATGTACAAGAATATTTACTATCTTCTTTGTTTCATTTCAGAATGACCTTATTTTAAAATGTATGAGGCTATTTATAATCGACTCTGTGGCAGTGATTAAAGAGGTGTGAATAATAGGTTATTGGAACTTGACAGCTAAACTCGTGTTAGAACGTTTATGCTGCTCACATGGACTTTATTTTTCTAAGGTGGGAATTTCTTTTTTGACGTGTGGGTTATTGGCATAATATATTCTGTAGGTTTTTCTCTTTAAACTGGTTTACCAAATCATATTATTTTATTGATTTATTTTATGTTCTAAATCTTCTTCAGCCTGTGAGTCAACATTTTATGCTTCATAACAATAACCTTAGTGTAGGTTATCAATCACACAGTCAGTACAGACAGGATTGTGCCTTAAGCACGGCCTTGGCCTTCTACCTGCAGCTTTCCTATACAATAAATGCAACCAATGTTTAATTTTTTTTAATGGGAAAAAAACCCTTTTATTACAGAAAATTTGAAAACATTTGGAAGGTTGATATTCAGCAGTTGTTAGTTTGGGAGGAATGTCAGTACTCCTGAAGAAATTTGAGATAGCGCAATGTATCCGAAAAAGAAGAGTTGTGTACCTGGTGTTTCAGTAAACCTTTATTAATTGTAAATACAGAGACCAGAAAACATGAATTTGAATTAATCAGATTTAGATTAGACAGTATTTTTATTTAAGAATAAAAGGAAATGTAGGAAAGTATTTTAAAATTTTGAATAAATTTTGAGTAAGCCAATAATTAACCAAATGATTTTCCCACCATCATCATGGACTCAGAGCACTTTGTCATTTGGTAACACTGAGGTACATTCAAGACTGAGCGCGGAGATATACTTTAATGGTACGACTCAGTGATCCCTACCAGCCAGGAGGTGAGGTTTCTAGAAAGAGTGGGGTTGACAGAAGTGCAGCAGGGACCATCAGGCCTCATAGAAAACAGAGTCTAGGGAAATCATAAGAAAAATTGCTACGTATGTATTCCTCAGTAAACCTGAGAAATTACTTAATCTAAAAAAATCCAAAAAACCCCACATTTCTCAGCATGACAAACTTCCTCCACTAAATAACTCTTCACCTGACCCACTTTCCTCAGTTGTGATCTATAGCATCAGAGTCTCACACAAATTTTGAATTATATAAATAGTGCCTATTTGAAAGTTTCTAAACTATCTGGCTTGAAGCTTACTTTTCACTTGATTTTCCCCTTGTTTCATTTTTGCAAGTCTCAAAAATTATTGTAGCAGCTTGCATTTTCATGGCACTTAAGGGTGTGTTTTTCTAGAGCTGAACGTCTACCCACATATTGAGAAATTGGAATACAAATGCTTACCAAGGGATGGAATAATTGTTTGCAGGTATCAAACAGAATTGTAGATGCATGCATATAAACAGCACAGAGGTTTTGTGAAAAATTAAATGTGAAATTCAAAGCACCTAGCAAGAGACTTCTATTTATTCCTGGAATACCATGGTACTTTGGAGAGAACTCCAGAGACCTGCTTTTACTCCTTACTTTCCTACTTACTCTCTGTGTGAATTTAAGTAGTTTGCTTTTCACCTCACTGTACTTCCTACGCCTCTTCCTTAGAAAGTGGTGAGAACACCAGCTCTGCAGCCTCACTCGTTTGTTCTGAGGACGCTCTGGCTGCAGTGCTTCGTCGTTCATAAACCGCAGGATAGAGCGGTGAGGTTTGGAGACGTTGTGGGTTGTTTTACTCCTTGTCAATCTGAAGATTCCAGTTGAAATGCAAAACATGTGACCTAGAGAAAACATGAGTCTCTACTCTCTGTTCCCCAGAGTGACTCAGGGTGACAGCTGTTCTTAGTTAAGAGATACTTGGGAAAAACAGGACAGTTTGGGGCGCTCTCTATGGATATTCACTGACTTCTAGTTCGTTTTGGCCTTCTGAAGCACTTCTCTTGAAAGACAGTTTTATGTCTGTAACTCATTCCAGAATCTTTAGACTACCGAGATATTCTGATTATAGAGTCAGTCTAACTTTATAACCCGGGAGTAGTAAGTACAGAGAACCCTCGTGTTGTTGAAGTTTTACAACTGGGACGTCCTGTGATCTGACTGTTCCTGGTGCACTAGCTAATCCCACCCATATCCTGTTTGTGAATAATTGGATGGATGCCTGGAAATTCTAATGCCAGATTGTATAGCACCTTCTACAACAGAAATCTCTAGTTTGCGTGTTTATTTACCTTCTCCCTATACAAACACCTTTTGTAGGTGAGTCTCTTAGCTCAAAAAGGCAAGATTATATAATAAGATAATCCTTAGCTCGGTCTGCAGTCACACTTTGCAGAGCACTTCCCGTTGATCTGGATGGGAGACATATTTAAAGTACAAACACAGGGCTGTAGTTTTTCTGTATAACTGAGAAAATAGGTTTTGAATTGTACACCTCTTGCTATGAATGTAGCAGAAATCTCTGGAAAAAGAAAGAATTTCTTAATTATCTTCTTGTCTAAATTGCTGAGAATAGGAAAATACCATTTGCATCTTTGTATTCTCTGTTGCTGTTTGATTTTCTTTACAAAGTGTATGGTTACAAAGCAGATGCATGTAGGTGTGTGCATCCGTGTCTGATTTAATTCAGAAAGGAATTCC
Source organism: Balaenoptera physalus (assembly GCF_965194825.1). Taxonomy (NCBI): domain Eukaryota; kingdom Metazoa; phylum Chordata; class Mammalia; order Artiodactyla; family Balaenopteridae; genus Balaenoptera; species Balaenoptera physalus. Next base: position 176,915,442 of record NC_138883.1, on the reverse strand, counting down.
ATTGTTACATCTCAGGGCTATATGTAACAGTGCTGCCGTTTACTCCAGCAATGTGATTAAGGGCACAAGCTCTGGAAGCAGTATCTTAATACAAATAGGCTAAATCCATCATTTACTAAACAATTCTAATGGGTATTGTGGAAATAAAACCTCCATTTTTCTACCTGCTGTATTCTCACCTATAATTAGTGTATTAATAAAGACTGTTTGCGTTGTAAGTTTTAGATATCTGACTCAATCAGTAGGCAAAAGCAAAAAGAGGGGAGGGGGCAGGGAATGGATTTTATTGGCTTGTATAACTTTAAAGTACAAGAGGTGATGACTTCAGGTATTGATCCATCCAGGGGCTCAAACTATATTACCAGGACTTAATCTCAGTCTCCTCCTTTCTCATTCTCTCTCTCTTTCCTCTAGAGAGATGTCTCTTTCCCCTCCCCCCTCCCCCCCTTATCCCCTATCTGCAATATAAGAAACTTGAACTAGTTGCTTTAAAAGTCAACGAATCTGGGACTTCCCTGGTGGCGCAGTGGTTGAGAGTCCGCCTGCCAATGCAGGGGACACGGGTTCGAGCCCTGGTCTAGGAAGGTCCCACATGCCGTGGAGAAACTGGGCCCGCGTGCCACAACTACTGAGGTCCGCGCGCCTAGAGCCCGTGCTCTGCAGCGGGAGAAGCCACCGCAGTGAGAAGCCGTCGTACAGCAACGAAGACCCAATGCAGCCAAAAATAAATAAATTTTTTTAAAAAATTTAAAAAAAAAAGTCAATGGATCTGTCAGGAATACTGTAGACAGAATTCTTACTTGAGGGAAGGAGTCTCATAGGATTCTGAGAGTCTGTTTTTGATACTCTTATCAGGCAATGGCATACGATTTTTAAATCTAAATCTCTTAATTTTCTTATTTGAACTTCTCAGTGATATTTGACAAAGTAAAAAAATTTAAATAGCATATTATGTCAGGTATGGATTACTAAAATGAATCAAAGTGAAATGCTTGTGAATATATTTGTGTCCTCGGGAAACTGTGTGTGTGGTGTGTAGGATCATTTATTAATCACTTACTGTGCATCTTTTACTGTGTGAAGCAGTTTATAGAAATCGCCTAATTCAGTCCTTAAAACAATCTTATAAGTGGTTATTATTGTGTTACATGTAAGGAAACCAAGACTTAAGAAGGAAACTTATCCAAGAACAACCAGACATTGAGTGTTTGACCCATGATTTGAACTGAAATCAGCCGGACCCCAAAGCCTCTATTACATTGTTAGATTATACTTTTATGGCTTTTATTAATGAATTGCCTCCTTACGTGAACCAAATACTACCCTTTAGTATAGTATGTTAGATTGCTACTATTTAGTGGCATGATTTGAATTTACTAAAAATTGTCTCTTTTTTCAGTTTAATAATTATTTAAGTAGTCATATGACTTTTATCTAAATTTCCTAATTTTTCCATGTTGAAATTTAACAAGCCAATTTGAACCATAAAATCTGATTTTACTTTTTAAAAAATTTCTACCACTGCCAATATAGTGTCAAATTTTTACCCTTAGCTATAAAGTTCCTTGGAAAATAATTTACTACACAAACACTTTATATGGAAAATAAAGCAGTTTATGAAAATATGTTAACTCTTACTTAGATCGTAACCCTTTCTAATTACAGGAACATTATTTAGAATGAACTTACATAGCAAGACAAAATTGAAAACAGAGGCTTTAGAAGCTAGCATAGTATAAAGTTTACAGTTTACAAAAATTACTTCATTTAATAGCAATTTATCTTTATTTGCTTTTATTGAAAAAATAAATTCCTGTGATTCAACTTACGGTACACATTCTTTTGCATGGAGGAGGGGTGATTTTGTAAGGCCCAAATCAGTACCTACTCCACGCTGTACTAAGAGTATATTAGTTTTATGGATCGTGTTTTTGCTTCTCGCCCAAAAAGCAGATTTAAGAAAAAATATTGTCTTCTTTTTCCCAAAAGAATCTTTCAGGGGGTGTATGGAGGGGATGATGCGTAGTCCTAAATTGGCAGAGGGCTTTTGTACAGATGCAAGCAGCTAACCTCTCACCTAGCTCCAGGTACAGATCTTGGTTGTTGACCAGAGAAGTACCTACCCGCCAGAAGCCTATGTATCTCTCCTGTTCCTCTCCTTCCTATAAATGTGGTCTTGCCTGCCAGGGAGCATTGCTTTAAACTAAACAGGAAAGAGGAAGCAATGTTCACTACACTATAAATCTGTTAACTACTAAGTGAGGAGTAACAGAGGGCAAATACAGGCCAGCTCTAGCTTTTTGGTATCCCTAAGTACTTTGCAATTATCTTGGTATGTAAAAATCTCAGAAGTGTATTTAAACAAAATTTATTTTAAATTTTAACTTTAATATGCTTCCACAAATTCCATTCCCTGCTTTTAGTAGGATATAAGGATTGTCAAATCAAAATAATTAGACACTAAAATTTTAAAAAGTTAGGAATCCTACAAGGCTATACAGGAAATAAAAGCATTCTGTAAACCCCAGGTGATACTAATTTATTCAAAACAAGTTTAATCATTTTATTGTTTATTATAACTTTTAATATAACTTTAAAAACATTGCTTTTTTTCACCCACATGTACAGAAGTCTTTGGAAAACTTGAAAGTCATAATCAGTAGTTCACGATTATGAACTGTAAGACCTGTATAGTATAAGCAATAGATAATAAGAGGAAAGGACTGTCTTTAAATACTTGTTTATGCAAATGAAGTGAAACAGTGTAACTTGACCCTTGACAGAGTAGTATATTGTAAACCCATAAGAAGAGAAAAAGTGGAGACCCAATGCTTATAAATTTGGGCAGGAATATATTGAAATATGAAAGATGATAAACATAATCACGTGGGTCTGTCTTATGTAAAACCCTCAATAAATACTTACTGAGTAAATATTCAGTTCAGCAGGTATCTTATTCAGCATATTTATTTCTAGTAATGTATATTTAAGGCATTATGGGCTATCATATAATATTATATATATATATATATATATATATATGTATAAAACATTATCATGTCGTATAGATATTAGTGTTTTAGTGCCTGCCCTCAAAAGGCATATATTCTTTTTAGAGAGTTAAAAACAGGTATGAAAATACTGAAAGAATTATACCAGTGATGTTTAGTAAGATGCTGATTAACTGCCTCCCAAATGTAGTTATAGATCCAATAGAACTGTCCAATAGAACTTTCTGTGATGATAGAAATGTTCTATATCTATTCTGTCTAATAGCCACTAGCCACATGTAGTTATTGAGCACTTGAGCTGTGTCTAGTATGAATGAGGTTGAACTTTATATTTTATTTATAATTTTAATTAACTTTAATGTGAAAAATAATATATGACTAGTGGCTACCTTATTAAACAGCACACTTTTCAAAGCTTTTTTGATCTCAGGATCCCTTTACACTCTTCAGAATACTTTAAGACCTCAAAGTGCATTTGATTATCTGGGTTATGTTTATTAATATTTATTCTTTTCAAAATTAAAACTGAAAACACTTAAAATATTTATTAATTGATTCTTAATAACAGTAAAGGCAGCTGGGTTCACGTATCTGCTCTGTCTTCAATCTGTTGTAATTTGTTTTGGTTGAAGTATGTTAAAACATAGCCTCACACAGTTATGTAGTTGAAATTAGCTTTTTCAGATAATTGTGGGTATTCTTTGATTACTACCCCAAAACTCATCAAGTAGCAACTCATTAGTTGCAATGTGAGTGGAACATGAAACCATATAATGATTTCGTAGTCTGTTACATTAAAATCCATTGGTCTATCTTGAACTTTAAATGGATCTTTTATACACTCATGCGTCTATAACATCATGCATTACTCATTTGGAATATATTGGTTCACTGAGTTGTATAGATCTTCCAAATGTTGACCCTTTTCATTTTACCATGTCAAAAAAATCAGTATTAGCACTAGTCCCTTCAGAAGAGTCTTTAAAATTGGGAAGCTGTGAAACTCACATGTTTTCCAAAATTCTAACTTATAACTGAAAGCTCAAATTTTATCATTGAAACAAATTTGGGCTTTTGTTTTCCTTTAAGTGACAGGCTTACTTTTTTTTTTTTTTTTAATGTTTCTCAAATTCTTAAGTCTGAAAAAACATAATTAGTTGTTCTTTCAAATAAAATTGGTGTACCATGAACAAAGCGGCTAGTTTAGCTGGCAACTCAAAACAATTGCATGCTTTGATATCCAGCAGAAATGTTTTATGTGTACATCCCATTTTGTCACACGGAATATTTAAAAGACATGTTCTAAAGGATAAAGATTTAATAAAATAATTTTTACTACTTCATCAAGGCATTCTTAAGTGAAATGGCAATTATTTTTAAGCTGGAAGTGAGTGGCAGTAAAGGATACAAGGATACAGTTTGTTGCCACTGCTTTGAATTGTGCTACAAAACCAACAGTTTTACCCACCACTGCCTTTGCATCAGTGCAGAATGTCAAAAGAGTAAATAAGGCAAATAATGTAGCATCTTAGTAGTATTATAGAAATGCTTTTGACCTTGCTGGTATAGACGATGAGGGAGGAGGGAAAGTGCCTTTAACAAGGACAGGTTGGGGAAGGCATCATGACAGAGGTCAGTGTGATATGCATGCTCTGCTTTGCTTCTCTTTTACCTGCCTTTTCTCATAAAAAAAAAAAAAAAAAGTGAGTGGGAAAGCATTTAACATGTAAAAAACTGTTTAACCATGCTCATTTGTATTTTACATTTTAATCATTCATTAACTCAAGTATTCATTGAATATCAACTTTGCATAAGTTATTTTTATTGTTGAGAAATTGGAAATATATAGTGTTTATGATAATGATCATGCCAATAAGAGCATCTACTGACCCTACTATTTATAGAGCACTTGCTCTGTGCGAGGTACTGCATTTATGTGCTTTTTTCTTCTTAGTAAATTTATTTATTTTTGGCCGCGTTGGGTCTTTGTTGCGGTACGCAGGCTTCTCACTGCAGTGGCTTCTCTTGTTGCGGAGCACGGGCTCTAGGCGCGCGGGCTTCAGTAGTTGTGGCACACGGGCTCTAGCGCACAGGCTCAGTAGTTGTGGCGCACGGGCTTCGGTGCTCTGCGCCATGTGGGACCTTCCCGGACCAGGGATCGAACCCATGTCCCCTGCATTGGCAGGCGGATTCTTAACCACTGCAGCACCAGGGAAGTCCCTGTGTGCTTTTAAATGTATTTATTTAATCTTCATGGCAACCTCAGGAGGTGGATTTTTATAGACGGTCCCCTGGATCTTTTGCCAGGTTCACAATTTTTTGTGTGTAACTAGGCAAATTACTTAGCGTCTTTGGGTTTTAAGTGTAAAATATGGGACTGAAACTTAATCTTCAAATCCTTTCCAGGTTTAAAATTTATTAATTTAACATACATTTCACAGCAGGGTGATCCTTTATTGACACATTATTAGAATATTCCACACTTTATTAGGAAACCGTAAAGACAGTTACAGAATCATTAACAAACTTTTTGAAATCTTTTAAAGTCTCTTTCACTTTAAAATTCATTGATTGTAGACATCTTTCACAGAACTTAATCCTTTGACATATTGTCAGAACACTTCACACTTGACCAAAGACCTAATATAAGCATGTGAACATAATGAGAACATAATGGGATATGCACACTATTGCAGAGAATGTAAAATTTAATAAAGGAGCACAAAGATTAAAACAGGAGTCATGAAAAGTCAAGAAGAACTTCACCAAAGCAGTAGCATTTTAATTAATTCAACAAATCTCTTAAGTGCCTTCAACAGGCCCTGTAATGCTTGGAACTAAACTCTTGGAGTGAACGAGACAATGTCTTTGCCCTCGTGGAGCTTACATTTTTAGTGGGAAAGTATAGTAGGTAGAATTTATGAGTATGTTACATTACACGACAAAGGAAAATTAAAGTAGCAGAAAAAATTCAGGTTGCTAATCAGCTGACCTTAAAATAGGGAGATTATTTTGGGTTATCCAGTGGGGCCCAGTGGTAAGCGTCCTTAAAAGTGGAGGTGAGAGAGAGACAAAAGGAGGGTCAGTGTCAGTGGTGTGACGTGAGAGAGTCTCAGCTGGCCATTGCTGGCTGTGAAGGGGGAAGGGGTTCACCTGCGGGGAGTGCGGGAAGCCCCTAGAAGTTGGAAGAGACAAGAAGATAGGCTCCCCCAGAGCCTCCAGAAAGACCACAGCTCTGCCAACACCCTGATTTTAGCCCAGTGAGACCCGTCTTGGACTTCTGACCTCAGAACTGTAAAATAACAAATGTGTGTTATTTTAAATCTCTCAAGTTTGTGGTAATTTGTTACAGCAGCAACAGAAAACTAATATAAAGGAAAGAAAATAAACAAGTAACTAAACAGTTTAGACATTTACAGATTGGATGCTGTGAAGGAAATAGGATGATGTGAGAGAACGCAAGTGGAGCAGGTTAGGTTGAGTGGCCATGGAAGGATAATTTGACACTGTGACCTTGGGGTGGAGATGTGGAGAAAAGAGCCAGTGAGGAAGGAGCTGGGAACAGAGCATCACTCCAGGCAGAGGGGAGGGTGGGGACAAGGGCTTGGGGTGCAGGAAGCCTGGGCACATGCCAAGAACAAGATCATCCAGTGAGAATATGTAAGAAGAGTGGAAAAGAAGGTGTGGGCCTGAACTTGCAGAACCTGCAGGCCATGACAGAACACTGCAAAGCCATTGAAAGATTTCAAGAAGGAGAGTGGCATATTCTGCTTTATGTTTTGAAAAGATCATTCTAGCTGCCACTGGTAAATACAGACAGGGATACCGATGAGGTAGGTCTTACAGGATCCAGAGAAGGGCATGGAGAGGTATGACCAACAGGATCTGTTGATGGCTTGGATGTGAGTTCTGAAAGATGAGTATGAATTTGGCAGTAGAGGACAAGGGGCAAAGGGGAACGTGAACATACAGCGTTGTCTAGGGAATAGAATACCTTGGGCAGAATGGTAGGGGTAAAGATAGAGAGGTAATGGAGGCCGTAATGTTCACAGTCTGGAGACCCTTATTTGCTGCATATAGGATTTTGGAATTCATGGTGTATGCAATGGAAATTTAAATCGAGAATAAAACAATCTCTGAACTGAGATTTTTTAGTTATTTGTGTCTTCCAGTGTCATTCTGATGTAAAGACGAATAATAAGGATATTTTAAGTTTTATTTTCTTAGACTCTGAGGTCAGAAAGATTTGATTAAGTGCTTGTCAATGAAGTGTCTAATAATTCATCGTGACCCTCTCTCTTTTCCTGGTTGGTTTGTGAGGGCGTGTGGCTCGTTTACTGGCCCTGGCATTCTGCTCTGGGGAGGGCGCAGTAGGCGTAGGCTCAGGCAGGACCTCGGGAGCCACGTGGGCTTGGGTTGGGGTCCTGGCTCCAGTGTAACTGGTCTCCTTTGGCAGGTCCATAACCTAAGTCTCAGTTTCCTTATCTATAAAATAAGCATATTAATAGCTCTTCATGTGGCTCTTGTAAGGATTAACTGATTCAGTGCTTATAAAACACTGTAAAATAGATAGCTGGTGGGAAGCAGCCGCATAGCACAGGGAGATCAGCTCAGTGCTCTGTGACCACCTAGAGGGGATGGGATAAGGGAGGGTGGGAGGGAGGCTCAAGAGGGAGGGTATATGGGGATATATGTATACGTGTAGCTGATTCACTTTGTTATACAGCAGAAACTAACACACCATTGTAAAGCAATTATACTCCAGTAAAGATGTTAAAAAAATAAATAAAAAAACACTGAATACTTAGTACTTCTTGGGGCAGGGTGCAAAACTATGTAAGCGGCATTGATTGGTTTAACTTTCCTTTTCACCAGCAGTAGAAATTCAGTAGGTCATAATGTCTTTTTAAATACTTTTAAAATACCCCTTTCTTTGTCTGTTTCTGTCTATGGTATTAAAGTTTCCATTTATGTGTGTTTTTCCAAGAATCTCCACTTCTTTCACCACTAAGGCCATTTACTCGCTAAGATAAAGTTTATATGAAAACTTAGGTGTGGTGAGTTCACATGATCTTCTGGTTTACTGGATATTGTTTATTTTCTGAATAGGTTCTGTCCAAAGATGGTTACCATTCCAACTGCTTCTCAGATAAATCAGGTACAACAAAATGCTAGAAATTCTTTGGTACAAAATTCAAATACATTTAACTTCTCAACAACGTATTTCAAATTAAAAACCCAAAGTATTCAAAATTTTATTTCTGTAGCATATTAGCAAGGCATAAAAGATTAGACACAGTGAGGTAGGGAATCCTATAGTATTTATTTGCTACATCACTCTTAGCATTTGTTTACTGTCACATTCTCATCATAATATTCAACGTATATCATTCATATTTTGTAAGTATTGCATGTATCTCGGAAGCAGAGACTGTAGACCACATATGTCTTCATCCTCCCACCTTCTGTAGCACTTAGGTCAGAATTAAAGTCTTCATTCTACTTTGATAACTCACAAGCTTGTAACATGTAATGTTTAGAAGATCTCAGTAAAACTAACATCCAGTTACCTATACATTGTTTTTAATGCTTCATTAAGAGTAAATTCCAGTTTAGATCTTACTGCTGTGATCCTTGTTCCTCTGTGATGAGCCCATAACGGAGTGAAGAGAGCGCCTTTATGAGGCTAGACTCGGGGAATGAGTACCTGCAGTGCCCTCAGGAAAGCTTCAAAGACGAGGTCCCGCAGTGGTGCTTTGAGCCCTGCTTGATCACTGTGTGCTGCCCCCCCGGAAGCAAGGGACCCCCCACCCTTGGCGTTACGATCTGTTTCGCTCCGTTTCTCCTGATTTCCTTTCCAGTTGTGAGCAGCGGTGTCCAGCACGTGGCCAGAAGTTTCCAATTAAACCCACTGTGTTACTAGTTGAAGGGAACGTGGAAAACTCACATGAAAAGATTTAGAATAAAATTCTTGTCCTCTGCCTTCATCTTATTTTTCATAACCAGTTCAGCCACAAATCGGTGAGTCTCAAAACCAGTCAGGGAAAAAGTGCCTTCTGGGATTGGTAAATGACAAGATACGTCTTAAAACTTTTTTGTAAATCGAGGAAAACTTAGAATCATGCCAACTCCTGCAGCAGAAGCTACTAAACGTATGACTGTGTGGATGGGTGTGTGTGTTGCTGTAACGTGTGCTTTGGGAGTATCAGTTGCCTTTGACAAGGGGAAGCAAGTGCTCTCCACAGGCCTCCCTGGGCACCTGCGGAGTACGAGAGCAGCTGCCCTTGGCACCGGCGGGGAGGGCAGGAGGCACAGGCCTGGGTGGTCACTTACGTCTCTCTGCAAGTGTCACTTTCCTTTTTCATTTTGCGTGATGTCACACTTTTAGGTAGCTACGGATAGAAAAGGTGAATGTTATTCATACTGTAAAACAGACAGCCGTCTTTCACATACGTAAGACAAATAGAGCTGTTATTTTCTATTAAGAACTTAAGGTGTTTTATTTCAAAATCTGCAGGATGTATATTTACAACTTATTATTTATTTTCTTCCTAAATGTTATTTTTAACCTTTATTTTTAAGATTTCACTTCATGTTGTTTCTAATCATACCCTCCTATCTACTGTTATTAAAATTCAAGTAACAAAAATATTAAGAAAATGTTTCCCCTGATCCCAGTTCAGTTTTTTGATGTTCACCACTAGCAACAGTATGCTGATATTATTTCAGACTTTCTCCCTGCACATTTAAAACTTATCTTTTAAAAAAATTTAAGTAGGGCTTCCCTGGTGGTGCAGTGGTTAAGAATCCGCCTGCCAATGCAGGGGACACGGGTTCGAGCCCTGGTTCGGGAAGATCCCACATGCCACGGAGCAGCTAAGCCCGTGCGCCACAACTACTGAGCCCTCATGCCACAACTACTGAAGCCCGTGCACCTAGAGCCCGTGCTCCACAACAAGAGAAGCCACCGCAGTGAGAAGCCAGCACGCAGCGACAAAGAGCAGCCCCTGCTCGCCGCAACTAGAGAAAAGCCCACGCGCAGCAACGAAGACCCAACGCAGCCAGAAAAAAGAAAAAGTTTAAGTAATACAAATATTTAAACAGTCTTATAGAAGGAATAAAATAGAAAAAAAAAACAGGTCACTCTTTCTTACTCCATTTCTTCATTTGTATGTCCTTCTGGACATTATCATGCATTATTTAGGTGCATGTATATGTACTCTGTGTCTTTATTTTCTACAAGAATGGGATCAGACTCTTTTGGAGGACTCCTCTGTATTAGTACAAATGGACATACCTTGGGTGGCTATTTAGGTTTTTTGTGATTAAAAACAAGTTTGCAGAGAAACATATGTATATGTATTTGCACACCTGTGTAAGTTCATTTAAAGGGTAAATTCCAAGAAATTGCTGGATCAGCAGGTAAACATTTTAAATTTTGGAAAACACTGCCAAATTGACACAACAACATGAAAGCGTGTATTTGTTTCCTCAACCCCTGCGTATACCATGAGTTAATGAACAGTTAGTACTGATGGGCAGTATTGTACATGCATGGGGGCACAGCAGTGAACAAAACAAAAAATCTTGCCCACATGGATTTTACATTCTAGTGAGAGGAGACAATTAAAAAATAGTAAAATATTATGGCAGTTGGCAATAAGTACATTAAAAAGAAAGAAATCGCGGGAGTGGGGTGTGCCCTCGTGGTGGAGGAGGTCTGTAACTGTAATTAGGGCAGTCTGCAGAAGCCTTGACCGGTGCATCCGGAGGGCAGGGAGCGGGCGGAAGGGCGCAGGTAGAGTCCACGCGGCGGCAGAGGAGGGCACAGCTCCTGAAGGGCCTTTGGATTGCAGTGGATGAGGCGGGAACCCACTGGCTGGTTTGGGAGAAGGGAGACACGGTTCCCCTGATGCGGTGGAAGGGTTGCTTGGCTGCCGTCCTGAGGACTGACTGTAAGAAAGCAAAGGAAGCAGTAAGAAGGCCTGAGAGGAACCCCTTACGATATTCGGGGGGGGGGGCGGGGAGGGGCAGAAACTGGTCAGATGCCAGATGGATTTTAATGTGGAATATAAGAGAGAATGTGGAATATAAGAGAGAATAGGGAGTCAAAACTGACACCAAGGCTTCTGGCCTGAGCAACTGGAAGAACAGAATTGCCATTTACTGAAGCGAGGGGGACTGGGAGAGGCCCAAGAGCCGGCTTTGGGATACGGCGAGTTTGCACATTGATCATCCACGTGGAGGTGTCAGGTAGGCAGTGGATGTCCAGGTCTGGAGTTCCGAGGGGAAACGGGACTTGGATATGAAGCAGGTTTAGAGCCGTGAGACAGATTGCGCCCCGGAGGTGGAGGAAAGAAACAGAAAAGCAGCAAGGGGTTAGGAGGAAAGCCAAGAGAGTCAGAAGAAGAGACGGCTTTGACAAGGAGAGAGTGATGCATCATGTCAGATGCTGCTAGTAGGGCATGTAGCATGAGGCCTGATGATTGTCGTTGGAGTTAACAGTGTAAACATCCTTCACAGTCACAACCAGATAAGAGCGAATCGGAAGAAACGTTTGGAGGCAAGTGTAGGCAGTGTTTTCAGGAGGCTTTGCAGGGAACAGGGACTGAGGTATAGTCTGGAGAAGTGAGATTTAATCAGAATAGGGGCTTTGAAGTCGGAGAAAGGCAGGAGAGTTAAAGGTGTGTATAAGAAGTAATGATATTATAACAGTGTAGGATTAAAGTAGGTATGTCTTTAATTGGCAAGGTTGAGTGTCTTTTTACATGCTTATTGGCCATTCATATTGTTGTGTGTGTGAATTACCTTTGCATATTCTTATTGGGTGGTTCATCTTTTTCTCATGGATATTTAAGAATTCTTTGCATAATAAAGAAGTCAGCCTTTGATAACATGTATTGCAGATATTTTTCAGTTTGTCATTTGTCTTTTGACTTGAATTTTTTCTATATATAATCATGGGTTTCACGTCATGTTTGTAACAGCCTTCCTTATTCCAAGTCTGTAGAAGGATTTGCTTGTGCTTTCTTCTGTTATATCTGTGGTTTCATTCGTGTTAATTAAAATCTTTGATTCATGCAGATTCCATTTTGCTTACAGTTGTGAGGTGGGAATCTGATTAGCAGGACTACCGTGTGTTTGGGGGTCTGTTTCTGGATTCTGTGCAGGTCCATTGATCGTTTGCCTGTGCCTGTGCCTGTGAAAACCTCTTTGCATTTCTGTAGCTTTGAGATACTTCCCCTATCTGGTATGGCCAGTCCATGTTCTCCTACCACCACCCTGACTATTAGTTTTCTGAATTTCCCTGAATATTTTTGTGTTTATTTTCCCAGAAAATAATACTACTAACGTCATGTACTGAGCACTTATATGCATGCAGTACTACATTAAGTTTTTTGCATATATAATTATTTTTACCATTATGCCAACCCTATTGGGGACATACTGTTATCATTCCCATCTTAGAGATGAGGAAACTGAGGCATGAGAAGGTTGAGTAACATGGCCGGTAAGTGGGGAAGCTGTGATTTGAACCAAGCAGTCTGGCTCCAGAGACTGAGCTCCTAGCTCTCCTTGTAAACTTTAGAATCATTTGGTCTAAATCATCTAGATTTAGAATCTAAAATATCATGTTAGTATTTGGACCAGAATTACATTGAGTTTGTAGATTATTTTAGGTAGAATTGAATCTTTACAGTATGAAATCATTCCACCCCAAAGAGGGATATCTTCATTCATCCACATCTTTGCACACGCAGTGTGGTGTGCAAGCTCCCCACTCTTCCTCCAGGCTTCTTTTTTTCCTTCATGTGTTATCCTTTGAGTAGCTATTATTAATAGAATTTTTATTTTCTTATGTCTTTAGCAAGTTATTGTTGGTTTATTGGAAAGCTATTGATTTTTTTCTGTTAAATTCATAATTAGTCATTTACCAAATTTTCTAATTACTAATAGTTTTTTAGTGATTTTTTTCTTGCATTCTCCAGAAACATATCACCTGTAAATAACAATTTTGCTTTATCTTTTCCAGTATTTGTGCTTTTTCTTTTGTTCTTTTAAAAAATTAGCTTGTTCTTTTAGAATACTGCTAACTTCTAATGACGTTAAACATCTTTATCTTAAAATTGCCTCCAATACATAATAGTTTATCATGATACTGACTTCGGTTTTATTTTTATGAAAAAGCATTTATCAGCAAGGAATAGTGAATTTTTTCAAAAGCGTTTCAGTTTCTATACAAGTCATATTGTGTCTCCTTTACTGTGTTAATGTAGTGAACTCTCATATATTTCTTAATGTTGAGTATATTTTATTTGGAATTTTTACATCAGTGATTACCAGTGAGACTGATTTTATGAGTGTGTGTGAGACTGATTTTATGAGTGGCCATGTGTGTACTCTTCCTCAGACATTTATTGATTGATTGATTGATTGCTGCGTTGGGTCTTCGTTGCTGCGCACGGGCTTTCTCTAGTTGTGGCGAGCGGGGGCTACTCTGTTGAGGTGCGCGGGCTTCTCATTGCGGTGGCTTCTCTTGTTGCATAGGGTGCAACAGGCTCTAGGTGCACGGGCTTCAGTAGTTGTGGCTCACGGGCTCTAGAGCTCAGGCTCATTAGTTGTGGCACAGGGCTTGGTTGCTCCGCGGCATGTGGGATCTTCCGGGACCAGGGCTCGAACCCGTGTCCCTTGCATTGGCAGGCGGAGTCTTAACCGCTGTGCCACCAGGGAAGTCCCTGTTCCTCAGATTCTAGTTGACTGTTATTATGCTGGCTTCATAGAAAGAATTTGGACTCTTTTCATTTTCCTCTCTCTTTTTAAAAGTCAACAGAATTATCAGTCCTTTGAACATCCGAAGTTCACCTGGGAAAACATCTGGCACTTTTTGGTTAACTGTTTGATAGCTTCCTAAATTTATTCTATGGTCTGTCTACCATTGCTCTCTCTTCCATAATTTTATAAATTCTATCAAATGTAGCTATAATCGTTTACAGTGTCCAGAAAAGTTATTTCATCCATGTTTACAAATTTACCTGCTTAGATTTGTGCAAAATATTTATAAAGTAAGTAGCTTAAATTACTTTTAGTTGGAGTTACTTCTCTATTTGCATTTTACTATCGAATATTTGTGCCTCTCAATTTTTTTCTAGTGTTAAGTGGGCTAGTGACTTGTCTATTTTACTGATACTTTAAAGATCTGGCTTTTGGATTGATTTATCAATTATATGGCTTCTCTACTTTTTGACTCAATAATTTCCATGTTTATATTTTTAATTTCTTTTTCACACTTTACTTGCATTTTGTCATACTGCCTATATTCCAGAAGTAACAAGTAATATAAATTAAAAAGCATCCTTTTATAAATGTAGAATTAACCTATGAAGGAAATATTAGTTATTAATAATTTAGTGTGAGTTATTTTAGTCCATATATTTTCCTCACCTGTTCGTGAAACTGAATTTAGTTTAATCTGCTGAGAACTTTACTGTTTAACCGTTCCACCAACCTTTTTGTGAATTGTACTAACACTGGCTGAAATAAGCTCCCTGGATGAGTGGGAGTTTTGATACGGCAGGACAAGGGGAAGGTCACTTGGGATGGCTCTTGTTGGGGGCCATAGACAGCGGACCCGTGGAGAATGGGGGAAGGGCCAGAGTAAGGACCGAGAGAGGACCAAAGACGGATCCCACGGAAACCTAGTACTTTTTGTGTGATGAGAGAGGGGAGAAAACAAGTCAGCCTTCAGTCTATTAATAGCTGGTATCTGGAGGCATTGAAAACCACCAGCCCTTTTGCAGGGGTAAACTTCAGAATCATTGACTTTCACTGAAGTTACGTTTTTCAAATTATTTTGAAAATGTAAAAAGAGTCTATGATTATTGTTCATTAGGTACCCTAAGTTAAGAAATATTTTACCTAGAGAGGAATTGAAATAACTTCCTGCAAAATTGGCTGAACCATGAGTGTTTATTAAAACCTCACGTGTTCATAGGGCTTGGAGCACTCTGCAGTCACTGTGATGCCTTTTTTTAAGGGACTTAAATATAAAATTAGGTAATATACACATTGTACAGTATTTACTAGATTACTTGTACGTTATATTAAATATGCATGTTATATCATAACTTTATGCAGTAAATAATGTAGATAGTAAGTTAATATTCTCTATACATTAGGTCAGAAGCCAGATTAACAACTGCTGACTGCGTGTACTGAGTGTAGCATTTATGGGCAGAATGGGCTCCTCTTTCTTGGAGTAATATTCGCAGAAGTCTTCTATAACCTTATGAATTGTCAAATAACCTCTCCTTTCTATTTCATGTGTTAATTTACAAGTCATTTTCCTGAATTATCAGTAACACTTAAATATACTCACTGACTTCACTGAGAAGAAAAGAAGTGTGGCCTCAGATTCAGTTCAGCAAATAATTCTGTACCTACCGTGTGGAAGGCAGTGAGTGTACCAGGGACTCTGCTCAGGACAAGAAAAATAGATGACCTGACATTATTTTCGTCCCAGTGATGTTAAGGAGTAACAGAAGCACTTGTGCTGGTCCCCACCTTTCTCTCCGCATTTCATGCACTCATGCCTAAACCATGTTGTTCTCAGCCTAGTGCAGACACATGTAAAATATTGTGCTGCTCAATCCAACTATAATCTTGAGCAGACTTGCAGTGTACCTCTTTTTCTAGGTCTTTCTTAAATTATGCCAGTAGGTTAGACTGATGTATATGGAAGAGTTTGTTAGGAGGAGTCTGTTAGTTTTGAAGGACCAGTCTTAGGTCTTTTCCTAAGAGAGGTTTTATCTTTCTTTTCTGCCATGCGGATGTGTGTGTGTTTGGGGTTAGGTAGGAGTGAGTGGGGCGTAATTAAGCACGATATACTCCTCCTCTGGAAGGAAAAACGCCTTTGTACATCCGAAAATACGTCGAAACGTGGCCTTACCTGTGGCTTTAACCGACACATGCCACCGCTGTCACCTGACAGGAACCGAAAACCTGTGAGTCAGACCTGACCACCGCCCACTCCCCTACCCGCCCGTAGTCTCCCACTTACGTGCAGGAACCTAACCTGCTATTCAGAGCAACTGTAGACAGTGTCTGGTGGGGTTTCTATTTGTAAAGCCTTCAGATATCTTCGTGATGGAAGTTGAGATTGTATTGCTCTCTTCTTGAACTGTCTTCATCTAATTTAGCTAGTTCTTTTATTATTGTACATTACTTAAGAAACAGATACATAGGAGTTTAGCGCAGTTGATACGGTGCTACATGCAATCAATACTAAAAATAATATGCTATGTGCTAGTCTTTTAAAGTTTATTGATTATAATGATGATATTACCCCATGGTATACTGTTTGTTATATCATTTTGAGATTCTAATGGTTAAAATTCTTTAGTCATTTGCAAATGTTTTTAGTGCCAAATTGTTAAGTATGGGATTACAGGGCCCCAGCATAGGCTAGACACAAAAATACAAGTTTAAAAATATTTATCATTAGTGCAACCATCTTCTGTCAGCAGGCTTTATATAGAGCAGTAAAAGTATATGGGTTGTGGAATCAGGCAGACCAGGTTTGGAGTCCAGCTTTTCAACTTAGTAGCTACATAACCTCAGACACGTTACTCAGCTACTTTTTTTGTCTATAAAAGGAAGCTATAATAGTACCTACTTGTTAGGAATTGTTGTAAAGCCTCAGTGAGGTGCTGCTGCTGCTGATGGTAACAGCAGACACGTCTGTAGTCTTCACTGCCTACGAGATGCTGATGTGATAAGCGCGGTGCATTTCTGAGTCACTAGCTCCTCACAGCCACCTTGTGCAGGAGGCCCCGTTACATCTGCGTTAATGTTAGCGAATGACACACACACGAGCCACCACTGAGAGTCAGCGTGCCCTTATCCCATTCTAGAATGCATTGAAAATGTTACTATTTGTGTATTATAAATTATATTTAAAGATTTTTACAAAGCTGTTTCCCTTTTCTGTTCCTTTGTCTTTTCTTTCTTAAAATGTTATTATTTCAATGAAAACTCAGAAGCAAGAGGTGATGATCACCTGTGATGGTTAATAATATTCCTCTCTTTAGATAAACTATATTATTTTTTTAGCCAAAGGGTGCAACAGTGTAGAGATGTGGAGATAGATGGGCACAGTTGAGATCACTGACACTCTCATTGGCTATCAGAATTTATAAAGGTCCTGTATTATTCTCTATGCTTTTTAGTGCTGGGGCTGTACTTTTGAGATTAGATCTGTAGATCCACAAAAGGATAGATCCAGAAACACAGGGAGGCTTGCCTGTTATCTGAGTTATGATAATTAATGTAAGTGATTTGCACTACTTTTTCTCTCCACTAAGTGACTTTGAAGCAGAAGACAGTGTGAAGTCTTGGAAAATAGTTATTGGTCTTTTTTCCATCTTAGCCAGCAAAATGTATTGCTCTTCTGGATTTTTCAAGTTTTGTACCACTTATTCAAAACATGCTTTAGGAAAATTCACAGGATAATAGTAAAATATATGCCGTCTCTGTGTTTTGGTTATTTGGCTTATAATCTTCCATACCACAATGGCAGCTTGTACTGGGGGGGCAGGAAGGAGTTTTGCTAGAGTCCTAGAACAGTGACAGGTATTCTCAGAGGACTTCAGGCTACAGTTGACTCAGACAGAATAAAATAGCTGAGTAAAAAGAACTCAATGAAAACTATGAAGCATGCAAGTAAATATTTGAACCATAATGCATACATGTCTTAAAGCCCAATTTTTGGAAAATTTTCAAGCCTAGAATACTCTAAGTGTGCATGTAAATATCGAGGGTTAACAAAAAAAACCTACAGCTAACAAAATTGATAATGATAAAGCTAAACTGGAGTATACTTCGTTCAAAGGCAAGAACAGCACCAATATAAACCCATGGTCAACTCAAGACACTGAAGATGCACTGAAACCTCCCTTCAGAAAAATAGTAGGAATTTCAGCTGTCTGTGAATGTCCAAGCGCGACGAGAGCTTTGCACTGAGCCAAACCTTCCGTGGCATCCAGGTCTAGTGGAATACAGAATCGATTAACCCTGAGGAAACACTAGCTGTGTTCTAATTTTAGCTTGTGGCATAGAAATGCCTTTATATACTGTCCCAACTTTCAGTGACTTTAGTAAGTCATTCAGTAGGCTACTAATAAGGAGCCCTTGACAGTAAAAATAAAGCCAATAGCATTGTGCATCATTTGCCAGTAAGATCCCTCATTCAAATACACACACACACTTGTATCCTACTCTCAGTTAAAGGTTCATTGGAAAACCCTTTTCCAACTGCAGACTGTCCTTTGAGAATCACGCTCTTTACCCACACACACAGCTTCACAATTTACATGGCTCCTGGTGTGGCTGGAGTGCAAGGAATTCCCTGTGTTTCCATATCTACTTCATAAGTTTTCCTTTGACTCAGCAATTCCACCCCTACTAATGTATCTGACCAATGTATTTAAGGAATGTCCAAAGATATATTTACAAGAAAATTTATTATGACGTTGTTGACAATGCTTAAACACTGGAAACAAACTAAATTTTGTCCACAGGTGATTGGTTAGGTTATATCTTTTACAGTGAAATGCTCTGTAGTCATCCAGAAGAAAATGGGAAAGCTCCACAGATGCTCAC
The DNA here is from genome assembly GCF_965194825.1 of Balaenoptera physalus. Taxonomy (NCBI): domain Eukaryota; kingdom Metazoa; phylum Chordata; class Mammalia; order Artiodactyla; family Balaenopteridae; genus Balaenoptera; species Balaenoptera physalus. The sequence continues at coordinate 176,896,774 of NC_138883.1, read as the reverse complement.
ATAGAAAAGTTTCCAGGATATGTAATTAAGTGGCAAAAAACTAAGTGGCAGAACAGTATAATGTGATCCCATATGTGTGTATTTTAAGTATGCACACATACACTTATGTATAGGATTGATATTAAATACGTGATATGTGTGTGTAAGGTGAGGTCCATGTTACAGTTGAATAGGATAAGGTGTATAAATGCTTAGTGTCATGCCTGCCTGTGCATGAATTAATTAATAGACCTTGCTGTTATTGTTACCTTGAAAGAGTGAGTTGAGGAAGGAAAAATTGGGAGAGGGGGATTTTACTAATTTTACATGTTTTGTATTGTCTGAATTTTTTTACAGTGACGTATTACTTTTACATTAAAACTAGAGAGAAAACTATTTGCTCTTGGGGCAAGATCTGGGAAACTGTGTTCACACTGAAGTATTACAGACACAACAATACTTGACACTTTTCTTCAGATAACGGAAGAATTCCCAGTGTGGGCAGAAGAGTAGCTCCGGTGCTCTTTTGGACAGAGGGGTTTTCCCAGGGTCTGTCAGAGCAGTTTTGGAGACGTGGTTATTAGTTCTCGCCTTGACATACACATCCATGCTTTTGATTGTGTTTCTTCTTTTGTGTTCTTGGGGGCGTGTGTGTGTTTGTATGGGAAGGGGTATATATATATATATATGCATATCGTTTAAGCGTTTAGGTGATTATCGTCTTTCAAGAATGCTTGGAAAATTTAAGGAAGAAATGGAAAGAATAACTGGAAGTGATTGTTGCTTAGCTACGTAAACAAAGCTTTCTTTTTCTCCCTTCCTCTCACACTTATCTTAGCAAGTAAGAATCACCCGGCTAATTGTTGAAAAGAGGTATTCCAGTGACCATACCCCATGAGGTTCTAAATGATTTATCGCATTAGAGTGACTATTACAAGGACTCTGAAGAAAAAAGATTGACTAGACTATATAATTTGTTTTGGTTCTGTGAGCTGTAGTTATTCAGAATTATTATATGTCTTTATAGTGCTGGTGTGTGAAAGTTTATTGAAGCTCATTAAAAATGTGGAAAGGGTGCCCGTTTGAAAACTGAATGTCAGGGGTTTTTTTCCTTCAGAATGACGGACTTATGTATAAACGTTACTTAAATCATGTCTTAATTATGTGGGAATTTGGTTAAATTGGTTGATTCTTTCTAAAGTCAGTGTGGAATTAATAGGAAATGCATGGGCCTAATTGACAATTTGAAAATACCTTCATTGTGTTAAACTTGATGATGCATTGCTATTTTATTAGGAGAGATGAACTCTTTTCTTAAATTGTAATGCTTTAAAGATTTGAAGCCCTTGTTCTACATAAGCAGCGTCATGTCATATAAGCTCATTACGGTTGGAGAAGATGTTTGATGTAGTGGTTAAGGACACAGAATATGGAACCAGACTCCTAGGGTTCAAATCCCCACCCTGCCACTTCCTAGATGTGTGGTCTTGGACAAGATACTTACCTTCCCTGTGCCTCGGTTTCCGCTTCTGTAGAACAGGGATATAAGCAGTAGGCGGTAGGTAGATCCTGTGGTCATAGGGCTGCTACAAGGTTGTTGTAAGAATCAGCGAGTTACTCTCCAGAAAACGCCCATGCGCATAGCTAAGCATTTAATAAGCGTGGCTACTGTTACTTGCCTCTTTGTCCAGCTAGTATCTAGTAAGTGCTGTGTGCGTGCATGTTATCAAATAAATTAGTTGCTTACATTTTACAGTCTAAAACTATTATTGAACGCCAATGTTTTAGGTACTTCATAAAATTTCTTTGTACTAAGGTGTGAAAACCAGCTTTTATACTAGTTGGTTTTGATTATTTGTTTCTTGTTTGTATTACAGTTACAAACTATAATACTGTGGTAGAAACAAATTCAGATTCAGACGATGAAGACAAACTCCACATTGTGGAAGAAGAAAGTATCACGGATGCAGCAGATTGTGAAGGTGGCGTGCCAGAAGATGACCTGCCAACAGACCAGACAGTGGTACCCGGAAGCAGCGCAAGAGAAGGGAACGTGAAGAGCTGCTGGGAAGACGACGGTGAGTTTAGTTTTTCTGGTAATGTTCTATTCTCTGGATTTTTTTTTTAAACATCTTTATTGGAGTATAATTGCTTTACAGTGGTGTGTTAGTTTCTGCTTTATAACAAAGTGAATCAGTTATACATATACATATGTTCCCATATCTCTTCCCTCTTCTTTTAAAAAATACATTAACTGAAACGATAAATTGGATGAAAAGTTTGAAATGAACTGTAATTTATTTGCCGTTAATCAGTAGAAGGTCTCCTTGTACTTACCAAAAAGTAGATTCTAAAGTCAGTGTGGGATTAATAGGAAATGCATGGGCCTAATTGACAATCTGAAAATACCTTCATTGTGTTAAACTTGATGATGCATTGCTATTTTATTAGGAGAGATGAAAGTTATTTTGACCATAACTTGCATGTAATATATTGATATTGAATTTTGGTAGTTTTTTTAAAACCAGAATCAAGCTTTCCCTATACTGTTGATGTAATTGAACCTATCTTTAATTTCATATTGTGACCTCAAATGAAGACTCTACTTAGAAACCAACAAAGTATATTTTGGTATAGTAACATTATAAGATAATTCAGTGTGCAAAAAATTCCAAACGCAGGTAAATCATGGGAATATTTTTAGTGTTCGTAAGCATCTCCATCCCTCTCTCTCCCTCTCTCTCTTTCTCTCTCTCACATGGTTCTTTCACTTGCTTTAAATTTCTCCTCGAGTAAATCCTTTACAAAAGTAAAGCGTGGTTGAGTGGAAGGAGCAATGAAAGTAAGGAGCCCTCCACTAGTGCCCTTTCAGTGAGCAAACATTATGTCTAACCTTCCTCCTCATCTGTCAAATGAACGTATTTTTTCTTCCAGCTCTAAAATGTCTCCTTTCTACTTTCCCCAATAAACTATTTAGCCTATCTTGTGAGAATTTAAGCAACAGTGGGATAAAAACAGAAGGATGTGGACGTGGCAGTTGTTGTGAATTAGAGGGATCGGGGATCGGGCTCAGGGGCATCAGCAGAGGCAAAGAGGAGCAGGTAAAGGGACCAAGTTCAAGGTCAGGCAGAGAGAAGCTGCCCAGCAAGATTCAAATTCAGGGAAGTCATCTCGACAGGATATCAAAACTCAGGCTAGACAGTCAGGGGAAATGGGTCAGGTATGCAGGTCCAAGAATCTGGGTAACCAAATGTGGAAGCTGAGATAGGAGTCCAAAGAGGAGGCACAGGGTGACAGGAGTTAACAAATTTTATAGCTAACAGAGGACCTCTGGAATCCCGCAATCAGCCCCTCGTCTTATGGCGTTACTCATCTGTCCATTCAGCAGCTCTGCAGGAATGGGGTTGCAAACTGGAATAAGACTGTCTCTGTGTGAAAAGTGCTTACAGCTTAATGTGGGAGAGGGAAATAAGTCGCAAAGTCGTTATAGTTCGATGTAGGTGTAAATTTAAGAGTTATGTGGAAACACGAGGAAGGAACACGTACACCTGAGAGACGAGAAGTCCTAGAAGAATTTCCGAGTGAAACAGTGCTGGGCTTGAGTCACAAAGGACCAGAAGAGGTTCAGTAGGCAAAGGAGAGGCAGAGGAGGTGCTTGCAGCAGACGGCGCGACGTACGTGACACCACAAAGATGTGAACAAATGGGCCTGGCAGAAAATGAGCTCAGCGAAGTAAACAAGGGAAAGACTGTGAAGGGCGTCATGTGCTAAGTCAAAGAATTTGAACTTTATCCTGGAAGCTGTGAGAATAACAGCACTGATATGTACTTTAGAAATAAGTCTGGTAGCAATATGGAAAAAGAATCCTAGGAGCAGGGGTGTCTAGAGGCAGGAGGTAGTGTCCTCAGTAAAGAGGCTTAATAGTTCAGGCAGTGATGAGGGTTTTTGAACTAAAGAAGCGGGCCTTGGGATGGGAATAAAAGGGAGAGATTTGACAGAAATGTAGAGGGTAAGATATATTAAATTTGGTTGATTCCATGTAGTTCTGTGTAATTGAGAAAGAAAGGCTGACATAACTCCCAGGTTTCTGGAAAGTAGAACCCAGAGAAGTTAACTTGCTTGTTTATTATCGCAGTTGGTTAACAGCAGGGCTGATAACCTGTTAAATTGTAATACTGAGCTCAGAACTTTGGGGAGCAACTGTTTCTTAAGTATTTACTGTTGGTAGCCAGAACTGATCCATTGGTGTCATTGATCCGAAGTCTTAATACAGAAGCAAGAAGGAAATGATTTGTCTGGAAAAGGGGGAGATCAGGAGAATGAGCTAGAGGTAAAAAGAAAGATGAAAAAATCAATGAAGAGGTTCTGTTTCTGAAAATACATTAGGATAGATTATTTGGACCAGTGTTCTCACTGAAAATAACTAATGATATTAAATTTTTTAAAAAAGAAAGAATTCTTCTTGAAAGATTTAAAGAGCTAACTAGATAGTAAGACATTAACAGATTATAAATCTAAGTGGATACAGGAAGCCATAGAGGTCAGCAGAGCACATTGTAGAAGACTCTTTGGCCTCGAGGACATTTGCCTCACAAGGGTAACCGAAGATGTGGTTTTCAGGCCTCTGAGAAGAAACAAAGCCTTGGACCACCAAAGAGTTAGTAGCAGATCCTCCCCTAGTATGGACTACATCCTGACTATGATGAACTAAAAGCAAACCATCTACCACCCCTACCATGCTCAGGAGTTAGCAAACAAAATTGCCTTGACTAGGGATTGGGGGAATGGAGGATTGTCTCTGAGAAACAGTAACCACAAGCTGTCATGCATTGCTTTATAGCTCAGATTCACATTACTGGGCAGCCTGATAAAGTTCAAGCCATAATTGAGTCCGAAGTGGACCTGCTGCCCTACCCATAGACACCAAGCAGAAGCAAAGCCAAATCTTTTGGAGGAACATACCTTCATCTTAGCACTGTAGAAGTTTCCCAAATAATTCAGCAAGAAGACAGCAACATGAGTGAGAATTACCAGAAACAAAAGGAAGCAGAAACTGACCCATAAGGACTTTAACTATCTGATACAGATTATAAAATGACTGTCATGTTTAAAGAAAACATATGCAAACTTGAAATTACCTGCTGTGGTAGAACAAAATACAGTAGAACCAACAGATTTTAAGAACCAAATATAACTTCTAAAAGTTAAAAAAATAGAATAATAGAAATTCAAATTCAAAGGATAGGTTTAACACTAAAGTAAACAGAGCTGAAGAAAGAATTAATGAATTGGAATATAGGGGAAAATTTATACTAAATGCAACTCAGAGAGACAGATAGAAAAATCCTGATAAGAGACATGAAGGATAGAATAGAAGTTTCTTCTACTCTTAATTCTAGGAGAAGAGAGAACAGGGAAGCAGCAGTATTTGAAGAGATAATGGCTGAGATTTTTTTCGGTCTTGATGAAGGACACCGGACCACAGATTCATGAAGTTCAGTGGATCTCAAGAAGAATAAATAAATCTATCCCCAGTCACATTATGGTGAAATTACAGATTATCCAGGACAAAAATAAAACTCTTAAAAGTAAACCCCCCAAATTCAGATTAGGTTTGAGAGGGTGGCAGTTGGACTGACAGCTGAATTCTCTGTAAAAACAGTGGAAGCCAGACATAGTGAAAAGATGCCTGCCAATACAGAATTCTGTACTTCACAAAATATCTTTTAAGAAAGGAGGTGACAATTTCAGACAAGTTTCAGGCAATGAAAACAGAAAATGTGTTCTCAGTAGACCCTTATTAAAGCAAGTCTTAAAGAATATATTTTAGGCATGAAGAGAGAAATCCTTGATAGAGGTCTGAGGTGTAAGAAGAACAGAGAAAATGACAAGTACATGGTAAAGATAGATAAACAGATAGTATTTCCCATGAAAATACTCACAAAAAAAGTGGGTGTAGCTAAATTTATTTCAGATGATGTTGACTTGAAGGCTAAAAGCATTATTAAGGATAACAGGATCATTTTATAATGATGAAAGATTAAATTCACTGATCAGATATTATTTTAAATGTGTTTGTACCTAATAACAAGGCCTCAAAAATATATGAAGAGAAAATAGACAATCTACAAAGAGAAAAAGACAAATATACAGTCATTGCTGAGGATTTAACATACCTTGGTTAGTCATTGATGGAATAATCACACAAAACCAATGAGGATACAGAAGATTTGAAAAGATATATGGACAGTGTACTTAGTAATTGCAAAATAAGTATTTTTTCAGGCTATTTGGAATATTTGTAAAAATTGAACATATACGGGGTCATAAAGCAAATCTCGACAAATTTCAAAGGATAAAATCATACAGGGCTTCCCTGGTGGCGCAGTGGTTGAGAATCTGCCTGCTAATGCAGGGGACACGGGTTCGAGCCCTGGTCTGGGAAGATCCCACATGCCACGGAGCAACTAGGCCCGTGAGCCACAACTACTGAGCCTGCGCGTCTGGAGCCTGTGCTCCGCAACAAGAGAGGCCACGACAGTGAGAGGCCCGCGCACCGCGATGAAGAGTGGCCCCCGCTTGCCGCAACTAGAGAAAGCCCTCGCACAGAAACGAAGACCCAACACAGCCAAAAATAAATTAATTAATTAATTAAAATCATACAGAGCATATTCCTTGAACACAATACAATTAAGCTATAAAATAAGATAAATAGAATATTATGTTTGGGAGTTTTAAGGAACACACTTTTGAATGTATGTTCATGGATCAATAAAGAGATCATAATGAAAATGAGGAAATATTTTGAACTGAATGGTAAAAATATTCTGTATCAGAATTTGTAGGATGTGGTTAAAGCAGTTTCTAGAGGAAAATTTAGAGCTTTAAGTACATATTTTAGGGAAGTGTCTGGCTAAAAGTTAATGAACTAAGCATCTAAAGAACTTAGAAAAAGAACAGCAAACTGAGTTGTTTGAAAGTATAAGAAAACAAAACAAAATAAGTACAGTTAACTCTTGAACAACGTGAGGGTGAGGGTGCCGACACTCCTTGCAGCCTAGTCAGCCCTCCGTGCTTGCAGTTCCCCCCCAACCACGTGTGTGGTCCCCGCCGTGTGTACTGTCCCCCCATGCCTGCAGTCCCTCAGTGCGTGCGGGTCCCCCCGTTCATGCAGTTCCTCATCCATGGATTCAGTCAACTGCAAATAGCTTAGTAGTGTAGTATTTACTATTGAAAAATGTCAGCGTGTAAGTGGACCTGTGCAGTTCAAACCGATGTTGTTCAAGGATCAACTGTAATATAAAATTGAAAATAAACCTACAGGGGACTTCCCTGGCAGTTCAGTGGTTAAGAGTTTGCCTTCCAATGCCGGGGGTGCAGGTTCGATCCCTGGTTCGGGGAGCTAAGGATCCCACATGCCTTGCGGCCAAAAAACCAAAGCATAAAACAGAAGCAATATTGTAACAAATTCAATAAAGACTTTAAAAATGGTCCACATCAAAAAAAAAACAATCTTTGAAAATAAATAAATAAACCTACAGTACAAAAAATCAACATAAGCAAAACTTTATTCTTGGAAAACATTAATATTTACAAACCTTTGATGAGATTGATCAAGGAAAAAAGAAAATATAAATAGCTAAAATCAAGAATGAAAGAGTGGACATAACTACAGATACTACAGACATTAACAAGTTTACAGGGGAAATGTGGGACAGGATATTAGAAATTCTTAGCCAGAACTGGCTCAGGAAGAATTGGAAAACAGGACTAGTTCTATAACCTCACCACAGAGGAGTTGGTGAAGATACGGAGCAGCTGAGACTCTTAGGACTGCAAATGCTGTGCCACTCCGGGAAGCAGTTCGGCAGTTTATTATAAAGCTAAATATACACTTAGCATGTGACCCAGCAATCCCACTCTGGGGTATTTTCCCTAGGAAAATGAAAACTTAGGTTCACACGAAAACTTGTACACTGATGTTAGAATTAGAAGCTCTATTCATAAGTTCCAAAAATTGGAAGCAACCCATTGTCCTTCAACAGGTGAAAGTGTAAGGAAACTGTAGTACATTCATGGAATGGAATACTACTCCGTGATGAAAAGGGACATACTACTGATACAAGCAGCAACTTGGATGAATGTCAAAGGCCTTATGCTAAATGAAAGAAGCCAGTCCCAAAAGGTTGTACACTGTTTGAGTCCACGTGCCTTACATTTTCAAAAAAGACAGACTGTATGCTGGATAACAGATCAGTAGTTGCCAAGGGCTAAAGGGAAAGTGTGACCATAAAGGGATTGATAGCACCAGGGAGTGTTGGGGATAATGGGACTGTTCCGTGTCCTGTTTTTGGTGGTGGTTACATGAATCTACATGTGTTAAAATTCATAGAACTGTACACGAAAAGAAAAAACAGTAAATTTTTCTACATGATAATTTGATATGTATACGTACGTGTGTGTGTATATATATATATATAAATTTTTTCCTCCTCTACAAAGAAAACTAGTAAAGTAAACTAGGTCACTGGTAAATTCTTCTAAATATTCAAGGAGATAATAATTAGAATTTTAGACAGTGCTTCCAAAGACTAGTGTAAGAGAGAAGATTCCCCAACTCTTTAAATGAGGCTACCATAATCTTGATACCAAACCAGATAAGTATAAGAAAGGAAGATTACAGACTTGCTCAGAACACAGACACAGAAATCCCAAACAAGATATTAGCGATACAGTATACATGCATGTTCGTATATGAAATGCAAGGTCAGAATAACATTTAAAACAATTTAGGGACTTCCCTGGTGGTCCAGTGGTTAAGACTTCACCTTCCAATGCAGGGGGTGCAGGTTCCACCCCTGGTCGGGGAGCTAAGATCCCACATGCCTTGTGGCCAAAAAACCAAAAAATATAAAACAGAAGCAATATTGTAACAAACTCAATAAAGACTTTAAAAATGGTCCACATCAAAAAAAATCTTTACAAAAATAAAACTTAAAAAAAAAAAATTTAAAAATACCTCTTTAACCCAGACTTAAGGAGAACACTCAAAATTCACTTCAACAGACACAGAAAAAAAATGTTTATTAAAACTCAGTACCTGTGAATGGATATCATAAAAACTAATGAATTAGGTACTTCCTTGATCTAAGGAAGTATGTCTGTGTAAAATCTATCACAGACATCATGCTTAATGACAAAATGATGAGAACATTTCCTTGGTGATTAGGACGTTTACCGCTCTCCTCAGCCGCCTTCTGGAGGTGCTGCCAGCGCAGCAAGACAGAACAGACCCAGAAAGATAGCAGTTAAAAAGGAAAGAACAACTCTCGTTATCTACAGACGATACAACTGTATATATAAAAAAGAATCTACAGATAAATTATTAGTACTAGTAAGAGAATTTGACAAATTTGCTGACTACAAATGATATACTGAATTTAAAGTCATCCTTATACATCAGCAAGAGTTAAAAAATGAAAATAGATGTGGAAGACCACATGAACAAATTATAAACCCTCATTAGAGGCATTAGCAAGTACCTCAGTAAATGGAGAAATATATCATGTTCATGGATGAGAAGACTCCGTCTTTTCTTACCTAGACTCCAGACTTTATTTGGATCTCACAGGTTTTCCCACTCACGTCCGTCTGTTCCAGGGTCCGGTCCAGGGCACACATTGCATTTGGTTTGGTCTCCTTAGTCTCCTCCGGTCTGTGACGGTTTCCCATCTTTCCTTGTTTCTCGTGACCTGACAGTTTGAGGAGTACTGGTCAGGTACTTGTAGAACATCCTTCAATTTGGGTTTGTCTGATATTTTTCCATTATTAGACTGAGGGTGTGGGATTTTGCAAAGAATAACGTGGTAAAGTACCCTTCTCGTCACTTCATATCAGGGGGCACACAAAAGCCACAGGACATCACTGTCATTTCTCTTTTTTTATTGGAGTCTAGTTGATTTACAATGTTGTGTTACTTTCAGGTGTACAGCAGAGTGAATCAGTTATACATCCACATAGATCCACTCTTGTTTGTTTTAGATTCCTTTCCCATGTAGGCCATTGCGGGGTATTGGGTAGAGTCCCCTGTGCTACACAGCAGGTCCTTATTAGCGATCGGTTTTACATTTAGTGGTGTGTCTGTGTCCTGGAGTCACTGTGATTTTTAATCTGGCGTCTGAGGAGCCTGGCCAGCAGGCTCGTGGGCAGAGGGAGGGAGGGAGGGGTGCGCAGGCATGAAGCCAGAGAGGCAGTGAGATGCCGGGGCACTGAGCGGTCTTAGAAGCTACTGGACACACTTTTACTCTTGTTAAAATGAGGAGACATTAGAAGAATTTGAATGGAGACGTGGTGTGGTTTGATTTTCATTTTACAAGGAGCACTCTGGCTGCGGTATTGAGAATAAACCCTAGAGGTCAAGGTAGGGACAGAAAGACCGGCACAGAGTTATTACAATACTCCAGGGCAGTGGCTTGAATCAGGACAGTAGAAGTAAAGGTAGTGAGGGGTACCAAATTCTGGTTTTACTTTGAAAGTAGAGTCACTAGGGTTTATTGATGGATTATATCAGGATTGTGAGAGGAAGAGGGGTTTAAAATGATCCCATGGTTTCTTCCGTTTTACAGTTAGGTTTGGAGGGAGCTGATCATGACACATTTATTACTCGTAATCTTGTTGGAACCAGTCCCATTTGTATCTGTTTTTGAGTCTGATTCTGTCTTTTGTCATGTCCATTTCCCTCTGTCATCCAAAAGTTTGATGAGTAGGGCCAACGACAGACCTAGTGGCACTAGCTTTCCTCTGTTGTCATCATTCTCTAAACCACCACTTTTTTAATAAATTTATTCAACCATTTTTTAATCCATCCATGTCTTCAAAAATAAATATCATATGAGATTATGCCTCCTAGTAATACCTTAAAAAATGGATATGAGGCCAGTTTATACGACTTTTTTTCTTTGAACCCATCCCGAATGCTAGTGGTCAATGTTTTCTTTTTCTTCTTAAGTGCAGACAACATAGTACCTTTATAATCTATTCTAGAAAACATTCTCAGGATGGAAGTTAAATATCTCTGATCTGTAGTTTACAAAAGGAAGTCAAAGGTAGACTATGCAAATTGAATGATTTTGTCCATATCTCCTAATCTCCACTGTTACTGAAAGATCATAACCAGTGATCAGGTCAGTGATTTATCTTCAAAGTCTGTTATATTTTCTGAAAATAATTTTGTATGACCCAGGAGACCAAGTGTTCCTGTACAGTGATGTATCTATCATGAGTTTGATTCTCTTTTGCTTCTTGAGCTTCATACTTCCTGGAAGAGAAGATCAAAACTAATTCTTTTAGTTCCTGGCTGCCTGTGGGATTTGAATCCAGACTCTGCAACATGACAGACCAGGGCCTGTACAGTCCAGCTCCACCGCGTCTTCCCAGGCTCGGTGTGGTACCACGCCCTGTGTCCAGCCCGTTCGTCTAGGCTCCCGCGCCCTGCCCCCTCTCCTGGGCGTCCTTCTGTCCTGTGCGTCTCCTCCTCTGTGGCCCGTTGTCTGAGCCCCGCAGACACAGTGAGGAAGTGCCAGCAAAGCTGCGCCTGTCTGTCGCTCTTGCACACCGTGCTGCGACTGGCTGATCGCTCTGTTCCACCACACACTCCCGAGGCCACACGCTGAATCGTGTTGAGCTCTGTCTGTGCCCACCAACGCCTAGCGCATGTTAGATGCTTAAGAGGTCTCCTGCAAATGAGTGACTGAGTTAAGACGTAAGACGTTTTCCTTTTTTTATTTTTAATCTTCATCAGTTATACCATCAGTTTCAAGAAAATGTTTTTCCCTTCCTTGCTTTCCTTATTAACATTTTGAGAGCTTTAGTTCTTCTTCATTTTTTATCTTCCTGACACTATTTCGACCTTACGTTGTCTAAACTCCTATATTCATCCTTGGTTATGTGACATTCTTTCTGCTCTTTGTAAATTTACTTTTGAAATCTGAGCAACCTGGAAGTTCCATCTGGGTGGCACTTTGCTTTCTTTCTTTTCTTAAACTTTTCTTATATAAAATATGAATAGAGATTAAGGAGTTTTCTTGGCTGGCCCATGTATAAGGCATCTAGGAAGTAGTAAAATAAGATAATCACTTAATCCTTTATCACCTGTTTTAAAAAGAACTATAGAGACTTCTTCTGGTAAGATGGAATAGATATACTTTTCCCTATTTCTTCTGCTAAGTACAGCCGAAACCTGTGGATACTACATGTAAACAAGGAGACTCTGGAAGGTGGAGGGAGGAAGGCAGGCTCGTTGCCTCAGGACCCGAGGAAGAACCCAGCAGTGAGTCCCCTGGGTGTTCTCTTAGCCACTGTGTCCCTCGTGGATCAGAACCTCAGTACCTGGTAGGAAGGCGGCTTGGGGACATTAACTGCTCTAGTCCAGCCGCAGGGAGACGGCAGCCCCGCTGCCCCTCCTCACCAGCAAAGGCCAGTGGGGAGCCCAGCCCTCCACCCTGGCTGCAAGGAACCTCCCCCCATGGTCACGTCAGAGCTGCAGCAAAGGCCAGTGGGGAGCCCAGCCCTCCACCCTCGCTGCAAGGAACCTCCCCCCATGGTCATGTCAGAGACCAAGTAGGGAGCTGGGACTTTGGTCCCCACTCAGCAGCAGTGACCATGGAAACACCGTGGAAACTACGCGGGAGCCTGGCCTTCCATCCCACCTCCCCCAGTGGTGACAGGCATCCCACCCCCCGCCTGCTAGGAAGCCTGGTGGAGACTGAAGGCTTTCAGCCCCGCCCGCAGGGTCAGTGGAAGCCACATGGAGCAGTGATGAGGCGCCTCGCCCGTCTCAGCCAGAGTGGGATCAGGAGAGCCTGGCGGGGCCTGGACCCCACCCGCTCAGCCATAACGAGCGGCGCCTCTCCCCAGGCGGGGGCAGAGGCTGAGAGAGGGGCCCGCACCTCCCCCGCCACGGCCCAGAACGGGAGCGTGCCTGCCTTCCCACGGGGGATCCAGGGCCTCTGTCTCCCTACAGAAGAGCTGAATGTCTAGGTGTCATTCAGAACTCATTTGTCACACTGAGAGCCAGGAAAGTTTCCAACTGAAGTAGAAAAGACAATCAACAGACACCAACACCGACGTGACAAAGATGCTAGAATTATCTGACGTGGGTGGTCATATGATAAAAGTGCTTCAACGCCCAATTGTGAGCATGCTTCAAACTAAAAGATACAGTCTTCACAAAGAAATAGAAAATACGGCAAAGCACCAGACGGAAAATTTAGAACTGAAAAATACAATAACTGAAACTCAGAACCTCAGCACACAGACTCTGTAGCCGCGTGGAAGGATGGGAGGAGAATCAGGGAGGTTGCGGCTGGAACAGGAGAATCGTCCAGCGTGAACAACAGCAGGAGACAGACTGCAAAAAGAACAGAGCCTAAGCGACTCCTTTGGATCTGATGTGCCTGGCATCAGAATTCCAGGAGAGAAGTAAGGGGACGGGCCTGAAAAAGTATTCAAAGAATTAATGGCTGAAATTTTCCAGAATGTGGCAAAAGACACGCACCCACACCCCAAACAGGGTAAATCCAAAGAGACCCAGGCCGAGATGCATCATAGGCTAACTCCAGAAAACCGAAGCCAAAGGAAGAATCCTGAAGGCAGAGAGAGGAGGCGCCTTTACCTTTAGGGGAAAACAGTTCAAGTGGCAGAGACTTCTCATAGGACACCATGGAGCCAGCCAAAAACGGGACACCTCAGATGCTAAACAAAAGAATTGTCAACCTGGAACTCTATATCCTGAAAAGAGATCCTTCAAGGATGCAGAAGAAATCAGGACACTTTCAAATGAAGAAACACTAAGAGGGCTTGTCTCCAGCACACCTACGCTAAATGAATGGCTAAAAGAAGCTCTCTGAACAGAAAGGAAGTGATAGGAAAGAAATCTTGGGACATCAGGAAGGAAGAAAGCACAATGGCAAGCGTGAACATATGACTACATGCAGTAGAATATCCTTCTCTTCTGGATTTTCCAATTACGTGTGATGACAAAGCAAAAAACATGAGTGTGGGTAGGTAAAATTAATGAAATGGAGTAAATATCAGTACTTTCTAATTTGTATTGTGTACAAGCTACCTCAAGTTCTGTTTGACCAAATCTTATGGTAAATTTGATACTCAAGTCATAGGGTATTGAGAATTACACACTAATTCCTGCCTGAACATAACTATTTTCATTTGAGCCATTATTGTTCAACATGCATTGTTTAGAGAACATATGTTAAAGAAACACTGAAAACTACTTAAAACTCCTCTAAAGAAAAAACCCTCAATTTGAAGATACATTCCTTTCATAAATAAACTATATTTGTAAACCAACATAAAGGGCTAATTCTAGGCTTTACCTCACCTAACTAAATAAGTAAATAAATGTTTATGTGTGTCACACCATGTTCAAAACAATCTTGCCTGACCAAGTAGAACAAACCAATAAACATAAAACCGTTCTTTTGGTAAACAGTTTTGACCAAAGTGAAAAATCAGTATCAGCCACTGAAAACCACAAGTCTGGGTAATTCTGGCATTCCACCACTTAAAAATATCCTTTCCCACTGCTAGAGTTTAGAATTTCATCTGTGAAAAGGGGCACAGTAGATTTGCAACACTGCCCAGGAATGCAAGGCAACCAAGACTTTATGCTGGAATATTGGTTCAGAATCCTCAATAAATTAATTTAACTTCATGACTATCCAGGTTAGTAACTGTTACTGGTTTATTCAGTTGGCTGCCATTAAGTGGCCCTTAATCATTCATTCAAATGAAAGTTTATGTAATGAGGCCTCAAACCCAGAGCACTTCCACCCTTGAATTGTTTTATGGCTCCTCACGGTGGTCCTTGTGGCTGAATTTGAAAAATTATCTGTCAAATTGGACCTGGTTGACCAGACCAGCCTGATCCTGGTGCAGAAGCAGAACACTTGAGTCACGGCCAGTGGAGCTCGCTCCGGAGGCAGACAGCCCCCCGGCCTGGCCACCGTCTCTCTCCGGAGGCCCAGCTCCACTGCTGGTCTGTGCATCCTGTTAATAAACTGCTACCCAGTGTGACACAACAAACAACAGAAACAAGGAAGGAAAGCTACAGGAGCCACAGCGTCTATGCCAATTAGTTACTTTAAAGACTTTTAAGAAAAAGGGGAGACAGTAAAGAAGAAAGCAGTCAGTGACATTTAGCTGTGCCAGAGACCAGCACATGAAACTGATACACAGCTGCAGCAGAGTGCAAATCTGGGGTCTAAATATATTGGAAAATATTATATGCTATCAAGATGTTGATTATGCAGTAAGCGCCTTTAAAAATCTATTCGTATCTGGGAGTGAAATCTCAAGTTAGGATCAAGTTCTTAGATTGTAGAGAAGACGCAATAGTTTCATCGTAGATAATAGATTAACTAGGACATGTTCACTTCTAAAAATGAAATTTCTAGATTCTTTAAGCCCTGTTGTTTTAAAATACTATAAACTTGACATTTTTTTGTAGGGAAGATAACGTAACTTGGCAGGGTTCCAACATGTCCTACTTATCTGACAAGAGTTTCTTGTGGTTCAGCCAAAAATTCTCATGCTTGTGTCAGTTAAACGTTCTTAAATATATACACTCTTAACTTTTGAGACACCTGTTTTATAGGCCCCTCATTTTTTTAGCTTTTAAAAAGTATATGAAACTAATAGTATAAAATATTATTTAATAGATTGGCTATTTCTTAATGCTTTAAAATTGCTGAGTTTAAAAAGTGATCCCAAGTAATAGTGACTTAACCATTTTTCTACTTGAAGTTTTTTAAACTCTGTAGAAATGTACGTGTTTACAAAAATGCCAAGTCAATGAAAACTTCTCTAAAATAAAAACATCTAAAATTCTGATCTTATAGTCCATAGCAATAAGGCTTTCTTGAATACAAGTTATAATAAAATAGTATAAGTAATCTATGCAAACAGTGCATCAATCACTATATAACTCATTATCGAGCCAAATTATCCTCATGTCTCAAGATTCAGCCTGACCTACTCTTTGGAAACTTTTCAACCAAGGACAGTGTGTGATGTGGAAAAAGCTCACCACGCGGCTTCTTGTCTTCACTGTACTATTGTACCTCTTGAGCGCCTCTTTTGCGTCTGTAAAATGAAAGGACTGGGCCAGATGACCACAGAGGTATTTTTTAGCTCTACTTATAAGGGGATCCAACTCCATTTGCGCTAATATGCAACAGTAATATTTAAGTGCCTCTAAATACCTAAGTGTTAAGAGACAGCCCTGGTGGAGGAGCCTGGGCTGTGCCCGCAGTGTGAGCCTCAGCCGTGCCCTCTGCCCTCCTGCAAATCCCAGCCAAACAGACGAGCTGCCGGGAGAGCAGTGTGTGCAGCTCCTTCGTCATCAGCTCTGCTGCGCGTGTTCCAAGTACTGCTTTCCAAGTTACTTAGGTTCTTCCTTGTCTTCCCCACCCCCTTCAGTGTGTGGTGTAATTCATTTATAATACAGCTAGGTTCGTTTGTTGATGTTTGTATTTCATTTTTTATTCTGTCTGCTGAGTGATTTATTTTGTGGGGGGGAACAGGGACATTGTCATGGCTGTAAAGGTGTACTGTGCAGAAAGATACACTCAGACAAGTGTCACACTGCCCCCCAGTCCCTGCTTTCCCTCTAGTTAATAAAAATGCTACTCACAGAGGTATGCATTATTTTGAAACTATTTTATGTGTAAAGTGTACACTGGAATTGCACAAATAAGTTTGTTGAGGATAATGAGACCCAGATTTCTCGCTGTCAGAAAGAAGTTACAAACAACGGGAAGAAAGGAGGCTAGAATAAACCCTGTGGTGTCCGATTGGAATCAGAGGTATCAGAGTGAACTCATGGTTCTTTATGTCTATAAAGATAAATACAAAATTACACATGGGTATATGCAGGTGTTAGGGTACATATGTGTATCTCCCAGCTCTGTCTGCTGAGAAGGCATGGAAGCAATGAGAGCCAGTAGCAGTGAGTGTATCTATAGTGCACAGATCTGGGATTCACATACCATCTCCTATAGAATGACTGTACCAAGGCGCCTTGCATAAATGACTGATTCTAGAACTGAGGGGGGGAAATATGAGATAAGCCTGGAACATAAGTAAGAAAGTGCTAAAAAATTTATGAAGGCATATCAAATGACACAAGAGCTAACTTGAAGGAGCTCCCCATGGCCAAATCTGGAACAGTTTTGGCAGCAAACTAATGATGACAGTATTGGATTTTAATCTATAAAATAAAATATCCATTCATCCATATTGATATACTTAATACAAATGGGGGAGAAGGGAAAGCTCCTCCTTATAGTGTAATTCCAGTTGTAAATTAAGAAGTAATTAGGGGAATGGAAAATCGCCGTTTGGCAAACACCTTGGTAATAATTGTTGCAGGCAAGAACCATCAATGGATGCTAAAATTAGTGGGTGCAAGTAAAATGAGAAAAAAGTGTATTTGCATAATCGCAAAGTATTTCCCCACCAGACAATTATAAAGAAAGGCATAATTACTAGTATAAAGAAACCTGACAGCATCTTAACCAGGCGATCAAGGTTAATGCCACCAGTAGTAGGACACGCTGACACCACACACCACTGGTGAGAGGCACTAACAAAGGCACATCGCTTCAGAGACAGTTTTGCTCAAAATGTATTTCCTCAATCCAATCATTAGAAAACGTCAGAGAAATCAAATTGAGGGCATCTTACAAAATAAGTGACCAGTACTCTTCAAAATTGTCAGTGTCAGGGTCATAAAAAACAAAGACTTGTCGGAGACTGACTGGATTGTCAAATTTTGGAGGGGATGAGGAGACATTACAACTGAATGCACTGTGGGATCCAGAACTGATTTCTGAACCAGAAAAGAAAAGGACGTTAGGGGGAGACTGGCAAAAGTCAAATAAGATCTGTACGTGAGTTAATATTATGGCATTAATGTTATTATAATGGTTCTCGTAATAGTATGGTGATTATGTAAGAAGCCGGTTGAAAGGTATACAGGAACTCAGTGCTATTTTTCTTTTCTATAAGCCTAAAATTATTTTAAATCAAAAAGGTTTTTTTAATCCTGGTCAAAATGAAGCAAAACCCCCTTTTCTTTGAGTTTTATTAGTATATCTGAAAAAAAAGTTGGAGTTTTCAAAAAGACTTTTCTTAATAAACAATAATAGAACAAAAGGAGGAACACTGAAATATAGTAATAATTCAGCTTACAGAGTGCATATGCTGTTGAATCTCTGGCCAGATCTCTGGCCTTCATCCCTGCCTTAGCCTGTCTGGTAGAATGTCTGATGTCCCCTCCCTGAAGGCCTCGGGAAAGGCCTTCACCGTCCTCCCTGTCTGCTCCAAGTTGCGGGCAGCCTTGTCCCAGAGCTGGTCTCCATACCTGGAACTTTGGGGGCAAGGATGAGTCAGGCTCACTCTACCTTTCATTCGGGCTTTTGTATTCGGGTCTAGTTTGGGTTTTGAGAGATATGCCTCTTTTCTGAAAAACACTGGAGGGCTGGGAAGGCTGGCACAATAATGAACATTCAGCTGGAAAGCCAACTTTCGCACGTCAGCACAGAGAAGTAACACCGAGCGGATGCCCCTGTACAGGCCTGCTGCTGACTGCTTTCCCAAACGTCACTTTCTTTAATTTTTATAACAACTCTGTGAGATAGGGTGTTAGCTCCATTTTACAAGTAAGGAAACTGAGCCTCAGAAAGGTAAGGTATCTTGTTAAGATGACACATTAAATATGGAAAGCCAAGATTTAAATCCAAATCTATTTGACTGAAAAGTATGCTATTTTCTTTTCCTTATAGACAAACAGAAAAAAATATATATACATTGAATATAACATCATTACGTGACATACATGTATAGAGGAACAGGATGTAATTTCATCATAGGATACACCCATAGAGATCTCTTCTGTGGTGCTTCTGTCAGCACTGAACTCTTCTCTGTTTCATGCTCCCCTTTCTAATTGACTTAATGACCTCCAAATCTTAATTTTATTTTAAATTTCTATCTTTATGTTTTATGTTTCCTTCATATATCTGTTTGTATTTCATTTTTATATTTTAATTGTAAAAGCCTTCATTCCCTTCTTCTCGTAGGCAAGTTACATTGAGTTGGCCAGAACGTTTGGTTTTTTCCATAAGATGGCTCTAGTAGTGCATAGTTGTCTTTAACTTCATTCGAAACAATTTTGTTAGATTGTATTGTGACAGCTGTCATATCAGCGTGCATTTAAAAAAAAAAAACATCAAAATGGGTGAATTTTTGTGTAGCCATTTTAATATTGAAGATGGAAGAAAAACAACATTTTCTGCAGATTATGCTTTATTATATGCAACTGAAATGCAAAAAAAGATTTGTACAGTATATGGAGAAGGTGCTGTGACTGATTGAACGTGTCAGAAGTGGTTTGCAAAGTTTCGTGCTGGAGATTTCTCGCTGGACGGTGTTCCAGGGTAGACCAGTTGAAGTTGATAGCGATCAAATGGAAACAATAATTGAGAACGGTCAACGTTATACCACGCGGGAGATAGCCGACATACTCAAAATATCCAAATCAAGCGTTGAAAATCATTTGCACCAGCTTGGTTATGTGAACTGCTCTGATGTTTGGATTCCACGTAAGTTGAGCGAAAAAAAACCTTCTTGACTGTATTTCCGCATGTGATTCTCTACTGAAACATGATGAAAATGTTACGTTTTTAAAACAAATTGTGACGGGCAATGGAAAGTGGAAACTGTACAACAGTGTGGAACGGAAGAGATCGTGGGGCAACCGAAATGAACCACCACCAACCACACCAAAGGCCGGTCTTCATCCAAAGAAGGTGATGTTGTGTGTATGGTGGGATTGGAAGGGAGTCCTCTATTTTGAGCTCCTTCCAGAAAACCAAATGATTAATTCAATTCCAACAAGTACTGCTCCCGATTAGACCAACTGAAAGCAGCACTCAACAAAAAGTGTCCAGAATTAGTCAACAGAAAACGCACAGTCTTCCATGAGGATAACGCAAGACCGCATGTTTCTTTGATGACCAGGCAAAAACTGTTACAGCTTGGCTGGGAAGTTCTGATTCATCCACCAGATTCACCAGACATTGCACCTTCGGATTTCCATTTATTTCGGTCTTCACAAAATTCTCTTAATGGAAAAAATTTCAGTTCCCTGGAAGACCGTAAAAGGCACCTGGAACAGTTCTTTGCTCAAGAGAAAGTTTTGGGAAGATGGAATTATGAAGTTGCCTGAAAAATGGCAGAAGGTAGTGGAACAAAAAGGTGAATATGTTGTTCAACAAAGTTCTTGGTGAAAATGAAAAATGTGTCTTTTATTTTTACTTAAAATCTGAAGGAACCTTTTGGCCCACCCAGTATATCCCTCTAGACTATAAACATTCCCATGGCCTCCAGCAAGGCCAGGACCTAGTAATTCCTAGATGATTCTTGGTTTTCAGACCTATGGTATCTGATATTGAACCCTACATCACAGTCTTCTTCTTGGCTAGCCAGCAAATAGCTGTTATCCTCTTTCTTCTCCTTGCTCTAAGACTATTTAACCACTTGATTGGTTTTCTGTTGCTGCCATAACAAATTACCAGAACAGTCAGTGGCTTAAACAACACAAATGTGTGGTTTTACAGCGCTGTTGGTCATAGCCCATGACAGATCTCACTGGGCTAAAACCTGAGTGTTGACAGAGCTGCATATTTTTCTGGAGATCCTAGGAGAGGATCAGTTTCCTCACTCATTTGGAGATTGGCGGAATCAGTTCCTTTTGGTTGTAGGACCACGGACCCCACAGGACAGTTCCATCAGCAAAGAACTCCTCACTGTACCCTTTTTTAGTCACACCTTCCTCCTACTGCAAACCCTGGCAGCCACGGCCTCTTCTCTGTCACTGTGGTTTTGGTTTTTTGAGAAGGTCATATAGATGAAATCACAGCATAAAACATTTTGTGTCTGGCTTCCTTCATGCCGCATGCCTTTGAGATTCACTCATCTTGTTGCAAGTATAAATACTGTACTCTTCATTGATGAGTAGCATTGCATTATATGGATGCACCACAGTTTATCCATTCACCCATTGAAGGACATTTGGCTGTTTCCCGTTTGTGAGGATTATTAATAAAGCTGCTGTAAACATTAGTGTATATGCGGGGTTTTGTGGAAAGTTTTCATTTCTCTAAGGCTAACTTGTAGCGGTATTGTTGAATAAAATGTTAAGTGTATGTTTAATGTTTTAAGAAAATGTCTAGTTGTTTTCCAGAGTGGCTGTACCATCCCACCAGTGGTGCAGAAAGATCTAGTTTCTCCACATCCTCACCACTGTTTGATTTTATCAGTTATTTTTTACTTCAGCGATTGTAATAAGTGTGTTTTTATACTGTGTCGTTCTCCTGTGCATTCCCCTAATGGCTAGTGAAGTTGAACATCTTTTCATGTGTTTGTTTGCCATCTGGATATCCCCTTCAGCAAAGTGTCTGTTCATGTCTTTTGTGCATTTATATAAACAGGGTTTTAGTTTAAGTTTTGAGTGTTCCTTTTAGTTGTAGTAAATATTTTCTCCCAGCCTGTAGCTTTTCATTCTCTTATCCTAGCCTTTCACAGAGCAAAAGTTTTAGATTTATTGAGGTCCTTTCTAACAATTTTTCCTTTTATGGATCATGTTTTGGTGTCATGTCCAAGAACTCTTTGCTTACCCCAAGATTATTGGAATTTTCTCCTTTGTGTCCTTCACTTTTTTATCAGATCTATGATCCATTTTCAGTTAATTTTTTTATAAGATACAAGGTTGAGGTGTGAGGTTCATTTTTTTGGATATGGATATCCATTTGTTCTGATATTGTTTGTTGAAAAGACTGTCCTTTCTCTGTTGAATTGCATTTGCACTTGTGTCAAAACTTACGGTCCATATTGTGAGGATCTGTTTCTGGACTCTGTTCTGGTGGTCTGTGGGTCTATCCCTTTGCCAGTACCACATCATGTGATTACTATGACTTTATCCTTAAAGTCTTAAAATTAGGCAATGACATTCCTCCACCTTTAATTTTCTTTTTAAAAATTGTTTTGACTATTATAGTTTCTTTGCCTTTCCATGTGAATTTTAGCATAATCTTATATATATAAAAAAATCCTGCTGGTATTTTTATTTAACTTGTGTTAAATCTATAGATCAATTTTGAGAGAACTGACATCTTTATTATGTTGAGGAGTCCCTATCTTTATTTTTTCCAGCTTTATTGAGATATATTTGCTAGGTAACATTGTTTAAGATATACAGTATGACTTGATATATGTTTTTATTGTGAAATGATTGCCATAATAAGGTTAGTTAACACATCCCTTACCTCACATAGTTACCACTGTGTGTATGGCGGGAACATTTAAGATCTATTCTCTTATTAGAGAGAATACTTTCGAACTGTAATACAGTATTGTTAAATACATTCATCATTGCCATTCATTAGGTTCCCAGAACTTACTCATAACTGGGAGTTTGTACCCTTTGACCACCATCTGCCATTTTCCCCAGCCCCGGGCAGCCGCCAATCTGCATTCTGTTTCTATGAGTTATGTTTTTAAGATTCTGCCTGTAAGTGAGATCATGCAGTATTTGTCTTTCTTTGACTTACTTCACTCAGCATAATGCCCTCAAGTTTCATCCATGTTGCTGCATAGGGCAGGATTTGCTTCTTTTTTGCTGCTGAATAATATTTCATTGTGTGTGTGTATTTTCTTTATTCATCTGTTGATGTACACTTTGTTTGCATGTCTTGGCTATTGTAAATAATGCTTCAGTGAACATGGGAGTACAGATATTTCTTGAGACAGTAATTTCTTTTCCTTCAGATATATACCTAGAAGTAAGATTCCTGGGTCACGTGGTAGTTCTATTTTTAATTTTCTTGAGGAACCTCCATACTGTTTTTCATAGTGGCTGCACCAGTTTACATTCCCAACAGTACACAAGGGTTCCCTTTTCTCCACACCCTCTCCAGCATTTATTATTTGTAGACTTTCGAATGATGGCCATTCTGACCCGTGTGAGGTGGTACCTCGTTGTAGTTTTGATTTGCATTTCCCCGATGGTAAGTGATACGGAACACCTTTTCATGTACCTCTTGGCCATCTGTAGATCTGCTTTGAAACAAATTTCTATTCAGGTCCTTTGCCCATTTTTAAATCATTATTTGTTTTTTTACTGTCAAGTGGTATAAGTTCCTTGTATATTTTGAATATTAGCCCCTTTTCAGATGTACGGTTTGCAGATATTTTCTCCCACCCCATAGGTTGCCTTTTCACTTTTGTTGATCATTTCTTTTGCTACACAGAAGCTTTTTTAGTTTGATGTATTTCTTCCTACTTGTTTATTTTTTATTTTGTTGCTTGTGCTTTGGTGTCATATCTAGAAAATCACTGCCAAGACCAGTGTCAAGGAGTTTCTTCTCTATGTTTTCTTCCAGGATTTTTATGGTTTCATGTCTCACATTGAAGTCTTTAATCCATTTCCAGTTAATTTTTGAGAATGATACAAGATAGGAGTCCAGTTTCACTTTTACATGTGCCTGTCCAGTTTTCCCAACACCATTTATTGAAGAGACCATCTCTTGCCCATTGAGTATTCTTGGCTCCCTTGTCAAATATTAGTTGACCATATACACGTGGGTTTATTTCTGGGCCTTTGATTCTTGTCCATTAGTCTGTGTTTTTAATGCCAGTACCATACTGTTTTTATTACTATAGCTTTGTAGTATAGTTTGAAATCAGGAAGTGTGATGCCTCCAGCTTTGTTCTTATTTCTCAAGATTGTTTTGGCTATTCAAGGTCTTTTGTGATTGTGTATAAATTTTAGGATTTTTTTTCTATTTCTGTAAAAAATGCCGTTGGGATTTTGATAGGGATTGCATTGAATCTACAGATAGCTCTGGGTAGTATGGACATTTTAACTATTAATTCTTCTAGTTCATGAACAGAAGATATCTTTCCACTTATTTGTGTCTTCTTCAATTTCTTTCATCAGTGTTTTACAGTTTTTAGTGTACAGATCTTTTACCTCCTTGGTTAAATTTATTCCTAAGTATTTTATTGGTTTTGACACTGTTGTAAACGAGATTGTTTTCTTTATTTCTCTTTCAGGTAGTTCACTGTTAGTATATAAAAATGCAACTGATTTTTTGTATGTTGATTTTTTTTCTTGTCCTGCATAGGTATTGTTTGATTTCTTGCATCAGTGTTTTGTAGTTTCAAAATGCAGGTCATTAACATGTTTTGAGAGACTTAAAACCTATGTCTTTCATTTTTGAAGGGAGAAACTATTGTGAATGTTTTGTCTTAAATTAAGTTTCCATTTGTTCATTGCTGTTATATAGCAAGCAATATGATTGATTTTTGTGTGTTGCCCTTGTATCCTGCAGACTTGCTAGTTCTAGAAATTTTTTGTAGATTCCTTGAGATTTCTATGTAGACAGTCTTCTCTTCAAATTGGGACAGTTTTTCTTCCTTTCTAATCTGTATAACTTTTATTTCTTTTTATTAAAAGATGTCAGGAGTGGTGAGAGTGGACATTTTTCTTTTCCCCAATCTTAGAGGCGGAAGTATTTGATCTTTTACTTGTAAATATAATGTTAACTGTAGCTTTGTTGTAGATGCTCTTTATCAAACTGAGTAAGTTTTCATTTCTAGTTTGCTGAGAGTTTTCATCATGAATAGATGTGAAAATTTTTCAAATGCTTTTTCTGCATCAGTTGATATGATCATGCAGTTTTGCTTCTTTAGCCTGTTAACACAGTAGAATGCATTACTGGACTTTCCAGTATTGAACCAGCCTTAGATTGATTCCCTGGAAAGCCCCTCTTAGTCATTGTGTTTTCATATATTGCTGAATATGACTTGGTAATTTTTTGTTGAAGATTTTTGTGCCAGTGTACATGAGAGATATATAGGTGTTTTTTTTTTTTTTTGCAATATTGTTACATGATTTTGGTATCAGGGTAATGTGGACCTCATAAAATTAGTAGGAAAGTCTTCCTTCCTCTTCTATTTTCTTGAAAATATTATTTAAATTTAGTACAGTTCATTAAATGTCTGGTAAAATTTAAAGTAAAACCATCTGGACCTAGAATTTTATATTGTTTGGGGGGAAGGTTTTAAACTCCAAATTCAGTTTTTAAAACAGTTATAGGAATATTCAGGTTAACCATCTCATCTTGGATGACTTGTAGTAGTTTCTAGTTTTTGAGGAAATGGTCCATTTCAGAGTTTTCAAATTCATGTGTGTTAGAGATGTTAACCTTACAGGACTGCTTTAAGGAAAATAGCTCGCAATTACATAGCACTTACTTTGTGCCTGGTACAGTACTAAGCATATACTATATTGATTTAATCTTCACACTACCTTAAGAGGTACGGTTACTATCCTCCAAATTTATATTTTGTAAACTGATTATGTACTGCCTAACAGATTTCATAACGGACATATAAAATTTTCCATTTTAGGTGTAAGTAATTACAAACAATCTAATTTCTAGCACATTAAAAATGACATTTTTAACATCATTCTTATGTGTGAAATCCATAGCAATTTAATACCTTCATTTAATACTTTCATTCATTTTTTAAAAATATGAATAAGCTCTTCTTTAAGAGTCAGAAATGTATATCTTAATGTTTATTCCTTGGACTCATAGTGGGCCCTTATAACCCTTTTAATATTTTCTGGCTCTTCAGTGATATCCCCTTTTCATTCCTGATATTAGAAATTTGTGGCTTCCCTCTTTTTTTCTCAGTCTTACTTAAGGTTTGTCAATTTTATTGATCTTTTCAAAGAACCTTTTATTGTTTTCTTCTCTGTTATTCTTTTTTGAATTTTATTGATTTCTGTTCTTAATACTTCTTCCTTTCTGTTTGCCCTGGGTTTATTTTTCTCCTCTTTTCCCATTTCTAACATGGAAGCATAGAATTTTGATTTGAGTCCTTATTTTATAACATAAGCATTTAATAATGTAAATTACCCTTTAAGCAGTGTTTTAGGTACATTCCACAAATTTTGATACATTGTTTTTCATTTTTCTATTTGACCCATGTATTCTTTAGAAGTGTGTTAATTTCCCAAGTGTTTAGAGATTTTTTCCTCTTCTACTGATATCTAGTTCATATTCATTATGGTAAGAGAACATACTTTGTATTATATATTTTTTTTAATTTGTTAAGTTTTGTTGTATGATCCTGGATGTGATCTGTCTTCATGAATGTTCTGTGTGCATTTGAAAAAGATTGGGTTGAATGTTTTATAAATGTCAATTGGATCTTGTAGTTGTTAATGTTGCCTAGTTCTTTAATATCCTTGCTGACTTTTTCTGTCTGCTTGTCCTGTCAATTAATGTGAGAGGACTATTGAAGTCTCCAGTTATAATCATGGATTTGCCTCTGCTTTCTGTTCTCTCATTCACCTATTTTGAAGCTCTGTTGCTAGATTCATACAAATTTAACATTGTTATGTCTTCTTGGTGAATTGACCTCTTATCATTATAATGTTTCTCTATATCTCTGGTAATTTTCTTAGCTCCAAAGCCTACTTTGATATTAAAATAATCACCCTAGCTTTCTTTTCATTAGTGTTTGTATGGTATATCTTTTTCCATCCTTTTACTTTTAACATACCTGTATCACTACATTTGAAATAACTTATTTGTAGAGAGCTATAGATGGAGCTTGCTTTTTAAAATCTATTCTGACAATCTCTGTCCCTTAATTGGCTTGCTTAGACCATTTATATTTAATGTAACTTTTGGTGTTTGGGTTTAGGTTTATAATTGTATATTATTTGTTTTCAGTTTTTTCATTCTTCTGTTTCTTCTTCGCCTGTCTTTTTTGGACCATTTGGATATGTTTTAGTATTACATTTTCACTTACTTATTTCATTTTTGACTATCTCTTTATATAGATTTTTTTAGTAGTTGCTCTATTTTTTAAAATTTTTTATTGGAGCATAGTTGCTTTACAATATTGTGTTAGTTTATGCTGTACAGCAAAGTGAATCAGCTATATGTATACGTATATCCCCTCTTTTTTTGGATTTCCTTCTCATTTAGGTCACCACAGAGCATTGAGTAGAGTTCCCTGTGCTGTACAGTAGGTTCTCATTAGTTATCTATTTTATACATAGTACCAGTAGTGTATATATGTCAATCCCAATCTCCCACTTCATCCCAAACCCCCCCTTTCCCCCTTGGTATCCATACATTTGTTCTCTACGTCTGTGTCTCTATTTCTGCTTTGTAAATAAGACCGTCTATACCAATTTGTTCAGATTCCATATATGAGTTAATATATGATATTTGTTTTTCTCTTTCTGACTTGCTCTATAGATTTGAATGTTACATGCTTTTCACAGTCTACTTGGAAGCAGTATTTTACCACTCCAAGTGAAATATAGAAACCTTGCACCCACTGGGTCCCTTTACCCTCCTTCCTTTATGTTGTAGTTGTCATATGTAGTTGTCATTTCTCATGTTCTCCTTCATTCCTGACATTTCAAGTTTCCCTCTAATATCATTTCCCCTTCTTTGTGAAGATCTCCTTCTAGCAGTTCTTTTAGATGAGGTCTCCTGTCAACAAACTCTGCTAGATTTCTTTTATCTAAGAATCTCTTTATTTTACCTCCAGTTCTGAAGTATATTTTCACTGGATATAGAATTTAGGGTTGAGAGGCTTCTCTTTCTTTTAGCACTTTAAAACTGTTCCACTTCCTTATGGAACCCTTAACTTCTAGTGATAAATTTGCTGTCTTTTGAATCATTCTTCCCTTTATAGTCATGTTACATCTTCTCTCTTTTCAAGATTTTTTTAAATTTTAGTTTTCAGAGTTTGACTCATGATCTGGGCCTGGATTTGGGGGGCTTTACCCTATTTGAGATTCAGTTAACCTCTTGAATCTATTAATTTGTGTCTTTTGTTAAATTTGGGATTTTTTAGACATTATTTTTTCAAATATTTTTTTCTGTGTCATTCTCTTTCTGGGACTTAAGAGACATGAAAGATATTTTATTATTATCCTACACATCTCAAGACTCTTTATTTTTTAATCATTTACTCTCTGTTTTTCAGATTTGATAATTTTTTTTTCATTGATCTGTCATCAGGTTCACTGATCTTTCCTCTTTCATCTCCATTTTGCTATTGAGCCTATTGAGTGATTTTTTTTTACATTTTTGTCACTGTAATTTTAGTTCTAAAGTTTCCTTTTGATTCTTTTCTATATCTTCTATTTGCTGATGAGAGTTTGCTGAGACTTTCTATCTTTCCACTCTCTTCAGGAGTGTTCACCCTTACTTCTTGGAACACCTTTGCAGTAGCTGGCTTACAGTCTTTGTCCTATAATTTCAACACCTGTGTCATCTCAGTGTTGCCATTTTTGATCACCTTTTCCCACAGGCACTGCGATTTTCCTGGTTCTCTGTATGCCAGGTAATTTTGGATTGCATCCTGGACATTTTGAGTACTGTCTTATGAGACTCTTGTTGTTATTTAAATCCTGTGGAGAACTTTTGTATTTTTGGTTCAGCAGGCAGTTCAGTGTATCAGGCTGTAAGTTCCAGGCAGCTTTCTGTGGGTTGTGGTCCCAACATCAGTTCAGTTTTCAAGCCTTTGCAGTGCTTTTCAGATCTGCCATGCAGTGGCCAGTCTGGGACATGAGTAGTGATCTTATCCCACACCTCAGTTCTCAGAGCCTGTGGTCAGATCCACATGTGAGAAGCTTGGGATGCACTCTGGAGCTCACAGACAGCTTTGTGTGGTCTCTCCCCCACGCCCCTCCCTCTCCACGGTCTCCTCAGTATTTCCAGTTCCTTGGGACTCCCCTGTTCAGTCTTCTGTCCAAAAACCTGGGACTTTGTTGCTGTACCTGATGCATACTTCCTGCAACTATGACTGCGAGAAGACGGGCTGCAAGAAGACGGGGAGGAGGAACTCAGTGGACATTTGTGCACCCTCTTCAGGCTCTGGTCCTCTGACTGGAGAAGAAAGTCCCTTTCCCTTGGAGTTTTAGGTACCCTTAGGCCCCTGCTGTCACCATGGCCTCTCCCACCACCGTGGAATGACCTGGGGGCTGGGACACAAGACAAAAGAGGGAAAAATGCATATTTCTCCCTTCTTTGGGCCCCTTCCTGCTCCCTGAGCCTAAAGTAGAGGGCTTTCTTAGCACGCTCTTCCATGCCTCAGTGTTGACGTCCAGCTTTTGGGCCTCCCTGAACCCAGGCTGGGGCGGGAGGGGTCACTTCCAGCTCAGTGGCCCAGTCTTCCTCCCCTGCCTGCCTTCCTGCTGTGGTTCACCTTCCAGAGGCTTCACACTGCCCCTGCCTGCATTCCCCCAGGTGCTTTAGCTGCATCCAGTGGGACACACAGGTGGTTTATCTCCATCTTAACCAAAGCTGACCCCAGGTATATATTTTTTTTACCATTGTCTAAGTTAACAGGTATTCATGGAGGTTGTGAGTTATATTCACTGTGACATTGATGGGCAGTTATACCAAAAATATATTAATACATATGTAGAACCTAAAGGATATTAGAAGGGAAGATGGCACTCTCTGGAAACATTCTGAAAAGGTACATAATGAAACAAATGTTTCACCCCTAAATAAAGTTTGAAAACTAATACTATGCCATGCCATGCCATGCCATGCCATGCCATGCCATGCCATACCATACCATGCCATACCATACCATACCATACTATACTATATTATCGGCGTTTGCTTTTTGGATAGTATTCCTGTAATAGGAACAGTGGGGTGGGGATAGCAGAGAGCAGGGTCAGGGAAGACTTACAAAATGAGAGACATATGAACTGATCTTTAAAGAATCAGATTAGTAGAAGTTACTCAGATGAATAGGTAACAGCATTCTTGCAGAGAAAACAGCTTGAGAAGAGGCAGGTATAAATGTGCATGGCATATGTGGATGTGTGTCATCAAGGAAGAGACAAAAGCAGGAAAGGAAAATCTGATTCAGTTAGCCACTTACTGTGCCTTATTAGCCATTGCTACAAAGTGTTCCCACAGAAACGTGTGAAATGGTTAGAAACACCCTGGTATGAATTTCAGAAATGCAAGGTTTAGGATTTAGAACATGTGTTAAATAATGAGTCCTGTACTTTGAACTATTGTATCTTGCCATTGATAGTAAGCTTCTGGATTTTTAATTAAAATCAATTGCATTTGTCATTCTTATTTTTACTTGCTAGGAATTTCATCCTTTGGCAAAATGAACAAATGCTGTCTATTTTGATCTAAATGTGTGCTATTTGCCATTGACTTTTTTTAAACTAAGCTTTCAATTTTGAAATAATTATAGATTCACAAATAATTCACAGTTTCAGATTTACAAATAATACAGAGAGCCTTTGTACCTTTTACCCAGTTTCCCCCAATGGTAACATCTTTTAAAACTGTAGTGCAGTATCATAACCAGGATATTAACGTTGACATAGGCGAGATACAGAGCATTCCATCACCACAGGGCTCCCTACTTGCCTTCAAACAACCCATCCTCTCCTCCCCTCCGCCCCATCCTTAACCCCTGGTAAACACTAAGCTGTTCTCCATTTTTGTAACTTTGTCATTTCAATCATGTTATGTAAGTGGAATCATACAGTATGTAACCTTTTGGATTGGCTTTTTTCACTCTCCGTAATTTCTTGGAGATTCATTGAAGTTGTATGTATCAGTAGTTTGTTCCTTTTTGTTGCTGAGTAGTATTTTATGACTTATTGCAGCTATATTTTACCATTATTTAAAAAACTAAAGTCTTGTTACTCAGGAGTTTTTCCTTTATATATCTGCTTTGGAATTTAGACTAAAAGCCAAAGCCTCAGGAGCATTTTAGTTTTCCTTCCTAAGTTGCATTTAGGTGGGTCAATCATGTGTTGACATTATTAAGTCTTACAGGAGTAAAAGTCTTATATACAAGTAGATTCAACTACTTTACCACTCATATATTTCTTAAAACTAGAAGTAAGATCAGAACACGTGAGGGAGAACGCTGCTTGAGAAATATTTAGAACAGCCCCTGTTCCAAGACACCCTCGTGCTGGTCCCTGGACGGAGTGGGGAGGGGCCTGCCCCAGGTAGCGGTCTGCAGCGAGAGGAGTGTGCCCACCTTACAGCCCAGCATCAGCACCGTTTCTGTTTTCATTAGTTGACATGGTTTTAGTTATTGAACCGAAATTCCAGCCCCAGTAATGAGGGAAAGAATGGATACTTCCGGGTTTCAAATTGTGGTAAGTGAGTGTGGGACCAGATTCTGACATATGCCGCATGCTCATCTAAGCAGCCTAGATTTTATTCCAGCAGAAGGAATGAAGAAGTGAATAATTTAACTGAATCGCACACAGTGTTTAAATTAGCTATAATAATAACTGTAAGTAGTAAAATTAATAAGGTCCAAAATACCATTTTAAACTTTAGTATCAGTGTTATCTTCCACCTTAGCAAGTCATAACTCTGCCTGCTTTGATTTTCATTTGAGGGGAAATAGAGAATGCACATATGCAATAATAAGTACCTGTATTACTATCATATAATTGCCCACTTGGCACACTGTTTTAGTTTAAGTAGATGCTTTGGAGGAAGAGGAAAAAAAGACATTAGAGATTTTCAGACACTTAGCAAATACTAGTGTTTATCCTACGGTATTGTTAACACTTGACCAGGGATTTTTAAATTGTCATTTTGCTGATGGCAAATACAAAATGAGAATTCTTCGGCAGAAGTTAATCTCATCATTATCCACTTTAGACAGTGTTTTTTATATGCTGATCTAAAGAGGTTTGTGCATATTTTAACTATTTTTCACATAATGATCATCTTTAAGTAGTAACATAAAAGTTAATGAGTATAGAAAATCCGCTGAAAAAATCCACCCGATAATCCAAGACACTTAGGGAAATACATGCTTTAATGTGAGCACAGATTTTACTTGATTAGTGCTCTATTTCTCAATTCAATTATCAAACTTAGGGGAAATCTAAATCAAGATTTTTGACTGACATATTCAATGGGATTGATTGGAGTGCAGATAACTACACAATGTTTTAATATGACTGTAAGTCTTCTGATCATAATTATGATATATACTCTGAGAGCAGTTTTTAACTTACCTTGTGTATGTGCACAGGTTCTTAATAAACTATTTATTTAATGAATAAAATGTACCTAAGTATATAAAGCATACTTTCTGCTTGCCTAAATAATGTGCATATTTACTCTGATCTTATGAGTTCATTACAAACATATATAGGTGGCAGAGACATAATAGACAACTAAAATGTTTATTAGTACCACTATTATCATTTATTACTACTTATCAGTAGTTAGAATAATAAATACAGTGAAAGAAAAAGTATAGTCCATAGGTGTTTGCTCTGGGCACACTGCAGTTTGGTCCAGACTGCTTTCTGGTTGTCCAGGACTCCGTCTAGTGAGAGGAGCCAAGGTGGAGTAGAAAGTAGGCTTTAGAGCCATTCAGACCTGCATTCACGTTCCGCTTCCCCCACCCAATAACCGTGTGTCCTTAGGCAGGTTGTTTAACCTCTTAAAGCCTCATGTTTTCGTGGGATTTTTTAATTTCTAAAAAGGTAGTTATGAAGATTAAAGGAAATGAGTTGATAAGGCATCTAGTACAGTGCCCAGTACGTAGCAATTTGTGCTTCGGGAAGGAGATGCAAAAAGGAATCCTACTGCCTGTAGGTAGGGCTCCTCTCCTTAAAAAAAAAAAAAGCTAAAATCCTAGTATGCTTATAATTCTAAGACATGTATGCGTTCAGAATTATATATACATCTTCACTTATTTTGCTTCACTAAAATCTCTCTCTGAGTTTTGTAAAACTATCTGCTTAATTTCTTTAAAAAGCTTTTCCTTACTAGGAGATATTACTATAATTATAAAAGGGAAAAAATCCAAATCAAATATAATCTGAAAGTTTCCTTTTCAGATATCTAGAAGTTAAAGTGTTGGTGAGAGGTGGATCTATTTTAATGCTTTGTTCTTTGATTTTAGCAGGAAAGGAAGGACAAGAAATCCTGGGGCCTGAAGCTCGGGCAGATGAAGTGGGAGGTGCAGGTAACTCTTGCCTTTTTCACGCACGCTGTCGTCCTTGAACAGGCCTTTTGTGTCACTGGTTTCTGCATCTGTGAGTCCTGGATTTAGTCTGTTTCCTACTCTTTATCTTGCCCCCTTTAAATGTTTAAGTACCTAGGCGTGTGGGACATTGTATGAAAAGTTAGCTGTTTATATTCTTTAAATACAGTGTAAGCTCACAGATTCATGTAATACAGCAGATTTCCATCCATAAGGATGACAAGTATAATCTACAGATAATCCCCAAAATAAGTATTTGAATGATAATTTAAACTTCTATCAAATTTTTTAACCATAGTTATAGAAATACAGATCTAACTATTCTGAGTTTCATTATTAGTTACCAGGATCTACATTAAATTGCCCACAAGACAAAAAGCAGAGAAAAATAAGCAGATATAATCGGTTATCTAGAAACCAGATGAGAATCATGAATATTGATGAGTGAACATGTCACAGCAAACAAGAGAATAAACATTTTTCTTGTAATTACTGTGACTGAAAAAGGCCAAAATGAAGTTGAATTATAGTAAACAAGGAAATTTGCTTCTAGGTGACTAAAAGTACATACTCCCTGAGACTTAAGGCTATTCCTCTGTAATGGATTCAAATCAGATTTAAGAAGCAAAAGAGTAAGTGCAAATCTTAAATCCAGATCTTATATATGATAAGAGTGGGCACTTATTATTGTGTCTCATAAGTCAGTCTTAGAATGTAAACTTCAAAAGTAAATTCCAAATTATTAAAACATTTCCTCAAAATTCTGTACTTAAAAGTAGCATAACTGTATTCTGTATATACAACCATAGATTAGATATTTCTATCATATAGTTTTAATTAAATTTTGGTTTATTTCTTTGGTTTAACGTTTACAGTTTTTTTCTTTGCAGTACATTTTAGGAGTGTCCCACAGAGCCTTATAAATCACCTCGTGTTGTGTAAGACGGGTGTGTTTTATAGTAATGCGTCAAAATAGATTCGCGTCTATAATATAAGCATCAGCCCTCCCGTCCTTGTCAGTTCTGTAAAACAAAGAGCAGGTCTTTGTACTGTTACTGAAGGTGCAGTCCAAATTAACTAAATAATACTGGAATGTGTGATAATTTACGGTGCCTGCAGCCAAAGATTTTGTATTCTGCCTTGAATATGGTTATGTTGAACTTGCATGAATAATGTATTCAGGTATGCTTGTTACCAAATATTTGTCAGGCTAACTTACACATTATATAAAATATTTAAACGAGGTATTTGTTATTAGTAAAATAGTGTTAATGAACACAAAAGAATGCTGTTTATTACTCTTTGATTTAATGTTAAAATTTGGTGACTTACATTACCAGAGTAATATAAGTTATTCTGTAAAAGATCGTTTGCCCTTTTAGGCAAAATGCCAGCAAAAAAGACATTTCCAGTTCCAGGTTTACAGTACTGTACCTCACAATTTGCTCTTCACTATGAAAATGAATGAATTCTTTCAGTTAGAAGTACTGAGTAATACATAATTTCCCTCCCCCCGCCAAAACAGTCACATCTGGAAGATACAGTCACTGTGTATCAGCCAGAGTTGCCACTGAAACACAGGACCCTCTGCCATAAGACGATGAGTCCTGTGCACTATTTCCTTGGAACATGGGGAGTTAGGAGTAGACAGACATTTAGTGAAACCCCGATGAGTGCAGTTTTCAGCAAAGAAGGATGGAAATTAGACGTTTGAGACTTTTGAGCAGTTAAACTTTAAAATTATGTTTCGCCTTTGCTTTTGTTACTTCCTTGACTTCTAGGGAATAATGTGCTGACAGAGTCAACAAAAACCTGGCACAAAGGTCACCATCATTAGTTTAGAACTTTGTCAGCTTCTTTCTATAGCTGACTTCCTTCTGCAGTTCACGAAGTGAAGAGAACTGTGGTCTCAGCTTAGTATTCACGGAGTGGAAAATGCACCCCAAACATCCTTCGTTCTTCTAAGCATCCCTTCTTTGTGTATATAGCTGATACTTGTGCAGAGTTTTAAAATTGGAGGATAAAGGTTGGATACTTTATTCTGATGGGAGTGAAATACTGATGGCCACGTTAAAAATGTTATATAGTCTTTACACTAAACACTTGTCTCTCTATCCTTGCTTTCTCTAATTTGCGATGATAACCCTGTAATTCTGCACTTCGTCAAATGATTATAGTCCTGTAATTCTATACTTCGACAATTAGCTCTGAGTTTTGTCACACCTGAAAGAAAACCAAATTATCATTATGTGTTTCTCTGTGTTTGCTCATCTCTTTAATGTTTAAACACATAAGTTTATCAGTCTTAGGACGAGGAATTTTGCTTTATAATTGACCTTTTCACAACATGCACTTCCCAACACTTTAAATTTTATGGGTAAAACTGTGGAATGTCTGGTCTTAGCTTGAAATTGGCTTGGTAAATGCAGGTTCGTGGAGACAGTGTACTTTAGTTGGAAAGAGGCCAGAATTTGAAAGCAGACCCCCAATACTGAATCATCTGCTCCAATTTAATGTTCACCTTGCCAGGACTGCTTTGAGGAAAATAGATAACAATTACATAGTACTTACTGCGTGCCTGGTACAATACTAAGCACATACTGTAGTAATTCATTTAATTCTCACAACTACCCTAAGAGGTACTGTTATTATTCTCCAGATGTTATATTATACAAATGGATCATGTATGACTTCCCAAGTTTCTGATGGACATATAAAATTCTTCATTTTAAGTGTAAGTACAGTTGACCCTTCAACAACACGGGTTTGAACAGTGCAGGTCCACTTATATGCAGATTTTTTCAGCTAGTAAATACTGTGGTGCCGCACAGTCTGGGGTTGGCTGAGTCCGAGGACGCAGAACCATGTGTACAGAGGGCCGACTCTAAGCTACACGTGGACTGTGGACTGCATGGGGGGTCGGCGGCCGTAACCCGCCCCGAGTTGTTCAAGGGCCAGCTGTACTTACAGCCTAATCTCTGGCATATTAAAAATGACATTTCTAACATCACTCTTATATTTGAAATCCATAGAAATTTAATACCATTCATTTTTAAAATATGAATAAGCCCTTCTTAAGAGTCAGAAATGTTATATCATAATGTTTACCCCTTGAACTCATATTTCCATTCTACATAGCCCATAGAATTTGATGCTAACATGGTGTATATTTCCTGTTCGAAGATATTTTTGATCAACTCTCATTTCTTTGCAAGAAAAACATGTATAGAAATTGAAATCTAAGTTTCTCTTAAGTTCCCAGAACGATATAGCTCTTAAGATTAAAAAAAAATTATGGATTGATTTATCCTATGATTATTAGCACTACATGGTTGATCACAACATACATGACAAATTGTAATAAATACGGTCGACCCTTGAACAACATGGGGACTGGGGCGCCGACCCTCTGCCCAGAGTCCACACATAACTGGGAGTTAGCGCTCCCGTGACGCAGCCCCTCCGTACACAGGACCCCTCCGTGGCCGCGGTTCCATACCCGTGGCCGCGGTTCCATACCCGTGGCCGCAACCAACCATGGATGGTGTAGAACTATAGTATTTACTATATTGAAAAAACCCAGTATAAGTGGACCTGTGCAGTTCAAACCTGTGTTGTTCAAGGGTCAACTACTTATTAAAGAAAAATGTTACTGGAAATGAGATTAAAGGAGCTGAAGTATTCCTCAATTAGCCCATATATCAGTAGTTTAATGTTGCTTATTCTGGAAGAAGTGTTCAGCATTAATTCTGTTTCCTTTTTTTCTTTAGCACTGAGATAACCTTATTCTCATAAAAAGGTGAAATACATTTTTGTTATAAATGATTTATTCGATTCTTTACAGACTATCTATCAATAAAAATATTTTAATGTCTTGTCAACTGACAGTTCTATTAAATGCTCCTTCAGTTTTGTTGAAAGCAAAAATGGAAAGCCACCTAGTTTGCTAAAGGATTTGTTTCCCAGTCACCAGAATCATTCACTCTCTCATTTCCTGGGACATACGCCAAAAGGCTTTACCAATACTTACTTGTCAAACAACTAATGATATCTGTTTTGGCTTTTGTTACTTTTTTCCCCTCACTTTGAGGCACCTTGTTTAATATATTCAGAAATGGTTGGAGATATTGAAATACTGCTAATTTTAGTACCTTCTGTCAGTACATTTTTTAATAAAATCCTTTTATTTTAACATGTGAATTAACTATTTTGATCCAATACCTTAGAGCTATAAACTTAGTTCATTCAATTTCTGGAAAATTTGTACCTAATAACCTTACTAGTAAAACCAGTTATCACTGTTAGACCAATCAGCCAAATCAGACTTTCTGTCAGAAAAAAAAAGGGTGTCTTCATTTTTCTAATTAAAATAAATGTGTCGATACACATTTTAAGGGATTTTATAAAATATTTTCTATGAAAAATATGTTATAAATAATGAGGAATATATAAAGTATAAATAAATAGATTATTCAATAATGAGATTAAGATTATTTAGATCTAATCGTTATGCTTTATAAAAATCTTGGTCTCCAAATGGGTACCTTTACAACCAGTGTATAGATAAACCTATAACTTACTAAAGATGCAAGGTTTGTGTATAAAATACAGATTACGTATATAATTCTGAAAAACATATACTATTTAAAACCCCGTCATACCATCATCTAGCATATATATAGTTACTAGGCTATAGAAAATATAAACATTTTAAAAGTGGAGACTGTTTAACTGAAATAAATATTTTGTAATATAATCTGATAAAAATATTTTTAAGTAACTTGTCAAATCTATATTTCTGTATAGGAAATC
Source organism: Balaenoptera physalus (assembly GCF_965194825.1). Taxonomy (NCBI): domain Eukaryota; kingdom Metazoa; phylum Chordata; class Mammalia; order Artiodactyla; family Balaenopteridae; genus Balaenoptera; species Balaenoptera physalus. The sequence goes on along the minus strand of NC_138883.1, from coordinate 176,858,788 downwards.
ACATAAAATATAAAGAATCACATAAAAATTCACATAAAAATTTCATTCATGAGTTTAGTTTAACTTGAAAATTTGAAGTTACATTGAAAAGACCTAATAACACAGATTTGTACTGCTTTAGTTATTCAGAAGTGCTTATTGTTCTAGCTAATGACAGATCTTAGGAAGGGTTTTCGAGAATACTCTTTGCTCTCACCAGCCTCCTGAAGAGCAGTGAATTTTTTAATAATAGGGAATGAAACAGGTGAGATCATTAAAGGAAAATTACTCTCACTCCCTCTGGATATATTATATAGCTGAGTTCAGAGCTTTGTAACTAGGGCCAAAATAATCCCCATTTCAATTGCCATACTTTACCTCTGATAGAAATCCATGTAAACAGGAAAGGCTGGACGCCTAGAGCGCCCTGATTGATCAACAAAGAAGGTTTTCCCCAATCGGTATTTTGAATCGTTTTCCTTCGGCAACCTGGAGGTTTTTACACTCCGAGGCAATGCACTGTATTAACATAAGGGATGGAGGGGGAGGGATCTGCCTCTTTGAAGTTAGAGCAAAGGACTGTGAAAAGCAGGGGTAGAAAGAAGAACCTTCAGGATTCTAGGAAGGACCGTGCATGGAAGCTGAGGATCTGGAAGTAGATTCCGTTTAAACCAACAGTACCGGTTTCCCTTTGAAAGAGCCTTTTCCTCCCCCCTGGATCAAGTAACCCTGGTTTGGTGACTACAGGCATCAACTAAAAACTACAGTTCTCAGTACAGTTACCATTGAACAACACAGGGCTTAGAGGCACCTGACCCTCCCCGCAGTGGAAAATCTGTATGTAATTTACAGCCAGCCCTTCCAACACGAGGTTCCTCTGTGTCCACAGTTCCACATCCACGGATTCAACCAACCACACTCATGTAGTACTATAGTATTTACTACTGAAAAAATCCGAGTATAAGTGGACCCACACAGTTCAAACCCATGTTGTTCAGGGGTCAGCTGTGTATAGCAGATACTAAATAATGGATAGCTCTTGGCTGCATTTAAGAGGAGGAAAAAATGACTAGTCGTCATGATTACTATGTCATCGGCTCTAAGTTTGTAAATAGCAGCCACCCTGAGGAGTTGGGTTACTACTCCTGTGCAAGATTGCTTTGGTAACTGTCGAACAAAAGGATGCCCTTACATCACCATTTTAATTTTTTTTCATTAATTTATTTAATTTATTCATTTTTGGCTGTGCTGTGTCTTCGTTGCTGCGCACGGGTTTTCTCTAGTTGAGGCGAGCGGGGGCTACTCTTTGTTGCGGTGCGCGGGCTTCTCACTGCAGTGGCTTCTCTTGTTGTGGAGCACGGGCTCTAGGTGCACGGGCTCAGTAGTTGTGGCTCGCGGGCTCGGTAGTTGTGGCTTGCAGACTCTAGAGCGCAGGCTCCGTAGTTGTGGCGCACGGGCTTAGTTGCTCCACAGCATGTGGGATCTTCCCGGACTAGGGCTCGAACCCGTGTCCCCTGCATTGGCAGGCGGGTTCTTAACGCCTGCACCACCAGGGAAGTCCCACCATTTTAAGCACCAGTTGAGTCTGCTGCTTTATAAATTTAGAACTGAGTTCAGTCTGAAGTGTATGAAGAGGTCAGCCGTGAGACACCCGGGGGCCACCCTGACCCAGGACAGTTAGCGGCAGCGTGGAGCAGACCCTTCTCCAGGAGGAAAAGGACAGGAACCCCAGGATACCAGTCCTGCTCTGCAAACGTGGCAACGCTCTGGGCTGCCTTCTCCAAGTGAAGACATGCTGTTATGCTCGGAACCTTCTGACTCGGGGAAAATGCCCCTCCTTCACCCCACAGTTACACATTTACTGAGGCAGAAACACAGAAAGAATAGCCCTGCCTGTATCTGAATACTAGGGTAGATAGGAAGCAATTTTATCAATTTGATACTCTTTGACTCTTATTAGAAGTCTTTCCAACTGTAGGGAACTATTAAAGCTATTTTCTGAGAAATCACATAACTGAACTGAACTTCAGAGCAGTTTGTTATTCAGAGAATGGTTCAAATTTCAAGCACAACTCCAACTAAATATGAACAGTAGGTTGCTAGGAAGGACTGAGGTTTGAGAACTACATTTTTCTCTTTTCCTGTTTTCCTTGCTTTATCATTGATTCAGAAACTAAGGATTCAGCCAACCTTCTCTGTGTCTTGTTCATCAGTAAAATGGAATAGAAGTACAAACCTAAAGCTTAAAAGGGATATTGTGACAATGTCAAGACTTTTATAACATCTTAAAATTATGAAAATGGACTTAAGATTATAACAGAACTAGTAAATTTTTAATGTTCCGTAAATACTTCCTGCAAATTCAAGAACTATCATTTATTCTCTCAAGATAAACAATTTCTTATTTAGGAAAACTATATAACAACTTGGTGGTGAAATTGGTTTTTATAGAGTATGCATTTCTTTTAGTAAAAGATGATGAATGCGACTCAGATGCAGAAAATGAACAAAACCATGATCCTAACGTTGAAGAGTTCCTGCAGCAGCAAGACACTGCAGTCATCTACCCCGAGGCGCCCGAGGAGGACCAGAGGCAGGGCACGCCGGAGGCCAGCGGGCACGATGAAAACGGTAACAAGCTTCACGGCCGCTCTGTCCTCATCTCCAAAGGATTATTGCTTCCATTACTCTATGTGGGAACCCACTCTACTAGAGGGAACATTTTTGAAAACCGAAATTTATTGCAGGTGGCCGTAGAGAGGGATCTCTTTAATCAGTGGAACATTGTCCATGGTAACAGTATAGCATTGTATCAGTGGCCTCTCGTGTATAGTGTGTGATGCCACCACATGTGGAATGCGTAGGGCAGTGCCTGGACATTGATTTCCATTCACTTACATGGTAGCAAGTAGTAGAAATGGGAACTAGGATGACGCTTACTGCCCTTTGATCATTCGCCACTGTCCTGGCAAGAAAAGCATGGTTGTCTGGTTCAAAACATACTAATTTGGAGACAGATGGTTTTCCTGTATCTACTTTGGTCCTCTCTGATACGAACAGCCAGTATATAAAGAGTGGTAAAATACAATAATAATGCGTTCATACTCTCCTGAAAAGAAATATGCTGTCATTCTGCCTTCCATGCACTAGAAACAGATGAAAATATTCCTGTAAGAAATTTTACACAGTATCTGTACCAAGAACTAGGAAGATACTTGGAATGTTTGAGGATATTTGAAGTATTAAGATCCTAAATCTGGTTTGGTTTTTCCAGGGTTCCCAGTTTAATGGATAGATTTAGCTTAATAGCCCAATAATCAACTTTTTAAAAGACTTCTTAGAGCAGTTTTACATTTAGAACAAAATTGTACAGAGGTGCAGAGATTTCCCATATTCCCCCTGCCCCACACATGCACAGCCTCCCCATTATCAACATCACTCACCAGAGCGGTACTTTTTTTTTTTTTTAACCAAGGATGAACCTACATTGACACGTCATAATCACTCAAAGACCTAATTTGCATTAGGGTTCACTCTTGGTGTTGTACATTCTGTGGGTTTCGACAAATGTACAATGCCATGTGTCCATCATTATAGTATCATACAGAGTGTTTTCACTGCCCTAAAAGTCCTCTGTGCTCTGCCTGTTCATCCTCCCCTCCTCCTTGCCCTGGCAACCACTGATGTTTTTATGTCTCCATAGTTTTGCCTTATCCAGAATGTCTTATAGTTGGAGTCATGTAGTATATAGTCATATAGCCTTTTCAAATTGGCTTCTTTCACTTACTTATGCATTCAACTTTCCTCTGTGTTTTTTCATGGATTGATAACTCATTTCTTATAAATGTTGAATGATATTCCATAGTCTGGATGTACTGCATTTTATTTATCCATTCACCTACTGAAGGACACCTTGGTTGCTTCCAAGTTTTGGCAGTTATGAATAAAGCTGCTATAAACATTCATGCACAGATTTTGGTCTGGAAATAAGTTTTCAGCTCCTTTGGGTAAATACCAAGGTGCACAATTGCTGGATTATATGATAAGAGTATGTTTAGTTCTAGAGGAAACTGCCAAACTATCATCCAGAGTGGCTGTACCATTTTTCATTCCACCAGCAATGAATGAGAGCTCCTATTGCTCCACATCATGGCCAGTATTTCATGTTCTCAGTGTTCCCGATTTTGGCCATTCTGATAGTGTTTAGTGGTATCTTGCTGTTTTAATTTGTATTTCCCTAATGAAATATTATGTGCAGCATCTTTTCACAGTTATTTGTCATCTGTATATCTTCTTTGATGAGGTGACAAAGTCCTTGGCCCATTTTTAAAATTTTTTAATTTTATATTGGAGTTAGTTGATTTACAATGTTGTGTTAGCTTCAGGTGTACAGCAAAGTTAGTTAGTTATACATATACATATCTATTCTTTTTCAGATTCTTTTCCCATATAGGTCATTGCAGAGTATTGAGTAGGGTCCGCTGTGCTATGCAGTAGGTCCTTGTTGGTTGTCTATTTTATATACAGTAGTGTGCACATGTGAATCCCAATCTCCTCATTTATCCCGCCCCCACCTTTCCCCTTTGGTAACCGTAAGTTTGTTTTCAAAGTCTGTGAGTCTGTTTCTGTTTTGTAAATAAGTTCATTTGTACTGTTTTTTAGATTCCACATATAAATGATATCCTTTGATATTTATCTTTCTCTAACTTACTTAGTATGATAATCTCTAGATCCATCCATGTTGCCACACATGGCATTATTGCATTCTTTTTTATGGCTGAGTAATATTCCATTGCGTATATATACCTATATATATACACCACATCATCTTTATCCATTCCTCTGTCGATGGACACTTAGGTTGCTTCCGTGTCCTGGCTATTGTAAATAGTGCTGCAGTGAACATTGGGGTGCATGTACCTTTTTGAAGTATGATTTTCTATGGATATATGCCCAGGTGATGGATCGCTGAATCATATGGTAGCTCTATTTTTAGTTTTTTAAGGGACCTCCATACTGTTCTCCATAGTGGCTGTATCAGTTTACATTCCCACCAACAGTGCAAGAGGGTTCCCTTTTCTCCACATCCTCTCCAGCATTTACTGTTTGTAGATTTTTTGATGATGGCCATTCTGACTGGTGATACCTCACTGTAGTTTTGATTCTCATTTCTCTAATAGTGATGTGGAGCATCTTTTCATGTGCTTTTTGGCCATCTGTGTGTCTTCTTTGGAGAAATGTATATTTAGACCTACTGCCCATTTTTTTGATTGGGTTGTTTTTTCGATATCGAGCTGCATGAGCTGTTTGTATGTTCTGGAGATTAAACCCTTGTCATTCGCTTCATTTGCAAATATTTTCTCCCATTCTGTGGGTTGTCTTCATTTTGTTTATGGTTTCCTTTGCTGTGCAAAAGCTTTTAAGTTTAATTAGGTCCCATTTGTTTATTTTTGTTTTTATTTTCATTACTCTAGGAGGTGGATCCAAAAAGGTATTACTGCAATTTATGTCAAACAGTGTTCTGCCTATGTTTTTCTCTAAGAGATTTATAGTATCCAGTCTTACATTTAGGTTTTTAATCAATTTCGAGTTTATTTTTGTGTATGCTGTTAGAGAATGTTCTAATTTCATGCTTTTACACGTAGCTCTCCACTTTTCCCAGCACCATTTATTAAAGAGACTGTCTTTTCTCCATTGTATATTCTTGCCTCCTTTGTCATAGATTAATTGACCACAGGTGTGTGGGTTTATTTCTGGGCTTTCTATCCTGTTCCATTGATCTGTATTTCTGTCTTTGTGCCAGTACCATACTGTTTTGATGACTGTAGCTTTATATTATAGTCTGAAGTCAGTCAGCCTGATTCCTCCAGCAGCTCTGTTTTTCTTTCCCAAGATTGCTTTGGCTATTCAGGGTCTTTTGTGTTTCCATACAGATTTTAAGGTTTTTGTTCTAGATCTGCAGAAAATGCCATGAGTTATTTGATCGGGATTGCATTGAATCTGTAGATTGCCTTGGGTAGTATAGTCATTTTGACAATATTGATTCTTCCAATCCAAGAATATGGTATATCTTTCCATCTGTTTGTGTCATCTTCGATTTCTTTCATCAGCATCTTACAGTTTTCAGAGTACAGGTCTTTTGCCTCCTCAGGTAGGTTTATTCCTAGGTATTTTATTCTTTTTTGATGCATGGTATTCTTTTGTGATAAATGGTATTGTTTCCTTAATTTCTTTTTCTGATCTTCTGCTGTTAGTGTATAGGAATGCAACAGATTTCTCTGTATTAATTTTGTGTCCTGCAACTTTACTGAATCCATTGACGAGCTCCAGTAGTTTTCTGGTAGCATCTTTAGGATTTTCTATGTATAGTATCATGTCATCTGCAAACAGTGACAGTTTTACTTCTTCCTTTCCAACTTGGATTCCTGCTATTTTTTTTCTTCTCTGATTGCTATGGCTAAGACTTCCAAAACGATATTGAATAGAAGTGGCGAGAGTGGACGTCCTTGTCTTGTTCCTGATCTTAGAGGAAATGCTTTCAGCTTTTCACCACTGAGTATAATGTTAGCTGTGGGTTTGTCATATATGGCCTTTATTATGTTGAGGTATAGTCCGTCTATGCCCACTTTCTGGAGAGTTTTTATCTTAAATGAGTGTTGAAATTTTGTCAAAAGATTTTTCTGTTGAGATGATCATATGGTTTTTTTTCTTCAATTTGTTAATGTGGTGTATCACACTGAATGATTGTGGGTACTGAAAAATCCTTGCATCCCTGGGATAAATCCCACTTGATCATGGTGCATGATCCTTTTAATGTATTGTTGGATTCTGTTTGCCAGTATTCTGTTGAGGATTTTTGCATCTGTGTTCATCTGTGAGATTGGCCTGTAATTTTCTTTTCCTGTGGTATCTTTGTCTGGTTTTGGTATCACGGTGATGGTGACCTCATAGAATGAATTTTGGAGTATTCCTTCGTCTGCAATTTTTTGAAATAGTTTCAGAAGGATAGGTGTTAACTCTTCTCTAAATGTTTGATAGAATTCCCCTGTGAAGCTATCTGGTCCTGGACTTTTGTTCATTGGGAATTTTTTAATCACAGTTTCAGTTTCAGTGCTTGTGATTATTGTTCATATTTTCAGTTTCTTCCTTGTTCATTTTGGGGAGGTTGTACCTTTCTAAGAATTTGTCCATTTCTTCTAGGTTGTCCATTTTATTGGCATACAGTTGCTTGTAAGTAGTCTTAAGATCCTCTGTATTTCTGTGGTGTCCATTGTAACTTATCCTTTTTCATTTCTGATTTTATTGATTTGAGCCCTCTCCCTTTTTTTCTCGATGAGTCTGTCTAAAGGTTTATCTATTTTGTTTATCTTTTCAAAGAGCCAGCTTTTAGTTTCATTGATCTTTTCTAATGTTTTCTTCATCTCTATTTCATTTATTTCTGCTCTGATCTTTATGATTTCTTTCCTCCTGCTAACTTTGGGTTTTGTTTGTTCTTATTTCTCTAGTTGCTTTAGGTGTAAGGTTAGGTTGTTTATTTGGGATTTTTCTTGTTTCCTGAGATGAGACTATATTGCTATAAACTTCCCTCTTTAGAACTGCTTTTGCTGCACCCCTTAGGTTTTGGATCATCATGTTTTGACTGTCATTTGTCTCTAGGTATTTTTTTATTTTCTCTTTGCTTTCTTTAGTGACTCATTGGTTGTTTAGTAGCATATTGTTTAGCCTCCACGTTTGTGTTTTTTTCAGTTTTTTTTGTTGTTGTTGATTTCTAATCTCCTAGCATTGTGGTCAGAAAATATGCTTGATAAGATTTCAGTTTTCTTAAATTTATCAAGGGTTGCTTTATGGCCCAGAATGTGATCTATCCTGGAGAATGTTCCATGTGCACTTGAAAAGAATGTGTATTCTGCCGCTTTTGGACAGAATGCTATATGAATATCAATCAAGTCCATCTGACCTAATGTGTCATATAAGGCCTGTGTTTCCTTTATAGATTTTCTGTCTCGATGATCTGTCCATTGATGTAAGTGGGATGTTAAAGTCCTCCATTATTATTGTGTTACTGTTGATTTCTCCTTTTATGGCTGTTAGCATTTGCCTTATATATTGAGGTGCTCCTATGTTGGGTGCATAAATATTTACAATTGTTATATCTTCTTCTCAGATTGATCCCTTGATCATTATGTAGTGTCCTTCTTTGTCTTTTGTAACAGTCGTCATTTTAAAGTCTATTTGGTCTGATATGAGTACTGCTACTCCAGCTTTCTTTTGATTTCCATTTGCATGGAATACCTTTATCCATCCCCTCACTTTCAGTCTGTATGTGTCCCTAGGTCTGAAGTGGGTCTTTTGTAGACAGCATATATATGGGTCTTGTCTTTGTATCTGTTCAGCCAGTCTTTTGGTTGGAGCATTTTAATCCATTTACATTTAAGGTAATTACTGATATGTATGTTCTTATTGCTGTTTTGTTAATTTGGGGGATGGTTGTTTTTGTAGATTTGGGCATTTATTGTTTGCAGATTTTTTGATGACAGCCATTCTGACTAGGGTGAGGTGATACCTCATTGTAGTTTTGATTTGCATTTCTCTAATAATTGGTGATGTTGAGCATCTTTTCATGTGCTTTTTAGCCGTCTTTATGTCTTCTTTGGAGAAATGTCTATTTAGATCTTCCACCCATTTTTTGATTGAGTTGTTTGTTTTTTGATATTGAGCTGCATGAGCTGTTTGTTGGGTGGGTTATTTTTGTAGGTCTTTTTTCTTCCCTTCCTCTTTTGTCCTCTTGTGATTTGATGACTATGTTTAGTGTTGTGTTTGGATTCCTTTTTCTTTTCTGTGTGTGTATCTATAAGTAGATTCTTGGTTTGCGGTTACCATGAGGTTTTGATACAGCAGTCTATATATGTATATACAAGATTGTTTTAAGTTGCTGGTCTCAATTTCAAATGCATTTCCAATATCCTGCATTGCACTCTCCTCTTCTCATGATTGCTGGTTTTGATAGCATGTTTGTGAGTGGATGATTTCCTACCTTTACTGTATGTTTGCCTTGACCAGTCAGCTTTCACATTCATAATTTTCTTGTTTTCTCTCATGGGCTTTTCTTTTCTGCCTAGAGCAGTTTCTTTAGCATTTGTTGTAAAGCTGGTTTGGTGGTGCCGTATTCTCTTAGCTTTTCCTTGTCTGTAAAGCTTTTGATTTCTCCATAGAATCTGAACAAGAGCCTTGCTGAGTATTCTTGGTTGTAGGTTTTTCCCTTTCACCACTTAAATATATCCTGCCACTCCATTCTGGCCTGCAGAGTTTCTGCAGAAATACCAGCTGATAACCTTATGGGGATTCCCTTGTATGTTATTTGTTGCTTTTCCCTTGTTGCTTTTGACATTTTCTCTTTATCATTCATTTTTGTCAAGTTGATTAATATGTCTCAGCATATTTCTCCTTGGCTTTATCCTTTATGGGACTCTCTGCACTTCCTGGACTTAGGTGACTGTTTCCTTTCCCATGTTAAGGAAGTTTTCAGCTATTATCTCTTCAAATACTTTCTCAGGCCCTTTGTCTCTCTCTTCTCCTTCTAGGACCCCTATAATGCAAATGTTGGTGCATTTAATGTTGTCCCAGAGGTCTCTTAGGCTGTCTTCATTTCTTTTCATTCTTTTTTTTTTCTTTATTCTGTTCTGCAGCAGTGATTTCCACCATTCTGTCTTCAGCTCACTTATCCATCCTTCTGCATCATTTATTCTGCTATTGATTCTTTCTGGTGTATTTTTCATTTCAGTTATTGTATTGTTCAACTCTTGTTTGTTTTTTAAATCTTCTAGCTCTTTGTTAAACGTTTCTTGTATCTTCTTGGTCTGCGCCTCCATTCTTTTTCCGAGATCTTGGATCATCTTTACTATCATTACTGTGAATTCGTTTTCAGGTAGATTGTCTATCACTTCATGTAATTGTTGTCTTGGGGTTTTATATTGTTCCTTCATCTGGAATGTATTCCTCTGCCATCTCATGTTGTCTCACTTTCTGTGTTTGAGGTCTCACAGACTGCAGGATTGTAGTTCCTCTTGGTTCTGGTGTCTGCCCCCTGATGGGTGAGGCTGGTCATGGGGCTTGTGCAGGCTTCCTGGTGGGAGGGACTGGTGCCTGCCCACTGGTGGGTGGAGCTGGGTCTTGTCCCTCTGGTGGGCAGGACTGTGTCAAGGAGTGTGTTTAGAGGTGGCTGTGGCTTGGCTCAGGATGACTTTAGGCAGCCTGTCTGCTGATGGGTGGGGCTGTGTTCCTGCCCTGCGGGTTGTTTGGCCTGAGGCATGCCAGCACTGGAACCTAAGGGCTGTTGGGTGGGGCCAGGTCTTGGTGTCAAAATGGCGGCCTCCAGGACAGCTCATGCCAATGAGTACCCCCCAGTACCTCTGCCACCAGTGTCCTTTTACCCACAGTGAGCCACAGCCACCCCTCACCTCCCCAGCAGACCCCTCCAAGACCAGCAGGTAGGTCTTGCCCAGGGTCCTATGAAGTCACTGCTCTTTCCCATGTCCCAGCTCACACAGGACCTTATTTGTGCCCTCCAAGAGTGGTGCTTCTGTTTCCCCCAGTCCTGTGGAGTTCCTGCAGTCAAGCCCCACTGGCCTTCAAAGCCAAATTATCTGGGGGCTTCTCCTACCAATGCAAGACCTCCAGACTGGGGAGCCTGACATGGGGCTCAGAACTCTCACTCTTGTGAGAGAACCTCTGTGATATAATTATTTTCTAGTTTGTGGGTCAAACTAGAAAATAATTAGTATGGGATTTGATTGTATCACGAATGTGCCCCTTCTACCATCTCGTTGTGGCTTTGTCTTTGGAAGTAGAATTATCTTTTTTGGTAGGTTCCAGACCTTTTTTATTGATGATTGTTCAGCAGTTAGTTGTGATTTTGGTGTCTTCGTGAGAGGCGGTGAGCTCAGGTCCTTCTACTCCACCACCTTGTCCTCCAGGTTTACTTTAATCTCAGGTATGTATTCTTGAACTCAGTAGTTCCAGTGGTGATTTCCTGATTCTCCGTCATGAAGTTGGAGGAGGAAGGGGGCTATGATTTGGCCCATTTTTTAAATTAAATTATTTGATTTCTTAGCAGTGAGTTTTAAGAATTCTTTGTATATTTTGGATACTAGTCCTTTTTCAGATGTGTCGTTTGCAAATAGTTTTCCCAGTCCATGGCTTATCTTCTAATTCTCTTCTAGTTCTCTTGTTATTGTCTTTCATGGAACAGAACTTTTTCATTTAATGAAGTCCAGCTTATCAAGTATCTCTTTCATGGCTCATGCCTTTGGTATCTAAACTGGCATTACCATACCCAAGGTCACATAGGTTTTCTTCTGTTGTTGTCTGTGATCCATTTTGAGTTTTGTAAAGGGTGTAAGGTCTGTGTTTACTTTTTTTTTTTTTTTGTATGTGGATGTCCAGTTGCCTTTGCTGTTTGGGCTGTCTGTTCTGTTCCACTGACCCATTTGTCTGTTCTCTCGCCAACACCACACTTTCTTGATTATTATAGCTATATAGTAAGCCTTGAAGTCAGATAGTGTTGGTCTCCCAACGTTATTCTTCACCTTCAATGTTATGTTGCCTCTTCTGGGTCTCTTGCCTCTCCATATAAATTTAGAATGTCTGTCATTATCCATAAAATAACTTGATTGGGATTACACTGACTCTGTAGATCTAGTTGGGGAGAAGTGACATCTTGACAATATTGAGTCAATATTGAGTATCCATGACCATGGAATAGCTCTCCATTTATTTAGTTCTTTGATTTTATTCATCAGACTTTTGTACTTTTCCTCAAATAAATCTTATAATTTGTTAGATTTGTGCCTAAGTATTTTCGGTGCTAGTGTAAATGGTGTTGTATCAATCAACTTTTAAATTTTTGAAGGAAATCGAGAAGGACGGTACAGAAAACAAAACAGATTCCATTGTGAAGAGTCAACTGTACCTTCCTTAAATCAGGAATCAGCTATGCAAAAGAGCAGAAAGAGGAGTTTCACTCCAGAATAGATAGGATTTCTGCAACTAATTTGGTGACAAAGGAAAAAGAAGTAGGGTGCTCTAGGACTTGTTTCCTGCAGTGTGGCAAAAGGACACGTTTCTGAGACCTGTAAGTAATTACCCCTGGGGACACTGCATTTCAGCTTAATGATATGCGTTCTGTTGACCTGTTTGCATATTTGCAGAGTCCGTAGTTATTGGCATTATAATCCTGTAGGGCCTTAGTTTTCTACTTTTGTTTCTTGGTATTTTTTTCTCTTAAAGAAAATGTGTTAACATTTCACCTGAAAAAGCAGTAGCTTACAATAAATATGAAAGGGAAATAGAACATTTTAAATGCAGATGCGTATAACTATGTAAAATTTTTATGTAACAAAGAGGATTTCAGAAAGTATCAGTGAAAGAAAATAATGAAAACTAAAGAAACGTTCCATTGCATAGATCAAATAAGGTTAAACTTTGTAAAGTCCATTGTTACAAATCAATGCAGTAAAATCCCATAAAAATTGAGGCCTTAACTGTTCTGAAATAGTAAAACATTTTTTGTTTTCTTTGTCTAATTATTATTGAATATGTTTTTAATTCAGGAATTCATTACTTTTAGGTATATAATGTAATTTAACTGCTAATACAGTATTTCACAGTAGATTTTCTGTCACACCAGCAACATCTGTTTACATAGAAAAAGTGATTATCTTCAGAAGCACTTAGGTTTTTAGTGTTTTAATAGATTAAACATACCGTCCTGCACGTCATAAGTTGTAAACAGGGAAACTTTACTCCAACAGATGGATTTATCACAAATTCTGGTTCAGTGGGGAACAAATCAAGGAAATTTTTCACAGGTTTTATATCAGTCTGCCTACTAAAGGAAGTTTAAGATACAGAAATTTTAAATGTTTTTTAAATAAGTATATTCATGGTCACAGATACATAAAGAAATTATGGTTCAAAAAATGCTCAGATATAGGTTGGATTTTTTAGTAGTACTGAATTGCTACCATAAGTTTATTATAGGAATTCTAAAAAGAAACATTTTTTTCCCTTACATGACAAGTCTTCATTGCTAAAAAGTGAGTTTTTAAAAAATAATAGTCCAGTATTTTTTAAAACAGAAACAAAAATTCTAGCTTTTAAACCTGTTCATTCTATAACTTATGATGTCAAATATTTAGATTTTTTTCATTGTTTTATATGCAATTGGCCTAAAAGAATAAACTCATATCTCATACGTGTGAGAACATCCAATAGATACTGATTCATGAGTATGAACATTCAATAGATACTGATTTATGAAAAGAACTTGCTAGTTAAGTATGAGAAACTTGTCATTTTACGGAATTATTAGTATTTTGTTTACTGATTGGAAGGATTAATCATGAAGGTAAAGAAGAAAATAGAATGTAATGCAAGCAGACCGCTTATGACCCAGGAGTACAAGGAGCTTGAATCATGGAATCACACTGTGACTGTGGTACTGATGACCAAACACCTGTAACGGTGGACTCTGACGTTAGCCGCTGAGACCAGTAGGATAAACAGTCTGGCAAGGAGAGTGTCCCAAATGTTGGTTCCCCACTTGTCTGTACAAATAGGAAATTGATACTAGACAAAATATTATAACTTGATTTCCCCCCCAAAATGTCCTCATGTGGCTACTCTAGTCCCCAAAGAAGGGGGTCATGCCAAAGTCATCACCAAGAGAAAACTCTGGTTCCAGGTGCCTTGCTAGCTGATAACAACAACAAAAAAAAAACAGCATAAACCATGGGGGTCTTGGTTATTTGATTTTATTTGTATATTTGATACATATTTCAGTGTATTTAGCTGTATAGAGTCAGGTGCTCAGCTTATTATTTGCAGGCCTGCCCTTAAGCAAGACATTTAATTTACATAGACTTGAATTTCAGTAATGGGGACACATGTTTATGAAGCATTTGAAGAATGTTATGAAATTTTCTTTGGTGGTCTTTTTCTGTTAAGAAATTCAAAATGAAGGTAAGATGATATTTACAATAACATGTCACTTAGGAACTTATTTCTTTGAAGAAATACATCAAATATGGAAATCTACTCTTAGTTAAATATTAACTGGCCAAAGTGGTATTACATTTTTAGGATTGGCAGGCTTAGATGGTTCCATATATAAAAAATATCTAGTTCACTCCGCAAACTACAATTCATCCATAATGCCCTTATTTTCTGAAAGCTATCGTAATAGTCATCCAGATAAAACTGTACAGAAAGTGTGTCGGTGTGTTTCAGGAGGAAAAAGAACATGAAGAGCCGTGCAGGGGCGTCTCAGTGGGCCGGGCCCGCTCTGGCCCCCACTGCTCCTCACAGTACACACTCTTTTGGTCTGAACTCGGGCACAGGGCCACACTTCCCTGCAAGGGCATCTTAGAAACACAGTCCGTGCGCTGCTTACTCTCTGAGGACTGTAACTAGAGTGCCACTTTTCTCTGATCCACCGCGCAAACGAGGAGAAGAAATACGTTGTAGTGAAGAAGTCACACAGCACACGTTTGACTTCTGACTGCATCATTTACTGGCTGTGTGATTTGGAAGTTATTTAGCCTTTTTCTGGGCCTCACGTTCTCTCTTTATAAAATAGAGGGGGAGATCAGTGTGTTGTTTTCAGGATCAAATACAAAGCATAATGTCTGGTATGTAGCAGAGGGCCTTGGTGGTAGCTTTGGTAATTTTTCTTTTTAATAACATCTTTATTGGAGTATAATTGCTTTACAATGGTGTGTTAGTTTCTGCTGTATAACAAAGTGAATCAGCTATACATATACATATATCCCCATATCTCCTCCCTCTTGTGTCTCCGTCCCACCCTCCCTATCCCAAACCTCTAGGTGGACCCAAAGCACCGAGCTGAGCTCCCTGTGCTATGCGGCTGCTTCCCACTAGCTATCTATTTTACATTTGGTAGTGTATATATATGTCCATGCCACTCTCTCCCTTTGTCCCACCTAGCTTACCCTTCCCCCTCCCTGTGTCCTCAAGTCCCTTCTCTATCTCTGCGTCTTTATTCCTGTCCTGCCCCTACGATCTTCAGAACCTTATATGTGTTAGCATACGGTATTTGTTTTTCTCTTTCTGACTTACTTCACTCTGTTTGACCCACGCTAGTTCCATCCACCTCATTACAAATAACTTTCTTTTTGTGGCTGAGTAATATTCCATTGTATATATGTGCCACATCTTCTTTATCCATTCATCTGTCAATGGACACTTAGGTTGCTTCCATATCCTGGTTATTGTAAATAGTGCTGCAGTGAACATTGTGGTACATGACTCTTTTTGAATTATGGTTTTCTCAGGGTGTATGCCCAGTAGTGGGATTGCTGGGTCATATGGTAGTTCTATTTTTAGTCTTTTAAGGAACCTCCATTATGTTCTCCATAGTGGCTGTATCAATTTACATTCCCACCAACAGTACAAGAGGGTTCCCTTTTCTCCACACCCTCTCCAGCATTTATTATTGGTAGATTTTTTGATGATGGCCATTCTGACTGGTGTGAGGTGATACCTCATTGTAGTTCTGATTTGCATTTCTCTAATAATTAGTGATGTTGAGCATCCTTTGATATGTTTGTTGGCAATCTGTATATCTTCTTTGGAGAAATGTCTATTTAGGTCTTCTGCCCATTTTTGGATTGGGTTGTTTGTTTTTTTGAAATTGAGCTGCATGAGCTGCTTGTAAATTTTGGAGATTAATCCTTTGTCAGTTGCTTCATTTACAAATATTTTCTCCCATTCTGAGGGTTGTCTTTTCGTCTTATGTTTTCCTTTGCTGTGCAAATTTTAAGTTTCATTAGGTCCCATTTGTTTATTTTTGTTTTAATTTCCATTTCTCTAGGAGCTGGGTCAAAAAGGATCTTGCTGTGATTTATGTCATACAGTGTTCTGCCTGTGTTTTCCTCTAAGTTTTATAGTGTCTGGCCTTACATTCTTTAATCCATTTTGAGTTTATTTTTGTGTACGGTGCTAGGAAGTGTTCTAATTTCATTCTTTCACATGTAGCTGTCCAGTTTTCCCAGCACCACTTATTGAAGAGGCTGTCTTTTCTCCATTGTATTCTTGCCTCCTTTTATGAAAAATAAGGGGACCATATGTGCATGGGTTAATCTCTGCTCTTTCTTTCCATTGATCTATATTTCTGTTTTTGTGCCAGTACCATACTGTCTTGATTACTGTAGCTTTTGTAGTATAAGTCTGAAGTCCAGGAGCCTGATTCCTCCAGCTCCATTTTTCTTTCTCCAGATTGTTTTGGATATTCGGGGTATTTTGTGTTTCCATACAAGTTCTGTGAAAAATGCCACTGGTAGTTTGACAGGGATTGCATTGAATCTGTAGATTGCTTTGGGTAGTATAGTCATTTTCACTATGTTGATTCTTCCAATCGAAGAACATGTTATGTCTCTCCATCTGTTTGTATCATCTTTAATTTCTTTCATCAATGTCTTATGGTTTTCTGCATACAGGTTTTTTGTCTCCTTAGGTAAGTTTATTCTTAGGTATTTTATTCTTTTTGCTGCAATGGTAAATGGGAGTGTTTCCTTAATTTCTCTTTCAGATTTTTCATCATTAGTGTGTTATAGGAATGCAAAAGATTTCTGTGCATTCATTTTGTATCCTGCTACTTCACCAAATTCATTGATTAGCTCTAGTAGTTTTCTGGGAGCATCTTTAGGATTCTCTATGTATAGTATTATGTATAGTATGTCATCTGCAAACAGTGACAGCTTTCCTTCTTTTCCGATTTGGATTCCTTTTATTTCTTTTTCTTCTCTGATTGCTGTGGCTAAAACTTCCAAAACTATATTGAATAACAGTGGTGAGAGTGGACAACCTTGTCTTGTTCCTGATCTTAGAGGAAATGGTTTTAGTTTTTCACCATTGAGAATGATGTTGGCTTTGGGTTTGTCATATATGGCCTTCATTATGTTGAGGTAAGTTCCCTCTATGCCTACTTTCTGGAGGGTTTTTATCATAAATGGATGTTGAATTTTGTCGAAAGCTTTTTCTGCATCTATTGAGATGATCACATGGTTTTTCTCCTTCAGTTTGTTAATAGGGTGTATGTATCACATTGACTGATTTGAGTATATTGAAGAATCCTTGCATTCCTGGGAAAAACCCCAACTGATCATGGTGTATGATCCTTTTAATGTGCTCTTGGATTCTGTTTGCTAGGATTTTTGCATCTATGTTCATCAGTGATATTGGCCTGCAGTTTTCTTTCTTTGTGACATCTTTGTCTGGTTTTGGTATCAGGGTGAGGGTGGCCTCATAGAATGAGTTTTGGGAATGTTCCTCCCTCGGAAGAGTTTAACAAGGATAGGTGTTAGCTCTTCTCTAAATGTTTGATAGAATTTGCCTGTAAAGCCATCTGGTCCTGGGCTTCGTTTGTTTAAGGTTTTTAATCACAGTTTCAATTTCAGTGCTTGTGATTAGTCTGTTTATATTTTCTATTTCTTCCTGATTCAGTCTGGGAAGGTTGTGCTTTTCTAAGAATTTGTCCATTTCTTCCAGGTTGTCCATTTTATTGGCATATAGTTGCTTGTAGTAATCTCTCATGATCCTTTGTATTTCAGCAGTGTCATTTGTCTCCTTTTTCATTTCTAATTCCATTTCTAACTCTATTGATTTGAGTTTTCTCCCTTTTTTTTCTTGATGAATCTGGCTAATGGTGTTATCAATTTTGTGTATCTTCTCAAAGAACCAGCTTTTAATTTTATTGATCTTTGCTACTGTGTCCTTCATCTCTTTTTCATTTATATCTGATGTGATGTTTATGAGTTCTTTCCTTCTGCTAACTTTGGGCTTTTGTTCTTCTTTCTCTAATTGCTTTAGGTGTAAGGTTAGGTTGTTTATTTGAGATGTTTCTTGTTTCTTGAGGTAGGATTGTATTGCTATCAACTTCCCTCTTAGAACTGCTTTTGCTGCATCCCATAGGTTTTGGGTCGTTGTGTTTTCACTGTCATTGTTTCTAGGTATTTTTTGATTTCCTCTTTGATTTCTTTAGTGATCTCTTGGTTATTTAGTAGTGTATTGTTTAGCCTCCATGTTTTTTTCCAGTCTCATAGTGTTGTGGTCGGAGAAGATACTTGATATGATTTGTTTTCTTAAACTTACCGAGGCTTGGTTTGTGACCCAAGATATGATCTATCCTGGAGAATGTTCCACAAGCACTTGAGAAGAAAGTGTGTTCTGTTGTTTTTGGATGGAATGTCCTATAAATATCAGTTAAGTCCATCTTGTTTAATGTATCATTTAAAGCTTGTGTTTCCTTATTTATTTTCATTTTGGATGATCTGTCCATTGGTGAAAGTGGGGTGTTAAACTCCCCTACTACAATTCTGTTACTGTCGATTTCCCCTTTATGGTTGTTAGCATTTGCCTTATGTATTGAGGTGCTCCTATGTTGGGTGCATAAATATTTATGATAGTTATATCTTCTTGGATTGATCCCTTGATCATTATGTAGTGTCCTTCTTTGTCTCTTGTGTCTATTTGATAGGAGAATTGCTACTCCAGCTTTCTTTTGATTTCCATTTGCATAGAATATCTTTTTCCATCCCCTCACTTTCAGTCTGTATGTGTCCCTCGGTCTGAAGTGGGTCTCTTGTAGACAGCAAATATATGGGTCTTGTTTTTGTATCCATTCAGTGAGTCTGTGTCTTTTGGTAGGAGCATTTAATCCATTCATGTTGAAGATAATTATTGAGAGGTATGTTCCTATTACCATTTTCTTAATTGTTTTGGGTTTGTTTTTGTAGGTCCTTTTGTTTTCTTGTGTTTCCCACTTAGAGAAGTTCCTTTAGCATTTGTTGTAGCACTGGTTTGGTGGTGCTGAATTCTCTTAGCTTTTGCTTGTCTGTAGAGGTTTTAATTTCTCCATCGAATCTGAATGAGATCCTTGCTGGGTATAGTCGTCTTGGCTGTAGGTTTTTCTCTTTCATCACTTTAAATATGTCCTGCCACTCCCTTCTGGCTTGCAGAGTTTCTGCTGAAAGATCAGCTGTTAACCTTATGGGGATTCCCTTGTATGTTATTTGTTGTTCTTCCCTTGCTGCTTTTAACATATTTTCTTTGTATTTAATTTTTGATAGTTTGATTAATATGTGTTCTTGGTGTGGTTCTCCTTGGATTTATCCTGTATGGGACTCTCTGCGCTTCCTGGACTTGGTTGACTATTTCCTTTCCCATATTAGGGAAGTTTTCAACTAATAATCTCTTCAAGTATTTTCTTGGACATCCCTTTCTTTTTCTCTTCTTCTTCTGGGACCCCTATAATTCGAATGTTGGTGTGTTTAATGTTGTCCCAGAGGTCTCTGAGACTGTCCTTAATTCTTTTCATTCTTTTTTCTTTATTCTGCTCTATGGTAGTTATTTCCACTATTTTATCTTCCAGGTCACTTATCTATTCTTCTGCCTCCAGGTCACTTATCTGTTCTTCTGCTATTGATTCCTTTTAGAGAGTTTTTAATTTCATTGATTGTGTTGTTCATCATTGTCTGCTTGCTCTTTAGTTCTTCTAGGTCCTTGTTAAACGTTTCTTGTATTTCCTCCATTTTATTTCCAAGATTTTGGATCATTACTATCATTACTCTGAATTCTTTTTCAGGTAGACTGCCTATTTCCTCTTCACTTGTTTGGTCTGGTGGGTTGTTACCTTGCTCCTTTATCTGCAGTGTGTTTCTGTCTTCTCATTTTGCTTAACTTGCTGTTTTGGGGGTCTCCTTTTTGCAGGCTGCAGGTTCGCAGTTCCCGTTGTTTTCAGTGTCTGCCCCCAGTGGGTAAGGTTGATTCAGTGGGTTGTGTAGGCCTCCTGGTGGAGGAGACTGGTGCCTGTGTTCTGGTGGATGAGGCTGGATCTTGTATTACTGGTTGGCAGGACCATGTCCAGTGGTGTGTTTTGGGGTGTCTGTCACCTTATTATGATTTTAGGCAGCCTCTTTGCTAATGGATGGGGCTGTGTTCCTGTCTTGCTAGTTGTTTGGCATAGGGGTGTCCAGCACTGGAGCTTGCTGGTCGTTGAGTGGAGCTGGGTCTTAGCGTTGAGATGGAGATCTCTGGGAGAGCTTTCGCTGTTTGATATTACGTGGAGCCGGGAGGTCTCTGGTGGACCAATGTCCTGAACTCAGCTCTCCCACCTCAGAGGCACAGGCCTGACACCCGGCTGGAGCACCAAGACCCTGTCAGCCACACAGCTCAGAAGAAAAGGGAGAAAAAAAGAAAGAAAGAAAAAGTTATTAAAATAAAATTTTTTTTAATTATTAAAAATAAAAAAAAATTAAAAAGTAATTTTAAAAAAGGGGAAAGAAAGAAAGAAGAGAGCAACCAAACCAAAAAACAAATCCCCCAATTATAACAAGCACTCAAAACTATACTGGACAGACAGAAC
The DNA here is from genome assembly GCF_965194825.1 of Balaenoptera physalus. Lineage (NCBI taxonomy): Eukaryota > Metazoa > Chordata > Mammalia > Artiodactyla > Balaenopteridae > Balaenoptera > Balaenoptera physalus. The sequence continues at coordinate 176,838,369 of NC_138883.1, read as the reverse complement.
CATAGGACAAATGGTAGAAGCAAAGCTATACAGACAAAATCACACAAAGAAGCATACACATACACACTCACAAAAAGAGAAAAAGGAAATATATAAAAAAAAAAAAAGGAAGAGAGCAACCAAATCAATAAAAAAAATCTACCAGTGATAATAAATACTAAACTAAGATAAACATAAAACCAGACCCAAGTCTACAGTTGCTCCCAAAGTCCACCTTCTCAATTTGGGATGATTCATTGTGTATTCAGGTATTCCACAGATGCAGGGTACATAAAGATGATTGTGGAGATTTAATCCACTGCTCCGGAGGCTGCTGGGAGAGATTTCCCTTTCTCTTCTTTGTTGGTACAGCTCCCGGGGTTCAGCTTTGGATTTGGCCCCGCCTCTGCGTGTAGGTCGTCTGAGGGCGTCTGTTCTTCGCTCACACAGGACGGGGTTAAAGGAGCAGTTGCTTCGGGGGCTCGGGCTCACTCAGGCGGGGGGGGAGGGAGGGGTACGGAGGAGGCGGGGCGAGCCTGCGGCGTCAGAGGCCAGCATGACGTTGCACCAGCCTGAGGCGCACTGTGCGTTCTCCCGGCTAAGTTGTCCCTGGATCACGGGACCCTGGCCGTGGCGGGCTGCACAGGCTCCCAGGAGGGGTGGTGTGGAGAGTGACCTGTGCTCGCACACAGGCTTCTTGGTGGTGGCAGCAGCGGCCTTAGCGTCTCATGCCCGCCTCTGGGGTCCGCGCTGATCGCCGCGGCTCGCGCCCGTCTCTGGAGCTCGTTTAGGCGGCGCTCTGAATCCCCTCTGCTTGCGCACCGCGAAACAAAGAGGCAAGAAAAAGTCTCTTGCCTCTTCGGCAGCTGCAGACTTTTTCCCAGACTCCCTCCCGGCTAGCCGTGGCACACTAGCCCCTTCAGGCTGTGATCACGCAGCCAACCCCAGTCCTCTCCCTGCGATCCGACCGAAGCCCGAGCCTCAGCTCCCAGCCCCCACCCGCCCCGGCGGGTGAGCAGACAAGCCTCTCAGGCTGGTGAGTGCTGGTTGGCACCGATCCTCTGTGCGGGAATCTCTCCGCTTTGCCCCCCGCACCCCTGTGGCTGCGCTCTCCTCCGTGGCTCCGAAGCTTCCCCCCTCTGCCACCCACAGTCTCTGCCCGCGAAGGGCCTTCCTAGTGTGTGGACACCTTTCCTCCTTCACAGCTCCCTCCCACTGGTACAGGTCCCGTCCCTATTCTTTGTCTCTGTTTTTTCTTTTTTCTTTTGCCCTACCCAGGTACGTGGGGAGTTTCTTGCCTTTTGGGAAGTCTGAGGTCTTCTGCCAGCGTTCAGTAGGTGTTCTGTAGGAGTTGTTGCACATGTAGATGTATTTCTGATGTATTTGTGGGGAGGAAGGTAATCTCCATGTCTCACTCCTCTGCCATCTTGAAGGTCTGTCCTGGTAATATTTTTTTAACGTTTTAAATTTAAAATATACAATCCTTCTTTTACAGGAACACCAGATGCATTTTCCCAGTTACTCACCTGCCCGTATTGTGACAGAGGATATAAACGCTTTACCTCTCTGAAAGAACATATTAAATATCGCCACGAAAAGAATGAAGATAACTTCAGTTGCTCCCTGTGCAGTTACACCTTTGCATACAGAACCCAGCTCGAACGTCACATGACCTCCCATAAATCAGGAAGAGATCAAGTAAGTGGAATGACTGCATTCACGAACTTTCCACACTGAGAACTCACCCCTCCACCGAAGGCAAGGGTTTTAATATACTGAAAAATTTAGGGGATGCACTGGACAGTGTCTGGTCTACGGCCTTATGAAAAGGAAAGTGATGATTCATTTGGATTATCTGGTCATTTCTGAGTTTAAAAGCACATATGAACACTATTTTAGAGGTAACTAAGTTTTTTTTCTTTTACAGGTAGGTCCCTTTCATCTCAATTTAATTGTTTTGCTTATACCATAACAAATATTTCTCTTACGTTTAGGATTTCAAAATACATACTACTGGAATGTTCAGCGTAGGGAAAATAACTGATTACATACACTGCATGCCTCTAAAAAATCTAAAGTTTAGACTCTAAACCATTTTTAATCTGAAGATTCAATTTCACATGGTTTATTCTACTTCTGTTTCACTTTGCCTCAATTTCTAGAAGCATAAACCAAGACTATCCTATAAGTGTAAGTTACATTTAAATTGTTGGCTCTGTACTTAAGTACAGATTAAAGTTAAAGAAGCTTTTGCCAGTTGTCCTTTTTATAAGACCCTGATAACTATCAACTACAAGTAGTGAAATTTAGCTACTTAATTCTAGATTTAAAAATCAAGTAAATATTCAGCTGCACAGGGTATGTTGAGGCTATGTCCAGTTTCTTATATCCAAGGATGTGAACATCTGTCTACCTGAGTGCATGAGAGTCTGCTCTGTGTGCGCCTAAGTCACAGATCCCCCAGAGGACAAGTTACCCCAAACCAGAAAACTGCAACAGAATGATGAGAAGGGTCAGCCTGTCTTCTCAGGACTCTGGGGACAACACTCACGGACTAAGACAAGGGGTGTGGGAGGGTGGCAGGCAGGGAGCAAGGACCAAGCTTCTCCTTAGGTGGGTTAGTGGTTCAGTCCACGCAGGGCACTTAGGGTGGAGCAAGTGCCAGGAGGGGAGAAAACTGACACACGGAAGACAAAGCCCATCTGTTCGCATCTGCCCCGCACGAGTCCTGTCAGGGACAATACAGATGCGCGCTCTTGCCACCCTGGTGTCCCGACATGACCACGCTATAGACAAGCCCTGGGGAAAGGGCCTGCCAGGTGACGTTTGGGGAGCGGCCCCGTCCTGCCACTGCTGCCCCACATCCTCTACCCTGAGGGCCCTTGTCAAAGGAGGGGACCTTCAGAGGACAGATGGAACGGGTGGGGAAAGCAGGAGATGCTGCTATAAAATGGTAAGATCTCTGATGACCGTGAAGGCCACTTTCTGTGAGGATTTGTCTGATGGGTGCAAAGGTATTGGTTTTATATGTGAAGTATGTAGTCAGACCACCGTCCAAAAGGAGCTGTGATAAATGTAATAATGTGAGGGTAACAGAATTGGGAACAATTTAGGTTAGGAGGCAGGAAACCAAAGGGCAGACCATCTGCCTTGCTGGCCTTTGAAAATCATGCTGTGACCTAAAGATATGCATTTCCATGTCTGATTAATTTATTCATTCAACAAGTATCTCAGTTTCGATTCTGTATCAGGCCTGTTGTAGGTGTTAAAGGCACAACAGTGAAAAAGATGAGCAAAGTCCCTGACAGTAGAAGGCGTGTATTAGTAGGTGATAGAAATGTAAGATATAAAAGCAGGTAGAATGAAGATAAGGCAAGAGTAAGAGGATAGAAAGTGGTGGAAGCTATTTTTTTTTTTTTTTTTTACAGGGTAGGGAGACCTTCTGAGAATTAAGTGTGATAGGGAAGCCACTGAAAGATACTGCATTTTGTCTTTATAGTTTTAAGGCAGCACGGGCTCTTGGGTGGAAAGTAGACTGAGAGAGACAAGAAGGAAGCAGGACGGCCACTTAGAGGCTGTGGCTGTGATGTAGGCCAGAGGTGGTCGGTGTGGCAGACATGACATTGTTAGGGACCGTGGGTGCACGATGGCTTGCTGAGGGATTGAACAAGGGTCTAAGGGAAAGAGAGGGATCAGGGATTCCTCCAAAGTTCAGGGCTTAAGTGATGATCAAATAAATGAGGGGGTTATTCACAAAGGTAAGAGACATGAGAGGAGGAGCCGACTTCCAGGAGAGAAATGAAGAGGTCATCGTAGGCCTGTTGACAGCTGCCTGTTGCTTCCCAGTGGGGAACGTCGAGGAAGCAGCTGGCTGTGAGAGCCTGGCATTGAGGGGAGGGGAGACGTCTAGCGAGAGAAATTTGGGAGTTGTCACCATATGTTCGGTTTCAAAGCCAGGGGTTTGGGTGAAGTAGAGCCTGACACATGGTACGTGCTCATTTCTCTGTCCTTCCTGTACGAAGGACAGAAGAAGGGAGATTCCAGTGAGGGAGAGCACGGAGCAAGCAGAACTTGAGCCTTTGACACATGGGTAGAATCTTAACTGTCATAATTCAGGGGAAACATAGGCAAGAAGTAAGGGATAAATCAGAGCAAGGAGGTGAAGAGCAGGACATGTGCAGAAGACTGGGACTCACTGGACGACTGGGGCACAGGCTCCTTAGAGGCGGTTGGTGAAGAAGCAGCCTGGAAGCTCAGGGCTATGAACCTGGCGTCTGTAGTATCAGGGGTGGAGAGGAATCCTCTAGAAATCTATGAGCAGAATTGGTTGAATAATTCAATTCCAGCAGTGCTTCTGGAAGATTAATAAAGGGTACAGAATATAAAAGAGGGGACTTGATAAACCAGGCAGAAAGCTAAAACAACCCATATCTGGAAGTACTTCTTAAACCATCAGATGAAGGTGCATTGTGGAAATACCAGACTGACTAGAGACAGGCTGAAGTGCTGACAAAGCCCAGCCTTTCTTCTGTTCAGGAGACCTTGTTCTTCTGTGAAGTAATTGTGCTGCAGACAGACGACTGGATGTTCTCGACTGCAGTTCCTTTATCTGTGAATCAGAGTGCGGGCGAGACGGTCTCTAGTTCCTAGCAAAGTATGCATTATTTGTGCTAAGATTCTGATACTTTAGGAAGTGGAAATTTTCCTTTATGTCAAAATTCTGTTGCCATGATGATCAACCTCCTTTTTGGTAATATTCCAAGTGTTAGATTTTTGTGACTGTTAAAATGTGAGGCCTTTAAGAAACAAAAGAATCACCAAAACATTACTTTTAGCAGATTGGATGTTCTTTATGTCTAAAGCCTTTTTGCTTTAATAAATAAAACACCAATTCTTTCTTACAGAGACATGTGACGCAGTCTGGGGGTAATCGTAAATTCAAGTGCACTGAATGTGGAAAAGCTTTCAAATACAAACACCATCTAAAAGAGCACTTAAGAATCCACAGTGGTAAATATTTGTTTTCTTTGTCTATGGTGAATATCGTAGCAGTTATGATAATAAATTAATATCACATGCGATCTACACACATGATTAGAAACGCTGCTTTTCTTTTAGGATAAAGACTAATCTGGAGAAATCTTCTGCTTGTAAATGGTATTTTACTGGAATCTTAATCTTTGAAGTATAGCAAGTCAATAGGACATACTCCAAATTTCCTCATCAGAATATATAGCATGCGTTAACCAGGCATACAACCTGAAAACACTTCAGCTTTCTGGTGAATGTTAATTTCATCACCTCCTCTTAACAAGGGAATGATAAAGGGTATAGGGGTACCGTGTGCACAAGGAAAGGAGGAGATGAAGACACTCTTCTTTACATGAGAGAAGTAGAAATGGAACTCGAGGCAGGAAGTGGCATGGGTGCTGGGGAGTCAGCAGGAGAGGGCAGCACAGCGGGGCGCGGACTGAGGCATGAAGGGGGACTTAGAGGAAAATGTGCTCTGCCCTCATCTCACCCTTCTCTTCTACACTATTCATTGTCTGCAGCTTTACGTACAAAATGAACATTACTATATGGTAAAAATGTTATGTCTGTTTTAGAAACTTGTTTCCACAAAAGCTATCAAAACCTAGAAAGTATCCCACATTCGCATGCTGAACTCTGTTCGTCTCCTGATTAATTCTGATATGTTACTTAAGACTTAAATAATTTTAATGAAAAACAGCTGTTAGCTAATGAGTGGGAAATTATGTGTCTGCACATGCTTATTTTGTGAAGATTTTACAAATATCCTGCAAAAAGAGTACAGTTGGGTGGCTTTGTGAGGGCTGGTTGGTGATATCTGTATTTTAGTTTGGAACTGCATTTCTAGAAGTTGTGCTGAATTGGTTGTTGGGGGCTAAATAATGTTAAAGTTACCACTTAAAAATGCTCAAACCAAGATTCATACAAATACATTTTTAAATTTTCACACATTAATGTGTCTGGAAAGTAAAGATTGTCTTTTAGAGCCTGCAACAGGATCCTGTTTCTCAGCTCCTGTGCCATGGAACAGTTTTCATCAATTTTATACATATATATTAATATTAATTAACATATATTAATATATATATTAAATGGATCTTTTTTCCTCTTATACCACTGTCCTTTATTCTTCCGGCTTCATTGAGATATAATTGACATATAGCACTGTATAAGTTTAAGGTGTACAGCGTGATCTGACTTACATCATGAAATGATTATCATCACAGTAAGTTTAGTGAACATCCATCTCATACAGACGCAAAATTATAGAAAAAAATATTTTCCTTGTGATGATCTCTTAGGATTTACTCTCAACTTTCATATATAACATGCAGCAGTGTTAATTATACTTACCATGTTATACATTGCATTCCTAGTACTTATAATCTTATAACTGGAAGTTTGTACCTTTTGACCACCTTCATCCAATTCCCCCTCCCCCCCCCACCTCTGGTAATCACAGGTCTGATCTCTTTTTCTATGAGTTTGTTTGTAAATTTTTATAAAGTGTCTTTGTCTGGTTTTGGTATCAGGCTGATGCTGTCCTTGTAGAATGAGTTCAGAAGCGTCCCTTCCTCTGCAAACTTATTTTTGAAACAGTTTAAGAAAAATAGGTGTTACATCAATAATATATTTTTAATAATCTCCTGTCTTATCAGAAATGATTTGAAGTTGTTGATAGAGATATAGCTAATTCAAGGGAGTTTTTTAAATATTAAAATTGGGGTAATAAAGCTTAAAGTAAGAAAGATTCACATACAAAATGAATGTCATATGGTCCTATTGCAGTCACAGTTGGGATGCACAGATCACACCAAACATTAAAAGTCTAGAAACAAGAAGTTAGTTAATAATCACAGAATCCTACATTGATATTCAGAAATCAACCTCAATCAAGTAGGGAGCTAGTATCTGTAGTACCTACAGAAAAACTTTAGGAGTTTTGATGGTGAAGAGCTTTGTTAAGCTAACAGTATGCTGCTGCTTTAAAAGATAAGGCAAATTTAGGCCACATCATAGAACACAAAACTCCCACTGTGCTCTGCTCTCCATTCATTATGTATTTATGTCTCTTATTCTTAAAATTATTTACTATGAGGCTTGTACACCTTTAACACAGCAAAAATTTTAAAAACATTTAAGAAAAATAAAGTTAAGAAAGTAAGACAGGCATGAAGTAAACATGAGAAAAAAAGGAATATATAAAATCCTTTGCACATCTAGAAGTGACCACAAATTAGACCCTAAGGTTTAGGAAGTAAGAAAACTACAATTAGTAACCAAGACCCAGAGTGACTGTAAGTAAAAAGAATCAGTTGCTGGAAAAAGCACAAACCCTTCCTGATACTAAAGGTCCACAGAGAAAGTTATTCCTTGAAGCATCATTAAGAATAAAGAACAGGGAGGACCTTCAAGATGGCAGAGGAGTAAGACGTGGAGATCACCTTCCTCCCCACAAATACATCAGAAATACATCTACATGTGGAACAACTCCTACAAAACACCTACTGAACGCTGGCAGAAGACCTCAGACCTCCCAAAAGGCAAGAAACTCCCCACGTACCTGGCCGTGTGGCTGACAGGGTCTTGGTGCTCCAGCCGGGTGTCAGGCCTGAGTCTCTGAGGTGGGAGAGCCGAGTGCAGGACACTGGACCACCGGACACGTCCCAGCCCCATGTTAATATCAATTGGCGAGAGCTCTCCCAGAGATCTCTGTCTCAATGCTAAGACCCAGCTCCACTCAACGACCAGCAAGCTCCAGTGCTGGACACCCCATGCCAAACAACTAGCAAGACAGGAGGAGCACAACCCCACCCATTAGCAGAGAGGCTGCCTAAAATTATAATAAGGTCACAAACACCCCAAAACACCCCACTGGACATGGTCCTGCCAACCAGTAATACAAGATCCAGCCTCATCCACCAGAACACAGGCACCAGTCCCCTCCACCAGGAAGCCTACACAACCCACTGAACTAGCCTTAGCCACTGGGAGCAGACACCAAAAACAGAACCTGCAGCCTGTGAAAAGGAGACCCCAAATGCAGTAACTTAGGCAATGAGAAGACAGAGAAATACGCAGTAGATGAAGAAGCAAGGTAAAAACCCACCAGACCGAACAAATGAAGAGGAAATAGGCAGTCTGAAAAAGAATTCAGAGTGATGATAGTAAAGATGATCCAAAATCTTGGAAATAGAATGGAGGAAATACAAGGAACTAGAAGAACTAAAGAGCAAACAAACAATCATGAACAACACAATAAATGAAATTAAAAATCCTCTAGAAGGAATCAATAGCAGAATAACTGAGGCAGAAGAACGGATGAGTGACCCTGAAGATAAAACAGTGGGAATAACTACCACAGAGCAGAATAAAGAAAAAAGAATGAAGTGAATTGAGAACAGTCTCAGAGACCTCTGGGACAACATTAAACACACCAACATTCGAATTATAGGGGTCCCAAAAGAAGAGGAGAAAAAGAAAGGGACTGAGAAAATATTTGAAGGGATTATAGTTGAAAACTTCCCTAATATGAGAAAGGAAATAATCAACTCCAGGAAGCACAGAGTCCCATACAGGATAAATCCAAAGAGAAACACACCAAGACACATATTAAACTATCAAAAATTAAATACAAAGAATTAAAAGCAGCAAGGGAAAAGCACCAAATAATATACAAGGGAATCCCCATAAGCTTAACAGCTGATCTTTCAGCAGAAACTCTGCAGGCCAGAAGGGAGTGGCAGGACATATTTACAGTGATGAAAGGGAAAAACCTACAAACAAGATTACTCTACCCAGCAAGGATCTCATTCAGATTCGATGGAGAAATGAAAACCTTTACAGACAAGCAAAAGCTAACAGAATTCAGCACCACCAAACCAGCTTTACAACAAATGCTGAAGGAACTTCTCTAGGCAGGAAACACAAGAGAAAGAAAAGACCTACATTAACAAACCCAAAACAATTAAGAAAATGGTAATTAGAACATAACATATCCATAATTACCTTAAATGTAAATGTATTAAATGCTCCAACCAAAAGACATAGACTGGCTGAATGGATACAGAAACATATGCTGTCTACAAGAGATGCACTTCAGACCTAGGGACACATACAGACTGAAAATGAGGGGATGGAAAAAGATATTCCATGCAAATGGAAATAAACGAAAGCTGGAGTAGCAATTCTCCTATCAGACAAAATAGACTTTAAAATAAAGACTATTACAAGAGACAAAGAAGGACACTACATAATGATCAAGGGATCAATCCAAGAAGAAGATATAACAATTGTAAATATTTATGCACCCAACTTAGGAGCACCTCAATACATAAGGCAAATGCTAACAGCCATAAAAGGGGAAATTGACAGTAACACAATAATAGTAGGGGACTTTAACACCCCACTTTCACCAATGGACAGATCAACCAAAATGAAGGACTTAATTGATATTTATAGGACATTCCATCCAAAAACAACAGAATATACTTTCTTCTGAAGTGCTCCTGGAACATTCTCCAGGGTAGATCATATCTTGGGTCACAAATCAAGCCTTGGTAAGTTTAAGAAAATTGAAACTGTATCAAGTATCTTTTCTGACCACAACACTATGAGACTAGATGTCAATTACAGGGAAAAAAAACTGTAAAAAATACAAACACATGGAGGCTAAACAATATGCTACTAAATAACCAAGAGATCACTGAAGAAATCAAAAGGAAATCAAAAAATTCCTAGAAACAAATGACAGTGAAAACACAACAACCCAAAACCTGTGGGATACAGCAAAAGCAGTTCTAAGAGGGAAGTTCATGGCAACACAATCCTACCTTAAGAAACAAGAAACATCTGAAATAAACAACCTAACCTTACACTTAAAGCAATTAGAGAAAGAAGAACCAAAAAAGCCCCAAGTTAGCAGAAGGAAAGAAATCATAAAGATCAGAAATAAATGAAAAAGAGATGAAGGAAACAATAGCAAAGATCAATAAAACTAAAAGCTGGTTCTTTGAGAAGATACACAAAATTGATACACCATTAGCTAGACTCATCAAGAAAAAAAAGGGAGAAAAATCAATAGAATTAGGAAAGAAAAAGAAGTAACAACTGACACTGCTGAAATACAAAGGATCATGAGAGATTACTACAAGCAACTATATGACAATAAAATGGACAACCTGGAAGAAATGGACAAATTCTTAGAAAAGTACAACCTTCCGAGACTGAACCAGGAAGAAATAGAAAACATAAACAGACTAATCACAAGCACTGAAATTGAGACTGTGATTAAAAATCTTCCAACAAACAAAAGCCCAGGACCAGATGGCTTCACAGGCAAATTCTACCAAACATCTAGAGAAGAGCTAACACCTATCTTCTTCAGCTCTTCCAAAATATAGCAGAGGGAGGAACACTCCCAAACTCATTCTACGAGGCCACCACCACCCTGATACCAAAACCAGACAAAGATGTCACAAAGAAAGAAAACTACAGGCCAATATCACTGATGAACATAGATGTAAAAATCCTCAACAAAATACTAGCAAACAGAATCCAACAGCACATTAAAAGGATCATACACCATGATCAAGTGGGATTTATCCCAGTAATGCAAGGATTCTTCAATATATGCAAATCAATCAATGTGATACACCATGTTAACAAACTGAAGGATAAAAACCATATGATAATCTCAATAGATGCAGAAAAAGCTTTAGACAAAAGTCTACACCCATTTATGATAAAAACTCTCCAGAAAGTAGGCATAAAGGGAACTTACCTCAGCATAACAAAGGCCATATATGACAAACCCACAGCCAACATCATTCTCAATGGTGAAAAACTGAAACCATTTCCACTAAGATCAGGAACAAGACAAGGTTGCCCACTCTCACCACTGTTATTCAACATAGTTTTGGAAGTTTTAGCCACAGCAGTCAGAGAAGAAAAAGAAATAAAAGGAATCCGAATCAGAAAAGAAGTAAAACTGTCACTGTTTGCAGACGACATGATACTGTACTAGAGAATCCTAAAGATGCTACCAAAAGACTACTAGAGCTAATCAATGAATTTGGTTAAGTAGCAGGATACAAAATTAATGCACAGAAATCTCTTGCATTCCTATATACACACTAATGATGAAAAATCTGAAAGAGAAATTAAGGAAACACTCCCATTTACCATTGCAACAAAAAGAATAAAATACCTAGGAATAAACCTACCTAAGGAGACAAAAGACCTGTATGCAGAAAATTATAAGACATTGATGAAAGAAATTAAAGATGATAGAAACAGATGGAGAGATATACTATGTTCTTTGATTGGAAGAATCAACATAGTGAAAATGACTATAGTACCCAAAGCAATCTATAGGTTCAATGCAATCCCTGTCAAACTACCAATGGCATTTTTCACAGCACTAGAACACAAAAAATTGCACAATTTGTATGGAAACACAAAAGACCCCAAATAGCCAAAGCAATCTTGAGAAAGAAAAACAGAGCTGGAGGAATCAGGCTCCCAGAATTCAGACTATACTACAAAGCTACAGTAATCAAGACAGTATGGTACTGGCACAAAAACAGAAATATAGATCAATGGAACAGGATAGAAAGCCCAGAGATAAACCCACGCACATATGGTCACCTTATCTTTGATAAAGGAGGCAAGAATATACAATGGAGAATTGAGCCTCTTCAATAAGTGGTGCTGGGAACACTGGACAGCTACAGGTAAAAGAATGAAATTAGAAAACTTCCTAACACCATACACAAAAACTCAAAATGGATTAAAGACCTAAATGTAAGGCCAGACACATAAAACTCTTAGAGGAAAACATAGGCAGAACACTCTATGACATAAATCACAGCAAAATCCTTTTTGACCCACCTCCTAGAGAAATGGAAATAAAAACAAAAATAAACAAGTGAGATCTAATGAAACTTAAAGGCTTTTGCACAGCAAAGCAAACTATAAACAAGATGAAAAGACAACCCTCAGAATGGGAGAAAATATTTGCAAAGAAAGCAACTGACAAAGGATTAATCTCCAAAATATACAAGCAGCTCATGCAGCTCAATATCAAAAAAACAAACAACCCAATCCAAAAATGGGCAGAAGACCTAAATAGACATTTCTCCAAAGAAGATACACAGATTGCCTACAAACACATGAAAGGATGCTCAACATCACTAATCATTTAGAGAAATGCAAATCAAAACTACAACGAGGTATCACCTCACACCAGTCAGAATGGCCATCATCAAAAAATCTACAAACAATAAACGCTAGAGAGGGTGTGGAGAAGAGGGAACCCTCTTGCACTGTTGGTGGGAATGTAAATCGATGCAGCCACGATGGAGAACAGTATGGAGGTTCCTTAAAAAACTAAAAATAGAACTACCATACGACCCAGCAATCCCACTACTGGGTATATACCCTGAGAAAACCATAATTCAAAAAGAGTCATGTACCACAATGTTCACTGCAGCACTATTTACAATAGCCAGGACATGGAAGCAACCTAAGTATACATCAACAGATGAATGGATAAAGAAGATGTGGCACATATATACAATGGAATATTACTCAGCCATAAAAAGAAACGAAATTGAGTTATTTGTAGTGAGGTGGATGGACCTAGAGTCTGTCATACAGAGTGAAGTAAGTCAGAGAAAAACAAATGCCGTATGCTAACACATACATATGGAATCTAAGAAAAAAAAAGTCATGAAGAACCTAGGGGTAAGATGGGAATAAAGACACAGACCTACTAGAGAATGGACTTGAGGATAGGGGGAGGGGGGAGGGTAAGCTGTGACAAAGTGAGAGAGTGGCATGGACATATATACACTACCAAACGTAAAATAGCTAGCTAGTGGGAAGCAGCCGCATAGCACAGGGAGCTCAGGTCGGTGGTTTGTGACCACCTAGAGGGTGGGAGGGAGGGAGACGCAAGAGGGAAGAGATACGGGAACAGATATATGTGTATAACTGATTCACTTTGTTATAAAGCAGAAACTAACACCATTGTAAAGCAATTATACTCCAATAAAGATGTTAAAAAAAATCTACAAACAATAAACACTAGATACAAACAATAAACGCTAGAGAGGGTGTGGAGAAGAGGGAACCCTCTTGCACTGTTGGTGGGAATGTAAATCGATGAAGCCACGATGGAGAACAGTATGGAGGTTCCTTAAAAAACTAAACATAGAACTACCATACAACCCAGCAATCCCGCTACTGGGCATATACCCTGAGAAAACCATAATTCAAAAAGAGTCATGGGGGCTTCCCTGGTGGCGCAGTGGTTGAGAATCTGCCTGCCAATGCAGGGGACACGGGTTCGAGCCCTGGTCTGGGAAGATCCCACATGCCACGGAGCAACTGGGCCCGTGAGCCACAATTGCTGAGCCTGCGCGTCTGGAGCCTGTGCTCCGCAACAAGAGAGGCCGCGATGGTGAGAGGCCCGCGCACCGCGATGAAGAGTGGTCCCCACTTGCCACAGCTAGAGAAAGCCCTCACACAGAAACTAAGACCCAACACAGTCATAAATAAATAAATAAATAAATAAAAAAGAACGTGAATTTCTTTAAAAAAAAAAAGAGTCATGTACCACAATGTTCATTGCAGCACTATTTACAATAGCCAGGACATGGAAGCAACCTAAGTGTCCATCATCGGATGAATGGATAAAGAAGATGTGGCACATATATACAATGGAATATTACTCGGCCATAAAAAGAAACGAAATTGAGTTATTTGTAGTGAGGTGGATGGACTTATAGAGTCTGTCATACAGAGTGAAGTAAGTCAGAAAGAGAAAAGTACCCTATGCTAACACATATATATGGAATCTTAAAAAAAAAAAAGGTTCTGAAGAACCTAGGGGCAGGACAGGAATAAAGACGCAGTAGAGAATGGACTTGAGGACACGGGGAGGGGGAAGGGTAAGCTGGGACGAAGTGAGAGAGTGGCATGGACATATATACACTACCAAATGTAAAACAGATAGCTAGTGGGAAGCAGCCGCATAGCATAGGGAGATCAGCTCGGTGCTTTGTGACCACCTAGAGGGGTGGGACGAGGGAGGGGATATGGGAACATATGTATACATATAGCTGATTCACTTTGTTATACAGCAGAAACTGACACACTATTGCAAAGCAATTATACTCCAATAAAGATGTTAAAAAATTAAGTTAAAAAATAAAGAACAAAATATTTATATCATCCTGAGAAATATCCTTAAAATAATACAGCAGAGAACTTGACAATGTTTTCTCTCTAAAATAAGATTCTTCAATAGAGGCCAATGATAGTTCACCAAAGTGCAATTCAGCAAAAGCATCGTCCCAGGGTGGCCGATGGCTGCCGTCCCAGTCTACGGCTCCCTGATGGTTTATTCCAAGGGGAGAGTTCAAGCAGGGCTACTCAGTGTCATCCCAGATAGATGGAGAAGCTAGTATACCAAGACAGTGCTGTGACAATTTCATTATATTTTATACAACATTCATCCATAGGAGATTGGAAAATTTTTTTAATGAAAAAACAAATGGCCCTTCACCACAGATAGTTTTGAAAGCACTGTGTAGAGTGTCTCATAATGAATGAACTGCACACCCTTCAGGAAACCTCTGTAATTTTTCTTCTCAGGTGAGTTTCTAAAAGGCATTGAGGGTCAGGGTCCTCAATTATATGCCCTAAAATTGCCCGGATAGTTGGTCTCTTCTGATACCCATGAAATGAACCCTCTGCAGAGACGTGTGTCACCCGTCATGTGAACTTCGCACGTGGTGGGAACTGAGCTGTGAAGAGAAGGCCACCACACCTGCACACACAGGGGGTGCAAAAGAGCCCCTTCGCCTGGGCTGGGATCCTCCCCAGCAAGTAACCTGGCTTTGTTCCACGGCCTTGTAGTCATTTTAGCCTGGAAAACTTTTACATCAGGTGCAACCAAACACCCACCTCAGCCATTAAAAAACAAAAGTCCGTGTTCATAGTACATCTAACTTTGAGCAGCACACCTTCCTGATATAACCTCCAGGGTTTAGTCGTTACAAACACTGACCTAGATCGACTGGTAAGGGAGGTGATGTACTTTAGCTGTCATCCATAAAGCTATGAAGTTAGAGTTAGAAACAAGGGTTTTTCTAACAAACGTAGTGACTTTGGCTCTAGAATAATTGTTCTGCAGACCTTCTTTGCAGGAGTGGTAAAGTATCAGGGTGATTCCCAATAAGCATAATGATAAGTAGCACTTACCGAACACTTAACTATGTACAGCCACATTCTAGTTATTTGTATGCATTAAGTCATACAGGTCTCACAATAACCCTGTGAGGTAGATGCTACTATTTCCTCTCTTTTTTACTGATGAGAAAATGGAGGTTCAGCAAGCTTAGCTTGTCCACAGTCACTCAGCTGGGACATGGCAGAGCCGGGGCCCTGACCCAGGCATCCTGTCTCCAAAGCCACTGCCGCACCCACTGTGCTCTTCCACCTCCCTGTTTGTAAAGATAGAAATAATCCGTGTTACATATGCTTATTTTCCTGGTGAGCAGGAGAACATGCGTGGCTCACTAGGACATATCCCTTGTTTTACCCCCACTGGAAATTTTTATCTGATGCATTTTGAGTACTGAATCATATTTCAGGCATCCCATTGGAAAGATATTGATTAAACTGGAGAATTTCCAGAGGTGAGTTAACAAGCAAGTAAGGGTTCTAAAAACCATGTCCCGTGAGGAATGCGTGAAAGACCTGGATATGTTCAGCCTACACAAGGGAAATGGAGGAATACACGTGGCAGCTCTTCATCAGTTTGGAAGTCTGGCTCGTGGAAGAACAGCTAATAAACCAATTCTGTGTGGCATCAGAAGCAAACTAGTACAGGGAAGGAGGCATTCTGACAAGCTGCCTTTGGCTTAGTACTGAGCCTCTGTCTCATTGCTTTTGTAAGGAATCACTGACACTTCTTGAGAGCACACTGAGTTTTGCTATATAATCTCACATAACTGCTACAACAATCCAGTAAGGATGTATCTACGTTTATTTATGCACCAAAACACTGAGGCTTAAAAAGGTTAAGGAAATAGCCTGTGACAGAGCCGGAATCTGAACCCAGATCCATGGTCCTCAGCAGAGCCAGACTAGACTGTCTTCCACAGAGCTGTCCCGCGGCAGCAGACTCCTTTTAATAAAGGAGGGTACGCAGAGGTGAGCGAGTGCCAAGGATGATACAAACTGAACTCGTCATTGAGAAGGAGGCTGTAGAGAGGGCTTACTAGATTCCTTCCAGTTCTGATTTCTTAGGTAAAAATTTCTGTGAAAATATATTGCACTTGTCTTAAAGTTTGCAACATTGAAGTTACATTACTAGCAGAGCTTACACTGACTTTCTTGCTACTTTCCTTTTAATTATTAAAAAGAAAGGGGGAATGTGTTGGGGGGGGTGGCGGTGGTGGGATGAACTGGGAGATTGGGATTGACATGTATACACTAATATGTATAAGATAGATAATAAGAACCTGCTATATAAAAAATAAATAAAATTCAAAAATTCAAAAAAAAAAAAAAGAATAAAGCTGAATATACCAGAAACTAACACAACATTGCAAATCAACTACACATCAATTTTAAAAAAAGAATAAAGTGGCTATAAACATCAAAAAAGGGGAGGGGGGAGATAAAGAGCTTTAATTTTGCTACTGAGTAGATAATCAGCATCGTCACATTTCATAATTTTCATAATTAGCTGTTCATTCATCTAAAGAAGGTTTAAAGGGCATCTCTGTGAGCCGCTGAGCACTGTAACAGGTGCAGGTAAACGGCCCACAACACCTGGAGTTCGCTCCCTCCCTGAAAATGGGCATCAGTAACCTTTAAATTATAAATGATGAACTAGAAGTTAAAGCAAAAGTAAGACAGAAATAGGTTGTATGTAAATATTTCATGTAGCTCAGTGCTTCTCAAAATTTTCTGTCAAAGTATCCCTAGTGGCCAAGAAGAATAAATGCCTTGTACCCTGGAAGGTCTAGGGAAGCAACTTAAAGGAGGCCTCTGTAAGCGGGAAGCTTGTTTTTTTTCCTAACATTTCACAGAAACGTTGCATTTGTGCAACATAGTCTAATCTGTGTCTCAATATTTAAATGTTTTAAATTATCATAACCACTGTCGCTAAAATTGAAACTCTAAGATGCTTTTCATACCCAGTAAAACATTGCCTGATATATCCAGAAGTACATACATCCCAGTTTAATAAGCCAAGGTTTATAACAATACCTTGTATTTAAAGTTTTCTTCCCATTGAAAAAGATCTTTTCAAGGAAACCTGTGGATATGGGAAGGATAGATATTCATGACTCATACAGTTAAGGCGAGATGTTCATACATGTTAAGCCTTATGGGAGATTTACTTTTCTTTCCTCTAATATTAATTTCTCCTACAGATGGTTAGGTAGAATAAAATATAGAAAATTACATAAATTGGTGAAACAGGATAAGAAAAAAATTACTTGCAAGAGTAGGATATAATTTTTTGGTATTTGAGAATGATTTGAACTTTTAAAAGTTTGCAGAAATACTGTACACATATGCTGAGAAGATTCTTTTATTGGTTAGCACGCAGTTCAGACTAACGTTTTACTGGTGTTTATGACATTTACGTAGGTTTTGAACGTAAAGTGATGATTCTAAATAAAATTATATTACAAACATACATGGTAACCCCTTTTTAAATTGATACTGCTTGTTTTAGGGAAAACGTGGATACATAAAAATTTATGAATGTAATTTTTCTTGTTGTTTAGGAGAGAAGCCATATGAATGCCCAAACTGCAAGAAACGTTTTTCCCATTCCGGTTCCTATAGCTCACACATAAGCAGTAAGAAATGTATCAGCCTGATGCCTGTGAACGGGCGGCCACGAACGGGGCTCAAGACCTCGCAGTGTCCCTCGCCATCTCTCTCGGCATCACCAGGCAGTCCCACGCGACCACAGATACGGCAGAAGACAGAGAATAAGCCCTTCCAAGAACCACTTTCCGTAAACCAAATCAAAGCTGAGCCTGTGGATTATGAGCTCAAGCCCATAGTGGTTGCTTCAGGAATCAGCTGTTCAACCCCTTTACAGAACGGGGTTTTCAGTGGCGGTGGCCCCTTGCAGGCGACCAGTGCTGCTCAGGGTGTGGTGCAAGCCGTTGTCCTGCCAACGGTGGGCCTGGTGTCCCCCATCAGTATCAATTTAAGTGATATTCAGAATGTACTTAAAGTGGCAGTAGATGGTAATGTAATCAGGCAAGTTTTGGAGAATAATCAAGCCAATCTTGCATCCAAAGAACAAGAAACAATCAACGCTTCGTCCATCCAGCAAGGTGGCCATTCTGTTATTTCAGCCATTAGTCTTCCTCTGGTTGATCAAGATGGAACAACCAAAATCATCATTAACTACAGTCTTGAACAACCTAGCCAACTTCAAGTTGTTCCTCAGAATTTGAAAAAAGAAAATCCAGTCCCCACCAACAGTTGCAAAAGTGAAAAGTTACCAGAAGATCTTACTGTTAAATCTGAGAAGGACAAAAGCTTTGAAGGAGGGGGGAATGACAGCACTTGCCTCCTGTGTGACGACTGTCCGGGGGACATCAGTGCACTTCCGGAGCTAAAGCACTATGACCTGAAGCAGCCCGCCCAGTCCCGTCTGCCCCCCACACCAGAAGCTGCCAAGCCCGAGGCCTCTGCCCCCTCGGGGTCCGGAGATGGCAGCCTGTCTCCCAGTCAGCCACCTTTAAAGAACCTCCTGTCTCTTCTGAAAGCATATTATGCCTTGAACGCACAGCCAAGTGCAGAAGAGCTCTCAAAAATTGCTGACTCAGTGAACCTACCGCCGGATGTAGTGAAAAAGTGGTTTGAAAAGATGCAGACGGGGCAGACTTCAGTGCAGTCTTCTGAGGCATCTCCTCCCGAGCCAGGCAAAGCCAACACCCCTGCAAAGGACGATGATCAGCCTCAACCTACAAACGCAGATGACTCCCAGGACGGCACAAGGAATCTCCAGAGCCCTCTGAAGATAACTAGCTCCCCCGTCTTACCAGTGGGCTCGGCCGTCAATGGTTCCAGAAGCGGCGCTTCATCCCCATCCCCCCTCAACCTCTCCTCCTCCGGAAACGCACAGGGTTACTCGTACCCGGCAGAAGGGGCACAGGAAGAGCCACAAGTCGAACCTCTTGATCTTTCACTACCAAAGCAACAGGGAGAGTTATTGGAAAGGTCAACTATCACTAGTGTTTACCAGAACAGTGTTTATTCTGTCCAGGAAGAACCCTTGAACTTGTCTTGTGCAAAAAAGGAGCCACAAAAGGACAGTTGTGTCACAGACTCAGAACCAGTTGTAAATGTAATCCCACCAAGTGCCAACCCCATAAATATTGCTATACCTACAGTCACTGCCCAGTTACCCACGATTGTGGCCATCGCTGACCAGAACAGCGTTCCGTGCTTGCGAGCGCTGGCGGCCAACAAGCAGACCATCCTGATCCCCCAGGTCGCGTACGCGTACTCGACCGCAGTCAGCCCCGCGGTCCAGGAAGCATCCCTGACGGGGACACAGCCCCAGGGAACTCAGGTAAAGAACGTGCGCGCTCAGCCTGTCGGTCCAGCGCTCGGCTGACTCGTGTCAGCGAAGTTTTCTAGTAAAGATCAGTCATGAGAGAGCCAAGCAGCTTGTTAAGCTGTCGTTTTTGAAAGGAAATAGATGAATGTGTGCCTTAGTACTTTTCAACGGCAGTTTTGTTATTCTGCTGAGAAAAGGGTCGATGAGTCTCAGCTAGATATTGACTGTCTGAAACTAGAGACAGAAGAGGAAAGTAAAACTGGAATGCTCACTAATCAGACTTCTCTTTTTATAGTTAGAGTCCCAAAATTCGTTAAGTTTCTGCGTTGATTATGATCATTAGTAAATGAGAATTTGTTCACGGACGTTTCACACCAGGCAAACTTAGCTATCACTTTTTATGTGTTAACACCTCTGTTTATAGAAAGACTTTAATTAAACAAACAAAAATTAAGTATATAAAGAATTCATCTAGTGAATTTACTAATGATTTTATAAGCTGTAAACTAAATAGTGTTCAATCATAATGATACATGAGGAAATATACTTGTGAATCTATGTTTGCATTTTCCTCTTTAACTCCCCCCAAATCCATGACAGTTTTGATAGAACCATTTTGTGTGACTGTTGTGTGTCTCAATGTCTGGGCTTTTTCTGTGTCACTGACCTTGATGTCTCTCCATTTTTTTCCATCAATTTCTGATTAAATTTGTCTCTAGTATTCATTTGATTCAATCTTTTTTCCAAATATTTGCTATAAGTAGGGGCAGCTAAAATAATTACAGTATCCTGTTCAAGTGTGTTTTGCTGCTTTTTTCTCCTTAACTATTGCTACCAATGGGCTTCCCGTAATTGTGGTAACTCTTGAAAAAGTTTTCACATGGCTAAATTTCTTACTAAGTCTAAATTTTGGGTGTATAAAACACTCTTCACGCCTTTGAATAATAAACAGGGAACCACAAACATTTCAGTTAATCATCCAACTAGATCAAATAACGTTGAAAATAGAGTCCCTTTAGCACCATTAGCAGCTTGCAAATGCCAGAAAAATGTTGGCGCCTCTCCCACCTTACAAAGCCGTGAGAAATGTTGAAAACCTTTGAATGTGTAGAAAATTTGTTAATTTAGAATGGAAGACTTCAGAAAAGACACAGGATCTTAGGGGCCCCATCCCACTACAGGCTCCCTGAAGAATTATTCTACCGACAGGAGGCCCAAGTTACCTCCCCAACCCTATCCCTAACCTGAAACTCTGAAGGTTCATTGTCTAGCAAGTGTTCTTGTTTAAAAATGTAGACCCTCCTACATTGTTTTTCCATGTTGCTCCTTAGAAAAGTGATAGGGAGACAATGGAGTTTAGTTCACAAAACTCTAAGGTTCTGGAAGATACAATTTAAAGACCACTTTTAAAAAACAGAATCTTAATTTTTGCTTAGTGAAACCCAGAATGAAAAAGTGAAGGTAAGTGATGCAGTCAGAAATCTGTGACTGTATAGCAAACTCGTAAGTTAAAACTTTCTGCCAGTTTCTCATAAATTAACGATTCACATGGAACTGGGTGGACCGTGTTAGTACCGCGTTTTGTGTTTTCTTTTTGGTGCCCTTCCTTCTCGGCGCCAGCTGGCCCTGGGTTTGCTGCGGTTGTGGCTGTAGCGCCCCTCCCTTTTGTCTGTGTCAGCCCCACCTGTCACCTGGCCCTCCCCTTGGAGCCTGCTTTGGTCAAGCTGTTGAAAGTGTAAATCACAGTAGTTCTTTAATCTGTGCTTTTATTTATGTCTCTTGCTTATCTTGTAATTTTAAATGAAATTTTCCTACTTGTTTTCTTTCCTTTAGGATGAAAGGCAAGACACTAGCTCAGAAGGAGTATCAAATGTAGAAGATCAGAATGACTCTGATTCCACGCCACCCAAAAAGAAAATGCGAAAGACAGAAAATGGAATGTATGCTTGTGATCTGTGTGATAAGATATTCCAGAAGAGTAGCTCGTTGTTGAGACATAAATACGAACACACAGGTACGTATGCTCATGAACCTGGCGGTTTTGGAAAAACAAATTTATAACCGTTTCCATAACCTGAAGTGCCCGGAAGCCTATCGGCTTAATGCCGTCTGATTTCATAGCTGTGCCCTTATTTTCAGGTAAAAGACCTCACGAGTGCGGCATCTGCAAAAAGGCATTTAAACACAAGCATCACCTGATCGAGCACACGCGCTTGCATTCCGGGGAGAAGCCCTACCAGTGCGACAAGTGCGGGAAGCGCTTCTCCCACTCGGGCTCCTATTCCCAGCACATGAACCACCGCTACTCCTACTGCAAGAGGGAGGCCGAGGGGTCGGAGCCGGGGGCCTCGGGCCCGGGGGGCCCGCCCGCGCACCACGCGGGGGCCCGCGCCTCCCCCTCGCAGGGCGACTCGGACGAGAGGGAGAGCTCCACGCGGGAGGAGGACGAGGACAGTGACAAGGAGGAGGAGGAGGAGGAGGAGGAGAGGGAGACGGAGGAGCTGCAGGAGGAAAAGGAAAGTGGAGAACCGCGAGGAGGGGAGGGGGAGGAGGAGGAGGGGGAGGGGGAGGAGGAGATGGAGGAGGAGGGGGAGGGGCACGAGGGGGAGGGGCACGAGGGGGAGGGGGCGAACTCCGAAGGTGCGAGGGAGGGCGCGGGAGCTGGAAGCCCAGCCCGCAGCTTAGAACACAAAGTCGGCCAGGGCGGTGAGCAGGTGTCTGAAGAGAAAACAAACGAAGCCTGATCGTTTTTCTAGAAAGAAAGAAAATTCTAATTGGTAATGAAGTTTGCTCTATATTATACATGCTTTTCACGGAAACACAGTAACCTGTATACTGTGATTTCTGTTCACTACTGTGTAAAGTAAAAATTTAAAAAAATACAAAATACCAAAAAAAAAAAAAAAACCACACAAAAAAAAAATCCGGGTGTGCCTGAACCTCAGACCTAGTAATTTTTCATGCATTTTTCAAAGTTAGGAACAAGTTTGTAACATGAAGCAGATTAGAAAACTTAATGACTCAGAAAGCAAAGATGCAACAGGTTAAAGGAAACTGATTACTTAGATAGATAAGCATCTGGCATTGTTTCATTTTATCAGTATTAATTATCACTCTTATGTTGGTTTATTCTTAAGCTGTACAATTGGGAGAAATTTTATAATTTTTTATTGGTAAACATATGCTAAATCCGCTTCAGTATTTTATTATGTTTTTTAAAATGTGAGAACTTCTGCACTACAAAATTCCCTTCACGGAGAAGTATAATGCAGTTCCAAACCGTGCTAACTACCGTTTCTAAATTCAATCTAGAAGGTAGTAACTTCTAATATTTAGATGTCATAGTAGAGCGTATTCTCATTCAAAGTGTATCGTTAGCCTTAAGAAAGCAGCCGATAGAAGAGCTGAAGTTTCTCACTCACGTGGTTTAAATGGAGTTGAGAAGGCTGCCGTGGAGCTCTGACCGCAGGGACGAACAGTGTCGCTACTGCTGAGGACAGCAGAGCCCTCAGAACCGGTGCTCGTCCCTGCGTTTGAGTGCGTGGTAAACAAATGCGACGGGTGTGGGGTGAAGCTTTGTGTCTCCTTTGGCCTTAAGCAAGACCTGCGTGCTCTAAGTGCCATTTATCAGTATTTTCAGGGCTCTGACCAGCCTCCGTTCGTGCGTGGCCTACAATAACTAGCATTTGTTGATTTGTTTCTTGTATCAAATTCTAAAATAAAACTTAAAACCACTGACTCTGTCAGAGAAGCCAAACACTGGGACGTTTCACCCTTTAATAATTCCTCAGTATTCATTTTGCGTTAATTGACTTTCAGAATTTCTCTACAGAAATGAAAGGGAAATTTTCTAATCTGCTTTATCCATGTACTTGCATTTCAAACATGGACCTGCCATTGTTATTTGGCTCATAATTGTTTCCAAATGTTAGTTATTATGGACCCAGTTTATTAACAACATTAGCTGATTCTTACCTATCAGTATTATTTTATTTCTTTTAGTTTATAGATCTGTGCAACATTTTTGTACTGTATGTCTTCAAACCTGGCAGTATTAATACCCTTCTTAACTGACATATGTACTTTTAGTTTTAGAAAACTTTTATATTTATGTGTCTTATTTTTATATTTCTTTATTTATTACACAGTGTAGTGTATAATACTGTAGTTTGTATTAATACAATAATATATTTTAGTATGAAAATTTGGAAAGTTGATAAGATTTAAAGTAGAGATGCAATTGGTTCTCTTGCATTGAGATTTGATTTAACAGTGTTATGTTAACATTTATACTTGCCTTGGACTGTAGAACAGAATTTAAATGGGAATGTATTAGTTTTACAACTACAATCAAGTCATTTTACCTTTACCCAGTTTTTAATATAAAACTCTTAAATTCTGAAATTCACTGTGTGACTAACAGCATGATGCTCTGCGGTTTTATTAAGAGATTAGTCTAACCATGAAGTCTCATTTCCTTATAAGCCAAGCTAGGGCAACCGTATATAAACAGTGTTGGGAACAACGTTTAACATTTTGTGCCAATTTGTTCCTGTATTCATGTATGTAAGTTACAAATCTGACTCTTCATTTTTAAGTTCCTTGTTACACCATGGTCATTTTCTAGTTTTTTACCAGACTCCCCCATCTCACAATAAAATGCATCAACAAGCCTGACTGACTTACTTGCTGTCATTCTTTTAATCATTATCAAGATTTTCTTTGGAAAACTCTGTGACATACATGGGGGTATTATACCGTCGTCCTGCGCTTGGTTTATCTTGGGCTGGGTCTGGGTAGACTAAATGGTGTAGACATTCCCCGCTAAATCATGAATTTTCCTGCGGCTGGGTGTTTCTGGGAAGGTCAGAGGTGACAACTAACGAACGGCCTCCCCGGAGCTTGCTTCCTCTTCCCGAAACCCTTAGCCCCTCACTCCTGATCCCGTGGCCTCTCAGCCTTCGGGGAGCCTGGGTTAGGTGCCTTTCCTCTGGGCTCCCACAGCCCCTGTACCTGCCTCATCATCTCAGCCCTTATGCTGTGGCTCGCACCCCGCCCACCGGGACGGGCCGTGTCGGCCGCCGGGTCACCCGCCGCAGTGCCCGCCCGGCAGAGTGCCCAGCCCAAGTACATGCAGCCACGTTGGTTGAACGAGAATATAATTTGCACATTAACAGAGCTCAGCTGTGTCTTTCTTTGCTACTCTTTTGCTTCTATATATGTTCAGTGATTTCAGCAATTTAATAATTTTTTTATTCAGGCCCTACTAAACACTAGACAGACATAACAGACAAATAGTAAACTATACCTTTCCTGTTGCCTTTCTATTCTGATTTGCGAGCTTATTTCCAGGTGTCGTCTTTCTGGTGCTTAACCTAATGGTACATGACACAGGCATTCAAGGCCTCTGGTAGGAATTGATGGGACCCCCTCCCCTTTTCATGGCCTCACGTTCCTAGGTGATCGTTATCAGCATGGTGCCTCATTTCTTCCATCACTGAGAAGAGCTACCCAATAAACAAATTCATTGTATAGGGTTAGAAAATAAGAATAAATAACCCTTCTTAGGAGACATGCGTACTACAGTCACTCTGAGGAGCAGCTCAGAGAAGGCAAGTGCTCGACACATGTGGGTAAATAAATGGCTAACAAAGGCCTCCAGGTTCATCAGACACGTTCTGACAGTGAAACCGTGTGGCTGCTTCCCATGACTCCCCCAGGTCCCGTAACAGCAAGACTGTCATTTGTCCCTGACTTGTACCATGCACAGGTGCTTCACTGCTGTTGTCAAAGCTGATTTCACAAAAGCCTTGCAAGATTGAAAGACCATGTGCCCATGAACACAGACATATTAAGTAGCAGAATAAAGATTGGAACATGGGTCCACCCGACTCTAAGAGCCGTGCCCTTAACTAGCCTGCCTCACATCTCACTTACACCATCTACATTTAAACTCAATCCTGGCCTTAAGTAACATGAGTAGAAAATGTCAGCAAGACCAATATACAGTTTATAACATGGTGAAAAAGAAAAGCAAGGGCAAGGGTTTTTCAAATCTGTGTGCAAACTTAAAATTAGCCTTGAAAACGTGAAAATGTAAACTCAGAACAGATCTCTTAGGATCAATTAGAACAACCACAATATGGTCTTTGTCTTCTGAACCTAAAAAAAAGCATAAATTCCTCTGTTCTAGTGAACAAATACATTCCACTCAACAATACGCATTTTTTCCCAACAACACATGGGACATTCATGAAGAGAAACCATCTTATGGGCCATAAAACAACCCTCAAATTCAAAAGAATTGCAAACAAAGTGGTTTTTCTCTGACTACAAAATAATTAAACTAGAAATCAGTAACAGATACATCTGGAAAATCCACCCCCCTCTGCAAAACTACTGGAAATTAGACAACACATTTCTAAGTAAAATATGACCGTTATAAATTATGAAGAACTAAGTAAAAATGAAAATGCAACATCAGAAGTTGCAGTGTGCAGTAAAAGCAGTGCATGTAAGAAAATTTATAACAAACACTTTTATTAGAAAAGAATAGAAGGTGCAGTCATCTAAGCTTCCACTTTAAGAAATCAGAAAAAGAATAAAATTAAACCCAAACCAAGCAGAAAGGAGGCAATAATAAAAGACAGAAGTCAATGGCATAGAAAACAAAAACAATTGAGTAAATCAATGAAATCAGAATCTGATTCTTTGAAAAAATTAATACAATTGATAAACCTCTAACCATATAGATCAAAGAATAAAAAAATGGAGACAAATCACCAAGAACGAGAGAGAAGATCTTCTTGCAGATTCT
The DNA here is from genome assembly GCF_965194825.1 of Balaenoptera physalus. Lineage (NCBI taxonomy): Eukaryota > Metazoa > Chordata > Mammalia > Artiodactyla > Balaenopteridae > Balaenoptera > Balaenoptera physalus. The sequence continues at coordinate 176,811,928 of NC_138883.1, read as the reverse complement.
ACAGGGTAAAAGGATGAAAAGGAAATATTACGAACTTTATGCCAATGAATTTGACAACTTTGATGACAATGTCACGTCCAAAATACCAAAACTCACTAAAGGAGAAATAGATAACCTGATTAGTCCAATCACAAAAATCTTCCCACAAAGAAGACTCCAAGCCCAGATGGCTTCACTGGTGAATTCTTCCAAAAATTTACAGAAGTTATTGTACCAATTCTACACAAACTCATCCAGAAAATAAAAGAGGAAAACACTTCCCGCCTTAGTCTGTGCAGCAGCATTAACCTGATAGGAAAACCAGACAATGATATTACAAGAAACAAAAACTACACACTAATAGCTCCCTGGATGTAGATGCAAAAATCCTTGACAAGATATTAGGAAATCATTTTGAATAGTTTATCAAAAGGAAAGTAAATTACAACCAAGTGGAATTTATCCCAGGACTGCAAGGTTGTTTTTGCATTCAAAAACCACCTTGTAAACCAAAAATTTACATAGTTTTTACATATTTACATCATATTTACAGAGCAAAAAGAAAAACTATATATCATCTTACTAGGTGTACAAGAAGCATCTGACTAAATTCTACACCAAGTCATACAAGTTCTCGGCAATCTAGGAATAGAAGGGGGTTTCCTCAACCTGATAGAGGGCACCTGCAAAAAAACCCCATAGTTAATATAATAATTTTGAAAAATTAAATGCTTTCCTCCTAAAATTATGAATAAGGCAATAATGTCTGCTCTCACCCTTTTATTAAGCATTGTACGGGAGGTCCCACCAGGTGCAACATGACAAGAAAAATGAAAGGCATACAGATCGGGGAAAAAAAAGAAGTAAAACTTTTTATTTGCAGACAGCTTGGTTGTCTATGTTGAAAAAAAGGAATTTACAAAAAAGCAACTAGAAAAGGTGAGAGCAAGGTTACAGGATATAAGGTCATTATGCAAACATCTATCATATTCTTACAGTAGGGGTAAAATGGAAATTTAATTTTTTAATGTATGAAATATTTAGGGATAATTTAGCAAAATACGGGCAAAACCTAGGCACTGAAAAATACAAAACACAGCTGAAAGAAATTAAAGGTGCAATGAAAATGAAAAGATATTCCATGTTTATTGATCAGAAGATTCAATGTCATTGCTGTGTCAATCCTCCCCAAATTTATATATTTTAAAAAAATTTTTTTTAATTTATTTATTTTATTTATTTATTTTTGCCTGTTGGGTCTTCGTTGCTGTGTGTGGGCTTTCTCTAGTTGCAACGAGTGGGGGCTACTCTTCGCTGCAGTGCATGGGCTTCTCATTGTTGTGGCTTCTCTTGTTGCAGAGCACGGGCTCTAGGCACGTGGGTTTCAGTAGTTATGGCACACGGGCTCAGTAGTTGTGGCTCACGGGCTTAGCTGCTCCGCGGCATGTGGGATCTTCCCAGACCAGGGATCAAACTCGTGTCCCCTGCACTGGCAGGCAGATTCTTAACCACTGCGCCACCAGGGAAGTCCCTATCCTCCCCAAATTTATCTATTGATTCAATACAATTCCAGTGAAAATTGAAGCCACATACTTGTAGAAACTAACAGGCTTATTCAACATTTATATGGAAATGCAAAAGAATTTTGGAAAAGAATAAAGTTGGAGGACTTAGACTACCTGATTTCTAGTGTTACTATAAAGCTACAGTAGTCAACACAGGGTTGTATTGAATGGACAATACAGGGTTGTATAAGAATGGACATATAGATCAAGAATACAGAATTAAGAGTTAGGAGGAGATCCACATATTCATAGTCAACTGATTTTTGCCAAAGGTGCCAAGATAATCCAATGGTTAAATGATCATCTTTTAAAATGTACTGCTGATAGATATTCATATGCAGGAAAATGAACTCGATCCTTACATTACACCATACATAGAGATTGTTTCAAAATGGATTGCATACTTAAATATAAGAGCTAAAATTATAAGTCTTTTGGAAGAAAACATAAATTCTTTGTGACCTTCGATTAGGCAAAGATTTCCTAGATAAGATACAAAAAGGATGAATGAGTCATAGAGGAAAAGAATTGATGAATTGAAATTTATGAAAACTTTAAAATTTTGCTCTCCAAAAGATACTGTCAAGAAAATCAAGAGGGAAGACACAGACTTCTTCAAGAGGGAGAAAATATTTGCACACATATATCTATATAGCCGAGAAATGAAAATGTGTCTACACAAAAACCTGTACACAATGTTCATAGCAGCATTACTTATAATAGCTAGAAAGTGGAAACAATCCTAATGTCAATCAACTAATGAATAGATAAATGTGGTATATCCATACAACGGAATATTATTTCATAGTAAAAAGGAATGAAGTACTGACGCATGCTACAACATGGATGGACCTTGAAGACCTTACACTAAGTGAAAGAAGCTAGTCACAAAAGATAAAATATTTTGTTACTCCATCATATGAAATATCCAAAATAGGCAAATCTAAAGAGACAGGAAGTAGATTAGGGCTGGGGGTGGGGAGAGAATGCCTACTGACTGCTGACAGGTATGGGTTTCTTTTGGGGACAGTCGAAGTTCCAAATTAGATTGTGGTGATATTTGCGTAACTCTGTGAATATACAAAAACCATAAAATTGTACATTTTAAGGGGGTTGCTTTATGGCGTGTGAATTATATCTCAACAAAACTATTAAAATATATGTATATACATTAATAAGACAGCCCAATTTTTTTTTATTGGACAAAAGATTTGAACAGATACTTTACCAAAGAAGACATACGAATGGGAAGTGAGCACATGGAAAGATGATCAACATCATCAGGCATTAGGGGAGGCAAAGTAAAGCCACAATGTGCTACCACTACACACCCAAGAGAATGGCCAGAATTTAAGACTATCAGTAATACCAAATACTGCGCAGGCTATAGAGCAACTGGAACTCTCACACATTGCTGGTGGGAATTTAAAACAGTACAACCACTTTAGAAAATAGTTTGTTGGTGTCTTACAAAGTTAAACACATTCTTAATATACAACCTTGAAAGCCCACTCCTTGGTATTTACCCAAGATAAATGAAAACATATGTCCACTCAAAAACTGTATTAAAATGTTCATAGCAGTTTTAGTCATAATAGCCAAACTGGAGATAACCCAAATATCTATCAACCAGGGAACAAATAAACAAACTGCAGAATTTCCATACAAGGGAATAAGTAACACATAAGCAATAAGTAACATATAACAACATGGATGAATCTGAAAAGCAGATATGCAAAGTATAACATGAAGCGTGGTGGCCACACAGGTATACACCTTTGTAAAAACTGTAAAAATTATACTTTTTGATGCCAATCTCACACAACCTCCATTTCCTTTATTAATTAAAAGATCAAAACAACAGGTAGTAAGTGCTGTCCTTGTGTTCTAAGTAAATATTTGAGTTGTGTTGCAGTAACTCAGTATTTCTATTATTGGATTAGGTTTCTTCTTTCGGTTTTAGAGTACTAGAAGGTGGGAAGGGGACTATCTCTTAAATGCAGACATATTCAAGTTAGAATTTTTAAAAAATCATCTGGAGCTTCAGAAAACGCTATGTTCTATTATTATTACTTTGGGGCTTGTATATTCTTTTTTATTGTGGTAAAATATATACAATATAAAGTTTACCATTTTAACCATATTTAAGTGTACAATTCACTGGCATTAAGTACATTCACAATGTTGTACAACCACCACCACTATCCATTTTTCATCATCGCAAACAGAAACTCTGTATCCAAAACTCCTCATCCCTCCCTGTCCCCAGCCTCTTTAACCTCTATTATACTCTGTTATATTTTCCATCTCTATGAACTGGTCTACATACTTCATATGAGTGGAATCACACAGTGTTTGTCCTTTTGTGTCTGGCTTGTTTCACTTAGCATAAAGCCCTCAAGGTTCATCTACGCTGTAGTATGTATCAGAACTCCATTCCTTTTCAAGGTTAAATAATAGTCCACTGTATGTATATGTTACATCTTGTTTATCCACTCATCTATTGATAGACATCTAGTTGTTTCCGCCTTCTGGCTACTGTGAATAATGCCCCTGTGAACACTGACTTGCAAGTATCTCTTTGAGCTCCTGCTTTCAGTTCTTTTGGGTGTATACCTAGAAGTGGAATTGCTGGATCAAATGGCAATTCTAAGCTAAACTTTTTGAGTAGCTACCAAACTGTTTTCCACAGTGGTACACCATTTTATATTCCACCAGCAAAGCACAAGCATTTCAATTTCTCCATGTCCTTGCCAACACTTGTTATTTTGTTTTGTGTTTGATAATACTTATTCCGATAAATAATACTTATTTCTTCCAGTCAGATAGACCTAGGTTTAAATCTCAGAATGTTAGGAATCACTTCTCAGATTCTTCATTTATAAAATGTATTTAATATGCTCTCTCATGAGGATTAAATGAGAAAATGTGTACAAATGTTTCAAGCATATGCACACATAGTAGATGCTTAATAAATAGAAGAGTTTCTCTCCTAACTATTCATCTTCACGTACTGCCCATTAATTTTCCTTAAGTACAGCTCTGATTATAGCTCCCTGTTCATGTGTGACCACTGCCTATGGAGTAAAAGCCAAATTCCTTAGCAGTTACACCTTAATTTCCCCTAATATAATTAGTAGCTCATATTTACTGAGCACTTACTTTATGTCAGACACTGAGATACTTGTATTATACTTATAAACTGTTTAATCCTCATAATGACACTATGAGGTAGGCCCTGTGGTATAGTAAAAATGTACATATTGGGGAAGGATTGTGGGAAGATGGTTGAGTAGGCAGCACCAGGCTCTGTCTCCCCACCTAGACAACAATTACCTAGGCAGAATATGTCTGATGTAACTATTTTGGTACCCTGGACACTAGTGTCCAAGGGAAAACTTGGACAGTAAACTGAAGCTAATTTTGGTCAATTTCCAAAGTTAATTTTTGGTCACCAGGAGCAGCTACCTATCCCCCAACCCCAGCCTGTGAAAGGCATCTGCACACATGCTGCTGGAGTATCTTGCACACAGTGTGCAGGATCCAGGGTGGGCACAAAGGACCCTGTGCTCCAAACAGCAGACACCTGTGCTCTGTTCACTGATTCCTGCTTCTGATCACAGAGGCGGCAGCCATTGTTGTTACTCCTCCCCCAACTGTCACAAGCCCCTCTCCTTCCGGATGAAGTGACTTCCATCCCCCATTCATTTTTCACTTTAGGAGCCAGACATTAGGACATTCAAAAACAACTAATATATGGGGAAAATTAGAAAGTGACTGCACGTGCCCAGGACAAGGCTCAGAAAAGACTTGAGAAAAACCTTAAGTTTGGGCTTCCCTGGTGGCGCAGTGGTTGAGAGTCTGCCTGCCAAAGCACGGGACGCGGGTTTGAGCCCTGGTCTGGGAAGATCCCACATGCCGCGGAGCAACTGGGCCTGTGAGCCACAACTGCTGAGCCTGCGCGTCTGGAGCCTGTGCTCCGCAACAAGACAGGCCGCGATGGTGAGAGGCCCGCGCACCGCGATGAAGAGTGGCCCCCGCTTGCCGCAACTAGAGAAAGCCCTAGCGCAGAAATGAAGACCCAACATGGCAATCAATCAATATATCTTTTAAAAAAAAAAAAAAACCCTTAAGTTTACACCTCAGACCAATCCCTGGCTCAGAGACAGATTATAAAAATAAAACAATAACAAAGAGCAAACCCTGGGGAAAGGGGAGAAGCTGATTTCCAGAGTTACTACATCATTAGATTCAAATGTCTAGTATTCGACAACAATGACAACAGCAAAAATCACAAGGCATAGAAACAGGAACGTGTGGCTCATTCAAAAGAAAAAATAAATCAACATAACCGTCCCTGAAAAAGACCTGATGGCAAATCTACTAGACAGAGATGTTAAAACAACTGTCTTAAAGATGCTCAAAGAATCAAAGGGTGATGTGGAGAAAGCCAAGAAAATAAACTGTGAACAAAATGGAAATATTAATATAGAAAACCTAAAAAGAAACCAAAAAGAAATTCTGGAGCTGAAAAGAACAATAACAAATTTAAAAATTCACTAGGGGCACTCAAAAACAGATTTGAGCAGGCAGAAGAAAGAATTAGCAAACTTGAAGATAGGGCAACAGAAATTTTCAAGTCTGTAGAACAGAAAGAAACAAGATTGAAGAAAGGTGAACAGAGCCTAAGGGACCTGTGGGATACCACCAAGTGGACCAACATAATATGCATCATGGGAATCCCAGAAGGAGAAGAGAGGGAAGGGGCAGAGAGAATAGTTGAAGAAATAATGGCTGAAAACTTCCCAAACTTGATGAAAGACATGAGTATAAACATCCAAGATGGTCAGTAATCTCCAAGTAAGATGAACTCAAAGAGACCTACACCAAGACACATTATAATCAATCTATCAAAAAACAAAGACGAAGAAAGAATCTTGAAAGCATGTAGAAAGAAGCAAATCATCACATACAAGGGACCCTCAATAAGATTATCAGGAGATTTCTCATCAGAAGCTTTACAGGGCAGAAGACAGTGGGCTGATATATTCAAAGTGCTAAAAGAAAAAACTGTCAACGAAGAATCCTACACCCTGAAAAACTGTCTTTAAAAATGAAGAAGACGGGCTTCCCTGGTGGTGCAGTGGTTGAGGATCTGCCTGCCAGTGCGGGGGACACGGGTTCGAGCCCTGGTCTGGGGGGATCCCGCATGCCGCGGAGCGGCTAGGCCCGTGAGCCACAAGTGCTGAGCCTGCGCGTTTGGAGCCTGTGCTCCGCAGCGGGAGAGGCCGCAACGGTGAGAGGCCCGCGCACGGCGATGAAGAGCGGCCCCCACTCGCCGCAGCCGGAGAGGGCCCACGCGCAGAGGCGAAGACCCAACACAGCCAAAAATAAATAAATAAAGCGTAAAAATTTAAAAAAAAAAAAAAAAAATGAAGAAGACATTAAGACATTCCCAGACAAACAAAAGCTGAGGGAGTTCTTCACCATTAGACCTGCCCTGCAATAAATGCTCAAGGGAGTCCTGCAAGGTGAAATGAAAGGACACTACGTGGTAACTTGAAGCTGCATGGAGAAATGAATATCTCAATAAAAGTAATAGATGGAAAATTATAAAAGCTAGTATTAATGTAACAATGATTTGTTACTGCACTTTTCATTTTCTACATGGTTTAAGAAATTAACACATTTAAAGAAAAAATTATTAGTGTAAAAGCTAATATTACTGCAACTTTGGTTTGTAACTCCAAATCTTGTTTTCTACATAATATAAGGGACTAATGCATTTAAAATAATTATCAGTTTATGTTTGGGGGCATACAATGTATAAAGATGTAATTCTGTGACATCAACAACCAAAAAAGGTGGGGACAGAGCTGTAAAGGAGCAGTGTTTGTATGTTAATAAAGTTAAGTTGGTACAACTTTAGAATGTTAAATGTAATCCCCATGGTAACCACAAAGAAAATAGCTATAGAATATACATAAAAGGAAATGAGAAAGGAATTTAAACATTTCACTACAAAAAATCAACTAAACACAGAAGATGACAAGAATGTAGCAAATTGGGCGGGGAAGCTATAAAGGATATAGAAAACAATGACAGAAGTAAGCCCCTCCTCATAAGTAATTATTTTAAATGTAAATGGATTAAATTCACAAATCAAGAAACAGATACTGGCATGTGTATAAAAACACATGCTCCAACTATATGCTGTCTACAAGATAATCATTTGAGATCCAAAGACACAAACAGGTTGAAAGTGAAAAGATGGAAAAGGATATTATGTGCAAACAGTAACCCAAAGGGAGCAGGGGATAGGGCTATAGTAATATCAGACAAAATAGACTTTAAATCATAAAAGCTTATAAGAGACAAAGAAGGACATTACATATTATAAAACGTTTAATACAGCAAGAAAGTATAGCAATTATCAACATTTATATACCAAATGATAGCCCATCAAAATAAATGAAGCAAAAACTGACAGAACTGAGGAAGAAATAGAGAGCTCCATAATAATAGTTGGAGACTTCAATACTCTACTCTCAATAGTGGATAAAATAACCAGACAGAAGATAAGTAAGGAAATAGAAGACAACACAATAAACCAACTAGTCTAAGAGACATATACAGAACACTCTACCCAACAACAAAATACATATTTTTCTCAGGTGCACATAGGACATTCTCCAGGATACACCATATGTTAGGCCACAAGTTAAGTCTCAATACATTTTAAAATATAGATATTATACAAAGGATCTTCTCTAACCACAACAGGATGAAAGTTAGAAATCAGTAACAAAAAATTTGGAAAACTCACAAAATTTTAGAAATTAAGCAATATACTCTTAAACAACTAATGGATCAAAAAAAAAGAAATCACAAAGGAAATTAGAAAATACTCAGAGATGAGTAAAAATGAGAACACGATGGAGGTGTGGCCAAGATGGTGGAGTAGGAAGACCCTGAGCTCACCTCCTCCCACGAGCATGTGAGAATTACAACTATTTCCAGAGCAACTATCTATGAGAACAACCTGAAGACCAGCAGAAAAGACTTTCCACAACTAAAGATACAAAGAAGCAACCACAATGAGATGGTTAGGGATGGCAGAGATACACGATGATCTGACCCACACCCCCCAGGTAGGCAACCCACAAATGGGAGGATAATCACAACTGCAGAGGTTCTTCCCAAAGAGTGAGGGGTCTGAGCCCCACATCAGGCTTCCCAGCCTGGAGGTCCTGCACCGGGAAAACAAGGTTCCAGAATGTGTGGCTTTGAAAGGCAACAGGGCTTGTGCATGGGAGAGCCAGAGGAATCTAGGAAACAGAGACTCTTAAAGGGCACACAGTAAATCTCACACAATGCAAGTCCCAGCACAGAGGCAGTAATCTGAAGGGAGTCTGCGTCAAACCCACTTGTTGATCATGCAGAGGCAGGCGGCAACTGGCAGCAGCCATTCTGGGGGGCTCGTTCTACCACCAGGACACTGGTGCTAACAAGCACCACTGTGGAACCCTCCTTCTAGCCTATTAGCAGCAGGGGCTTACCCACCCACCAGCAGACTGCCATCAGCCCCAGGACACCCACCCGTGGGCTGGCACCCGTCCCAGGACCCCTCAGGACTGGCAGCCAGCCGCCCAAGGATCAGGCTCCACCAACCAGCAGGCCAGCACCCACTCTGCCCCCACCGTGCCATGCGACCAGCTATGCCAGGACGCCACCCCACCTAACAGCAGGCCAAACGCCTCCACATGAGCTAGGGCCATGCCGCCAACTGGGCCAGGGATCAGGCCCACCGACCAGCGTGCCCACAGTAGTCAAACCAACCACACCATAACAGTCTACACAGCCTACGTGAGGTGACCAGAGGGGAGTGAGCTGCTGGGCCCCACAGAACGTCTTCTACATAAGGCAATTTCTTCTAGATTAGGAAACGTAACTGGATTACAAATACACAGAAATAAACACAGAATTAGGTAAAATGAGGAGACAGAGGAGTATGTTCCAAATGAAGGAACAAGACAAAAATGAGAAGAAGAACTAAGTGAAGTGGAGATAAGCAATCTACCTGACAAAGAGTTCAAGGTAACGATCACAAAGATGCTCAATGAACTCAGGAGAAGAATGGATGAACACAGTGAGAAGTTTAAAAAAGAAAGTATAAAGAAGAACCAAACAGAGCTAAAGAACACAATAATTGCAATAAAAAAGTACAACAGAAGGAATCAACAGTAGATTAGATGACACAGGGGAACGGACCAATGAACTGGAAGATAGTAGTGGGAATCACCCAAGCTGAACAGAAAAAAGAAAAAAAGAATTTTAAAAAATGAGGATAGTTTCTATGACAAAGTAGGATACAATGGAGAAATGACAGCCTCTTCAGTAAGTGGTGCTGGGAAAACTGGACAGCTACATGTAACAGAATGAAATTAGAACATTCTCTAACACCATACACAAAAATAAACTCAAAATGGATTAAAGACCTAAATGTAAGGCCAGACACTATAAAACTCCTAGAAGAAAACATAGGCAGAACACTCCATGACATAAACCACAGCAAGATCTTTTTTGACCCACCTCCTATAGTAACAGAAATAAAAATATAAACAAACAAATGGGAATTAATTAAACTTACTTTTGCACAGCAAAGGAAACCATAAGCAAGACAAAAAGACAACCCTCAGAATGGGAGAAAATATTTGCAAATGAAGCAACTGACAAAGGATTAATCTCCAAAATTTACAAGCAGGTCATGCAGCTGAATATCAAAAAAACAAACAACTCAATCCAAAAATGGGCAGACCTAAATATACATTTCTCCAAAGAAGATATACAGATTGCCAACAAACACATGAAAGAATGCTCAACATCACTAATCATTAGAGAAATTCAAATCAAAACTACAATGAGGTATCACCTCACACCAGTCAGAATGACCATCATCAAAAAATCTACAAACAATAAATGCTGGAGAGGGTGTGGAGAAAGGAACCCTCTTGCACTGTTGGTGGGAATGTAAACTGGTACAACCACTATGGAGAACAGTATGGTGGTTCCTTAAAAGACTAAAAATAGAGTTACCATATGATCCAGCAATCCCACTCCTGGGCATATATCTGGAGAAAACCATACTTCAAAAGGATACACACACCACAATGTTCATTGCAGCACCATTTACAACAGCCAAGACATGGAAGCAACCTAAGTGTCCATTGACAGATGAATGGATAAAGAAGATGTGGTACATATATACAATGGAATGTTACTCAGCCATTAAAATGAATGAAATAATGCCATTTGCAGCAACATGGATGGGCCTAGAGATTATCATACTAAGTGAAGTCAGACAAAAACAAATATCATATGACATCACTTATATGGAATCTAATTTTTAAAAATTATACAAATGAACTTATTTACAAAACAGAAACAGACTCACGGATTTCAAAAACAAACCAAACAAACCAAAGGGGAAATGTGGTGGGGAGGGATAAATTAGGAGCTTGTGATTAACATACACACACTAATATATATAAAACAGATAACCAACAAGGACCTACTGTACAGCACAGGGAACTCTACTCAATATTCTGTAATAACCTATATGGGTAAAGAATATGAAAAAGAATGAATATATATATAATGTAACACTGAATCACTTTGCTGTATACCTGAAACTAACATGACATTGTAAATCAACTATACTCCAATAAAATTTTTTTTAAATGAGAATAATTTAAGAGCCCTCTGTGACAAAATCCAGCATACTAACATTGACATTATAGGGGTCTCAGAAGAAGAGACAGAGAAAGAGGCAGAGAACATATTTAAAGAAACAATAGCTGAAAAATTCCCTAACCTGGGAAAGGAAACAGACAGGTTCAAGAAGCAAAGAGAATGCCCAACAAGATAACCAAAGAAGTCCACACCAAGACATATTATAATTAAAATGGCAAAATTAAAGAAAAAGAGAAAACCTTAAAAACAACAAGAGAGAAGGAAATAGTTATGTACAAAGGAACTCCCATAGACTATAAGCTGACTTTTCAGGACAGAAAGGAGTGGCATGGTAAGTTCAAGTGATGTAAGGAGAAAACCTACAACCAAGAATACATTACCTGGCAAGGCTATCATTCTGGTTTAAAGGAGAGATCAAGAGTTTTACAGACAAGCAAAAGCTAGAAGAGTTCAGCACCACTAAAACTGGCTTTACTAGAAACATTAAAAGGACTTCTCTAAGCAAAAAAGAAAGACCACGACTAGAATGTGAAAATCATAAAAACAAAAACCTCACTGGAAAAGGCAAACATAAAGTAAAGGTAGTAAATCAACCACTTATAAAGATAGCAGAAGGTTTAAAGACAAAACTAGTAAAATCACCTATATTCACAATAAGTAGTTAAGGGGTCCACAAAACAAAAAGTTGTAAAATATGATGTTAAAAACATTAAACATGGTGAGAGGAGAGTAAAAAATGCAGAGTTGTTGGAATGCATTCAAACTTAAGAGATCAGCAACTTATTATATATATATATAAAGTAAGCAATATATATTATAATCATATATGCTATATATAATATATAGCGAAACTATACTATAATATGAACTTTAAACAAATGATCTATAATAAATACACAAAAATAACATTGAGAAAGGAATCCAAACATAACACTGATGACAGTCATCAAATCACAAGGAAAGAGAACAAAATTAAAACACAGGAACGAAAAAGAACTACAAAAACAACCTGAAAACAGTTCACAAACTGGCAATAAGTACCTGCCCATCAATGATTACTTTAAATGTAAATGGGCTAAATGCTCCAATCAAAACACATGGAGTGGCTGAATGGACCAAAAACAAAAACACAAGACCCAAATAATACACTGCATTCAGGAAACTCATATTAAATCTAAAGAGACACACAGACTGAACATGAGAGGACAGAAATACATACTCCACACATAAGGAAATGAAAAGAAAGGCAGCAATACTTGTATCAGATAAGACAGACTTTAAAACACAGGCTGTAACAAGAGTCAAAGAAGGACATTACATAACGATCAGGGGATCAATCCAACAAGAAGACATAACAATTTTAAATATACATGCAGCCAATGTAGGAGCACCTAAATACATAAAGCAAATATTAACAAATATAAAGGGAGAAATTGACAGTAACACAATAATAATAACTTTAACAATAATAATAATAACTTTAATAGCCCACTTAAGTCAATGGACAGATTATCCAGCCAGAAAATCGATAAGGGAACACTGGCCTTAAATGACACATTAAATCAGACGAACATAATAGGTATATAGACAACATTCCATCCAAAAGCAGCAGAATACACTTTTCAAGTACATATGGAACATTCTCCAGGATAGATCTCATGCTAGGCCACAAAACAACTCTCAATCAATTTAAGAAGACTGAAATCATATCAAGCATCTTTTCAGATCAGAAAAGTATAAGACTAGGAATCAACTACAAACAACAACAACAATCAAAACACACACATACACACACACACACACACTGAGGCTAAACAATATGCTACTAAACAACCAATGGGTCACTGAAGAAATCAAAAATAATATCAAAAATACCTGGATACAAATGAGAAGAGAAACAATTCAAAATCTATGTGATGCAGCAAAAGCAGTTCTGAGAGGGAATTTTTTAGCAATAAAAGCTTACCTCAGGGAACAAGAAAAATCTCAAATAAACAATCTAACCTTATATCTAAAAGGAACTAGAAAAAGAAGAACAAACAAAACCCAAAGTTAGTAAGAGGAAAGAAATTATAAAGATCAGAGCAGAAATAAATGAAATAGAGACTTAAAAAACAATAGAAAAGATCAATGAGACTAAGAGCTGGTTCTTTGAAAAATAATGAAAATTGATAAACCTTTAGCCAGACTCATCAAGAAAAAAAGAGAGGGCCCAAATCAATAAAATAAGAAATGAAAAAGAAGAAATTACAACTGAAATAATGTCGTATGCTGACAGATGAAAACTAGGCTTATCACCGTGTTCATTTTGTAATGTACAAAAATACTGAATCACTACATTGTACACCTGAAACTAATATAATATTGTAAGTCAATTGTACTTCAATAACACCCTCAAAAAGAAAAATGTGCCAAAATGCTAATAATTGGTAAAAATATGTTAAAAGAATATATGGAAGCACTGCAACTTTTCTGTAAGTTTTAATTTTGTTTAAATTATTTTTATAAACCCACAACAGACCAAAACTTACAGAATGCAGCGAAAAATGGTGCTAAGAGGGAAACTGATAGCTATAAACATATTAAAAACAAGAAAGATGTCAAATCAACAAACTAACTTTATAACTTAAGAAACTAGAAAAATAAGACCTAAACCCAAAGCTAAGAGTAACAAGGAAACAATAAAGATTAGAGAAGAGATAAATGACATAAAGAATAGGAGAACAATAGAGAAAAATCAATGAAATTAAAAGTTAGTTCTTTGTAAAAACAGAGTTACCATACGATCCAGCAATCCCACTCCTGGGCATATATCTGGAGAAAACTATAATATGAAAAGATACATGCATCACAATGTTCACAGAAGCACTATTTACAATTGCCAAGACATGGAAGCAACCTAAATGTCCATCGTCAGATGAATGGATAAAGAAGATGTGGTACATATACACAATGGAATATTACTCAGCCATAAAAAAGAATGAAACAATGTCATTTGTAGCAAGAGATTATCATACTAAGTGAACTAAGTCATACAGAGAAAGACAAATATCACATGACATCACTTATATGTGGAATCTTAAAAAATAATACAAATGAACTTATTCACAAAACAGAAAAAGACTCACAGACATAGAAAACAAACTTATGGTTACCAAAGAGAAAAGGTGGAGAGGGATAAGTTAGGAGTTTGGCATTTAAATATACACACTACTATATATAAAATAGACAACCAACAAGCACCTATGGTATGGCACAGGGAACTATACTCAATATCTTGTACTAACCTATAATGGAAAAGAATATACACAGACACACACACACACACACATATATATAGAATCACTTTGCTGTACACCTGAAGCTAACACAACATTGGAAATCAACTATATTTCAATAAAAAAATTTTTTAAGTTGGTTCTTTGAAAAGATCAACAAAATTGATAAACCATTAGATGAACTAAGAAAAAAATTACTAAAACCAGAATTGAAAGTGTGGACATTATTACCAATTCTACAGAAATAAAAATGATTATTATAAGAATAGTATGAGCAATTGTACCCCCAACAAATTGGATAATTTAGATGAACTGGAAAATTTCCTAGAAACACAAATCCTACCAAGAGTAAATCATGAATAAAGAGAAAAACTGAACAGACCTGTAACTAGTAAGGAGATTGAGTCAGTAGTCAAAAGTCTCCCAAAAAAGAAAAGCTCTCAACCTGATGGCTTCACGTAGTGAATTCTATAATACCTTTTAAATAATAATTTCATACCAATTCTCCGCAAACTTTTCCAAAAAAATTGTAGAAGAGGGAACACTTTCTAACTCATTCTATGAGGCCAGTTTAACCCTGATACCAAAGACAAACGAAGATACTACAAGAAAACTACAAACCAATATCCCTATGAACATTAATGCAAAAATCCTCAATAAAATACTAGCAAACAGAATTTAGTAGCATACTAAAAGGATTATACACCATGACCAAATGGGATTTATTGCATCTGGAATGCAAAGATGGTTCAACATATGAAAATTGATCAGTGTAATATGCCATATCACCAACATGAAGGAAGAAACCACATAATCATCTCAACTGATGTAGAAAAAGCATGTGGCAAAATAAAACACCCTTTCATGATAAAAAAAAAAAACAGCTATGAATAGAAGGAAATTATCTCAACATAATAAAAGCAGTTTATGAAAAGCTCACAGTAAATATAATACTCAACAGTGAAAAACTGAAAGCTTTTCCTCTAAGATCAGGAACAAGGTAATGATGCCCATTTTCACCACTTCTATTCAACATAATACTGGAAGTTATAGCCAGGTCAATTAGGCAAGAAAAAGAAATAAAAAACAGCTAAATTGGAAAGGAAGAAGTAAAATGATCTGTTTGCAAATGATATGATCTTATATATAGAAAACTCTAAAAATTCCACAAAAAAACCATTAGAGGTAATAAATGAATTCAGCAAAGTAGCACCATACAAAGTCAACACATGAAAATCAGTTGCATTTTTACACACGAACAATAAACAATCTAAAAAGGAAATTGCAAAACAATTCCATTTACAATAGTATCAAAAAGAATAAGATACTTAGGAATTAACTTAACCAAAGAGGTGAGAGACGTGTACAATGAAAACTACAAAACATTGCTGAAAGAAACTGCAGAAGACATAAATAAGTGGAAACACATTTCATGTTCATGGATTGGAAGACTTGATATTGTTAGAATGTCCATATTACCCAAAGACATCTACAGATTCAAAGAAATTCCTATCAAAATCCCAATGGCATTTTTTTTACAAAAATAGAAAAACCCAATCTAAAATTCACATGGAATCTCAAGGGACCCCAAATAGCCAGAACAGTCTTGAAAAAGAAGAACAAAACTGGAGGACTCACACCTTCTGATTTCAAAACTTACTATAGAGCTAGAGTAATCAAAAGAGTGTGGTACAGGCAGACAGATGTATAGACTAATGGAATAAAATAGAGAACCTAGAAATAAACTCTCACATATACAGTGAAATGATTTTTGACAAGGGTGCCAAGACCATTCAATGTTGCCTTTTCAACAAATGATGCTAGGAAACCTGGATAAACACATGCAAAAGAATGAAATTGGACCCATACATAACACCATATACAAAATCAACTACAAATGAATCAAGGACCTAACTGTAAGACCTAAAACAATAAAAATATCAGAGGAAAACACAGGACAAAACTTCATGACATTGGACTTGGCAACAATTTCTTCCATATGATACCAAAAGCACAGGTAACAACAGAAAAATAGACTAATTGGACTTTGTGAAAATTTTAAATTTCATGCATCAAAAGACACAATCAACAGAGTAAAAAGGCAAACCACATAATGGTAAAAAATATTTGCAAATATATAGCTGATAAGGGATTAATATCCAGAATACACAGACAACTCCTAAAACTCAACAACAACAAACAACCCAATTCAAAAATTAGCAAAGAACTTGAATAGACATTTCTCCAAAGAAGATATGTGAATGGCCAATTAGCACACGAAAAGATGTTCAACATCACTAATCATTAGGGAAATGCAAATCAAAACTATAACGAGGTATCGCCTCACACCCAATAGGATGGCTACTACTTTTTTTAAGAATACGAAGTCTGGTGAGGATGTGGAAAAACTGCAACCCTTGTGCACTCTTTGTGGAAATGTAAAATGGTATAGCCGCTATGAAAAACAGTATATTGGTTCCTCAAAAAATTACACATAGAATTACCATTAGTTCCAGCAATTCCATTTCTGGGCATATACCCAAAAGAATTGAAAGCAAAGTCTCAAAGAGATAGCTGCACACCCACGTTCATAGCAGTATTATTCACAACAGCTAAAACATGGAAGCAACCCAAGTGTCCACCGACAGATGAATGGATAAGCAAAATGCGGTCGATACATATGAAATATTACTTAGCCTTAAAAAGTAAATAAATTTTGCAATATACCATGTCAGAGATGAACCTGAGGACATTATGCTAAGTCACAAAAAAGACAAATGCTGTATGATCCCACTGATAGGAATTACTTAATCAAAATCACAAGGACAGAACGTATAATGGTGGTTGACAGGGTCTGGGAAAGAGGAGAGAGAGGGGTTGCTCCGCAGGTGGAGAGTTCCAGTTTTACAAGCTGCAGAGAGTCATGGGGATGACTGCACGGCAACGTGCATGTGTTTACCACCACTGAACTGTACAGCTAACGATGGTTAAAATGGAACAGTTCATGTTATGTGTATTTTACATAAACATTACATTACTCCTGAGTGACCGGAGTGTCCTTTGCTATTCACAACAATCCCCTTTCACCCACACCTGTGTTTATACTAACAAGGTGATTTAAGGTGGGCCCTCGGGTAGTTCCCAGGGCAAGACTGGCCACGCCAGAACCACCATGCACTCTATTAGAGGGTTAGAACGTCCACCCCGTGCCCTGACCTCCAGTGGGGGAGTTGGTCTGGAAGTTTAGTCACCAACGTTCAACGATGTCATCAATCCTGCCTACGTAACGAAGCCTCAATGACAGTGAATGATGAGGTTCGGGGAGCGTCTAGGTAGGTAAACGTATTGATCATGTTGGGAGAGTAGCCGAGCCTGGAGAAAGGATGGAAGCCCTGTACCCCACCCTACCCCCAAACCTTGCCCGATGCATCGCTCCCATTTGACTGTCCCTAAGTTGCATCCTTTGTAAAAAAAAAAAAAAGTGGTCATTGTAAGTAAAGCTCCATTCTGAGTTCTGTGAGTTATTCTAGTGACTTATCAAAGCTGAGTGCGGAGTCGGGAAAGCCCTGAATTTACAGCCAGCTGGGCAGACACACAAGTAGCCTGGGGGCCTCACGGCAGCTGCGAAGTGCGGGCAGTCACTTAAGTGGTACTGAGCCCTCACCTCTGGGGTCTGTGCTCACTCGGGGTCATCACCGTCAGAACGAACTGAACTGCAGGGAACCTCGCTGGCCTCGAAGGGTCAGAGAACTGGTTGTTGTTGGAATGACACAAGCGCCCCATCACTATTCCCACGTTTGGAAGAAAGAGATGTTAAGGGGCTTATCCAACTTCGGGGAGCAGCTGAGATTCCAGCGAGGCTGCCTGACCCCAGAATCCGCGCTGATAACTTTTAACAGCTGTCCCACACCTTAGGTTCTAATCATAAATGAAATGCTCTCAGTCTTCCATGGGCAGTTCCATACTTTCCTGCTTCTTACCTGGGACACTCTTCTCTCCCATCCCCACGTTCTAAATCTACATCAAGGTCAAGCACCGGTGCCAGCCTGTGAACAAAGCCCCCCCCCGCAACACACACACACACACCCCGCCCTGATTCCCAGCTGCAGCCGTGGGAACACACCTCGCGCACCTGCCGTGACAGGGTTGACCTCCAGACCCGTGGCTTCACTCTGGACCTCACTGCCGTCCCCGTGTGGAGGCCACGTGGCCCCTGGGTTGCTCCCGGCCATGACTGAGTGTGACGGGAGCGTCAGGACAGCTCTGAGGCTGGCGCTGGGTAGAGGACTCCTGATGGCCGGGCCAAAACCTCCTTGGGCTGCCCTCGCTTCCTCTCAACCCTCAATTCCTCTTTCCTTCACTCAGGGGTCAGGCTGCAGGGGGGCTTGGTGGCTCTCCCAGGTTTTCTCTGCTCCCTCCCTGTTTTCTCAGAGCTGATACCCCCTAATCAATCCTTGCACAATTAGTCCTGTCTTGGAATGTGCTTCTTGAAGAACCCAGACTGACATATTCCCTGGGGTGAAAGAATACCTTCCATCCCCCGAGACTGCATGGCATCTCAGCAGTGCCTGTCTCAGCACATGCGACACAGCTGACCCTGGACGGCCATTGCTGTCTTAGTTCCCCTACTACACTTTAGGCTTCCCTCAAGGCTCTAAGCCTGAGTCATTATTTTATCCTTCTCTACACTCAGTAGATTGTCAATAAATATTTGTTGACTAAGTGAATGAATAAATAAGGACCTGAGAACTGGGAACTCAGTCTAGCAGGGGAACATTTCTCAAAGTCAGCTCTCTGGGATGTTAATGAATGCCACTTGGGGAGAAAAAAAAATTCCATGGTCAAATAAGTTTAGGAACTGCTGAGCTGGACAAAAATTAACAGATGTCTTTATTGTACAACTTCTCAGAGCATTTAAGATGCTGCTTTTGTTTTGTGACTCTCCAGGAAGCAGCCTCCTTATATGATCACAGAATTGTGTTCTGAAAAACCCAGTTTGGGAGGCATATTATAATTAGGAAGACCAGGTGAATCTTCCAGAATGCACGGTGCATCTGAGATCATTCTGGAAGAATTGCAAGGATTTCAGCAGGCCAAGATGGAAGAAAGAAAGAGAAGAACTTTCCAGGAAGCGTTTCACAAACTACAGAGGTAGGAAGGTACAAGTTACATTCAGGGAAAGCATACAGACTGTTTTATCTATTCGGGTCCTACAAGAGCCTGAAGGGTGGCAAGACCAGGAAGGAAAGTCGTGGAGGAGCTGTATTTTAGACGATGATGTTTGGCCTTTATCCTAGGATGCTATGAAGCTTTCTGCACCAGGAAATGATGGAATAAATGGTGACAAAGGGAATCATTAGTTTTAATTAGAAAGGCATGGTGCATGTGTAGTGGTTTGCCGAGAAGAATTCCATATGTTGCAAAACCAAATGAAGCAATCTCAGGTTTTATAACCAAGGCAATTTGTCTGTCACATTACTAAATCCACAGTCATAATAAGGCTTTTGCAGTGTTTAATGTTCTGGTTTGCAATATGTGTCACGGGAAAGAATCTATTAAAATGCCATTAAGATGAACAAATTATCTTGCATCAACTTCTTTGGAAAAGAAGTTGTAAATTACATCATCTCAATTTCTTGCCTCTTTTTTTGGTTCAGATTTGTAGCCGACACTCACATATTTGGGGCAACTGAAGTTTGTATCCTTTAGGCAAACCTGAAGCTTATTCACGTCAAGAGATATTTAGTGTTTGTGGATATTATCTTTCAACCAAAAAGCTGGTATATGGCGCGATGCAGACAGAAGTGCCAGTGCATGCACACCACTGAGTTTGTGCTCTTGGGGAAGGCTGGTTGTTGCATTTTGAAATTTAACTAATCAGTTCTTCTTTACTCAAATTAAATGGAAATCAAATACTATTTTATAAGTTGAAAATATATTCATCTTCAATATGCAACGATGGGAAAGCTGAACAAATTTTACTCTGGATCTAACATGTTACCTTGGGTTAAATCATCCCAAAGAATCATGTTAAATTATTTTTAATTTTAACCTGCAACATTTTGAGTTTTGATTATTTCAAATCGATGTAGGAACAATTTCTAACCCTTTCAAAGACATTTTTGTGATGGCACTTGTAGTGAGTGAAAGAGGAGAGTTTCCTGAGGGCATGAGAGATACACGTATAACTGAATCACTTTGCTGTCCACCTGAAACTAACACAACACTGTAAATCAACTACACTCCAATATGAAATACAAATTTAAAAAATAAACAAATGATATTTTTTCTCCAAAAAAAAAAATATTTCTTTGCAGTTATTTTTCTCAGGATGCAAATAAGATTTTTTATCTTCCAATTTGTCTTTTGGTTTTTTCCAACTCTAATACATATCTCTTTTAGTTTATAACATAGGACTTTTTCTCAACACTTCTCTGTCTAAATATACAACCAACATCACTGTTTCAGACTTGACTGCAGGAATCCTGGAATGTATTTATTTAGTCCTTCTCCTCATTCATTGGCTCCTGGCCTCAGGACCTTTGTTCATGCTGTTCTTTCTATAGGAAATGCTGTTCCTTCCCCTGCTCACCAGGTTAACTCCTATCACTTACTCAGAGGATCTTTCCTTGACTGTCATGATTGACTCAGTGCTTCCTGTATCACCTCTCATAGCCTTTCCCCACTCCTTAAATCTGACCACTGTTGTAATTTTCATATCTGTGTGATTATTTGATAGTAACCTGATTTTCCCCGGATCCTAATCTCCCTGAATTATGGGGATGGATGGTGAGATAAGGAATTTGGTATATCTTTTCTATCATATAGTATATTAAATCACATTTAATTTATATAGTTCAAACCCTTTAATGTGATGCCCAAGAAATTATCTGGTTTGGGAAGTTGCCCAAAACTTAAAAGTTTTTTTGGAAAATTCCCCAAAATTGAAAACTGAAAAGAGAACAAGAACTACCAGTAGGTGGGAAAGGTCTGGCTAATTTTTAAGGAACATTGGATCTGCTTTGGCTATTAGGAACAAATCAAAATATAAATATGTCTAATCAGGTATATATACCTCTGGCACAACTGTTCAAGAAAAAAAGAGATAATGCAAATCAAATCAACGCTGAAATAAAAAGATGATCAACTACGACACAACAGAGATATAACAACAGTAAAAATATTAAGTACTCAGCTTTAACAAATGTAGAAAATCAGGACAAAATACATTTCTGGAAAAATATAAGATTAAAAAAATGGGAGGTGGGTAAGATGGATGAAGGGGGTCAAAAGGCACAAACTTCTTGCTATAAAATAAATAAATCATTGGTGATGGAATAATGTACAGCACGGTGACTATGGTTAATAATCCTGTGTTGCATATGTGCAAGCTGCTAAGAGAGTAGGTCTTAAAAGTCCTCATCACAAGAAAAATTTGTAACTACGTGGTGACAGATGTTAACTAGACTTATCGTGATCATTTTGCAATAGATACAAATATCAAATCATACTGTTGTACACCAGAAAATAATATAATGTTGTATGTCCATTTTAACTTAATAAAAATTCTTTTGAAATGGCACAAGAAAAAAGAGAAATATTGAATAGACCAATAATTATTAGAGAAATTGAATTAAACATTCCAAAATGTACCCAGACCCAAAGGGTACTGCTATAGACTGAATGTTTGTGTCCTCCCAGAATTCATATGTTGAAGTTAACCCTTAATGTGAAGGTATTAGGAGGTGGGGCTTTGGGAGTTCTCACTTTCAGCCATTTGAGGGTAAAGCAAGAAGACAGTGGCCTATGAACCAGGAAGCAGGTCCTCACCAGACACTGAATCCACTGGCACCTTGATCTTAGACTTCCCACCTTCCAGAACTATGAGAAATAAATGTTGTTCAAGCCATTCGGTCTCTGGTATTTTTGTTACAGCAGCCCAGACTGACTAAGACAGGTATTGTGGGTGCAATCTACCAAACTTCCAAGGAATAGATAATCCCCATCATATGCTTGATTCTGAAACTGGATAAGGAGAGTACAAGAAAAGTTAACAGTTCTTTATACTTATGAACCCTAACAAAATATTAGACAACCAAATCCAATAGGTACTGATGATGCAACAGCAACAAGAAAAGTTTATCCTAGAAATTTAAGCATAAGTTAGGATCAGAAAAGCAGTAACATTAAGGGCTAAGGTACTAAGAATTAAAGGCAAAAAAAAATATCAGCTTATTATGATAATAAATGCAGAAAAGTACCAGATGACATTCAACACCTACTGATGATTTTTATTTTTTTAAATCTCAAAAAGCTAGGAATATAAAAGTACTTCCTTATTTTAACAAAATCTAAATACCAAAATATCAACATATTTAGTCAACAAAAGCATTACACTTAACAGAAAAACCTAAATATTCCCTTAAAGTTTAGAAATGCCTACCATCATCATGACTACTTAATATAAATCTGGAGATCCTGGCAATCACTGAGACAGGAAAAGGAAATAAGAGCTAAAAGAATTTGAAGAGAAGAGATAAAACTGTCTTTATTTGCAGATGGCTAATCTACCTAGAAAATTCAACAGGAATTATAACTAATATGAGAGTTCATCAATATTGCAAGATAAAATATTAACTCACAAAATTTAATACAATGTTCTTCATCTATGATAGCCAATTTAAAAATAAAATAGAAAATCATTCATAACAGTTACAAAAACTATTGTGTACCTGGAGGGAGGGTGTGATGAAATGTTCTTGATTGTGATGATGGTTACACAACTGTACACATCACATCAAAACTCACAGAACTGTCCACTGAAAGGGTTCATTTTATGCTGGAGAGGGAGTGGAGAAAAGGGAACCCTCCTACACAACAGTGAGAATGTAAATTGGTGCAGCCGCTATGGAGAACAGTACGGAGGTTCCTCAGAAAACTAAAAATAGTTACCATATGATCCAGCAATCCCACTCCTGGGCATATACCCTGAGAAAACTATAATTCAAAAAGATAAATGCACCCCTATGTTCACAGCAGCACTATTCACAATAGCCAAGACATGGAAGCAACCTAAATGTCCCTCAACGAATGAATGGATAAAGAAGATGTGGTACATATATATTGATATGATGGAATACTTAGCCGTAAAAAAGAACAAAATAATGCCATTTGCAGCAACATGGATGGACTTAGAGATTATCACACTAAGTGAAGTAAGTCAGAAAGACAAATACCATATAATATCACTTATATGTGGAATCTAAAATATGATACAAATGAACTTATCTACGAAACAGAACCACAGACATACAGAACAGACTTGTGGTTGCCAAGGGGGAGGGGGGTTGGGGGATGGGATGGGGGAGGGATGGAGTGGGAGATTGGGGTTAGCAGATGTAAGCTATTATACAGAGAATGGATAAACAACAAGGTCCTACTGTATAGCACAGAGAAATACATTCAGTATCCTATGATAAACCATAATGGAAAAGAATATTAAAAAAAAGAATGTATATATGTATAACTGAATCACTTTGCTCTACAGCAGAAATTAACAAAACATTGTAAACCAGCTATACTTCAATTTTTAAAAAGTTTCATTTTACTGTATGTGAATTATAACTTTTTTTTTTTTTTTAAGTAGGAAAAAAAATCACCAGATTTAAAGGGACACCAAATCCTGACGCACGGAAGGGCACAGGCCTCCAGCAGACCTGGGAGCTGCCCTGTACCTTCTGGTGAGTGTCCACCTCTGATCCTGCCGAATTCTGTCCCTGGAGCAGCCCCAAGCACCTGCTGTGAGACTGGCTTCCCCCAACCCCGTACCCCAGCCAACACACACGCACACCCTGCCCTTTCTTTCCCCTTCTCCCTCCGCTCCGTTGCCCAAGCTCTCCCCAGGAAGGGCCCTGCTCCTGCCCCTATGGAGCTGAACTCCTGAGGAAAGCTCGGGGCCCAAGACCACTGTCAAAACTGTACCGGACACCTCTTGGATCAGTCAAGCCTTTGCGGGCAGACCCAAGACCCCAGGTCACCCCCGAGCAGAGCACTGCTTCTATAAGGAAATAACCACATTAACAAACAGCGTTCAGAGCACACCTCGGCCCTACGCTGAGGACGGTCTGTACCTCGGTCTCCTTGGAACAACTTACCTTTCGGGGTTTCAAGTGGGGCTGGAGGTGTAGGCAGGTCTAGCAGAAGGCCCAGGGTCACGCCATCCCACCTCTGCTGGGCCTAAGGAGAGACATGGCAAGGCCCAGGTCAGCCCAGACAGACTGTGAGGCCGATGGAGATTAGACGGACATCACATGCAGGCTGTGGCCTTTCGCTGCTCCCCGACCCCCTCGGCGGACCACCACCTCTTCCCCCGAGCATCCAGCCCCCTGGCGCCTTCACCGTACAGAAGCTCACCTGGAAAGTTTCGTACCAGCTCTTCCAAGCTGCGAAGGCCCGTGAGAGGGAAGAAAGGACTTCCAGCGTCCGCAAGCAGGTCTGTTCGTCCGAGGCACAGCACGCCTGGCTGCGGAGACGCTTAAGTGTGCAGCAGAGAGTTTGCGCGGGAGCGGGGAAAGCGTGATCAGGAAAAGGTGTGACACGGGCGTTCTGCGCAGGCGTAACTCCGCTCCCGGCCTCAGACGGTCACAGAGCGGCTGCGCGCGCATGCCCAGTTGGGAGGTCGGTGGTTCCACCCGGTCTTAACCAGCTCAGCTGCAACTAGACTGAGCTGGTTGAGTCAGCTGACTCCAAGTTCCTGGGAAACAAGTCGGGCAAACATCTTACTCTTTAGGCTACGTGCTTCTTGGAGGACAAGAGAGCCTTAAAACGACCTTGATTAGTGAAGGCAGGTGAAATGGATCTAACCCACGGTCTCGCTGGGACCTACTGTATATCAGCGAAAGAAGGCTTAGCCCGAACCAGAGCCTCTCAGGTCGCAAGTGCAGGAGTGGATTTAGGGGGAGGAGATGGGCAGCCCCGGAGGGGGGGTGTGGTGGTTCTTGTGCATCTGAAACCTTGAAATAGGTATTCCGTGCAGCACCCAGTCCACTGATGCATAAAGGAGTCTCTCCCCCGCCCCAGGCCCCCCCTCCCCCCAGCCTCAGCTTCCTTCTGGTTCCAAAGTCCATCCGCAAAGCTGCGAACACAGGGGCCACTGGTGACGGCCAGAGTTCCAACCCTGCTGTTGCAACCCATTAAGAAGGGCTGAATCTCTTCATCAGCACACGATTAAAAAGGGTCTCCTGTCTCAATAACCCCCTAGAAGCATCCCAGCCTCCCACAAGTTGGCTAAGTTTTGTAGACCAGAGCATCTGGCTCCATAACGACACCACCTTCTCATATGTGGGGAGAAGGCCAGCTTGAGTCTCTTGGCTCTGGGCAAAGACGTCTTGCCCTGGAGGAGCAACGATGTCTCCTCTCATATGTTTTAAATCGAGGGCTGAGGGTTGGGCGTCAGCACTCTGCCCGAGATCTGCAACTGGACCCTCCTCACCATCCTGCCAATCAGCAGCTCAGCGTGGTGTTGGAACGGCCGGGATGTCCCCGCCCGACTTAAACTGCTCACGGGTTCCCTTCGAGCCACGTCTGAGGCCCCTGCTGGGCCCCCTGCCGGCCCCTCCTCGATCTCTGCAGCCAGAGAGGCACACCCCACTGCCCCACCCCTTCCCAGGCTGGCAGAAGCGCCTCACTCCTCAACTGCCTCTCTCCCCCAGCTCGCTTAGCTGCCCCCCCGGGAATTTAACACCCCCAAGCTGGCCCTAGTCACCGTCCACCACCGGACGGCCCACTCCCACTGGCGTCAGGAAGCAGCACCACAAACCAGCGTCCTTCATCTGCGACCTCCTGGCTGACCAGGTCTTCAAAAACAGGTTGGACTCTGCCCTTCCTGCCACCACTTATCTGGCCTCCCAGGGGGCGGGGGACAGCAGAGGTGACTTCCTGAGGTTGAACTAAATCCCTAGCAGACCACGAGGAGCAGATGGTCAGTGATGACCTGGCCTGGGGGAACAAGGGACCTTCCTTTCATCTCGAGTTTGTGAACACCCACAGTGGAGAGTCTCAAGACACGGCCTTTCCCCTTGCCGGGTCCTGGGCATTTCATCCTCACACTGGAAAACTGTCCAAGGAGGGTGTCCCGAGCACGCAGACCTCACTGAGCCGAGGTCCGTGGGAGAGTCTGTCTGTGTGAGAAGCCTGGTGAGAGTCCCGGGCATCTGGGCCATCGGACGCATGTGCCAAAGAGTGACTGAGGATTTCGAAATGAAATCATTAGCCGCACTTAGGGTTACAACCAGGGCTTCACGTGTGCTTAGGCGGTTTCAGGCTCGCCGAGGATGACCCGTGACCAAAGACGATCCCAGACCGTCTGCGTTTGGGCTGCGCCTGCCCTGGACCCCATGGTGGGGCATTTATGCAAAGGCCTCCAGACTTCCCAGCCGGGACGGGGCTCAGGAGGACCAGCTGCTGCTACTCAAACTCCCGTTCAAGTCAGGAGGCTTCGAGCCAGACTGCTGCGCCCGCAGCCCCGTCCAGGGACGGCCGAGGCTGGACCGAGGTGTGATGAGGCATTTAACACCGGAGGCTGGAGCTGATCCAAGGAGGGAGAGGATGAGGAGGCCCAGGGGTGTGCACCTCCAAGGAGGGCATGGAGTGGAGCCAGCATGACCTTCAAGTCGCTGATGCTCCCCAGACCTTGGTGTCAGCGTCCGTGTCCGTGCTGTCCACGGGGTGGACGACAGTCTTTGTAAGGAAATGAGAAAAGGTACGTGAAGGCAACGTAAAACTAACAGCATGACAGACATACCAACTACTTCCCGAGGTCCCTTCCAGTCCTAAGCCATGGGCATATGTTTCTGTGAAATCCAGACTAGGAGAGGACAGAGGCTTGATGACCTGGCAGGGGGGCATGGGCAGCACAGTGGAGGAAGGAGCTGGACGGCCACAGGCCATCTTCCTGATGACACAAGCACGTGGCCGTCACAGGGGCCAGTGTCGTCACGTGGAGAAACACCAGCACATCACGGAATGACGTGTGTGGTCCTCGGTATCCGAGACACGGGGACACCTCCTCAGGAAGCTGGGGGCATTTCCTATTGGCCTGTTCACTCCTAACATCTGAACCCATCATCGATCTTTCTAGCACAGCAAACTGCAGCACCTCCAGAAACCTACATGTGGGAGAGGTCTGTGGGGGGCCGCTGTGCTCGGAGCCCAACCTGTAGGCGTCCCATGGTCACTGCGAGAGCCAGAGGGCAGACGGGCAAGAACAGAGGCTCTGAGCGGCCATCACAGCGTCCAGCCGTTGGGGGAAGGGCTGGGCTCCGGCCGAGGTGGCACGGCCATCGGTCCCTCCAGCCAGGCCACTCTTCTAGGGAGCCAGGCAAACACTGCTCTGGGGGCGCTCGAGCATCTACAACAGCTGGTCCCCCTGAAGACAGCAGCTGGACAGCTGGAGAGGAGAGACTGCTGAAGGGTGAGGCCAGGCCTGCAGGAGCCAGGGGGGTGGGGAGGCTGCCACTGCCTGCCCGGGGGTCCAGAATATGGTCTTTGTGCCATATTCTCATCTTGAAAAGAAGAGAGGACGTGGGGAGGGGGAAGGGTAAGCTGGGACGAAGTGAGAGAGTGGCATGGATATATATACACTACCAAATGTAAAATAGATAGCTAGTGGGAGGCAGCCACATAGCACAGGGAGATCAGCTCGGTGCTTTGTGACCACCTAGAGGGGTGGGATAGGGAGGGTGGGAGGGAGGGAGACGCAAGAGGGAGGACATATGGGGACATATGTATATGTATAGCTGATTCACTTTGTTATACAGCAGAAACTAACACACCATTGTAAAGCAATTATACTCCAATAAAGATGTAAAAAATAAATAAAGTGCACAGTCATTCTCTTTTGTTCCTCAACATTTATCAGCCCCGGTCTCGGAGGGCTGCCTACTTTCACAGAGTCACTCAAGGACAGTGATTCAAAGTAGAACTCGGGGGCTTCCCTGGTGGCGCAGTGGTTAAGAATCCGCCTGCCAATGCAGGGGACACAGGTTCGAGCTCTGGTCCGGGAGGATCCCACATGCTGCGGAGCAACTAAGCCCGTGCGCCACAACTACTGAGCCTGCGCTCTAGAGCCCGCGAGCCACAACTACTGAGCCCACGTGCCACAACTGCTGAAGCCTGTGTGCCTAGAGCCCGTGCTCCGCAACAAGAGAAGCCACCGCGACGAGAAGCCCGCGCACTGCCACGAAGACCCAACGCAGCCAAAAATAAATAAACTAAAATAAGTGCTAAAATATATAATAATAATGATCAATTTTTAAAAAAAAATAAAGTGGAACTCGGCTGCCCTGAGTTTATTTCTCCGTTTCTGTCATTTCCCCTCTGGGACAAACCTAGATCAGTGACTGTGGCAGTTTCCTGAGCGGAGATGCTGGGGCCCCGGGGGCTCCCTCATCTGAGCTCTCAGCCTCCCTCACTCAGGTGTTAGATTTATCCACAAAAATCGCCTTCCTCTGCGTCTGTGGACTGATTACGTAAATGCAGCGTCACCCCTGCATGGGCTCCTGGAGACCCTGGCATCAGACTGACTTTAACGACGAAGAAAAGGAACACAGTCCATATAGGGGACCAGGAACATCTCAGAAATGTTCTTTCTTCCCAGGGCAGCCGTGCCATGATGACATTTATGCAAAATGAGGCAACGTTTTTTGAGAAGCTTGAGTCTCCGGCTCTGTGTCACAGAAGGAAATTAACTCAATCTAATTACACGTAACAAGTGGCTGCGTGAATCTCTGCGTGTACAGCCACCCCAAGGGTCTTTTGTCGGCTCCCTGCCTCTACCCATCCCCATGAGACCACCCTTTGGGGGCCGACACACCTCCTTCAGGGCCATCCCCAAAAGAGAGCCAGCTGTGATCCAGGCTTCCTCTGCTGTTTGCTTATCTTGGTGACTGTTGTGAGCCCCACCAGTGGATTTCAGCCCCTGGAGCAGAACTGGTGCTGCAGAAATAAACAGCCCAGACAGCTTCTCAGGAGGAGGGCTCCCTGCCCACCGCCCCAGAGCACACGGGGCCTCCGTGGGCACAGCTGCTCACCTGGCACAACCTGCAGCCTCCCCGTCCAGGGAGGCCCAGCCTGGGAAGCCAGGGTACAAACACGCCGCTGATGCCCCAGTTCCCCCAAAAGTCTGCTCCAGGGCTGTGGTGCCACGGGGTCCCCTCCTGCTTGGGCTGCAGCTGCCCTTGGATCCCCGAACCCCCAAGACACTGGGTTCCTGGGCCCAGTCATTCCTGGCCTGGCACCTGCCTGTGAGCTCAGCTTCTGTCTGCATTTGCCCAGTCCTACTTCTCAAGCACTTTCTGGGCCAGGCCCTGCACGGTGCTGGGGATTCAGCAGTAAGACACGGCCACTGCCCTTCAGGGAGCTCACGATCTCGTTACTTCAAAGGAGAAGATAGGCCCCTGCTCTTGCCCTGCCCCGACCGACAATCCAGGGCTATCCTGCAGAGTCTTGTTCCCCTCCTTTTCCAAACTCAGAAACATCCTTAGATGCGACAGCTTTCGAACTGCTGAGCCAAACATACGAGATGCTTCAGGCCTCTGTCTTCTCCCTGAAAAGCACCAAGTCAGCACTTCTCAAAATGTGAGAAAAGCAACAGCTAAATATAAGCTCCTGAGGAACAAACGGTAGGTTGGTGGGAACGAGGTGTCCTATAGTCCTATCCGAAAGCCACTTGTGGATAAAAGGTGAGGGAGCAGTGGCGCTGGCCCCCGTGCTAACTCTGCGGGCCGGGCTGGGCCGAGCGCTAAGCCCAGGCTGAGAAAAGCTGAGAATCTTAAGGTAGCCAGGTAGAGCTGACAGGCCTGGGTGAGAAAGGCTGTTTCTTGAACTGGCCTTATTCAGACTTAATAACTTTGATTTTTCCGTGGGCAATGATGACACTTATTTTGCTAGAAGACACAAGATGCAGACTCCCTACAGACGGAAGACCCTGCCGTCCTCCCGCCAACCGTGCGGCTCGTTTTCTCTCGTTGGCCGCTGACAACGGTCAGTGTCTGTTACAGGTCCGGGACAGTCTGTTACAGGTCCGGGGCACGATCGGTCAGTGTCTGTTACAGGTCCGGGGCACGATCGAGCGCATCCTCAGGTGGGGGTGGGGTGCGAGGGGGGATCCGAGGAATCCAGGAGGCATTGGGTGGTTTTGAAGGGGCGCGGCTGCCTCTCTGACCTAAGGTCACCCGTCCTCACCAACGGGGGTGTTCACACCCCAACAGGAGCACAGGACGCCCGCAAAGTGCCCACGCGGCTACAGAATTAGCCCGCCGTCCCCGGCGCCCCGCCCCGCTCCGCGGAGAGGCAGGAGCCGCCAGCGGGCGAGAGGACGCAAGGGTGAGGGTTGCGGGGTGGCCACTTCCTGAGCTCAGGGTCCCACTTCGTCACTCACTAGCTAGCGGTGTGCAGCTCAGTCCCCCGTCTGTGAAATGGGGCTGAAGGGCGGGACACGGCCCCTCCCTGCCTTGGCCGGCGGGGGCGGGGGGACGTTGGCCCTCCCCGCCCCCCAGCCCCTCCCTCCAGGCCCCGCCCCCCAGCGCCGGGGCCTCCCGCCCGCAGGCAAGGCCCGGCTGCGCGGAGAAGCCGACAGAGCCTCGCCCCGCCCCCGCCCCCGCCCCCGCCCCACCGAGGCCCCGCCTCCTCCTCGACCCCGCCCCCCGCCCCCCGATCAGTCACGGGCCTGTGTGGCCGCCCCTCGGCCTTCGACTGGACCGAGCAAAGGACACCCCCGAACAAAGGGCGGAGGTGCTGGCCCAGGGCACGACTACGAGGGGCAGGAACGCTGGGGGTGCTGGGCCGTGGGCGCGGGTCCCCAGACCCTGCCCCCGTGAACCTGGCCTGGTCCCGCGGCCCCCGAGCCTGGGTCTCCTTGTCTGGCCGGGGCAAGGGGGCGTTTGGGCGGGTCCCAGGACGGCTGGGCGAAGCCCGACCCTCCCCCGAGCCCCCGGCTCTGTGCGTCCCGGGCTGGGAAGGTCCCCGTGCCTCCGTGGGGCACCCAGGCCGTTCTCCTCACGCCGTGAAGCTTCATTTCAGCCTCCCCAGGGCAGGGGAGGTTTGCCCGTGGGGCGGGCACCGTGACTTCATCTGCTTCTCAGGCAGCGGGAGGGACGGTGCCTCGTTGTTTCCTCCCCAAGAGCAGACAGAATGAAGCACGTTCTGGGCACTGGACCAGGAAACGTGTTCCCAGAAATCGTGCTGTCTTCTCTGCCCCCCCTCTTCGCCTTTCTCCTCTTCCTTCCAGCAGCGAGGGGCGTGGTGCAGGGGTCCCAGATCGGCCTGCGAATCATGAGTCTTCAGGAAGTGACCACGTGGAACCGACTGCGGTTTCCGTTGTACAGCCCCTTTGATCAAGCATCTTACAGAAAGACATACCTGAGGATATGTGTACAAGGTTGTTTCTTGCAACGTTATTTACAGTGACAATAAAAGGAAATAACCTACATATTCTGTTGGGGAATGGTAGAAGAAATTACAGTGCAGTCAACTATGAAATCCATACTTTGAGCTGTTATGCAGTTATCACAAAGAACAGGTTAGAGCCACATACAGTTACCGGTAAACAGATTCGTTATGTATTGGAAACAAGCAAATCGCAGAAAAAATATTTTATCTCTAAAATGTAGTTCTGTTGAAAAAAAAATTAAAAGTGGGTGGGGAGACAGAAAGGTTTGTATATTCTTCATGTCTCTCAAGAAAGACATGAAAGAATACACATCAAACTGTCCAGTTTCCTTGGAGGCCTAGAGCTTTTCTCTATATATCTTTGTACTGCCTGATGTGTTGTAAGCAAGTATTTTGAAATTTTAAAAAATCAATATGGAAAAGGAGAACAGAAAAAACCATGTCGGAGGCCGAGTGCCATTCCCTCAGTAATCATTTATTGCTTCTTGCGCAATAATAGATCCGCAGATATTTAGCTGGGTTTGAGGCCACGTTTCTCTGCCTTCCTGCAGCCCGCTGACTGCCGGCCTACAGAGAGTGAGGAAGGGACGTGTGTAGTTTCTGGGACAAGATCCCTTAAAGGTGGGGGTCGTGCATCTCCTTCCCGCATCCTCCATCCTGCTCTGGGGGCGTGGTCGAGCCGGCAGAAGCTCACCTTGGACCCTGAGCCTCAAAACCACACCCTCTGGACAGCTGAGCAGGCGGCGTGGAGAGCCCAGTTTACGGAGGCCCGGGAGCCTTCACACTGCCCTGAAGCGCCTTCCTCCAGGCTTTGACGTCAAAGGGAAAGAAACTTTGGTCTTGTTCAAGCTACTATTATTTGGAGTCTTTTACATGCAGCCAAATAAACCCTCCTTCGTGTAAGACACAGAAAAAGTAGACTTCTTCCTGGTCATGAGATTCTGCTGTGATGCCACACCCAGGGCCACATGGGAACAGACCGTGTTCTACAGGAGGGAGAGAAGCCCGAAGCCCAGAGCCGCTCAGAGACTCACGGAGGCGAGTCACTCACACAGCAGGTGACGAGCGCACCAGGCCCGGATTGCAGGAGCTGACCTCCGGACTGGAGCCCGGCCCTGAGCGGTACTGAACTCGGCTCTGGCCGCAGGACCTACACGGCAGAGAGGCCTGGCTGCACGAGAGACAGCTCGGGGTACGAGCAGTCTGTCCGCCTCCCAGGGCCGTCTAGGTTGGACAGAGGGGCTGCCACCTGCTCCCGCCTGCCTTTGCCTTTCTTCTCTGGGCAGACCTAAGCATTTCACCAGCAGCTCAGCACCTGGAGCCCTGAGGTCAAGTTTCTGGAATGAAAGGCAGTGCTGGGGTGAGTTTTAGCAAAACCTGAGTTTTCGCTCTTTCACGTCAAGCCCCTTGGCTGCCATTCTGGCCGCCAGTGTTAAGGCCTGGCGCCCTCTCCAGTGGAAGGAACTGCCTTGGGTGCTGGAGAGAAAAGTCTTGCTCCCTCCTTGCAGTGGCTTTTTGGGGTGCCCCCCATCAGCTCAGGTTTCTGGAGTGACAGTGAAAGAAGGGAGGAAACAAAGGCCCAGAATCCAGAACCGCCCCTGCTTGTCTGTCTTCATCAAGCAATGCAACCTCGTAATTCTGCCAACATTCCTGACTTGGGTTTTGCATCACACTTTCAAATTCTCTGGAAAGAATCTGGTTATCCGGTGCCATTTGGTGCCCCAGGATCGCACATCCTACGGGGACTGTGGGCTGTTCTTCAAGGGCCTTCCGAGGGGAGAAGGCAAAACGTTAAACCCCACCACTGCAGGCAGCCCAGCGGAGTCGTAGGGGAAGCACTGTACCCGTGGCTTCAGTGGACAGACACGATCGTGCCCTCCTCATCTGTCACTTGGGTGGCAAAATCAGCTTCAGGTCTGCCATTTGAGCACAGAGTAAAAACTCGATCATCTGTATCCAGCTCATTTGACGTTTGTGACTTTTTAAACAGGGGCTATGCTGTTTACCCTTGCACCACCTCTCTTTCTCAAACCACAAACTGATAATATAAAGATTGTGATAATATTAATCTATTTTTTAAACTGAAATCTTCAAGCTCTCATATGAATATCAGCAATTAATATGCTAATTACAAAGGGTGCTTCCCTAATCATAAAAGCAAGTCTAACAAGAATTCGTTAACCATTGCATCTTCTTTTAATTGCTTGCAAGTGACAAGACAGAACTTATTTTGAAATCTTTTTTTATTTGGTTTTATCACAAATTTGAGACCAGCTTCTCTTCCTCTCGTGCCTTCCAGGTTACTGGGATTAAGACTGTATCCCAGTCACATCACCAGAGATTCCATTGGAAACTGGGTCTGAGTGCGTTTGTGGGTGGGAAGGGAGGACACGTCTGGACCTCATAACATCCCATTCTACAGGGAATGGCCATGCTGGGCTCCATCCATCAACACGGTCTGTCTTTCTATGTGTTCCCACTCTAGAATTTTAGGTAGGTCAGTTCACGTGAGAAAGCCAGTACCAGGCAAACATGGTCCATCGCAACTCACCTGCTGAGGGCTCTGGGTTCCCCGGTAAAGCTGGAAGGAACCATCAGACTCCTTTAAGGACACTCCATTTCTCAGCTACTGCTTATCAGCTGAACCCAGGCTGCATTCATTTTCTGTGCTGCATGACAAATTACCACAAACTTAATGGCTTAAGATAACATGGGTTTATTATCTCAGACTTTCCGTGCGCAGGAGTCTGGACGGTCCTCACCTGGAGGCTCGGCTGGGGAAGAACCTGCCCCCCGGCTCATTCAGGGTCTTGGCGGACTTCCCTTGCTCGGCTGTACTGAGGGCCCAGCTCCATGCTGGCTGTTGGCTGGGGGCACCCCCGGGCGCTAGAGGCTGCCCACAGTTCTTTGACATGCGAGCTTCTCCAACACGGCTGCATCTTTCATTAAGCTCATAAGGAGAGTCTCTAGCCCCTGTTTGCTAAGAGGGAGTCTTGTGTAATGTAACCTAATCATAGGAGTGATGTTTTGTTACCTTTATCATATTCTGTAGATAGAAGCACAGGTCCTGCTCACCCTCAGAGGGGGATCATACGAGGTCATGGACACCAGGAGGCAGGGGTCCCAGCAGCCACCCTGAAGTCTCTCCACCACACAGCCTTTAGCATTTTCCCCATCCCTTGAATCTGGGCTTGCCCTGTGACCTGCTTCGGCCAGTAGAAGGTGGCAGATGTGACCAACTGTCAGTTGCCAGCCTAGGCCTTGGGAGGCCTTGTCCTCTCTTTCTCTCTGAAACTTTCTAGGCTAGCATGAAAGCAAGCCCAGGTTAGCCTGCTGGAAGGTGAGAGATGCACAGAGCAGATTAGTCATCCTAGCACATGCAAAGGCCCTGAGGCCCAAGGATGTTTGACACGTGTGAAGATCAGACAGGAGGCCAGACTGAGGGAACAGTGGTAAGAAATGAGGCTGGAGAAGCAACTAGGAGCCTGAAAAGCTGTGATGAGGACTTCGAGTTTTATTCTAAATGCATGATAGCAACAAATGAACAAATGAGTAAACAAACAAACACAGGAGTGAACGGTCAACCAGGGAGAAGGAAAGTGTGCATGGTTCCTAACAGGTAAAACAAGCAGCCATTGCCATGGACAGCTTGTCTGGGATTTGAAACTCAAAGAAGAGCACATCCCATACTTCTCTGTGACAGGCTCAGCTCACAGTGGACGGAGCCCTGGGCACCACGTAACCTCATCTCTGTTGCTTTCTTTCCTGGCTCTGGATCCCCAGTGGGCATCAGATTAGCTCTGATATTGATTATTAACTTTATTATTATACATGTTGTGTCCCCAGTAACAGATGTATAATTATTTTTAGTGTTTGTCTTTTAAATATTATAGAAAATAAAAAATGGAGTTACAAACCAAAATTGCAATAATGATGAAGTTTATGTTTGCCCATATATTTACCTTTATTGCGGATCTCATATCACTTTGCGCTACTGTCTAAAGTCCTTTCATTTCAACTTGAAGGACTCTCTTCAGAATTTCTTGTAGAGCAGGTCTAGTGGCAATGAACTCCTTCAGCTTTTGTTTATCTGAGAATGTCTTAATTTCTCCCTCATTTTTGAAGAACAGTTTAGCCAGATATATAATTCTTGGTTGACAATTTTTTTTCTTTCAGCATTTTAAACAAATTATACTCTTGCCTTCTGACCTCCATGACTTCTAATGATAAATCAGCTAAAAATCTTATTGACGATCCCTTGTATGTGACAAGTTACTTTCCTCTTGTTGTTTTCAAGACTCTGTCTTTGGCTGTCGACAGTTTGATTATGTGTCTCAGTATGGATCTCTCTGGGTTCTTCCTTCTTAGAGTTTATGGAGCTTCTTGAACTCATGTCTTTTTTCAAATTTGGGACGTTTTCAACCACTATTTCTCCATATAATCATTCTGCCTCTTTCTCTGTCTCTTCTTCTGAAACTCCCATAAGGCATAAGTTGTTCCACTTAATGGCATTCCACAAATCCCTTATGGTCCATGCATTTTTATTCATCCTTTTTCCCTGCTTCACAGACTCAATACTTTTATTTTTTTATTTATATATTTTTATAAATTTATTTATTTATTTGTTTTTATTTTTGGCTGTGTTGGGTCTTTGTTGCTGCACGTGGGCTTTCTCTAGTTGCGGCGAGCGGGGGCTACTCTTCGTTGCAGCGCGTGGGCTTCTCATTGCAGTGGTTTCTCCTGTTGTGGAGCACGGGCTCTAGGCACACGGGCTTCAGTAGTTGTGGCTCGCAGGCTCTAGAGCTCAGGCTCAATAGTTGTGGTGCACGGGCTTAGCTGCTCCACGGCATGTGGGATCTTCCCGGGCCAGGGATTGAACCTGTGTCCCCTTCACTGGCAGGCAGATTCTTAACCACTGCACCACCAGGGAAGCCCTCAGACTCAATACTTTTAATCATTCTATCTTCAAGTTCACTGATTGTTTTTTCTGTTTGTTCCAATTTGTTGCTGAACCCCTCTAGTGAATTTTTTATATAAATTATTGTACTTTTCAGCTCAAAAATTTTTGTTTGGTTCCTTTTTATAATTTCTATCTCTTTGTTAATATTCTCATTTTGTTCACATATGGATTTCCTAATTTCCTTTTGTTCTTTGTCCATGTTTTCCCTAGAGAGTTGGTTTAAAGTCTTTATCTAGTAATTCTGATGCCTGGGTTTCTTCAGGGACAGCTTCTGTCAATTAATTTTGTTCCTTTGAATGGGCCATGTGTTCCTGACTCTTTTTATGCCTTGTGATTTCTTTTGTTGTTGTTGAAAATTGTGCATTTGACTACTATAATGTGGTAACTCTGGAAATCAGATTCTACTTCTTCCCCTTCCTCAGGGTTTGCTGGTTTCCTCTCTCCTTTCTCTTCCTTCCTTCCTTCCTCCCTCTCTTCCTATGGTTATTGTTGAAGGCTATAGTAGTACATTTATGATACTTTTCCAAAATATTTTTGCAAAGATTATATGCCTTATCACATGTAATCTCTGAAGTTTCTATTTCTTTTGCTTGTGTTCAGCTAGGATCTTGACAGAGATTTCCTGAAATGCCAGGAGCTCAAACAAACAAACAAAAACACCAAAAGAAGACTCCAAAATGAGAGAACAGCCACCTTTCCTAGTCTTTGCAGACTGGCTCAGTTCTAGGGACACTCCTTCACCACTTACCTAGGCTTCCTTTGAGCCTAAGGATCAGCCCAATGTAAATGCTTAAGTTCTTCTCAGGATTTTTCTGAGCATGTATCTTCCCTGAATATGCACATGTGTTTCTAAATTCTCCTGAATACAAGGTTACTTTTAAATGTCCTAATTTCCAAAAGCATCTAACTTCAGCTTCTCCTCCTGACCTTAGATGGTCTACGGTATGTCTCCACCCAGATATCTTTCAGTTTGTAGTTGCCTTGTAGCTTTTACAAGCACTACCCACCTGCATTTCAAGTTGTGTGGAACAGGGACTAGGGGCTTGCATCATTCCTCCAGGTATGCCCTTTCCGGCTTGAGGGAGAAAACTGGAAACAGGTCTGCCACCTTCTCAAGACCAAAATCACCACTGTGCTGGGAGGGGTGAGGTGGGCTGGAGCTAGGGTGAGTAAAAATATCACATAATTTTCCCACCATTTTGAAAATGGATTTTTTTTGGAGGGCATTTTCTTGGTTGCTGTAAACATTTGACTATTTGACTATTTTCTAGAGCTCCTACAAAGTTGTTTAAGACAGCTTCCATTTCTTTTTGCTGTTGTGTGTGTGTGTGTGTGTGTGTGTGTGTGTGTGTTTCTGTGGGGAAATGAGAACTTGGAACTTCCTGGTCTACAATTTGCTGATGTCACTCTCTGCTACATGACTCTGGACACAGGTGCTGAGGACCTGAATCAGGCAGAACAGCTGTCCTACAAATGGAAAGGAAAAAGCTAAGCTCACTACTGAATTCAACAAATATTTATTAAGTACTTACTATCTGCAAGGCACAGTTGCAGGTGCTGGCATCTAGAGCAGCAGTTGAAAAGGAGATGAGATACTTTTATTCATTTATTATTTTACATAGCAAACACTTAACTGAGCTCCATCCATACACCAAGCACTGATGACACAGCAGTAAGTAATGTAAGCATCATCTCTGCTGCCACAGAGCTTGGGATTTAAGTAGACATGAGTTCGTGCTAAACCATTAAAGAGTAGAAATTGGATGTATTACTGCCAAACCACTAGAGAAGAGAAAAATGGAAGGAAACTTGTCTTTAAAAATTCAGGAAAGGGGTGCTAGAGGGAAAGCACTGTAGTGAGGAGATATAGGCCACTGCAGTGCCACATGATGCAGGGTATGATAGTGGAGTACAAGGTGTTTGGGGGCTTCTCAGGGGCAAGTATAACTTGGCAGAGTCTTAAAGATGCACATGAGGTAATCAAGTGAGAGGTAGCAAAGGTGCTCTAGGCAGATGAAAAAATATGTGCAAAGACAGAAAATAAAGACAGTGTGTGGCATATTTGAATATAACTAAAAGAAGTCCATTTGGGTCAGCTTTTTGAGATTTTAAGTAGTGAGAGCTGAACCAGGAAAGGAGAGTAGAACCGAGGTCATGCAGGATATTTTAAGCCACATAAAGCAGTTTAAAATTATCATAAGAGTGATGGGAGCCACTGAAGGGTTAATAAAGGAAGTGACATGAAAAGACGGGGATTTTAGAAAGCTGAACTTGGCTGTCTTGCAGATAATAAACCAGAGGCCAGTTAGGGGCTGTTGCAGGAATATACACAATAGATGGTGGTGATGTCGACTTGGGTCGTGACGGTGAGAATAGAAAAAAGTGACTGGGGTGATTAGGAAATTAAAGACATATCTTGGAGATTGACTGGACTGAGAATTGAAGAAAAGGAAGAAGACAAAAATCAGTCCCAGGTTTCTGGCTTGAGCAACTGATGGATTGGGTGTTATTTACTGCAATCGTCTTCGGAGTTGTTGATGTCCTGCCCGGATCACTTTACGGGCCAGCGAACCTAACTGCGAACTACCAGAAAATTGTCCTCAGCCAAACGGGAGCCGGGAGCCACCTCACCACAGAGTCACACCCCCCACCCCACTGCAGAAATCTGCAGCTAATGACCAACTGACATGAGGGTACAAAAGCCTGGCTCCTTTGCTTCAAGGTGGGATTGGTTCTGTGGTCCAGGCCATGCTCCAGGGCTACCCAAGAGATCAAGCTGTATCTGGGTCCCACGTGAGACCCCCTCCGTGCCTTGGTCCGTTCCCGGCTCACCCTACTTCCCTTACGCTCCCTTTCTCCTAAGAGCGCTCCCTCAGTAAATCCCAGTAACCCAAATCCCTGCCTCAGACGCTGCTTGAAGGATGCTTACCCTAAGACCGTTGGTACCAAGAATACTGTCCAGAGGAAATTCTGAAGATGCGATTCCGGAGTTGATCCCTTGCC
Source organism: Balaenoptera physalus (assembly GCF_965194825.1). Taxonomy (NCBI): domain Eukaryota; kingdom Metazoa; phylum Chordata; class Mammalia; order Artiodactyla; family Balaenopteridae; genus Balaenoptera; species Balaenoptera physalus. Next base: position 176,771,942 of record NC_138883.1, on the reverse strand, counting down.
ACCTAGCTGGCAGTGAGGACCCTCATCTCTGGTGGTCGAGTGCGAGTACGGAAAGACCTTGGCCTGATGTAGCAGTGTAATTGCTGAGACCTTCACCGGGGGGTGAGCTGAAAGGGAATACAGGTTGAAAGAGATGGACTTTACTGCAATATCTCTGGCACATGGGAGGTACAGGGCAAAGAGTAATTAAAGGACGGTGGGGTTGGTGGCCATTGCTGACCATCATTTGAGGCACTGAAAAGAGAAAATGACAGGCTTGGGGGAAATCAATGACTAATCCAAAGCAAACTGTGAGAGACAGAGGCTTCCTTGGCACTGTTAAACAAACAAACAAAAACCATCTCCTGGAGCCAGAAGGTAGACCAAGCTGAGAACCAAACTCAAGACTTTCAGAAAAGCAACTCTCTTCCATCCACGTCAGGGCCTGATACAGTCTGGGAGGGACTGAGGGGCTGAAATGGGGGAGTAGGTATTTCTGGGTGGATGCATTTGAGAACCCTGAAGCTCCCAGATTCCCCTGAACCTCCTGAGTTTGCAGAAGCGGCCCCTACACCTCGTTAAAGGAGAGCAGCCTTTCCTTGTACGTTCTGCACAAGCCTCCAATGAGGCAAAAGCCGCCACAGTGACGACTGCTCTCTGAGGATCTCCCCTCTCCCCTTCTTGCTGGCCACCAGACCCATGACTGGGGTCAGGTTCAGGATAACCCACGTGAAGCCTCCTTCGCTGGGCCTGAGAAGGGGGCAGAATTCTATGCCAGAGGAGCCGCAGGAGTGGGTGAACGTGAACGGGCAGGAGCTGCAAGTGTGTGCCGGGGGTGCATCTGAAGAATGCCGGGTCACGGAGGGAAGACTCCGAGTCAGGGCACGTTTATTAATACGGAACCATTCTCCTGGAACAAGGATTTCACATCATGGGCAAGGGCCTAGGGGCAGGATGAGAGAGGGAAGTCCTGATGGCTCTTACAAGCTTGGAAAAAGCAATGCCAGGATCAGCGTGCTCAACCATGGAAGGAGGGATCAAAAGGCTGCAGACATGGACGCACTAGGACTAGCCTAGCGTGAGACCAGACACACCAGCTGACTTTCCCTCAGAAGGGCCTGGAGGACAAACATCTGCCCAGGTGCTGAGGACAGCACTGGGAGAGCTGAACCACCATCATTAAGATGCTTCAGTCAGTGGCGACCCCTCTGTAGTCTGGGGCTGATGATAAGAGAGGCCGTTTAGTCTGGGCTTTTCGGTGGTAATGGGGATGATACTGGACCCTAGAATATCAAAGGCCAGGGGCAGCACTTAACCGTGAGAAACAGGATAGGCACAATTATTGTAACGGGCAGCAAAGGCAGAATGGCAACCAAGGACCCGGACCTGTGGTGAGCTGTGGGCATGACTATTAGAACATGGTGCTCCCAGAGGCAAGACGGATGGGCAAGCAGCAAAGTCACTGCCTGGTACATACGGGTGAGCAAAAGAGGCCGAGAATAATAAGCACCAGGATGTCAGGAGCCCCGGTGGAAAGCCACAGTCCTTTTCCCAGTTTCCAGATCTGAGCCAGTCTTCAGACCCACATCCATCAACTAAAGGAAAGGTTGGGTCACTCGTGACACCTCACTCTTTCCTCCAAAGGGACTTACGACCATTTACCCAGCTACCCATACAGTGGGGAAAGGAGACTGCCCAGATCTTCTGAGGACTGTTGGATACAGGGTTTGAAATGATGGGGACCCAAAGTACCATTATGGCCCCTGTTAGATGAGTGTCATATGATGATCTAGTAATAAAGGGCCCCTGATCCATGTACGCCTCACTGTGGTCCACAAACCCACCTGTGGTCATTTTCCTGCTTCCCAAATGTACAACGGGAATGGATATTAGAAGTTGACAGGGCTTCCCTGGTGGCGCAGTGGTTGAGAATCTGCCTGCCAATGCAGGGGACACGGGTTCGAGCCCTGGTCTGGGAAGATCCCACATGCTGCAGAGCAACTAAGCCTGTGAGCCACAACTACTGAACCTGTGCGTCTGGAGCCTGTGCTCCGCAACAAGAGAGGTCGCGACAGTGAGAGGCCCGCGCACCACGATGAAGAGTGGCCCCCGCTCACCGCAACTGGAGAGAAAAGCCCTCGCACAGAAACGAAGACCCAACACAGCCTAAATAAATAAATAAATAAATAAATAAGTTGACAGAAACCTCACTGGTTCCTTGATCTATAGAGTAAACCCTAGGATAGTAAGAAAACTCAAGTACTAATAGGAGATATATCTATTTATATCTATCTATCTATCTATCTATCTATCTATCTATCTATCTATCTATTATATATCTATATCTAAAAGATTTATTATAAGGAATTGGCTTACCAATTTTGGGGGCTGAGAAGTCCCAAGACCTGTAGTCAACAAGCTAGAGTCGGGGGACTTCCCTGGTGGTCCAATGGTTAAGACTTCGCCTTCCAATGCGGGGGGGCAGGTTTGATCCCTGGTCAGGGAGCTAAGATCCCACATGCCTCGTGGCCAAAAAACCAAAACATAAAACAGTAGCAATATTGTCACAAATTCAATAAAGACTTTAAAAAATGGTCCACATCAAAAAAAAAATCTTTAAACAACAAAAACAAGCTGGAGTCCCAAGAGATCTGACGGAACAGTTCTGGCCTGAGTCTGAAGTTCTGACACCAGAAGAGCCAATGGTGTAAGTTCCAACCCAACAGACTCAAGACGAGCCACTGTTTCAGTTCAAGTCCAAAAGCAGAAAAAGACCGATGTCCCCGCTCCGCGGTCAGCAGGAGGAGACCCCGGTCACTCACAGAGGGGTAGCCCTTTTGTTCTCTTCAGGTCTCCCTTGGATCAGATGAGGCCCACGCATATTAGGAAGGGCCACCTGCTTTGCTCAGTGTATTCAAATGCTGATCTCATCCAGAAACACCCTCACAGACACACCTGGAATCATGTTTGACCCAATATCTGGGCACCCTGTCAAGCTGACACATAAAATTAACCATCACAGTCACCCAGCTGGTAAGTGGTGGATTCAGGATCAGAACTCCATGTTCAGAGGGATATGAAGATCTCAAGCTACAGGGAAATATCTGAGCTAGAGAGAGAGGTTGGGGAGTTGTCGACATGGTGGTGGTCACTGAAGCCACATGAGGAAATGAGCCAACCAAGGAGAACATGGGGTTTGTAAAGGGAAGATGGCCTGGACCCCAAACCTGGGGATTTGCAGCATCCAGGTGATGGGCTGAGCCGAGGGCACTAGGGCAGGATGGCCGGAGAGGTAGAAGGAAATCCAGGAGAGAAGCTAAGGGGAGGCATGTTGGGAGGAAGAGGGGCTGTGATGGGGTTAAACAGGACTCGGGTACGGCGAGGGCCACAGAGTGTCCTGGGGACAGAGGGAACTTGGCGGGGGCCATTCCAGGGAGGCAGACACTAGCTTGCAGTGACTGAGGAACCCAAGAGCGTAAGGCAGGCTTGCGGGTCTGTACAGGGGGAAGCAGGAGAAGGCTAAGAGCTGGAGACAGGCACTGGCAAAGGTTTATCAGTTTGTCTTTAAGATGGAGAGGCCTCAGCATTTTGAGTTAGTGGGATGTGAGACCAACCAGGCTATCAGTCACGCCGGGGAGGGAACCTCCGAGAAATGGGATAAGCCCAGGCTTGGAGTCGAGTCCTGCTCTCCTATTCACTCCTCGGGCAGATGATTTTGCGTCTCCAGGCCTCATTTCTGTAACAGCCGACGTCAAAATCCTGTTGAGATGAAGTCACAAATGCATGTGAAGTCACTGGACCAATAATCATCGTGATTTCCAAATATGAAAGGCCAAAGAGATGGCTGAATGAAAGATACTCCCAAGCTTTTTGATCCCAAGAGTCTGGGAAATAGCGGCGTGGACGGCTGAATCAGGGAAAACCCGGCAGGAAGAGCTCTGGAGAAAAAAGAATGACAAGGTTGGTTTATGCAGGCTACCACTCGGGTCATGACAGGACGTCAAAAGTGGAAACACCTACAGATAGCAGAGTTGGGGACCAGATGTGGGAGAGAATTCAGGGCTGGAGAGAGAGTGTTGGCTCCCCCAGGTGAGAGGCGAGAGGCGAGTCAACAGGGGCTGTGTAATGCCTGACAGAGTCGCAGAGAACACCCACAGCTGCCCTGCATTTAGCCACGACTTTGTGTCAGGCCCTTTACCTACAATACCTTCAACCCTCGGGATTAACCTGCACTTTACGGCTGAGGAAACGGAGGCTCAGAGAGATCGCCCAGCTAACAGACGGCACAGGCAGAATCAGACGGTCACTCTGGCTCCCAAACCTGCATCCTTTCCACTATCTCACGCCGCCCCAGAGGCTGGAGTCGCAGCGGAGAACTATGTTTAGGAGACGAGGGACAACAGCCCACCGGACAGAAGGACGGGGAGCGGGTGTGCTGTTATTACCGAGGCCAAGGAAGGATCGTTTCAAGATGGTGGAGGCGGGAAACAGCGCCAGACACTGCAAAGGGAGGAGAGAGAGTGAGAAGAGGAAACCTCCTCGACGTGGTGAGCGGAGGGTTCCTAGGGACTGTGGACCGTAGGAGGGGGCTAGTCGGTAAAAACAAAGGTGCTGCATAGGAAGGCGCTGGACCCCATCCTTCCCAGGTCCCCACAACGGTGCTGGTGGGGAGGGGAAAGAAGCGAGCCGCCAAGGCAGGCAAGCGGGGGGTGGGGGGGAGAGGAGGGGGAGGAGGGGAGGGGAAGAAGGGGGAAGGGAGGGGGAGGGGAAGGGAGGGGAGGGGAGGGGAAGAAGGGGGAAGGGAGGGGGAGGGGAAGGGAGGGGGAGGGGAGGGGAGGGGGAGGGGGAGGAGGAGGAGAAGAAGAAGAGGACTGAGCAGGTGAAGAGGCCGAGGACGCACCTCCACGGGCTGTGGGTGCGATGAGGCACTTGGACGAGGAGCTCGTGGCCACGGTCCACACCTTCCCTTCCTCCGGTGTGTCTGCCCTCCTTCCTCCCTGGCTCCTCCTCCTCTGTGTCCCTTAGGGGGTCTGCTTTCTTCTGCCTGTCCCTACAGGCTACACCCACAGAGGGCCGTTCCACCGTGGGCACTGCAGGAGGCTAATCAGGGAAGTCAAAGCCAAGGCCCCTGTCCTCACGCAGCTCACAACTCCACTGGGGACGCGAGCTCTCGAATGTGACAACCAGAGGCCACACCCCAAAGGGAGTACGTGTCTGGCCCAAGATTCCTCCCACCGCCCCGAATGCTGTCAACTTCTGGACAGTCGGGACCTGAGCTCCCGACAAGCTGGGCCAGCATCTGTGTGCGTCTGCATGCGGTGGCGGCAGCAGAAGCTGTGAGGGACGCTGACCGCCCAGACTGCGTGTGCAGCTGGAGAAGAAAAGGGGCACAGGACAGAACGCTAGGTAGCATCAGCCTGTGGGGGGCAGGCAGGAGAAAGCGGACCCCCTGCTGGACACGAGGAGGAGGAGCCAGGGAGGAAGGAGGGCAGACACACCGGAGGAAGGGAACGTGTGGACCGTGGCCACGAGCTCCTCATCCAAGTGCCTCATCGCACCCACAGCCCGTGGAGATGCGTCCTCGGCCTCTTCACCTGCTCAGTCCTCTTCTTAACAACGGTCTCACCCCGCTTGCCTTGGCGGCTCACTTATTTCCCCTCCCCTCCAGCAACAGAGCCAGCCTGATTTCCTCTTTCCTGCCTCATTTTCTAAAAGCCACAGGCCAGGGAGTTCCCCGGCGGTCCAGTGGTTAAGACTCCACCTTCCAATGCAGGGGGCAGGGGTTCGATCCCTGGCTGGGGAACTAAGATCCCACGTACCGCATGGTGTGGCCAAAAAAATTTTTTTTTTAATTCAAAAATTAAAAAAGAAAGTTAAATCCACATGCCAGGTAGTGTCATCCATGTGGGCAAAGCAAGGCTCTGGACTCCTCCCTCCCTCCCCCCACCCCTCCACTTCCGCCTTCCTGCTGCCTCTCACCTGCCGTAGGTCAGGAGAGGACGAGCAGAATTCCTGTGCTGGACCGGCCTCAGGCTGGGTGCCCCGCCAGAAAAGGCTTCAGCTGCCACCGTGCCTGAAATGCCAACATTATCACCAATTCCTTCGGTGAAGAGTTCTTGGTGCCTGTCTTCAAACGTAAACATGCTTGGAAGAGTAACTAACAGCCTTTGTCTCTAACACTGTGGAGAAAATCATGAGAAGACCTCTTTGATGTGTCTTGGAGAATCAAACACCTCGGACGCCTGGGGCAGGGTTGGGGGTTGGCACCAAGAGATGGTTTAGGGAGCAGAGAGGGAAGGTGGAGGGGCTGATGAAATCTTAACCCATTTTGCAATTTTGTCCTGGATTAACCTCGTCCCTTGGTTTGGGTTCGGGCAAGGGGCAATCATTCCTTTGTAACGGAGGCTGTAGGTGCTCCGGCCATATCCCCTGGGCCTTCCTCAGCACTTACCCGCAGACGTTTTCCAAATAACAGTGGAGAAAGTCAAACGATCTGGAGAGTTGATGCCCTGCAGAAACGAATGGGGGTCAAGTCTGGGGTGTTCTGCGTGGTCGCCCAGAGGGTCCCCGGCGGCACTGGACCCCACGGCCCCCAGCAGTTACCTGTTCATTACTGACCCTTTGATTGCTGACCCTCAGAGCGCTTCCTGGATGGCCCCTGGAAGGAACTATTCACACACAAACTCTGTTTCAGGTCTTGCTTTGGGGGGGAATACAGACTGTATAAGGAATTTTCCCCTGTTATTCCTAAGACCTATTGGGGCGGAGCGGGGGGCGGGAATAAAGTCCATCGGCTCTCAAAAAAAAACCACCCACGACCCATAATTTAGAAATATGCATCAAAATTTTAAATGCCCATATGTTTTGACCCAGTAATCCTACTTCTAGAAGTTTACCTTAAGGAAATTAACAGACTGGGTGCAAAAATGTATGCAGAAGGACGTTTATCATCATGCAGAAGAGTAAAAATGGGGAAGTGATTTAAATTTCCAGCATAGCAAATTGGCTAATAAGTTATAGTAACCCTATGTTGCCATTAGAAATAACAGTGCAGATTTTTCTATATCTTTCTATGTCTTTGGTGAGTTAAGTGAAAACGCAGGCGACAAAACATCGTGGAATCTACTTTTGTCACTAGTACATCCCTAGGTGACCGTGTGGGCGTATCTGGAGGATGACACCAGAATGTTAACAGTGGTTGGTCATCTTTGGGTGGAAAGATGGGGATTGTGGCTCATGTTCATTTCCTTCTTTACACCTTTCTGAACTAAAAAAATGAATTATGCTTTTTTAATGATTGATACAACTTTTAAAACTGAAAAAAACAATCTGTCAAGAGAAGCCAATGGCCTCAGCCACGTAGAACTGAATTCCACAGCCAACCCCGCCTGTCCTCCCAACAGGAGCTACTGGTCTCATCGGCTAGGGGACCGGTGCAGACCCCCAGAGGGGAGGCGTCCTCCTCAGCCGGCCGACGCTGGGCGCGGCCGCTCTAAGCCAGTCAGCCGACCCGGAGCCCGCGGGGCGGGGGGGGGACCTGCAGCGCGCGTCACGTGTCCGGCGTGTGTGGCCCCAGTTGACTCCGAGGAACCGCGCGCAGCCCAGCATCCAGGCTCGGTCGCGCCCCGCCTCCCTGCAGACACCGCCCTGCCCCCGCCCGCCTGGAGCCCCAGCTGGCACTCAGCGGGTCCCTTTCCAATTTGCGGCACATTCAGGAGTTCGGTATTCCCACGGGAAGAGCTCGTTGCCATGGCGATGCGAGCCTCCCAACCCCGGGACCGCCCGGGAGGCCGAGTCCTCCCCCAGCACGGCCCGCCCCCGCCCGCTGGAGAGGGTCGCGGCGTGGGGGAGGGCGCGTCAATGACGGACCCAGGTGAGAGGGAAGGGGAGGACGGCCTGCTCGCGAGCCCCCTGGCCGCTCTGCCCTTTCCAGCCCCCTCGGGTCCAGGGGCAGATGCCACCTCTGGTTCTGGAGCGTCTGGGTGGGGATGTCGAACGCTCCGATTTCCTCTCAACGTCTTCCAAGAACGCCGGGGCATCTGTAAAAGTTTCTGGAACGCAGCACTCAGGAATGAAGCTTTAACCTCCGGCCCCCGCAGTCCGGACTGAAAAGTCGGGAGGGGCGAGGAGAGGGAGGAGGGGGAGGCGACCGGCCGGTCCCGCGCAGGCGGGGGGCAGGCAGGCGGGGCCTCCTGCGCGCGGTGCTGCGCGGCCCTGGAGGGGCCGGGGTCACGGGCGAGGCCCGGCCGGGGGACGGCACAGCCACGCCCGGCGGCGACGCGGGGAGGGAGGGGGCGGTCACGTGCGCCTGCTCACCGGGGCCCCGCCCCCGCCCAGGCCCCGCCCACCTCCCAACCTCCCCTGGGCTCCCGGATGCCTCCCTCCCCGGGCAGCCGGGGGCTCTGGACTCGCAGGCCTCAGCGCCGGGAGGAGCCGTGTCTCCTGTTACTCACCGCAGGTGGCTGCCCAGGGGAAAGCTGCAAGCGCATCACCGACTGGCCTGGAAAGCCTTTCATCTCTGCTCCAGCAGCAGCAGCTCTTTGATGAATTGTGTCTCGTGGCTTTGGGGCCTCCAGCCATACCGTGCTGTAAATCCCTGGGTGCCTGCTGGCTCCGATCTGGGGCTCCCCCTTCCCTCCTCCTGCTGCCTCAAGACTCAGGGACTTGAAGTCGCAATAAACCTTGATTTTTCCAAGAGTGTTTTTTCCCCCCTCCAGCCTCTCCGTGCACCCACCCACTCCTACACCTGACGTTTTCCTTCAACTGCACCCTGCCCCCCTTCAGGTCCACAGACACACAGGCCTCGTGCCTTCCCCTCCATCACCAGTCCAGTGAGAAGTCAGCTCACCCAAGAGGCAAGAGCACAGACGCCCCCGGCCAGCTGTCCACTCAGCCCAGGAGAGAGAGGCCACACCCAGCAGCAGGCCCCTGTGCAAAGAGCGCTTTTGCCAACCGCAGGCATCGTATTTCCCGAGTGAGCCACATGTAGAAAGGATTAGCTGTTTCACCCAATAAGCCCACATCTGTAGTTACATTCTAACAGGGATAAAACTACCCTGGTTATTAATCCTCCTGCTTTAGGATATAAGCTGATCACCAGCTGGGGTCAGGAAAAAAACCCTGCCCCACTCAAGCCAGCCTCCCCACCCCCATCCTCACCTGCCCCATCTCCTGTGGTGCAGTGTTGCACTTTTGTCTGCAAACCAAGTTCAAGGCCACCAACGGAGGCACCTCTGAGACAGGACAGCTCCAGTCTGTTCTGGAGAGGACATCCATTCAGTCACATGAGTACGTGTGAAGAATCTACTTCGGGCAAGACGTCAGTCCCCACTGTGGCAGAAACAAAGATGATTCCTGCACGGCCCTTGTCATTTCTATGCCAAGAAACGCTGAAGTGGGTGGCCACAAACTGTACGTGGTTTCTGGGACTTCTTGCCCTGAGGCGCCCGGGGTGTATCAGGTGGCCTCGGGGAAACCAGCTGGGGTTTGGGTGGTATTTCCAAGCCTGCTGCCAGCAAGGAAGGGAGCTGTTTCCTCTGGCCTCCGCTGATGGGGCCTCTCCCTCCCTTGAGCAGCCAGAGAGGCCGGGGCAGCTGTGTTTCCTTCTCTGATTCATTCTCTTCAGACCTCATAACTGCAGGCATTGGACACTTCCAGAAGTCTCCATTTCCCTGGGTGGGACCCACAGGAGTGATGCAGGTTGAGAGCCAGGACTTACTCTTTCCAGATCACCAGGCCTGGAAGCCACAGTGAAGTGACATCCCCGGGAGGCCATAATCCCCAGTCACTCAGACCTGGCCGAGGGTGGGCTGACCACGTGATCCAGCATCCAAATCGGGACCTGTCCGTAATGAGAAGAGGTGCCGTGGATAATTACATGGGACTTTCCTGAGCAAACCAGGATGCGTTCACCTAACCTGAGGGGTCATCTCCGCTGGGAAGGGCCATGACCAGGACACCACTGAGACTCGACAGTGTCAGCCCCTCCCTGATGATGTCCCTGTGTCCCCTTCTGTGGACAGGTCTCCACCTGCCCCAGCCCTCCCCCCTTCCTCTGCTCCTCTGCCCCCTGTACCTGAAGCAGCTGCATTTCCACTCTCCAGCGTTGGATCAGCCCAACCATCTGTTTTTATTGGTACTGGGTCCAGGATGCTGGGAGATTAAATAGAGATTGTGATCAATAATGTTCGTCAAGTGAATAAATCTGGGTTGACCCCATTGCACAGTTAGGCTTTCTACCCTTGACTGCTTCTCCACGTCGCTCTGTTGTCCTGCTGGCTTTCTCATTTCTCACGGTAGTGTTCCAAACCTTCTCTAGCCCGAATCCCCATCCACCCCCGATTCTTGCCAGATGCCCTAACTTCCCTGAGAACAAAAAACAAAAACAAAACAAACTTGAGATGCGAACCTGTCAGACTTTCTAAACTCCCCTCCACCTCTGAACTACACGGATCGACGGACGCCCCTCTTCAGGGAAGACTGCCCCTCCTTCCCCCCATCTGCGTGGTCCCCACAGGGGCACGTGCTCACGCCCGGCCACCTCTGCACAGCCTCGCACAACCTACTGACCCCGGTTGGACTCCTACAGACTCAGGATGGACCAGTGAGAAACCTTCCCTAGAATTCTGGGTTTGGGGCCGAGAGGGTCAGTCTAGTGCCTCTCCTGTGGCTGCCGCCTCAGCCTTGTTTCCCACCAAGACTGAAGAAGCCTGAAGAACCTGCAGGGGCCAAGAGAAGAATGAGGAGGATTCGGAGGGGGCCTGAGAGCCAAGTAGGGAGAGTCTGGAACATTCTGGAAGCTCCTGAGGCCCAGCCATGCTTCTGTTGTTGTTTTGTTTTTGTTTTTTAACTTAACTGATTTAAGTTGGTTTCTCTTAAACAGACTCACAGACTTAGAAAACAAACTTATGGTTACCAAAGGGGAAAGCTGGGGGGGGAAAGGATAAATTAGGAGGTTGGGATTAACATATACGCACAACTATATATAAAATAGATAATCAACAAGGACCTGCTGTATAGCACAGGGAACTCTACTCAATATTCTGTAATAACCTATAATGGAAAAGACTGAAAAAGAATAGGTGTATGTATGTATAACTGAATCACTTTGCTGTACACCTGAAACTAACAACATTTTACATCAACTCCAATATAAGATTTTTTTTAAATAAAAATAAAGAATAAATTGGTTTCTCTCACTTATAATCAAAGGCCTCTTATGTAACGCAAGCTGTTTCTCTCACTTATTATCAAAGGCCTCGTATATAACGCAAGCTGCTTTTCCCTCCTGTCTCTGACTTATTTCCTCCTCAATTCAGTCCCCACGCTGGCCATGCTTGTTTTATCAGTCACATCACTTCTCTTGAAACTTCAGTCGTGTTAGTTACAAATATGCTCATCTCCCTAACCCAAAACTAAATAAATAAGCAAAGGATCCAGAAGCTTCTGTCCCCTTCCCCTCTACTCTGGCCAATTCCATTTTCTCACCTCCTGCTTCGCACCCAATCTACTGCGTGCTCTGGCTCCCTCCCTCCTTCCCCCTTTCCGGATGAGCCCTGCAAACCTCGTCCACCTGCTAGCCTCGTGCTGCTTGTCTGCAGACCTGGCGTCAGCAGCCACCTTGTCTTGAAACTCACACTTCTCTTGAGGCTTTTCCTCCTGGTTCTTCTTGCTCTTAACACAGAGAAGCTTGACCTGCAGAAGTGGTACCAGGATCTAAAGCTCTAGACTTTTCCAACCTTCCTCTCATCCCGTAAACATGCAACTGCCCTGTGCCCGCTCTTCCGGTGCCCTGCAAAGTGAGGCTGACTCACCTCAGGAAACAGCTGGAGTTGAGGTGGTGATGGGCGAGTCATTTCGCTCTTGTGATAACACTCTCAAACGTGGATTACAGTGGAAGGGGATGGGGGGCAGGAATGGGGTGGAAGGGGGGCTAAAGATGTATTACTGAGATTCTAAACATTTTTATGACATTTAAGGTTTTATTTTCACTTTCATGTTAATCTGTGCTTGATGGTGTGTTTCAATTTACCATCCCACTGGCACCAAGTAATCACCAACCTTTAGTGCAGTATTTCATAGGTGAAATGTATGTTCAGTGTTTCAGAAAATTTCTGCTTCTAAAGTGACTCCCTTTCTCCCTCAGATTGGAAAGGACTGACTCAAGGGATAAGCATCTTTGAAATGTGAAAGCTGTCTCTGTTCCTAGCGGCACCAGATGGAAAAGAAGACCTCAGTCCTGCCCTCAAAGATTCATAGGTTCATTAGTAAAACAACACAAGCACACTTGAAAAGTTAATTATAAGCATAAAGCAAGAATGTGAGACATGTTACACGTGGTGTATCGTAGGGTGATGCAGACAGCACTTTCCACGGGAGATCAGAGGCGGGAGAGCTCTCCCTGTGTGGGAATAACCAACCGAGGCTTCCTGGGTTGGTGGCACTACTGGTCTGGGAGGTGAGTGGGAGCCTTAGATGAAAAGTAAGAATAATGGAGGAAAAGAAAGAGAGAGGGATGCTTGGTGCAAAGAAGTCCAAGAGCCTGCAAGGTCTTGAGCCTGGGCTCAAGATCAGGCTGGACTGAATGGAGGGTTCTTATGGGGACACAACACACAACGCTTGCTTACCTTCCATCAAACTGAGCACATACCCAGGCCATCAACACGGCCAGGACGCCCACCATTCTTGTTTAAGAATTTCTTATTTGATATTTTAAAAACAGCATCAAGAAGACATTATGGGGAAAATCAGAACAGAGTTGGACTTCTTCCTTATACTTGTGTTATGGTTTTTAATAGTGTTGTATATTCCCCTTCTTTGGAGGGTAGAGGTGGACACTACCAGTGGCTAGGTCCTCCAAAGGTCTAACGCAGCCTTTCAGGAGAAAATTAAGTTGAGGCCATGTTTTGGGCGACTTGAATTCCAAGTGCGGCAGCTAGACTCTGCATGTCTTGATGTGCAGAAGGTCCAAGGGCAATGACTGCCTCAAATTCTCTGGGGCTCTGAGTTACTCACCAAGACTAATTCGGGGTTTCAGATCCTTTGTTGCACGGTGCACATTTCCAGGGCTACACACGTGAGAGGTTTCTTCATGGCAGTGATTATACCTCTTCGTTTCATTGCCATTGTTGACTGGCATTGGCTGGAAGACAGAATGTTCCCTCGAATGCCAAGCCTTTCTTGCAGAATATTCCCTAAAACAACCAAGGAGGTTTATTGCTTTTATTAACTTGACAGTCTGGAGACAACGGTTTTTCAACTTTCTCATCCTTCTGGGTTAGTCAGACACTACCTTGCTGTTGTCACCTGTACCCACCCCGTGCTTGGGACAGTGAAGATCTGGTCATAGGATGCCGTGAGTCACAGATATTGTGAAACGATTGACTGAATGAATAAATGAACAATTAAGGAGGATTCATGCTAAGAGAAGGTATCCCAAACGTGGCACTGAGAGGGAGGTTGGGATAGATGATTGCTAGGTCTCTTCCAAGTGCAAGAACTTTCCTTAGACTGGGGAGGGGCTGAGGGAGGACATTCAATTCTCTAACAGATCTCAAGAGAGGTCCACCCTCAGTCCCTTCCCTAGAGCTCTCTTGGAAAGATCCCATCACCCTTGTCAGTAGTCTATTTCAGTTTCTCCGAGTCTCAGGGAAGAAAGTTCTTCCTAGTGGCCAACTAGAAGTGCCCGGCCTCATGTGTGGCCCAGGGTTGGGGCCTTAAAGGGAGCCCCAGACCAGAGACAGCTGGTCTCACAGGCAAAAGAAGGGGGATGCCATAAACTGGGGTGAGGAAAGGAGATGGGAAGTAGTGAAAGCAGCCTCCTGAAGGCTTCTGGAGGAGGACAGAGCGGGGTGCCACTCCCAGCCTGTCCCAGAAGTTCAACAACCCTCACCACGAGTGGAATCTCCGTCCCTCGCTGCCCCTGGATCACCGTGTGGGGTGGAGTGCAGTGGGTGGGTGTGCGCGCCTGCACGCATTTAAACACGGAGACTTCTTTTTCCTTGAGAAATGTCTGTGTATGTCCAGCATTTAACATACGGTATTTCATAAATGTGTGTTAAATGAATAGAGCTAACATTCATTACACTTCTACTGCTTCTCAGTGTTTTATAGGAATGATTTCATTTAATCCACCTAATCATCCTATGACTTTTTAAAATCTCTCTTTCATGGATGAAAAGAAAAAAAACCACTGAGGCTCAAATAAATGAAGTAACGTGTTCAGCTACTAAGGGACATATGTTTGGAGTGGAAGGAAAGAAGGGCCAGAGAGAAGAAAGGCACAAGAGAGGGAGGGAGGAAGATCTTAGAAGCAGGCTGTCAGAAGGCTCAGAGAATTTCTTTTGAAAACCACTTTGACTCAGCAAAAATGTGCCCAGCACACAGATCCCCTTTCAGGCCTCTTTACGCCGGGTGTTGAGTCCCGTGAGGAGCTGTGAAAACGAGCCCAGCCCCACGTGGGACTGAAAGGGAATAAACGACAGGGCAGGACTTTATTATTTATTTATTTATTTATTTTTGGCTGTGTTGGGTCTTCGTTTCTGGGCGAGGGCTTTCTCTAGTTGCGGCAAGCGGGGGCCACTCTTCCTCGCGGTGCGCGAGCCTCTCACTGTCGCAGCCTCTCTTGTTGCGGAGCACAGGCTCCAGACGCGCAGGTTCAGTAGTTGTGGCTCACGGTCAGTAGTTGTGGCTCACGGGCCTAGTTGCTCCGCAGCATGTGGGATCTTCCCAGACCAGGGCTCGAACCCGTGCCCCCTGCATTGGCAGGCAGATTCTCAACCACTGCGCCACCAGGGAAGCCCCCAGGGCAGGATTTTAAATGAACGTCAATATGCCGTGAGCAGCCTTAGCGCTTTGGGCTGCAGACAGCGGGAAGGACAGACGCTGGGGCACTCGTTGTCCAGGTTGCTGACTGTCGAGAAACGATCCTATGAACCTCATACCAACCGGTTTTATTTGGAATAATAGCCATCGAAACCTTTGAGGGACTGAAGAGGAACACGAACGGGAAAATAAAGGTTAGATGACCTCCCAGCAGGGCACACTAAATGTCCTGCCTCGGGTGCAGGGAAGCAGGACACAGTTTGGGCTGTGAGCTCCCCAGCAGCTTACGCAAGGAGTGAAAGCATCAGTTACAGGAGCTGTGGTGTTCGGTTTAAAGGAAGCATGGCGCGTTCTCTTTGCTGAAACCTCAGATAGTTTGCCTTGCAAACATCCTCACCAGCGTCCCGCGACGTCGCAGTCTGTCGAGTTCACGTTTATGTCGCTGGACTCCATGCCGGTCGGTTCAGAGCCGCAGCCGCGGGCAGCAGCATCCTCCGCAGGCAGCAACCCAAAGGCATCACGAGACGCCGCTGGTCAGGAAGGGCCTTTGTTGCCGCGACCGTTCCTACCGCTTCCTCGGGGCCGAAGCCCAGAGCGAGAGGAGCCGCCGTGGGCTTCAAAAGGAACGAAACTGAGTTATTTGTAGTGAGGTGGATGGACCTAGAGACTGTCCTACAGAGTGAAGTAAATCAGAAAGAGAAAAGCAAATACTGTATGGTTCTGAAGAACCTAGGGTCAGGACAGGAATAAAGACACAGACCTACTAGAGAATGGACTTGAGGACACGGGGAGGGGGAAGGGTAAGCTGTGACAAAGTGAGAGAGCGGCATGGACATATATACACTACCAAATGTAAAATAGATAGCTAGTGGGAAGCAGCCGCATAGCACAGGGAGATCAGCTCGGTGCTTTGTGACCACCTAGAGGGGTGGGATAGGGAGGGTGGGAGGGAGACGCAAGAGGGAGGGATATGGGGATATATGTATACATATAGCTGATTCACTTTGTTATAAAGCAGAAACTAACACACCATTGTAAAGCAATCATACTCCAATAAAGATGTTAAAAACAAAAAAACAAACAAAAAAACGCCACCCAGGGAGTCCGCACCAGAGGTTCCATTCCCAATGGCCTGAGGCAGCCGGCCCCCGCCCAGGAACAGGAAGGATCCAGTCACCTGGACACAGCCCTGAACTGACCCAGGCAGAAAATGGCAAAGTGCTTCAGAGGTATTAGAAGGTGCAGATCAAAGGAAAGCAGCCTCCTCGAAGGGCTGTCTCCCACAGCTCCTTCCTGGACGGCACTGGGAACAGAAGTGCAAGGCCTCAGCAACCGGTCCATGGTCGCATCACGGCCCATTGTTCACAGCTGCTGGCGGGGGTCCTACAGACGTTAAAGATCAGATTTTGACTTTGGTTCAATTCAGAGGGGCTGGACCTTTTGTACGTGCCCAGGATTTCTGAGTGAACGACACGGAGCAGCTCAGTTCATCCGCACTGACAGCCCCGAGGTGGGCGATTTTATTATTCACATTTTCACATTAGGAAATTGAGGCTCCAAGAGGGAGAGGCCCGAGAAACGTGCCTTTGCTGGGGATGGTATTCGCTGGGATTCCTGCTGCTGCGGGGCTAAGTGCAGAGGTCCTTCAGTCTCTCCATTTCCCAGGTTGGTGAAGACAGGCTTGTCTGTGACTGCTTTTTATATCACTCTTCCAATTCAAAAGAAAAAAGACTTGGCAAGCTATAAACAGAGCTCCCCACCACCCCCAAAAACTCGATCACTCGATCATGAAAATGTCCTTGATCACCATGCCAGAGGAAGTGACCGTCCCACCTCCCCTCCACCCTCCTTCCTTCCAGCCCAGGTATTTGTGAAGAATTTACCATGTCCTTACAAGTCCTAGCTATTATAAACACCGCTGCAATGAACACAGGGCTACATGCATCCTTTCGGACCATGTTTTTCTCTGGGTATATGCCCAGGAGTGAGATTGCAGGATCGTATGGTAGTTCCATTTTTAGTTTTTTAAGGACCCTCCATACTGTTCTCCATAGTGGCTGTATCATTTTACATTCTCACCAACAGTGCAGGAGGGTTCCCTTTTCTCCACACCCTCTCCAGCATTTGTTGTTTGCTGATTTTTTTGAATATGGCCATTCTGACTGGTGTGAGGTGATACCTCATTGTAGTTTTGATTTGCATTTCTCTAACAATTAGCGATGTTGAGCATCTTTTCATGTGCCTCTTGGTCATCTGTATGTCTTCTTTGGAGAAATGTCTGTTTAGGTCTTCTGCCCATTTTTGGATTGGGTTGTTTGTTTTTATGATATTAAGCTGCATGAGCTGTTTGTAAAGTTTGGAGACTAATCCCTTGTCGGTTGCATCGTTTGCAAATATTTTCTCCCATTCTCTGGGTTGTCTTTTTGTTTTGTTTATGGTTTGTACACACTGCTATATTTAAAACGGATAACCAACAAGGACCTAATGTAGAGCACAGGGAACTCTGCTCAATACTATGTAACAACCTAAATGGGAAAAGAATTTGAAAAAGAATAGATACATATATAGGTATAACTGAATCACTTTGCTGTACACCTGAAACTAACACAACATTGTTAATCAACTATACTCCAGTATAAAATAAAAAGTTAAAAAAAAAAAAAGGAATTTACCATGTCATGTTCCCAGGGGTTCAAAGATGAGCATAAGGTAGTCCCCGCGCTCAAGGGCTCACGCTCAATCGAGGAGACAGACAAACAGCTGGAGGCTCCCACGCCGGCAGGAAGGGCAGGAAGGGCTAGCTCACGGACCACAGAGAGGGGGCCCCCAGGTGGGGGAGTACAGAGAGAAAGTGTCCCCTGCCCGAGATGGCACAATAATCTCTAACGTCCCGCCCAGGAGGCGGCTGAGCTGACCCAGCAGGGGTGCTGGGCTTGCACTGACTCACCCCCACTCTCAGCCCAGGGATGAAAGCCGGTGGCCCTCGTCTGCAGTGCCGGACTCGTACAAGAAACGTGAAGCTTGTGGTTCATCTCTGCCAGAGACCCGTTTAAAATGTGGTCCAAGCTTGGAGCAGCGAAAAAACAGAACTCACTTAAATGCCCAACACAACATGTGGACTATTATCCACTGTACATCCGTTTCCTGGAATAGTAATCTCTCATTTTAAGTGATACCTGTTAAGACTCTACATCTGAAATTCTTCCGACAGGGACTTCCCTGGCAGTCCAGTGATTAAGACTCCACGCTTCCACTGCAAGGGACATGGGTTTGATCCCTGGTCCGGGAAGATCCCACGAGCGACTAAGCCCATGTGCCACAACTACTGAGCCCACGTGCCGCAACTACGGAAGCCCACGTGCCTAGAGCCCGTGCTCTGCAACAAGAGAAAGCCACCGCAATGAGAAGTCCACGCACCACAACGAAGAGTAGCCCCCACTCGCTGCAACTAGAGAAAGTCCGCACGCAGCAACGAAGACCCAACGCAGCCAAAAATATATATATATATATATAAAGCTTCTACAGTCATCCCCCCCCCTTATCAAAAGAGGATACGTCCCAAGACCCCAGTGGATGCCTGCGAGAGTACCCAGCCCTGTATATACTATGTTTTTCCCTTACGTACCTATGATAACGTTCAATTTATAAGTTAGGCAGAGTAAGAGATTAACAATAATAACTAATAATAATATAGAACAGTTATAACAAAACGCTGTAATAAAGGTTATGTAAATCTGGTCTCTCTCTCTCAAAGCATCTTATTGTACAAATGTAATGCCTTTGCCACCTTAAGAAAGCACTTACCACACACTGTGGCTGTAACTTTTGCAGTCTGAGGTGCGACAGCAAAACTAGCAGGAATTTTTTTTCCTTCTTCACAATTTCACGGGTAGAAGACTCGTTCTTACCATACATCTTAGCAACCTCAGCATACGATTTTTTTGCTTTCCTTATTAAGTGGAGAACTTTCGCCTTTTCCCTTGAGGAAGCACCTTACAGCTGCTCATTGGCACACCTGAATTGCCGGCGTCACTCTTCTTGTGCTTTGGGGCCAATATTAAGTACAATTAGGGTCACTTAAACACAAGCACTGCGGTACCACAACGGTGTATCTGACAACCGAGTGGCTACGAGGTGACCAACAGGCGGGATGTGGTGGACAAAGGCGTGATGCATGTCCTGGGAAGATTTCATCCCGCTACTGAGAATGGCATGCAATTTAAAACTTATTGTTTATTTCTGGAATTTTCCGTTTAATATTTTCAGACTGTGATTGACTGCAGGTAATTGAAACCACGGATCAGGGGAAGAATGACTGAACTGTGTTTTAGTATTTGCATATTAAATTAGTATTTGCATATTAAAAAGGGTAAGTAGAATTTGAAAAGATACATGCACCACAATGTTCATAGCAGCACTATTCACAATAGCCAAGACATGGAAACGACCTAAATGTCCATCGACAGAGGAATGGATAAAAAAGATGTGGTTCATATATACAATGGAATACTACTCAGCCATAAAAAAGAACGAAATCATGCCATTTGCAGCAACATGGATGGACCTAGAGATTATCATACTAAGCGAACTCAGTCAGAAAGAGAAAGAAAGAAAAACCCCATATGATATCACTTATATGTGAAATCTAAAATACGACACAAATGAACTTATCTACAAAACAGAAACAGACTCACAGACATAGAGAACAGACTTGTGGTTGCCAAAGAGGAGGGGGGTAGGCGAGGGATGGATTGGGAGTTTGGGATTAGCAGATGCAAACTATAGAATGGATAAACAACAAGGTCCTACTGTATAGCACCTGTGCGATTCAATATCCTGTGATAAACCATAATGGAAAAGAATACAAAAAGAATATTTATATATGTGTAACTGAGTCACTTTGCCATACAGAAGAAATTAGCACAATATTGTAAAACAACTATACGTCAATAAAATTTTTTAAAAGGGTAAGTAGAAAAATAAAAAAACGAAAAGAAGAAAAAAAGGGTAAGTAGAAATACTCTTTTTTGGACACTTAAAACTTTTTTCATTTTTAGTGACCTGTATTGCTTTCTTTAGAAATACTCGTGATATTGGTCAGCAGCTCTTAGGTGAGATCCTGGCAGCACTGGGGGTGCTTCCTCCTTCTGTTTCCTAAGTGCTCTGTAGTGTGGTTACGTTCAGTCAGGGACATGACTGCACACACATGTGCATGTGAGCACGTGTGTCGAGCAGCGTCCTCACGTTCTGCGTCCCCTCCTCACCCGCCGTCGAGGAGAGGAAGTGGGAGGGGAAGGGAGGGGAGCATCTGGACTTAGCGAAAGCTGGTCGCTCCTTTGGGAGGGTCGTCCGGGGAGCCACGGTCAGGGGCACCTGTGTCCCCAGGTAGCCTCCTTGTGCCCCTTGGGGATCCTGCCAGGGCTGACGTCCCCTAGACTGGAATTTTCTCCCTGTAGAGACAGCTTTGAGGCCGACACAGTACTTAACCCCCCAGTAGGAAGCACTCCAAGTCCACAGACACTGCTGGGACCATGGGAGGCAAGTCCCGATCTCCTGTGGCCCTCGAGGGTCCACTAGAGGCTCCTGCGGGCCCTGACTGGGCAGGGAGAAGCGGGGTCTTCTGAGGGCGGCGCTCTGCGTGCTGGCTGACCCGGCTGGCTGAGTGTCTGGGCTCTGGAATTTTCCTACTCACTTGGACACACTGCCTGGGAGGCCCCGGAGGCTGAGCCAGCTCCCAGAGGCTCCCTGGGTGCAGGCGGTCCCAGGGGCATGGGGTGGGTGGGGAGAGCTCTCACCCCGCCTCCTCTGCGTGGGCTGGCAGTTCTGGAAGGGACCAAGGGGATTCCAGCCTCTAGGTCCTGCCTCGAGGTCCAGCCCCATCACGGAGCCGAGGGTTTGGCTCAGCGGTACTGGGCCTGAGGCCCTGGGGCCCTGGCTACCTCCTCTCCCCTCCCCCCTCCCCTCCCCCTCCTCTCCCCCTCCCCCTCCCCCCTCCCGCGGGGACTCTCGGTGGCCCCCACACGGGGTCCCTGCCCTTGCTTCCACTGCCATGTCTGCCTCCCGCTCGGGCCCTTGTGTCTGGCGGATTATCAGCCCCTGACACCCTGTCTACTTCCCGCACTTGCTTTTTTTGTACCAACACCGTGGGCTGGGGTCCCTGCTCCAGACCCGAGTTCATCCCTCCTCAGGGCAAGGCCTCCCTGGGGTGAGAAAGCATAAAATGGGGAAGAGGGAGGACATGGGGCGAGGGACAGAGAGAGGGCAGAGGAAGAGAGGAAAACGATGTCGCATCTGTGGGGAGAAACACCCTTCCCGGCTCCGGACGTCGCTCCACGCACCGCTGCCCCCGGGAGTTGGACCGAAGTGAGGTCGCGGGGAGAGGGGCAGCGGGGAAAACGGCCTCCACGGCGCGTGCCCTGGGTCCGAGGCCCACGGTGGCCCACGCGGGCGCGAGCACTTGCCGCGGGAGGGCGAGGAGGGACCGGCCGCCACGCCCGTGCCCGCGGCTGCGGAGGCCGGATCCTGGAGCCCCGCGGTGCATCTCACCGAGCACCAGAGCTGCGCTCCCGTTCCAGATGCGTGGCTCCGCAGCTGCTTGAAACCCCCTGGTGCTTGGGGACAAACGACGCCCGCCGGGCTGGGCTAAGGGCCCGCTGGAGCCAGGCGCGAGCTGTGCGTGGTCCGCGGGCCCGGCCGGCCGTCACCGCAGCCCGACTCCCGAGGGGCCGCCGGCTCTCCCACGAGAGTGTTTACATTGGAACGTGGCTGTGAAAATTCCAGAAAAAAGAGGGGTGGCAGGACTCACGCCATTGGGCAGCTGGGCCGCCGGGCCCGGGGAAGAGGCGCCCGGCCGCGAGCTGAGCCAGGAGGAGATGCCCCCCGAGGAGGGGCACCCGAGGAGATGCCGGGGACAGGGGACAGTCCCCGAGGCCGGAGCAGTCCGCCCTCCGTGGGGAGAGAGGACGACAGTCACCGAAACGGCTCCATGGGCCTGTCCCAGTGGGTGTCCGCGGGGCCGCACCCTCCCACCCCCGGAAGTCACGTGAATTCAGCCAAAGGCACCTGCTGACAGCGACCTGTTTTCTCATTTGTGCCTCACAGCTGAGATGCCTTTGCCCAGCCTGGGCCAGGCCGGCGGGGGAGTCGGGGGGAGGCCCCGAAGAGAGGAGCATTTCGGGGGGCCCCAAAGCCACAGAGGCCCCCGGAACCCTCAGCTGCCGCAGCTGACGAGCTTGGCTAAAGAAGGCCCGAGCACCTGTTTAATCTCGAGAGGAAGACTGCAAGTGGGGCTGTTGGCTCTAACACGCCCCATTAAATATTCCTGGAATCCAAATGCAGAAGGAAAAAAATAAACCACTTTGAAGTTCCAGGCGACGGGTGAGTTGGGATGGGGGAGGGTCCAGGTACGGCTGGCGGGCTGGGCTGCGTGGGACGCGGCCGGGCGAGGCTCCACGGCTGGGTGGGAGTGCCACGCCGCCCCTGCCCCGCCCGCTGACTGGGTGTATCTGGGCATCAGTTGGTCCGTGGATCTGCAGGAAGTGGGGGGAGAAAGGTGGTGTCTCGGGGTGCAGCTGCGCCTACCTGGGCGGGGAAAAAGAGCCCGGAGCCAGGGTCGGTCTGGGTGGGTTGACCTCCTGAGAGCTCAGGCCTCAGGAGGGTCCCTGGAAAAGCAAACGGGCACCTGGGCACGGTGCGCCCTGCTCTGAACGCTCCTCACAACAAACCTGCGATGTGGGCATCATCATCGCCCCCCTATTACAGGTGAGAAAACCGAGGCACAGAGAGAGAGGTGGCTTTCCCAAGACACCCGGCAAGGAAGTGGTGAGGCCAGGATCTGAACCCCCAGTCTGGCTCCACAGACCCGGCTCTGAACCAGGACTCTCCACTGTCTCTCCAACTGCATTTGAAAACCAACTATTCTGCCCAGGAGGCATCTGGCACATCACGCCCCACCCACCCTGGCTCTCCCCGCCTGCAAGTCTCCCCACAGTGTGTGACTGGCTGTCTCTTGGGGTCGGAGCCCTTCTGCCCACCTGGACACCCGTGCCCAGCCCGGGGCCTGCTTCCTGTGTTTCTCCCCACCTCCGGAGGCAACAGAGTTTCACAAAGCTTGATGGCCGTTAAAAACGAACGCAGGGAAGGGATCCAGGGCCTGCCACTGGCCCCGGCCAGGATTTACTGTGATTCATGAATGCCCGAGGCCTTCATTTCTTTGAGGGACTGTGAAGGCAGTGTCAGGGTCCTGTCGCCCTCGAGAGGGAGGAAGAAGGGCTGGGGGCTGAGGTGGCGGTGACGGCCCCTCTTACCTCCCTGGGAACCTGCCGCCATCCCCACACGTCCCTGAAGCTGTCTTTCTCTCCCTGAGGCCCGAGCTGATCTCCTCTCACTGGAACCCCGGGACAAAGCCTGCTTGACCCAAACTCACTCTCAGCATCTGCTGAAAACATCCAGATTACCGAACTCTCTGCAATACGGCCTCCCTTTCTCCAAGTGACTCATCCAGCCTCCTCATTGTTACCAAGAATATCTTTCCAGAACACAAGTCAGATTAAGTCTCTCTCCTGATTAAAACGATTTAGAATCTGATGGGGGCAGCTGCCCACGGGATACAACCCTGGTGGCTTAGGATGTCACATGAGGCTCTCTGCAGTCTGGCCCAGCCTACTGGCCTCTGCCTACTTGAGCCAGCTGGGGCAGAGGCCATTATTGCGTCCAGGCATTGGGTAAGCTGCTTTCCCAGCCCAGTGACCCCTCAGACTGGTATACAGCTCCTATTCATTCCTCAAAGCCCCACTCAATTATCTCCTTCCAGGGCTATCCTCAACCACCTCTCTCCAGGGGCAAAAACCAAAAAACAACAACAAGAACGAGAACAACAAAGCAACATAACCTTTGGCACGTACCTCTATCACATCCCCTCGTACCCATGTCCTCCCCACTATATGTGTCATGTCTCCCCGCTGTAATGAGCTGCTTAAGAGGAGGTGGCTTCATCTTTGCATTTCCAGCACCCAGTCCCAACAATGCTGTTCCAGTGCAAGTATTTGGGAGAGGGAAGCATACTGAGCCAATAATATCCATTAACCCAACAGTGTGCGTGCGCCTCCTTAGTTAACTCTAGCGGAGAAAAAGCCTTTTGAGAGACTGACCGCCGCACGTGACACCGAGTTCTGACGTGACAGGAAGGAAACCTACACTGTGGGAGAGGCTCACCCAAGGAGGCCAGAGAGGCAGGCATGGGGTTTGGGGCCCCTGACGGGCCTTCAGGGACTGGGCAAGCTCAAGGGCTTTGCAGATGGGTGAAAACCAAGCTTTCTCAGCCCTGTGGCTTTCCCCAGGCCAACCCTGCCCAGAGGTACTCATTCTGCCTCTTGACTCACCTACCCTAGACTCTCCCCCTGAGGCTCAGTTCTGGTCCCTGGCGGCCCCCTCCTGCTGAGCAGAAAGCAGCCTCTGGGCACCCGCTCGGTCCATCACAGGTAAGTGTAGACCATCCCCACCTCCATCCTCCTCTGGGGACAGCGTCTTCCCCTCCCCGCCGCCTTCACCCCAGATCCCACTGGTCTGCCCAGCTGGACGCACTGTGGGACCCCAGGAAATACAGGTGCTGGTGCCAAATCAATCTGAGTCTAAATTCTGACACAGCCAAGTCTCAGTGTCCTCATCTGCAAAGAGGTGGGAACCAGCTCTCCCTCAGGGTAAGTCTGGGAAACAGAGATAACGCATGCACAGTCTCCATGAGCAAACAGTAGGCACTTAATACACGGTAGCTCTGGGGTGCAATGGCCCCCTTTTTCCTTCATGTTGATAAACACAGTTGACTATGATGGGCTCGTGGACCCTTGCCCAGTAGCAGCTCATAAGTAGTAGCTCATGACAGGTACATCGGGTCACCTGTAAGCCGCAGTACCTACGGTGTGACACGCAGGATGGGGAGCAGGGCAGGGTCCAACACCACTTTTGTAAGAAACAATAAAGGTCCATTATGGAGAACAGTATGGAGGTTCCTTTAAAAACTAAAAGTAGAGCTACTATATGATCCTGCAGTCCCACTCCTGGGCATATATCCAGAGAAAACCATAATTCGAAGAGATACATGCACCCCTATGTTCATAGCAGCACTATGCACAATAGCCAAGACATGGAAGCAACCTAAGTGTCCATCAACAGATGAATGGATAAAGAAGATGTGGTACATACATACAATGGAATATTATTCAGCCATAAAAAAGAATGCAGTAATGCCATTTGCAGCAACATGGATGGACTTAGAGATTATCATACTAAGTGAAGTAACTCAGACAGGGAAAGACAAATATCATATGATATCACTTATATGTGGAATCTAAAAAAATGATACAAATAAACTTATTTACGAAACAGAAACAGACTCACAGACTTCAAAAACAAACTTATGGTTACCAAAGGGGAAAATTGGAGGGATAAATTAGGAGTTTGGGATTAACATATACACACTACTATGTATAAAATAGAAAACCAACAAGGATCTACTGTATAGCACAGGGAACTCTACTCAATACTCTGTAATAACCTATATGGGAAAAGAATCTGAAAAAGAATGGATATATGTATATGCATAACTGAATCACTTTGCTCTGCACCTGAAACTAACACAACATTGTAAATCAACTATACTCTAATATAAAATAAAAATTCAATTAAAAAAAGAAAAAATAAAGTTATACATATAAATGAATATACCTAGAAAACCTCTAGAAGGATCAGTTTCAAAATAGTAACAGTCATAGGGCTATGAGAGTTTTTTCTTTTTGTTACATATTTATCTACTTTTCTTCCCCCCCAATGAGCAAGCATTGAGCAACAATGCGGAAAAAAATTAAACCACATGTGGTGGAAATCTGCAGGCAATATGGGCCTTAAATTCAAAGCACCATCTGGGATTTGCGTGTCAAAGAATCATGGTTTACAACTGCAGATGCCGGAGCCTCCATGTGGAAGGAATCAGGGTAGCCGAGCAGGTCCCCACCCTAGGAAAGTGCCCCGTGGGGAAAGGCAAGTGCCACTCCCAAAATAGAGGCTTCCCCACATCTACCACTTAATAGGGGCGTTCTGTAACTCTCACAGCACGATCACCTAAAACAAATGCTCCATTAGATAGGCAGTATTTGGGATTTTTATTTTCGAAATGAAGTTCCATTTTTAATCCATTTAGTGAGCTCTGTGTTTTAAAGAACCTTCTAGGAAACCCTTCCCAAAACCAAGTCATTTCTGCAGTTCAAACTCTCACTTCCCTGAATCTTTCCATGTTATCAATTTGCACATGAGCTGGTTTTCTTGCAACAAGAAATGCTTCCACATTCTAAGACTAACAACTGGTGCTATTAGGACAAATGCCACCCCATTTCTTTCACGATAAAACTCTAAAACCGTGCCTCTTTCTTTGGCATCAACGCACTGGAATGCACCACAGCAAAGGGAGGTGATGACATTTCTGTGTCTATGAAAAGCATATGAAGCAATTTTATGGGGTAGTTTCTCATGAGACCTGCTTAGAGTCAGGGCAGCAGACTGAATTAACTCTCGACAGCCTCTTCAGTTCTGCAAGTCTATCAAATTTATTGTACGGATGCTTTACTTTTTTTTTTTTTAAGTTCCTTATCCCTCCATGAAGAAGAGATCGGAGAAACATTAGGCCTGAGGTGCCTAATGTTTAACACAAAAATCAGCCATGTTGAGGTGCCAATGATTCAAAATAAGAGTTATGAATAGTAATAAATCTGATCTCTTCAAGAGGCAAAGTGATCCTCAAACTAAGACACAGTCTAAAATCTATTTACAAATAAAAATCTGACCGTGTAAAGTACAGTTGACTCTTGAACAACACGGGTTTGAACTGTGTGGGCCCACTTATACTTGGATTGTTTTTGTTAAGTAATATTACAGTACGGTACGATCTGCGGTTGGCTGAATCCCCAGATGTGGAACCTCGGATACGGGAGGCCTGACTGTAAAGTTATACATGGATTCTCCACTGCATGGGGTTGGGGTTGGTGCTCCTAACCCCTGGGTTGTTCAAGCATCAACTTAGATAGTTTTAGGGTTGGTTAATTCAACTGTGTGATTACATCATCGATAACTCAGATTCTTTTAGTCTTTCTATTCTGCTGCCTCTGATATTCTGTTCTCCTCATGGTCACAGGATGGCTGCAACAATTTAGAATCATCAAATCCTCAAGCAGAGACATTCAAAAGCCTATTACTAAATCAATTTCTGATGTGAAGAATGGATTTATCATGATTGGTTTAAATAAATCATGAGTCCCTCCCTGGGGTTGGGGAAGAAGGCAAAACAACGGTCTTGACACTTGAACAAAATCAGGGTTTGGTAAGAAGGAAAAGGGAAAGATTGGATGGTGAGTAGTCTACTACCAAGAGCTGCTACAAAGACAGATATGAGATTTATAACTGACAACACTAAATGCTAGAAGACAACAGAGAAATTCAGTTACGATTCTAGGAGAGATATATTTCAGACCTGAGAATCTATACCTAGCCAAACTATCAATCAAAGAGGAGATAAGATAGTTTCAGGTGGGAAGAAATCAGAAAGTTTATCTTCCATAAACCTCAAAAATAAAAAAAAACAAAAAAGTATTTGAAGAGGGCTTCCCTGGTGGCGCAGTGGTTGAGAATCTGCCTGCTAATGCAAGGGACACGGGTTCGAACCCTGGTCTGGGAAGATCCCACATGCCGCGGAGCAACTAGGCCCGTGAGCCACAACTACTGAGCCTGCGCGTCTGGAGCCTGTGCCCCTCAACAAGAGAGGCCACGACAGTGAAAGGCCCGCGCACCGCAATGAAGAGTGGCCCCCGCTTGCCGCAACTAGAGAAAGCCCTAGCACAGAAACGAAGACCCAACATAGCAATCAATCAATCAATCAATAAATCTAAAAAAAAAAAAAATTAAAAACAAAAAAAAACACTAAAGCAGATTACTACAATAATTGGAGAAATGTGAATATGGATTGTAAATTAGGTAATAGTATAATGATAAACATTAAAATGCCCTGAATGTGATCAATGTATAAAAAAAAAAAAAAAAGTATTTGAAGATACATGCCATCACAGCAAATAGGAATCCAAGAAAGAGGAATATCTGTGATCCACGAAAAAGTGAAATTAACTCAGGAGTGCAACCGAAATAAACCTTAGCTTGAAACTCTGCAACAGGCCTGAAAAACAGTGTGCCAAAATTAAAATGAGAAGTACTGAAGTTCTCCACCATGTAAGTTTTAAAAATGCAAGTGAGTTCCATTACATAATTCTATGATTAGGAACCTAGAAATTTTTAATCAGATGAAAGCATATATGTTTCTTTTTTCAACACAACAACAAATAAAACAGCTAGAAATTCCAGGGAAAATAGTCATACAACATCATAGTACAAACACGAATCAGAATAAAAAGTGACATTAAGCAGTTGACTGTAATTATAAAAAGAATCCATTCAGCCATGAAGTTTGCAAAGATTTCATTCCAGAGCTCCAGGGTGGTGGAATAGGAACACATTTTCCTTTGTGATAGATCTAATCATACTGTTTTGAGGTTCATCAGTAGATGATATTTATGTAATTATAATTTTGCAAATGCTGGGTTTTGGCTTCCAGTTTTTATAATCAGTCTACAGACAAAGTGAGGAAGATTAATTATAGTCTCAGAGCCAAATGTCAAGGCTACAAGTCTTGAAGATGTGTAAAAGTCATTTTATAACTGACAGAAATGGACAAGGTTGAAGAAAAAAAGTAGGTCCCTTGGGAATGAGGCTCTGGGGAAGGGAGTTAACAAATATGGTCTGGATTTTATGGATTTAGAAATAAAGATTTAACAATAACCAAACTAGTAGCAATGAGCACTCAAATGCCCAAACTGTGATCTCTAAATACTATTTTCTACTAAAAGAGAAATGGTTAATCCAGGCCTGGGGCAGCAAATGTATCACAGGAGCCTGGGACATCTACTCATACTAGAAAATGAGGAAGTTACCAAAGACCCTTAGAATCAGGCCAAGAAGACTCAGGACCAAAGCTGAAGAGGCTCTCATGGGCCAAAGACAGGACAATTTGAACATCAGTAAGAACTGAAATGCAATGGCTTGAAACAAATCCAATATGGGTTCTTCGTGATCCTGAAAGAAAAAGGGACTCAAAGGTAACCACTAGAGGATGCTCGGGAATCCACTCTACATTTTCAAAACTGGTAATTAAAAAAGTTTTTCGGTAATTAAAAGAGTCAAGCAATTATTTCTGCTTTTCCTGTGTTTTAGGATAACCAAATAGTCAAAGGGGAAATTTCTTCTTATAGAAGCATTCCTACTACCAAGTGAATAAGGACCGAGAGATCAATACGACCCCTAAGGGATCGAAGGATCTAGGCAATGGTCATCGGTGGCTGCGGGAATCATTTACAAAGATACAACCAGATATGACGTACCACCTGGTGGAAGTTAACAAAACTATATATATTCTTGCAATAAAATCAAATCTCAGTCTGAGCAAGTCTGTAACCACCAAATTACAGGAAATAAAAGGGAATACAAGGGACTTCCCTGGTGGCGCAGCAGTTAAGAATCCACCTGCCAATGCAGGGGACACGGGTTTGAGCCCTGGTCCGGGAAGATCCCACATGCCGCGGAGCAACTAAGCTCATGCGCCACAACTACTGAGCCCGCGGGCCGAGAGCCCATGCTCCACAACAAGAGAAGCCACTGCAATGAGAAGCCCGCGCACTGCAACGAAGAGTAGCCCCCGCTTGCGGCAACTAGAGAAAGCCCGTGTGCAGCAATGAAGACCCAACGCAGCCAAAAATAAATAAATAAAATAAAAAACAATAAAAAACCAATTCTTTAAAAAAAAAAGGGGGGGGAATACAAGGGAAAAACAACTTAAATGACACCACTGAGATGCAATCATCAAAAGCCAGACTTGTGGAAACTCTACAGATCAAACAACGCAGTTTCTTCAACAAATTACGTTGCAAGAGGAAGCAGAAGAGGAGTAAGGAACCTACAGATTAAAAGAGTCTAGAGAGACATGTCCAGCAATTGCAATGTAAGAGCCTTATTTGGATCCTGATTTGAATAAACTGAAAAAAACTGAGACTAAAATATCAACAGTAACTGGCTATTAAGGAATTATTCCTTTTTTTTTTTTTTTTTTAGGTGCGGTAATGGCATTGCAGTTATGTTGTATCTTTTTGACTTTTAAGAAATACATACTGAAATATTTACAGGTAAAATGATACAATGTCTTAAGATTTGTTTCAAAATAATTGGTAGAGGGAAGTGAGTGAGGATATGGAAAAAATAAGATTGATTATGGGTTCCAAGTAGAAGCTATGTCCCAGATACACAGGACTTACTACACTCTTCTATTTTTGCATATGTTTGAAAATTTCCATAATAAAAAAGTTTTAGAAGATAAAGTTTTAAGTGTGTTATTTAAAGCTAAAAATTAACCACTAGAATATCCAAAAGTATAGTGTAAATATCCACAATCAGGTGATAGAGGCAGAGGGTTGATGGGAGTTAATGGAAGTACTCTCAGTCCCTCATCCATCCTTGAGAGGAGGCCCAGACACCATCTACACTGGGAGAATCAAGGCACAGAGATATACACGGGTGACTCAGAGTTACAGAGATAACCACGAGAGACATATGAAAGGAGGGGAGAGAGGAAGGGAGGCAAAGTGTTCCCTTTTCATTTGATATTATTTTGTATTGTGTGATGGTTTTAACTCGAGCACATATTACTTTTTTTTATTGTGGTAAAATAAAAACCACCTAAAATTTACCATTTTACCCATTTTAAGTGTACAGTTCAGTGACATTAAGTATATTCACAATGTTGTGCAACCATCTCCACTATTCTTTTCCAGAACTTTTTCATCATCCCAAACAGAAACCCATTAAACAATAACTTCCTAGTACCCCTTCTCCCCATAGCCCTTGGTAACTGCTATGCTACTTTCTGTCTCTATGAATCTGCCTATTCTCAGTGCCTCATGTTAGTGGAATCATACAATATCTGTCCTTTTGTATATGCATCTTTAAGCCGATGGCATCTTAAGCAATGAAATACAGTATCTGGATGGCCCGTGTGTCATTTATGCCCCAACTGTGTGTGTTGTAGGACACCTTGGGCTCTTTTCTTTTTTTTTTTTTTTTGGCTGCACCACATGCCATGTGGGATCTTAGTTCCCCGACCAGGGATTGAACCCGCGCCCCCTGCATTGGAAGCGTAGAGTCTTAACCACACTGGACCTCCAGGGAAGTCCCTGTCCGGATTATTTCATTTAGCATGCTTTCGAGGTTCATCCATGTTGCATCATGTATATCAGAATTTCATCTCTTTTTGTGTTAAAATATACATAACATAAAATTTACCATTTTAACAACTTTTAGGTATACAGTTCAGTGGTACATTCACACTGTGGTGCAACCATCACCACCATCATCTCCGGAACGTTTTCATCTTCTCAAACAGAAATTCTGTACCGCTTGAACACTAACTCCCCACCTCCCTGATCCCAGCCCTTGGAAACCACCATTTCATCTTCCATCCCTAGGAGTCTGACAACTCCAGGTACCTCAGACCACTAGACTCATACAATACTTGTCTCTTTGTGTCTGCCTTACTTCACTTCGTGTAATGTCTTTAAGGTACGTTCATGTTGCAGTATGTGTCAAAATTTCATTTCTTTTTAGGGCTGGATAACATTCCATTGAATATATATACCACATGTTTTTTTTATCCATTCATCTGTTGATGGACATTTGCGTTGTTTCCACCTTTTGGTTACTATAAATATTGTTGCTATTAACGTTCGTGTGCAAGTATCTGTTCAAGTCTTTGCTCTCAATTCTTTTGGGTATATTATCTGGAGCGAAATTGCTGGATTATATGGTAATTCCATTTTTAACCTTTTGAGGAACTTCCAAACCGTTTTCCACAGCATTTCACACTTTGACCGGCAAAGCACAAGGGTTCCAATTTCTTCATTCCTTGTCAACACTTGCTATCTTCTGGCTTTTTGATAATAGCCATTCCTAATGGGTGTGAAGTGGTATCTCGTGATTTTGATTTGCATTTCCCTAATGACTCATGATGTTGAACATCTTTTCATGTGCTTGTTGGTTATTTTATGTCTTCTTTGAATATCTTCTTTGGGGAAATGTCTATTCAAGTCCTTTCTCTCAAGTCCATTTTTGGATCAAATTGCTTTTTTGTTGTTGAGTTGTAGGAGTTCTTTATATATTCTAGATATTAATCCTTTATCAGGTATATAATGTGCAAATATTTTCCCCATTCCACGGGTTGCCTTTTCACTCTGTTGATTGTGTGCTTTGATACACAAAAGTTTTAATTTTGTGGAAGTCCAGTTTGTCTATTTTTTGTTGTTGTTGTTGTTGTTATTGCCTGTGCTTTTGGTGTCAGCCAAAAAAAACTGTTGCCAACTCCAATGTCATGAAGCTTTCCCCCTATGTTTTTTCCTAAAAGAAAGAAGTTTTAGCTCTTATCTTTAGGTCTCTGATCCATTTTGAGTTAATTTTTGCATATGGTAAGAGTGCATACACTGTTTCTAAAGTTTAAAAATAAACATTTATGCAAATAAGAAAAAATTCAATAGGATGATGCTTATCTTTGAAAAATTAGCCTTGAATTGTTACTTTTTTTAATTCTCAGAAACTCACAGCTTTGAAAACTCACATTGTTCTACCTTTTCCTCCTGAAGTTTTGCGATGACCTTTGGTTAAGTTGAATTGGAAAGTCACAAATAGCCACTGACTTCATGATCAACAATGACTCTTTTCTACAGTGCTCTGGACAACCTCAGCCCTGGACACAAGCAGGTAGTTTCCAGCCTGTTTGCTTCCAGGAAAGTTCAGCTGCTCATTTGGTTCATGAGGAGGGACAAGAATAGACTCTGTAAGCCTAGTGCACTGTACACAGTAGGTGATCAGTTAACGTCTGTCCAGTGTTGACTATCAAATTCCTAGAACTGAGCACATCCCATTAACTGTGGTGCGAGCTGGGGACCAGCCAACCTCTGTCCCAGGATGCACACAGGGAACACAGAAATGAGATCAGCATCTGCTGGGCCTCCCCTGGCAGATCTCCCAGCTCCGGGAAGGAGTGATTCCGCGAGTCTGTCCAAATTTGCAATTCTCTCCCCTGCCTTGAAGTCTCCAAGCCTGGGCATTTAAGGTGATCTGGCCCTGGGCAGATACCAGCCACGCTCACATCAACATCAAACGTTCAGGACCTTTTCTGTGAAACTATCACTTCCCTGTAGATCTGCCCAAGAAATGCAACAACAGCTTCCTTTTGGTGAGCACTTAATTGATCCTGTGTTACTATGTCATCTAATTCTGAAAATAAGGGGGGAAGGTGGGTGTTGTAAGTCCCATTATACAGATGCACATTCCGAGGCTTAGTCAGCATATTTAAGGTTATACGAGTAGAATTCAAACCCAAGTCTGACTGGCGTGAGAACTCCTTTCTGAGCCATCACAGTATATAGACAGTCCCTGGTTTCTAGCCTGCATTTCCCTGCCCTCGTCCTCCGCCACTCAGATCAGCTCATAGAACAGCAGTTCCCCAAAGCCTACAGTCACTCCTTGGTTTAACCTGCAGGGCCTCTTGCACTCGGGCAGCAATGAGGGGAAGAAAGGTCACAAGAGAAGGTCTTCAATCCCTAAGACCTTTGCTTCTGCTGCCTCCCCTTCACTCTCACCCTTCAGGCTGCCCTTGCTAGTGGAAGATGGTAAAGCACTGAAACAACATGAAAAAGATTCCAGAGACCCTGTTCTTCAAGCCCTCCCAGCTGAAGTCCCATAGCAATGCCTTCAAAAACTTGGAAGATGCAAGAACTGCCTTTGAGAAGATTCACTGGTGGGACAGTTCTGGAAGCTTCTACTTGCTGCAGGGCAACTTACTACAAGAAAAAGAGGGCCTCCATTCACCTCTCCATGAAACAGCTTTATTTTATTTTATTTTCCAAATGTTAAATTTTTTTTAAAGAAAACATTTTAAATCTTACAGTACAGTACCTTGAAAAGTACAGTAGTACAGTACTACAGCTGGCATACACAAATGTTAAATTTTTACTGTGAACCTGTTAGAAGGAAACATACAGGATAAATCTTTATGACCCTGGATTAGGTGATGGTTTCTTAAATAGGACAACAAAAGTCTAAGCAATAAATTAAAATTGATAATTGGACTTCATCAAAATTAAAAACCCTTATGCATCAAAGGACACTAACAAGAATCCGAAACAGCTTTTAAAAAGAAACATAGGAATCATCCCTAAAAACCTCTTAAATTCTGAAAAAGCAAATACAGTTATTACGGAAATACACATTTTATTTTGTGATAGCCTGAAAGAATGGTTTCGAGAGATCAAATTTACAATATGATAGAGTTGTATTTTTTTGGCTGTGTGTATTCTTTAGATATGCCAGCTCCTTGTTCACCAACAGGGCAAGTACTCTGAGTCCCAAAGGAAGGCAGCAACAAATAAAAGTCGAGTGACAGAGGGTTTCAGTTTTTGACTGTTGCCTGGCTGGGTGACTTTGGGCAAGCCACTTAAGATCTGTGGACATTATTTTTAATTCATCCATTCACTCTTTCATTCATTGAGACAGTCGAGTATTTATTAGGCACCTTCTGTTCTGAAATGTACTGTGTGGTTTTAATTTAAGGAGGAGACACAGAGAGGCCAATGCCATTTAAAGAAGAATTTATTACATACCTTTCCCAAGAGAAAAGAACACACCGCTCCAAGCAGGGCTACAGGGGAAACTTAGGACCCTCAGGAGGCAGAAGACGGGAGTGAGGGAAAGCTGAGTCAGAGCCTGTATTGGGGCTTCTGCAGGAAGCAGTGTAGGGTAAAGAGCTCAGGATTGACTAGACTGAATGATTCCAGTGGGCTTTGGGCACTATGGGTGGTCTCTAGTTGCCTGGTACCTGGCCCCGGGATGGTTTAGGGCAGAGAAAATATTGACCTGGTGTGTGAGAGTTAGATAAAGCGCTGGTTGAGGACAGACTTGGGATTGTCTGATTTGCATGGGAAAGGTGTGCCCCCGGTCAAGCCCTTTGCTAGCTCTAAGAACTGGCTAGTTCTGGGAAGGGCAGTCTCGCCCAGGGTCTATAAGACCCCCAAATGCCAGAGTATCAAGAATGCATAAAATAGGGGCTTCCCTAGTGGCGCAGAGGTTAAGAATCCGCCTGCCAATGCCAGGGACACGGGTTTGAGCCCTGGTCCGGGAGGATCCCACATGCTGCGGAGCAACTAAGCCCGTGCGCCACGGCTACTGAGCCTGTGCTCTAGAACCTGCGAGCCACAACTCCCGCATGCCACAACTACTGAAGCCCATGTGCCTAGAGCCTGTGCTCCACAACAAGAGAAGCCACCACAATGAGAAGCCTGCGCACTGCAACGAAGAGTAGCCCCCGCTCTCTGCAACTAGAGAAAAGCCCACATGCAGCAACAAAGACCCACCACAGCCAAAAATAAAATAAATAAATTTTTTAAAAATTAAAAAAAAAAGGAATGCATAAAGTAGGAAAATATACTTACTAGGAGTGATATCAGCGAGATGGCAAAATCGTTTCCAGCCCTTGTCCCTCAAAAAACATCAATTTGAACAACCATCCACACATGGAAATACCTTCACAAGGGCTAAGGAATCCAGGTGAGAGTTTACAGCACCTGAGTAGAGCAGAGAAATAAGAAGAGATGCAATGAAGACAGTAGGAAAGACAGTTTCACATCCCCCATGTACTATGGTCTGAATGTCTGTGTTCTCCCAAAATTCGTATGTTGAAACCTAATGTCCCCTGTGATGGTACTAGGTGGTAGGGCCTTTGGGAGATCTTTGGGAGGTAGAGCGCTCATGCGTGAGATTAGTGTCCTTATGAAAGAGGGCCAGGAGAGCTCCCTTGCCCTTTGCAACACGTGAGGACACAGGGAGAGGTCAGCATTCTGCAGTGCACCAGAACCCAACCATGCTGGCACCCTGATTTTGGTTTGCAGCCTCCAGGACCATGAGAAATAAATGTCTGTGTCTAGAATCCACTCAGTCTGTAGCGTTTTGTTGGAGCAGAGCCTGAATGGCCTAAGGCTCTGCGCCACCCCTCCCCCACCTCCTTACAGTGTGGCGCGGAGAAAGATACCCACTTCATGGAGGAAGGAGAGTGAAGCAAGCACCCATCTTTGGTGTGGACCACAGCATCAGGCCTGTCCCAGTGAACCCCGGTGCTGGGCCGGCACGTATGGCCCTGGGCTCCAGGACTTCCCCTATGGGCCCAGGCCCCAGGTCAACCCCCACAGACTCAGGCTCCAGGCCCGTCACCATGATCTCAGGCTCCAGGCTAACCCAGTACCGGGCCATCCTCCATGGATCCAGGCTCCATGCCTGTTCCTGTGGACCCTGGTACCAAGTCAGCCCCCAAAGACTCAGGACCAGGTCCGTCCCTGTAGACTCAGGCATCAGGCCCATCCCAAAGCCAAACTGGCCTGAGGACTTGGGCTCAAAGCCCACCCCAGCACCAGGCTGGTCCCCACAGACCCAGGTTCCCGGACCATCCCTGCAGACCCAGTCTCCAAGCCTGACCCTGTGGACCCCAGCAACCAGGCCAGTTCCATGGACCCAGCATCCCAGCCCACACCTGTGGACCAGTCTCCAGGCCCATCCCAGTATACTCATGTTCCAGGTACACCCCTGCAGACCCAGGCACCAGGCTGGCCCCAATGGACCCAGGTGCCAGGCCCACCCAGCCAGTGGCACAGGCAAAAGGCCAGCCCCTTAAGGACTCCAGCAGCAAGCCAGCCTATGGAACCCATCAGCTGGCCTGCCCAGAATCTCTGGACAGACTGACTGGTGAAGAGTTTTCCCTGCAAAAGCCAGTGTGTAAAGCCTGGGAGAAGTGACTACTTCTTCAAATACACAGAAGGCAATAAGGGACTCATGATACCACCAAAGGCACAAAATAAAGCACTAATAACTGATCCTAAATTAATACAAATCTATGAACTGCCTAACAAAGAATTCAAAATAATCATCTTAAAGGAGCTCAGTGAGCTACAAGAGAACACAGATAAACTAAACAAAATCGGAAAAACAATACATGAACAAAATGAGAAGCTTAACCAAGAGAAACAATAAAAAATAACCAAACAATTTTTGTAGCTGAAGACCGCAGTGACTGAACTGAAAAATTTGACAGAGAACTTCAACATGAGAATCAAGCAGAAGAAAGAATCAGCAAGCTCAAAGACAAGTCACTTGAAATTACTAAGTCAGAGGAACAAAAATGAAATGAAGCAGGAAAAAAAGAAAGCCTACAAGAATTTGCTGATGGGACACCATCAGCAAACCAATTTACTGATACTATTAAAGTCCCAGAAGGAGCAGAGAAAGAGAAAGGGATAGAGATTGCCTGGAAGATGACAGAAGAGTAAGACACGGAGATCACCTTCCTCCCCACAGATACATCAGAAATACATCTACACGTGGAACTGCTCCTATAGAGAAAGGGACAGAAAGCTTATTTTTAAAAATTAGAGAAAACCTCCCAAATCTGGAGAGGTACATGAACATCCAGATCCACGAAGCCCAAAGAACCCCAAATAGACTAAACATAAAGAGATCATCACCAAAACATATCATAATCAAATTCTCATAAGTTAAAGACAAAGAGAGAACTTTGAAAGAAGCAAGAGAAAAGTGACTTGTCACATACAAGGAAACTCCTATAAGGCTATCAGTGGATTTCTCATCAGAAATCTTACAGGCCAGGAGAGAGTGGGATGATACATTCAAAGTGTCACAAGAGAAAACTGCCAACCAAAATCACTATACCCAGCAGAGCTGTCCTTCAGAAATTAAAAAGAGATAAAGACTTTCCCAGACCAAAAAAATTTTAAAATTAAAAAGCTGAAGTCCATCACCAACAGACCTGCCTTATAAAAAGCTGTAAAGGGATTTCTTTAGGTTAAAATGAAAGGACACTAGCCAACAACATGAAAACATATGGAAGTACAAAACTCACTGTAAAGGTAAGAATATAGTCAAATTCAAATACTCTAGTACTGTAATGGTGGTACATACATCACTTTTAACTCTAGTATAAAAGTTAAGAGACAAAGCATTTTTAAAACTATAGCTACAATAATTTGTTAATGGGTATACAATATTAGAAGATGTAAACTGTGACATCAAACATAAAACGTAGGATAAGGAGAGGAAAGAATGTAGAGTTTCTGTATGTGGTTGTAAGTTAAGTTGTTATCAGCATAAAGTGGACTATAATAAATGTTATAAGAAGCTTTATGTAAGCCTCATGGTAATCATAAAGAAAAAAACCAACAAGGTACCTACAAAGCAATTTTTAAAAATTAACAAAATGGCTATAGTAGGTCCTTACCTATTAATAATTACTTTAAATATAAATGGATTAAACTTCCCAATCAGAAGACACAGAGTGGATGAATAGATTAAAAAACTCAGTTTAACTCTATGCTGCTTACAAGAGACTCACTTTAGCTTTAGGTCCACACATAGGGTGAAAGTGAAGGTATAGAAGAAGATGTTCCATGTAAATGGAAACCAAAACAGAGCAGACCAGACAAGTCTACATCAAGACAAAATAGACTTTAAGTAAAAAACTGTCACAAGAGACAGAAGGCCATTATACAATGAAAAAGGGGTCAATTCATTAAGAGGATATAACAATTGTAAATGTGTATGTACTCAACATTGAACGACCAGAATATACAAAACAAATATTAATAAACTGGAAGGATAAATAGACAGCAATATAATAATAAAAGGGGACTTAAATATCTCACTTCAGCAATGCATAGATGGCCCAAACAGAAAATCAATAAGGAAACATTGGACTTGAACTACACTTTAGACCAAATGGAATTAACAGACATAAACAGAACATTCCATCCAACAGCAGCAGAATAGACATTCTTTTCAAGTGCACACTGAGCACTCTCCAGGATAGATCATATGCTAAGCCACAAAACACATCTTAACACATTTTAGAAGTATGAAATCATATCAGGTATCTTTTCCAATCACAGTGGTATAAAAGTAGAAATGAATAATAGAAGGAAAATTGGAAAATTCACAGACATGGAAAATTGATAGCATGCATCTGAATAATCAATGAGTCAAAGAATAAATTTAAAAAGAAATCAAAATTACCTTGAAACAAATGAAAATGGAACACAACATACAAAAACTATGGGAAGCAGCAAAAGCAGCTCCAAAAGGAAAGTTTATAGAAATAAATTCTTACAATAAGAAAATAGAAAGATTTCAAATAAACAACCTAACTTTAATACCTCAAGGAACTAGAAAAGGAAGAACAAACAAAGCCCAAAGTTAGCAGAAGGGTGGAACTAATAAAGATCAGAGAAGAAATAAATAGAGACTAGAAAAACAATTTAAAAGATCAATAAAACAAAGAGTGGTTCTTTAAAACAAAAAAAAAAATTTGACCACTATTTAGCTAGACAGGAAAAAAGAGAGAAGCCTCAAATAAATAAAATTGTAAATGAAATAGGAGATATTACAACTAATACCACAGAAATACTAAAGATTAAAAGACTACTATGAACAATTATATGCCAACAAATTGCTTAACCTAGAGAAATGGATCAACATTTAGAAACCTACAACCTATCAAGACTTAATCATGAAAAAATAGAAAATCTGAATAGACCAATTATGAGTAAGGAGATTGAATTAGTAACCAAAAACCTCCCAACAAAAAAAAGTCCACGACCTGATGGCTTCACTGATGAATTCTAGTAAATATTTAAAGAAGAATTAATGCCAATCCTTCTCAAACTCTTCCAAAAAACTGAAGAGGAAGGAACACTTCCAAACTAATTTTATGAGGCTAGCATTACTCTCATACCAAAGGCAGACAAGGACACTATGAGACAAGAAAATTACAGGCCAATAACCCTGATGAAGATAGATGCAAAAATCCTCAACAAAATACTAGCGAACCAAATTCAACATCATATTTAAAAGCTCATATGCCATGATCAAGTGGCATTTATCCCTGGGATTCAAGGATGTTTAAACATATGCAAATCAATCAATATGACAATACAACATATTAACAGAAGAAAGGATAAAAATCATAATAATCTCAATAGGTGGTGAAACGGCATTTGATAAAATTCAACACCCTTTCATGATAAAAAAAAAAAAACTCTCAACAAATTAGGTATAGTAAGAATGTACCTCAACATAATAAAGGTCACATATGACAAGCCCACAGTTAACATCATTGTAAGTAGTGAAAAGCTGAAAGCTTTCCCTCTAAGGTTAGGAACAAGACAAGGATGCTCTCCTATTCAACATAGTACTGGAAGTCCTACCCAGAGCAATCAGGCAAGAAAAATAAATACAAGGCATTCAAATTGGAAAGGAAGTCAAACTGTCTCTGTTTGCAGATGACGTGATATTGTATATAGAAAACCCTAAAGACTCCACCAAAAAACTGTTGGAACTAATAAATACAGTAAAGTTATAGGATACAAAATCAACATACAGAACTCGGTTCTGTTTCTATATGCTAACAATGAACTATTTGAAAAAGAAATTAAGAAAATTCCATTTACAGTAGTATCAAAAAATTAACACACTTAGGAATAAATGTAATCAGAGGTGAAATATCTGTACAATGAAAACTATAAAACAGAGATAGAATGAACTGAAGAAGACCCAAATAAATGGAAAAATATCCCATGTTAGAGAATTAATCAAAATGTTAAAATATTCACATTACCCAAAGTGATCTACATATTCAAGGCAATCCCTATCAAAATTCCAATGATATTTTTCACAGAAATAAAAAAAAATCCTAAAATTTGTATGGAACCACAAAAGATCATGAATAGCCACAGCAATCTTTAGCAGGAAAATATACTATAAAGCTAAAATAACTAAAGCAGTATGATACTAACATAAAAATTAATACATAGGCCAATGGAAATGAATAGAGAGCCCAGAAATAAATCCATATATCATGGTCAATTGACCTTCAACAAAGGTGCCAATAACACACAATGGGAGAAAAGACAGTCTCTTCAACAGATAGTGCTGGGAAAACTGGATATCAACAGCAGAAGAATGCAATTAGACCCTTGCCTCCCACCATATACAACAATCAACTCAAAATGGATTACAGACGTAAACGTAAGACCTGAAACTATAAAACTACTGGAAGAAAAAATAGAGAAAAAGCTTATTGACATTGGTGTAGATAATGATATTTTGAATATGAAAACAGAGCACAGGCAACAAAAGCAAAAATAAACAAATGGGATTGTATCAAACTAGAAAGTTTGTGCACAGCAAAGGAAACAATCAACAGAGTGAAGATACAATGTATGGAATAAAAGAAAATATTCACAAGCCATATCTGA
Organism: Balaenoptera physalus; assembly: GCF_965194825.1. Classification (NCBI taxonomy): domain Eukaryota; kingdom Metazoa; phylum Chordata; class Mammalia; order Artiodactyla; family Balaenopteridae; genus Balaenoptera; species Balaenoptera physalus. Next base: position 176,730,639 of record NC_138883.1, on the reverse strand, counting down.
TAAGGAGTTAGTATCCAAAATACACAAGGAACTCACACAACTCAATAACAAGAAAAAAATGACCTGATTAAAAAATGGACAAAGGACCTGAATGGATATTTCTCAAAAGAAGATATACAAATGGCCAAAAGGCACATGAAAAATGCTCATCATTACTAATCATCAGGGAAATACACATCAAAACCAAAAAAAAAAAAAAAGATATCACCTTATATCTGTTAGAATGGCTATTATCAAAAGACAAAAGATGACAAGTGTGGGCAAGGATGTGGAGAAAGGGGACCCTTGTGCACTGTTGGTGGGAATGTAAACTGGTGCAGCCACTGTGGAGAACAGTATGGAGGTTCCTGAAGAAATTAAAAATAGAACTACCACATGATCCAGCAATCCAACATCTGGGTATATATCTGAAGAAAACGACATCACTATCTTGAAAAGATATCTGCACTCCCATGTTCATTGCAGCACTATTCACAACAGCCAAGATATGGAACCATCCCAAGTATCCAGCAACAGATGAATGGATAAAAGATATGACACACACAGACACACAGACACAGACACACAGACACACATACACACACACTGGAATATTACTCAGCCATACAAAAAAAAGGAAATCCTTTTATCTGCAACAACCTGGATGAACCTGGAGGACGTTAGGCTTAGTGAAACAAACCAGGCACGGAAAGACAAATACTGCATGATCTCATTTATATGTGGGGCTAAAAAAGTCAAACTCACAGAAGTAGAGAGTAGAATGTTGGTTGCTATGGGCTGGCAGGTGGGTGGTGGGGGAAATGGGGAGATGTTGGTCAAAGATCACAAAGTTTCAGTTACGCTAGAGGAATAAGTTCTGGAGAGCTAATGCACCATATGGTGACTAAAATACTCTATTGTATACTTGAAACTTGCTCAAAGTAAATCTTAAATGTTTTCACCACACACATAAAAAGTAACTACATGAAGTGATGGATATGTTAGTCAGCTTGATCATTTCCCAAGGTATATCAAAATCTCACACTGTATACCTTAAATATGTACAGTTTTTATTTGTTAATCATACCTCAATAAAGCTGGGGGGAGAAAATATAGTTAACATAATTGGCCCAGTGATGAATGGATGCCAAGCAGACAAAGACAGAATCTAAGAAAACACAATTAGAACACCTATATCTTATTCTTTGTGCTAGTCCTGAAAATATAGTGGTGAGCAAATCCGGCATGGTTATCTTTATGGAACATTTAGTATAATTGTATATTAAGGAGGTTGGATTAGGTGATCTCTGAATTCTATAACCATTGCATTAATATTTACATGGTGGGGATATCAGGTCTATGAGTTATTTGCTGCTAAGTCCTTGGTCAGGATGTGACCTTAATTATAACACTGTTTCGTCAGGTTTCCAGGAAAGCACCATGGGGATGAGTGGAGCTCGTGTCCCTCAGCTATGCACACCAGATTTCCCGGACTCAGAGCTGTGGAAAAGGTACAGACGCCCGTGCAGAGCAGGGCAGGGGGAGGGAGAGATCCAGGCTGTGCTCAGTGCCTCCAGACACTGAGCTGGAGATGCTGGAGATGCCAGGGGACCAGCATCTCCCCAGGCCTGACCGAGATGCCACAGAAAATCGGAAGGAGATTCCATGCTTTAGTCAGGAGGATGCGAGAGAGCCACAGTGCGCTTTCTTTCTACCAATGTTACCTCCTCAACAAATCACAAATCCATTTTTCTTTCATCCATGGCCATTTTAACCCAAGCCAACTGCTCCCATTGACCCCTCACCTGTCTCCCTGCCTCTTCTCTCCCTCCTATTTCTCTTTTCCAAGTGATTTGTTCTTTGACTATGAATTATTTAGAAGTGCTTTAACATTTCCAAATACATGGAAAATTTGGGGATTTTTTTCCTCCAATCTTGTTTTCTCATTTCATTGCACTGTATTGAGAGAACATGGCTGGGATTGTACAGAAGTGTTAGTATTTATCAGGGTGGGTGGGTGGCCTTGTGTGTGATTACCTTTTGAAAATGCTCCACGGAGAAAAGGGAACCCTCCTACACTGTTGGTGGAAGTGTAAGTTGGTGTAGCCACTATGGAAAACAGTATGGAGGTTCCTCAGGAAACTAAAAATAGAACTACCATATGATCCAACAATCCCACTCCTGGGCATATATCCAGACAAAACCATAATTCAGAAAGATACATGCCCCCCTATGTTCATAGCAGCACTGTTCACAAGAGCCAAAACATGGAAACAACCTAAATGTTCATCGACAGATGTATAAAGAAGATGTGGTACATATATACAATGGAATACTACTCAGCCATAAAAAAGAATGAAATAATGTCATTTGCAGCAACATGGATGCAACTAGAGATTAGCATACTAAATGAAGTAAGTCAGAAAGAGAAAGACAAATACTATATGATATCACTAATATGTGGAATCTAAAATATGACACAAATGAACCTATCTAAGAAACAGAAACAGATTCACAGACATAGAGAACAGACTTGTGGGGGAGGGGGTTGGGGGAGGGACGGATTGGGAGTTTGAGATTAGCAGATGTAAGCTGTTATATATAGAATGGATAAACAACAAGGTCCTACTGTATTGCACAAAGAACTATATGCAATAGCCTATGATGAACCATAATGGAAAAGAATATAAAAAAGAATGCATATAATGTATGTAACTGAATCACTTTGCTATATAGCAGAAATTAACATAACATTGTAAATCAAGTGTACTTTAATTTAAAAATATTAAAACTGAAAAAAAAATTAAATTAATGAAATAAAAAAAGAACTCAAAAAAAAATGCTCCATGTATACTTGAAGAAAAAAGTTTATTTTTAAAGTATTGGGTAAAGGGTTCTCTCTATATATCTACTAATGGTGTTGTTCAGATCTTCTATTGTTACCAATTATCTGTTACCATTTTGATCTGCCGTTTTGTGAGGGAAACATTTTGAATTCTCCCATTATGAATGTGGATCTGTTGACTTTTCCTTATGACTGTCAGTTTTTGCTTTAAGTATCTGAAGGTGATGTTGGTAGGTGAAAACAGACATATAAAGATTCCAAGTTGTTATACTTTCCTGGTAAACTGATCCTCTCTGACGATCTCTCCTTGAAAAATGAGCTACAGAGGCCTGCCAGCTGCTCACCTGCTCTGCCTCTGTCCCAGCACTTTACTCTCATCCCCTAATGCTTCCAACTATCGGTGACCCAGAATGCCTCCGAGGTGGGGACTACCTCTGCTTTGGGGTCTGTCATCCCAGGAAGGTTAGACGAATACACTGACAAACCAACCAACCCAAACAAGTATACACAAGCAGTATTAGTAGTGCGCATTGTGAGATGCTTTAAAACATAGTGTATTGATAGCGGTGTGTCAGTGTAATTCCTCAGCTGTAACAAGCGTAACGCTCTGGTCGGGGTGTTGATAATGGGGGAGGCCATGCACGTGTGGCAGAAGGGGGTATATGGGAGAGCTCCACCTCCTACTTCATTTCGCTGTGATCCTAAAATTGCTCTAAAAAATAAAGTCTAATAAAGTAGTGTATTGATAGAAAATTTGAAGTACGATAAGGCCAATAGATCAGGAGGGGTTGCCGGTGAAACGACAGTTTGTCACAGTTCTCAAGAAGAGGATGCATTCGTGCCGTGGGGGGCCACGGGGTCACACAGGGAAGCACCTGTCAGGAGACAGAGCCAGGGAGGGGAAATGTGGGAGGAGCCTTTACTGTGGGTCCCGTGGGAAGGAGGGTGAGGGAAGCCAAGCAGCTTAGGATTGGCTGGCTTGCATCACTTCCGCAGGCTGAGCCACAGGGGCCGCCCCAGTTGCCTGGTACCTGGCCTCGGGGTGAGCAGGGCAGGTAGAGAGAAGCCCTGAGTGCAGAAGCCGATTAAGGAAGGGGTTGGGCGTGTGGCTCTGGACTGGTTTGTCTGTATTTGAAGACTGCACTTGCAGCCAGGTTGTTTACTGTCTCTAGGAATTGGCTAAGCGTGGGAGGGGCAGTCCCTCCGGTCAGCAAGACCCCGGATGTCAAAGCATCGGAATACAGCGGGGGGAGGGGAGGAAAGCAGCACACAGTTCATGCAGGACACTTGCTCTGTGCCAGGCATGCGCTGGGGCTATATGTCGCCTAAGCCCCAACTCCCCCAGGAGGTGAGTGATACTGTCACCCTCCCGTTAGAGAGGAGGAAACAGCCCAGGGCTATGCAACAACTTTCCCAAGGTCACAGAGCTAGTAAAGAGTGACTTCTGGCCTGACTCCAAAAGCAGTTTTCTAAGTCGTTTCCAAAGAAGCTCCAACGTTAATTCTACCCAAGGAGGGGGCTGAAACTCGCACCTCAAGTCTTGACCTTTGACCTTGAAGGCCTGGGCGCTCCCTCCCCCTTCCTGATCTCTGGACACTCCCTCGTCTCCCTGGAGCCCCTGTGACTCAGGTCCTGGTTTCTTACCAGGGGCGCCTGACCTCCACCCAAGAGCCTGCCAAGCAAGATTCTACCCACAAAGCCAATGAGCGATGAGGCTGTGGTCCCTTTGGTCAAGAGGAACCAACTGGTCAAGGTCATAGGCTTCTAGGCCACCATCCGCAAGCGCCAGGCCCCTCGAGATGCCCCAACCGCGCCCACCCCAGGGCTCTACCCGCGCGACTCAGAGCAGCGCCGACGGGCTCACCAGGACTGCGTCCTGGGCGCTGCTGAGCGCTCGGTGCCACCAGCCCTGGGCGCTCTGATCTCACAGCCGTCGCTTCCCCCTCCCGTCTCCTCGCTCCCTTCTTCCCACCGCTCCCGCCCACGCACCTGCAGAGCCGGCCCAGAGCAGCGCTCCAGCCTTGCCTCCACCCCTGCCTGGCCCCGCCCAGCATCCGCTCTCAGATGCCGCCTCTGAGGCTCAGAAACACGCGTCAGACCGGCACCCGGGCCCCTCAGAGACTCAGCAGTGGCCCCTCAGCCCGGCTGCACCACGGTCCTTCCCTGGGGTCCGGAGGGGCTGGGCGAGGTGAGAAAGGAAGGGGGCCTGACCACGTGGCCTTCACCTGCCACTCGCGCTCCTTCAGAGGCCCGGGGCCTCGGCTCCGCCCACCCTCAGCACCTGCACACCCCCTCCACTCTCCGCCCTTCAGGGTCCAGCTCACACCCTCCCGGCAGGAGCAAATGCCAAACCCAAGTTGCCCAATTTTCACCAACGGACCTGGAAGAGACCTCAGACACAGTAAAACTGAGCTCTTTGGTTTTATAAACAATGGAACTGAAGTGCGGAGAGCTGAAGGCTGGCTGGTGAAGGTAGAAGGGGGTGCAGGTGGTCTACACACACAGAGACGTGCCCAGACACACACAGGCACACACGCAGAATGCTGGCAGAACCGGTGAAATCTGCATACACTCTGTGCGTTGTACTAGTGTTAGTTTCCTGGTTTGGACAGTCTACTGTAGTTACACAAAATGTTACCCCTGGGGAGGCTGGGTTAAGAGGAAACAGCACCTCTCTGGACTTTTTGTTGCAACTTCCTATGCATCTATAATTATTTCAAAATAAAGTTTGGGGGTTTTTTTTAGCCTTGCTGCCGGCTTACAGGGTCTTAGTTCCCCGACCAGGGATCGAACCCGAGGCCTCGGCGGTGAAAGCGCGGAGTCCTAACTACTGGACCGCCAGGGAAGTCCCAAAATAAAGTCTTTTTTTTAAGTCACCTGAAGAACTTTTAAAACACGGCAATGCCTGTGCCTCAAAGCAGGACATGTGAGTTAACATCTCTAGGGGTGGGACCCAGGCAAATATATATTTTCTAAAAGCCCCTCGATGAGAATACTGGGCAGGCCGAGCTGAGAACTACTGTTCCGGGTTCCGTAGGAAAACACGCGGATGGCAATTTGGACCTGGAGCTTCGGGCCTCCCACCTTCCTGCTCGGAGCGTCCCCTTGGAGTTGGCATCTGGGGCTCCCCGCCTCCCTCTAGCCCCGCACGGGAGAAGCACCATGGAGGCCACCTGGCTGGCGAGGGGGAGGGTTGGCTGTGCCACCCCTTGATGGACCCACGGGGCGATGCTGCTTTGGGACTCTGGCTGGGACATCACTCAGACCTTGGCTGGAAAGACGCTGATGTTGCAGGTGGCGCGTTAGGTCACAAGGCCAGCAGGTGCCCGGCGCATCCCAGGCGATGGGATGTGCGGCGCTGCCGCCTGGGGTGTGCCACAGACGTGCTGGACAGTCGGAGCCAGACACAGTCGCTGACCTGCCCTCTCTGTCTGCCCAGCACTACGTTCCCAGGCAGCGGGTCTGCTGGGCTCCTCTGTCAGCACAATCACACAGTCTGCAGCACCGTCCACTTCCGAAGTGTCCAACCCGTGCCATCACTGCCTGTGAGTCAGTCACCAACCGCTGGTCTGTCCCCTGCGGAGAGGGTGACAGCAATGCCGTCCCTTACTGTGAGTAGCACAAACCACAGCAGCATGTCCCGGGAAGGCCTGATTTTTCACTACCTTCCTTAAAAGGCAGCTGAAACCCAGGGGCTCTTCCTGCAGCCTGCCCGCAGGTGTGCCCTTCTCTGCCCCAAAGACAGGCAGACTTGGTCCCAGGCAGGTGAGAGAGTGGCCCTCATCCTATTCCACGAGGGCCTGCACCTTGGGCTGGGTTCAGCACAGGCAGACCCTGAAACAGGGGTGCGAGTGTGTGGGGGGCATATCTCAGGAGGTGCCAACAGGAACTGTGCCCGCAGGGCTGGAAGGGAGAGAGCCAGCACCCGGCGCAGTTACCCAACGGGCCCCTGAGGCTCGGCTCCCGTTCACCCCCGGCCGAGGGCTGCTTCCTGGCTATAATGCCTCACAAGGCCCCCCAAATTCCTGACCTACAGCAACAGTGAGATAATAAACAATAACTGTCATTTTAAGCCACTAAGTGTTGGGTGATTTGTGACACAACAGGTAACTGATACATTTGAGATCGATGGATCCGAAAGCCCTCAAAAACTCTGACTGATCCCTTCTCCCAGTGTGTGCCTTCTGGAATAGCCATCGGCTCCTCTGGGGACAGATTAGAGGAATATCCACGCTGCACACTTGGCTGGTGCTGCGGGGTCTTTCCTCTGGAAGCCCGGCCTCCCCTTTCACTGGCTTCTGGGTCTGAGAACAGGCTCAGTCCCGGACTCTGGGCAAGGGATGGCCATGTCCATCTGCCTCGTGGTCGCCATCACCCTCTGCTTAGTACCCCCTGATCTCATTTACTGCTATAGGGCGAGCAACACCCGCTGGTTTCCTGTCTCTCCTGCCCCCGGGGAACGCCATGGCTATTCGCCATTGCCACAGACCTCTGTGGGTCCGTGTCCCCCGGGGCCAATCTGCCCTTGCTCAGCTACAGTGATGACTGGCCTCTGATGCGTAAGTCCTGTGTGTTCTCAGAAGCGTGGCCTCTGTCCTATGTGTCAATTCCGGGGAGCCCTAAGAGCATTGCACCCACCAACCATGACCCAGAGGACAGTCACCGGGGAGCCCCTGGGTGGTTCTCGTGCCGACACAGACAGGCACTGGGGTAAAGGCATCAGCTGAACATCACTCCCCGTCAGGTGGCAGAGAGCATGATCTCCAAGGAACTAAGGACCAGCACAGGTAAACCGATGGGAAAGCAATAGTGAAAATGCAGAGCCATGTCCTAGGCCGAGGCGGGGCCACGGTGGTGGCCCTGAGCGTGTGGGCGCTTTATGTGCGAGGAAGAACGTCAGGGAACGCCCAGAGGAGAGGGGAGAGCGTGGGCGGGCGTTATCCATCTCCTAGCACTGCCGAGGACCAGCCTTGGAGGGGAGAAGACGGTCAAGCCGATAAACTAGCTTTTACGAGCAGGCACCACGCTTAGTCACACCAGCTGAGCCTATGACTTGGCGAGATCCCACCAGAAGAGAAACCAACCCTATACAACAAAAACGAACAGCTGTCCCCACGCAACATGGAAAACAACTGTTCATTTCAGGCATTTCACTGAAAAATCAGCTGAGTCAGTAGGAAAATAAACAAAAACAATAGCTAAACTCCCTTGGCAATATACCAAACAGCCAGTGCTTATGCCTAAGGAGAGGATTTTTCACTTTTCAACCAGCTACTCTGACGCCGGCCGACTCTGGCGGTGTCGCTGGCATCTGCTCCAGGCCACCTCCCAGCACAGGGAGGAGCCCCAGAAGAGCTGGCATGGAAGACGTCACCCGGTAAGCAGTTGCCATGAATGAAGCGCCAAACAGAAGTCAAGGCCAAGGAGAGAGAGCCCTGGGTCATCCTCCTTTGCTGTCAGCTTCTGTCTTTGATCCTCAAGGTAGAGCATTAGAAAGTCGTGGTTCTGGGACACAGTCCTCCAAGGAGACACGAGGAATCCTTGAATCATCCCCACAAAGGTCCTGGCAGGACAGGCCACGTGATCTGTGGGCCCCAGAGGAAAATGAAAAGGTGAGGCCCCTTTTTTGAAAGTTATTAAAAATTCCAAGACAGGCATAGCAGATTATTAAACCAAGCATGGGGTCCCGGGTGAACGCACAGGTCACATGTCCAGGAAGCTGGCCTGGGTCCTGGGCAACAAGGTAGAATGCAAGGAGCACTGAGCCGGGAGTCAGCAGCCCAGGTTTGGTCCTCAACCTGCCATGTGCTTACTGTGCGACTATGCGTGAGGCGCTTAGCGTCTCTGGGTCATCTGAAAACCCGAGACAAAGAGCAAAGATATGAGGGAAATAAAGGTTTCAAATCTTGTTTGCTATTTATAAAAATCTTTTAAGAATCAATATTTCTATAAATATGTACATACTTAGCCTTGAAAAAGCTTTATTTTCAACCAACATCTGTTCTTTACCTGTCTCCTGCCAGCTGCCGTGCCAGGTTCTGGGGGCAAGGGTTAGGGACGGTCACTGCCTTAGGGGACCCACACTCTCCAAAGCCCCATACCCGGACATGGGGCTACAATGTTAACAAGCAGAGCATGTCCACCAATGGTGTCTTTCAAAGGTGTTGCCCTGGGGACTTCCCTGGCAGTCCAATGGTTAAGACTCTGTGCTCCCAAGGCAGGGACCAGTTCCCTGGTCGGGGAACTAAGATTCCTGCATGCCGCATGCTGCGGCCAAAAAAAAAAAAAAAAAAAAAATGTGTTGCCTTGTAGCATTATTCTAATCTTGAAAGCTATCCTTCTGGAATTGTGTTCAGAGTCAAGGTTAAACCACCAAGAAAGTCAACCCCATTGCATTAGTCACTCCTAGTTTTGGACCACTTACAACACTTCCTAGTTTGATTATCCATCTAGTTTAATAGTTTTCATTCACAATGATTTGGAGCCATTTAAAAATTCTAATCCACCCTCAGAGAATTTTTTAAAACATAAGATTTGTTTAGTGTTTTACACTTTGCCAAGTAAATCCTACATAGTTTTCCTTTGTTCATCAGGACAATAGAAGTATTATTTTTATCTCCATTTTATGAATGAGATTCTGTCTCTAGTTAAAAAAAAAAAAAGAAGAAAAAAAAGCCAAAGGAATATACAAATTAGCCCTGGAATCACTTCTTTAAAAATGCCAAAATGCTTTGAGAAATGGCAATATCATAGGGATACGTCTATAGTGTCTTAATGTGATAATTTCAAAGGGGAACCACTTACAACAGGTATGAGTTCTGGTTGATAAACTAGTTACACCCTTTTAATCACACTCATACATTAGGTGTGACCACACATAAAATGCAGTGGAATAGCTGTTTTGGAATAGTAGAATTCTTCCTTCAAGCAATATCTTACACAGAAGTCCAATGTGTTATATAAAACTCGGGCTGATTGGATTAAAACAAGGTAGGGCAACCGCACTAACCCTGGCCACTCCCCACCTCCTTCGCCTCCCCACTCACCCTGGTCCTTGGACCTCTGGGGCCCTCAGAGGACAATCAGAAAATCATTAGAGAATTTGAGCCAATCTGTAGAAAAATTAGTTCTAAAAGGTTAGGTTTGACTAGGGAAAGTAGCTTGTTGATTCAAAGAGGGAAAAAAGTAGGCAATGCAGAGAAGCAATAATTAGTTAATGGAAAAAACCGCCACCGACTAAAATAAGATTAATCCTATTTTGAAGATTAACCATATTTACATTCCTGGAGCACAGTCTAGCTATAATGTGCTTGAAAATAGGCACAAATACTCCCGCCCTCGCTTCCATTACAGCAGGAGTCGTATCAGAGGCAATTCTGTGATTCTCCTCAACAAACACGGTTCACACTGAAAACAGAGGCACACGGCCCTTTGCAGTTTGTGGAGAGAACGATTTCTCACCTTCCACGCAGCTCGAGGGTGGAGGCCGTGCAGCGGGCAGCCCTGGCAGCACGGGACCCAAAGGTCCAAGTGGGCACCGGTGCTTCCTTTGGACGGTGTCTTTTCTCAGTGGGCTGAGGGTGGGGGTGGGAGTGTGATGAGATTCGGGTTCACCCCGGGCTCAGGGCCCTCACGGCCGACGCCCAAGCAGGCTTTTGAGTCCCTGGGGAGACGTGATCTTTCATTGACTTTTATGGAAACAGTGGCATTTCAGATAGACTGGGAACAGGAATCAAGACCCAGTAAACCTTAAGAGACACAGACATGCAATTAGAATTACAAGATTAATTTGAAAGAGCATCCCGCTTAGGACTGGGGTGGGGACTGGGGGGAGGGAGAGTTTAGTGCTTGGAACTTGGCCCAGGAACAAAAATGTTGGCTTTCTAATTTGCCTGCCATGCCTTTCTGAGCCCGGATGATAAAATGATGCAAATCAGAGCAATCTACCTTATTGCTAAGTGCTTACTATGCATTCCTTCCTTTAATCTTCACAAGAGGCTTCCCTTGAGCCAGATACTTAGCCCCGTTTTACCATCAGCCAAGGGGCCTGAGATCCAGGGAGACTGAGCAGCCAGCGTCACAGCTCAGTGCGTGGCCAGGCTGCGATGCTGACCTAGTTCTTCCGACTCCTAGGTCTGTGCTCTTGAACTCCGCGCCATGCTGCCTGAAGATTCGGATATTTGTCTGTTTTATTGTGGAAAGTGGAGGGCAGCCAAGTATGAAGACACTCTCCCCAGCTTCTCAACCCTGAGACCCTTTAAAATCCAGACACAAGGATGCAGGCGTCAGGCCTAGAGCAGGCCACCAACCCATCCTGGCTCACAAATGTCACTCTGCATCCACAGGGACCCAGGAGAAGCTGGAGAGGGGTGACCCGGCACGGTGGCCCCAGGGGGAGCTACTGTGGGCCCCTCTAGGCCCCCAGGCCACCTCCCTTCTGGCTATTTACCTCTTGGTTCTTTCCAAAACCCACGGCAGAGCAAATAGCCCCGGAATTTCCTATGAACACACGGGTTTTACTACTCTCTTCCTGCTTGAGGGGTTTTGAATACATTTATATGGTTCTTGTAAATGCTAAAGATAAGGCGTGGAATGTAGCTCTCATCCCCTCCCTCCCTTCCTCCAATTTTTAGCCCTCTTAATACAGGAATGGGCCAGACTCCACCCGTTACAGCTGAATGTGCTACCATAAAACTCTGGAAACAATCCACACCGTCCTGCCAGGACCCTCAGAGATCGAGACTTCCCACAGGGAGCGGAGTGTGTTCTGCACTCTCCTTTCAGGTGAAATAAAAACAAAAGGAGACAGGAAAACAGTGAAACAAAACATTCACTCCTGTTCAAAAAATAAAAAGAAATTAATAGCAGCTTTGGGGCTGAAGGTCAAAGCGATATTCTGAGTCTACCCTTGGAGTCCCCTCTGTTCTCCAAGCAGGACACTTAGAGATGAATTTTTCTTTATATAAAAAAGACAGGGTCACGATTAGAACCAAAAGAAACAAGGACTAGAAATTGAACAGACGCACAGTGGTGAATGCTGATGTCACAGGTCTGTGGGGCTCCAGGCAGAGGAGGCCAAACTCAATCCTGCAGGGAAATGGGTTTGAAGGCCTCCCTTTCCTGGTGGGAAACCAGAGCTGGCTCCGGGGAGTAAGGCAGGAAGGGCAGAGCGTGGCTGGTACCATAAAGCATCCTCAGAGCTGAGGAAGGATCAGAGAGAGCTTCACCTGGGTTCCTACCACCAAGGAACAGAGCCCCAAGTCAGGGACACGGGCCATCTCAGGTGGACGGTGGAGGCAACCATAAAACCAGGGAGAGAGAAATCAGAAACAATTTCCAGTCCAGGCCACCCTACAAACAAAGTTCTAAAGAATGCCAGAAATGTAGCCCCAAGGAAGAGCTCCCACAAGCAATGATCAACAGAGAAACCTCCACTGTGTGAATGCATGTAATAGAAGCAATCTCTCCAAAGGAATTTACAATGAGCATGTTTAGCTCTTGAAGACATAAAGGAGGGCCAGGAAAGAATATTAACAAGACTTTCTGAAACAAAACTAGGAAGCAATGAAACAAGAAAAGATGGACAGGATCGTGACGAGTTGCAGCAGGGATAGGGGAGGATGGGGGTGTCAGCTGCTTCTTCTAGATGTTAGGGAATGCAGCTAGACCTGGATCCAAAGCAGGCTCTCCATATCACCCAGGCCCGGAGGACGACACCTGGCTGGAGGACCGAGAGGAGCTCAGAAGGCTGGCCACCCTATACCTTTGGATTGGAGAATTTAACCCATTTACATGTAAGCCGTGTGGCTGACAGGGTCTTAGTTCTCCAGCCAGGTGTCAGGCCTGAGCCTCTGAGGTGGGAGAGCTGAGTTCAGGAAACTGGACCACCAGAGACCTCCTGGCACCACGTAATATCAAACAGCGAAAGCTCTCCCAGAGATCTCCGTCTCAACGCTAAGACCCAGCTCCACTCAATGACCAGCAATCTCTAGCGCTGGACAGGCCATGCCAAACAACTAGCAAGACAGGAACACAACCCCACCCATTAGCAGAGAGGCTGCCTAAAATTATAATAAGTTCACAGACACCACAAAACGCACCACCGGGGGGGCTCCCCTGGTGGCGCAGTGGTTGAGAATCCGCCTGACAATGCAGGGGACACGGATTCGAGCCCTGGTCTGGGAAGATCCCACATGCCACAGAGCAACAGGGCCCGTGAGCCACAATTACTGAGCCTGCGCATCTGGAGCCTGTGCTCCACAACAAGAGAGGCCGCGATGGTGAGAGGCCCGTGCACTGCGATGAAGAGTGGCTCCCGCTTGCCACAACTAGAGAAAGCCCTCGCACAGAAGCGAAGACCCAACACAGCCATAAATAAATAAATAAATAAATAAATAAAATAAAAAAGATCCTGTGTGCCGCAGCTAAGACCCAGCACAGCCTAAATAAATAAATTTTAAAAAAATTGTAAAAAATAAATAAATAAATAATAATTATCTTAAATGTAAATGGATTAAATGCTCCAACCAAAACACACAGACTGGCTGAATGGATACAAAACCAAGACCCGTATATATGCTGTCTACAAGAGACCCCCTTCAGACCTAGGGACACATAGTCTGTAGACTGAAAGTGAGGGGATGGAAAAAGATATTCCATGCAAATGGAAATCAAAAGGAAGCTGGAGTAGCAATTCTCCTATCAGACAAAATAGACTTTAAAATAAAGACTATTATAAGAGACAAAGGACACTACATAACGATCAGGGATCAATCCAAGATGAAGATATAACAATTGTAAATATTTATGCACCCAACATAGGAGCACCTCAATACATAAGGCAAATGTTAACAGCCATAAAAGGGGAAATCGACAGTAACACAATCATAGTAGGGGATTATAACACCCCACTTTCACCAATGGACAGATCAACCAAAATGAAAATAAATAAGGAAACACAAACTTTAAATGATACATTAAACAAGATGGACTTAATTGATATTTATAGGACATTCCATCCAAAAACAAACAGAATACACTTTCTTCTCAAGTGCTCCTGGAACATTATCCAGGATAGATCATATCTTGGGTCACAAATCAAGCCTTGGTAAATTTAAGAAAATTGAAATCATATCAAGTATCTTTTCCGACCACAACGCTAGGAGGCTAGATATCAATTACAGGAAAAAGAAACTGTAAAAAATACAAACACATGGAGGCTAAACAATCCACTACTAAATTACCAAGAGATCACTGAAGAAATCAAACAGGAAATCAAAAAATTCCTAGAAACAAGTGACAGTGAAAACACGACGCCCCAAAACCTATGGGATGCAGCAAAAGCAGTTCTAAGAGGGAAGTTTTTTTTTTTTTTTTTTTTTTTTTTTTTTTTTTTCACTTAAAGAAGCATTTATTCCATCCTTCCCTCAGACAGAGAGGGATCTTTCTTACTTGTGTTTTTTTTTAAAGTTATATATATATATATATATAAAATTTATTTACTTTTGGCTACGTTGGATCTTTGTTGCCGTGCGCAGGCTTTCTCTAGTTGCGGCAAGCAGGGGCTACTCTTCATTGCGGTGTGTGGGCTTCTCATTGGGGTAGCTTCTCTTGTTGCGGAGCATGGGCTCTAGGCGCGTGGGCTTCAATAGTTGTGGCACAAGGGCTCAGTAGTTGTGGCTCACAGGCTCTAGAGCACAGGCTCAGTAGTTGTGGCGCACGGGCTTAGTTGCTCCACGGCATGTGGGATCTTCCCGGGCCAGGGCTCGAACCCGTGTCCCCTGCATTGGCAGGCGGATTCTTAACCACTGCGCCACCACAGAAGGCCTTACTTGGTTTTTTTTTTTAAAGTAGATTTAGAGCAGTGTTGTCAGTTTCTTTGACTGTCTATTCCAGTGTCTTGTAACTGTGTCCCTGATGCTGCTGTTTTAAGCCAAGTTTCTCAGTAGAAAGCTCACCATCATGTACATGAAAGTGCATGCTTAATAATAATAGCCGTTATTTATTCGAGCAATCATTATGTCCCAGATCATCGTCTAAGCACTTCATATGTATTAACCCATGTACTTTTTAATAACCCTATTAGTAGCTGCAGTTTACAAATGGAGAAATAAAGCATAGCGTTTAAGAAACTTTCCGAACTTGCAGACTGTATGCACATACACTTCATATAAAGAATCCTCCCTGCACTTGAGGATGTTAAGAAATACTCTTAACATCCTTATGTTCCTTCTCAATTTTCTCTTCTCAAAGCAAGATTATCCCAGTTCCACTGTTTCATTTAGGAAATATCACTGGAAGATAGGCCGTGTTTATATGTTAGGGAGGAATACATAATGCCTAATTTGTTCCTGTAAAGGGCTTACAATCTATTTAGAGAAATAGGACCCGTAAGCTGATCATGGATAAAGACTCGGCAAAGCCTGTACTAGTCCATGACTAGGCTTCGGTGACTGTGGTTGCAGAGGTCAAGGTAGACTCTGTGGGAAGTGGGGCTCCATATGGGGGATGGGCAGGCTCTGGGGAGGCGAGTGACGAGCACGCCTTCCTCCGCAGCATAGCTCCCAATCCAGCTTCAGCAAGAAAGATTAGAAAGTTACTCCTCCAGAGCTACTTCCCAGATATGACCAGATATTAATGATGGAGTTGCTACAAAATAGCGCCATTTTCTCATAGTCGATTTCTTTCAGTTAGGAAGCCTGAAACTTTTGTTGCTTCATCAGTAGGCAGGATAAACTTCCTGCTGCCCAGTGCCGGGGAGCTGCCAATATCTAAGAGGGAAGTTTATAGCAATATAATCTTACCTCAAGAAACAAGAAACATGGGCTTCCCTGGTGGCACAGTGGTTAAGAATCCGCCTGCCAATGCAGGTGACATGGGTTCGAGCCCTGGTCCGGGAAGATCCTACATGCCGCGGAGCAACTAACCTGTGTGCCACAACTACTGAGCCTGCGCTCTAGAGTCCGTGAGCCACAACTACTGAGCCCTCGTGCCACAACTACTGAAGCCCGTGCACCTAGAGCCTGTGCCCTGCAACAAGAGAAGCCACAGCAATGAGAAGCCCACACACTGCAACAAAGGATAGCCCCCGCTCATCACAACTAGAGAAAGCCTGTGCACAGCAACGAAGACCCAATGCAGCCAAAAATAAATAATAAAATAAAAATTAAAAAAAAAAAAAATACAAAGGATCATGAGAGATTACTACAAGCAACTATATGCCAATAAAATGGACAACCTGGAAGAAATGGACAAATTCTTAGAAAAGCACAACATTCCGAGACTGACCCAGGAAGAAATAGAAAATATAAACAGACCAATCACAAGCACTGAAATTGAGACTGTGATTAAAAATCTTCCAACAAACAAAAGCCCAGGACCAGATGGCTTCACAGGCAAATTCTATCAAACATCTAGAGAAGAGCTAACACCTATCTTCTTCAGCTCTTCCAAAATATAGCAGAGGGAGGAACACTCCCAAACTCATTCTACGAGGCCACCATCACCCTGATACCAAAACCAGACAAAGATGTCACAAAGAAAGAAAACTACAGGCCAATATCACTGATGAACATAGATGTAAAAATCCTCAACAAAATACTAGCAAACAGAATCCAACAGCACATTAAAAGGATCATACACCATGATCAAGTGGGATTTATCCCAGTAGTGCAAGGATTCTTCAATATATGCAAATCAATCAGTGTGATAACCCTATTAACAAACTGAAGGATAAAAACCATATGATCATCTCAATAGATGCAGAAAAAGCTTTCGACAAAATTCAACACCCATTTTTGATAAAAACTCTCCAGAAAGTAGGCATAGAGGGAACTTACCTCAACAGAATAAAGGCCATATATGACAAACCCACAGCCAACGTCATTCTCAATGGTGAAAAACTGAAACCATTTCTACTAAGATCAGGAACAAGACAAGGCTGTCCACTCTCACCACTATTATTCAACATAGTTTTGGAAGTTTTAGCCACAGCAATCAGAGAAGAAAAAGAAATAAAAGGAATCCAAATCGGAAAAGAAGAAGTAAAGCTGTCACTCTTTGCAGATGACATGATACTATACATAGAGAATCCTAAAGATGCTACCTGAAGACTACTAGAGCTAATCAATGAATTTGGTAAGTAGCAGGATACAAAATTAATGCACAGAAGTCTCTTGCATTCCTATACACTAATGATGAAAAATCTGAAAGAGAAATTAAGGAAACACTCCCCTTTACCACTGCAACAAAAAGAATAAAATACCTAGGAATAAACCTACCCAAGGAGACAAAAGACCTGTATGCAGAAAACTATAAGACACTGATAAAGAAATTAAAGATGATACAAACAGATGGAGAGATATACCATGTTCTTGGATTGGAAGAATCAACATTGTGAAAATGACTCTACTACCCAAAGCAATCTACAGATTCAACGCAATCCCTATCAAACTACCAATTGCATTTTTCACAGAACTAGAACAAAACATTTCACAATTTGTATGGAAACACAAAAGACCATGAATAGCCAAAGCAAACTTGAGAAAGAAAAACGGAGCTGAGGAATCATGCTCCCTGACTTCAGACTATACTACAAAGCTACAGTCATTAAAACTGTATGATACTGGCATAAAGACAGACTTATAGACCAAAGGAACAGGATAGAAAGCCCAGAAAAAAACCCACACACCTATGGTCACCTTATCTTTGATAAAGGAGGTAAGAATATACAATGGAGAAAAGACAGCCTCTTCAATAAGTGGTGCTGGGAAAACTGGACAGCTACATGTAAAAGAATGAAATTAGAACACTCCCTAACACCGTACACAAAAATAAACTCTAAATGGATTAAAGACCTAAATGTAAGGCCAGACACTGTAAAACTCTTAGAGGAAAACATAGGCAGAACATTCTACAACATAAATCACAGCAAGATCCTTTTTGACCCACCTCCTAGAGAAATAGAAATAAAAACAAAAATAAACAAATGGGACCTAATGACACTTAAAAGCTTTTGCACAGCAAAGGAAGCCATAAACATGATCAAAAGACAACCCTCAGAATGGGAGAAAATATTTGCAAACAAAGCAACTGACAAAGGATTAATCTCCAAAATATATAAGCAGCTCATGCAGCTCAATATCAAAAAGCCAAACAACCCAATCCAAAAATAGGCAGAAGACCTAAATAGACGTTTCTCCAGAGAAGATATACAGATTGCCAACAAACACATCAAAAGATGCTCAACATCACTAATCATTAAAGAAATGCAAATCAAAACTACAAGGAGGTATCACCTCACACCAGTCAGAATGGACATCATCAAAAAATCTATGAACAATAAATGCTGGAAAGGGTGTGGAGAAAAGGGAATCCTCTTGTACTGTTGGTGGGAGTGTGAATTGATACAGCCACTATGGAGAACAGTATGGAGGCTCCTTAAAAAACTAAAAATAGAACTACCATGCGACCCAGCAATCCCACTACTGGGCATATACCCTGAGAAAACCAGAATTCAAAAAGAGACATGTACCACAATGTTCACTGCAGCATATTTACAATAGTCAGGACATGGAAGCAACCTAAGTGTCCATCGACAGATGAATAGGTAAGGAAGATGTGGCACATATACACAATGGAATATTACTCAGCCATAAAAGGAAACGAAATTGAGTTATTTGTGGCGAGGTGGATGGACCTAGAGTCTGTCATACAGAGTGAAGTAAGTCAGAAAGAGAAAAACAGATACCATATGCTAACACATATATATGGAATCTAAAAAAAAAGGTTCTGAAGAACCTAGGGGCAGGACAGGAATAGACACAGACCTACTAGAGAATGGACTTGAGGACATGGGGAGGGGGAAGGGTAAGCTGGGACGAAGTGAGAGAGCGGCATGGACATATATACACTACCAAATGTAAAATAGATAGCTAGTGGGAAGCAGCCGCGTAGCACAGGGAGATCAGCTCGGTGCTTTGTGACCACCTAGAGGGGTGGGATAGGGAGGGTGGGAGGGAGAAGCAAGAGGGAGGAGATATGGGGATATATGTATACGTATAGCTGATTCACTTTGTTATACAGCAGAAACTAACGTACCACTGTAAAGCAATTATACTCCAATAAAGATGTTAAAAAAAAAAAAAACAGTGTAA
This sequence comes from Balaenoptera physalus, assembly GCF_965194825.1. Classification (NCBI taxonomy): domain Eukaryota; kingdom Metazoa; phylum Chordata; class Mammalia; order Artiodactyla; family Balaenopteridae; genus Balaenoptera; species Balaenoptera physalus. The sequence continues at coordinate 176,711,661 of NC_138883.1, read as the reverse complement.
TGTGTAAACCTTGCTTGGGCCCTGGACTAAATAAATAACCAGGTCTATAAGACAAAAAAAAAGATGGACAGGGAAAAAGCACCAATCAGAAATCTTGGAAAAGAGAAATGATCATTGGAATAGCAGTTTATACAGTATTATCTCAGTTCAGTACACGTTCAACCATCCCTCACACACAATTTCGTGTTCAGAATGTGAGCCAAAGATGCCTGGTCATCAAAGAGTGGCAGATCTGTGTTGTGTCGGGGCGGGGCGGGGAGATGGGCGGGGCGGGGAGGAGAAGCAGCCGAGAGAGGTAAAAGTACTGGCCCCTGGAGTCCCGCCCCTGCCCCATGACCAGCAGTACTTAACCTCCCTGGAGCTTCACGCCTTTCTGTGCAATGAGGGTAATAATGACCATGACAGTGTTGAAGATGGTGGACACTTGATGTAACATCGTCTAACCTTATTGACAGAAACTGATCAAGGAAGGAAAGTACATCGACACTTCTAATTGTGTCTTTAATAATTAAAAAAAATCCTGGTACCTTACATGTCACCCTCCTCTGGAATCAGAGTAGTGTATTCTCTGGATATTCTGGTCACTGCACTGTCCTGTAGGTAGGTGATCTCTGACGCTCACCAACAGAGGCTTTTCTTGGAAACTGCCTGTGAGCGCTTTCCTTTGCCGCCGTTGGCTGCCATGCCACGCACTTGAGTGGGTCGGAATCAGAGTCCGAATCAGATGGCCACGAGGATGCTTCACTAGCCCCCGTGACAGGAGAACAATGTTTCAAGATGACTTAATCCTTTTACTCTCTAGAGTCTGCCTTCTAAGTGCTCCCTCTTAATGCAATAAAAACTTATCTGTGTTAATAAACGTCTGTGTCTGCTCCAGCCTTGGAGTTTGTTTCGCTGGCAGACACCCATCATCTGATCAACGAGGTGACTGTGTCTGCTCTTCCAGCCCAGGGAGGGGGACAGGCCGCTGGGGCCGACTGCAGGGAAGGGCTCATCTCCGGGTACTTGATGCCCTCTCCTCACAGGAAAAGAGAGCCCTGATTAAATAAGACACGGCGGAATTAGATCTTCTAACATGAAGAGAAACAGAGACACCTGTTCGTGATGGCCTAGGGTGGCGTCTGTGACCTTCAGGAGAGTGGGGTTAATATGAAGATTTCCATCTACCCAAGGCGGCCTTAGCGTCAGAACCCCAGGGAACAACCTTAATATAAGGAGGTAAGCTGACAACCTTTCTCTTCTTTCTTTATTTACCTGCAACTTAAAAAATATATATAAAATGCTTCACACACCGGAGGTGACAGAAGTTCACATTTTGCTACATTTGCATCAGGTCACTGGACTCGCTAAGAAATGCAATGTTATAGACGGGACCAAAGTCCCACTCCAAAGCCTCCCCAACATGTTCTCCCCAGAGAGAGCTACTATCTTGAAGTGAACATGCATGTTTTACTTCTTTTTAATACATACACATTAGGTAGCCACAAGCTTTGTGCTATTATGTGTTTTCAAATTTACGTGTGTGGTATCCACACCCTTTTGCATCTTTCTTTTTTTACTCAATATTACGTTTTTGCAATTTCACTTATTTATTTTTGCTACAAATAGCTATAGGGTGTCTACAATAAACCAGGCAATTTTTGGGGTACTGAAATTGAAAAAAAAAAAAAGGGATAGAGACAAAACCCCTATTCTATGAGACGAACAATAAAAAAGATAAGTAAAATATATACTCTGATTTATATGAAGCACTGTATGTATGAAAAATATATTAAGGCAGTGGTAAGTGCTAAGGAGAACATTTAAGGAAGACAAGGGGATAAGAAGTGTGTATTTGGGGGTGGGGAGCATGGTTGGTAATTTAGACCATGTGTTTCAGGTTAAACACTGCGTGGTATTATCCTTGGTGAAATGACTCTGCCACACAGAGGGCTGACTGCCATGCACAACCTTGTTCACGGCTCCTTTAAGAACTGCCAAGTCGTAGCATATGCGCATCTTCAAACACAAGAGCACCTCACTTCCCTCTGGGATTGTATTAATGTATACTCCCACCAGCAGGCTATTGGGATTTCCATTTCCCCACATCCTTGCCAGTTTTTATCAGACTTCTAAACTTTGCCTTTCTGAAGGGTATAAATAATAACTTGTTGCCATTTTAATTTTTTTCCCAGATTATTACTATGGCTGAGATCTCCACATTGACCACTCTGGTTTCCTTTCTGGAGTGGTCTGGTCACATCCCTTGCTCATTTTTCTGTGGAGGTGTTTGTCTTAACTGTACTCATTTATACAATATGATTCCTTTATACAGTGTGGATTCATCCTTTGTCAACTCACAGGGATTGCGGATATGTTATCCCTCTCTGTGGCTTGTCTTTTTGTCTAGGGTCTCATTTGTGATGCAGGATTAACACTAATTTGATCAAATGATCAAGCTTCTCCTGTGTCATTTGTGCTTTTTTTAATCCTAAGAACAGCTTCCCTGCCCTGATGTCATAAAAGTATTCTGGCAGGTTTTCTTCTAAAAGTTTTATAGCTTTTCATACAAGTCTGTAATCTGGGACTGAACTAGCATAAAAAACGTACTTTTCTTTTTCTCTAGAGAGCCAACTGTCCCAGCACTATTTATTGAAGAGTCCATGTCTTCTCTGTTAATGGGTAATGAGACTTCTGTCAAATGCCAAATTACTTAACAAATATGGGATCTTTTGCTGTCCCGCTGGTCTGTTCATCCATCCCCCACCAGTTCTACTGTCTTTATTGTCATAGCTTCACAATGTCTTGGTATCTACAACAATCCCCCACCTTGGCCCACCATTAATCTTCCACAAAACTACCTTTGCTATTCATGGCCTTTTCTACTCTACCATAATAATTTTAGGATCAATTTGGAAAATTCCCAGTCAGGAGTGGAATTGCATTGCATATATAAATTAATTTAGGAGAACTATTAACTTTATAATATTGAGCCTTTCCATCATGACAGTACCTCTTCACTTATTCAGGTCTTGTTTGATATTTTTTGATACATTTTATAATTTTTTATAAAGACCTATTATTTTGTCACATCATATCCTACTGCTATTTTTTGTTGCTATAGAAAATATTGTCTGTAATTGCATTTCCTAATCGTTTATTGCAGGTGTATAGAAGAACTATTAAGTTTTGTACGTAAGCCTTACATAGCAACCTTGCTGAATTCTCCCATTAGTTTGTCCGCAGTTTAGTTAATAGTCTAAACAGCTTAGATACTCATACTCAACTAATAGTTTATCTGCAAATAAACATATTATCTTGAAATATTACTAGTTAGGATTTTTTCCTTTTCCAATCAATACAGTTCTTTTTTCTTATTGCTAGAACTTCAAGATTAATGTTAAATACAAGTTGTGATGGCAGATAGCCTCATCTTGATCCTGGTTTAAAAAGGAATGCTTCTGATATTTTACCAGTAAATGTAATGTTTACCGTAGGGTTTTGGTAGATTATTAGGTTAAGAAAGTTCACTTCTATTCACAGTGTACTAAGGATTTTCGTTAGGAATGGGTTTTAAGTTACATAAAATTTATTTTTGGCATCTACTGAAATGATTAATTTATTAAAGTGGGTGACTCTTGTATTCTCAGAAAACTCAAGAATTTGGTAATAATGTATTTTGTATATTGATGGGTTTATTTTACTAATATTTTATGTAGAATTTTGTATCAATATTCATAATTGAGGTTGTCAATGATTTACTTATTACTCCTCTCTGAGTTTTGGTATCAAGGTTACACTAATCTCATAAAATGAGCTGGAGGGGGACTTTCCCTTTATTTTAATATGCTGTGAACAACTGGCATAACATAGAAAGTATCTGTCCCTTAGAGTGTTGCCAGAACTCAGTGGATTTTGTTTTTACAAAGGATACGAATCAAGCAGATACTTCATTTCAGATTCATTTTCCTTATGGGTTACAGACCCAGGTAGGTTTTCTATTACTGAGTAGATTTTTATAAGTTAAATTTTCCCAGGAAACTGTCTATTTAATTTCAGTTGTCATGTTTTGTTCACAGAATTTGCTTAAATATGTTTTGTATATATTGTATACATGATTATGTATATGTATATACTTAATCATACATATGTTAAGTATCCTTATTTTTTTCCCTAGCTAAACCTTGCTAGAGATTTGTTTATCCCTGTAGTCTTTTCAAAGAACCAGCTGTTCGATTTGTTAATCTTTTCAATTCTATCTTTGTTTTCTATTTTGTTCATTTCTGTTCTCATCTTGATTATTTCTTTTCTTACACTTTCTACTTAATCTGTTGCTCTTTTATTAATAATTATCCTTCTCCACTTCTATTATATTCATTTAAAGGTATAGATTTATTTTTAAAAACTGTTTTAGCTGTATCCCACAAGTTTAATTTAAAAAATTTTATTATGATTCTTTCTTTGACCATTAGTTATTTAGAATTGGGTTTTTAATTTTACCAGTGTTGGTTTTTGTTTTCTTGTGGTATTTATTTTTTTTTTTCCTTTGTTGTAAAGAACATGGGGGATATTAAATGTTTAGCATTTTTAAAGTTTTCTCCATTTTTATAAATCTTATAAATTTTATAAATTACATGAATGAAAGCATGTGTATTTTCTAATTGTTGGATCTGAGGTTCTCTCTACATATAGATAGATATATAGATATAGATTTACATTCAATATATAAGCCTTGTCATTGCACTATTCAAATCCCTATATCATTTAAATTTTTTGCCTATTTCATCTATCAATGACTAGGGAAAGGGTGTTAAAATCTCCTACCAAACTGTAGATTTGTGAATGTGTCCTTATAATTTTGTCCATTTTTTATTTATAAGATCTGAAGCTAAATTATTAGGTACTTAAAAGTTCAGATTCATGTCTTGTGCTGAATTTTTCTTTGATTATTACGTAACAAACCTCTTTATTCCTAATGGTGCTTTTTGCCTTAAAGTGTATTTTATCTGTTATTAATGTAACTTCATAAGTTTAATTAGTATCTATCTTTACTGAGAACATTTCTGTGTCATTATGTTTTAGGTATGTTTCTTGTAAAAAGCACAGAACACGATTTTAAAAAATCCAGTCTGGGGACCTCCCTGGTTGTCCAGTGGTTAAGACTTGGCCTTCCAATGCAGGGGGTGCGGGTTTGATCCCTGGTAGGGGAGCGAAGATCCCACATGCCTCGTGGCCAAAAAGCCAAAAAAAAAAACAACAGAAGCAATATTGTAACAAATTCAATAAAGACTTTAAAAATGGTCCACATCAAAAAAAAAAAAAAAATCCAGTCTGATACAAAATGCATCAGAATGATATTAAAATGTATCACAATTAGTAAAATATTTAGATTTACATTTATCCCTCTCATTCTTCCTTACATTCATTCTTATTTGAGACAAATAAAAGCTGAGAGAATTGTCATCATAACTACACTACGAGAAGTATCAACACAAGTTCTTCAGGCAGAAGGAAATGACACTAGATGGCAGATGGTTATACAAAAGGAATGAAGCAGGCCATAATAGGGGAAAATGGGTAAATTTCAAAGGATTTTCTCATGTTTAACATTTCTTTAATTGATAGTTGACTGACTGAATAAAAGAAATAACAGTATGTCGTTTGGTTTATGACCTATGTAGGATAATTAAGAACAGCAACAGCATAAAGGATGGGCAAGGGAAACCTGACTGTAATGTTATAAATGTCCTGCACCAGACTTGAAGTGATTTAATATTATTTGAAGACAGACAGTTATAAGTTAACAATGTACATTTTAAACCCTAGATCAACCACACAAAAAAACAGACATACGTAATAAGCCACAAGTGGAGATAAGATGGAATCATTAAAAATACCTAATCCAAAAGAAGACAGATAAGGAGAAAAAAGAAACATAGGAAAGATGGAATGAACAGAAAAGAGATAGTAAGATGATAGATTTAAATCCAATGACATAATCAAATACATTAAAAGCTATGTTCCAAACACCACAGTTAAAAGGCAGAGACTGTCATATTGGGGGGGAAAAAAGCAAGACCCAACCATATGTTGTCTACAAGAAATCCACTTTGTGTGTAAAGACACAGAGAGAGGGACTTCCCTGGTGGCGTAGTGGTTAAGAATCTGCCTGCCAATGCAGGGGACGCAGGTTCGAGCCCTGGTCTGGGAAGATCCCACATGCCATGGAGCAACTAAGCCCGTGTGCCACAACTACTGTGCCTGCACTCTAGAGCCTGCAAGCCACAACTACTGAGCCCACGTGCCACAACTACTGAAGCCCGTGCGCCTAGACCCCATGCTCTGCAACAAGAGAAGCCACTGCAATGAGAAGCCCACGCACCACAACGAAGAGTAGCCCCCGCTCGCCACAACTAGAGAAAGCCCACGCGCAGCAACGAAGACCCAATGCAGCCAAAAATAAATAAGTTAATTAATTAATTAATTTTTAGAAAGACACAGACAGATTAAAAATAAAACAATGCAAAAGATACTCCATGCAAACAGTAATCAAAAGTAAGCTGGCTAAAAAAAAAAAAAAAAGTAAGCTGGCTAATAATAGTAAACATACACTTACTATAAAAAAAAAAGTTATTGTGAGGCAAACACTGATAAACAGCAGAAGAGGAGGACCACATTCTATAAATAATAGGATGTCATTTCCCTTTTGGACTAAATGATAAACTCAATAACAGATACAGCTGATAAATCTTGTGGCTGTTTTGAAGTATAAAGATGAGTGAACTGGTGATGAATGAACTGGTTTCGACTATTAAAAGGGTGACATTTATTACAAAACTAATATATGTTTATTGTAGGAAATCTGGAAAATACAGAAAAGATATTCAAAAAATCACTCCTGGTTCCACACTCAAATTCAATAAGAAATATATAGTTAAAACAAAAGTCCCTTTTTTGTCTCCTTTCCCGCAAATGTACCATGTTAATGATTTGGTTTACCAATTTCACATGGATGAGATCCTATTTAATACATTGTTCTCTCACTTGAAAAGAAAAATAAAAGTAAGCTGGAGTGGCTATGTTATTATAAAACAGATTTCAGAGAAAGAAATATTATCAGAGATTATATTAGATAAAGAAGGACATCTCATAATGATAAAGAGGTCAATTTACCATGGAGATATAATAAATCTTAATATGAATGTACCTAATAGCAGAGCTTCAAAATACATGAAGCAAAAATTAGTAGAAGTGAGAGGAAATGTAGACAAGTACACAATCATAGTTGGAGATTTCAACACTCCTTTCTCAGTATTGTTAGAACAAACAGAAAATCAGTAATTATCTAGAATACTTGATAACACTACTGACCAACTTGACCTAATTGATCAGTTAGAGAATACTCCTCCCAACAACAGCAGGATCACACATTATTTTAAAGGGTATGCAGATCATTCTCCAAGATAAACCAAATTCTGAGTCATAACATAAGTCTCAATAAATTTAGAAGGATTGGAATCATGCAAAGCACTTCATCTGAACACAATGTAATTCCACACAACTAGAAATCAATTATAGAAATATATTTGGAGTATGATCAAATACTCAAGATTTTAAGAACACACTTCTAAGTAACTTACAAGTCAGAGAAAAAGTATTTTGAACTGAATGAAAATGGAAACACAGCGTAACAAAACTTACGAGGTGTAGCCAGGGCAGCAGTCAGAGGAAGTCTGCAGCACTGAATGCTCACATGAGGGAGAAAAGTTTCAAGTCAGCTAACTAAGTATCTACCTTAAGAAAGCAAAAAAAAAAAAAAAAAAAGAGCAAATTAAGCCCGACATAAGCAAAAGGAAAGAAGTAATAAAAAAGCAGACATCAATGAAATAGAAATAAAAAGGAAACTTAAAAACAATTAAGAAAAACAATAAAGTCAAAAGCTGGTCATTTTAAAAGCTCAATAAATTGGCAATCATTTAGCCAAAGTGGTCAGAAAAAAAAGATAAATTACCAATATCATGAATGAAAGAGAAGCCATTGCTATAGATCCAGCAGCATTAAATGGACAATAAGGAAACACTATGAACAATTTTACGCCAATATATTAGACAACTTAAATTAAATAGACAAAATCCTTGGAATATACAAACTTCCAAAGCCCACTCAAAAACTAAGATAAGCACAACAGCCCAGTATTTGCTTGTTTTTAAATAAAGTTGCAGTTATAACCCTTCTCACAAAGAAAATTCCAGGCCCAGATGGCTTCACTGGTGAACTGTAATACACTTTAAAGGAAGAAACAGTACCCATTCTACACAAACTTTATCCACCTGATAAAGGACATATATGAAAACCTACAACTGATATCACCTTTAATGACTGAATGCTTTATCCCTAAGATTGGGAACAAGACAATAATATTCACTCTTACTACTTCTATTCAACTTAATATTGGAGTACCTAGCCAAAGAAACTAAGCAACAAAAAGAAATAAAATGCATAGAGACAATATTATCATCTACGGAGGAAAACCTAAAGAATCTACAAAAAAGCTGGTGGAAATAAAGGTCAACATACAAAATATTGGAATAGCTGGAAACTGAAATCGAAAAACAATACCATTTATAATGGCATAAAAATGTATAAAGTTATATGGGAAAGATTTAACAACAACAAAAAAATGTTCAAGACCAATGCACCCAAAATTACAAAACACTGCCAAGAGAAATTAAAGATAACCTAAAAAAATGGAGAGATATACCATGTTCATGGATCAGAAGACTCAATATTGTTAAGCTGTCAGTACTCATTGAATTTAATCTGTGAATTCAAGGAAATGCCAATAAAATCCCAGAAGAGTTTGTTCTGGTAGAAATTTATAAGCTGATTTGAATATTTATATGGACATGCAAAGGATCTAGAGTAGCCACAATTTTGAGAAAGAACTAGTTGGAAGAATTATACTATTTTGATTTAGAGACTTACTAATGAAGTCTAGTAAATAAGACAGTGTGGTATCGACAATGAAATGAATAGGGACTCCCAAAATAGACCACACGTACATGGTCAATTAATTTAAGACAAAAGTACCAAAATAATTGAATGGAAAAAGACAGTCTTTTCAACAAATTGTGCTGGAATAATTGGATATCCATATGCAAGAAAATGAAACTCAACCCTTACCTTACACCTTATACAAAAATTAACTTCAAATGGATCACAGACCTAAATGTAGACCCAAAACTATAAAACTTTTAGAAGAAAACATATGGCAAAATGTTTATGACTCTGAGTTAAGCTAAAACCTTTTAGGTAGGCTAAATTAAGCAGAACCATTAAAGAAATACTTGAAAAATTAGACTTCATCAAAATTTAAAGCTTTTGCTTTTCAAAAGACAGTGTTCAAAAATTAAAAAGCAAGCCACAGACTGGGAAAAATACTTATAAAACTTTTATTTGTTCTGGACTTAAATCCAGAATATATAAAGAAAACTTAAAACTCACTAATAAAAAGATAATAAGCCAATAAAAATGGGAAACAAGTTGATCAGACTCTTTGCAAAAGAAAATATATAAATGGCAAATAAACAAATGAAAATATGCTCAACATCATTAGTCACTAGGGAAAAGCAAATTAAAACCACAAGGAGATACCACCGGTGACATGCCCACTGGGATGCTGAAAGTAAAAGTACCAAGCACACTATGATAGGCAGACTAGTGGCCTCCAAAGACGTCCATTCTAATCACTGAAACATGTGAATCAATCCATCTGTTGTAACAGTCCCCAAATAAGTCTTCATTATTGTTCTTTTTTTTAATTAATTTATTCATTTTTGGCTGTGTTGGGTCTTCGTTTCTGTGCGAGGGCCTTCTGTAGTTGCAGCAAGCGGGGGCCACTCCTCATCACGGTGCGCGGGCCTCTCACTATCGCGGCCTCTCTTGTTGCGGAGCACAGGCTCCAGACGCGCAGGCTCAGTAGTTGTGGCGCACGGGCTTAGTTGCTCCGTGGCATGTGGGATCTTCCCAGACCAGGGCTCGAACGCGTGTCCCCTGCATTGGCAGGCAGACTCTCAAACACTGCGCCACCAGGGAAGCCCCTTCATTATTGTTCTTTTACCCAGTAAATGCTTCTCCTTCCTTCCATCTACTTCCTTCTTAGACACATTTTTTGATCATTCTTTTAATGAAGGTCTGTGAGTGGCAAATTCTCTACATTATTTTTAGCTAAAACGGTCTTCATTTTTTTCCCTTACTCTTGATTAATAGTATAACTCTAAGAAGGTATCATTCTATTCTCTTCTGATCTCTGTTGTTGGTATTGGGAAATCTGCTGTCATTCAAATCACTGGTACTTTGTATGTGATCTCTTATCTCTCTTTGCTTTGCAGATTTTCTCCTTTTATTTAGTGTTTAATGGTTATACAAGGAAGTCTCTAGGTGTGGGATTACCCAGCTTGGGATTCCTTGGAATTCTTCCATTGAGGGTTCATGTCTTTAATCAGTTCCGAGTCATCTATTTTCTCCTCAAATATTTCCTCTCATTCTTTCTCTCTGTTTAGGTCTTATTAGCTAAGAGATACCACCAGTGAGTACATACCAGCACTCTTATTAGCTTTGTATTGGACATTTTCATTATCTTAAACTCCGTTTCACGTTTTCCATCTTATCTTTGTGCTGTGTTCTAGGTAATAGCCTCTAATCTTTAGTTTAACAATTCTCTCCTCCAGTGAGCTAATTCAGGGTCCCATCCATCCACTGAGACTTTCATTCAATGAATATGTTTCACATTTCTAGAAGGCCTATTTCATTATTTTGCAAACCTTCCTTATTTACAGCATCTTGATCTTCCCTCCAGGACTTGATTCCATCTATTATGTTTTTAAGCATTTTTACCATACTTTTCCCCCCTCTGATTGTGCCTTTATTAGCTCAAGTTCATGGGACTGGAATCTTGCTGTTTGTTGTGTCTGCTGTCTCTTGCTCACAGCGAATTATTTCACTGTATGTTTCCTAATTTTTTAAACTCATGAGCTCACCGTTAATGAGGCTTATTTTCTGAAAAAGCACAGTGAGGCCAGTGCTGTCACAGTACCTCTGCTGGGTGACTTAGGACGGCAGACATTCCAGGGGTGTCCACTCTGGGACAGATCGGCATGTTTATTTCTCTGCTCGCAGTTTTCCTGAGCCTTGCAGAGATATCTGCAGGTTTTCTGAGTGGAGTAAAGACATGTTTTGGACCCAAAACCCAAGGGCAAGCCCAGGGCTTAATTTTCTCTAGGGAGACTGTTTCCTTCAACTCAAGCTGAGGCAGCTTCCTTGTCTCCTCCCTGTGCCAAGAGCCAGGTTTCTCCTAATCCCCCTTTCCACTGAGAGTTCAGCTCTTCAAACGTCCTGACTTAGACCTTTCTCAGGATTCCAAGACCTCGTCTCCTGTCCTCAAATGCGTGTTAAAGCCCAAGCCCCCAGGTTTACTAGGACCGAAAACAAACTCCCAGGTCAGTTCATGGGCCCACATTGCTCTCATATTCAGTCTCCTTGTTTCAGAGACTCATGATCTCAGCTGTACAATTTTCAAGGGTCACACCTACTCAGAACATCTGTGTGTTTGGGACAGGAGGGATTTCAGGTCTCTTAGTCCATCATCTTTCTGGAAAGAGAACTCTCCTTCTCCACTTATTCACGTGGCCACCTCCCAAGAAACATAATTTCAGAGTCATTCTGTGACTGTTTACACAGCTCCAAAACACATTAGTTATGTTGAAGCGTTCGGCCAATCATCCAGATGTTTTTGTCTACACGATGCCAAATATCCAGATGTGCGTCCAATTCATCTGCTATTTCCAAACATAATAAACTTACATTATTAAGCACATTGCTATTTCACAAACTCAGGGACCCTGTGGGTATAATCCTGTCCCTCATTTGCCAAGACTAATTACATCAAAGCCCATGACTTTCATTCGATCACACAGATTTCTAACGCTGTAATTCTTTTCCTTGTTCTTGCTGTTGTTACTCTTGTGTCTTGTTTTTTTTTTCACAATACAGTATTGAGGTCAATAAGTATTTATTAAACTCTTGGCTGAGGGCGAAAAGAATGAAAAACCACTCTGTCCCTGGTGGATATTAAAATGTAGTTGTATTTATTTATTCATTCCTTCATTCAATGCTTTTTTGTTGCACAGACACCGTGTTCCTGGGGAAACAGGGTAAACAAGACCGACCCCCTGCCTTCGTGAAGCGGGGCATTTAGTGGGACACACAAGTAACATAGAATAAAAAGTCATTAATGCTACATAGGAAAGGAGAAGTACTGTGACAGAGAATCCTACATAGTCTCAGCTTAGTTTGGGGAAGGGAGGGAACGACCTCTCTTAGGAGTGACCTAAACTGTGACCTGAGAGATGCAGGCAAAGAGTGAGGAAAGAAAGTTCCAGACTGAGGAACCATAGGAGAGGCCGTGGGAGGGGCCGGGGGCCGAAGGGGCTGGGAGGCTGAAGGAACACAAAGATCGTCGGTGTGGCTGGGAGTGTCGGCAGGAGGCTGGTGTGGAAATAAAGCTGGAGAAGGAGGTTGGCATCTCATCAGCTCTGAATAGGACAGGGTTTGGATTTGGGATTTTCTTCTGAGAGCAATAACTCTCCCACTGGAGCAGAGGGATGATGGGAAGAGATCCCTGGCTGCTGGATGGCAAGGGAGACTAGGAAGAAAACAGGTGAGTTAGAGTTTAGTAAGAGGATGGTGGTGAAGAATGAGAGGTGGCGGTGGCGACAGAGAGAAAGAGGCGAGCGGGATGCAGTTCAGAGCTGGGATCTGGTGATGGATTCGGGTAGCACAGGGGAGGACCGTGTCAAGCCGGGCTCTGGCACGAGTGGCTGGGGATACAGAGGCACCATTACTCAGATAGGGAAGCCTGGAGGAGAGCCAAATTTCTGGGGAATTAGTTCATTTTTAGACATCTGAACTTGGAGATTAGCACATTAATCAGTTGGTTACCTTTAGCACACAATCTTATTTATCGCGCTAACCCTTCGTGAGACACACAAGTCAAGTCGTCAACTGGACAGGAGGGTATATATGGCTGGAGCTCAGGAGAGGCAGGTGAGGTACAAATCTGGGAGTCAAGGGCACGTAATTGGTACGTCAAACCACGGAACTGGTGACGGTGATGTGGGGAGAGACAGAAAGAGAGCAGGAGCCTTGGTCATAGAAGACAAGGAATCTATTTTTTTTTTTAAAGAAGACTGAGTTAGTCATAGGATATCACTCATATGTGGAATTTAGTTTTTAAAAAGTGATACAAATGAACTTATTTACGAAACAGAAACAGACTCACAGACATAGAAAACAAACTTTTGGTTACCAAAGGGGAAGTGTCGGGGGGAGGGATAAATTAGGAGCTTGAGATGAACATACACACACTACTATGTATAAGATAGATAACCAACAAGGACCTGCTGTAGAGCACAGGGAACTTTACTCAATATTCTGTGATAACCGATGTGAGAAAAGAATCTAAAAAAGAATGAATAGATGTATATGTATAACTGAATCACTTTGCCATCCACCTGAAACGAACACGACATTGTAAATCAACTAGACTCCAATAAAATTTTTTAAAAAATTAAAAAGACTGAGTTAGGAGTATCTGAAGTGGGGAGAAACAAGAGAGCTTGGTGTCATGAAATCCCAGAGAAGAGAGTGTTTAAGGCAGAAAGAGTGGTTAGCTTCTCATTGAAAACTTGATCTTCTGAAAGGTCGAGTGAGATAAAAACTAAGAGGTGGCCGTTGGGGAGGATGGATGCCAGGGGCGAGTCTGCGGGTGAAGAGGAAGAGCTCCCAGAGTGAGACGGGCTAAAGTTGTCGTGGAAACGAGGAAGCAGAGCTAGAAAGGGGTCAGCTCTCCCTGCAAGGGGCCAAGCGAGGGCCGTGGAGATGAGACGGACTCGGGAAACAGGAGAAGGAGCAGAACGCAAGGCAGTTTATCACTCCAAGTGGGGAAAGGAGACACACAGAGGCTGCAAGAGGTGGGGGAGAACTGCATGCTGAGCTGGAGCCCTCGGGTACCGGGCGGGACTTGGATAAACAGGGAGGGGAGGAGGCGTTGGGGCCTGGGAACCAGTGTGGGCAACAGCAAGCGAGCAGAGGTGGTCAGAGGAGGAAGGGGACCCAGGAGAGACCAGTGTGAGGACGGCTTTTGTCTCACAGAGCTGAAAACTAAAGCTGGATGGGAAGGCTTGAGTCTATCTCCTTTTTTATCTGCCCACTTCTGAGAAAGGGTCACTGCCTTTCGGTGACCCTCCCCTGCATTCCACCCATGAGGTGGTAGAGGGGCTGCTGTCACGGTACCCGGGCCCACCCGCCAGGGGTGTGGGACCCCAACCAGGCCAGCCGGACATGCCCACCAGCCCCGAGGGCCCTGTTGGCAGAAGCTGCAGAGATGCTCTCGCGGAGAGAATGAAATGGGCCCTCGGGGAACAGGAGAGGCAGGAGGCGGGCGGCGGGCCCCCAGCCCCGAGGCCACCTGGGTTCTGCCCACACCACTGTCCTTCCCGGGGCTCCAGTGCACGAAGCCCCCAGTATATCCTCTCCTCCATAGGCCTCAGCGGGTTCTGCCGAGCACCACTTGCCACCGAGAGCCCTGAGCACACGGCCAGGTGGCAGCAGGGCACAGCACCGCCCGCTGCTGGGGCTCAGCGGCAGGCTGAGAGGCAGACCCCCGCCCAACCCCAGGGGAGGCTGGAGGGTCCCCTGCAAGGAGCCAGGAAAACAGCCCGCGCCCCAGAAACAGTCCACCCTCACCTGCTGGCGAGAACTTTTGAAATCTCTAGCCTTTGCTGGTTGATAACTTGTGGTTAATTCCATCCATTTCATTGTGAAATGACATCAGAACCCTCTTCCACTGAACCTCAAGGATCAGCTCGTGTCAGAATCAAGGCACCAAGACTCACTGGTCTGACCTGGCACGAAAGCCCTCGAGAGCAGAGGAATTCACATCAGAAAGTCTACAGATAACAAGCACTGGAGAGAGTGTGGAGAAAAGGGAACCCTGCTACACCGTTGGGGGGAACGTAAATGGGCGCAGCCACTACGGAGAACGGTATGGAGGTTCCTCAGAAAACTAAAACTAGAACTACCGTATGATCCAGCAATCCCACTCCTGGGCATATGTCCAGACAATACTATAATTCAAAAAGACACACGCACCCCTATGTTCACAGCAGCACTATTCACAATAGCCAAGACATGGAAACAACCTAAATGTCCACTGACAGATGAATGGATAAAGAAGATGTGGTGTATATATACAATGGAATACTACTCAGCCATAAAAAGGAATGAAATAGTGCCATTTGCAGCAACATGGATGGACCTGGAGAATATTATGCTTAGTGAAATAAGCCAGACAAATACTGTATGACATTACTACATATGAAATCTAAAAAACAATACAAATGAATGTATATGCAAAACAGAAATAATCTGATAGGTATAGAAAACAAACTTGTGGCTACCGGTGGGGAGAGGGAAAGGGGGAGGGGCAGGGTGGGGTAGGGGATTAAGAGGCGCAAACTACTATGTATAAAATAAATAAGCTATAGGGATGTATTTACAGCACAGGGAATTATATCCATTATCTTGTAATAATCTATAATGGAGTATAATCTGCAAAAATACTGAATCACTATGTGGTACACCTGACACGAATATAATATTGTAAATCAACTATACTTCAATTAAAAGAGCAAAGGAATACAGAGGTTGCTAGCAAGTGGCGCTCGAGTTGGGTCCACAGGCTGGAGGTTTCCCGCAGAGGGAAAAGAACTGCAGGTTTGTGGTAGGTCGGAGGTAAGAAGACCAGGTCCCTTGCCAAAGAAGTGACAAGGAAGCATTTCCCAGCCTCGCAGGCTATGTCGCGCATTCTCTGCTCAGGGTTTGATGCCTTATTCGGATTGCAAATGTGCACATGTGGCCCAGGGTGCCTGCAGGCCGAGCTGACTGGTCCACTTTTAGGAAGTGGAACTGGTCCACTTTTAGGAAGTGGAACCAGAGCCCTGGTTCTGATTCGGTGTCTGTGGAAGCTGACTTCTTGCATGTGGGGCTCCAGTAGCCAACGCAAGCTCCCTGAATTCACATCTACCCAAAGGGTAGACTCGGGGGCCGGGAAGGCTACGCTCTGTAGGGACACGATCGATGTCTAATGTTGGAGGGAGCTCCCCTTATAAAGAGACACGGGACCCCAAAGACTTCCTAACTTGGGAAACATCCATGAGACAGTATGTGAAGCATTCAGCTTATAAACCGCGTGTGTGGGGCAACCGCATTCCGATAAATAAACATACGCACATGGCTCTCCATGTGCTGTGTATGTGTACACATACATTTAAAAGATCCTGAAGTGACACACACCAAAATGTTAGCCATGGCTACCTTGCAGGGAGGGGAAGGGGGCTTGAAGGCGACTATTATTTTATTTCCTTTCCTTAACCGTATTTTCCCATTTTTCTATAATAAACACATATAACTTAGGTAATTTTTTAATATTCTTTTTTAAAAGAGCACCTGGCAGGTTTCTTATAAACAGGTATTGAAAACCCACAGTTCAGGGGTTTTGTTGGCAGGCGTGTGGGTCATGGCTTAGGGAAGACGTGTATGTTGTTTGCAGTTGTTTATTGCTATGTCGCTTTATTGCAGTGTAGCCGAGGGATGGGAGGTGCCCATGTGGTTTCGGATCACACCACGCCGCTCACATAAAATCACATCCAGGGTGGCTCTCTGTGTTGTCATTCTCACTTGACTAACCATAAATAAACCCACTAGATAATAGCTGGCTGGAACCAGGCCACATAAATCCCTCCATAATCAGGCTTTTATACTCAGTCCAGATCACTATATGCTCACCGCTTGCTGCCTGAGGTTGGGCAGAAACCACTTAATCACAAAGCTCCAAAAGACCACCTCTCTCTCAGCCCTACTAAGTGGAATCCTCGTTGAAGCCAAGATGCTGTCTTGTACACGAAATACTTATTAGCAGTTCTTAACAACCCTTACACACCCACATGCAGCCTCCTGGCTTTATCCTCGGACCCTCAGAATTGAGAAAACTTCGATGGATTTCATTCTCAGCTGAGCTCGCCGTCATAGAAACCCATGCGCACACAGGGTCATCTATCTAATACACTTACACGAAATCATTCGTATCCGTCTAGTGCCTAAGAGCGTGGATTTTGGAGTCAAATGGTCTTCAGCTGATTAGCTTTAGGAGCGTGATTTTATTTATCACACTAACCCTACGAGGGTATTCATACCACGCTCCGTTTTACAGATGGGGAAGCTGAGGCTCACAGGAACTTGCTCAGGGTCACACAGAGGGTAAGCGGAAGTCGGAAACTGAGGCCACAGTTCCCTGACCCCAGACCCTGTGCTTTTTGTCTCCTGCCAGGTTAGCCCCACCACTCCTACAAGGATCTGGCCCAGTGGGGATGTGTCCATCCTGAGGACCAATGCCACCATGTTTGAGATGACCATGGTTTTGTTTCCCAACAAACTTTCTAAGGAACAGACCACACTGTCTTTCCCCTTTTCTTGCACCTTCCCTCCCACTTTACACACACACACACACACACACACACACACACACACACACACACGCAGTCTTCATGAAATAACCACTTGCAAAGAGACTAACAGGGGCTCCAGACACTGCTGGGGCCACAGGACAGCACACCCCCAGGCAGCGGCTCACTCACTGCTATGAGGATCGAGGTCCCCTGGAGGGAGTCTGAGGTGGGACCACTCCCTGGCGCGTTAGGATGGTGGAGGGCTCGGCCGTCTTTCCTAAACCTCCTTGCAAGCCACAGCTGGAGGATCCCATGGAGAGGCGGGGGCGGCGGCCATTCTAAGGAGGCTCCAAGAAGCTCAAGTGATGTGGCTTCTCTGCCCTCAGTCTACTTCACAGGGTGGCTGTGAAGCTCTCAGAGGATGTCCTGGGAGGATGGATTTTGACAGAACATAGTGTGTGACTCCTGTGAAGGTATCATCACCTCTGAGTAGAAGCCGGTCACCATGGTGACCATCTCGCAGGGTGTCTGTCAAAGCTCCTGAAAGGGCAGTGTCATCAAGAGCCCACAAACATGGGGGAAACCTTGAGGGGCAGAAAAGCTGGAAGGGAATCCTCGGAACATAGATCTCTTCCTCTGAAAAATGGGACTAATCGTATGTGAGTGCGTGGATACACCCAGCACAGGGCCTAGATGTACAGCGAGCCTTCCAAGAATCTCTAGTAGAGCAGATCTAACCTGATTTTTAAAACTTAATATCACAAATGGACTTGTTTACAAAACAGAAATGAACTCACAGATATAGAACACAAACTTATGGTTACCAAAGGGGATAGCGAGGGGGTGAGGGAGGAGATAAATTAGGAGTTCAGGATTAACAGATACACACAACTACATATAAAATAGATAAACAACAAGGACCTACTGTATAGCACAAGGAACTCTATTTACTGTCTTGTAATAACCTATAACGAAGAGAATGTGAAAAAAGAACATATATTTATACACGTGTGTGTAACTGAATCACTTTGCTGTACACTTGAAACTAACACAACATTGTAAATTAACTATACCTCAATAAAAAATTTTTTAAAAATAAATAAAAATAAAAATTCAGGACTACAGAGCAGAGCGATTAAAGCCATCCAGCACATGCATGGAAGAGTCGGAACCTAAGCCCCAGTCCCCGGACGCCATGCAACTGACCACGTTATTCCCAACAGGAATGCAAGCAGTAAGCATCGCATGACTGGATGGCCGAATATAGTTCTGATGTAAACTCACCTCCCCAAACTCAGCCCTGAATTCAAATGCTTTCTTAAAAAAAAAAAAAAAAAAAGAAAAAAAAATTTAAGATCAACCTCAAGACCCAAGTATTAGCGCAGCCAGCTGCCCCTCCCGCCAGCAGGTCCACTTGTACAAACGAATCCTGTCCCCTAGTAAGGAGAAGCACGCTGGAACATGCCATTGTTCACAAGGCAATTACCATAATGAGGCAAAGCAAACTGAATGCGGGGCTCATCCAGCTGCTGTGTTGATACAGCATAACAAGGGTGGCCGATCCAGAGCACGACCGCAGAGTTAATTTGCGCTTTTCTCCCCCAGCCTGATGCTGCCTACACCACAACTGCCCTCATAACTAAACAGGAGCTAATTACACACGTTAATCACCCAGCCCTGGGTCAGATCCCAGCAGCTACAGACAGCCAAAGGCTAAGCCCACGGATTCTTCCTTCGAGCTCTGCACAGAAGCTAAGTTGGGATGCCCAGATCTTTGCAGTGGGTTCTCACCTCCCTGAAGACACATTCTTTGCACAGATGAAGGTAATTCTGTGGATGAGGCTGGTGGCCACTTCCCCACTTCCTCGTTCTTGTCTTCCAAGATTCCCCCAGCCCCCCAAATATTTTTCCCACTTTTCTTCTCTCTGCACAGAACATTATATCTGGGAGAACTTTAGCAAAAGTAAGTTAATAAATTAAGTTACTAACAAATGAAAAGGCTATATGCTGTATGATTCCATTTATAGAATGTTCTGGAAAAGGCAAAACTATAAAGGCAGAGGACAGATCACTGTTGGCAGGGGTGGGGATGGAGGGAAGGGCTACTCCTCCAAAGGGAATTTGGGACTGGTGGAACTCTTCCTATATGATTATGCTCATGGAAACACAATACATGGGCATATGCAGTTGTCAAAACCCACACAACTGTACACCACAAAGGGCAAATTTTACTGTGTTGTACTTTACGTAAATTAAAAATACATGTAAAAAGAGAAAAAAACGTGTTCTCTCTCACACAGTTTTTCCTTTTAGTTTGTCTTTATCATTAGAAATTGCCAAGCCATCTTTTTCTGACAGAGGAAATCTTTGAAATTGTAGCAAAAAATGGGGAGAGGGGAAACAACCGCTTTTTTCACAAATTTGTAATAAATGCCCTCTATCTATTGTGTTTGAAATGATTAAGCAGGTGTGGGGTTTTTTTCCCTGGGAATGCGAAACGAGTATCTATGAAAACAGAGCATGGCAAAGGTTTGAACAATTGTCCAGTGAGATCAGTAAAATCTTAATCTCTATGACGCCAAGAGACTAGGCTACCAAGTGGAAAGTTCGTTCAGTTCCCCAGCTGTTCTGTCTCTGTGTGTCCCCCATCGTTGTGGCTGTTTAGGTTTCAGATTGTTCGGCTGGTGCCAGGGAGATGCCACCATAGTTGGCAGCTTTCCCCAGTGACACACTGCCTTTACCCTTCCTCAGCTCCCTTCACTGGGGCAGCTACAGCCTGAAGTTCTTTGTCATCTCATTTCGACAGCAGTTGCTTAAAGAAGACAAATCAGTGACTTTATGATGAGTTATAATACGCATCATTCTTTTCTTCTCCCTGGAACCCGCACGACATCTCCACAGAAAAGGTGATGCAACATGGCAGCCTGAAATATCCCAAAGGTCATTCATTGTCACGGCAACCTAAACACTTACACCATTTCCAAACTAATCACACCAGAACTGACAGACAGTTTTGCATTCATTTGTAATGTTAAGTACTTAATCAACAAGTTAAATATTCTTCAGGTTCACAAGAATGATGACAACCTCTGAATAGTTTTCTATCACTTAAGCGGGGTTTGTCTGATTAGGGCTGACAGATGTATATAAGAAAACAAGCAGCTTTACCTTCACGCTTTTTTTTTCTCGTTGGGAATATGATAATGCAATAAAATTAGATTTTAAGATGCTTGCATGTTTATGCCTCGAAAATCGTATGTATACCTTTGTTGCAGACGCAAAAGGAGAGGAAGTAGACAAATGCCATATGATATCACTTATATGTGGAATCTAAAATATGATACAAATGAACTTATCTACGAAACAGAAACAGACTCATGGACATAGGGAACAGACTTGTGGTTGCCAAGGGGGAGGGGGTGTGGGGGAGGGATGGAGTGGGAGTTTGGGATTAGCAGATGCAAACTAGTATATATAGGATGGATCAACAACAAGGTCCTACTGTACAGCACAGGGAACTATATTCAGTGTCCTGAGATAAACCATAATGGAAAAGAATATAAAAAAGAATGTACATATATGTATAACTGAATCACTTTGCTGTACAGCAGAAATTAACACAACATTGTAAATCAACTATATTTCAATTTAAAAAAACAGTCTACTTGAAGACAAAGAAGAGGAAGTAGTCTTAGAGGTTGATTCATAACGCATCTGCTGTCTGTCCACTGCGTGTTATGCGCCTACAGTGTGGGGGGCATACCATGGAGGTAAACCCTTAAACTCAATTTGTAGAACCACAGACTCTCCAGTTAGCAGAGGCCTGAACAGTGGCTCTCATGAGCTTATCCCGAGTGCAGGGCATAGGAGCTTATTATAGAAAAACACATCAACTGGGTCTGAAGCTGAAAAGCTCTAAGGAACCAAGACAGCTCTGGAGACCAGTGACTAGACTTGCCTCTCAGGCCACACACTCCCTCCCATCCCTCCCAAGACCAGCCCCTTCTTCCCACCGCCTCCCACTTTCAGCTTACTCGTGGCCCTCTGTGACTTCTCTGGCCTCTCCCTGACATCAAACCACTGCCAACTTTCTGGTTCACACTGTACTTCTCAGTTTTTAAAGCTGAGAGGGAAAGTTTGATTGGCTCAGCACATTTTCCCACGCCAGGTCCAATGATGGACGTAGTTACGTGTCACTATCAGTCAGTGAACTGACAGCCCTGGGATCCGGTGTCAACCCAAACTGCTCAGTCCAAAGTGGTGGAACATAACACAAAACACAGCCATCTTGGCCGCAGGGGCTCTGGGTGGGCAGTTCCCGTTAGAAAGCAGGGCTAGTAAGGCTGAGCGGGTGCTGTGCCCATGGCTAATAGTTGAGCTTCCTCTACAGCAGGGGTGTCAACTCCAAGGCCTACACTAGCCAGGCAGGCTATGGAAATGAGCTAAACCGATCTGGTCAAGAGGATGCACTGCAGGAGTGGAAAGACTTTGAGGAATTAGAGGATGCAGCCTGGGGTCAAGGGAAAGAGACCACTAGCTCTGGCTGATTGGTCAACATGCAGAAAAGAGGGCTTTGTGTTGGCAGATCTTCTAATTTTTCAGCAGACACCAGAAATCTGATATTTTATGTATAATCTCCGAAACTTTAGTGTTGGCTCAAACGTTTTAAACCACGTGGGTCAACCAAAACATCCCATCAACCAAAACATTCCCTCGCTGCCTCCACTTTCTGACCAACTGATGACCCTCAGCCTCCAGCACCTCCCAAACACACAGCCATGAGGGACGCATCGCCATCTTTGAAGGAAGCCCATGTGTTCTCCAACAGTTCTGGGGTCATTTAAAATTCCTTCATATATTTAGAATTAACATTGTTTAAATGGCCATACTACCCAAAGCAATCTACAGATTTAATGCAATCCTTATCAAAATACACATGACATTTTTCACAGAACCAGAACACATACTCCTAAAATTTATATGGAACCACAAAAGACTCAGAATTGCCAAAGCAATCTTGAAGAAAAAGAACAAAGCTGGAGGCATAACCCTCCCAGACTTCAGACAATACTACAAAGCCACAGTCATCAAAACAGTGTGGTACTGGCACAAAAAGAGACATATGGATCAATGGAACAGAATAGAGAGCCCAGAAATAAACCCACACACCTAGTCAATTAATCTTCAACAAAGGAGGCAAGAATATACAACAGAGGAAAGACAGTCTCTTCAGCAAGTGCTGTTGGGAGATCTGGACAGCCACACGTAAATCAATGAAGTTAGAACACTCCCTCACACCACATACAAAAATAAACTCAAAATGATTTAAAGACCTAAATATAAGACATGACAGCATAAAACTCCTAAAAGAGAACACAGGCAAAACATTCTCAGACATAAATTGTAGCAATATTTTCTCAGATCAGTCTCCCAAGGCAACAGAAATAAAAGCAGAATCAAACAAATGGGACCTAATCAAACTTAAAAGCTTTTGCACAGCAAAGGAAACCATAAACAAAACGAAAAGACAACCTACAGAATGGGAGAAAATATTTACAAATGATGCAACAGACAAGGGATTAATTTCCAAAATATACAAACAGCTCATACAAGTCAATTTCAAAAAAAAAAAAAAACAAACAAACCCAATCAAAACATCGGCAGAAGACCTAAATAGACATCTCTCCAAAGAAGAAATACAGATGGTCAACAGCCACATGAAAAGATGGTCAACATCACTAATTATGAGAGAAATGCAAATCAAAACCACAATGAAGTATCACCTCACTCTAGTCAGAGTGGCCATCATGAAAAAGTCTACAAACAGTAAATGCTGGAGAGGGTGTGGAGAAAAGGGAACCCTCTTGCACTGTTGTTGGGAATGTAAATTGGTGCAGCCACTATGGAGAACAGTATGGAGGTTCCTTAAAAAACTAAAAATAGAGCTACCCTATGATCCAGCAATCCCACTCCTGGGCACATATCTGGAAAAGGTGAAAACTCTAATTTGGAAAAATATGTGCACTCCAATGTTCATAGCTGCACTATTTACAGTAACCAATACAAGGGACCAACCTAAGTATCCATCAACAGACAATTGGTTTGGGCTTCCCTGGTGGCACAGTGGTTAAGAATCCGCCTGCCAATGCAGGGGACACGGGTTCGAGCCCTGGTCCGGGAAGATCCCTCATGCCGCAGAGCAACTAAGCCCGTGCACCACAACTACTGAGCCTGTGCTCTAGAACCCGCGAGCCACAACTACTGAGCCCATGTGCTACAACTACTGAAGCCCACATGCCTAGAGCCTGTGCTCTGCAACAAAAGAAGCCACTGCAATAAGAAGCCTGCACACCGCAACGAAGAGTAGCCCCCGCTCGCCGCAACTAGAGAAAGCCCAGGCACAGCAACGAAGACCCAATGCAGCTAAAAATAAAATAAATTTTTAAAAAATTATTTTAAAAAAACCAGACAATTGGTTTAAGAAGATGTGGTATATTTATACAATGGAATATTACTCAGCCATAAAAGAGAATGAAATAATGCCATTTGCAGCAACATGGATGGACCTAGAGATTATCATACTAAGTGAACTAAATCAGACAAAGACAATTATATGAAGTCACTTACATGTGGAATCTAAAAAATAATACAAATGAATCTACATACAAAACAGAAACAGACTCACAGACATAGAAAGTGAACTGATGGTTACCCAAGGGGAAGGGAATGTAGGGAGGGATAAATTAGGAGTAGGGATTAACAGATACAAGGTAAATATTATACATCAAATACATAAACAACAAGGATCTACTGTATAGCACAGAGAACTATATTCAATATCTGGTAATAACCTATAATGGAAAATAATCTGGAAAAAATATATACACATACTTTGTTGTACACCTGAAACTAACACAATATTGTAAATCAACTGTACTTCAATTTAAAAATAAACAATAAACTTCCTTCAGATACTTGAATCTAAATCTGTCTCCCCCCGAGTCTGTCCGTTACGACGTAAAGGGAAAAAAATCGAAAGCCCCTTCAACGCGGTAGCCAAAGGCCTGCTTGAAGACAACTCCCCACAGCTTCTCATTGCATTTCTTCAGAAGCACCTCCTGTGTCAAACCTGGCCCGGGGCCGCGGAGGGTAACAGAAAATGGGAAGCCGATCCAGGAGAGATGGAAGCACTTCCATCCACCCCTTCCAATGTTCTGGGGCTTTTTCTGACAGCTGCTCTTGCGCTGAGGCAGAAGCAACTCTTTTCCGCTCCCCGTCCTGGGTGCCCCGGCACCCAGAGCCCCGCTACGGCCCCGCTCAGCCGCGTTATGGGTTGCTAGGCCTTTAGAAGTTCACCCGGGGGCCCACGCTCCATCCCAGCAGCGTCTACGGGAACACGCGCTCTGACTCCAGCGGCCCACTTGCAGGTGACCTGAGAACACAGCTCGCCCCTGGCTGGGATCTGCCTGCACACGGGGAGCCAAGTCACCACAGCGTGGGCCCGGTTCACTACCAAAGGAGCATGGGAAGCGCAGGGCACTGAGCCTGACGACACAGGGTCCTGCGGATGGCAGGGGCAGGGGTTTCCCTGGAGGCCCAGGAAGTGTGGGTTCAGCCGTCAAAGGGGAAGCGGGGTCCGGACAGAGCCCTCAAAGGAGGGTGAAGAGTGTCAGACACAGGACGAGTGGCCGGAGGGGTGGGGGTGGGGGGGTCCGGCGTCTGACTCTCCCCTGGGGCAGCTTACCATGGCTCCAGGCCACAGGGTAGCGTCTCCCCGGCTTCTGATCAGAAGTGGGGGGTCCTGACCGTGCCTGGAGTTCCGTGGGGCTGCCCGAGAGCCTGCCTCCTCCTGCCGGCTCTCCGCAGCCAAGCCTCGCCTTCAGGCCCGTCGGGCTCCAGAAACATCTCCGAGGCCCGGGCAGGCGCCAGGCCCCGCCCAGCACGCCGAGGAGCCGGAGGGGAGACGCAGCTCGGCCTTCAGTCTCGTGGGAGGTGCCGGCAGGTGTGCGGCCAGGTGGGCGGGGCCCCTGCTCCGGGGGCGGGGCCGGGAGCAAGGGCCCGTGAGGAAACCGTCCCGAGCGCTCCTCCCCCACCTGGCCTTTCCCATCACAGGGACGCGCAGCACCTGGGGGCGGGGGGAGGGGCACAGGGCCGGAGTCTAGCTTCTCAGCCAGGAATTTGAGTTGGGGTCCTACGTTTACCAGCGTGGACCAGCCTCTTCTGAATCTCACTTTCCTCAACTTTAAAGTGGAGATAAGGGTACAGTCGGTTCTGCCACAATCCGACAGGGGCGTTCCTGAAAATCACCGCTCTACGCAAAATCGCACGATTAAAAACTACAGGGCTTACGGGGAAAATGGGGTTAGGGACACACCCAAAAGCTAATAAAAATGGCAGCACTGGTTCACGCACGTTCCGTGGTTTAGAAATTCCCAACTACTACGAATACGTCTGGCGCTTTACCTTGAACGAGACCTGAAGTTGCTTGGGAAGTGGGTGTCGGTGAGTGAGTTGTGAGGTGGAGGATTACCTGAAATTGGACGGAAAGTGGTAGCACCTGGTGTGCATGGGCGGGGCTCACTGTTCGCCGTGAACCGAGGTAGCTGGAGGTGTTGGCGGGGGTCGGTGTGTGTTTGCATGAAGCTCAGGGCAGCTGGGTGCAGTCTTCTGCGTTCACCTAGTTCTGTGTGCGTGTGGACAAAATCATACAGACGCAAACGCAAAATTCACATCATGCTCAAGTTGTTCCCTAGTATATTAATTACGTCGAAACAAGTTCTCATTTTTAAAACGAGTGTTATAGCAGAACTGGCTGTACTAACTACTTCATGGGGGGATGTCCTGAGGATTAAATTAGATAATTCACGTAAGTGTTGAACCCAGGGCCTGACAAGTGGTCAACACCTGTTTTTAGTGTAATGAATAGACATCAAACTATTATATTCCAAACAAATCGAAGGATGAATCAGTCAACGCAGGAATGCCTAACTGTGGGGTAGGGAGGGCGGTGACGCATGTGAGGGCAGGCCGGAGAGCCCAGGCGCAGGCTGTGCTAGTCCTGCGATGGGAGGACAAGAGGAACTCCCTCCCTGCCCCTGTTACGTGAATACGATCACAGGGATACCAGCCACCGCCAGGCAGTCCCCAAGGCCTCATACTTATGCGTTACATGTTGCCGATCAGGAATTTGGGCTGGGCTCAGCTGAGCGATTCTTCTGTTCCTCTGGTATCAGTGATATCACTCAGTGTTACTCAGCCAGCAGATGGGCTGGTCTGGAGAGACCAGGATGGCTTCACTCACATGTCTGGTGCCTTGGCTGGGAGGCCAGGCCCAGCAAGGACTGCCAGTCAGAGCCCCTCCATGTCACCTCCCCAGCACGGTCAGACTGCTTACAAGTTCCAAAAGCCTGGAAGTAAATGCTGCAAAGGCTTTTTCTCACCTCGCCCTGGGAGCTCCGGCACATCACTTCTGCTGCATCCAACTGGTCAAGCGAATTAGCCCACTGAAGATTCTAGGAGAGAAAGAGTCTACGTCCCAGTGGGGGAAGTGCAAAGACCCTGGGGCCACCTCTGATCTACCACACTGCCCTTGAAAACTCCACTCCAGCATCATGTCCAGAATTCTGGACGGAGTTTTCTGCGGCAGACGACCCCTGGGTGCCCCCCTCCCCCGTCCACTGTGCACATTTCTGCCATTGTGTGTGGTGCCCTGGGCTGTATGCATCGCTGAATCTAATGTTGCCCATGGGCTGCAGGCTCCTGCGGGGTACGGACTAGTTTCATTCCATGTCGGACCTGGAGCGTCGTCGTGTTGAACCTGGTACCTGAAAGGCCCTTAGTAAAGCTGGAATGAATAACAAACAAATGTCAAGGACCAGCGCTACCTCTTCTGTTCAAAGCCTCCAACGCCTCAGGAGCAGGAGCCGTGGCTCTTCCCTCGTGTCCCCGGCACGTAACACACTGCCTGACACGTAGTTGACACCGAATCAGTGTTTGTTGTACAGCCGTGCACACGGGGCCCCTGCTACCCCGCCGTGGCTGACAGGCCCGGTGCTGTGGCCCCAGCAGAGAGGGGAGGTTGACCTGAAACCAAGTCCTGAGTGTTGGGACTTCTGGTTACGGTGGGTAGAGCCAGGGGTTAGAGCAGGTCGTGACTGTGAACCCCGAGGGACAGGGAAGGGCCCGGGGGGCCGGGGAGGGACAAAGAGGAATAGACGGCAGCTCCCCTGTCTCCGGGGCCACTCAGCGGGGAGATGCAGGCTTACACACAAGGTGCCAACAGTTCCCAAACTGTCCTGCACGAGGCCTGCCTACTAGCGCATGACGACAACTGGCCCCAAAGGAAAACAGCTTTGGGTTTGATTCAAGCACGAGAGCTTTGGAAAGAGGGGACCTGGCCACAGAAAATGAGCATTTAGCAATGAGGGGGCTGTTACCAGGAGCAGTAAACCAGGTGTTGCCTCTGTGGCTATTTTAAGCCTAATCTAATTTAGCGCTTGGACTAGGTGAGCGCTATTTATAAGGGGTGACATGGACGGAGGCTTTGGTCTTGGGGCGGGTGGGCGTCCACTAGGCCCGTGGATGCCCAGCTCTGCAGGCGGCCAGCCAGCCCTGAGGACAAAAGCCCCCGGCCCGCAGATCACGGCTCAGCCCCGGCTCCCTGCATCCGGCCTCAGGCCCCACGTGGCTGGGGCCTCTGGGTGCTCACCAGGCACAGAATGTGCTGGAAGATCCAGGGCTTGCTCCTGCCTGGCCTAACCCTCCAGGAAGACGAGATGAAATGGCTTGTCCCAGCTGGGCGGCCCCCTTCCTCACACAGGCCTTCGGTCTCTTCCACCGGACACGAAGAACTGGCGTCCACACGCCTCCCAGTAGTGGCGCAGAGACCGAGCTGAGCTTTGTGACAGACCCCAGCCATCCCGGAAACCCGGGCTTTGGCTTCCCAGGCAGGCCCAGGTTGCCTGTGGGGACTTTTTCCGGAACAGATGGGAGAGACGCACCCTGATTGGAGAGGCAGCCTCTGTGAGCAGAGCCCTGGGCCTGGCTGGGGGCGTGCGGGGGGCTGCAGAATGCCCCCTGCCCTGGCCCAGCAGAAGCCTCAGCCAAGGGCGGGCTCCTCCATCAGAACCAAAGGACACAAATCAGGGCAGAGCGTGCGAACCAGCCAGCTCGCGCTGGAGGCGCCAGGGTGACTGGCCCAGCTCCAGGGGGGCCTGGCTGCAGGAGATGCTGTGAGATGCGGTGAAGGTCCAGTCTGAGGTCCTCTGCAAGCCCTCCTGAGAGCAGCAGTAAACCCAGAGGTAGCTGGGAGCTCATCTTCACCCCCGCGCTGCAGTGAGAGACCTGGCAGCCTGCTGGGGAGTGCCTCCAGAGGCCCCTGGGCACCACAGCAGGGTCTGGGCTGTGACGCGGCGGCATGCCGGCGTCTGGAGAGCTCTGAGCCTCCCCGGCCTGGGCACGGAGGCGGTGACCCACTGTCAACTGGGCATGTCCCTCTTCTGCTGGTGAGACTTCAGCTGCTCACAGGGGACCCACCCTCGCGTTCTGTTTGGCGGCAGGGTGATGAGCATCTGCCCGACTTCCAGGCCCAGGTGGCCAGGCATTGCTGACGGTCAGGGGCGCTGTGCTTGTCCTGGGGACAGCGTAAAAGGAAGAGGAACCTCCCGTGCAGAGCGATTCCACCTGAAGCTTCCCTCTTGCCGGGGGAAAGGCCAGCCACCGACGTGTGTTTTTCCTTTGTCATCTTTAATTCGTAAGCTGGTGACAATGGAAGTGGAAGCATCCATGGGGGGAGGGGGGAGCGTTCGTCATGAAATCGGCGCAGGTGGCCGGCGTCCCGTCCCGAGTGCGCACAGACAAGGGCGCCTTGCCCTGCATTCCAGGTCCCCAGGCTGCTCCTTGGCTCCCCCGGTTCTTGCTCTCTGAGGGTCACGGACACGCCTTTTCTGTTTGGAAATTTCGCCCTGGCCTCCCGGGCTTCCCCCCTCCTCCCATTCCTCAAGGAGGCTGTGACTTTCTCAGAAATGTTCTTTAGCCGGTGACAGGCAGAAGGCCCACTGTCCTGCGGTGTTTTACAGGGAAAAGCCAGCCTCTCGACTTCTGGTAAAGGGGGCGGCGGGGAAGGGCAGGAGCGCCAAGCACTTCCAAAACTGCCCTTCCCTCTCCTCCGGAGGCAGGGAGCCCGGCCTTCCCCAGCCTTCACCTCCAGGGAGAAGGTCCTTCCCGAGCTTACATCCTTTTCCCTCCTGTGTGTGGGGCAGTATTTTCTAAAAGGCGACGCACATACCTTATTCTCCAGACATTGAGGGGGACCAGGGGCTTCTTCCCCTCGGCGGGCAGGGCTGGCCCAGAGCTCGCTGAGCTGGTCCCGTAAAACTGTCGCGCCCTTCCCTGAACCACAGTCCTGCACAGTGGCAGGCCCCGCCCCTTCCCCCTCTGTATCTTCCCCAAAGAGCCTCTCTTCTTGCTTTCGCTCATCTTTTGAGTTCATACCTCAGCCGGTCTGTCACTGGGCCCCCAGGCCTGAGACACGGATCAACGGGAGTCGGTGAATTCAGAGTAAAAGAGTGTGTGTGGGTGTGTGTGTATAAAGAGACAGACAGACAGACAGAGATGGGGAGTTTGCCCACATCCTACAGTCATGTCTTGCTACTTTGGACTATTTGACCATTTATGCAAAAAAAAAAAAAACAGTACTAGAGCCACGCTAACATCACAGAACAATAGTAAGCTCCCGGTAACGACTACAACATGGGCATTCCTTGCGTAGAAAGCTCGCTGGGTGCCAGGAGCTGTTCCAAGCACGCTTCCTGCGTGAACATGTGTTAGGCAACCTCCACAATCCTGGGAGCTTAGTACGGGCACCATTTACCCCACTTTCCATTGAGGAAGGTCTGAGGGAGGACGGCGGATAGAGCCTTCCAAGTTTCTGAGCAACTGGAAGCTCTTCAGGATTTGGGGGGGACAATTAAGCAGAGCGGGGCTGTGACCTCTGGGTGAGTGACTTGCTATGTACTTAACTGAAATCCTCAATTTTTTCAAGGGGCCCGCGCTGATGGAAGCCCTTGGACATCAACGCGAGAGGGCAGCCGTATTTGTAGGACCAGAGAAAGACAGGGTAGGCGGAGAGGCCCTTGTTAAAGGCCTCACCCCAAACTGGGTGGAGAAAGAGCCCCAGGGTCAGCGGCGAGCAGGAAATGCTCAGTTAAATACACTGAGTTCCTTTACTGCAGGACTTCTCGGAGCTTCGATGTGCTCACATGTACCGCGTCGCTTCTAGAAAGAAATGGAGAATGAAGCATTTCCTCACTCGTCAGACCTCTCTGTGAGGAGACACCTGTGGGACCAGAATTCCATGGGACACACCTGGGGAAACGCTGAGTGTCTGACCAAATCATTCTTTCCACTTTTGAGGTCACTGTGGGCCTGAGCTGGCCTGGAACCTGAGGTCTTTCTCAGGTTGTCCAAAAAGACCCAAATGTTCTGAAGAAGGATTTGGACCTACCACCTGGGAGACACAGCAGCACAGGGCAGTCTCGGCACCTGCTGTGTCTCATGTGTTTCCCGCCCCCCAACCCTGACGTTCGGGCCACGGTACCCGCAAGAGAGGGTCTGGTTATCGGTGATCCCCGGAAGCAAGGTGCCAAGCCCCTCTTTTGGTCTGCACAATGCCGCCCACCAGCAAATGGATGACAAATGTACTGATTTCCTGAAATGAGGGCCCCCATAGGGTTCAAGAACTTCCTGTGTGTTTACGGTAGAGCCTGGCTGTGCGAACCCAGCTGTGCTTCCCCACACAGGAGCAGTATTGTAGGGGGAATTACTGGCCATGAACTTCAAGATGCTCAAGATATTCAAGACGTGAGGGTCCTTAATGGGGGCAAGCAGTATAAGAGGGTAGGGCCAAAAGGGCCCCATTGGAAGCTACATAATTTCTGGGATGGCAAGAAGAAAACTTAGGGCGGGGGGGGGGTGTCTCACTGTCAATAACTCCAAAAAACAACAGTACTTAGAAGCCCTCCCCCAATAACACATCATCGACCAAAGCTTCCTCGGGGACGCTCTCCCATCCAAGCTACCATTGCTTCTCCCAGGCATACAATATTCCCTTCTGACTAAAGTGATTGGTCTTCTCCCGTCTATTCCAGCTCACCTCCTGGACCCACTGCCAGCTTTATCTTCCTCAAAGATTCATGTTCAATTATCTCCTCAAAAGCTTCAAATGCCAGTTTGGACATGGCCCCAAGCTATCCATCCTGCCTTATTCCCACTATCCTGCTGCCTGGGCCCCCGGAGCCAGCCAAATATTCCTCCCCTCTCACAGTTGCATAACCATGGAAAACTCTGGGTGTATCCTGCTCAGTCAACTTCGTTTATGTCAATTTCCAGCCTCAAGTGTCCCTTCTAGAGTAGTGTCGGCGGGAAGGATGGTGTAAAGACCTCTGAACAACCTCTCTGAGAACCGTGGCAAAAATCATCACCATCAACTTTTGCAGAATTCAGAAAATTAACCAAAGGCTTGCAGCAATCGGGGAGTGTTTACTAGGAAAAGAAAAAGGCAGAATCTCAGTAAGAACCATGAGCTTTATGGTGTTGTAACTTGCCTTACTCTCGTTCCCCCTCTCCCCAGTTCCCCAGTAGCCTTGAAAACCAACAGCCTTCAATCCCAGCGAAAAGCAGCAGCCTGGCTGAAGAGGGTCAAAACCCTATTCCCGTAGCTGTCTGGTGGGTCTCTGGAGGACCCCGCTTTGCAAGACTCGTCTTTATTTGACCTGACTAGGACTTCACTCAGTGCAGACAGTCTTTTCCTTTGCCTCCTTGGTGTCCCTTGGAAAGACCAGGAGCCCTCCCAGCTCAAAGCCATTACCACTGCCCGGCTGTCCTTGCCCTGGAATCCAGACGTCTCACTCCCCACCTCCTCCAAGTCCTTGTTTGAACGTCGCCTTCTCCATGAGGATTTCCCTCGTTGTAAATCCTCCCCCACCCGCAGGTACTTCTTATTTCCCTCCCCAGCTTCATTCACCTCCAGAGCCCTTATCATCCTCTTACATACCGTCTATTTCATTTATACTAGGCTTATCATATGTTTCTCCCGCTAGAATGCAAGCTACCATGAAGGCGAGATTTTGTCTGTTTTCTTCAATGCTGTATCTCCAGCACCTAGAAAAGTGCCTGGCACAAAATAAGTGCCCAGTGTGTATCTGTCGAATGAGTAAATGAATGAAGGTTTGGAAAGGAAAACGTTAGCAGAAATGCGGCGCTTCTTGTTAAACGTAGCCTGTAGGTGCCTGGTAATTAATTGTCATACTGACAAGAGAGGGGAACTTATTTGCAGGAGAAACTGGTCACTGAGTCCTGAAACTCTTCCAGGGATAAAGCCAATACTCTGCTTCCATCAGCACCTCCATGCTGGGCACACAACACATTTTTGTTGATTTATTTGAGACCAAAGTCTGGCCTTTCTCCAGGAAGTCATAAGAATACAGAAGCCCCCAGGAGTCCCCATGACCCGCTGAAGATAGACGGGAGAGATTAGGTCTAAAGGAAGTTGACTTATTTTTGTTTGGTTTTGTTTGACAAACAATCTCTTCAGAAGTGATATTCCAAATAAACAAGTTCTCTTGGAGGACAGCATGCATTTCAGCAACAATGCTGTAAGTTTGCTCCTAGAAACATCTTCATGGTCAGTAAGATTTCTTTTTAATTGTACATAATAGCAAATTTTCACTTTTGCAACATGGGCTTACTTTTGCAAGTGACCCAAAGTCTCTTAAAACAAAATCATTCCTAATTTCCCTGGTTAGAAACGCCAGTAAAATGTTGAATAGACGTTGTGAAGGCAGGTATCTTTCTCTTATTTCTGATCTTTAGAAAAGGAAAGGATTTAGCCTTTCACCATTCATTATGTTAGCTATACATTTTTTTTTTTTTTTTTTTTTTTTTTGTAGCTGCCTCTTATTCGGCTGAGAAAGTTCCCTTCTACTACTCAAGTTTTGTTTTTTAATCAGGAACAAATGTTGGACTTTATTACATGCTTTTTCTATGGCTACTGAGATAATCATATAATTTCTTCTTTGACTCATTGGTTAGTTATAAATGTATTATTCCATTTGCAATTATTTGGAGATTTTCCAAATATCTGTTACTGATTTGTGATTTACTTCCCCCGTGGTCAGAGAACATACTTTGTATGACTTGAATCTTTTTAGATGTGTTGAGACTTGTTTTATGGACCAGGGTATTATACATCTTGGTAAATCTTCGTGTGCACTAACAAGGAATGTGTGTTCTGCTGTCGTTGGGTGATGTGATCTATAAACATCAATCAGGCTGAGTTGGTGGAGGGCATTGCCCAGGTTGTCTACATCCTTGCTGATCTTCTGTCCACTTGTTCTACTAATTATTGACAGAGTGGTGTTGAAATCTCTGACGGTAATTGTGGGTTTGTCTGTTTCTTCTTGCAATTCTATTCATTTCTCCTTCATGTATTTTGAAGCCTTGTTATTCAGTGCATAACATTTAGAATTGTTATGTCCCCTGGATTAATTGATCCCTTTATCATTATGAAATGACTTTTTAATTCCTTGTATTTTATTTGTTCTGTAATCTGCTTTGTCTGATACTAATATTCTCTCTCCAGCTTTCTTCTGATTACTGATTAGCATAGCATATCTTTTTTCACCCTTTTACTCTTAACCTACTTGTGTCTTAATAACATTGCATTTCTTGGAGGCAGATATGATCTTCTCTCCGTTACAGTCCTCAGCTTCCTCATATACACAACAGTGAACAGGGGCCTGTCAATCTCTCATGCCCAAGTTTCTCCCTTGACCTTGGTGGGGATTAAGTGGGATTGGGGCCTAGTGTTCAGAGAGAAGTTTCAGTTCACCCTGCCACAAATACTACCTTATAACTTAGGTGGAATCCCGTCACATATCAGCTGTGTGACCTTGGGCAAGTTCCTTAACCACTCTGAGCCTCAGTTTCTCCATCAATAAAATGAACCGAATAATGTTGGCTTCGTGGGGTTATAGATAATCTGTGTAGTTATCCTTCCCCAGGGTCCAGAGCTCATTTAGTGATAGATACTATCATCGTTATTATTACTTTTATATTAATGTATATACCATACAAATGCATATATTGACATTGCAAATCAACCTCTTAAGTGAACACGAAGCAGCGATCATACTTTTTTTTTTTAATTAACTCGCTCTGCCAGGGAGGTAATAAAAGGAATGAAATCAGCATGTTTTTTTCAGCGTGCCTGCCATAAGTTAAGCATCTCGGTAGGTGCCTCTTTCCAAGGCTGTGGGTGAGCAGGGCCAGATGGAAGGGGGCAGCGCGTTAACTTCTCTGCTGCTCTGCCTGGTGCTGGCCGAGGGTGCTTGCTCCTCAGTCGTGTGGTTATGACTCTAACCTTGAAGAACCTTGACAAGGAACCAGGGTCCTGGGTTTTCATCAGGTGCTGCCAGTGGGTCTTTTCCATCTGACATATTAATCCTCGCCTCTTCCTGTAAAGATAATTCATGCTCCTGGCAGCACTGTGCAAGGTACAATGCCGGGTGCCAGGAATCTCCTGTAAAACTTCAGCAGGGCTGTATTGTAATGCGCCTCTAGATTAATCCGGCCACCTAAAATGCATTTTTTAAAAGCCAAAGGTCTTTCCCGTGAATAACCTGATGAGTATTTGAGCTTCATTATAATTTCCCTCTAATGGAGTTTGGGGAAATGAAATGAGAGTTATTAGCCAGATTTATAAGACTGTCTCCTGAGAAAACAGGGGATGACTTAGCAGATGAGGTGCACTGGTTAACTCCCTGGCCCAGGAGAAAGACCCGGCCTCCAGTCTGCAAAACAAAAATATCCTCGCCCCCAACCACTTTCCTGTGTCTCCAGCGCAGGGCTAGCGGTGCCTTTGTGACCCAAGGAAGCACTGCAGGCACAGCTCCAGGGATCTCCTCTCCGTGTCTTCAGGATCCCACCCTGTGATCCCACTAATAGGTGTTTATCCAAATGAATTGAAATCAGGATCTCCAAGAGGTATTAGCACTCCTGTATTCATTATGACATCGTTCACAATAGTCAAGATGTGGAAATGACCTAAATGCCCATCCATAGGTGAACAGATACAGAAATGTGATAGAGGCATACGATGCAACACCATTCAGACTTTAAAAAGAAAGAAATTCTGCAAAATGGGACAACATGGGTGAACCTGGAGGACATTACGCTCAGTGAATAAGCCAGTTACGGAAAGACATGGTTCCACTTACATGAGGTATCTGAAATGAAAAGGTCACATTCATAGAATCAGAGTGCAGTGCTGGTTGCCAGGGACGGGAAAGAGGGGGCAACTGGGAATTACTGATCGACAGGCATGAAGTTTCAGTCAAGTGAGATGAACAAGCTCTAAGTATCTGCTGTACGACACTGTACCAATAGTCAGCAGTCGTGGGTTACAACCAGATGATGTCACTTACATGATACGTGATACGTATCGACACCAATGACTTTATTTATGAAACAGAGACAGACTCACAGACATGGAGAACAGACTTGTGGTTGCCAAGGAGAAAAGGGGTGGAGGAGGGGTAAATTAGGAGTTTGAGATTAACAGATACAAACTACTATATATAAAAATAGGTAAACAACAACAAGGACCTATTGTATAGCACAGGGAACTATATCCAATATCCTATAACAAACCATAATGGAAAAGAATATATATATATATAACTGAAGCACTTTGCTGTACAGCAGAAAGTAACACAACATTGTAAATCAACTATACGTCAATAAAAATGAAAATAAATTTAAAAAAACAATGATGGATTATAGACTTAAAATTTTGCTGGGAATTCCCTGGTGGTCCAGCGGTTAGGACTCAGAGCTTTCACTGCCGGGGCCCGAGTTCAATGCCTGGTCAGGGAACTAAGATCCCACAAGCCGTGCGGTGCAGCCAAAGAAACAAAATCAAAAACAGAAACACAATTTTGTTAAGTGGGTAGATCTCATGTTAAGTGTTCTTACCACACCAAAATTTTTCAAAGTTAAGAATAAATAAATAAATAAAGTTAAACATTAAAAAAAAAACCCACCCTAAGAGACCATCGTGCTGGTGATCCCAGTGGAGGCTTGAACACAGTCTCCTGTTGGTATTTGGAGAGTTTTAAATCCACCTCATTGAAGGGCAGATGTGCCCTCGAGAGGGGCATCTTGGGCGGGAAACGGCGGAGTGAGGCTCCCGAAGGGGGAAGGAGCAAGTTCCCTCCAGGGGCGTCGAGAGCCATCGCCTGGGAGAGACGGTCCTGGGAAGCAGGAGCGCAGGGCCCCTGGGAAGAAGAGGGGCTCCAGGAGCGGGAAGGGGGACGGGGCCGTGTCCTGCTCGGACGAGCTCTCCCAGCGGCGCGCTTAGACGGTAAGGACCTCAGGGTGGAGATTCAGACCATGAACAACGGTGACACCGATATTCCCATTAAGGACCTGTGGTCAGTTCACGTGGGCGGTCATAACAGAGGACCAAGGGCTGGAGGCTTAAACAACAGAATTTATTTTCTCACCGTTCGGAGGCTAGAAGTCCAAGGTCAGGGTGTCGGCAGGGATGGTTTCTTTGGAGGCCTCCCTCCTTGGCTTGGAGATGCTGTCTTCTCCCTGTGTCCTCAGGTGGTCTTCCCTCCGTGTGTGTCTGCGTCCTAATCAACTCTTCTTTTAAGGACACCAGTCACATGGGATCAGGGTCCACCCTAGGGACCTCATTTTCATGTAATTACCCTTGTAAAGACCCCTGTCTCCAAATACTTTCACATTCTGAGCTCCTAGGGGTTAGGACGTCAACAGATGAATGTTCTGGGGGCATAATTCAGCCTATAATCCTGTAACTTCTAGAATTGTATGATTATACTGTAAAGCCACAATGGTTCCCATCCCTGGGCCTTCACTGGGCTTCTTAGGCATCATTTCACCTACACCTGACCTTCAAAAATGTACCTGTGAGGTAGGTAGCATCAGCGTTCACCCTTTAGAGGTGAGGAAATTGAGGCCCAGGGCGGCCAAGAAACTCACCTGGTTTGGAGGCAGGACTGAGCTTGCACCTCGGATCACATCACCTGCCTCTACTCTCAGGTTTGTCACAGAAAAATGTGCAAACTCTAGAAGAGAAAGAAGATAATGATAATAGAATAAAAGTCACCCACAATCCCACCCGTCTCAGCTCTACATACAAACACAGATTATGTTGTGCAGTTGTCCTGGCCTCCTTCCTCCTTAACGCGGGCTAATGTCTCCGATGTTGCTTTGCTGGTGGCAGAGCCAAAGGAGAGCCACAGAGGCTTGCAAACTGCACCCACAAGACTTCGAGGGCAGGGGACATCGCTAACGCTACAGTGCGGGGTGTGAAAAGCCTGTTCCTTTACACCGTGTGCAGGATGAGCCCAGTTAAAATAAAAAAGAAACCAACGCCAGATTGCCAAGTGTAGATCTCTGGCTGGCGTGGAACTACAGGGGGTACTACTTTTCCTCCTATATCACCTGTATTTATTTCCTCTATTTCTCCAATGTGCTACCATGAGCATGTGGACAAAATGACCTCTGTGAGCAGAAATGAAAACAATAAAAGTCATGAGAGAAGCATTACCCTGCGCCACTCACTGCACCGCAGGTGCAATTCGCGGACGGGGCCTCAGTTCTGGAAGATTTCTCCATATGCATCTGGAAAGGAAAACAAAGGCAGCAGACAGCGTCTGTGAGGAAATCTATTGGCAACAACATCCTGAGTGAGAAAAGTGACAAAAGAACCACCTTCCTAAAAGCAGCCCAAAGAGGCCATTCAAATAGTAAAAAATGACGCAGGGGGTTGAAAACAAAGTCCCAGCTTTCAGCCAGAGTTTCCGGAGCCAGTGCAAACAGCCAGTGAGGAAGAGGAAGCCCGCGCTCCCAGTGGCCCTGGGGGACCTGTGCTGTCTGTCACCCGGGCCCCGAGACGCCTGAGGGCCCAGACCACTCCATCGTGTGGAGGATGGCACAGCCCAGGTGCCCTTGGGGAACCAGACCACGGCTCTACCTCCTTCCCGGTACCTCGGGGGCCGCTGCCAGGCTCCTCGGCCAGGGGGCAGGGTGGCACTGGGATGGGGACCCACGGCAGCCACGTCCCACCCTGGGCCACCTGCTTCCTGCCAGGCTGCACCGCCAGGCAGACACAATGGGCAGAACCCACGTCCGATTCTTAGGGAAGAAAATCACTCCTCGTGGACCAAGAGATCAGGACAGGATATCTATAACGGTTAAAAAAAAAAAGCCCTAGTCCGCAACCCCTCCCTCCCCAAGCACTTCCGAAATGCCGTGCCACACACCCGGCTCTTTAAATATCCAAACCCAGAATAAATGTGCCGACAGCATTTCCCCCGGCAACCGGCCCTACGGCTGCCAGCTGAGTCAGTCTCCGAGTGACGGAGCTGGAGCGGGCCTCCCAGATCCCCAGGCTCGGCGGAGGCCGGGGCGCCCAGCACTTGGCACTCCTGCCCTGGTGCGCCTCTCCCAGCGGCCCCCGCCCCCATCAGGCTCACCCGGGGCGCCCCTAACCACCGTGCCGCCCTGCCTTCCCAAGGGGGGGCCACTCCGCACTTGCACTTGTAAATGAGCTGCAGCGTCTAGGGAGGGAAAGCACTTGGTGTGAGTTACACGACGTGCTCACGGCAGAGCCGAGCTAAAGCTTGGCACTGATTCCCAACCTCCTGCTCTTTCCTTGGACAAAAGGGCCACTTGGACCCGATGACTCTTTGGGGGGGGCTGTCCCGTGGCAGTGTGGGTGACTGCTCTGGATTGGATACTATGGGATGCGCTTTAAGGGCCTTACAAATACGTTTAGACAGGCATTTCTTGTAAGATGTCTACCCAGTTGAACTACACATATATATTTTCTAGTTTCTGTTTTTCATAAAAAAATTTTTTTTGGCCTCTGGTTGAATAGAGCTTCTACCAGACCTCAAGGTGTGACACAGAAACAAGCAGAGCTGACCTGGTAGTGGGGCAGGAGCCCAGCGCCCCCTCATCCACCGCCCTCTGCCCCCCGGACCCCCGTGCCCTGGAGACACATCCTGGGGCCCAGTGTTCTGAGCGATGGTTTGCAAAGCACTGGACCAGTTAGTATTCTGCGGACTCATGTACCTGAGAATCGCTGCCTCGCCATTAACTGAGTCTGGATAATGGAGGGACCATCCTTAGGGTTCGACTCAATCCTTCTCTGCTTCTAGTAGTAAATAAGGATGAGGAGAGGCCGTGTACCTGAATTGAAATGCAACCAGAGGTTAACAGTGAAATGTGGCAGAGCCAAGCCCAGCATAAGTCATTCATTCTTTCATTCATCCAACAAAAACTTATGGAGCACTTACTATGTGCCAGCCCCAGCGCCAGGCACAGCAAATGATATACAGGGAAGTCATCAATACTCTTTATGGAGGTCTGTGTTCTAAGCAAAATCTGAAATACAAAGAAAATTATAAGCGTCAGGTACAATTTTTTTCAGAGATCCGTGAATATGAGCTACCCTTTCAAGCAATGATGATCACCGAAGGCTTCATGGAAGAAGTGACATTTGAAGAATTGTTTGGCTTTCACAGGCAGCTGGGGGAGGACGGCCCTCCAGAACAAGGAAGCAGCATGTGCAAAGGCCCGGAGGCCCTCTTGTCGCACAGGCCGTACAACTCCAGGAAGTGCGTTCATGGAGTCTGTCAAGGGAGGGGCAGCCCCTGGAATCAGTCCTGATAGAAAGCACAGATGTGAGCTTGACAAGACGGGGGAGGGAGCAGGACGGAGCAAAAGAGGGAGATCAGGTGAGGTTGGAACCAGAGTGCCAAGGGCCTGGGACAGCAGACAAGGCCCTGTCACTCCAAGCTGCACACAGCGGGCAGGGGCTAAGTGACAACAGAGGGCAGCGTTAGGAAGCCGAGCCTAGCAGCGGTGGGAGGGTGTAGTTGAAGAGGAGGAAAGACGGCTGGGACAGTGATGGAAAGTTCCTGCCACGGTGAAAGGGACTGGTGACGGGGCACCTGTGGGCAGAGGCAGTGGAGATGGGAAAGAAGAGATAGAGGCAGAGGATAAAAACGCCCCGGGAAAATCAGCCGGGCTTGGCAAACCCCTGACTTTGGAGGTCAAGGGACAGGAAAGCCATGGGGACAGCAGGCCTGGTGTGGGTGCGTGGGGAGCAGGGGGTGCCGTCTGCACGCTGAGGGAAGAGGGTAGGGGTGCTAGGGCTGGGGGGACACGTGGGAAGTTTGCTTTTAGGCCTGGAAGGTTTGGGGCATTGGAGGGAGAGTTCGAAGGACAAGCTCAACCTCTGAGCCAGGCCTTCCCTCCAGCCCTGCACAAGCAGGGACACAAAGTCCCAGTACTGATGGTGAAACGGTCTGATTTGGGGTAAGGGTCACCGATGCCAAGAACACCCACGTTCCAGAAGCTTCCATCAGATTCCTGCCCCTCGTCGTCTCCCCGGGGAACACAGGGCTCCCAGGGGAGGAGAGCGGAAAAGGAGTCTTCGTTATGGCCAATCTGGGCGGCAATCACGAGAACAAGAAAGGGGACCCCCAACCCAGGCCCATATTTTCCAGCTGAGCCATGCTGGTCAGTGTAAACAGCAACCAAAATAATCCCAGTTGGTTGCCACTTGGAATATGATTATCTGAACAGCTGGTGGATAGGAACTGTTTTTCAAACAAGCTATCAAAACAAACCCAGGGAGTACATCTGCGAGGCTGCGGGCCTGTGAGTCGCTGAGGAAGGAAACTGGTAACCCAGTGGCCTCCCCGTCAGATGTCCTCCTGCCAAGGGGCAGGTCCCCGAGATCGAGATCGCCCGGGGCCCAGCGAGGGAGGGGCTGGCGCTCCTACAGTCTCTGAGAGAGATGCAGAAAACAACCTCTGAAAACAGGGAGGCCTAGGTGACCAGGCAGCGAGCCAGCAGGGCAGG
The DNA here is from genome assembly GCF_965194825.1 of Balaenoptera physalus. Taxonomy (NCBI): domain Eukaryota; kingdom Metazoa; phylum Chordata; class Mammalia; order Artiodactyla; family Balaenopteridae; genus Balaenoptera; species Balaenoptera physalus. Next base: position 176,670,157 of record NC_138883.1, on the reverse strand, counting down.
ACCGGGCGGCCACTTGTCCCAGGCCATCACCTGAGAGCCTGAAACTGTTGAGTGCAAACATCAGATGTTATTTATAGCCGTCTGTCGAAATCCGTGTTATTTATTATGGTGTTTATAAGAATGAATCTTAGGTAGCTTTCCTTCCTCGCCTCTCCAGCCCGGCCTAGAGACGTTCTTATGCGCAGACTTCTCTTTCTCGAGCTCATTTTTCTTTAAGAAAAAAAAAAAGAACTAATGAGGGCAAGGACAGCACATCTTTCTTATCTGAAACCCTGATGAGGCCGAGGCACCTGAACCCCCAGGAGGCAAGGGCGGCAGGAGGAGGCAGGCATCGCATCTGCAGCCTGGGAGCAGCTTTCGCAACAAAGCTCTGCAGGCTGTCTTACAGGGAGGGGTTTGTCTGCGGTCCTGGCGCGGGGGAGTTTCTTAGAGGGAGGGGGAAATGCCCACGGGTAGAGCTGCTTCCCTCCTTCTGTTCTACCCCCGTCATCCCCTAAATAAAACTTGTAAAGGCCCCCCTGACTCTCTCCTTGCGTCTCCCCCTTTGGGTTGTGACCCGTATTCTCAAATCACAGGCTGTAGTTCTTTCTCACACAGGCCGGTTGGAAGTTTGGAAGTTTGCGGGAGTCAGTTCAATGAAAAGAGGGAGTGAGGCGGATCTAGAGAACAAACTAGCGGTTACAGTGGGGAGGGGGAGGGGCAACACGGGGTGGGAGAGGGGAGGGCACAGACTACCGGGTGTAAGACAGGCTCGGGGACTATTGTATCAATACAACACGGGGAAGACAGCCAATATTTTGTCCTAACTGTAAATGGAAAGTAACCTTTAAAAATTGAATTAAAATTTTAAAAATATTTTCTAAAAAATTCAAAATAGGAGTTCCCTGGTGGCCTAGTGGTTAGGATTCCGGGCTTTCACTGCTGTGGCCTGGGTTCAATCCCTGATCAGGGAACTGAGATGCCACAAGCCGCGCGGTGCAGCCAGAAAATAAATAAATAAAAATAGACTCTTGTCAATGCTGGCCAAAAAAAAAAAGTGCTTGAGAAAACACTAGGAATAATGTAAAATTCTCTACGGCAACAGCTTTAAAACTGGATTTCTTTTAGGAGTTTGGGATTATCAGAAATACACTACTATATATAAAATAGATAAATAACAAGGACCAACTGTATAGCACAGAGAACTATATTCAATATCCTGTAACAACCTATAATGGAAAAGACTCTGAAAAAGAATAGGTATATATATGTATGTATAACTGAATTACTTTGCCGTACACCTGAAACTAACACAACGTTGCAAATCAAGTACACTTCAATAAAAAATGGTTTAAAACTGGATTTCGCGTCTGGAAAAAATAAAACGAAATAAATAAGCTTAAGACAAAACAAAATAAAATAAACACATCACTACATATAAAATAGATAACCAACAAGGACCTACTGTAGAGCACAGGGAGGTCTACTCAATATTCCGTAATAGCCTATTAGGGAAAAGAATCTGAAAAAGAGTGGATACATGTATGTGTATAACTGATTCACTTTGCTGTACACCTGAAACTAACACAACATGTAAATCAACTGTACTCCAAAACAAAATAAAAATTAAACAATAAAATAAACTAGGGAGTGAGGGATACTGGCAACCCTCTGGACTGCAGATGGAAGGCCGAACTCACCAATCAGCTTTATTAGTAATGAATAGGATATTTTGATCTTAAAAACAAAAGCAGCGAATTGCCAGCGGGCGAGGGTGCCAACCGGAGGCTGAGGTTGGTGACTGGCTGTCCGGCAGGAGGCCCGTCACCCTGGACTCTGGGCCCAGGCCCTGCGGCTCCTGAAACGTCTTCTTCCGCTGTCCCGCCAACCAACCCCCAGCCCGGCCACACTGAGTCGCTCTGGCAACCGGAAACCCCAGGCTGGGGGGCCCATGGCCCAGCGAGGACCCTCTCCAGGCAGAGCCGAGGCCAGAGGGGACCCTGAGGGGGGGGTGAGGGGGCAGGAAGGGCCAGCGAGGCATCCCCCCCGCCGTGAGGCTTCCCTGGCTGTATACAATGAAGATGTCACCTCGCAGAGTGAGGGACCCTCTGGGTGGATCCTTGGAAAGGCCAGGGTGACTGTTGCCTTAAAGAAATGTTGCCAAAGTGGGGAGGGACTAGGGGGCTCCCTGTGGAGGGCTCAGATCAAGGTAGATGGAAATGCAGAGAGAGGAGGGGACAGAGTGCAGGGGACAAAGTGGAAGGGACAGAGGAGGGGACAGAGTGCAGGGGACAGAGTGCAGGGTGGTTCCGGGGGGTTGGGTAGAGTTACCCTACGTGAAAGGTCAGAGGCGGCAGGAAGGACAGAGAAGATAAAAGGTCCCCAGGACCTTCTGGTGCTGAAGACAATCTTCACCACAAAAAGCTCAGGCAATGGTGTCAGGAGGGGTCCTGGAGGGAGACAAACCCAAGTCCAGATAGCCATCCCTGTGGCCGCTGAGCAAGGCCCTGGTCTCTGGGAGGAGGAACAAGGACGAGATCTGAGGGCTGGGGTCCATTTCAGGGCAGCCATGAAACTGGGGGAGAAGAGGACGGTGTCTCTATTTCCACCTTTTTCTGGGGGCATGGTTGTAAGAATTTCCTGGGGGGCTGGCGTAAATTAGGAGTTGGGGATTAACATATACACACTCCTGTGTATAAAACAGAGAACCAACACAGACCTACTGTGTAGCACAGGGAACTCTACTCAGTATTCTGTAATAACCTGTAAGGGAAAACAATCTGAAAAAAATAGATATATATGTATGTATAACTTAATCACTGCGCTGTACACCTAAAACACTACATTGTAAATCAACTATACTTCAATATAAATGAATAAATAAATAAATAAAAATAATTTCCTACCAAACTGATAAAAGGACTAAACTGAACAAAGATCCACCTCGCAGACGCAACGCTGAGTGAAAGAAGCAGACAGTACGTAAGGCACGATTCCACCTATTCACCAGCAGACGAACTGATAGCTAATCCACGGGGACAGAGGTCAGAAGAGGGGTCCCACGGGGCTGCTGCCTGGGAGGGACCCTGAGGGAGGCTTCTGGGAGCTGGGCTGTTCTGTATCTTGGTCCCGGGGTGGCTACACAGAGTAGAAAGTGTAAAAAGTCACTCAGTTTGTGAGTAACACCACGGCCCTTCACGCACACAGGGCACCTCCCCAAAATGTCTTGAAGTGGGATGATGTGTCTTACGTAAGCGTATTCGCTTCCTGCTGCTGTGATAAATTACCACAAACATAGTGGCTTAAAACGACCCAAAGAGGTCGGAAGCCTATCAACGTGAAGCCTATCAAGCCAACGTGTCAGCAGGGCTGAGTTCCTTCTGGAGCCTTCAGGGAGGCCTGCACAGCCTCCAGAAGCCACCTGCGTCCCTTGACTCGTGGCCTCTTCTCACATCACTCCAACCTCTTGCTTCTGTCATCACATCCCCACTCCTGTCCAGTTTCCTTCTTTTTTATTTTTTATTTTTGGCCACGCCCCACGGCTTGCAGGATGCTTAGTTCCCTGACCAGGGATTATTGAACCCAGAGAGTCCTAAGCACTGGACCACCAGGAGGGGGATCCCTGGTTTCCTTCTTATAAGGACCCTTGTGATAACTTTGGGCCCATCTGGATAATCCAGAATAATCTCTCCATCTCAAAATCCTTAATTTAATCACAGCTGCAAAGTCTCTTGTGCCATATAAGGTCACATCCTCATAATTCTGGGCATGAGGACATGGGCATTTTGGGGGACATTATTCAGCCTTCACAGTAAGATGATGTGAAGGTCAAGTTCCTTGTGTAGGGATGGTGCCCCTTCCAGGCCAAATAAGACCAACGAATGTGTTAGTATAATTAATGCTATTGCTGCTGTTGGAACATATGAACCCCCAAATCTCCATGGCTTTATACGATAAACAGAGGCTCTTAATAGAGGCCCAGCATCCCCAGAGGAGCCTTAGATAGAATTCAAGAGAACTGTGAACCTGAATGGGAAAAGAATTTACATCTTTATTTTCTCTAAATTTAGCACTTTCTTCAATAATAAATGTAGTCAATAAGTCACATCAGTACTGGCAGTATTTGTAACAGAAATCAGATACTTTCACATCATAATACAGTTATTTTGCCTATATCAAAATATCACTTATACTCATCACTACTTCAAAAGGATGGTGGTTATGAAACCTCCCCCTATATCTTATTAAATAATGGGTTAATTAAGAGGTGTGCATATTAAATTATCACGATTTTTATACTTTAATAACTGTATTTGACTATGAACTTTAATCTAGTAGTCTATCTTATCCATTTAAAAATAACACACACACACAAAAGATGCCTTTTGATTTAAAAAAAAAACACACACATTTCTGGGAAGAAATCTATAGGCTTCACCAAATCGACAAAGCGGTCCAATGGTCCACACGTACACGCACAAAACGCCTTAGAAGGCCCTGAAACGTGGGCGCCCTTTTCGCTCCTGTACGTGTGAAGCAGTCTGGGTGGCCTCCTCAGCGCTGGTTCCTTCCTGGGTGCCGGCACCTGGGGCGGGAGGCTCCCCCAGCCTCTCTGAAGGGATCCGGGTTTCTCCTTCAGACCACACGCTTGGGGCTGAGGTTCCCGCAGTTGTGCAGGGAGTTCTTTAGGGAGCACGTACCCAGTGAGGCCTGTAGGCGACTAAGCTACTTTCATCAGAGAGTGAGGACCGACCAGGGGCTCCGAGAGGCACCGGCCTAATGGCTTGCCCAGCTTCGTTGCTCTTTGGAGCCCGTTCTAACTCCAGCCTTATTCGTCCCCCAGACCAGGCTAGAGCTCCTTGCTCTTTTCTCCCTGACCACGGAGGAGGCCAGAGTCTCCCCTGGCCTGTGATCGTGGCTCTCCGGTGAATTCAGTGGGGTGCCCTGCCCGCGAGCCTCCCGCCCACAGCTGCGTCCCAGGACTGGCTTCCTGCTCCCTTCCTTGCGCACACAACCCTTGGGTGTTGGCTCACGCCTCAGACTTTCCTGACCACCTCGCCGCTGGCCTCTCCCCGACCTCGCTCCTGGCTGCCCGAGACTCCTCCAGGGTGGCTCAGACCTGACCTTCCCGTGCTCTGTACCCTCCCCTCACCTCTCTCTCGCATCCCAGCTGGACACCATCCCTCCACCCACTCTGCCCCTCGCCTCCTCCGAAACACCCCTATCTAGAGTAGGTGGTCCTGCCTCATCCAGACGTGGCGGCCCATCCGGCTGTTTGAGGGGAGGGAGCAGAGAGCCCCCAGGGTGTCTGTCCTCCTTCTCTTCTTTGAAGTCTTCTCCAAGGCTCCCCTTTCTCGTAAAGGCCTGCGGCCCCTCAGTGGGGCCAGAGAAAGGATGCTTTCCCACCCACAACTGGTGGCTCCCGGCTCCCACTGGTTTGGGCCATTCTGCTTTGTCCAAACTACCATCTTCTTCCCTTTCCTCTCCCTGTGAGGACCCTGCCCCCTGTGCTCCACGCCCCTGAGAAAAGGGGGGAGCCCCGTGTCCTGAGAGAGCCATGGTAGAAAGTGCCCACCCTTCCCTGGAGACAGGCGCCACCAACCCTCACTCCCACCCCATTGAGGGGGACCCTCCTGAAATAAGGAGCCAGAGCTCAGGCCCGGGATGCAGACCCGGCCTCGCATGTGGGTGAGCATGTCGGGGGGACACACGTCCCTCCCCGTGCCCGCCCCTGGCCCCGCGCCTGTGCCCTCCCACCAGCCCCCTGAGTCCAGGTGCCCAGACCCGAGCGGAGAAGCAGGAGGGTCATGTGGCCGTGGCTGGGAGCCCGTGCCCCCTCCGCCACCCCCGGACGGGCTCTGCGTCCCCCTCGGCCCCAGCATCTGTCTCCTCCGGCGGTTCCGGCTTCCTTCCTGGCCTCCCCTCCCCGCTGCGGAGACCTTGCCCTGTCTCCAGGGCCCTGCCTGGCCCTCCACTAGGTTTACAAGCCCCAGCGACCACGGGATGGGCTTGGCCCTGCTGCCCCTCTGAACCTCGATCCAACGACATTGAACTCGCCTGCTTGCCCTGCCCCTGCTGCTCCCTGTGTTCAGCACCCAGTGGGTGTCCAGACCCTCCCTCCGCCCGAACCGGGGGTCTCAGGGTCACTGACCCCTGCCTCCCCTGCTGCCCCTGCCGTCCAGCTCCAGCCCGGCCGCTGGATGTGCCCCCACGGCCACTGCCCTTCCCTCAGCCCGAGTGGCCACCTCCTCATCTGCGCCCCTCCAGCCCTTCCCCAGACAGTATCCACGATGAGCTTTAGAAATACCTGTCCGACTGTTTCCTTCTAGCCAACTCTTACCTATTTCGAGACTTTGAAAACTTTTCTAGGCTTTTCTTTGCCAACAGGTTTTTCTGAGTCTGGTTCCAGCCTACCGGGCAAAGCCTTGCGTCCTATATTCCTCCCCCTGCCCCCCCCACATGAACACCCACGTGCACACGTGCACACACACGCGCACGTATGTAGACGACGGCCATCTATTCCTTCACATGTGCAATTATTTACAGACTGCCAACTATTTGCACTTGGGAGACGACACTGATACCTGTCACCATTTCTTTTTCTTTTTATAAAGTAGGTACACTTTTTTGTTTTATTAATAAATTTATTCATTGATTGATTTTTGGCTGCATTGGGTCTTCGTTGCTGCGTGCGGGCTTTCTCTAGTTGCGGCGAGCTGGGGTTACTCTTTGTTGCGGTGCTTGGGCTTCTCGCTGCGGTGGCTTCTCTTGTTGCTGATCACGGGCTCTAGGCACGCAGGCTTCAGTAGTTGTGGCTCGAGGGCTCAGTAGTTGTGGCTCGTGGGCTCTAGAGCTCAGGAGCAGTAGTTGTGGCTCACGGGCTTAGTGGCTCTGTGGCATGTGGGATCTTCCCAGACCAGGGCTCGAACCCGTGTCCCCTGCATTGGCAGGCAGACTCCTAACCACTGTACCACCAGGGAAGCCCCCGTTTCTTAAGCATATCACACACAGCTTTTCTGTGCTTTTCCACCTAATATGGTCCCACCCCCTTTCTCCAGGACTCGGCTCTACAGCGCCTCCTTTGTGACGCCTCGCCCGCTTCCCGGGCAAGTGAAGACCCTGATGCATCTCCTACCCTCCTGCCTGGAGCGGTGAGATGACGGCCCCTTCGGGGTGGGGGTGGGAATCGCTAATCTTAAGCACCCCGCGGCCGGTACGGGGCCCAGCATGCTTGCTGCATGCACGAGGGGTCGGATGTCCCCGCAGTGTTCCGAGCACTCTCGGAGCTTCTCTGTCGCCCCCAGGAAGGCCCAGCCCCAGGGCGGCCGGAGCGGCACCATGTCGGTGCCCGTTGGGCCCCAGCAGCGGCCAGGCAGCGGCCCCAGGAGGTACGGCTGAGACTCACCACCATTACGCCCCTCCTACATCCTTACACTTGGCTGGAGAAAGAGAGAAGCAGCCCGAGTTAGGCCCTGACGTGGCATCGCTGAGACCCCAGCCCATCATCTGAGGCCACGTTCGGCCCTCCCCGGTCCAGCTCCCCAGGGGACCAGGCTGTGGCGGGAGAGGGGCGGGGGCGGGCCTCACTCCCAGTGGGTGCCTGGACCTCCCTGGGGTGGCGGACAAAGGAACCAGAGCCCAGGGCGCCCTCAGATGCAGCCTGGAGGTTTTCACTCCCCCTCCTGCCCCGTCGGAAGCAGCACGGCAGTTAAACATTCAGGACTTCTATTTTTTGGAGGAGTCTCGCTTGGCTTAGAGGGCTTTTTTTTTTTTTTTTTTCCTTCTTCCACTTCAATGAACCAAGTATTTGGAAAATTAGCTCACGGAGTCATGCCACCAACACCAAATTAGAGCCATCTGTACAGATAAAACAGTTAGGAGCTTTTGTGCCATCGCGGGCCGAGATGTATGGTTCATTCAGTCGCAGAGGGCCCACTTTATCCCGGAATTCCTTTTTTTCCCCTAACACAGAAGAAGTCTCAGTCAGCGCGTAGGAAACAGGAAGGAACCCGTTGTTTTAAATAGCAGACGGCAGAGAATTGACTCATTATGGTCTGTTCATTCAGCGAGTGACAGCCAGAAGGCAGCCCGCTTAGCCGCCCCCCATCCCCAAGATGCAGGTCAGGGGGCACGGCCAAGATTTTCTCACACAGTCTGGAAGAATCCAGCGCAAGCCCTTTCGAAGGAAGTTGGTGAAGCCCAAGGTTTCTATCTTGCCAGGGACTTTACAACATCATTTAAAAAATAAGAAGAAGACAAAAACAAGAACTGCAGTAAAATCCTACAAGAATAGCTGGAAGTCAGACATCCGGTGTTTCCCTTCCTCATCCTGATTTACTCTGACTGAGTAGGGCAAACACGCCTGCTAAGCCTCCTTTCTTATCTCGACAACGGTCTATTTTCCCTTCTCCGGCCTCAAGAGCCATTGGCTCAGGGCTGTCAGGCAGCGGGAGGGGTGGCCTCGGGGGGGACAGGGGCCCCCCCTTAAAGGCAGTTTCATGGAGGGAGAGGGGGCCCTACAGGGCTGTTAGGCTCAGGAGCGCACAGGTTAATCTGTCTCAAATCCATCATTATGACAGCCAAGCACACAAATTAGACCTGCCCGAAGCTGTCCTGACCTCTGAATTTAATTTTTTTTAAGTGTATTGTGTTGTTTTTGATGTTCAGATTGGAATCCAGGTGTCAATGATGGGGCCTGAGGGGGATGAGAATGTGAGGCCCTTGGGTACCACAGCTCACATCCGCCCTCCACTGTCCGTGTCCTCTTGGTCCAGGGAGACCCAGGGTCACCTGATTTCCAGCAGATGAGCGGGGGGCCTTGAAACTGACCTGCCTACACTCTCCTCTCAAGCCTCCCCAGCTGTGAACACCTGCAGCCTCAAGGTTCACCGGCCCCGAGTATCACACCTCCCAACCCGGGCAACGTCTGTCACAGCTCATAGAGCCATCTGGGCTCATATTTTCACCTGAAGCTGAGGGTGACTCCTGTCACCAATAGTAGTGATCAAAACGTTACTCCAAGTGTCAGTACACCCCTGGACGCTCATGGTAGCGGAGAGTGCAGCACCTTCCAGTGGACGTCTTTCCCTGCCTGGACCCCTTTCTAGAACATGCCCCACAGCTAGGGCTCTCGGTATATTCAGGAGGTGGGCAGAAATCCTGGAGACTGAGGATGCACAAAGCCTGGCACGTTTTCATTTTCTTCAAAGCCATTTTGCATGCCTACAGGTGTCAGTATAAGCCAAAGAATGGGTCTTGTCACAGATGAGAAGTTAAAAGTACCCATATCATTTGTTGTCTAAATGTGGACACTGTTGAGAGTGAAAAGGAAAGCTATTAATAATTGTGCTGAAACACCAAGTGTAGAGGGTGACTGTCCCAGGCAAACTGGTACGTGTGGTCGCTCTATGAACCGTGAGCTCTAAGTTGGTGCTGGTTCCAATGTCGGGCATCCATTCGTTTTCAGTGCAACACCTGAGTGACCCTACGTCTGATGGGTGGAAGGGGCTGAGGAGGGTAAGCGCGGTTCAGCCATCACACCTGACTGACAGCCATGCGGGGGTCGGGAATGGGGAGAACGGGGATTTGTTCATCCCAGAAAAGGGGGCTCTGCTCCAGACTGGGGAAACCCAGGTTCCTTTTCTTGTCTGAGCTGTCAGCTGCTCTCAGCAAAGTACCTGAGTTCTGCCAGCGTCCTCTCTCCAGCTGCAAAAACCAGCAGAGTCCTGAGTCCAGAGGCTGGAATTCCAAGCCAGCCTCTGTGGGGTCTATCAGAAGACAGACTCAGGGCTGCCACACTCACTCATCCTTGGCTATTGGTCTAAAGGTCCAGGCCAAAGGCATTCTCCATCATCCCTTCTAACAGACACAGTGACAGAGCCACTGCTCTAGACTCTTTCCCCGTCCTGAGCAAGGCTAGAGGATCAGATGCCATCTCCTTCTAGGCCTCCCATTAACCCAGCCGGCCAGCAGTTTTGTAAAAGACAACTTCCTCTATCTTCAGAGGCAAATTATCTGAAGTAGTTACATTTTAACTTTTCTCTCCTCAGACCACCCCCCCAGAATCAGAAAGGCCTTAACTGTTTGATGGAAATGTGTTCATTCACATGAAAAAGATTGTTCTTTTCTAGGGTAGAAACACTCCACTGGCCTACAAAATAGTATTCTATAACATACCTTATCCTCAACCTCTAGGCAAAAATTACATTGAAATAACATTGAAATGATCCAATGGTTGCAAAGATAAAATTATTCTTCCAGAAACATGGTACACCAAGTACAGGATCCGAGAAAACTCCTTTATATATACAACATATTACTTGATAGGGAAAAAAGTCCTCCATGTAACCATAAAAAGAAACAAGGAACAAGCATGTGTTTTGTATCCTCATATCATTTCGACTGAATAATGTACTAGAACTTAAAATCAGTTTTTCTCTGGAGTGAGTTTTCACACTCCAGTTTTCACATCACTCTTTCGTTTTCCCTGGTTCAAGTTATTGTTAGTGGTGGTTATCACACCCTCTTACTAGACTGTGATCTCCCCAAATGCAAGGATTTTGCTCTGTTCATATGTTTATTTCCAGAAAGGTGTTCAATAAATATTTGATAAATACATCAATAAAGTCATACTAAGCATCAAATTATGACAATAAACATAAATAGCTAAAATTTCTCCAAAGCCTCAGATTAAATTGAAAAACAAAATCTAAAACTTTTCTGCTTATAAGAGTTGTATCTAAAATATAAAATAAACAGCCCCAGACTTCCCTGGTGGCACAGTGGTTAAGAATCCGCCTGCCAATGCAGGGGACACGGGTTCGAGCCCTGGTCCGGGAAGATCCCTCATGCCGCAGAGCAACTAAGCCCGTGCACCACAACTACTGAGCCTGCGCTCTAGAGCCCAGGAGCCACAACTACTGAGCCTATGTGCCACAGCTACTGAAGCCCACACACCTAGAACCCGTTTTCCACAACAAGAAAAGCCACCACAATGAGAAGCCCGTGCACCGCAATGAAGAGTAGCCCCTTCTCGCCACAACTAGAGAAAGCCCATGCACAGCAGCAAAGACCCAACACAGCCAAAAATAAATAAAATAAATAAAATTTTAAAAATAAATAAATAAATAAATAAATGGCCCAAAAGTGCTAAATATAAAAAGATCGTGGTAATGAAAATTTAAAAGAAACATGAACACAGAGAAAACAGAATTGGCAATATTGATATAGCAGAAGAAGTAGAATTTAAGACAAATCATTGAATCAAATAATTTTATATTCTCAAAGGTAAAATCAACTGAATTTGCCAGAGAATTATTTGTTTTTATGGGTTTTCATTTGTTTGTTTAAGGGTGTGCCAAAGAACCATTCTGGGATTTATTTATTCAATCCATTGCTTTCTGAGCAAAATAATCAAAAGGTTTATTTGCCAAATATGGCAAAAATCACATAATGTAAGAAAACTAGAAATACATATTGACAGAAACACAATTGCCAGGGGATATTTCAATGGATCTGTGATGCACCAATAGTGGATAAAGTAAATCGAAAGATTTAAACAATAATGGTAATATATTGTGTTGAGTCTGCTTCTGATTAGGGTGTAAAAGTCACAAGAGACCCTCACTCTCACCCTAACAACCAAAACAGCCTGGATAAACTACAAAACCATAGTTTTTTGGAGCTCAGGATACAAAGTAACCTAAGTGAGTTCAACCACCAAAAGTAAGAAGCTATTTGAGGGAGGTAAGACACCTACAGCTGCTCTCACTCCTGGTCTCTAGGAAAGGGTCAGGAGGAGGGAGAATCCTCCATAGTAGTGGATAGAGAGAAACCAGCTGTAGAAGCCTTTTAACAACCACGTGTGGACTGGCATCACATATCAGAATTCCAAGGAGTCCCAGCCACAACGTCAGTGTGTTCCCAACCACCGATGCCTCCCCACAGATTTCACTGAGCCCTCAGGAGCAATACGCCAAAGGATGAGAGGCAGGACAGGAGATCTCGGAGAGATATCGCCTGAAGTATGTGGGGCCCCCACCAAGTTCAAGGCAGCCAATCTGGGAAGGAAGCGGGGAGCAGAGTAGGAAAGCTGAGAAAAATCAATATGAGGTACTCTGGATTTCCAACTGCCAAGAGATGAAGGCAGGGAAGGGTAGCTGAGAGAAACTGCTCTAGGAATACCTTTCTATATAGTATAGAAAGTCTGGGGCAAGAGCAGAGAGCAAAGGGAACGCCTCATAAATCAAAATTCTGATAACCTATAAAGCAATGGGAGAGACCTCCTATGGCTCAGTAAGCTGGTCACCAAGCTGCAAAGAACAAAGAATTCTCAGAATCTTACCAGTACTCAGATCCCCAAGGCCTAGAGAAGGGAAAGTCCTGATTATATACTGAAAACATTTTCATCTATTTGCCAATCAAATAAAGCTGCAATAAAACCCAGACCCAAGGGACTTCCCTGGTGGTCCAGTGGTTAAGACTGCGCTTCCACTACAGGGGGCACGGGTTCAATCCCTTGTCAGGGAACTAAGATCCCGCATGCCGCATGGCGTGGCCAAAAAAATTAAATTAAATTTTTAAAAAAATCTGATATCAGTCATTTTGGACTTCCCTGGTGGCACAGTGGTTGAGAGGTGGCGCCTGCCAATGCAGGGGACACAGGCTCAAGCCCTGGTCCAGGAAGATCCCACATGCCACAGAGCAGCTAAGCCCATGCGTCACAACTACTGAGCCTGCACCCTAGAGCCCGCAAGCCACAGCTACTGAAGCCCGCACACCTAGAGCCCATGCTCCACAACAGGAGAAGCCACCTCAGTGAGAAGCCTGAGCACTGCAATGAAGAGTAGCCCCCACTCACCACAACTAGAGAAAGCCCACGTGCAGCAACGAAGACCCAATGCAGCCAAAAATAAATAAATAAAACTCAGACCCAATCGCACAAATTTTAACTCAGCCCCTCAATTCTAGTACCCCTTTCCTGGAGGTAGATATTCTTTACTTCACTCTCTGTTGTTATTTTATACAAAATGACTGGCATCAATAAAAAATTACAAGACAACTAAAGAATCAAGAAAATATGATTTATGATCAAAAGAAGAAATAGTCAATAGAAACAGACAGTCATCTCTGAAACAGATTTTAAATATTTCTGGCAGGGATTTTAAAATAACTATGATAGAAATGCTAAAGGACCTAGTAGGAAGGTGAAAAACATGCATGAAGAGATGAGGAATTTCTAGAGACATAGAAACTATAACAGAATCAAATGGAAATGCTGGAAACTAAAAAGTACAACATTACAAATAAAGCACTCAATTGATGGCCTTAATGGCAGGCTGGACTCAGCAAAGAAAAAAACAGTAAACGTACAGACAGAGCAACAGACATTTTCAGATTGAAACAAAAGGAAAAATGAGTGAAAAGAACAAAACAAAGAATTTGAGATCTGTGAGGCAATATCAAATATCAAACATTTTAATGTATGTGTAATTGGAGTCCCAGAAAGAGAGGACAGAAAGAAACGAGCAGAAAAATATTTGGGCAGATAATGGTCAGTAAACTTCTAAATCCAGAAATCCAAGAAACCCAGCAAATCTCAAGCAGGATGAATTAAAAGAAAACCACACCTCAGCACATCACTATCAAACTACTGAAAATCAAATATTAAGAACAAATTTTAAGAGCAACCAAAGAACAATAACATATCATTTCTCACCAGAAACAATGGAGGGCAAAAGGCAATGGAATAATATCTTTTCTTTTAACACTGAAAGAAAAAAATTGTTAACCTAAAATACTATACCCCATACAAAGTTCCTTCAAAAATGAAGTCAAAATGAAGGTATTTCCAGACACATAAAAACTTTAAAAAGTTGTCTCCAGCATACTTACATTGCAAGAAATGCTAAAAGACTTTTCAGACTTAAAGAGTTATATCTTTCTGAAGGGAAACAGTACACCAGATAGAGCAGACTGAATCCCAGATCTGCAAGAAGGAATGAAGACCAGCAGGAAGGGTAAATATCTGTGCTAATAGTTAAAATAAAAGACTTCACCTTTGTAGTAATGCATATATGCATGTGCAAACATGTGTATAATACTTTAAAATAATTTTTAAAATATTATTGACCACTTACACCAAAAATAATAATATGTATTGTGGGTTTTATAGCATAATAACACAAAATATGGGCTGGAGCAAATGGAATTCTTATACAGCTCATGAAGTAGTGTATTATTAGAAGGTAGACCATGAGCAACCACTACAAGAAATATCACAAAGATTTAAAAAGTCTATACAGAATATAAAATGGAATACTAAAAATTACACAGTTCACCCACACACCAAAAAGGGCAGAAAATGCATGGGAAGGGGAAACAAGGAGGTATTAGTCAAAGGGTACAAAGTTTCAGCTATGCAAGGTAAATAAATCCTGGAGATCTACTGTATAGCATAAAGCCTATAGTTGATAATACTGTATTATATTTTTCAAAATTTGCTAAGAGTATAGATCTTATGTTAAGTGTTCCTATAAGAAAAAAGAAAAAAAGAAGAAGAAGAAAAGAGAAGGTAAGAGGAAACCTTTGGAGGTAATGGATAGGTTTGAGGCATAGATTGTGGTCATGGTTTTACAGATGTGTACTTATCTCCAAACTCATGAAGTGTGTGCATTAAATATGGACAGTTTTTTCTATGTCAATCATATTTCAATAAAGTGTTTTTTTAAGTTAGGAAAGAAGAATCAAAAGAATAAAGAACTAATGAGATGGATAATAGCCAATTCAATTGGGAGACATAAATCCAATCATATAATAATGACATTTAATGAAAATGGACTAAACATTCCAATTAAGGGTCAGAGTTTGAAAGACTGAATACAAAAGCAAGATGAAGTATATACAGTTAAATATAAAGACACTGGGCTTCCCTGGTGGCGCAGTGGTTGGGAATCTGCCTGCTAATGCAGGGGACACGGGTTCGAGCCCTGTTCTGGGAAGATCCCACATGCCGCGGGGCAACTGGGCCCGTGAGCCACAACTGCTGAGCCTGCGCGTCTGGAGCCTGTGCCCCGCAACGGGAGGGGCCGCGATAGTGAAAGGCCCGCGCACCGCGTTGAAGAGTGGCCCCAGCTTGCCGCAACTAGAGAAAGCCCTCGCACGAAACGAAGACCCAACACGGCCAAAAATAAACAAATAAATTAAATAAATAAATAAATAAAAGTAGCTATTAATAAAAAAAATTTAAAAAAATAAAAAAATAAAAAAATAAAGACACTGACAGGTTGAACGTAAAAGGGTAGAAAACAAAACATATCATGCAAATTTTAAGCATGAGAAAGTTGGTATGGCTATATACTTACCAAACAAAGTGGACTTTAAGTCAAAGAGTATTACTAGAGTATTTAAGTTGAAGAGTATTGACTCTTTAAGTCAGAGAGGATTAAGTTAAAGAGTATTACTAGTCAAAGAGTATTACTAAAGAGGATCCCTTCCTAATAATAAAAGGATTAATTCTTCAAGAAGACAAATGCAGGCAACTCATAAGAGATCTTCAAAACACATTTAAAAAATCAAAGGAACTGAGCAGAAGCAAGAGGAACTACAATCCTGCAGCCTGTGGAACAAAACCACATTCACAGAAAGACAGACAAGATGAAAAGGCAGAGGACTATGTACCAGATGAAGGAACAAGATAAAACCCCAGAAAAACAGCTAAATGAAGTGGAGATAGGCAACCTTCCAGAGAAAGAATTCAGAATAATGATAGTGAAGATGATCCAGGACCTCGGAAAAAGAATGGAGGCAAAGATCGAGAAGGTGCAAGAAATGTTTAACAAAGACCTAGAAGAATTAAAGAACAAACAAACAGAGATGAACAATACAATAACTGAAATGAAAACTACACTAGAAGGAATCAATAGCAGAATAACTGAGGCAGAAGAATGGATAAGTGATCTGGAAGACAGAATGGTGGAATTCACTGCTGTGGAACAGAATAAAGAAAAAAGCATGAAAAGAAATGAAGACAGCCTAAGAGACCTCTGGGACAACATTAAACGCAACAACATTCGCATTATAGGGGTCCCAGAAGGAGAAGAGAGAGAGAAAGGACCAGAGAAAATATTTGAAGAGATTATAGTCGAAAACTTCCCTAACATGGGAAAGGAAATAGCCACCCAAGTCCAGGAAGCACAGCGAGTCCCATACAGGATAAACCCAAGGAGAAACACGCTGAGACACATAGTAATCAAATTGGCAAAAATTAAAGACAAAGAAAAATTATTGAAAGCAGCAAGGGAAAAATGACAAATAACATACAAGGGAACTCCCATAAGGTTAACAGCTGATTTCTCAGCAGAAACTACAAGTCAGAAGCGAGTGGCATGATATACTTAAAGTGATGAAAGGGAAGAACCTACAACCAAGATTTCTCTACCCGGCAAGGATCTCATTCAGATTTGATAGAGAAATCAAAAGTTTTACAGACAAGCAAAAGCTAAGAGAATTCAGCACCACCGAACCAGCTCTACAACAAATGCTAAAGGAACTTCTCTAAGTGGGAAACACAAGAGAAGAAAAGGACCTATAAAAACAAACCCAAAACAATTAAGAAAATGGTCATAGGAACATACATATCGATAATTACCTTAAACATGAATGGATTAAATGCTCCAACCAAAAGACACAGGCTTGCTGAATGCATACAAATATAAGACCCATATATACGCTGTCCACAAGAGACCCACTTCAGGCCTAGGGACACATACAGACTGAAAGTGAGGGGATGGAAAAAGATATTCCATGCAAATGGAAATCAAAAGAAAGCTGGAGTAGCAATTCTCCTATCAAATAGACTTTGAAATAAAGACTATTACAAGAGACAAAGAAGGACACTACATAACGATCAAGGGATCAATCCAAGAAGAAGATATAACAATTGTAAATATTTATGCACCCAACATAGGAGCACCTCAATACATAAGGTAAATGCTAACAACCATAAAAGGGGAAATCGACAATTGTAACACAATAGTAGTAGGAGACTTTAACACCTCACTTACACCAATGGACAAATCATCCAAAATGAAAATAAATAAGGAAACAGAAGCTTTAAATGACACAATAGACCAGATAGATTTAATTGATATTTATAGGACATTCCATCCAAAAACAGCAGATTACACTTTCTTCTCAAGTGTGCACGGAACATTCTCCAGGATAGATCACATCTTGGGTCACAAATCAAGCCTCAGTAAATTTAAGAAAATTGAAATCATATCAAGCATCTTTTCTGACCACAACGCTATGAGATTAGAAATGAATTACAGGGGAAAAAACGTAAAAAACACAAACACATGGAGGCTAAACAATACGTTACTAAATAATCAAGAGATCACTGAAGAAATCAAAGAGGAAATCAAAAGATACCTAGAGACAAATGACAATGAAAACACGATGATCCAAAACCTATGGGATGCAGCAAAAGCAGTTCTAAGAGGGAAGTTTATAGCTATACAAGCCTACCTCAAGAAACAAGAAAAATCTCAAATAAACAATCTAACCTTACACCTAAAGGAACTAGAGAAAGAAGAACAAACAAAACCTAAAGTCAGCAGAAGGAAAGAAATCATAAAGATCAGTGCAGAAATAAGTGAAATAGAAACAAAGAAAACAATAGCAAAGATCAATAAAACTAAAAGTTGGTTCTTTGAGAAGATAAACAAAATTGATAAACCATTAGCCAGACTCATCAAGAAAAAGAGGGAGAGGACTCAAATCAATAAAATTAGAAATGAAAAAGGAGAATTTACAACAGACACTGCAGAAATACAAAGCATCCTAAGAGACTACTACAAGCAACTCTATGCCAATAAAATGGACAACCTGGAAGAAATGGACAAATTCTTAGAAAGGTATAACCTTCCAAGACTGAACCAGGAAGAAATGGAAAATATGAACAGACCAATCACAAGTAATGACATTGAAACTGTGATTTAAAATCTTCCAACAAACAAAAGTCCAGGACCAGATGGCTTCACAGGTGAATTCTATCAAACATTTAGAGAAGAGCTAACACCCATCCTTCTCAAACTCTTCCAAAAAAATTGCAGAGGAAGGAATACTCCCAAACTCATTCTATGAGGCCACCATCACCCTGATACCAAAACCAGACAAAGCTACTACAAAAA
This sequence comes from Balaenoptera physalus, assembly GCF_965194825.1. Taxonomy (NCBI): domain Eukaryota; kingdom Metazoa; phylum Chordata; class Mammalia; order Artiodactyla; family Balaenopteridae; genus Balaenoptera; species Balaenoptera physalus. Next base: position 176,651,987 of record NC_138883.1, on the reverse strand, counting down.
AAAGAAAATTACAGACCAATATCACTGATGAATATAGATGCAAAAATCCTCAACAAAATACTAGCAAACAGAATCCAACAACACATTAAAAGGATCATACACCATGATCAACTGGGATTTACCCCAGGGATGCAAGGATTCTTCAATATACGCAAATCAATCAATGTGATACACCATATTAACAAATTGAAGAATAAAAACCATATGATCATCTCATTAGATGCAGAAAAAGCTTTTGACAAAATTCAACACCCATTTATGATAAAAAAATCTCCAGAAAGTGGGCATAGAGGGAACCTACCTCAACATAATAAAGGCCATATACGGCAAACCCACAGCAAACATCATTCTCAATGGTGAAAAACTGAAAGCATTTCCTCTAAGATCAGGAACAAGACAAGGATGTCCACTCTCACCACTGTTATTCAACATAGTTTTGTAAGTCCTAGCCATGGCAATAAGAGAAGAAAAAGAAATAAATGGAATACAAATCGGAAAAGAAGAAGTAAAACTGTCACTGTTTGCAGCTGACATGATACTATACATAGAGAATCCTAAAGATGTCACCAGAAAACTACTAGAGCTAATCAATGAATTTGGTAAAGTTGCAGTATACAAAATTAATGCACAGAAATCTCTTGCATTCCTATACACTAATGATGCAAAATCTGAAAGAGAAATTAAGGAAACACTACCATTTACCATTGCAACAAAAAGAATAAAATACCTAGGAATAAACCGACCTAGGGAGACGAAAGACCTGTACGCAGAAAACTATAAGACACTGATGAAAGAAATTAAAGATGATACCAACAGATGGAGAGATATACCATGTTCTTGGATTGGAAGAATCAACATTGTGAAAATGACTTACGACCCAAAGCAATCTGTGCAGATTCAATGCAATCTCTATCAAATTACCAAGGGCATTTTTTACAGAACTAGAACAAAAAAATCTTAAAATTTGTATGGAGACACAAAAGACCCCGAATAGCCGAAGCAGTCTTGAGGGAAAAAAACGGAGCTGGAGGAATCAGACTCCCTGACTTCAGACTATACTACAAAGCTACAGTAATCAAGACAATATGGTACTGGCACAAAAACAGAAATACAGATCAATGCAACAAGATAGAAAGCCCAGAGATAAACCCATGCACCTATGGTCAACTAATCTATGACAAAGGAGTCAAGGATATACAATGGAGAAAAGACAGTCTCTTCAATAAGTGGCGCTGGGAAAACTGGACAGCTACATGTAAAAGAATGAAATTAGAACACTCCCTAACACCATACACAAAAATAAACTCAAAATGGATTAGAGACCTAAATGTAAGACCAGACACTATAAAACTCTTAGAGGAAAACATAGGAGGAACACTCTTTGACATAAATCACAGCAAGATCTTTTTTGATCCACCTCCTAGAGTAATGGAAATAAAAACAAAAATAAACAAATTGGACCTAATGAAACTTCAAAGCTTTTGCACAGCAAAGGAAACCATAAACAAGACGAAAAGACAACCCTCAGAATGGGAGAAAATATTTGCAAATGAATCAACGGACAAAGGATTAATCTCCAAAATATATAAACAGCTCATGCAGCTCAATATTAAACAAACAACCCAATCCAAAAATGGGCAGAAGATCTAAATAGACATTTCTCCAAAGAAGACATACAGATGGCCAAGAAGCACATGAAAAGATGCTCAACATCACTAATTATTAGAGAAATGAAAATCAAAACTACAATGAGGTATCCCCTCACACCGGTTAGAATGGGCATCATCAGAAAATCTACAAACAATAAATGCTGGAGAGGGTGTGGAGAAAAGGGAACCCTCTTGCACTGTTGGTGGGAATGTAAATTGATATAGCCACTATGGAGAACAGTATGGAGGTTCCTTAAAAAACTAAAAATAGAATTACCATATGATCCAGCAATCCCACTACTGGGCATATACCCAGAGAAAACCATAATTCAAAAGGACACATGCACCCCAATGTTCATTGCCACACTATTTACAATAGCCAGGTCATGGAAGCAACCTAAATGCCCATCGACAGATGAATGGAGAAAGAAGATATGGTACATATATACAATGGAATTTTACTTAGCCATAAAAAGGAACGGAATTGGGTCATTTGTTGAGATGTGGATGGATCTAGAGACTGTCATACACAGTGAAGTAAGTCAGAAAGAGTAAAACAAATTCGTATATTAACACATGTATGTAGAACCTAGAAAAATGGTACAGATGAACCATTTTGCAGGGTAGAAGTTGAGACACAGATGTAGAGAACAAACGTATGGACACCAAGGGGGGAAATCTATGGGGAGGTAGGGATGGTGGTGTGATGAATTGGGAGATTGGGATTGACATGTATACACTGATGTGTATAAAATTGATGACTAATAAGAACCTGCTGTATAAAAACATAAATAAAATAAAATTGAAAAATTTTAAAAAAAATCAAAAGAACTAAAGGAAGAGTAGACAAAGCCACAAAGATAGTGGAAGATTTTTTAACATCCTTCTTTCAATAATTGATGGGGAAAAATACTAGTAAAAATATAGATGATTTGAACAACATGATCAATTAGCTTTATGTAATTAATATTTTTACAACACAACTCCCAAGTCTATAGTGTACATTCTTTCTAAGTGCACATGAAACATTCAGCAAGTAGACCATAAACTGGGCAGTAAATAAGTCTCCATGAATATCAAAGGATTGAAATAATACACAGTGTATTTTCTGACCACTATGGTATTATGTTGACTTATTTGATGGCTCTTAAAAACACATAATGCACATTCTTTCGGAGTTTATGTGAAACAGTTATAAAATTGATGAAATGCTAATTAAGAAAAACAAATCTCCAATAAAATTTTGGTCATAAAATTTTCAGCCCCTCATCTGTCATCTTAAATGAAAAAATCCAAAATTCAATGTTTTACACTAAAACAATGATTTTTAAAACCCTAATCCTATGAATATTGAAAAATACTCTTCAAAGTAGCAATGGTTTAAGAAGAAATTTAAGAATATAATGGCAGGCTATTTTGAAAAAAAAGATAATAATGAGATCACTGTTGAAACCAACTGGGCTCAAAGATGAGATAAAAGGGGAGGAGAGATGAACAGGTAGAGCACAGAGGATTTTAGGGCAGTGAAAATACTCTATGATACTATAATGATCGATACATGTCATTTTGCATTTGTCCAAACCCACAGAATGTACAGCACTAAGAGTGAACCCTAATGTAAACTATGGACTTTGGGTAATTGTTATGTGTCAGTGTAGGCTGGACAATTGTAACAAACATACCACTCTGGTGGGGGATGTTGATAATGGGGGAGGGATGCATGTGCGGGGGAGGGGAGTTTATGGGAAATCTCAGTACCTCCCACTCAGTTTTACTGTTAACCTAAAACTGCCCTAAAGAACAAAGTCTGTTTTTAAAAAAGAGTTAAACTCAAAGGCAACATCATAGCCTTAAATATTCTTATTATTTAAAAAAATTTTTAATAAGGAAAATACCTTAAAATTGAACATACAAGCAGAAAAAAATAAATTAGTAGAAAAATGAATTAAATAAGTAAATTAAAAACCTGATTCTTTGACAAGAAACAAAGTTGATAAACATTTGGCAAATATAATAAAGAAAACAGTTTCAACAAAAAATTAATTAGAATGAGAAAGTGATAAACATCTGAGATAAAGGTACAAAGGAGGTTAAAACTATTCACAATTTTATGGTAATAAATTTGGGAATCTCTACCAAAAACCAAAATGCTTCTCTTAGTAAATATAAATAACCAAAGTTTTTGCAATGCAAATCAATGCAACAACACGTAGAAGGCTTGAAAAGAACAAGATCTGAGAAAGTTATGCAGAAACCACCTTCAAAGCAGACCTGGAACTCTGATGGATTTCCTGATAGATTTCTTTAAATTGTCAATGTGTGATTAACTTCTATGTCACATAAACTTTTTCAGAGAGTACAAAAAATGGAAGGAAAGTAACTTAATTTACTTAATAAATCACATAACCCTGACACCAAAATCTAATGAAGGTGGAAAGAAAATGGCTGAGGGAGGGGCAGAGAATCTTTGGTGCAGGGTGAGCAGGGCTGGAGAGAGGGCGGTACACCATCCAGATCACTGATCAGTGGTGCTGAGCAGAGAGAGAGGAAATGCCAAGATACACCCAGCAGGGTGGACACAGGAAGACATGAGTCACTTCCATTTTTGAACCTCTCCATGTAACAAAAATTAAGAAACGTCAAAGCAATTTTTTCAAATATAATAACATTTAACAAACACTTTAAATACTTAACAAAAATATAAATAAATGCAGCACTATTAGAGCATCATGTGGAGATAATCAAGAGTAGATGTGAAGCCTTTAAAGAAGTGAGATCCTTCTAGCAACACTCACACCACCCAGAAACCCACCACACACACACACACACTCACACACACACACACACACACACACCCCTGGCGACAGATGGACTAATGCTGAGAGTGGAGTTTGTGAGAGGAAGTGGAAACAGAAACTTTAAACGTTTCTGGAAACAACTCTTTATGTTTCTGCCTCCTGAGTGTGTCCTACACCATGAAGGGTATAACTTGGTTGCCAGTAGCATTATTGTGACAGGGAAGAACAAATCTGACTCCATATTAGATCTGTTTCTTTCACTCTAACCTTTGTATTCTATGCTTTTGCTACAAGTTAAGAATGTTACCTATTGCCTGAAATATACAGGATAGCCCATCCTCAAGGTCCTGACCTTTAAAGGCATAACACCTTTCCATTCATATACAGATAAAACGTGGCAGAACAGAGAATAACATGTGTCTTGTTGGAGGTTTACAGGAACATCGTGACCTGACCTACTGGACAGCTGCAGGAACAAAGGATTCCGTCACCAGGAAGTTTGCAACAAGCTGCCACACCCCGTCCCCTTTTAGTATAAGAGAAGCCTGAATTCTAACTCGGATTAGATGGTACTTTGGGACACCAGTCCCCCATCTTCTCAGTCTGCTGGCTTTCCGAAGAAAGTTGCTATTCATTCCCTCAACAACTTGTCTCTCGATTTATTGGCCTCTCATGTGGCCAGCAGTATGAGCTTGGACTTGGTAACATGATCATTTATGATGAAATATTATCAGAACAAAACAGTGTTTATATGATTAACCTTATTATATGCTATTACCTCAGAAGTTCTAATCATGAAATCTGCAGAAAGAGGTGTTGCCAACCTACCCTTGATGTCAGGCACCGATTTCTGGCAGGGAATACCTTCCATGCCTTAGTTTCTGCTTCCCAGGCCTGTAGAAAGCCCAGGGCCAGGTCTGGATGGGCCAAGGGCAGGCTGGTGTTAAGCCCAGAGCCCCTGCTGCCTTCTTCCCTAAGGCCCTGTGCTTATTCTGTTGTACTGCTCCTGACTCCTTTGTCATTTATTATAATTTTTACTCTCAGGTGCCTCATTTGGCAAACTTGCCTCCTTTACAGCTGTGCGAGGCCATGAGACTGGGTTCTGGCCAATTGGATATTAACAGAAGTGGTGTGTACAATTTCTAGATGTCATGAAAGGAGGAGACAAGCCCGTATCTTCCCCTTTTCTCCTTCCTGCTGGCTGGAATGCAGACGTGAGTGCTAGAGCTGAAGCAGCCATCTTGGGCCATGAGGTAAACTTGGGAAACAGAGCCCAAAACAGTGGAGCAATAAGATATAAGGCGCCCAGGGAGCTGGCTAACCTTAGGGTGAGCACAACTCCCCCAAACGCTGTGTGAATCTGGGGCCACCAAAGAGGAGAAGAGGTTGGAAGGTGGGGGCCCAGCATTGGCCTCCTCAGGGGAGGTTCTGTCTCCTGCCTGCTGGGAGAGGAGTCTGGTTCCTCAGAGCAGCTGTCACCTGCTCTGCATAACTAGATGCCATTCTTCTTTGTATCAGCTTGACCTCCTACCCACTTTCAACTTGTAGAAAGATGCCAGAGAAATTAGGCTGGTGTCAAGCCGGGTACAATTAACACCCCTTCTTGCCTTTGTCCTGGATTAGTTTAATAACTGTCTTTGTAGGTTTTATTCAGAGCTCCTCACAATTGCTGTCAAATAACTCCTTGGCTCTACGTGCAAGAGAATCAAATGCAGCTATGCCTCAGAAGCTCATATGGGAGGAAGGATGTGCCCGAAAATTCCTTTTAGAGAAGGAGCCCAGTTCATGGGAAATATGCTGGTGTAAGGACCCCCGTCTGACAACCTCAAGAGAATCCTCCCAGCCTTGGACCTCTGACTCCTGCCTCCATGCTCTCAGAGGGTCCTTCCAAGTGGAAGCTCCCACTGGTCTTTCCAGAGCTGGGAGAGGGAAATGAGACTCCACTCCTCTCCAAGCTGTGGCTGGGGGGTCTGGGGAGGACTTGAGGGGCTGCAGCTGCACAGACCTCCCCCAAACCTTGATGGTCTCCGAAGAGAAGGAGCAAGAAGCATCCAGATCAAGGAAGGTGTACTTAACAGTAACCTGGGAAACCCATCCGAGTCTTCTCTGAAAATGACCCTGAGCCTGTACTTCCTCCTCAGTGGTGAGTAGTGATGACCTGCATGTCAGCTAAATCTTCGCGTCACTTCAGATCTAGATAAGGTTGGCTCTCCTTCTTCTCCATGACTCGCGGGTGTTCAGAGCATTCCCGGAGATCTCACACGTGCATTTGGGGGCTTCGGTTGTCATGTCATTTTTGCCTCCACCTCTGAAATCTTGGACTCACTTTTTTCTGACCAAGACATGACGGTCACACCATCCTTGACTTACACACACCCAGGGTGACACTAGACATACCCGCCCATCACGGCACAGGCACTGACAGTCAGAGTGGATGCCAGCTGTAAACATCGGGGCGAGCCCACCACGGCTACCAGATGAACACCAGCAAGGCAAAGAGTCCCCACAGGCACACACACGTGGTGCTGGTGAGAACAGTGAGCTGTACAAGTTGTTGAAAGCCGAGGGGGGAGGTCATCTGTGTACCGAACGATCTTATATCATCATTCTTACTGGAAAATTCACTGTGGCTACGCCCCCACCAGAGTGCCCACCTCACGAACTCTTCACGTGTGTCAGACACCATTAGATGTCTCCCTAACAGCCACCTCCTGCCTTTTCCCAGCTAATGAAACCTCATTTTAATTCAAGCATAGGGGCCCTGCTCTCCAAAGGTGAGCCCTTTGACAGGACCAGGGGATGAACCATGATGGGCCTGAGTGAGCCTGACCATCCCATTGACCTTGGCCAGGGATGGGAATAGCTGTGGGCACAGGAAATCAGAGAAATCACAGCTAGCCAGTAGTAGTCTCCTAGAAGCTTCTGGAGCGTATTTTCTTTCTTGGTAAAAATAATAAGATACGAAAGGAAAAGCTCTCTTCCACTCCCCTTTCTGCCCTGCCTTTGAACGCAGCTGCATGAGGACCATCTGCCCAGAGTTGGACAGATATGGCACAACCAGGAGGGAGAATCCCCAGGCCAAGGCCAGCGGGGCAGAGACGTGGGAAGAGCCTGGGTCTTCCGGAACCCCTGACCTCAGGACCCTCCTCATGTGAGACCATTTAAGCTCCCAGGTTCCAGCCACTTTGAGAGACCTCCTGCTTCCTGTGGCCACACAGCCTTTCACCAACTCGTGGGTCCTCTCCCCTCCTCTCTGTTCCTCTCACACTGAGATCAAGTTCTCTTCATTTTCTCCTGCAGTCCAGTTGCAACAGCTCTTTCATTTGCTGTGCAAATGAAATGTGCCTTTCATGGTCTCGTTTTGTGTCCCAAAGAGCTTAGTCCAGATATTTTCCCAAACAAAAAAGAATTCCCTCCCTAAGAAGAATTCTGGTGCTGGCCCTCAATAGGCTTTTTGCCTTAAAAAAAAAAAATCACGGCAGCTCTCATTCAGGGATCTCCAAGAGATAATAATCTCTACAAATCATGGGATGCCCTGGTTGTCCGCTGTTGAGTTCACTCTTACTGGTTGTAGAACCCAGAGAAAAGTCCAAAGCGTTTCAGTCTCAGGAAACCCATGCTCCCACCCTGGGGTGCCCCGTCTGAGCCTCGGTTCCTTGGAACGAGGGCCTCTCCCACTCTCACTGCGACCTTTCTCTCCAGGCTCTGCCTCATGGTTCTGCTGTTGACACATCCTTTCCTGCAAGCAGACTAAACTTCCCTCCCCTCTGTCCTTCTCACACAACAGTGCCGTCTCTTCTCAAACAAACGTATGGACACCAAGGGGGGAAAGTGGTGGGGTGGGGTGGTGGTGTGATGAACTGGGAGATTGGGATGGACATATATACACTAATATGTATAAAATGGATAACTAATAAGAACCTGCTGTAAAAAAAAATAAATAAAATTCAAAAATTCAAAACAAACAAACAAAAAACACAATGCCCTCTCTTCTCTTACTTCCTCCCTTTTCCTCCGATTCCTTAATGTCCCACATAGACCCACCCTGGCCCATCTCCACTCCAAGCACCTACCTGCCTGATATAGAAAAAACACTTCTGCAGCCCTCACTGGTGCCAGGTGCTGGACCAGGCTGGGGAGCCAGCTGTAATCAAGACAGACCCGGGGTGGAGCTCATGAAGCCAACGTTCTGGCGGGAAAATGAACTATCAGCAAATGATTACGTAAATAATTAAGGACAACTGTGACAAGCACATTTCATCTTTCTGCAGAGAGGGGTGCAGGGGACGGTCCTCCTCCCAACCCCTTTTCAGGGGTGTGACACAGCAAGGGGCACACATAGCAGGAGACACTTGGCTTCAGACTCTGGCACTGGCTCTTTCAGGAACCGGGCCTCAGTTTCTTCATCTGTAAATTGGGAATAACGACACTCACCTAGAAATTTGGCTGTGAAGATCAAAGCTTCTAAAACCCCTAGTGTAGCACCTTGATATGGTGATTATCATAGCAGAATGTGAAACTGGACGTTTCATCCAAGGCACCAAGCTATAGTAACTGCTATGTTATAATGGAGATCCGAGGCCGTTTGCAGAATTTTGAAGTAGATAATTGAAAACTGGTGACCCAACCTCGAATCCCTTCACTCACAACAAGAGTTGGGTGCTGTGGGTCCCACCTTCATCTCAAGGGTGGCTTTGTAGCGGGGAGGTCTCTGCCCTTTGCCTTGGGAGAGGCTTCAGGGGGACCGTCAGGAAGCTCGATGTGTCCCTGCAGCTGGGGGCGCAGGGCTGGTGCCGACTCCAGCCTGGAAAAGCCAAAGCAGCGGTGTCAGCGAGTCAGAGGCACCACCGGACTAAGAACTTCTGGGTCCCCTTCTCTTCATCCCCCTCACGTCCAACCTCGGAGGGGGCAGAAGCAGATTACCGAGCTGGGGAAGGAAGATGTGCAAACTAAGGAAAAAGAAGACAAGGCCTTTGGGATGGAGGCAACCTCCCCTGCGGCCGGCAGAGGCCTCTTGAGGGAGCTGAGCGGAGTCTGACCTGCGGGTGAAGATGGAGTTTTGTTCCGGGTCTGGACTGGTCTTCTCTAGGAGTTACTGAACCCAGGCTATGTTTGGGACTTAAGTTCACTACAGCAATTTTAATGATCTAACAGTGCTCAGAAAAGTCAGGGCACCCACCGGAACTTTGCACTCAGGGCAGAAGGAGGGTAGCGGCTGTGACAAGTTCAGAGGGACAGTGGGAGACCAAAACCAGAACTGCTTCTGTGAACACACCCACAAGTCCTGCCCGTGAACACGCGGCTTACACGACCGCGGCTGTGGGCAGGCACCTGCCTCTGCGCCCAGGAGGTGACGGGAATGACTGAGTCTTACACGCCTCCCATGCTAAGCGCGGGGCCAGGTAGGGTCCCAGCAGTTGCCCTGAGTCCCCTGTAGCAGCGCTAGGACTTCAGTTCTTGGTAAGAGGGGAAGCGATATTAAGCCCAGACCATGGTCCCTGGATCCACATGAGCGAGGCTGTCCTCCCCCTCCCGTTTCACAAAATTCTCGCACTCAGGTGGGCTTCTGAGATGCTCCCTTTCCCCTTTCAAGGCTGTCTTTGAAAACTGCTCTAACCCGTTATCTTCTTCTTCACATCGCAGAGGCCAAAGGAGGAGCCCTCAAGGATTCTGCCTCACCCACCTGCCTGCTGCTACCATCAATTCCCTTAATGGGAGACAGACGCCAATTAGGCTAAATAGTGAAGGGCAGACGGCTGAGGCCAAGGTCGAACACTGATCCGAATGTACAATAAATGTAAGTGACCCTGGTAGGAACAGCCAGGTGACCACCAAAGATTTGTGCTGCCCTTTCATGGTGACAAGCAGTTACCGGCAAGTGGCTTCCCAGCAGGGAATTATGTTCTCCAGATGGCCTCGCACCCGGGGGGCTGCGTGCCCCCTCCAAGCTAAAGGGGTTAAGAAATCAAGGTGCCTTCCGCACGGTCATCTTCCCCAGGCGCAGGCAGAATGAGAGGGCTCTGTGTAGCTAGACAAAAGCACAGCCCCTGAAGGAAGGGGCCTGGGTCCCGGGAGACCACAAGGAAGGTCACCGTGTTAGTTTCCTAGGATTGCCTAACAAAGGACCACTTACCTAATGACTGAAAACAACAGAAATTTGTTGTCTGACAGCTCTGGAGGCCAGAAGTTCAAATCAAGGCATGCTCTCCTAAAGCTCTAGAGGAGACTCCTTGAAACTTCAAGCCTCTGGTAGCTGCAGGTGTTCCTAGGGTCGTAGCTACATAACTTCAATCTCTGCCTTCATCTTCACGTGGTCTGCTCCTCTGTGTCTTCTCCTCTCGTGTTTTTTTTTTTTAATTTTTTTAAACTTTATTTATTATTTTTGGCTGCTTTGGGTCTTTGTTACCGCGTACGGGCTTTCTCTAGTTGCGGCGAGCAGGGGCTACTCTTTGTTGCGGTGCGCGGGCTTCTCATTGTGGTGGCTTCTCTTGTTGCAGAGCACGGGCTCTAGGCTCGCGGGCTTCAGTAGGTGTGGCACGCGGGCTCAGTAGGTGTGGCACGCAGGCTCAGTAGTTGTGGCGCACGGGCTTAGCTGCTCCACGGCATGTGGGATCTTCCCAGAGCAGGGATCAAACCTGTGTCCCCTGCATTGGCAGGCGGATTCTAAAGCACTGCGCCACCAGGGAAGCCCTCCTCTCATGTTTTTTATAAGGACTTGTCATTGGACTGGGGCTCCATCCAGTTAATGCAGGGTGTTCTCATCTCGAGAGCCTTACTTAACGACATCTGCAAAGACCCTTTTTCCCAACAAGCTCACATGTACAGGTACCAGGGGTTAGAACTTCAACGCACCTTTCTGGAGGCCGTGGTTCAACGCACTACAGTCACCTACAAACATGGCCACATTGGATGACAATGTGAGTGAAAAATAAACTGTTACTGTGTTAAGTCACAGCAAATTTTGGGTTTTATGTGTTTCAGCAGCAAGCATGATATTAACAAGACAGTGATTGGTCCTGAACCTTCCCAGAGGTGAGTTTGGTGGACTCCAGTGAAAGTGCAGAGAACACAGAATACCTGAAAGTGGTGTGGGAGGAGAATGGGCAGCTGATGGAGGCAGGGAGGCTGGAGAGAGAGAGGAGGCTGGGGAGCCAGGGTAACAGTTGAGGATGCTGAACCCCCATCAGGGGACCCACCTTTCTGCCTGCCTTCCTTCCTCCCTCCCTCCCTCCCTCCGTTCCTTCCTCTCTCTCTCTCTCTTTCAACATATATTTTTTGAGTGCAGACTACATACCAGGCTGGGTGCTATGGCCCCAGCAATGACCACAAGAGAGAATATCCCTCCCTACATGGAGGTTACATTCTAAAGGGGTCGATAACAGACCTAAAGGGAGAAACAGACAGAAATACAATAATAGCAGGGGACTTCAATACCCTGCTTCCAACAATGGACAGATCATCCAGACAGAAAATCAATAAGGAAACATGGACTTAAACTACAAACTAGACTAGAGGGACTTAGCAGACATTTACAGAACTTTCCATTCAAAAGCAGCAGAACATGTATTCCTCTCAAGGGCACATGGAATATTCTCAGGAGAGATCATATGTCAGGCCACAAAGCAAGTCTTAATAAATTGAAGACTGATATTGTATCAAGCATCTGTTCCAACCTCAATGGTATGAAACTAGAAATCAATTGCAAGAAGATAACTGGAAAATTCACAGATACATGGAGATTAAACAACATGCTACTGAATGACCAACAGGTCAAAGAAGAAATCAAAAGAAGAATTTAAAAATCTTGAGACAAGTGAAAATGGAAATGCAACATGCTGGTCAGGATGTGGAAAAAAGGAAACCTTTTTACATTGATGGTGGGCATGGAAATTAGTGCAGCCACTGCAGAAAACAGTATGGAGGTTCCTCCAAAAATTAAAAATATCATGTGATCCAGCAATTCCCCTTCTGGCTAGTTATCTGAAAGAAACTCTAACTTGAAAAGATATATATCCCCCCAATGTTCACAGCAGCATTATTTACAATAGCCAAGACATGGAAGCAACCTAAGTGTCCATCAACAGATAAGTGGGTAAAGAAAATATGGAATATTATCCAGCCATAAAAAAGAAGAAAATCTTGACATTTGCACCATCTTGAGGGCATCATGCTAAGTGAAATAAATCAAACAGAAAAGGATGAATACCATATGATCTCACTCATATGTGGAATCTAAAAACTAAAATAAAAAACCCACTCATAGTTACAGAGAAGAGATTGGTGGTTGTCAGAGGTAGGGGTGGGGAGTCAAGAACTAGAGTCACTGTGGCCATCAGCCCACAATGTATACAAATATCGAATCATTATGTCACACACCTGAAACGGATATAATGTTGTATGTCAATTAGACCTCCAAAAAAGGTGGTCCTAGAATGGTAATGCCCCTTTGTTGTCTGATAGAAACAGATGCAAAACTGCTCTGAGTAAAGCAGAAACTAACACACCATTGTAAAGCAATTATATTCCAATAAAGATGTTTAAAAAAAAAAAACATTAAAAAAAAAAAAAACTGCTCTGAGGGGCCCCCGAGTAGCCAGATAACAGGGTACATGATCCAAATTACAACATGTATGAAAAACTAAGTCTCAATCCACAGTGAGATTAGAACCCCAGCCTTATAAGTATACTTTCAATAATTAAAGCATAAAAGAAGGAATTACATGACATGGAAAAAAATCTTTCCACGGAAAGAGAATGCTCAACCTCACTGTTAGTCAAAGCAATGTAAGCTAGGACAACACTGAGGTTCCCTTGTTCTGCGTGACAGCGAGTGAAGATTAGAAGGGGGTGATCCACGTGATTCTAAGAGGGAGGGTAAGAACCCCCGTCACCTTGCTAGCGGGGCGCACCTGGAGCCTCACCTTGGGTGTCCCCGTGTTACCAACGCGGGTCCTTGGACTCTTTAGTCAGTAGCAGTTGATAAGAGGCCAGACGAGGAATTCGGGCATGACTTTCCTGCTGCAGCAGGAGGGAGCGAAAGCAAGTAACGCGTGCCCTTGCTCGCGGGTAGGAGGGCTGGCTGGTTCCTTAAAGAAGGTGAGGGTGGAGGCAGATCGGTGGGTGGGGCCGGAGGCGTGGCTTAGCTGGTCGGCCCACCCCCTGGGGGGGGGTGCCCTGTAAGGATCATGCGCAGTACGCCCCTGCTTGTGCGCCCAGCCCCTCAGAAGTGGCAGGTGATCTGTGGCCTTTTTGAATCTTACTGTTCGTAATTACCCTGACTGCGCCTGCGTGCAGTTATTTCTCGTCCCATAGAGTTTCTTTGCATTCTGTTGCTGGAGGACACGTCTGTCCAGCTGCAAGCACTGCAGCAAACGGTCCCGCGTCCCAGGTCCCAGCCTGTCTCACCCAAAGCAGAGCCCGAGACGGCTCACTTGGAGGTGATCCCTGGAAGCAGCAGTGCAGGACAGGGGGTGGGAAACAGGGAAGGAGGGAAGCCAGCCCGAGGATGTGTCATCAAGTCCCCTGAGGTGGATGCTGGTACCCAGTTCTGCAAGTGCCCACCTGGGCATGAAGGGGAAGCTGTCACCCAGCGGCTCTTGTCGCCACAGATCCAAGTGGCCTCTCGGGCAACGACGCTTCCAGATGGCACACCTGGGGGTGAGAGCGGCTTGCAGCAGCTGCCCATGCCAAGGCTTCAGAAGAGCCCCAGGGCAGGGATCTAGAGACCGGCGGAGGCGCGCTCAGGCTGCACCTACGCCAGCCGATGCTCATCTCAGTAATGGGAAGAGATGCCATTACTGATGCCCCACTGATGCCCCCAGCGGACACACTGTCTCGGAATTACCCATCAGAGCATCCGTCTACGGGAAAGATCCAAATGTGGAGTGGATGTGTATTTAACTATATCTGAGAAAGGAAGGGAGAGAGGCAGCGAGGGAATGGAGAGGAAGCGAAACAGGGAGGAAAACGTCTGTTTGTTCCATTAACCTTTCCTAGTCAACCATATTTTCCCCACTGCCCTGGGGAAAGAAGCCACAGCTGAAAAACAAAGAGACCTACAAATGGTTAACTCTCAGCTTTGAGCTTCCAGTGGTCTTAATGAATTAAGTTTGATTTAAGGATTTTTTTCAAGATTAGTTTTACCTGTACTCGACGTTTGCTTTACATTTTGATTTTAAAGTGTAAGCCTAGCCTATGATGCAACTTACACAGCAAAACGGACTTTGCAGGTGTGATTAAGGATTTTGAGGTGGCAAGATGATCCTGGATTATTCGGGGGGCAGGGGCAGTGTAATCACAGGGTTCTTTAAGGGGAAAGCTGGGTCACAGTCAGAGGAGGAGATGTGACAATAGAAGCAAAGGTCAGAGAGAGAGCAAGAGACAGATGTGAAGACGCTGCACTGCCAGGCTGAAGATACAGGAAGGCGCCCTCGCCAGCGATGCCGGCCGTCTCTAGAAGCTGGAAAAGGGAAGGAAACAGATTCTCCCTCAGGGCCTCCAGAAGGAACACAGCCCTGCTGAATTTGATTTTAGGACATCTGACCTCCAGAACTGTAAGGGAGTACATTTGTGTCGGGTTTTTTTTTTTGGCCGCGCTGTGCAGCATGCGGGATCTTAGTCCCCCAACCATCCAGGGATCGAAACTGCGCCCCCTACAGTGGGAGCGTGGAACCTTAACCACTGGACCGCCAGGGAAGTCCCAAATTTGTGTAGTTTCAAGCCACTCCGTTTGTGGTAATTTGTTACAGCAGCGGCAGGAAACTGACACAAACCTGGACAAGCACATTTCCTCATCTGGGAAGACAAGGTCATCGTTGTCTCTCCCCACTGGTCTGAGTATCAGACCCAGTGTTGTGCATGGCATGCTTACAAATATGCATAATGAATGTGCGATAAACAACACTTATTCTTTCTGACCGCCTAGCTCATCACCTTTACCTGGAAAGCACCTTGGAAAGCATTAAGAAAAATACAATATGGAATTAAACTAACCAGTGAGGTAGCTCTGGTTAGGTAGCTTTTATGTCAGGTCACCACTTTGCATTGAGGCCCAGGGAAGTTAAGCAAATTGCCCAAGGTCACACAGCCATTTAGTGGGAAACAGAATCCAAATGTTTCGCCCTTGACCCTTAGTTGGACTGGTAACTGACCACACTTATGCTTCTCTTCTAGGGAATCTGTTCCATATGCAGAGGCCTCTGCCCCACCCACAGGACAATCTGATTCAGGCAGGCGGTACCCAGGAATCTGCATTTCATCCAGCTCCCTTGTTATCTGTATACAGGCTGATACAGTGACCCCACGGTGAGCAATGCCGTCCACCCGTGTTGCCAAACAGCTGTGAGCTGTCGAGTGCTTCCACGTGCTACCGCTTCTTTGAGGATACGGGAGGCCACAGAATCCTACCATGGTGTTGACTTTTCGTTTTGAAAAATTTCAAACATACAGAAAAAGACTCCATCAATGACCACCCACAGAGTCACCACCCAGAATAAAGAGCTGCTAGCGTTGCAGCATCTATGTTACATCCACATATTTTCCTTTTTGGCTGAACCAACTTAACGTATGTTACAGACAACATGACATTTTTTAAACTGCGCCTAAAAATTGGACATTATCCTACCATCCACGGGAAATCGTCACACTTAACAAAACATCTTCAGCATCTTCTTCAGACGTTCTATTGAAGAAGAACGGCTTCAGTCTTCAACATTACCTAATAATAATTTCCCCAATTTCCCCCGAAAGGTCTTTAATAGGTGACTTCTTTTTTTAAATCAGGAAGTGTGCACTACCAGTTTTGAGGTGACTAGTCTAGACAGAGCTTGAGGATTTCCAGGGTGACTTGCTGATGGGAGTCCCCTAGGTTTCCTGTACCCACAGAAGAGCTCGCAGATGAAAGGCTGGTCCCTCTCCCTCCCTAGCCCCTCCCCAGCCTGAGCCTGACAACATTGCAGTCCCCCCTCCCAGGCTCTCGCCCTTTGGAGCTGAGGATTGACAGTAAGAGCATTCCTCTTCCCAAGACCACAGACCCTCTTCTGCGGCCTCTTCCTATACCTACAGCTCTCTCTCCAGGTTCTGGGAACCACTCAGACCTAGATAAGACAAGGGATTCCAGCTCTTTCCAGACCCAGGGTGCTACCCTGCTCACACCTTGTAAATATCTCTTTGTAAAAACCCTCTTCAATTACCCCACTTCACTGTGCTTTCCCTTTCCCACTGGGACCCTGACTGATGAAGTCATTGGTACCAGAGATGGCCCCAGAGGAAAATAACTCTCATATGAGATTCTAGGATGGGATTGCTCACATACTGGAGATGTACAGGGATGACCCCCTTACCAGAGGGAGATAGAACACAGGTAATCTATAAAATATGGTGGCATCAAAGTTGCTCAAATCATCACCAGTAGTGCATTGGAAGAATGCAGATGGAAGGCAAGATGTTGGCAGATGGAGTGCCGTGTCTGTGCTGACAATGGTGATTACAGGTCTGTGGTGTGGATGGCTTTTCTGACAGCCCCAGAGACTATACCTACACAAAGAAGGGACAAAGTGAAGGTCCTGAATGCCCAACTCAGAACATGGATGGAAACCCCCAAATCCTCCATGGTGGCCTTGAGGGAGTCACTGATCTCCTGCTGGGCAGATATGCCCAGGGACTGATTATAAAGGGGACCAGGTGACAGACATACAGAGTCAATTAGATTTTCAACCCCACCAGATTTCTTATGTTTCCCACTGGTTGGAAAGGTGGGACCCTGATTCATTGGTTGGAACGATGGAGCAGAGACAGATGTGGCTGCCAAGTTGCCTCAGGACCCATCCCACACACTTAGTGTCTCCAGGCCCATAATCAGAGTTGTATCCTAGGATAGCCCAGATGGAGAAGGACAAAGCCTGGTACAGGAGGAGAGAGCCTGTACGCCAAAAGTTTCGCAGGGAAACCAGTAGGAATCATGGCGTGTTTACTGGAGGGAGTTCCAAGGGCATTGGATGGAGATGGAGAAAATATAAAACTGGGTTAGAGAGAATTTAATGACACAGTCATGCTCACTGAAGATTCAGGATTTCATGTGCTGGCGTGAACCCCAGGGAGGGGCATTCAGAGCTATGCTGGACTCAACAGCAGCTGGCAGTGAAGGAGGACTTTTCTAGCATTCTGAAGGAAAGGAAACTTGAAGGCTCAGGAAGTTAGGAATGTTGGAGGGGTCTCTTCTGTACAATATCAGAGCCACACCTAACCACACTCCTTGGGAGGGCCAGAGGATAATTCCCTTCACGAGGCCAGAAGAATTCCATTGTCAAGTGTTCACAGGCCTCCTTGAAAAGCTCTTCTTGGCTGTTTTCTGCAGGCAGGAAATGACAGTGGGAGAGACTGCAATGGAATTAGGGTCTCTGATGTTAATGGAAAAAGTGGGATCCCTGCAGAGGAGGGGTCAGGTGTCTCAAAGACACAATGCGCACAACTGCAATAACGTAAGACTGGAGCGGTCATTGGACTGTTTGGGCCTCTAGGGATCTATGGCCCTGGCTAACTGATCATGGGGTCCCTATGCCTGCAGTAGATGTACAGACTATTAAGATGCTGCTTGACATATATAAGCAGAAAAATTCTGGACCTGGTGGGCAAAATCATAGTAGAGAATCAAAACTTACCCAGTGTTTGGACCCAAAGGCCCAGAATCCCTTGACTTGGGGGGTGGAGCTGGGGTGGGGGGTAGGGCTGTCTTTGAGCAAGCGCCTGCAATGCAGCCAGAGGTCTATACTATGACTCTTCCCCCAATCCGCCCCAAAAGACACCTGGCACCATTGACCAGAACAGGAAAAGGGAAATCTCCAGACCTTCCAGGGACTAGTAAATACTGTTTCTAAACTCATGCTAACCACAGGAGACTCAAATTTCCATAGTGGTCCCGCAGTGAGAGTATGAGCCCATGGAAATCAGGTCTGTCTTACAGTGGGTTCAGTAGGACTGAGGCTCTATCCTGTTGTTATTTTCCCAGAATATATAATAGCAATAGATACATTAGTAACTCACAGAATCTCACAGTGGCTCCCTGACCCATGGAACGCAGCCCATTATGGCAGGAAGGACCAAGTGGGAACTGTCTCCTTTCAAGTGGAACTTCCCCCTCCCCCCACTACCAAGATAATGAACCCAAAGAAATGTCATAACCCTGGGAGAATGGCACAGATTAGTGTAACCATCAAATACTTAAAAGATCCAGGAGTGGTGATTCTGACCACATTAATATTTAACTCATGTTTGACTGGTGCAGAAACCAGATAGATCAGAGAGAATGAGTATAGATGATAGAGAATTTGGTCATGTGCTGATGCCAAGTCTAACAGCAGTTCCAGATGAATATCTTTACTAGGACAAATCAAAAACACCCCCGGCACCTGCTATGAAGCTACAATCCTAGAGGAAGCTTTTCTTCAATTCCAAGCAGCTAAGCTGATGGCCTTCACATGGCAGGGACAACAGTACACTTTCACCTGAGGCTTTATATCAGGGCTGTATCAACTCTCTTGTTCTCTGTTGTACTACAGTCCACAAGAACTTGATCATCTTGATTCTCAGAGAACATCACTATATTTAATTCATGACACTGTACAAATTGGACCTGGTGAGCAGGAAGTGGCAAATATTTTAGGTGTCTTAGTAAGATACATGCACTTCAGGCAACAGGAGACAAACCCCATGAGAGTTTAGAGGCGTTCCATATTGCAAAGTTTCTAGGCACCCAGGGGTCTGAAAGATGTCAGGAATGAGTGACAAAATGCGCTTCCTAATACAAAGAAAGAGAAACAGTGGGAAACAGGATAACCTGTGGGTTTTGGGGCTAACATATACCCTACTTGGGTTTGCTGCTCTGACCCATTACAGGGGAAACGACTGAAGTATGGATCTACACTGATTCATGAGCAGAGACTAATGGGTTGGCCAACTAGTCAAGGACTTAGAAAGCATGAGATCGGAAGATTGGTGACAAGGAGGACTGGGAAGGGGTATATGAATAGACTCCCAAGATGGTATTATTACCTGAGCTGAATAGCCAATCACCTGGTGACAGGTTGATGACACTGAATCCTTTCCATCACCGTGGGGGCAGTGATTTGCCCTTGTACGAACAGATGCATAGTCTACCTACGTTTTTGCTTTCCCTGATCATAACACACTGCCAGCACCATCATTCCCTACAGAATGCCTTATTCATTACCATAGACCACATGTTGCCTGAGACAAGGGAAAAAATGTTCTTTAAGTGCAAAGAAAGTGCAGCAGAGAGTTTATTCCAATAAAGTAAATCCATGGTTCACCTGTCTGCATCCTGTGTAAAGGTCTTCAGCCCCACACGTGTTCAGACACCTTTTCACCAGCTTCTGAATAGATAATCAAGAAGTTGCCCAACAGGGCCCTACTTGTCTCAACTGGTTCAAACACTAACTTGCTTGCTGGAGGGGTGCCATGGACTGAATGTGTCTCCCCAAAATTCATATGTTGAAATCCTAACTCCCAACGTGATGATATTTGGAGATGGGGCCTTTAGGAAGTGATTAGGTCATGAGGGTGGTACCCTCATGAGTGGGATTAGTGACCTTATCAAAAAACTCCTAGGAGCACAATCCTCTCTTTCCACCATATGAGGTTACGACAAAAAGTTGCAGTCAGCAACCTGGAAGAGGCCCTCACCAGAACCCGACCATGCTGGCACCTTGATCTCAGATTTCCAGCCTCCAGAACTCTGAGAAATAAATTTACTCCATCTATGGCACTTTGTTACAGGAGCCCAAACAGAGTGGGTCAAGGGTTCTGGAGCCCTGGGCTCAGTCACTGAAACATCTTAGGAAGAAGGTCCCAAATGGTGAGCCAACTGGAGTGTGCTGCAAATGAGCTCCGGCAATGACCCGGGAGAGGACCCCATCCTCCAGGGCAGCTGGGCAGGACCTGAGCAGCTGGAGTGGCCTCATCAAAGGCTCCTGGGCAGGCAGCCAGGGGGAGCGGGGTCCGATGGCATGCCGCATGGTCCTGCAGGCACACACACAAGAGCAACGCCCCGCACCCGTTGCTCCACCACCTGGCCCTGGACTTGGGCAGCAGGCCACGAAGTCTGCAGCTGCTGCTCATGGACAAGGGGCCCGTGAGCTGCTGGAGGACCCTGTGTTCCATGTGCCCGGAGAAGGACCGTGTGGGTGGGCAGGGGCTCCGGACAGGCTCAACTCAACCTCCAGCTTCACTTACATTGGACAGTTCTGTTGCGATTCTGGGTGACATGCCTTTGAGTCATGTCTAAGCTAACTGATGAAGCATCTCTCTAACAAGGCATGTTCACTCTGCAAATCAGAACTGCTTTATTCTAAAATAGTATCAGGACTTCCTGGTGGCACAGTGGTTAAGAATCCGCCTGCCAATGTAGGGGACACAGGTTCGAACCCTGGTCCGGGAAGATCCCACATGCCGTGGAGCAACTAAGCCCGTGCGCCACAACTACTGAACCTGTGCTCTAGAGCCCACGAGCCACAACTACTGAGCCCACATGCCACAACTACTGAAGCCCGTGCGTCAAGAGCCTGTGCTCCGCAACAAGAGAAGCCACCACAATGAGAAGCCCACATACCGCAATGAAGGCCCAATGCAGCCAAAAATAATTAATTAATTAATTTTAAAAATTTAAATTTAAATTTAAAAAATAAAACAGTTGATGGGAAATAAATTAGCTTGGATTTGAAATTCTACTCACATCATCACCTACACAAAAGTCAACATTATATGTGACATGAAAAAGGAGGCACTATTTGATTCCTTAAATATAAATCCATATAATAATAGAAATACATACATTACATATATTTACTAAATATATTTAAATATATCTGTTTATATATAAATATATATATAAATATAACTATTGTAAATATCTGAATGGTGTAAAACATTGTATTACATTTTATCACCCACTACTACAAAAATATCTCCTCTATGTACCCAGTTTGCAATGTAAGTAGTATTATTTTCTGTGGTGCCATGTTGTGGGAAAGGTTGGGAAGCTTTGCCCTAAGGTACTGGGGACCCTCATTTCCCTGCCTCAACCCCTGCCATGCCTACAGTGTATTAGACAAACCACAACTAGGGACTAAACGCTGAACGGAACCACTGAATTAAGGGTCTCCCTAAACGTAGCCTCAGCTCTCTATAATCATTTCCTTCATAGTAGCACAAATAATTCCCCATAGGGTTAAAACCCCCTTCTGGGTTTTTTATATGGTAACACATACACACACACACACACACACACACACACACACACAATGTCTTCTGAGAGTACCCTGACATAAAAGTATGACCTGGGAGGAGATGGTTGATTTGAGGAAAAAGAGGGACAAAATAACCAATAAATGGTTAAAGTAAAATTCTAACTTAGAATTCTGGCCTGTCACAGGGACTAACTTAGAACTCTGGTGTGTCACAGGGACTAAGTTAGTTAGCTGCAGTCAACACTGACAGGTCTGAGGCTGAAATGCCTTGGTCCTCAGGTCCCTAGATCCTCCTAGGCCTACAATTGAAAAGGGTGAGTTTAATAAAAGAGTGGAAATGAAGGGCAACATGAATGGACCAGACACAGAACTGCGCACACACTGACTGCATTTTATAAAGAATGAAAACAGGCTAAATTAATCTATGGCATTAGCAATCAGGAGAGTGGTTAACATAGGCGGACTGGGGGAAAAGGTGGTAAAAGACCACAAGAAGGGCTTCTGGGTTGTTGACAAAGTAATGTCGCTTAATCTGAATGTTGGTTACATGGGCTCTTTCTGTTTGTGAAAATTTTTAAAGTTGTACACTTATATGAGCACTTTGGCATGTGTTTATTCTGCTTCAGTGAAAATATTTTAAATAAAATGGCAGAGAGATCATACAAACACAAAATTCCTTGCTAGTTAGGCACAGGTATAGAAGAGAGAAAACAAAAACAAAAATCCAGGGGCCCCAGTGGACCACAAGCTGCATGTGAAGTAACAAGTTAGTGTTACTAGACGCAAAGAAAGCAAGCTAGCCTGATACCTGGGCTATAATAAGGGACGCTTGTATGACTTACAGAGGTTTGAAAGTAATTCTTCTATGATTTGATGTAGCTCCTTGAGCCCTGACCAGAATAATGGGGAATTTTGATGAACATCCTTTGAAAAGGACATTGAGAACCAGAAGGGATTCAGGGAAGAGCAATAGAGATGATTAAAGATATGAGAAATAGACCCTCAAAAAAAGGTTAAAAGTAACGCATTTGTTTAAAAACTGGGTGCTGGTCCTCTTACCTTGGTAAATGTTGAGATGGCTCCCCTACCCTTTCCTCTAATCCTCTGTTCCTCTCCCTTTTTTCTATCGGCAAGAGGACTTGGAAGAGCCCAATAAGTCAGCTGATGTTAATTTACTGAGCAGATATGTCGATATCCTCCTGAAAGAAAAAAAGATGTTCAGTCATTAAAAGCCTGAGTCAGAATAATTGGGATGGCTCAGCTTAAAGAAGAGGAGATTTGATTGGCCTTAAAATAGCTGAAGATTTCTGAGAAGGGAGCTTATCGGTCATTGTTCACCTCAGAAGGCAAAATGAAAGTAAACGATCTTAAAGCACAGATTTCAGCAGGACACCAGAAAACAGACAAATGAGTCACCAGGCCTGGGGACCCTCAGGAGGAAAAGCAGTCTACTCTGACCAGGAGAGGTTCTTTCTAACATCATAATTTTTATCATCTCCTGAGTAATGAGTTTGATTTTATTTATAACAGGGACAATAGCCTACATTTGTAAAGACTTAGAGTCCTCCAGAGACACCTTTATGCCCCTGTGACTCAACTTAGAACCCTGCTTTTGCATTGATGCTGCCAGAGGGAAAGCTGTCACTGCAAAGAGGCCCCGAGGCAGCCGGTGGGCTGGAGGCTGGGAGCCGGCCTGCTGGGTGGGGGGGATGCAGGCTGTCGCCTGTCACCATGGCGACCTCGCAGCCTGCAGCTGCTGCGGTCCCCACCCTTGGGAAGGTGTCTGAAGGGCTTCTGAGGCAGGTCGGGCCAGGGCGGTCCCAGCAGAGGCCTGAAGCCTCAAGAAACCCTGGCCACTTGCTCAGCCTCTCCTGTGGCTCCTGGCAGACTTCAGGGGCCGCTTCAGAGCAGGCTTTGCCAGACCAGCCTGAGAAATGTCCCCTGGCACCCACGTGCTGCCTCCTCTGTGTCGCATTGTCCTGGGAAAGTCTGAGGCCTGGGGGGGGAGACCACGGTTGGAGGGCGTTTCTCCAAGCGAAAAGGGAATGACGTGGCTTCCTTGGTTTAGGCCAAGACTTAATGCCCTCGTCCACCTGGTATTTAGCGCACGTCGGAGCTGTTGCTGGCGGGGGACCTTCCGGACCCCCTCCGGGCCTGAATCCTGAAGAGGCAGCTGCCCTTCGTCTCCACCACCTGCTGCCCCGCAAGCAGCCCCTCATCCCTGATGCCTCCACCCCGGGGCCCCTGCCCAGCACCTGCCGCCTGGCACCCACAAGGCAGGGCCAGGCCCGCGCCCGAGGGAGCCAACAGCTGGCAGGCCGGCCCTGAGGCCGGCGCCTGCCCCGCTGGGCTTCAGGGAGCGGGGGAGGCCGGGAGGGGGGCTTTGATGGGGGGGCCTCTCCAGCAAGACATCTGCTCCCCTGGCCCCGGGATCTGGAGGGCGGATGCAGGAGCTCCGAGGGGGCCCAGCCCGCAGCTGTGCCCAGCCGCCCCCCCTTGCCTGTCTCGCCTCCCCTCCCCCGCAGCTGGCGTCTGGGGAAGGAGGAGCATCACAGACAAAGCTGTGTGCTGGCGGCCGTCCAGGCTGCGGTCCCCCGCCTCCCTCCACCTCGGGCCTCTCCCTGACGTGCAGCTCTGGGCCCCGGCCGGGGGCGGGGTCCCGTCCAGCCTGGTCTGACGCAGGGATGGGGGCTTTGCGGGGCTGGAGACGCAAGTGGCAGATGAGCGAGGGGCCCCCCCAAGTCACCAGCCTGGAGCCTCCCTGGCGGCTGGTGAAGAAGCAGCCCCCGACCCCGGCAGCTTTTCTCCTGCCCTTGGCCGAAGCGCCTGGACCAAATGGGGAAGCAGGGGGCGGGGATTCGGTCCTGGGATGGGGAATTGGCTTTCGGAGGAAAACAATATCAAGGATCCAGACCCGATTCTATGAGCCTGGCTGGGAGGACGTAAAAGTCTGTCATCGGCCCCTGATTAGCGCGCAAGGATGTAAAAACCAACAAGCAAGCAGTTCTGCCCTTGGCCTGGCCAGAGAGAGCGGTTTATAAACTGAGGGTCCCAGACTTTTCTGTGGCCCAAGACTCTCCGGCAACCCGGGCTTTGCGTCTCTCCAGGCAACTGCTGACGGCGCCAGAGTAGGAAGCGGTGAGCGCGGGGACGGTGGTGCCGAACGTGAACTCCAGGCCCTGTCGCTGTGGGAACCTCTTCCCCAGCGACTAGCGGGCCCCACGTCTAGGAGAAAGTCCTGTCCTGAGGGCCTGGGCCGTCAAGGACGCGCCTCTGGGGGAGTCCCCAAGTCAGGGTACGACAGGAGAGCCGGTCACTCTGCACTCACAAGCCCCGCACAGGCTGGTGGCTTGGAATCATGTCTGCCCACTTGCTGCCAGTTTCTGGCTTTTGCAGATCATGCTTCCACCTTCCTTCCCACCCCCGGTGACTCGGAGATGTGTCAGGAGAAGTCCTAGGCAGAGGAGTTTGTCAACTAGGGGACCACAGGGTGGGGAGCCCCATGGCACCAGTCCTGGTCACTCCCCAACTGGCCACCTGCTGCCTGCAGCACCTCCAGCTGGCCTGCAAGAAGCCCCAGCCCTGGCTAAGGGCAGGTGGGCAGCCTGGGAATTCTGGGAATCACACAGAGCTTCCCTCTGCCAGGCTCGGGTTCCAGGGGACACAGGGAGCGCAGACTAGGACACCAGAAGAGCCCGTGTGCGCGCATGTGTGTGTTTGCACACACACACACACACACACACACACACACAGCTGGGGTAAGCATCGCTCCCTGCGCAGCTCCTTCTTTATCCCCTGACTCCCCCCTCCTCCCCGTCTGCCGCCCTGTCTGCGCTGCCATTACTGAGGACCTTGATGCTCGCGTCTCACTACTCTGCTCACTACGCTGCCACGTCATCGTCCATTTCCTTGACTGTTTCCGTTTCTAGCCCCGAGAAGGACAGCAGCAGAGGCAGTGCTGGTTTGCGGCCTAGGACAGGGAGCCCTGTTCAGTGCTTGCGGAGTGAACGAGTCCTCCAGACGGCTCACTAATCCCCAGCTCGGCTATGCACCCCCCGAGGCCCCGCCCCCGGGGCCCAGCCCAGCGCGAGCCAACCTGGTGTCCTCGGCTCTACAGCCGTCTCGGCATCCCCACCGCGGCACATGGAACATGTATTATTAATGAAGGAGACAAGCCCTGTGCTTTTAATAGAGGCAAAAAGGGAAAAACACTTAGCTACAGACACAGAACGGGCTTAATTCTCCCAGGAGTTGCATTAGAGACAGGAGTGTGCGAGGTGATCGAAGCAAAAGAGAAATGAAATCCCTGGGGCCCCGTGCAGCTCTCAGCTGTCCTCAGGCATTGCACCCAAGTCCCTGGAAGCCAAGGATAAGGACGCAGAAGGCATAGCAGGTGCCCAGTGGGCCCGTGGAAAGAACAGTGTTCTGGGTGCCAATCGTGGTGTCCTCGAATCCACCATTTAACTTCTCTGAACTTCTGTCTCCCTGCAAAATAAAGATAAACGTGCCCTGCCCGCTCACAGCATGGCGGTGAAGGGCACATGGGACAGGAACCAGGAGAGGTTTCCAGCAAGCCCCGGGCTCCCTTCCAAACAAAGGTGGGCCCTCAGAGGCGGGGCCCAGGAGAGGCCAGGTGGGCCCCGGGACAAGCCTGGGACCCGCGGAAGGGAATGTGACGTTGCCCCACCTGTTCGCCAGGTGTTCCTGCCACAGGCTGAAGCGTCCCTCCAAAGCTCATAGATTGAAGTCCTACCCCCCAGCACCTCAGAATGTGACTGTATTTGGAGACGGGGTCTTTAAAGAGGTGATCAAGTTAAATCACGGTCATGAGGGTGGGCCCTAATCCAACATGACAGTGTCCTTATAAGATGAGGAGACTGGGACACAGATGCTCATAGAGGGACAACCATGTGAAAGGCTCGGAAGAAGCCGGCCGTTTACAAACCAAGGGGCGAGGCCTCAGAAGAAAGCTACCCTGTCGACACCTCCATCCCTGACTTCCAGCCTCTAGAACTGTGAGGAAATAGATTTCTGTGCTTAAGCTCCCCGCCGGTGATACCATGTGACAGTCACCCTGGCAAAGCATACAGCCCCTTCTGCCTTTGCCTCGTCCTTCTGCCCCACTGGTGCTGACCCACAGAAGCGCTCCCCCAGCCGGCTCTGCTAAGCGCTCACGACGCCGGGTCACAGCGCCCTCCTGTCTGTCTGGCCAGGACACTCTGAGTCAAAGGCCGCTTCAGGGGCGATTTCTGTCCCGCTGCTAAGACATTCGGGAGAGTGTTTCCTATGTTTCTCAGACATGGTGCTCCAGGGGGTCCCAAAGGTGTGCCCTTGTGTAGCCGTCAGCATCACCTGCAGGGGGGTGGGGGGCTGATCAAAATGCAGACTCCTAAAACGAAACGCAGAGCTACCATACAATCCTGCAATCCCACTCCTGGGCATACCTCTGGAGAAACCCATAATTCGAAAAGATACGTGCACCCCGGCGTTCACTGCAGCACTATATACGACAGCCAAGACACGGAAGCAACCTAAATGTCCATCGACAGATGAATGGATAAAGAAGATGTTGTTTACATATATATATATATATATATATATATATATATATATATATATATATATATATAAAATGGAATATTACTCAGCCATAAAAAAGACTGAAATAATGCCATTTCAGCAACATGGATGCACCTAGAGATGATCATACTAAGTGAAGTAAGCCAGACAAAGACAATTATCATATGATATCACTTATACGTGGAATCTAAAATAAATGATACAAACGAACTTATTTACAAAACAGAGATAGAGTCACAGACGTAGAAAAGAAACTTATGTTTACCAAAGGGGAAAGGGCGGGAGGGATGAATCAGGAGTTTGGGATTAAAATATACACTCTACTATATATAAAATAAATAACCAGCAGCTCCTCCAAGGGTAGAGTGCATTGACACAAAAACGCCCCCCATCTCTGGGGAAAACCTCTGAAACCCCCTTTGTGACATCTGATGGGCCCTTGCCTGCTATTTCCAGTCTTCAGTGGCGCCCCATTAAAAATGATCTCTGCTCCGAGTCACAAGTCACAGGATGTTGGAGCTGGAAGGCACCGAGAGGGTCACGGAGTCCAAGCTCCTCCATCCACCTGGAAGAGACCAGTCTCCAGGCGGGGCAGCCCCGCCCGGACCATGACCCACTGGAGCCAGAGGCAGGTTTCCAGATGCCCGGTGGGTTCTCGCCTTCTCCAGGGAGCTCTTGAACGCCGTTCGGGCGTCTGCATGTGACCCTGACGGACTCCGCTGGGGCTCGCCGGCCCCCTGAGCGCCAGGAACCTCACAGGCGTCATCTCATTTAAGCCAGAGTGACCCTGTCTCCTTAGACCTCGTTTCCCACATTTTATGTTACACAGACCTGCCCAACGTCCCACAGACAATAAAGCTGGAGCCAGGACTCACCCCAGTCCGTCTGCCTCCAAGTCCCAGATGGCCCATCATCTGGGGACAAGAAGCCTGCACTGTTTAAACGGCTGCCCAGAGCTGGACGGGCACCAGGAGCTGTCCCGCTGGGCCGGCATCAAGGAAGCTAGGCGTCCACTCTGTGGCCACAGCCCGGCCGGGTCAGGAGCCCTTCCTGCCCCACCACCCGGCCTCTGGCTTTGCCGGCTCTCTGCGCCGGGCCCACAGGTCCCTCCTGGCAGCTCTCAGGGGACACCTGATGGGCTGCGCAGGCAGCGGTACCTGCGCCAGGACCCCGGGGAGCCCCGCCAGAGGAGAAGGCAGCGCCCGCCGGGATGATGCCGCCGGGCGTCCCGGCCCGCCCGGGAGAACCCTCGCCTTTCTCCCAGCCTCTGTTTCTCCGCCCGCGCCCTTACCTCGTTCTCTTCCTGGACTTAGGGGAGGCCTTCCTGGGGCGGGGGGGGGGCCTCCCTAAGCTGACTAGATGCCAGGGTCCACTCACAATCACCTGTGACCCCGGTACTTAATGAAGGAGAGGGGTGCGAGGCGTGCAGGGCATGCGCCCCGCGCGAGCTGTCAAGTGATGGACGGCGTCCTTAGAGCAGGCGTCACGGAGGCCCTTCCACCCACAGTCCACAAGCAAAATGAGGATGAAAGTGGAAACACACCCGATCCTCTTCATGGCCAAAAACGGCGAAAAGCCCTGTGTCCCCTGATGTTAGCTCAGCGCCCAGCCTCCTCACGGAGAGCACCTGCTTCTCAGGTGGTGAATGGCCTCCGGACCCTGTTTTAAACTCTGCACGATTTGGCTACAGGGTTTCCTTGGGAGGCCGGCTACAAACGCTGCCCGAAGACCCGGGGGGAGAAGGCCCTCCTCCTCCCGCCGGGGGTGGGGCCTGCCCCCAGCCTCAGGGCCTGGTTCCCCGCGGGGGCAGGTGAGCCGCAGGTCTGCGAGCCCAAGGGCCGTCCCAGGGCTGTCTGGGTGGGCGCCAGCGCAGAGAAGAGACAACAGGGAACCAGCGCTGGGGCCGTTTTCTTTTCTGAAATGATCGGCATTCGCAAGCTAATTGCAATTTCTGGCCCTGCCTGGGTCTCAGACTCAGCCTTAGTGGCGGAGCCTGCTGGCAAACCGCTCCTGGCATGCTCCCTCCAACTCCTTTTTCTTGGCCAGACGCGGCCAGTCAGAAATTGACAGGGAAGAACCCAGCTCTCCAAATTCTTCTGGTGTCTGGTCTAGGGTTACTATGGAGCTTGGGACAAACCCCAAACAGGTCTCAGCAGTTAAGGATGCTGACCTGTGCTGGCACCTCTCTCGACTTTCCCTCCTCACTTCACACCCCGTTCGCTGACAACAAACGGACCCCTTTCTCCTCGACCCTTCCCACGCTGCCCCGCAAACCCAGGACCACACGAAGGGCAGGGGCAGCCCCTGTGGGAACCGGAGGCCCTCAGCCAGGACTGGACCAGCCCTCCCATCTGAAAGGCCCTTTCTTCTAGTACTTAATGAGGCAAAGGCCGTTAAGGGCCGGATTGTGGGACTGACCAGTTGCGGATGGAGAAGGGGGAGTTTGCAGGGTGGAGAGGAATCAGATGAGGAAAGGAAGGGATTCCGGGCGGGGCTGAGTCTGGAAGTGGGACAACACAGCACGTCTGCTTGGTTTCATTAGAGCCTCAGGTGGTAGAGGCAGCCCTTAGCGTTCTTAGTACTTGAGGGCAAAACCAGGGATCAGCTTAGTTTTGGAGCACAGAAGTAATGATGAAAGCACATTTTTTCCCAGGGTGGGACTGAGACGAGGTTCAAGGCCCTGAAAGGCTCACACACCTTATTCCTGACCTTCCAGCTCCGTGAAATTTAAAATTGCAAAATTGATGTTATGTCAAACGGGTCCATTTTCTACTTGGTGCAATTCATAAGTTAGACTGCGTCATGAGAGCTCGTGGAAAAAATGAAATTCTGTAAAAATCTGAGGGAAAACAAACCCTGAATGCAAAGGATGCAGACCAACTCACTTCACATCAGTGCTGGCTCTGAGGATGCAAGACAGGTCCTAGGTGACAGGAGACTGACGTCTACACTCTACTTACAGGTTCGTTTTTATTTTCAGTTTTTTATTCTCTCAGTGGCCAGAAGACAGGAGGGAAACTCTCCTTAAATACTGACTGCCAGGTTTTGTCACGAGAACAAGGACTGTGAAACCACGTTCTTGGGGAATGTGCATTGCCTTGACCTTTAGGATCCTGATGGGCTGACTGCGCGGCCCTCGCCCCAGGGGGTCAGCAGGGTCATAAATGCCCAAGACTTAGAAACAAGCCCGCCTCAGTCCCGGCGCCGTGCGGGGTTCAAGTCCCTCCAGCGCCCGCCCCCGGGGGAGCGGGACAGTGAGTGCCCACCTGCGCGCGGGAGAGTGGGCGTGGCAGCACAGGTGGAGGCAGTGGGGGCGGGGCTCGAGGTGAGGCCCCACCCCGCATCCCTACCAGGCTTCCCGGTGGGCGACCACGGCCCTCGCACGGGGGGAGCGGTGTTTCTGCTCCATCAGGGACCACCCGAGGTGCCTTAGGGCTCTCCCACCAGGCCCGTGGGGGAGGCTTTGCTGTGGCCGAGGAAGCAGCCTCCCTTCGAGCCACAGCCACCAGAGTCCCGTCGGGAAGCCCTGCACGTGATGCGGATGCGCTCGGACAGACTCGAGGACGGAGCCGTGAAATTAAAACCACAGCAGTCCGAGCTGCGTTGAGGAACTCTCAGCCTCCTGCACGCGGCCCGGCTCTGGGGCGGAGACTGAACCGGCGTCCACCGCGCGGCGCCGCGGGAGCGGTAACCACGGCGACCGCGCGCGCGCCCCGCCCCGGGAAGCCCCGCCTCCCTACGCGCCCCACTGGCCGCCCGCCCCGGCGCTCCCCGAAGCCACCAATCACCGGCCGCGTCTCCTTACAAAGAGTGGAGAGACCCCTCAGGCCAGGAGCCGCGCTCTGTGCACGAAACCTAGGCTGATGGCTTAATTGAGGTCAACGTAAACTCCAATTGGAGAAGCAAAAAGCAAGCAAGATTATCTAATCGCCTGTATATAAGGGAGCAAACCGAGAGTCCGAGCAGCTCCTAGTAACCGGCCCTGGAATGGTGTCTGTGCGAAGAGCCAACAGACTGCGCTGATCCTGGACGTCTGTCTGTCTAGACAGGAGTTCAGGCTCCATCACCGTGATACCGTGTCACTTCCCACCCGGGGGTCTCTGTTTCCTCAGCTTAGAGAGAAGGACTGCATAGTCTGTCGGGACCCTTCCAACTCCAGATTTCTCTGAGCTGCAGAGTCTGAGTTACAACCCCCGCCCCCGGGGGGTAGCCAATGATGTTTAGCGTTCAGACTTGAACAGGAAAGCCCTGAATGGGAGGCTGATGTAATTTTGCTGTTTTTCTTTGCCTCTGTCTGCAGGAAAAGAAATAGCTGTCTCATTCCCATTTGCCAGAGGGAAAAAAATCGATAGGTGTTTAATCTGCAAGGGAGATGAATTTCCCAACTAAGCCGAGGAGATCCGGGACTGCTCTGGGCTGAGGACTGATAGAAGTGTCTCATGCCAGAGCCGACATTGGCCGTGAACAATCCCGTCCAGCCCCCTGGCTTTACAGATGAAGAGTCTGCGGCCCAGAGACGCTAGGGGACTTGTGCAAGGCCGCACAGCTGTCCGGGCCAGGTGGAAGTCAACATCCTTTCTGCCACACCATCGTGGACAGCTCTGGCCGCTTGCTTAACTCAGGGACCCCCTTTTGCTGTGCCTCCCCCTCGTCTTCCTCCTCTTCCTTGCACACTGTCCAATAATAACTGGCAACATACAATCCAGCCCTGGAACCTCAGAGGCCAGGACCAAGCTGAGTTTCTGGTGCATTCCTTTTAAAAAGAAGGAAGAGGCTGCCTCTAACTTGGCCATAATCTGAAACTCTGAAAATTCCAGTGATTCTGCAACACAAAGGCTTCAGCTTTACAGGACTTGCAGCTGGTTTCACAAACTTTCAAAGCCTTAAAGAGCAGAGTGATGGAGTTCAGCAGTACAGCAGATCCTCTTATTTCCCAAATCCACAAAACACAATCCACTGGGTTTGGCACCTGCAAAGTCTTGCCGCCATCCCAGGATACATTCCTTTATTTTACTAAACCCACCTCATTCCCTGTCATCTCGGACAACCTCCTCTACCCAAGCATCAGGTGTTTCTTGAACTCCAATACAATCTCAGCACTTATGAGACAAGGGGAGAATCTCAGAAGCCTCCAGGTCTATTCTTGCCCTGCTGCCTCTGCCCACCTTCTGACCCGGGCTGCAGCCTCTTCCCTTCCCATCACATGCGCCAATTCAAAACCCTTCGCAGGCTTCCCATGGTTTCTCCTAGTTTTCTGGTCAATTCCTGGAATCCAGCTTCTCCAGGTGCCTCCGTGGTTTGTCCAGGGCTGCTCTGAGAGAGCCAAACAGCAGTCAGCCAGACTGGTTCACCATCTGCATAGAAGCTGGAAGTTGATGGTGATGTCTAGCCAAAAGAAGGAGGAGGGGGAGGAGGAGGGGGAGAAGAAAAAAAGGCAAAGGGCTAAACTGCATCCCTTTCGAAAAGAATCTGAAAGAGAATAGACATATGTATATATATATATTACTTTGCTGTACACCTGAAACACAACATTGTAAATCAACTGTAATCCAGGATAAAATAAAAATGAAAAAAAAATAAAATGCATCCTTTTCTACCCTACAAAGTCCACAATCTTTTACCACCCGGTTCAAAGCAGAGCCTACCCTGTCGCTAACTGGCACTGCGCGTTCATTTAAACAACACTTTGAGCACCTGCTCTGTGCCGGCCCTGGTACGCTGGCGAACGAGACAGGCAAGGCCAGGCCTCACGGAGCCCGCAGGCTTGGGCTCCCAGCACAGGAGAGCGTGAAGGGTTCAGGCTGGATGGTGCAGGAGCAGAGAGAGAGGTGAGGCCGGAGCCAAGTGCTCAGAGGAAGCAGGGCCAGATCCCCCAGAGCCTCGAACTCACTCTGAGGAGTTGGAATTTTAAGTACAATGAATTCTTTATTTTTTAAATTTTTATTATTTATTTTTGGCCGCACCTCGAGGCATGCAAAACTTCCTGACCAGGGATCAAACCCACGCCCCCTGCAGTGGAAGCGCAGAGTCTTAACCACTGGACCGCCGCCGGGGAGCCTTTGCAGGGTTTAAGCAACAGAGAGGCATAACCTGATTTACATTTGTAAACCCCGCTCTGGCTGCTCTGGGGCTCCTGTAGCATTATCCTAAGAGGAATCTTCTTGGCATGAGAAGAAATCCGTGCAGCCGCCTGAGTAGACATCCCCTTCTGCACTTTAATCTGCCCCAGGAGGGGACGGTTATCCCACCCAGTCTAGCTTGAGGTATTGCTTCTGGGCCTCCAGGTTTGTAAATCAACCTCTTATGCAAAGCTATGAACTAGATTTTGTCCAAAGTCCTGCCCGCCTGTGAGGTCCTGTGAGCAGTGAGTGGATTGGAGCCCTCTGCTTTAAACCATCGTCATGTTTGCTGAATGAACCAATGGAAAACCAAGTAGATGGCTGGCTGGCAGGAACGTGTGTGTGTGGGGAGAGAGAGAGAGAGAATGAGGGCGCGCTGGAGGTAGCTAGGGAAGGGCCCCCGGGGAGGAGGGATGGATCAAGAGCGCCAGCGGAGAGATTGATCTCACCTCTTAAGCGCCACCTGCTTATTCTGGGACAGCGCTCAGTCTGCCTTCCAGGCTCTTTGGCTGCCTGGATACAGGCTACGTAAATGGCCTGAAGCAAGCGTCAGAATCTCCCCAGGTGCTTTGCGCCTAGAGGGCAGATAGATCGCCTTCTCTTCAGACCCCACAACTGCATCCACCCCGCTCTGGGAGCCCAGGCTTTCCACATCCCTAGATGCCCCCTCTAGCCGCAGCAGGGTTAGGAGAGCCCAGGAAGGAGGAGGGGGTGTGACGGCTGAGACCCCAGGTCAGGGCTCCCCGTGGGGCCAGAGACAAGGTGGAAGCAGAATCCACCCCCATCCCAACCTCAGGGCTGGTCCTCGGATCCCCAAGGACCCTCCCTGCACACAGGTGGGTGCCAGAGTGCTGGGGGTCGGTGCCAAAGGCTCCCTGACCACGTCACCGTCCCCCACTGCCCAGGCTGCCCCTGCGCAGGGGATCCAGGCCACCAGGCGCCTGCCACGTGTGAGGCTGACACTTTCCACCAGGAGCCGCTTTCAATACGTTGGTGGGAATCCTGTGTCGGATCGGCTGTTCCTTCGTGGGGTCTGGGCCTCCATAGGGAGAAACAAGCTTGACGTGGAGCAGTGTGCCGACTTAGGCTACCCGGAAACGGAGAAGAAAATGCCAGCACTTTGCTGTGAGGCCACCCCGCTTGCGAAATCTGCCTTTTTGGATTCTGGTGGGAAGTCCCACTCTGCTCTGTTAGCAAAAAGACAGGGAGAGGGAGAGGGAGGGGAGGGAGAGGGAGGGGAGGGAGAGGGAGAGGGAGAGGGCGAGGGCGAGGGAGAGGGAGGGAGACAGACAGACAGACAGACAGACAGACAGACAGCCAGGGCCCCAAGTACTCGGCAAGGTTGCTTTTGTTCTCCTGTGAGGGAGAAATGCTTTCCACATGGTCTGAGTGCAGGAGGCTTCTTTCCCCCTGCATGTGATCCCTGGACACCGCAGCGTGTAAACAATCATCATCCCACAGACAGTTTCCAGAAACAGCACCTCACTGGCTGATCCCACTCCCGCCTCTGAGGGAGGTGACCGCGTCCCCGCACCATCCTGCACCCGCCCCCCTGACCACCTGGAGCTGGACCGCTAAGTCCCCAGGAAGCTCATCCTGGCACAGAGGAAGGGCCTGAGGCAAATGATGCTCTTGGTGGCCGCTGTCTGAGGTCACCCAGGCTCCCTGCCCAGAACTGCGTCTCTGGGGCACCTGGGCTCCACGACTGCCTGAGACAGACCACCGTCCTCTCCTCCAACAGGCAGATAAGATCACATGAAGACAAACCCAGGGCTGGGGAGAAACACTCTCATGGATGCCTGTGAGCACATCAGATATTGTGGATTTCCTACGTCTCTGCAGGCAATTTGTGATAAATAAATAAATATAAACTACTCCCTTAAAATGGATAGGCTCTCTGAATAAGCATTTCCAGTTCTAGGAATCCATCCCCAGAAAATAAGCCAGGAATGTGGCAAACAGAAAAAATGGGAAACAACCTATGTGCCCAATCATAGGGGATTGAATGGTCTCTTCTACTTTGAGTCAACAGTTACAGACCC
This sequence comes from Balaenoptera physalus, assembly GCF_965194825.1. Lineage (NCBI taxonomy): Eukaryota > Metazoa > Chordata > Mammalia > Artiodactyla > Balaenopteridae > Balaenoptera > Balaenoptera physalus. Next base: position 176,616,538 of record NC_138883.1, on the reverse strand, counting down.
CTAGCAAACATAATTTTTGAGAACACATCCTGATAAATAAATGTATGTTTGTTTATAATAAGTTGTGTATGGGTACTGTGGTACTAAAAATGTTATGGCATTTAAAAACATACAATATGGGCATTTTAAGCAATATTTTAATTTTTATTTTATTCATGAATACCACAGCAATATTTAGGCTTTGAGAGAGCAAGTGATTTTGGACATGCTCAATTATTTCTTTAAATAGTAATTACCACTTTGTGATGCAACTGCTGAAAGTTCAATATATTTCTCTGCTTGGTTATAAAGCTGCCATAACTGAAAATAATCTTTTATGAAGGCAGATACAAATAGGAGAAAGGCATAATTGGGCACACAATAAATCAAGTTAATTTTTCATTCTCATATACTAAGCATACAGAGATTTGTTCTGGAATTGGGCTAAGTAAATTTTCCACTTCTATGATGTCAATTAATCCATCCTACATTTTTAATACTTTTAACAAATGCATCCAAAACACGAAAACTTTTATGGGAAAATCTTTAAACAAGTTAGAAATTTCTGTTTCCACATTTTAAACTGAGCAAATATGAGAGTATTTATATATAACTGCATTTTTTCCAGCAAAAAAATCACATAACATTGGAAATCAAAATGCACTCACTACTTCTCTCAAAAACCATTATTTTATTTTTCATTGTTAAAATGTCACCATAACTTGAAGGGACAGATCCCATGTATTTGTTTTGAAACTTAAATGACATAATATGAGAAGCCACCAAATTCCTGTATTTATTAGATCTTTTAAGTAATTTGCTACATGATACACATCCAAACTTTGTGTACATAAAAGACTTTTTTGCTCATTCCCTATGTCCTTAAAAAATATTATAAAGATTCTACTATATGTTTAAAGCTTCATTTGATAAATGGAGCCACGTGACTGATATTCAGCGTAGAACTTTGCACTCGAGTTTCAAATTCCTTGCTACAGTAGTTTGTTTGTAAATAAATTTCAAGCATGGTGTAAATTATCAGCTGATATTTGTGGAGCACTTACTATGGGTCAGGCATAGTTTAAGCACTTTAGATATATTAACTCACTTAACTTTTGCAACTTCCCCTCATGCAGATATAATTATTATCCCCATTTTACAGGTGAGGAACCTGAGGCCCAGAGAGGTCAAGTAACTTGCTGTCTCACAGCGAGCAAGCAGCAGCCCTGGAATTTGAACCATGACAGTCCAGGTCCAAGGACAGTGCTGTTCCCCACTTGTTAGACTACTATCTATGTGTCTACCTCTATCTGTTGAAGTTCAAGAACCTTGTGGCTCAAGAGGGCACTCTAGGACTTCCCTGGTGGCGCAGTGGTTAAGAATCCGCCTGCCAATGCAGGGGGCACGGGTTCGAGCCCTGGTCCAGGAAGATCCCACATGCCGCGGAGCAACTAAGCCCATGCATCACAACTACTGAGCCTGCGCTCTAGAGCTCGCGAGCCACAACTACTGAGCCTGCCTGCCACAACTACTGAAGCCCACGTGCCTAGAGCCTGTGCTCCGCAACAAGAGAAGCCACCGCAACGAGAAGCCCATGCACCGCAACAAAGAGTAGCCCCTGCTCGCCGCAACTAGAGAAAGCCCACGCGCAGCAACAAAGACCCAATGCAGCCAAAAATAAATAAATTAAATAAATAAATTAAAAAAAAAAAGCGGGCACTCTATTTTCTATCTCCTCTTATACCTATGTATAAGAACAACATTTGTTGTTGCTGTTTTTAACCATTATTGCAAACATTATTTAATATTGAGAATATATATCCTTCAGTTATCCTTCTTGTAGTGGCTTACAAAAACATACTTCATGTGTTTTGTTTTTGAAACATAACTCAGCAAATGCTGTAACCGAATCATGTTGAAAACGTGTGTGATTTCATCCACCTCTAGAGCAAAACTTCCACACTGTGTTGTGTGTTCTAATACTTGTTTCTCCAAATACTCAGCAACTGCTTTCTATGCATCACCCGGTAGTATTTTCTGGCAAAAACTACATTTAAGTTCATCCCCACATTTTCCCCACGTGTTATTTTGGCCAGTTTTACCCTGGTATGTGGCTTTTAAGCTTCTAAACATTTTTTAGTAGTAGTTGAGTCAAAACGTATAAGTTCGGAAATATTTCATGTCTTTAAACATCGGTGGAAAATGTTGAAATTTGTCGTTATATTCTCAATGCCTTTTTTTTTTAAATGTCCTGCTTATGGTGATATTCTTATTAGCTCTCAAGGTACACTTAGGGTAAGGCCATTACAAACGGAATGGCTAATATATCCATTATTCTCTCAAAACGTTAATACATTTGAGGTTGACTTGTTTTCAGGTCTGTTTATATTGGTGGTGTTCTTACATCTAACAAGAACTATGACAAGCTCATACCAGACACTGAAGAACCTATTCTGTTATTTTCTTGTTTTCCTCTCACTTTCTACATTTTCTTTGCAGGAAGCTTTTTCAGCCATTTTGTGACGGTTATTATTTAAAAGAGTATGATCTGGAAATCTCTCTAACCAAAAATCATAAACTGCAGTAAACTGCAGTTTGCTAAAAGCGAAGAAAGTTGTGGGGTTCCCCACCCCGACCAGCCTCCCCCAGGACCATGGGTACCATCAGGCTCACAGACTGCATGCAGCACCATGGTGAGTCCAGACATCAGCTTATTTGGGGATAAAAATAAATAGCAGAGGAAGTTGCAATATTTTCTTCCCTCACCCCAGGGGATTATCTTGCATGTGCCTCACTTTGGAGACCACAAGGGAATACTTTGCAGTTTTTAAAAATTATGTTATAGAAGACTATATACAAAGATACAGGAACAGAGTCACAATATGCTAAATGGAGAAGATCAGGTTCAAAAACAGGATATACACAATAATTTTATTTTGTATATAAAAGTGTAATTCCAGATGATTCAAAGAAATGGAAAGATATCCCATGCTCTTGGACTGGAAGAATTAACGTTGCTAAAATGGCCATACCACCCAAAGCAATCTACAGATTTAATGTGATCCCTATCAAATTACCCATGTCATTTTTCACAGAACTGGAACAAACAATCCTAAAATTTATATTTTAGGAACCATAAAAAACCAGAATTGCCAAAGCAATCCTGAGGAAAGGGAACAAAGCTGGAGGCATAACCCTTCCAGACTTCAGACCATACTACAAAGCCACAGTAATCAAAACAGCATGGTATTGGCATAAACACAGAATATGGATCAATAGAACACAACAGAGAGCCCAGATATAAACCCACACAACTAAGATCAATTAATTTTTGACAAAGGAGACAAGAATATACAATGGAGAAAAGACATTTTTCAGCAAGTGGTGTTGGGAAAGCTGGATAGCCACACGTAAATCAATGAAGTTAGAACACACCCTCATACCATGCACAAAAATAAACTAAAAATGGCTTAAAGATTTAAATATTAGACATGACACCGTAGAACTCCTAGAACACAGGCAAAACATTCTCCGACATACATCATACCAATGTCTTCTTAGGTCAGTCTCCCAAGGCAATAGAAATAAAAGCAAAAATAAACAAATGGGACCTAATCAAACTATAAGCTTTTGCACAGCAAAGAAAACCATAAACAAAACAAAAAGACAACCTATGGACTGGGAGAAAATATTTGCAAATGATGCAACCAACAGGGCTTAATTTTCAAAATATACAAACAGCTAATACAACTCAGTAACAAAATACAACCCACTCAAAAGGATAGGCAAAAGACCTAAATAGACAAAGTTCTCCAAAGAAAATATACAGATGGCCAATGACAAGATGCTCAGCGTTGTTAATCATTAGAGAAATGCAAATCAAAACTGCAATGAGGTACCACCTCACACCAGTCAGAATGGCCATCATTAAAGTCTACAAATAACAAATGCTGGAGAGGGTGTGGAGAAAAGGGAACCCTCTTGCACTGTTGGTGGGAATGCAAATTGGTGCAGCCACTATGGAGAACAGTATGGAGTTCCTCAAAAAACTAAAAGTAGAGCTACCATATGATCTAGCAATCCCACCCTGGGCATATATTCAGACAAAACTATAATTCGAAAAGATCCATGCACCCCTATGTTCATAGCAACACTATTCACAATAGCCAGAACATGGAAAAAACCTAAATGTCTATCGACATATGAATGGATAAAGAAGATGTGGTACATATATACAATGGAATACTACTCAGCCATAAAAAAGAATGCAATAATGCCATTTGCAGCAACATGGATGGACCTAGAGATTATCATACAAAGTGAAGTAAGTCAGAAAGAGAAAGACAAATACCGTATGATATCACTTATATATGGAATCTAAAATGTGACACAAATGAACTTACCTATGAAAGAGAAACTGACTCACAGACATAGAGAACGGAGTTGTGGTTGCCAAGGGGGAGGGGGGTGGGGGAGGGATGGATTGGGAGTTTGGGATGAGCAGATGCCAACTATTATATAGAGAATGGATAAACAACAAGGTCCTACTGTACAGCACAGGGAACTAGTGATATATTCAATATCTTGTAATAAACAATAATAGAATATAAAAAGAATATATATATCAATATATAACTGAATCACTTTGCTATATACCAGAAATGAGCACAACATTGTAAATCAACTATATAATGTTGATGATATCCTATTAAACTCAGTCTCTTTCCAGTTTAAAAGTAGCAGCCCCATCCTCGTGGCTCATCTGACTGCAAAGGGTTGGCTGGTGAATCCAGACAGAACGCAAGGACCTGAATTACCTACGAAAGACAAGCATACCCCTAACCTACCACCCCTAAACAACTACAGACACAGGCTTTAGGGACATTAACTCAGGGACAGGCTTGTGAATTGGACATGGCCAGTTACCCAGAAGGGTTTGGTTCAGGCCTGTGGCAATGGCAAAATAATAAGACTACCCTTGGGCTTCTGTTCGCGGCTGTGGAAGGGGGCAGAGCAGCAACGCAGTGTGATGGAACTGCAGCTACATGCAGCCCACAAAGCATTGTAACTGGTGGAAGACATTATAAAAGGCCTACTCAAGTTGTCGAGCAATGCAAAAAAACCCCTATTCAGGATCTAGAACAGCTGTGCATGACATATAGGACCCCTGGGACATCCATAGCGACCAAGGAATCCACTTTACTGGCCATGAAGTTCAGAAATGGGCCAGTGAAAATGACACACTGGCATAAAATAAATAAATAAAAATGAAATAAATTTTAAAAGAAAACGAAAAAAGTGTATACACACACGTGACATCTATTCACATACACGGCAGGGAGCAAATGCTTCACGCTGTCACCACCTGTGTCTGCCTGCCCCCTCGGGGTAAGGGGGTGCGGAGTGCCCACGTCCTCCTGGAAACGAGGGAGCGGACACAGCCGCAGAGCTGTGCTTCTGTGCTTGGGGGATGGGAGGTGGGGGGCTGCAGTCAGGACTCGGCTTGACGGGGGCGGCAGGTGAGCCAGGAGCTGCGCAAAGCCCGCCGGGTACCAGGTGCCGGCGGAGGGGGAGCACAGGGCCGCGGCCCGCTTCCCAGCTTCCCGCCCTGTCCCCGGCGGTAGACTGCCTGTCAGCTTGGTCTCAGCAACGACCTGTGTTATTCTAACACGGTTCTTCCAAGGGGACCTCACCAGACTTCACGTCCTGGCCTCGCATGTCCGACAACGTGGTTTGGGCGCTGGGTCAGGAGAGAGTCGGTCTTCACAAGCGACGCAGACATGAGGCGCCAGCACCTGAGGAACATTAGGCCGGTGGTCCAGGGCTGCGGTGCCACACTCCCTGCTCCCCCCGGGCCTGCTCAGCCCTTCGGTCCCGCCGGCCTCCCCTCCAGCCGGGCTGGCTTTGGCCTCCCGCCCAGGCTGACCTGGAGCGGCCGGTGCGAGCCCCCGCCCTCCGTCCTGACCTCTGCGTTGGGAGGCCTTCCAGGGCTGGCAGGGGCCCAGCGCACATCCCTGGGGTGACCCGGGACTCACCGCCCATCCCGGTGGCTTCAGACCCCGCGCTCACTGGAGCGTGGGGACGGGGAGATGAAGCGGGTGAGCCGGGGGCCCTGGGTTGCCACCCCCTGCCCCAAGGCCTGGGCTTCCTCCCTCTCAGACTCTCACCTAAAAGCTGAGGCTCCACGGGCCCGCTGCGGAAACCAGCGCTGGGCCCGGCAGCCTGCTCGCGGGGCAAAGCCTCTGCCCAGAGAGACGAGGAATTGAAGATGTTATTGACTGCACCTGCAGTGTATTGAGCCCCAGACGGCAGGCCCTTTACACACCTGCTGCCTTTTAATCCCATCAATAGCCTGGGGCAGGTGGGCTCTTTCATCTTCATGTTTACAGATGAGGAAACAGGCTCAGGGAAGTTGGATAAATAAATTGCCCAATGCCTCACAGCCCAGAAGTGGGAAGCTGGACCTGTGAGCCCGTGTGTGTCTGGGGACCCTGCAGTCCATTTTTGAGGCAGCGCGGCTGGAGTTCCGACCAGTCGGCAGGCAGGTCACTGGGGTGTCTGTCGTGAACTCTGTCCCAAGGTACACTCTGGCACCCACCGAGGATGGGGCAGATCAGCCGGTGTGGCACGAGGCCACCGGGGGCAGCAGCTGGGCACACGGCTCTCAGAGACACCGCCTCCCCCTGGTGGGACTTCACTCCCCACCCAGACCCAGGTGGGGCTGCAAGCACCAAAGTCCCAGACTAGGCCTTCCCAGTCCATACCTGATCTTCTCTGAGATTTGACAGAAGGAGGGGGGCCGGGATGCAGGGAAATACAACTGAGTCTGCCATGAACCCATGTGGCCAACGCACCAGCTTCCTGGGCCCCCAGCTCAACCCACTGAGACACACGCGAGGGAGTGTGTGTGTGTACATGTGTGGGTGTGTGCATATGTGAATGTGGGGTGTGCATGTGTGTGCAGGTGTGAGTGTGTGCATGTGTGTGCATACGTGAATGTGTGTGTGCATGTGTGGTTGTGTGCATGTGTGAGTGTGTGTGCATGTGTGTGGGTGTGCATGTGTGGGTGTGTGGGTGTGTGTGCATATGTGAATGTGGGGGTGTTCATGTGTATGCAGGTGTGAGTGTGTGTGCATATGTGAATGTGTGGGTGTGTGCATGTGTGAGTGTGAGTGCATGTGTGGGTGTGTGCATGTGCATGTGTACATGTGTGAGTGTGTGTGCGCATGTGAATGGGTGTGTGTGCATGTGTGGGTGTGTGTGCATATGTGAATGTGGGGGTGCATGTGTGTGCAGGTGTGTGTGTGTGCATGTGTGTGCATATGTGAATGTGTGTGTGTGCATGTGTGTGTCTGTGAGTGCACGTCCAAGTATGTGTGGAGGGGGACCCGGATTCTCAGCAGGCCGAGTCGGGGATTGTACTTTAGTTTGAGGTTCCAAAGGCCACACATGTGCTCCCCACTCTCTCTCACCAGCTCTGGGGCCTCCTCCTATTTATGGAGGAGAAGAAAAGCCTCACACAAATTTAAGAGGCCACCAGGAGAGTTGATTATGATGTTTAAGAGCTAATGCTACCACCCACGACTCTCTGTTTACAAAGGACACTTGCTTACCGTCACTCTCATAAACTGTGTGTACCGCGAGCACTTGGTAGGCAGGGCCGTGAGCTCTCATTCCGGGCAGGCGAGAGGAGAGGGGCCACTGCTGTTGCGCAGGCGAGAGCAGAGACAAAGGCACAGAAGGCAGCTGCTCTGGCCCCAGATGTGTGGCGGTTAGGGAAGGTGACAGATCCCGTTAAGGGGTGCCGCCCAGCACACACAGGGGAGCCGTGTCCCCATAAATCAACATCAGGCCTAGGTCTTGGGAAGGCTCCTGCAAGCCTGGGGCCCAAACAGGCTTCCTGCCTAAGAAAAGACGGGGGGAAAAGGAAGAAGGGGTCAGTGGCTGTCCTCCAACACTGAGAACAGGGCCCTGAGGGCAGAGCTGGAGCAAGAACTTCAGGGGTCCCCAGTCTCCCAGTCCTGAGCCCCTGGGAGAATCCCAGGGCTCTGAACTGAAACCGAGTCCCCCTAAAACCGAGTTCCTCTGCCGAGTTCATGATTACCCTCTCTATCCAAAACTTTATTCCCTTTCTTGTCCTACACCAGCTCCCCTCAAGATTGAGGAGTGTCAAAGGAAAGGGGGGATTGAAAACAAGCAGGACCCCTCAGGGCCCTCCTGGCTACAAAAGCCCCTCTGCTTCTCCGTTTCTTGTTTGTAGAAAAAGGCTTTAGTCTCCTAGGCCTTCCCTGAGTTCCAAAGAGCAGATTTAAGCCGTTATTAATTAGGGAAGTGAGGGAATGCAGGGAAAAAGGAAAAGCAGTTAAACAAGAAAAGTAATGACAGGGATTTCCCTGGTGACATAGTGGTTAAGAATCTGCCTGCCAATGCAGGGGATATGGGTTCGAGCCCTGGTCGGGGAAGATCCCACGTCTTCCCCAGAACAGCTAAGCCCATGCACCACAACTACTGAAGCCAGAATGCCTAGAGCCCACGCTCTGCAACAAGAGAAGCCACCGCAATGAAAAGCCCATGCACCGTGACGAAGAGTAGCCCCTGCTCACCACAATGAGAGAAGGCCCATGTGCAGCAACGAAGACACAACGCAGCCAAAAATAAACAAATAAATAAATTTATAAAAAAAAAATAAAAGAAAAGTAATGACAATGGTTCGGGGATAAAACAGAGTCCTAGTTTGGAATTCCCTGGCGGTCCAGTGGTTAGGACTCCGTGCTTCCACTGCAGGGGGCACGGATTCAATCCCTGGTCAGGGAACTAAGATCCCGCATGCCGTGCAGCGCAGCCAAAAAGAAACAAAGCAGGGTCCTAGTTCCTCCTCCAGGGATGTGGGCAACAACCTGGCGGGTACCTTTTAGTCATTCTTCAGGAACTAAGGACACCCTGCCCCCAGGGAGAGGACGCTGACCAGAAGCACTAGACCCCAGACTGGTTGGAACCGGCTGACGACCGAGAGTCCTGCCGCGTCGCCCTGTTACCTCACCACTAACCAATCAGAAGCCAGTCACGCATCCTGCAGCCCTCCCCCCAGACGTGACCTTTAACAACGCTCCCCTGAAAATCATCAGGGAGTTTGGATCTTTTGATCATGAGCTGCCCATGCTCCTTGTTTGATGCCTGCAATACCCGCTATTCCTTCCTTCACCCCAACCCGGTGTCAGTAAGTTGGCTTTGCTGTGCCGAGGGCAAGTGGACCCAAGTTCAGTGTGGTAACAGAACCCCTAGGGCAGCCAGCTTGGGCCCAGAGCTGCCCAACCTGGTGCAGACAGTCCTGCGGCTGCCAGGGAGAAGGTGTGTTTGTTCCCTCCGGGGCGCTTGCTTCTACTTCTGCATCTGCCGCAGCTAAAAGGCACTTCTCCCCAAGAACCACAATGAACTCATCTACAGAATGGGCTCAGGATTAGTCCCTTCTGATCCTTCCAGCTCCTCCAGTTCTGAGTCCACAACTGTGCAGAGACTCCCCCGATGGTGGGAAGGAAGATGGTCCCAGCACCTCGGAACGTGGAGAGACCCCGGCAGGCACTGAGCCTGCTTCCTGCATTTTGCAGAAGAGGAGACCTGAGCTGCAGAGATGTCACGGATGTGCCCAAGGTTAAGGATGAAGCTGAGAGCAGGACCCAGGCGCTTCAGTGGCCTTCCCAGTGCCCGAGGCAACAAGGCTCTGCTCTGTGGCCGCTTAATTTCTGAAATGGCACTTGTGCTCTGAAACAATGACGCTGAAATAAAAGCTAACGGGTTTATAGCTTAAAATAGTGATTGTTTGGTAAAAACAAGAAAGCCTTCAGCTCCGGCTCTTCAGTTTTGCCATGGCTCAACTAACCCTCACCACCTCCTGCAGACAAAAGCGGGAATTAATCACTACTATTCACAGAGCAGCACTGTTCCTGCAGCCTCTCAAAGGTGCTGAAGCCTTAGGAGGTGAACATCGACTTCCAATACTGTGCAAACAAAGTGGGGGGGGGGGGGAGGAGAGGCAGGACTGGGTGACAGGAGCCCAGGGAAAGGGCGCTGCCCATTCTGTGGCCCACACGCTCTCTTCACCAGCCCAGTGAGCCGCACACTCTGGGAGGCACTCTGCCTCCTTCACGTGAAACCCTTTAGCATTTAGAAAGGCAAAACCTCTATTGAGCACAGATAAAGATCTGTCCAAAACGGATGGGAAAGTTGCACAACACTGCGAGTGCACTAACACCACAGAGCTGGACACTGAAGGGTTAAAATGGTAGCTTTTATGTTCTGTGAACTTTACCATCATTTTTTAAATGGGGAAAACCCCTAAGGGGAATAAAGAAAAGACTGGTCCATGGTTTCCAGATCTGGCCTCTGGAGGGATGGCACAAGCCCTTGTGCTCCCGGGAGCCTGGAGCAGCATTGAGCCGAGGGCCAGGCCAGCCGAGCTCCCAGCCCCGGCCAGCGAGTGGTGCCCAGCACCGGCTTGCCTCAGTTCGCGGCACCCTGCTGCACCCTCTGCCCGCACCCTTAGAAGCCAGGGCAGACCCAAGGCTGCCGTGTCCTTGGGGCCAGAGTCAGGGCAGGGCTGAGCTCAGAGCACTCAGATCAGGCTGTGTCTGCACTAAGTCTAGTTGACGGGGAAACAGTTCTCAGAGGCCACGTTCCAAAGCCACAACCCTTGAAAGGGAGAGTATAAAATAGCCATCAAAGAGAATTCATTCAGCTTGCCAGGCACCGTGTCCAGTAGACACAGACCTCGCCCTGCTGGAAACCCCAGGAGATGCACCTAAGTCTGTGTGGTCATAGGGCCAGTGTAGGCGTTACAGGACCACACAGGCAGGACACTGTTGCAGAGAGGATCAGCCTTGAGGAGCTGTGCTAGGAGGAGCCCAGGACATGAAGTTCATGTCAGAAAAACTGACTTCAAGACAAAAAAAAAAAACTGACTTCAAGAAATATATGATTCGATTTACAATAGTGAAGACATGGCAGCAACCTAAGTGTCCATCAACAGATGAATGGATAAAGAAGAGGTGGTGCATCTATACAATGGAATACTACTCAGCCATGAGAAAGAATGAAATAATGCCATTTGCAGCAACATGGATAGACCAAGAGATTATCATACTAAGTGAAGAAAGACAAATATCATACGATATCACTTATATGTGGAATCTAAGAAAGTAGTACAAATGGACTTATTTACAAAACAGAAGCAGACTCACAGACATAGAGAACAGACTTACAGTTACCGAAGGGGAGGGAGGAGGGATAAATTGGGAGTATGGGATTAACAGATGCAAACTACCATATATAAAATAGATAACCAACAGGACCTACTGTATAGCACAGGGAACTACGTTCAATATCTTGTAATAACCTATAATGGAAAAGAATTGAAAAAAAGACTATAGATGTATACATATATATGTATAACGAAATCACTTTGCTGTACACCTGAAAGTAACACAATACTGTAAATCAACTCTACTTGAAAGAAAAAAATACACGATCAGATCCTCAAAAAGTTAACACAGAATTACTATATGAGCCGGGAATTCCACTCCTAGGCATATGCCTAAAAGAACTGAAAGCAGGCACTCAGACACCAGTACACTTGTGTTTATAGCAGCATTATGCACAACAGCCAAAGGTGGAAACAATCCAAGTGTCCATCGATGGATGAATGGATAAACAACGGATGGTGTATATACAATGGAATATTATTCAGCCATAAAAAAGGAAGTAAATTCTGACACGTTACAATACGGATGAATCTCGAGGAGGTTATGATAAATGAAATAAGCCAGTTAAAAAAGGACAAGTGTTGTACAATTCCACTTATACTAGGCACCTAGAGTAGTCAAAGTCATACAGAAAGTGGGTGAGGGGTTACTAGGGGCTGGGGGAGGGGGAATGGGGAGTTATTGTTTCATGGGGACAGAGTTTCTATTTGGGATGATGAAAAAGTTCTGGAACTGGATAGTGGTAATGGTTGCACAAAATTGTGTATATACTTAATGCCACTGAATTGTACACTTAAAATGGTTAAAATGGTCCATTTTATGTTATGTCTATTTTACCACAATTAAAAAAAAAATCTTCAGTTACTTAACTCTGCAGCGGAAAAAAACCCACATCACTCCCAGGTTGCTGCAGGCGTCCACAGGCTGGGAGCGGGGCAGTGGGCAAGAGCGTCAGGTGGACTTCAGACTCCTGCAAGGAGTCAGATTTCCAAGCATCTCGGCTGCTTTTACCCTAACGGCTGTTGCTAAAATGGGCAAACTGACGGGTTTTAGCTTTAACAGCCCCTTGGGGCAAAGAAACAGAAACCAAAGCCTGCCTCCCACACACACACCGTGATAGGGCGCCCAGCAGAAGACCCTTCCCGCAGGGAGGCCTGCCCCGGGGCTGCAGCCGTTCTCTGCCCCCCGAAGCACACTCACCACGGGGCCCATGTGACAGTGGCCTTGGCAGCTAGCAAAGAAAGCGGACGACCCAGGCCTGGCCACTGGCCCTAGACTGAATTTGCAGCCTAGATTCACAGGGAAACTCGAGCCAAGCATGCGTGTCAGGGGGTCCCAGATGGGCCTGCTCGGCAGGTACAGATCAAGGGATGCCAGCAGCCACGCCCACCACGCCGCCAGCCTGACGGCCTCCCCATCACCCCTCCACACCCCCTCTGCCCCCTCTCCCTCTCCCGTCACAGCTCTGCTTCCTCCCGTTTGCTGGGAGCCCCCTGCTCTCTAGCCCTGGCCTCCACATGGGCTGGACATTCTCTCTGCCACCAGCTCTGCCACCCTACTCATCCTTTTGACCTCAGCCCCAAAGGCATTTCCTCAGGGAAGCTTGCTCTTACCCCAAGCCTAAACCCCTTTGTAAATACACTTTTATAAACCTGGTTCCTTGCTTTCAGAGCACCTAAATCAGTTCTGAATTATACTTTTATTAGTGGGATGATTTGATTAATATCTCTATCCCTCACTAGACTATAGACACCCTGACAGCAGGAAACATATCTGGTAATATTCATGATAATTCCAGGGTCTAACACATTGGATGGACTCAAAATTGTTTTTGAACAAATAGCTCAGAAGACTTGGGGTTTGTCCCAACTTTGCCACTTGTCTTGTGACCTTCGTCAGCCACTGATCTTTCTGAAATTTGGTTTCTTGTATAATGGAATAACATGACTTATTTTTGTGTGTACACATTTAGTTTTACTGTAGCAAAGCAACTTGTACTCTTTTAACATTTAAAACTGAGTGTCATCTTTCCTCTCCAGTGAAACAAAAAGAAAAATCGAAAAATAAACAGGAACAAAATTACAATAGAAAATGTCAACTGCAAATAAGACCCTACAGGTCCTGCTGGTTCTCCATGGAGTGGCAGGGCTCAAGTTATCATTAGGAGACAATTTTATTTTAAAAGTATCATCTTAAACTGCAAGGATGTCTGTTAAACACCACAATTCCTGGGGTTCTTATAAGGACCAAGTAAAACCCAATATATGAAAAATGTAAGTTTTATTACAGGATTGCAGCTGGAGTAATATCATATTTTGCTCTGTGATTAACACTGATTAGGCACTTACTGTAAACCAGACACTATGCAAGGTGCTTCCAAGACATTTTCTCATTTAATCCTTGTCTTAAAAACTGCAAAGAAGGTGTGATTGTCTGAATTCTACATATGAAGAAATTGAAGTCCTTAGAAGTTCAAGAAATTTGCTTTGACTCCAGCTGAGAAATGTGGGATTGGAACTCAGGTCTCTCTGATCCCAGCGCCTGCACTCTCCTCACCCCCAGCCTCAGGGTCTTCTCCAAGCTTCCCCTTGTCCAGAGCTGCTCTGGAACTGACTGGCTGGCTGGAATCAAGGAGGGAACGCCAGAGGGTCTCTGTTTTCCATGTCCTTCCCAAATTCACTAGAAGTTTAGAGTCACCAGAGCACAGCAGGCCCCAGTATAAGGGCAGCTGGGCAAGAACCCAGATCTCCTGGGGAAACCCAGGTCTGCAGAGCATCTCCCTGACTTTGGTGAAGGGGGCCACCGGCCTCAGGTCACCCCAGATCTGCTTCAGTTCACGATCACTCACCCTGCCCTCCACTCACAGGCGTGTTCAAGCAGCCCTTGAGTGTCTAAAAGATCGTGCAAGGAGACGGTGACACCAAAGGAAGTTCTTTTTCACTTTACAAAAGGTTTTTTAAAAGTGATTTTTCAACCTAAGACAAAAACCAGCTTTATATTTTTGCCATTGTCTCCAGATCCAAAAGTCCTGTTTCCTAAATTTTTCAATAGAACCGCACTTCGTCCACTTTGGAATCAGTTTACAGTTTCCATTTTGTTCTTTGGAAGGCCTTCCTGTGTTTATGGCAAAGTTTTTTTCAATGTCCATCACCCAAGGAGCAGAAGTCAGTGCGTCTCGGGGGTAACAAGTGACAACCAGAAAAAAAATTTTTTAAATTTTTTTTTTAAAGAGTGACAACCAGAAGAGTTTCCACTATTGTTTTCTAGGACCCTAAGATTAATTACTATAAACAAGAACAAGTCCAAACAGTAAGTGCTTGATGATTATATTTTGGACATCTATGTAGGTTATGAGTGGGTAGATATTTTATTTTAAATATACACATACTAAGTTTACTTTCTGCAAAGAGACATTTCCAACTCCTACCTCAAGCACAAGGAAATTAAAACACCACACACACACACACACACACACCCTCAGCCGTATTTTCACCAAAGATAATGAACAGAGTAGACAAATCAGTCTGACAGGTAATTTACCATTAATGGTTTGATTTCATCAGTCTAGCCACCAATGCATTATGAACCAGGAAAATTAGACAAGTCAAGAGCATGATAGTATCAGTGTTTAGTGTTTATTTTCCATTACCTGGCAGCACAATTATTCTCAATAAAATATAACTGTTCTCTAAGAGAAAAACTTGAAGCAGTGTGGCTAATAAAATAGTACTATTAAAGTTTCAAGCAGACTCAGCTACTTGGACAAAGGGACCATGTGCCTTTTGTTGACGATCACTGTGACAGCTGGAAAACCATGCAGGTTTATCACTCCGTTTAGGTGAAATGCAGGGAAACAGGGCATTCTCCACACAAATAACTTCCGCAGCCACTAAATGAAAAATGTTTTTCTCCTTCCCTTTCGAATGTCACGCAAAATGTAGTCATTTTTTAAGTGAGTTGACAATTCTGTGTTGGTTACCCCAACCCAAAGCAACATATGACAAAGTTACTGAAAATCTTACATCAATATGAGATATATTAATAAATGTCACACATGCTCTGGTGCCCTAAGCCCAGGTATAAATTCATCCAAAAATGATGAAAAGAGTCTTAACAGCTACCCCTGCCTATCAGACTTTTCAGAAATTGAGTTTTCAAAAACAGGTAAATTGTTTGAGATTAGCCTCACACACAAATATTCCTGTCATATGGGGAAATTTTTCTTCCCAATGCTCTGTTTTGAAAAAAAAATAGTGGAATACAACTTTGAAAAAATGTAGATTCCTTACACTTCAAATGTAATTTCAATGGTCCTAATTTTACCATTGTATCCCTTATAACCAGTTGCCAAACAAAGCAGCTGAGAATCTGAGAAAACCTTCAGTTTCAAGATAGTGTCTTCTCAGAAGCGGAAAGATAGTAATTTCAAGAGCATCAATGCCAAAAGAGGGTAAAAGGCAGTTTCTAAGGCTTAATAAGGTCAATCCTAGCTCCTTCTACCACAGAGACACTGAGGGTTGATATAAGAAGGGAAGGAGGACTTCCCTGGTGGCGCAGTGGCTAAGAATCCGCCTGCCAAGGAAGGGGACACGGGTTCGAGCCCTGGTCCGGGAAGATCCCAAATGCCACGGAGCAACTAAGCCCGTGCGCCACAACTACTGAGGCTGCAGTGCCACAACTACTGAAGCCCACACGCCTGGAGCCTGTGCTCTGCAACAAGAGAAGCCACTGCAATGAGAAGCCCGTGCACCACAACGAAGAGTAGCCCCTGCTCGCCACAACTAGAGAAAGCCCACACGCAGCAACAAAGACCCAACGCAGCCAAAACTAACTAAATAAATAAATTTATTAAAAAATAATTTTAAAAATATAAAAAAAGGGAAGGAAGAGGAGGGGGAGGAGGAGTAATAGTAGTAATGATAATAATAAAGCTGTAGCGAGGGCTAGAGTCTACAGATCACACAGCACTTGCAGTGTGGGGTATGATTGAAAGAAGAGGGAGGAATACACCTCATATCTCATTCACCCTCCACTCGCTAGTTCAGCATCCACTGACGATTCTTGCCTGAATTGCTTAATACTTTCATGGTTGCTCTTCTCTTTCTTCTTTTGTTCATTTTTCTCCTGGATTATTGGTCTTTTACTTCTTAATTTCTAAGAGCTCTTTAAATATTAGGGAGATCATTTCTTCGCCTATGACAGATTTGTCTATTCTGTTAATCATAAAAAAATAGTAAAATATATAGCTAATAGTTACAGTAAGAGAAGTGAAATATTGAAAACTACTAGAATCAAAAGAAGACCAGAAAAGGAGGGGGAGACATTTCACTTTTATGGCTTTGATATTTCCAGGAACTGAGGACAAGAGACCAAATATTATAACAAAAGATGCTCTCACTGCTCTTACCTCTCAGGCTCTCAGGAAATTCCAAGTGTTTTGGGAGCTGTGAGCCAGGAATTGCAGACAAATACTAAATACATACAGAAAAAAAAAATTTATATATATTTGAATATATATGACCAAAATATGTCTGAATGACCAAATATATATTTCTTACAAATCACAATAACGCAAGTAGAGAATTCTAGGTTGGCAGTTTACTTTCAGTATTTTACTATTTTTGTTGAGAAGTCAGTAGCCAATTTTATTATTGCTTATTTGAAGGTAACATGTCGTTTTTCTTTTGTCTCTACTGTTTGGCACTTTCCCTATGATATCCCTACAATGATGTGGGGGTTTTTTTGTATTTATCCTGTGTGTTTAGCGAGTTCCATCCAACTATGGTTTGTCGATTTTCAATCTACTTTGGAAAATTCCCAGCCATTCTCTCTTCAAATAGTGCTTCTACCATATCCTCTCTCACCTTTCTTGGAACCCCTGCTACATGGATGTTATATTTTTTTCACCATTTCCCATATAACCCTTATGTTCTTTATTTTCTATCCTTTTGTCTCTCCAGGTTTCAGTCTGGATATTATCTGTTGAGATATCTTCTGGTACAATTCTCTCTTTAGCTGTGTCTAATCTGTAAGCTCATCTATAGAGTTCTTAAATTCAGCTACTGTATTTTTCAGTCCCAGAATTTCCATTTGAGTCTTATAATTTCTAGTTCTTTGCTGAAATTCTCGATCTTTTCATTCAATGTCTTAAACATACTAATCACAGCTTTTGTAAAACAGGACAATTCCAATATTTGGAACTCACGTGTAACTATTTCTATTGTCTGTTTTTTCTATTGATTTTGGTCAATTATTGCTTTTATTCTCTGCTTTTTTTTGTTTTGTTTTGTTTTTTAAATTGAATGCCAAACACTGTATGAAAAATTGTGACTTAGATGTTCTGGATGTTCTGGTCCCACAGTGAGGCTAAGCTTCTTTTAAAAGTTTTAAACACATTTCCCCCCGTTTTTTATTGTGGCATAATTTACAGGCAGGGAAATGTGAAGATCTTAAGTGAATAGTTTGATGAACTTTGACAAATATACAACCCACATCTATCAAAATATGGCACATTTTATCACTCCTTGGGCCTCTTTCCCAATAAATTCCCTCTCCCCACAAAAATATTGAGATGAATGTATAAACAAATGCAATAGACACAATGGAATACCACGCAGCAATAAAAAGACAAACACTTGGGTGAATCACAAAACGTTACAGTGAATCAAAGACGTTGGACAGAAAAGAGTAACTGCATAATGGTTATATTTATATGAACCTCTAGCAGAGTCAAATCTAATCTATAGTTATAGAAAAGCCCATCGGTATTTGCTTGGGACCAGGTCTGGAGAATAGATATTGGCCAAAATGGGCCCTTGGAACTTCTGGGGGTGATGGAAATGGTCTTTGTCTTGTTTGTGCCAGTGGTTTACACAGGTGAGTACATTTGTCACTAATCAAACTATACACTTAAATGGGCATATTTTATTGTATGTAAATTGTACCTCAATAACGTTGATTTAAAATGTTACCAGGTTTTCCAGTTGTTCTCAGCTGGAGAATCTTGATTCTCAGGGACCCAGGGGATGACAGAATTAGGATATTCCAGAAGTGTTCATTTGTTTAGTCTCCTGTTACACATACACCAACCAGAATAATACCACCAGTACAATTACTAAAAATATTTTTGAATTTTTGCATATGTCCTCCCCATTCATCGTAACAATGGTACTAAATCTTCATTTGGAAGGGTGTATGTAGTCATTAAGGACTATCCTCCCTGTTGGCCCTCATTTAGTCTTATTTCTATTATAAGTAACTAAATATTTAATACTCAACCACCAGTCCTTATGCTGATGTCTCCAAGACATTTTGGTAGCCTGAAACTCTGTAATCTGTAGTCTGTAAACTTCTGTAATCGATTCTTAAAGATGGGATCATGAGAAGAGGCTTTCTTGAATTCTTAAATGCTGATAACAATTTGTGCCTTTTATATTTCAAAGTCTGTTTTGTTAGATAGGAAATCCTTGACTTTCTTTTCTTGAGAATCTTAAACACATTGCTCCACCTGCATCTGGTATAAAATAGTATGGTTGAAAATTCTAATAATCTAGTAATTTCCTCCTTACAGTCCAGTAATTTCACTAGAGTACATCTTGCTGATGGTTATTTTCGGTCAATATTAGTTATCTGATGTGCTCTTTCAATACATAATTTCTTATTTCAGGGAAGTACTTCTAAAATATTTTTAATGTCTTTTTCTTGCCTTGGTTTTCTTATGAACTCCTACTGGTACTATGTTTGACCTTCTTTACCTATCTTCAATGTCACTTTTTAATCTTTTAAAAATCTTTAAGTCTTTCATTTTTTATTTAAAAAACTTTTACACTTTCTATTTCTTTTAAGGCATTATCTATTTATCTGGTCTTATGTTTCTATTTATGATCCTAAAATATTTTATTTCTAATTCTTTCCTGAGTTGTCATCTTATAATTCTGATTTGATGTTGTTCTTTCATGTCTTATACTATTTCTTAAAAAGCTCATTTTGCAATAAAAAAATACAGTTTCCTTTTATGGGCACGTGTTTCTGGAATGCTCCCATTTTCCATAGGGGTGTTATTCTGCTTATTCTTTTTCCTTATAATTTCATATGGGATCTGGCCTTGATGTTATTATTTTGCTTATTTTCATGTAAAATTAATTCTCCTGAACTTATGGACTAAGGAGTCAGGAAAGCTTTGTTAACTTCACAGATTCATTCTTGTGTTGTTTCTGCATTGTGTTAAAAAGTATGGCAGCTTGATTCCTGGGACTTCCTGGCTCTACGTCCCCTTCCCACCTTGAACTAGACAACCTCCTTTATCTACTGTCCCTAACCCACCCAATTTTGATTCTACTCTCAGCAACTTTTCTTCAGTGTGAGGCCTTGTCCTGGAAGGGATCTCTGGCAAGTTAGTTTTGAGAATTCCTGGGGTGACAGTGACTCAGCCCCTTCAGTGCTGGTGGTTATACTGTGATTCTCCTGCCCTCAGGTTTATCAGATGCTACCCTACTGCCTCTTTCAAATACTGTACCCTTCCAGATCTTGCAGCTGGTGGTGCTTTATCCCCAGCTGCTCGTATTTTGGGGGTTGTGAAGATATCTTGTTACCTAGCTTTGCTGTCAATGTCATCTTGCTGTTGTTTTAACATGGGAATTGAAAAACTATGCCATCACCACTACCCTCCCCGGAATCCTTTCCATATATTAATTTTGGTACAGGAGGTATGATGTGGATTACTTGTGTGACCACTAACAATGTTGTTAAATGCTTTTCCTGACATTTTAGTTGAGAATGTCCCACTTCACATTTTATTGCTTCATGCCACGATAATCCATCTGCTGTTTAAAACCAGGCCTCATCCATTGAAACGATGCTTCATCAAAGCCTTTGACATCTCCTGTTATTTATTTGACAAACTTGCCTAACTTCAACTCCACAAGTACTCAAGAATTATGTCATTCTCAACTCATACCCAATCACGTAGCAATAAATCTTAGTTCAATCTCAGCAACCTGGCCTGGCCACTAGTAGCTGACTGGGAAGGCACATTTATAATAAAACTACTGAGACTGACCATTTCAATTCACCCACTCCATAAGGGTTTATGTCAGAACTAGATATATACCAGTTGTCATAATACCAATCTCAAAACTAGAAACTAGGTACTTTCCTGGTGGTCCAGTGGTTAAGACTCTGTGCTTCTGTTTTGCTTACCACTATATCCCCAGAGGTTAACACTAGGCGTAAACACCTAACACAACGTCACTGAATTTGTTGAATGAATAAATGCGATCTTAGCAGGTTGTTTATATTAAATTCTCTTCAGTGGGGGATGTTGCAGTACTACCTGTTATTTAAAACAGCACTTTCATATTGTATGATGCTGGCTTTGTGGAACCACTGATGCCAACTGAATATGCTCCAGCCGCTTCCGAGTGTGGTAAGATGGTAAGAAGGCTGAGCTGCTAGTACTGGCAGTGCTCAGGCAATCAATCCGGCTAATGTAACAGGCCAGAAGACAGGGCCGTCATAAGATGCAGCCAGGTGTCAGAAACACCACATCTGATGTGGTTCCCAACGTAAGGCGTTGAATTCAGGGAACCTCATAGTCAGAACTAGAGCTATTGGTATCTTTAGCTATTGTCCCCCTTTATAACGCAGCTGTGCTGGCTTCTGTAGAGGCCTTTGATTCCTCTTTAAGTCCACCCTCTCCAGGAAACCTGGACACTGTGGACACAAGGGCCTCAGCAAGCCCCAATACGGCCTGAGTAGCCACACATCTGACTGTCCAAGGCAAACAGCAACTGCTGAGACAGGCCACCTTCAGATTCATAAGAGATGTACACAACATATAAAAG
Source organism: Balaenoptera physalus (assembly GCF_965194825.1). Lineage (NCBI taxonomy): Eukaryota > Metazoa > Chordata > Mammalia > Artiodactyla > Balaenopteridae > Balaenoptera > Balaenoptera physalus. Next base: position 176,595,462 of record NC_138883.1, on the reverse strand, counting down.
AAAGAAAATAGAAGTTTCAACATGTCCCATAAAAATTTAGCTTGAAAACAGATGTCCACAATAGGTAGACAAGCTACGTTTCCTCCTCAAATGATTTTATGTGAACATGCCACAACATGCTTTACTTAAATTCATCACAAACTTTTTTTTTTTTTGGCCACGCTGTGTAGCATGTGGGATCTTAGTTCCCCAACCAGGGATCAGGGATTGAACCCGAGCCCCCTGTAGTAGAAGCGTGGAGTCTTAACCACTGGACCGCCAGGGAAGTCCCTGTCACAAACTTTAAGTAGAAATAACGTAACTAATCAAGATCCCTCAGGCTTCTGAGCCGCTAACCAGCCATCAGGCTGTAGGCACTCACGTGCACTCTGGGCCTCCGTAACCTAAGACTGTGAGTGTGAGAGTCCCTATGGTTCTGGCCTGCTTTATCCATCAGTGAGACTCAGTTTTACTAGACTATCAAGATACCCATTTCTCTTGACTACATATATAAACAATCTCTCAAAATGCCCAGGAGAAGGAGGCCCTGAAGGTCATGTGGAACCCGCACTAGTCATGACCCTGACCAGACAGCTGTTTTGACTTCTACCTCCGCAAGGGCTCTGTTGATAAGAGCTTCCACGGCGCCGTCACTCTGGTGTCAGTAGGTTCCATGAACATTACAAGGTTCACGACAATTTACAGGTTTCAGTGCTACCTGCAGTGCCAGCCACAAGGATTAGAACCACCTAGAAGATCTGGCTGTCGGTTAAAACCTTTACCAAAGACTGCTCTTCTGAAAACGTGGAGAGAGCAAGTAAAACAGAGGGAGGGGCAGGGGGATGAGAGAAAGTAAGAAACCAAACTTCTTTAAATTCGTATTGTAGTGATTTGTTAAACAGTTACCTTGTCCTGGAAGTGCTCTGTTTATGAGGACCATGGAAGTGCTTTTTTCTTTTTTTTTTCCTGTGGGAGAAGGGAAGCAATGAGGGAAATGAAAGAGTTCATTTAAGTGCCATATTCACATAAGGCTAATTTGTAAAAGCTCAAAGCAGCTGAATACATTTACAGCCAGCACTGGTCCACAAAACTTCACTTGAGAAGGCTAATTGAGATTCTTCGGGAGAACTCCCGGCCTTCAGTAGTTACGGAATGTCTCATTAGCATTCTGAACCTCCCCCTTCTCTAGAAGGCGAAGTCTGACTCTGCCCGGCCTGGGTTCACGGCTTGTGAATTTCCAACAGTGTCTAATCACTATCATTGTAAGGCTGCTGATGTGGTTTTGCAGCCCCTTTGCCTTTTTTTTCTTCCTTTTGGTTTCAAACTAAAGTTGCATTTAACACGACTGTATTAGTTATATAGGAATACTGTTTAAAAAAAAACAAAAACAGAAATGATGCCCCACCTCCAGGACCGTAACATACAGGCTGAACTCGCTAATTAAGACACCCCTGTCTCAAACTAGAGGCGTGCTTTCTATAAAAGGGAATCATTAGAGCTGACGGCTGGAGTTCAGAGACCAGTAAACTCAATAAAATCTTATTTTCTACCATTTTCAACTCTATATAGATGCAGTATTTGAGCAGTTGACTTTTTAAGATCAGTGAGAGGATGACACCCATTTGACTATTCTTATTTTTTACTAAAATGACATGTTGTAGGTTCCTCTGTATATATATATATTTTAAATGCTCAAAGATGTTGGAGCAATCAGTGTCATGGGAAACTGCATGTTTACTTTAAACATTTAATTAGAAGCCTCTCCCACGAACTAGGAAAAATTTCCTCTCACTGCTATCTTAATATCTATTATTACAGGCTTACAAAGAATCATAGGATAAAACTAAAATAGTACAAAGGTCTCCAGGTATCTGCCATGATTATTATTGATGAGTTTTCATTTGTATGTAAGCAATGACACATACACACACACATTTACATACACATATATGTGCATACGTGTATATAACACAACTGCCTAGGCCCAAAGTTTGGCTGAATTATTCCATCTGTACTTTTCACATAAGAAAAAAAAAAATCTATAGATTTGCCTCTATCTAAAAGGTAACATCTTTTTCCCAGAAATATTTCATAATTTTTCTAGAGTAAAAGGTAAAATTTCTTACTGCTGTAACATTTAAATAATAAGTATTTTCCTTCTATTGGATTATAATAACATATTGAATATACTTTTTCCTTTCAATTTCCAACTACTTTTTTTAATGACATTCTGAAGGAAAGCCCATTAGTAAATGAAATTCCACTGACAATTTATTTCAGCCTTTAATATATTTTCTACTAAAAATCAAGCTGTCAAGACAGAAAAATATTACTGGTTTTGTTATGACAAGAAAACAAGTGAGAATTTTTAATTCACAAAGGATGAAAACACAAGACATTGATCTCATTATACATACAATATTACAATAAGCTGATTAGCTGTGGACTATTAAAACATTTAAGACTTCACATACACACAGGTGTACTTTGAAACAAGAAACACAGGACAATTTTAATCTTTGATATGTCATAACTACCAAGAGAAAGAACATCACTGATTTGAGTCTAATTGTTTTCCTGGCATACAATCACTATATAGGCCAGGCCTAAAGCATACTGTATATTGTTAAGGACATCTTTAGGCAAATATAAACATTCTCATTTGGGAGCTTTTTCTCCCTACCCAAAACAATGCTTTCCCATTGCTGTCAAGTAGCTTGGTTTGTTATCAATTTAACAAGATCACAACAACAAACAACATTTTCACCACAAAACTCAGGTGAGAGGTTTTTACGCAGGTCATACAAAAAATATTTGTCCCCAAGAAAAGTAATCTGTAAATTACAGATGCAACCCTAAGAAAAAGTGTCTTGGCTACAAATCATTCACTTTCAAATATTGATGAAGAAATAAAGAATGGAGGGGGTGGGAGGGGTGGGAGGCGATGGGAGGTGATGGGAGGCGATGGGAGGTGATGGGAGGGGATTCGAGGGGATGGGAGGGGAGAGGAAGGGATGGGAGGGGTGGGAGGGGAGGCGAGGGGAGGGGAGGGGTGGGAGGGGGGAGGGGAGGGGAGGGGTGGGAGGGGGAGGGGAGGGGAGGGGTGGGAGGGGAGGGGAGGGGTGGGAGGGGGAGGGGAGGGGAGGGGTGGGGTGGGAGGGGAGGGGGGAGGGGAGGGGTGGGGTGGGTGGGGAGGGGGGAGGGGAGGGGTGGGGTGGGTGGCAGAGGCACGGGCATGGCAGGGAGCACAAAAGGTGTGAAATGAGGAAAACATTTGCCACAGGAAGTACTGGATTCAGTTGATTTTTTTTTTTAAATGAGGTATTATAAGAGTGTGCCAGTAAATGCAAAAACGAAACAAAATTAAAAACCAAAATGCACATTTCCAATGGAAAAATCTCTAAACCTCTTATAGTTTTCTTTATTCAGATTAGACATTTCATATACAGCAGTTAATCTAGAAAAATACATTTTAAAAAATCTTCAGCAGACCATGCTCTCTGTAACAAAACCTTCCAAACCCTGTTTTATTATACAAACCAATCTACAATAGTAATGTAAAAAGAAATTCTCAAATTTAGCAATGTCATTTTCAATCTGACATCCCTCTAATTTACATATGGGTTTCCACTATTCGTACTGCAGTTAGAATTCTGTAATAAATTTTTTCTAATGTATTCTGTACATATTAAATAATCTAAAGGGTTCCTCTTGTAGTGCATTTACCATTTAGCAAGTCTATTCAGCATTGTTCCAGTACCATTTGCATTACAGTGATTTGCCTGTAAATGTAATTAAAATCTAAAAGTGCACACAGTTAACTTTCTCAAATAACGGCCTATTTCTGGAGGAAACCTAATATTCACGGAGAATTACCAATATCGTGATTAGAAATGAGAGGTTAGAATGTACTCTGAGACTATATAACACAATTATATACATAAGCTAAAGGACAGTGAGTCTTTAGCCTGTATTTACATCAAATAACGTTGGTTTCCACAGGGTCATACCAAGAACTCAGTATGGCACCAGGTAGATTAGGATTGTTAGCTACAAGTCAATGTAGCACAGACAGCCCCAAAATACCCTGAACTGGCTTATGCTAAATTAAACTCCAGTATATCACAGTGTTTTAAGTACTATTAGTATGCTGCTGTGCTACTCCGTAAAGACAGCAAGCCTTCATCAAGGGATCGCAACTGGGTTATAATGGGTCCTAGCAATCAGACTGCCACTGCATGCAGAAACCCCCCCAAAAAATACACAGGTTTCAAAACAGATATACTTCATTTTGTTTTAAATGCCCAGGAGCGTTTTCAAAATAGCTGATATTAAGTATTGTTCTATTGAGTGATGAACCTATTGAATCATGAGAAGAAATTCTACGTTATCCAGTTTGAGGAGAAAAAATGTAGTATTCTTACCAAATTATCCAGTGTATATGACTGGTTAGAATCGCAAGTTTTGCTTTTTACTGAAATTCAGAGTATGAAATGCAAACATTCAGGATAAAATTAATTCAAACGTACACACAGTTCTATCAACTTGCAACAAAGCAGCAAATATGAGGGCCTATCACACATCTGGACTCTCCCATTCCCTTCTGATCCCTCAGAAAAGTGCAAAATCAAAGAGTCACTGCTTGGTCCACACACAAAATACATCAGGTATAGGACTTGGAATCTGATGAAATCCGGCTTCTATTCCACAGGCTGTCTTCAGTAAGAGTCAACGTCCGAAGATGGAATTTATCTCGAGAAGAATTAACTCTACAATCTGATTCTGGTAGACGGTATGAACTGCTATGTTGCCAGTCTCCTTCTCTGGCTTTAACAGAGTAGGACCAAACACAATTGCTATACTCTGATACGTCATTCTGTTTTTTTCTCCGTTTTCTATAACTCTAAGAGGAAAAAAAAAAATTGTTAAAAGAGAAAATTTTAAAATAGGGGAAATTCTTCAAAGAGTATTATAAACAGCTTGCATTTAGAAAAGAGAAATAATGCTCATTTTCCTAAGGTATGTATAAACTATTTAACCAAACAGAATTCAGTCTGAATAGCATGTAAAGCTTTCTTTTGCATAAACACAGCTGAAAGGTATACGTATTCTCACAAACTTTAAATGTGTGATATTTCAGCTTAGTTTTAAAAATAAGACATAGACTTGAATACCTATTACAATTCAGGGAACAATGATTCCTCCGCTAGGGTGACGGGGGGAAAATATCATTAGGGCACAGAGATTAAACTTTGAATTTTACTCATTTTATGCTATTTTTTAAAAAAATCTCTCATACTGTGATCACTTATTTTAGTAATCTCGTGTTCTTTCTGTCAGAAGTTTCAGAGTGACTATGTAGTAACTCTGACCTAATTACCTTGACTTCAAGGTAACTGAATATTCCTCACTTAACCAATCTCACCTTCAACATAATTAACTTTTAGCAACAATTTCTGAACACTTACTACGTGCTAGGCATTATATAAATGCTTCACATATGAAATCTACTTCAATGTATTCTTTATACCAAACCATTTTACCTACGAGGAACTGGGGCTCAGAGAAGTCACCTTTCTCATGTTACAAAGACAGCGGATAGCACAGCCGGGCTCTGAACCTAGGTCTGCGTGGCCCCGGCCCCGGCCCCGGCCCCGGGGGGCCTGCACCACATCTCATACCTGTGCACTCCTCTGACCTTCTTTTTCCCCCTAATTACTCCTTCTCTTTTGTGGTGAGACTCTTACCTTTTGAGATGTCTAAACAGAGTCTGCATTGTGTCCTGATTTGGCTTTGGCAACTGTTTGATTAGATCCTTCACAGCAGAGACACGCTGTCTTGGTTCTTGTTCTGAAAAAAGACAATGACTGGAGATTTTGCATGAAACTGAAAGCAGTGACATTATTTTGGAACCTGGTATTTGGTAATACACAGTGACACCTGGTGGTTACATTTAAAATTTCTGGAGTAAAACAATCCTTTGAAAAAACTTGTTTAAAATATCAAACAGTGTTGTAGCAGCTACAGAGGGTTTTCAACATCTAGGGAAAAAACTGAGTGGCATTAATTACATACTTACTAATTGCATTAACAAAATCATTAAAATGATTAAATGTAAAGAGAGGTTCTGGTAATTCTCGAAAAAACATTTTCAGTGCTCCAGTGATGACATGAATATCTTCCCATTTACTATCCTTCAAGTCCAATTTCTCATCTGGAAAACAGTAGGAACGGGAAAGTTTTTGAAATTATTTTAAACCAATTCTAACAGTCATGAGTTATTTATTCTGTATGTAACAATATATGATCTTACCATGATTGACTGTAAACCTCAGCTTCTGGATCACTGCGAGGTTGCCACTAACTCTATAAATCCCATCAACATCCAACCCTAAGAGACAAATAACAATAATTTTATGTTTAAAGTTCTTGTTGTCTTCTTCTAAAGATGCTTTCATGTTTTAGAATTCTTATTTATTAACATTAGCCTAAAATAAAATTACTCTTTTCCTCTAAATGGCTTTTTATAGATGCTTGGCAGAGAGAGAGGGGTGGAGATTCACTCTGAATTGTCTGGTAAACAGCAACAAATCCACTTTATCATGTAGACTGTGGATCACCATCTCAAGGAAATCACCTCAAACTTGAAATACTAGCAATTTAAGATAAACTTTGGCAAACACCTGAAGATAATTCAAGAAGTAAAGGAAGCCAGTAGATAAAATCAGCCCACCCGTTTCTTTGCACGCCATTTGAGAGTGTAAATGTACATATTAAGGTGCTCTCTGAATCAAAGTGCTTCTCGTATTAAGTGCTTGTAATAAATAAACTTAATACAAGCCAGCAACTAAAATAATGGTTCTATAACAACTGATAATTTGATACCGTTATTAATTTCCTTTATATGTGAAATAGAATCATTTGAAATTCACACAATGAAGCCCGAAAATTCATATATTCAGTAAACGATAATGACGCACACACTGAACATTATCTAATGTGCTGCTCATTTAACTTCCGGTAAAGCCAAGTAGCCTGGCATCTCTATTGTCAGGCTGAGAGTCGGAGATCTGTGACTAGCAGAAATTACAGTTTATGCAAATATTTTAATTACACAAGATATTTCTGATGTTATACTGATATAAGTTAATGGGACTGCAGTCAAGATACTGCTATTCTAAAAGCTAGTATAAATATTATAAACATGTTAAAATTAACCAAAACAGAAATTAGTTTAAGTCTTCAGAAGTACAGGAAATGACATAAAGAGGATTTGTCCATTTGCACACTTTAGAGTTGATTTAGCAGTTTGGGAATGTCATCTCATTTTTATTATAAACAGAAGAAACTTCCCCTTAGTAAGTAAACACTCTCTCCTCCTGTCTCTTACACTGCTGGATCATTTCTTAATAAACACAGTTTCACAATCACCACGTCCATTTTAAGCCAATGCCAACTCCCAATGGCTTCAAGGAATACCATATGCTGAATCAACCCTAAGTAGTGAACATGCAATAGATGACTGCAAAGGTCTTAATTTGAAACAATACAAAAAAAAATAAGTTTTTTTGCAAAAAAGATGCTTTTCTTGACAACTTATGACTATAAAGAACTTTTGGTTGCAACACTCAAAATCATAAAAATCCTAGGGATTCTGATGGCAAAACAATGGGTTGTGTGCTTAACTTTAAAAAAAAAAATTCATTTTCTTACCATATTGTTCAACATGTTCAATGCACAACTTCACAAATTTTGGCACTGTGCCATTCTCTCTCATACACAGATTAGCAAGATTGGCTCCAAATACCTGATCTGAAAGAGATTTCAAGAAATGAGTCACCTTGCTAAACTTTAGTTCACAAAATGGCTAAATGATGCACAGTGCAACAGAAGATACCCCTGCATGCAGACACTTTCACCACAATGCACGCCTGTCTGACCTGCACTCGCCTAGTTCTTCCGACTCCAAGCTCCGAGAACACCCTCCTTCATTCTTGCCGGGCTCCCTTCTTACCTTCTCCTCCTGTGCAGAGATCAACCTTCCCCCAAACGGAGCTTCTTCTCATCACTCCTGGTCTCAGCTAAAATGTCACCTCCTTTTAGGAACCCTCTGACCATACTAAGGAAGCCCAGTTCCCGTCACTCTCTGTTTTATCACTGTGTCAGATTCTTCACGTAAGTCACCATTATTCTGAATTACCTTGTCCGTCTCTCATCTTTATAGAAGTTTCATGCGGGCAGGGACCCTCTAATTCTTGAATGCCAATAGGTATTCCCAGCACTGAGGCTCAAGTCCACCACTTAGCGAATACTCAAATATTTTTTAAACTATTAAAACATGCCCATCAGATTGGGATGGACATATATACACTAATATGTATAAAATGGATAACTAATAAGAACCTGCTGTATAAAAAATAAATAAAATTAAATTAAAAAAAAAAAAAACACACATGCCCATCGTGTGCCAACATCTGATTTCACAAAATATATCAAAGTCCGCTCTAGTAATCTTTCAACCCAACAGTTTTGAAATTCCACATGAGTGCTAAATATTCAGGAAAACAAATAAAATACAGTATTTGAAGTGGATGAACACCACCAGAAAATGGCAACAGTTTATATTTCTCATTGAAAAGGTCTGACAAACAATGAGCCGTAGTTTCTATTCATTTATTTGTCAGGCTTTTTTTTGAGGTTCTAAAGCTCAATATGCTAAATTCACATGCATTATCTGGGGGTACCTGTCTACCCTTAACTCTTTAAGGTCGCTAATTTGAATCACTTAATTAGCTGGACTCTTCCTAGAAGTTTTAAATAGCTTTTTAATGAAACTCATTTGTGTATTTTAATCTAGATGCTTTGCATAACAGATGTTTCTGCAATGGTCTTTGTTAGAAACTTCATAATCAAAGACAGCTCTAACATATATGGTATAAATTATGTTACCTTTTCCTACATTTTTATTATGAACAAATGTCTCTGTTTTGAGTCATGTGTTAGAAAATTTTATCTTTGGAATTAAACATGCTTGTAAAAACTAAAGGTATATACAAGTATATGTGATTTTAAAGAATACTTTCCTATTAAGAAAAAATTCTGTTAGTACATTATGGTCCTTATACATGAAAATAAAACGTAAAAATTAGTTAGAAAAAAACACTTTATCCTAATTTTAAAACTACCTTAAATGAGAACTGAAGGCAAACAATCAAGAATAAAATTGTACATTATTTTTTCTTTCTTTCTACAGCTAGTGATTATTTATTTGAAATTTCTTCTGATCTGTGCATCTCAAAACTAAAAATCTGTCATTCTGAAAATCTGCCACGCCATCCCAACACATCCATGTAGCTCCTCTGGTACAGGGTTTCTAAAAAGCTAATTTGGTATTTATGTCTGTTCGATGCTTTAGTTAAAATAAACTCTTCATGTGCATTAAAAAATCAATTTTAATTACTCAAATGTATTTTAATCACTGAACCTGATAACTTTATGAATAAAGAATGAGACATTTTTGCCGTTTGGAAAATTTTCAGCTTTTAATGTAAAATGTCTTATTTCCGATTTGGGCCGAAGTTCATTATTATAAACATCACTTCTACCTACCTTTAATATAACCTTTTTCACGAACAGCTTGCAAAGTAGGGCGTCGTGTAAGAAACTTCTTTAAGTTTTTCTTGGTTTTTTTCTGTTCTGAAGAATCTATGCTAGATACTTTCGTGGCTTAAGACAGATAGATATTAAGCATTTTATAAAATACTTTTTTGATGAAAATTTTTCCACCTAGTACCCAAAACGTATTAATCTCATATATAAAAAATCACAGTATATAAATTCAGTTTTTCTAACTTTAATATGGTTTAAGAGTAACACATGAAGAATCAAAAACTAACACAATTTCAAAGTGACAAACCAAATGAAACATTTCATTTTTATCACTAAACACTGACCGCAAACTGTGCCTTCTTTAGTATATGTGCCAAGACATTTGTAAGTCATTCTAATTTATATTCATTATTTCACAAATGATATAGTCTTGGACTCTCCATCAGGTTTAGATGGTAAAATGACCAGCAAAAAATAAAGTAACCAACCCATAAAACATAAACAAAATCCCTACCCTTCCCCATCCTCACTGAACTAGGAGTCAGGGGATATATATGTATACATATCCATCACAATTATTTGTACTTCAAGCTAAGACTCATCATAATTATCTCTACTCCGAGCTAAGGATGGGACCACCTGGATTTCCATATTGCCTGCAGTCCTGATTTCTCTTTGGGTTACAATAATAAAAATCCAGAAAGTAAATTTCTTGAAAATAACCATATTTGAAGAAAGTTGAGAGCACAAACAATATATTAGTAAAGAATTAAAACAATAAAAGTTTCGTGGTTTACACTATTATACAGTGACAGTGTCAGTAATAGGCCTAAACTTCTTAAGAATGTGGGAGAAAAAAAGGAGAACTGATTTTCTAATCATTCAGTTAATGTGAAGACCAAAAATTTCTCAGTTAAATGTGGATTTGTTAAAATAGATTTAAGCAGGTTCAAGTCACGGGTAATGGCCTATTTAAAGCACATAATTCACAAGAGGCCTGTGTTAGAAAATGCAATCCTTGGGAATTCCCTGGCGGTCCCGTGGTTAGGACTCCGTGCTTCCACTGCAGGGGGCACGGGTGCCATCTAAGATCCCGCATGCAGCATGGAGTGGCCAAAAAAAAAAAAAAAGGAAAGAAAATGAAATCCTTACAACTGCTGGCGTTTCTCTGGTCCTGTACACATAATATGTGGTCTGGAGATTAAATACACAGACATATCCCAGTCCAGAGGCGGCTATGTGGCATCCAATAGGGAACTATGGTACATATCCCGTGACTTCTGACTTCTTAGTGTCTAAGGGTCTATCTAGAATCTTAAACAGTAATTATATATTTTCCAATCAATAAAGTTCAGCTTCCTAGAGACCTCAACATAAGCGCGTTCTGTTGTGCGCATTTTTTTCTCTTGAAAGGGTATCATAATCTCTTAAAATTAATATGATGCCATCGGGGTGCATACGATTAGGCTGAAAAATGATGATGAGTTCATGAGGAGAGAGAACACTGAACCAGTGAGGCTGCAACTCCTGAATCTCAGAAGTCTTGTGACACTGGAGAGTCCACTCAGCTTTTATATATTTACTCTAAACCTTTGCTAAGAGAATAAGCTCACTCAAACCACTAGCAACACAGGGAAAGAAAACTTACAACGCAATTTCTTCAGATCCTTATGGTCCTTTTCTTTATCGTGCTTTTCTATTCCTGGTGAATCTGGTATATCCTCCTCAATCGCTTCATCGGGTTCTACTGTCTGTTGGTTAGAGATTTTCCAAACACATATTACTTTTGCTATTACTTTAGATGTAATTCTCAGAATGATCAGTAATCAACTCTTCCAAATGATTTTAGGGAACCAATTAGTATACAGGATATACGATTTAGATATTTGATAAATCTTTAAAAATACCTTTCTCCCCACCCCCATTGATGGCATTAACCCTGAATTTCGATAAAGAAAAAATTACTGATAATTCACAAGGATAATGCGCTTGTACTGATGGTGATGCTATCTTGCCTCATTTTGATCAGGTGACAAGTAATAACAGTTAAAAGGTTGGGCTATAATCTGTGGTGACAGAACAGGAGGATGCTACATTGTTGATAATAGGACAGATAAAGCTAACTAGCAATGGTACCTTAACTGCTTCACACCAACAATCTTTTAAAACTGCACTTTGTGTCAATAGTTAATTGACATTACTCATTACTCACGACCTACGGATATCAGGAATTGAAAGAAATCCTAGGGGGCTTCCCTGGTGGCGCAGTGGTTGAGAGTCTGCCTGCCAATGAAGGGGACATGGGTTCGGGCCCTGGTCTGGGAAGATCCCACATGCCGCGGAGCAACTAGGCCCGTGAGCCACAACTACTGAGCCTGCGCGTCTGGAGCCTGTGCTCCGCAACAAGAGAGGCCGCGATAGTGAGAGGCCTGCACACCGCGATGAAGAGTGGCCCCCGCTTGCCGCAGCTAGAGAAAGCCCTCGCACAGAAACGAAGACCCAACACAGCCAAAGATAAATATAAAAAATAAATAATAAATAAATTTTTTAAAAAAAGAAAGAAATTCTAGAACTCATTTACAGCCTAACTACAGTCACTTTTACAAGTTAAAAGCAGACTGAATTCTCAAAGCTAAAAACACTGCTCTGCCTTTTACTCTGAGGTCCTTTCTCCACCCAGAGTTTATTTTTGTGCACAGTGTAAGGAAAGGCTCCAATTCTTCTCGGACATCCAGCTGACCCAGCACATGCTCTACCTGGCACAGAGTGTCCAAAGGTACGTGGGTCTGTCTCCAGGCTCTTTATTCTGTTCCACAGGTCTGTATATCTATCCCATTATGGATACACAGCTTTATAAGGTCCTGACATATGCTACAGCAAGTCTTCTTCAAAGGTGTCTTGCATATTCTTAGCCCTTTGCATTTCTATATGAATTTTAGAATAAGTTTGTCAAGTTCCACCAGAAAACCTACTGGGATTTTGAATGAGATTCCAAAATCTCAAACCTACAAATTTATAAGTCACTTGGAAGAATATTATAACTTTACATAATTGAATCTTTTAATCCATGAACATGATATACGTCTCATTTAAGTTTTTGTCAATGTCTCTTAATAAAGTTTTGTAATCTTGCCCATCTCTTTGCCCTCAGTATCTTTTGCCACTATGTAAACAGTATACATGTAAAATTTTTAGAGTCAATTATATGTTCCTCTCTTTTCAGTTGGCTTATTCCCTGAACCCTTAGGCCTTAATTTAAAAAGCCACTTTCTCTGCGAGGCCTCCCTTGATCCCTACACTAGATTAGCCCCTACTTAATCAGAGTTTCTATATGTTCATTATATTAACTGTTCAGTTGTCTGTCCTCCATAATCTTCTGTCTTTGACTGCAAGCTCCATGCATAAAGGTGCAGCATCCGGTTGCACGCTGCTATACCCCAGTGCGTAAGGCACTCACACGTGTGTGAGATGGACGCAGGCACCCTTGCTCTCAAGGGGTAGCGAGCACATCGCAGTGACTAGACCTGCAAGCCCGTCCTGGGTAGAGTAGAAGGTACATTTGAGAAGACAGACTGGGCTCAGGTTGTTGAATTCTAATAGGAGTCACGTAAGGTTTCTGTGCAGGGGAGGATTATAAAAGTGACGTTAGGAAGTTTCATACAGTAGTGGCATTAACAATGCATTGGTGGGGGATGAGATGAAATAAGGAAAACTGTTTAGGAGGTTACTCTTAATATCAACATTTAAAGGCCTGTCCATGGTTTCAGGAATAAATGGAAAGAAAGGGACAAGGTTCAGAAATATCACACAATATTGCAAATTGCAAAGGAAGAATTCACATCTAGATGGGTAAATAATTTGCTAGAAGAGGTAAAAGTTGGAGGCGGAAGAGTTAAAGAATAGTCAGATTCCAAATCTGGGTGATTTGAACTGGGTGAATCATAAAATTTTGGAGCTTAAAAGGATACTTGCAGACAATCCAGTGCAATCTCTCTATTTTTTTTAAGTAGAAAAACTGAGACCCACAGAAGGAGAACACCTTGGTACAATCACAAACCTTATGAATAATGAAGCATCACCTATAAAGTCTCTGAAAGACATCTCCATCTCTACTAAAGCCAGTGATTCCCCAACTTTTTTTGTCTCCATTTAGTTTAAAACCTGTATCACATACTCCCGTAAGTATTCACTTTCATTTCACTTCTGTCACTGATACATGATCCTTAATCAGGAACCATGTCCCCATATGGTGAGGGGGTAAGAGTACAGTTTAAGAAAGTACAGCTTCTAGTTGTTTATTACTGCTCTTACAAACACAGCTTCAGAATATAAATGCGAGGTTCTTTTTGGTTGTAATACACATGAGAAGAAGTTTTCCAGGAACATGAGGGTACTCTGAGTAGAAAGGTCACTAGGAAAGAAAAAGTACGAATGACAAGACGACAGCTTCATGCATCTCACCATTTTGCTCAGGACCTGTTTCCACCAAATAGGATGATTTCCAAAGCATTCGCTCCATGAATAAATACTATGTACTAGGCACAGTTAGACTGTCCCTACCTCCTGAGCTATTTTTTTTTTTGAACCAATGCCTCATGTGAAAGTTATGTGAAATCTACTGGTGGCAAAATCCTATAAATGACAATGTTAAGTCACTCATCAGCCCCTGGGAATTGCTAAACTAATCACTGTCTTTCCTACCTCTGTCAAAATATGTATTTTTTAAAAGTATTTTTTCAAATATAAATTGGAAACTAGATATATAATAACCAGTTAGAAAGCAAAAAAAAAAAAAAAGAAAAGAAAAACAGCTCTAAAGTCAAAAAACAAAACTTACCTGCATCAAACACATACCTGATTACTGACAGTGCTACTGAGAACTTTAAACCACTCACTGATAACAGCATCGTTATCAGACTGAATCAGCAGTTCTGTTCCTTGACGGGTTTTCAGCTTTAGAGACAAGAAGGAAAAAAAAAAAAGTATGGTTAGTGCTTTCAATGACGTAAATAAATACATTTAATTCAAAGTCTACAAAACCACCAGAAGATTGGATGCCATATGTTATATTAATAGTGGAAAGGTTACAGTACTCCACAGTGATGGAATTATCTTTTATTTTAGTATAAAAGAATACCAGCTGGATTATTTTACAAAACATGACGTTTTTCTCACAGTAAATTCTCAACGAAAATCTAATAATTTAGGATCCCAAACTCCGTCACACAAACAACATAAAACTTGCTGGAATCTAGAATACTTTATCATTAAAAAATAAGTGGAAGTATCTACGCTGTGCATTTTAAATGAGAATTGAAACATAATTTGTTAAGAAATAAAATCTATAAAATTTTCACATAAATTTGAGAATTTCTCTCTCTGGCTAAAAAAATATATGTAGAAAGAGAATATACAAGAGTTAGACTTTCAATATTGACTATATAATAGGAAATTATAATGACTTGGTACAAAGAGAGGGCACAGACAATAAATGTCACAACCCTTTTGGACAGAAACATCACTAAATTGTCACATCAAGAACTAACTAAAGTAAGGACACTATATATGATTCTATATGAACGCAATAACCCATTTATGTATGATCTCCTGGGCTCAAAGTTTCTCACACCTGACTGAGGAAGAATTTTGAGGTATTTATAGAAATCATTCCTTCTATTTTCTGTTTGGTAAGTGTCTGATTTTCTTTTTTCCTAGAGGAACATATGGCAATGTTTCCCAAACAACATTCTGAGATATATTCCTCAAACAGCTCCTGAAGTAATGTTTTAAAAGGCATTCCTCAAAAAAAATCAAGAACTCATTATGTGATGTTAATTTGGGAAATGCTGGATTGAAAAGAGCTAAACAAGATTCTATCCTTCAAGACTTCTCGGAGTTTTGCTATTCCAGGGCGCATTCCTCGTAACAGAGGAATAAAATATACACTATTGCACAAATTTAATTGACCGTGGGACCTTCTTCATTCTGGAATGAAACAAGGCTATCTCAGGTAACAGTGACTTCCTTTCCTGCATTTCTTCTACAGAGTGGGCCAAGGTACTCTGTTAGAGGTTCTCACTTTATAAAAATAAGGAAAAACATGCAGTCTCTTTGCTCGAAAAGAAAATTTTTTTAATAACCTAGCGGGGGAATAATTTACAGATGACGAAAGCTCCAGGTGCATGAGAACAAGTGCTATGTTAAAGCTCCAGGTGCATGAGAACAAGTGCTATGTTAAAGCTCCAGGTGCATGAGAACAAGTGCTACGTTAAAGCTCCAGGTGCATGAGAACAAGTGCTATGTACAGATGATGAAAGCTCCAGGTGCATGAGAACAAGTGCTATGTTAAAGCTCCAGGTGCATGAGAACAAGTGCTATGTTAAAGCTCCAGGTGCATGAGAACAAGTGCTATGTACAGATGATGAAAGCTCCAGGTACATGAGAACAAGTGCTATGTTAAAGCTCCAGGTGCATGAGAACAAGTGCTATGTTAAAGCTCCAGGTACATGAGAACAAGTGCTATGTTAAAAGCATAAAGCAGCAGCATCTGTGCTGTGGTAACGTTTCTTGTGGGTCTTGGAAGAGAGGGAACATTGGACAAGGAGAGACCAGCAGCCGTTGGTATTAAAGGCAGGTTCATCAGGAGTGAAAACCCGGGTTCCACTCAGGAAGTATCAACTGTTCTAATCTGCCTGGACGACAGGCAGGAAAGACCTGAGACACGAGAGATTCTCTGCAAAGACGGGCCGAGCGCCCTCTGCTCTCCGCCTACGCAGCCCTGTGCAGTGTTGCCGCCCCTCCACCAGCGGGGGGCCGTGAATCCTCGGCAGCCCCGCGACCTGCTTTAGGCCACGGAACACACTGCTGTTTCACTCTCACATCCGGGCCCCAAGAAGCCTCGCGGCTCCCACTCTGGCCCGCCTGGAACCCTGACATGTGAAGAAGCCTGGGGTCAACTCCTTGAGGAGGAGAGATGGTGAGAAGGAGCCCAGCCAACAGCTGGCACCAACCCTGGAGGGGGGAACTAGACTGTCAGCCCCAGTCAAGCCACTGGATGACTGAAGCCGGGTGACGTCCCGGTGAGATCAGAAGAACCATTCAGCTCCGCACAGGCCAAACCAAACAAACAAAACGGTTCTTTCCTCAGGCTACTAAGTTTTGGGATGGTCTGTTAGGCAGCAATAAGTAACTGATACAGGATCATGTATTACCGCAGCCGGCTTTTAATGACAAATAGGAAGGTTTTAATTTGCTTTTTAATATTAGAGTTGGTAGGCAAAGGGAACCACACCCTTTTATTGTTGCTGGGGAAAGGCACGACTTGTGGAACAAAGGCTTGTAATACATCATCTGAGATCCAATGACTTATGCAAATGAAGCCAGATCTTTACACCAGCTTTTTTCCTTAAATTATGATACAAAGTAACTTAATGACTAACTTTGCCTTAACTAGTCACACTGAAAGACCATTTCCCGAAATAACTCAAAACAGAACATGAAATTACTATGGTCAAGAATGTGGATTATACTTAGAGAATAATTTATTACCTCAAATACATTCTTTTTGCTGGATTTATCCTTTGAAGCCATCTCAATCGTCGCCCCCTTAAGGTCCACTGTGAACTCTGGTTTGGACTGATTACTCCCAAACTTCATTTTAGAAAAAAGGAAAAACCTTTATGTTATATTCATGTACATGTGTGTATCCAAAAAGAATAAGGCCAATTTTATATTAACAATAAATCAAAAAGGTGGTCACCTCAAATTCCTCTTCTCTTTTTGTATTATAAAATAACAATTCCTACTTTAAATTGAAATTGAAAAATGTAAGACATGATTATATATAGTTCATAGAAAAGGAAACAAAATGGCTCAACCTCCATCATTATAAGAAAAATACAAAATAAAGCCATAGTAAAATCTTTTTTCACCCATTAGTGCAAAAACAACAAAAAAAGTTCGATGAAAAACTGCATTGGTGAGGCTACAGAGTAATAGGCCCTCATTTGCAAGTAGGATATAGATCGGAACTCCTAGAGAAGAAAAATTGCTTACTATATTTACAAATTTATAAATACACGTATCCTTTGGCTTAGCAATTCTATTTTTTGGAATTTATTCTAACCTATCTATGACTAGGTAAAATGATGTATTCAAAAGGCAATATTCTTATATATGTATAAATAATATCTGGCAGAAAACGAAGTTCTTTTCCACCTAATAAATATTCTCTAAACCTGATTTTGTGCTTTCAAGGGTTATTTTCTTATCAACTATTTATGTTGTCGACAACTAACAATAACTTGTAAACACAAAATCCTAAGCCCCATGTTCTTCTATTCAGCCTTTGCTAGAAATAAAAACTAGAGCCACGTGCTCTAAAGCCTCAGCAATTTAATGAGGAACGTGAACAGAAGAGGAAAACAGCTGACATGGGTGGTTTGAGAAGAAGCCGCACTTAGCTATTATATTTTGTTAACCAGATAAGGACAAGATTAGAAAATATCAGAACATTTATGTTAAATATAGACCTACTCTGTATCTTGCCATCATAACTTAAATGTCTGTTTAGTCTGTTAACTGAGAATAGAAAATAGCATTCCTATGTTAGTGTAGGGTTTGGGGGTTTTAAAGTCTTTAAGGGCTGATGAATTGTAATCTTTAAGGTCATAAAGATTTGTTACAGGAAATTTCATTTGCTAAAATATTTTCAAATTATGTTTGTCATTGGAAATGGATCTTACCCCCCCCCATCTTGTGGTAACTTACCGCTATTCATAACATTAATGACTACTTCGTAGTTTCACATTTAATAAATGGTTTGATTTCATCTGTTCCCACTTACTTCATCTTTTCAGTGTGGACTTAAATAATATACTTGTTATAACGAAACAAAACTTAGGATATTATATGGAATTTATTAGTGGAATCAAAACAAAATTTAGGGTATTTCATGGAATTTTATTAGTGGTATCATAATAAAATTCACAACAAAAATTTCAACAATTCTACAAAGCCTTTGCCTTCCTTAGTACCTTCTGTCATTCAAAAGACATGTAATTAATCATAAAGCTATGATGGGTACAGATAACTTTCTGAGCAAATCTGATATATCTCAAACGTCACAAAACTTAAATGGACACATTTAACAAAATGATAGAAATCAACTTAATTTAACTTGTCATCATAACATGCTCTGTAGATAGTTAGCTATAAGGTAAGATATAAGTAGCCAACCAAATAAGTTATAGCAACCAAATATAAATGTCAATACAATCACATGACATGGAATGCTATAAAAATGCTTCAATGTGGTTGGCAAAATTTTGGGTTTGTTATCCATTATTTCTCAAAATCTAGTCCTGCTTTTCTCTACTGTAATCATCGCTCCAATGCATTCATGGCAAAGAAAACAGAACTACCGTGGCAAAGGACATGCAACAAGAACACATACAGTGACAGCGGACACAGGAGCAGATTTTACATATGCGACAGCAGGCCGGCGGCTGACAGAGTTTGTCCAGGAAGAAAGCAGCGAGAGCAGGAGCTCAGAGACTGAACCCTGCCGGCAGAATGACTTGATGGGAAAAGGGAAGAAAATGACGATGTCATTACAGTGCACAATGGCAAAGTGACGTACAAGAGAAAACCGTAACGGAACCAGCGAGGACAAAAATAGGACTCTGTAAGCAGGTAACACAGGCCAAGCTGCATCTCCAAAATATTTTTCAAAGGCCCTAGAATTTATCTCAGAGTATTTTCTGACTTCTGAATTTATTCTATAAATTCATGTTTTATTTTTAAGATGAATGCTTCATACAACTTACTTTAAGCTAACTTGTTCTCCCGTATACTCACAATGGAAGCCTTGGGGGAATGGAGAGGAGTCCCTGAGCCCCTCCTGTGGACTGCGGGCCTTGTCCTCTGGTCCCTGTCTGTGTCCTCTCTCGGGAGAGGCCCTGCCACCCAGCTTGCCCTCCCCTTCCTCTAGGACAGTGCATCTCAACCAGAGGCGATTCTGCCACTCGGGGACGTCTGGCAATGTCTGGAGACGCTTTCAGTTGGAGGTGGGGTGCTGCCGTTACCTGCTGAACTCCCCAATGCATAAGACAGTCCCCACAACAAAGTATGATCTGGTCCAAAGAAGCCACTACTTTTAGAAATCTGAAAGCATCGTGTAAATGAATTTGAACAACTACCAATATCTGTGGGGTGACTTTTGAAATACTCAAGGAATATGAGTATTTAAATCTGCAAGGAACACAGTGTATGTCGTGTCGGCTTATGACTGTGCACGTGCTGGTCCCCCTGTTACAGTGTAAGCTCTGAAGACGGGGGTCACGTTACTCACTTCTGAACCGCCAAGCCTAACACCAGGCCCAGAACAGAGCAGGCTTTTATGTCTGCTGAACAAATGAGGTGAAGGAAGTAAGAAAAGGGCAAGTATAATTTAAGTTACTGATATAACAACCCGGGAGATAACTAATATTTTCCAGAAAACAAGTGACGTCTACCTATCCCAAGGAGAAGGAAAGGCTCGCTGGATTCTGGATGATACAGCATTGGTGTAAAATTATCTTAGAGTGGAGCTGCGTGTGGCATATGCACATTTCATTTACTCAGTTTTTACTACCCATGCGACCAAAAATAAACACAAAGCATGAATGGTTTTCTAAACACAGAGCTTCAAACAGTACGGATGATTTTGCCCAGCATCCCATCGATGAGTATATATGCCCTGGAGTCGACTGTAAGATTTGAACTGGCTATTTCTTCCAGTGGATCTCGGTATAGGTTTTTGCACCAGGTGTGAAACTAATCTGTAAAGAACCATACTTCTCCAGCATGGCCCCGGAACAAACCATCTGAACCCAACTGAAGGAAAAGCAATCTCTTCTAACATCAAAGGAAAAAACTGGCTCTGCGAGAGACTGACTTCTCACAGCATCTTCCTGAGAGACACTCAAGGGAAATTTTCACTATAGGTGATTTTTGTCTTTTGGGCTTATGTGTTAGCCTCAGGTTAGGTGTGATTTCACTGTATAAACAGGATAACATTTTACCTATGAAAGATCTAGCTGGTGACCGAGCAGGGAAACATAGCTAGGATTCTTTCAAACCCTTTTTGAACAATCCTAATTACAGAGTTAATTAAGAAGCATCTTGCATATTTCATCAATTTTTAATATTCATGAGTGTTGTATATGTCAAAATATATTACACATACTTACACACTTTTTATTTGAATAATCTTACTAGCTTTTACTTAGACCACTTAAATTAGTTTTCGTTCCCTTAATATGTGTTACATATGGGAAGAAAAAGCAAGGCAGTTTGAGATTTTTTAATTAGCCATAAAATAAAAATTAAGAATTGACTGTATAAACAAGCATTTTATCATATCCGTTTAGTTTTTAAGACTATAAAACACCGTGTGACTATATTTTATTTAATTATACCAACCTGAAATGATTACCATAATGTACTGTATTATTAACAACATATTAATAAAATTTCATTTAAAGGCAAAAATTCAAAGAGTAAATCTCTAAAGTTAAAACTCCATTAAGAATTCTCCAATTTCAAAATTGGCTAGCTCAGTGAATTTTAAGCTACGCTTCTGCTATTACCACATGGTAATGCAATAACACAACTTTAGCTGATAAACAGAAATACCCTGTGTCGGCATTAGTTTTAATCATGAGTTCTGAATTATGTAAGGTCTTCAAGAGACCTTCATAAAATGCAACCAGCCTGTACTAATGGTTCTGTGCCAGGGTATTCACTTAACATCTTCAAATTTTTTTTTAAATTTCATTTTCTTTAAATCACATACATTATCTGCCTACCTCAATGATGCCTCACTTACCAAAATGATCTATGTACTTGTTTTATCTGTATATACCACAACCTTCAATATTTAGGGGTCAGTAATTATCAAACAAATGACCATTATCCAGCTTTCTTCAGGAACTTTTTTATTATTTTAATCTCTAATTGCTTCTCCATTCCTTTTCTTTCATTCACTTCACTCAGTTTCAAATAAAAGTTGAGCCACGAGTAGGAAGAAGAAATTTAACTGCATCTTCTTCTAGAAATGCATTAATATAAACAAAAAAGTACCATATGCTTCACCTCAGGGGAAAAAGGAGAAATAATTATCAATTTACTTTAAGACAAGTCAAACAAAAATTTCAATCTTTTAATGTGGAAAGCATATCACAGGTCAGTTCCACTGTACTGGCTGACCAGAGAGCAAATCAAAGCATCAGTGAAGCAAAAGGGGAGAAACATTCCAGAAAGTTCACGTTCGTGCTCAATCCAGCAGATTTTTGGGGTTGCCATATCAGAGTATTAGAGGACTAATATGCTCTGTGGCAGTCCTGGCTCAGAACAATGTTACATGGTTGCACTGTAAATGTAGATGACTAAAATTTGCTTGAATTTTACAAATGGATTTCTCTTTTATCAAACGTAAAGTCAATAGATCCTGTTAATTTTAAATCAACTCTGTAATTGTAAGAAATACTGGTTAAGGCAGGATATAAAGCAGACTAAAAACATTAGACTAATTTCATTTTAAAACCTTTTTGGAAATATCCAGAGCATGGACTCTGGAGCCAAAATGGTACCCAGATCTGTCACTTAGTAGCTGTAAGACCTTGAGCGAGGCACTGAACTGTTTTCTCATCTCCAACAGGGGGAGAGGGAATGATAAACAGTACTCTCCCAGAGTTAAGAGGATAATATATATACCATCCTCTACACTTAGAACAGGACCTAATACATTTTCAGCATTCAAAAAATGTTAGCTATTATGACATGTCACAAATTATAATTTTTGGTATTTGTATTACAAATAACCAAGGAGTAACGATAGTAAACACTCAAATATACGAAAAGCTTCAAAGTCCCACAAGTAATGGTGACATTTCTTTTTCTTCTCAAAGCTGGCTGATATCATATATAGACATGGAAACCTGACTAGTCTCCAAGGGTCAGATCACAATTCAAGGTGGGGCTTGTCACATGACTGCTTATTTTCTGACTAAATATCTGAAAGAGCCAAGTCACAAACACAGGAAAGCTTTGGCATCCTGAAAACAAACCAAGAAATATATCTGTTCTCTAATGCCCAAGTAGTAAGGCCACCTTTCAGTTCGATGCATAAAATATAATTGGTTGGTTTTAACAATATGAGTCAGACTTTTCTAAGTAGCCCTTTTCTTTCTCTTGTGAGTCAAAATGCATCTTTAACTAAGAAAACCTCATTTACTCTTATTTGCAAGCTAGCGGTAGCTAGGAGGACTCTGGAATACTTCGTGAAGTTCAGGTGCAACACCATCCACATAATTTAAATGTAGAAAGCCTCCAAAGAAAGGAAATACTTACCCAACTTGTGCTACTTCCTTGAGTTTTGGTAAACAGTAAAGATGAACCCTGCAACACGGCCCAAGAAGACAACCAGTTCTTTCTGTAATGATAAAGATGGCCAATTAAAGCTCCATATCCAGTTTTTCCCACCAAATTCAAAAACTTAAAACCTACTTAGCTGTTATCAATGTCGTCCACAATTTACAGTCATACTGACATTCTAATTGTTTTTATTGGGGATATAATTCTAATGGAAATTACAATCATTTACCGACCCCAAAACAAATGAAGTCAATGAGAGATGTAAGTTATCAGAATAACTACACACCTAACTATGTGCACTGGGGGGTGATCCAGCACATCTGTGATCAAGGGCGCTAATTTAGAGTCACACGGACTGAACACTGCATTTGGCAAGAATTCTTATTCACAGTTAAAAATTCGACAAGCATGCTCATCTTACCTCATTCTCTGTAGATACAGATTGTTTCATATCTCTTAGTTATCTTCCTTCCCCTAATAAGGCTACACCAGGTAAGCGGTAGATCTTATAAATTACATGCTGGTTGATAACTAAGGTTACTATTACTAAAATGAGGCTTTTAAAAAATCTTCCCTAAATTACAAAATCAACACACATACTCCATCAAAACTCTGAACGTAGAAATGTATACAGAAAAAGGCCCCATTTCTTCTCCTTCAACCCCCTCTCCAGAGGTAACCAGTGTTTACCCTATAAGGCAATATAAGTGCTGGCAGGCTAAAATGAACGTCAAATGTATCTTCCACAGGAATTTATTAAGGCTCACCTTGCAGCCAAACATATGGCCAGTTTTGTGAAAACTTTATAGGCCCTCAAAAGAAGGTTTATTCTCCATATTCAGAATGTAGAATTTAATATCTACCAATTAGACCTACTTGATTATTTTATGACTTTTTATGTCCACTTGAACTTGAAAAGCAAAATAAAGTTCACTCCTACTGAGTCTCTATTTTTCCTTTTATTTCCTGTTGTTTTGCTTATGGTCATTAACACTACTTACTCAGTGAATGGCTATTTCTAATGATAAGATCTTCACTGTGGATTGATCCACAGTGCTTTATCGTTTTAAAGATGCTCAGTGCCTTCCCCCCTGAGTTGAACCTGTCTGCTATTAAGATCCCTATTCCTGCTTTACTTTTTATGCCTTTGATATGCCTTTTTATTTGTTTTAACTTTTCTGAATCATTTTTCAGATGTCTCTTTTGTATGTAATATTGAATTGGGTTTTGCTTTGTGTTTCAGTCTGAGCACCTTTTTCTTTCAACGGATGAATATAGTGCATTTACATTATTTATACTGATATGACACATATGTTTGGTACCTGTTCTGTCATCATTTTATTATATTTTCATTTATTTTATTATTTTGTTTTGTGTGGATCTCAAGATATTTTGGAAGGATTTATTTTCATTGGTAAATTTATTTTATATTCAATCTTATATTTCTTTAGATAATATCCAACTTCTCTATGCTGAAAAATGCTAAAATATATTCCCACTTTAAAAATATATATATATGTATTTCCACTTTAAATAAACTTTTTGAGTTTAATTTTCAAAATCAAAAAAACTGTAGAATGTATATCTCAGAACAAATATTGAATATTTGGATACTGAATGAATGACAGTATCCAAATATTGAGTTGCAGGTAGAATTAGTCATACCTTTTTCATGGAACCAATTTTTTCCTGAACAAACAACTGACGGATACACTGTGATTATTTAGACTTGACTACTTGGCAGGTAGACATTATCTCAAAAATAAATGAAGTGAGCCTTTCATTTCAAGGAAAATAAATGATAGTATATGTTCACAGTAACAAATTAAAGCTTTCAAACAGAAAGCAGAATTTTGGAAAACTTGGCACATCTGCCACTGTGAGGTTGACAATATTCCAAAACTTACTGACTTTGATGATGATATTACTGATTTATGATTCTTTGATATTATAAAATAAAATGTGCCAACATTTGAAAAATGGGCAAACTTACTAGTAAACCAGTATTTTCCAAATGACCTACAAGATGCTACAAAATTATGTATAGGTAAAGATTCATTCACAATGCAACACAGACCCATGGATTTTAATGTAACTGAGTACTGAAAATTCAAGGATAGTTTTTCAGAATCTTCATTGCAACTAACATTTTTGGCGTTTTGGTGTAGCAGAAAAATACGCACAATTATCTGAGAAGGCTATTAAAATATTCCTCCCTTTTCCAACTTTATCTATGTAAAGGAGCATTTTCTTTATATACTTCAACCAAAATAATATGTGGCAACAGACTGACTGCAAGCAGAGATGAGAATCCAGGTGTCTTCCATTAAGCCAAATAGTAAATATTTCTGAAAACATAAAACAATGCCACGCTTCTCATGGAAGTTTTCTGCATTAGAAAATACAGGGGGTTTTCTTCATAAAAGATGTTATTCATGTTAACATGTAACAGGTTATTAGTTTTAAAAGAGTTAATAGAGATTCTTAAAATTTCTCAGTTTTAATTTCTTACAGTAAATAATTCCAGATAAACTATACAGACAAAAGTTCTTTGCACTAACCAATAATTTTTAAGAGTTTAAAGAGGTCCTCAGAGCAAAATGTTTGATAAACACTAAAATACAGGAAATTCAAACACCACTGTGCTCGGCTCTATGTAAATAAATTTGAATATAATGAAATGGATGATATTCCTAGGAAAAGTATTCCAAAATAAGTAGAAAATCTAAAAAACTAATTATCACAGGAAAAACGACAACAATGAAAACAGGGAAAGTGGCCAAAGACCTATCTGCACTACATACGCCCAAAAGGGAGAAAAGAAAAAAAGATCCAATTCACATGACTTCTACCAAGGAACAGCTTCAGGAACAGATAATTGCAGTATTTGTAAAACTATTTCAAAGCACTTAAAAGAAAAACTTCCAAGTACCAAAATCTGACAAAGACAGTTCAATTAAAGCAAATCTTAAAAACTCAACTACATGTAAATTTTAAACTCTTTCTTAAACAACAGACTGATCTCACTTTGGCTATAAAACCATAGCATTTCAGCAGTTTTTTAAAACTGGGGAAAATGCAACTTATCTTACAAAGAGTTAATTTCCTTAATTTATTAACCAAAAAAAAACCAACAACCCAACAGAATAAGAGACAAAGGGTATAAACTGATAATTCAACAACAACAACAAAAAAGAAATATAAATGGCTTGTGGTACTCTACCCCACTAAAAAGAAACACAAATAAAAATACCATTTTCTCTCAAATCTCTATTAGCAAAGATCAAAGAGTTTGACAACATACTGAATGGGCAAAGGCATGGAGAAATCCAAGGCTCCTGAGGTTGGAACTGACTGAGGGCCTTAGGGCACAATTTGGAATTGTATGAAAATGACCAACTGCATATGGCCTAGCAATTCCACTTTCATAAAATATGTTCTGCAGGCATATCTACATACTTGCAAAATGAACCGTGCAAGACACGGAGGGTAATACTGTTTGTAATAGCAAAAAATGGAAACATCCTAAATGTCTACCAATAGACAGGTACATTTACATACTTTCAAATAAATAACAGTTAAATAAACTATGATGCAACCATACAACATACAACTATGCAGCAGTTAAAAACTATGTGCCAGCTGTACATGCAATGAAATAGCACCATCTCCAAGATAAACTGTTAAAAGATGGTGTTAAAAAAAATTTAATCTATGCACATATAAATATATCCATTTTCTAGCTCTGGAGGAAGACAGTACATCTCACTGGACATAACTGGTTACCTCTGGGGAGGGAAACTGATGGCTGGTGACTGACTTTTGACTACACGTTTTGTGTACGTTTGTATTTTGTCATGTGCATTTATTACTTATTGAAAAAAAATTTTAATAAAGCTAATGCCTGCTCAGAATCCTCTGCCTTATCACCTCTGAATTTAATCTTACCTTAAGAAATACGTCAAGGCAAAGAAAAATTTTCCTCTACTTCCTGACAATCTTATATACATGATATTAGAAAATACACTTGAAATTCTTTGAACCTGTTAATCACTTCTACTAGAATATAATTATATTCAGTTTTTATTTATATCAATCAGATGAAACATGTGAGAACATTAATGATCTGTGTACTTACCGAACCTTTTTCCCATTTTCAGTAATTTTTGTTACATTTAATAATCCATATTTCTCTTGACCCTATGATATGGAACAGAGGTATTACTGTTTATAGATCATTCATACAATGAGGTCCAAATTCTTACATAGGACTGAATCAAAATGATCTGGTACTCTAAATATTAGCTTAAAAGAAAAGATCAGTCAGTGTGTAATATGGTTAGTTCTAGACTACCTTAAGAATATAATTTCTTAATATGTCTGTAAAGTTTTTTTCAGTTATTTTTGTAATTAAACACTTGGTCTTCTCAAGTAATAGCAGCCATAAGGTGAAATCAAATTAAATTTCCATATGAGTGCTACAAGTCAGCACTGGAAAAATGATTTATGACTTCCTGTTCAAGGCAAGTGATACGATGCTATAAGTACCACAGAAAAGGAACTGTTTACTTTGCTGTCATTTTACAACAGTATAGTCTGAAAATTATTTCAGATACTAAGCTACTTTATCAGAATGTGAAAATAAGTAGGTAGAACAAATGCAGTGACTGTATTTAATAAATTACTTAAAAGTAAGTGGCACTATGCATAGAACTGGCCTTAATGTGGCATAAAGAATTCAATATGTACTTCATTAAACATATTATCAGATGGCAAATTGGGCTCTGGACGAACTAGATCTATTAGTCAGCTGATGTAAAACACGGCAACACAGCTTTATCATCAAACCCTAGGAAGGCAAAAGTCACTGTGCTCAAGTTAAATGTTATCTTAAAATTCTTCCAGGTGGAAGTGAAGAAGCACTTTCTCATTGCGCTAGCCTTCTACAGTCAAATGAATTTAATCAAAATGAGCTTGTGCCTACAGCAATCATCCATGGGTGAGCACTGTATGAGAACGACAAAGCAGTCAGTTTTACTTCAGTTACAACACACACGCAATACACACACATACAGGAAAAAACACTCTCCGTTCAGAATTTATTTCTAACTATTTACCTCAGCTATTTTCTCAATGTACTTTAATTAGAAAAAAATTCTTTCTTGTATGAGAGATAAACATAGCATTATTTTCTCACTAATGTCTAAAAGATAATGTTTGAAAGTTTCGCCTGGTCTGATAATAACTCACATCTATAGACAAAGCTGACAAACTATTATGCTATTCACTTCTGTTATACTGGGAACTTGGGAAATATCCATATTACTATAATTTTTTCACAAAGCTTAGGTTGGATCTCCTTAGACATGCAAGCCTGATACGTTTCATAAGAGCTCTCTGTTGCCTCTCAATAAAAACATCAATGACACGGTGATAAGTATGCACAGGATGTTACGTAAGAACTTTCCCAATTTACCATCAGAAGCAGAGAGGGAAAGAAAACCTTTCAACGATCTAGGAACTAAGTCACATTAATCTGGGAGGATGGGCGCTGGTGATGTGAGCACAGGCGCTGGAAGGGCGGAGGTGGGAATAAGCCTATTAAACAACACCAAAGCTGGAACTATGCAGGGTGAAACAGCCGAGATAGGAAGGAAATGCCAGCATCCAAACAGGAAGAAAAATGCAAGGGACAGCAGCAGTGACAGACGGCCAAAGCCTAAAGGGGAAAGAGACACTCTGGATCAGGGATTCTTACCTGGGTCGTGGATGGACCAACACTGCACATAATCGTGCATGTACACGCATCAATCAAGGGAAAGGCCCAGAGCTCTCATGAAGTTCTCACAGGGACCAAGACCCAAGCGCTAATGCTCTAAGTAGTAAGCACTCGAACGTGAACATAAAATAAGAACACAATGTGCCACGTCCAAAATGTACCAATGCAATGACCATGACCACGCGGTGTGAGAAGTGCTCTGAGGAAGGCATCCCTAACTCCACCTGAGAGGGGAGTGGGGAGGAAGAGAAGCTTCCCGGAGACCCCGAGCCAGGAGTGAGGAACAGGAGTCGGCCAGACAGAAACGACAGACGGGTAAAGGCACAGACGCTGGAAGGGCATCATCTCTACGAGGCGTAAGTTCCCTCAGCGTACGGGGTGCAGGGGAACAGCAGCAAGAGAGGGGGGCAGTGGAAAGAGTGAGGCAGGAGCAGGTGACGCAGAGCCACCGGAACGCTATTCTGATAATTCCTATCAACGCAAGAGGTGCTGGCGGCCTGGCCCAGGGAGAGGCCGTGAGAGGGTGAAGAGAGGCCACACGTGAGAGCGAATCAGAAGACAGAACTGACAGGGACGGGACGGGACGGGAGGTAAGAGGCAAGATCGGGGAGACTCCCAGCCTGAGCAGCTGGGTGGCTGGGGGCCCTCAGCTGCGACGACAATCTTTAGAGAAGCCGCCCCCGACCCCTCCGGTAGGAGCCCTCCGCCCTCCAATGACTGACGCCGGCCCCCAGTTTGTTTCCTTCGTCGCACCTGACGCAAAGCACAATTACACGCTATTTATTCGCCACCTGCTGCCAGGCTCTGCGTTGGGGCCACATCTGCTGTGCTCACCCTGTGCGACCGCGCCCAGCACAGCGGCCAGCGTGGTGCCGGGGCTCAGCACGTGATCGCCGAAGTAATTAACCGGCAAAGCAGCCGTGCTATCGCACTACCAAGAAGTGGAAGAGAAGGTCAGTGATGCAGAAAATAAAGCTTCAACTCTTAAACACTGACGTTCTGAACTGGACAGAAAAGTGACAAGCAGGCAGATATAGGTTTGGCTATACAGGTGTAGCTTTCAGGGGGAAATTTAGGCAGATTATTATTTCATACTGTTTGGTATACTTTTCTCTACTTAACATGATTCAAAGTCAACCAGTGTTTTTGTGTAGCTTACTAAAATAACTTCATAAAAATACCTTGTTACGTCCTGTAAAAACTGCCCATACTCACACATGAATATTTCTTAGTCTAAATACGTCGATACTCCAAAGGAAACTTCGTGTTGAAAATAAGCAGGAATGTTTTAATATGAGCTGGCAAAATATAGTTAAATTTTAACCAAAAATATTGTAGTAAGATTGTCCTATCCTAATTAAGGCAAGAAAACAACAAAATGTCAGTTCTACTGAGTAATCTGGGAAAACTTCCACAGGTTCATAATCACTTTGCAGGCTCCAGAATTTCTAATTGATTTTACATTCATTTAGTAAGATAAGCATTTCCCAATTTTGGCTAATAATTATTATATATCAAAGTCAATACCTCCCATTAAAATCTTTACCTTCAGTTAATCATGTTATAATCATGTAATAAAAAGATTCTTTCTATACAGAGTGAGTAACCTTGCCCTGTGATATAATGTTGAAAAAGAACCAGTGTGATAAAACTTCCAGAGTAGGTAAATCCATACAGACCTTCAAACTAGAGGTTGCCATGGGGAGGGGAGAAGAGGTGGGGAAAGGTGCAATGACTCTTTAATGGTAGGGGTCTCCCTCTGAGGTGATGAAAGTGTCCTGAAACTGGGCAGGAGTGACAGCTACACACATTGTAAATACACTAAAGCCACTGAACTATATACTTTAAAGTGGTTAATGGCTAATTTTATGTTATGTGAATTTCACCTCAATTAAAAAAAAATGTTTAAAGAACCAGTGTTATAAAAAATTGTTTAAATCATGTTTTTAAAAAAGGCTTTAGGGCTTCCCTGGTGGCGCAGTGATTGAGAGTCTGCCTGCCAATGCAGGGGACACGGGTTCGAGCCCTGGTCTGGGAAGATCCCACATGCCGCGGAGCAACTAGGCCCGTGAGCCACAACTACTGAGCCTGCACGTCTGGAGCCTGTGCTCCGCAACAAGAGAGGCCGCAATAGTGAGAGGCCCGCGCACTGTGATGAAGAGTGGCCCCCACTTGCCACAACTAGAGAAAGCCCTCGCACAGAAACGAAGACCCAACACAGCCATAAATAAATAAATAAATAAATTAAAAATAATAATAAAAATTAAAAAAAAAAAGGCTTTAGAATAGTAATATTCAATGAAAAAAAATTAGCCTATTTGTCCACTAAACACTTTTGGTAACGAACGTGTTGAAATGTCCTTTTCTCCAAAGTGAGTAAAGCATTTTAATACCATAATTGGAAACACAAGGTCAAAAGCTCAAGTTTCCAAATTATATACTTAAAATTGTATTCAGTATTCAGTAAATGAGAACTTTAAAATGCACATCCTCATAGGCACATTGGGACAAATAGAATGAGGTTCTCAGATCAGCCTACAAAATCCTGTTTAATCCGTGTTGCAGTCAGATTTTAGAGAAATATCAATTTTAAAAAAATGTATACACTACCTATTTCAAAAAAGGACTTGAAGTGACTATGAAAAATAACAATGCATTTGAAAACTGGAAATACAACAAGAAAAAATGAACATGTTTAAAATTTATATTAAGGGATGAAATTTTAATCTGGTTTGATTAGAGGAGACTGAATGAAAACATCCTATGCTGCGTGAACAAAGCCTGTCAAACAAGACCATGTATTCTATGACTCTACTCATGTGAAGTGTCCAGAAGAGGCAGATCTCGTGAGATAGAAAGCACGTTACTGGCTGCTTAAGGCTTGATGGGATGTGGAAGTAGAGGGGTGACAGCAACGAGTACTTCTTTTCGAAGTGATGAAGATGGTCTAAAATGACTGTCCTGATGGGTGCACTTATCCGAACATACTAGAAACCACTGAACTGTATACTTCAAACGGGTGAACAGTGTAGTACGTTAGTCATATTTCAATACGGTTTTAATAAAAAAAGAGAGATTCAAGAGGTCAACAGGCAATCTGCAGAGATTTAAAGATGCCATCAGGTAACTAACACTGATTACGATGTCAGTTTCTTTTTCTTACCACTAAGGCTTTACACCAACCGGATTTTAACTCACAAAGAACTAAAGAAAAAAATCTGCTTGTATTAACTGGGTAAGAGTGGGAAAGGCAGGCAAAAGACTCCGTTCAAACAGGGCACGTAGAGAAGAGGGGGCAGAGGCTGCAGGAGGAAAGAAGGGGCTCTGGGGAGCAGAAGCCTGGGGGGCTAGACCGGGGCTTGGGGGGGGAGGACGCTGCACACTTACAGCGAAACAGAGCTGCATCGGCAACATTAACAGAGCTGCTCCTGTCTGTCTTCCACCTGAAGGCGAATGAAGAACGAAACGCAATCCTGCTGATGCAGTTCCCTGCCGTGGCCATGAGAGGGGACCCCGAGTCCGGGGCGGTCAGGTGACCGGCAAGCTCTTGAGGAAGGGGTAACTGCCCGGGGAAATAACTTGCAAACCGTCCTTTGTAACTCCCATGCGAACACTTATAAACTCATGTTTCCAGGATTACCGAGAAATTCCCTTTTACCAAAATGTAAATAATTTATAAAAGGTCTTCTCAGAAGTTACGTATTACCCATATTTAAAATAAGTTAAAAAGGGTTTCTGCTTCTTTTCTAGATGGATGGATAGATTAAGAATACTGCGGTAATAGCACCTTACATTCACACAGGAAATCCTGACAAAACCACTAAAATCATGTTCACTTTGATCTTTATTTAATGTTCATGCACCCAGGACTGTGTTAAATAATGCAAAAGACAAAAACTATTAGAAAGCAGCCCCTCTCTCTCTGAGTCCCTTCAGAGTTTAAACCCTTAGCAGAGAGCTGAGGGGCACACGAGGTAATTTTCACACCATTAATGCCATCAGTGACTTGAGAGCTCAGAGAAAAAGAAGAGCTGTTATTATGCCGAGGTGAGCGTGGGCAGGCCCTAAGGGGTCACCCACTGGTCAGCACAAGATTAAGTGTAGGTGCAGACAGGCTGAGGACCATGGTGGGCAGGGAACCCGCCTGAGCGATGTCAGCAGGACCGCTGGACAACACGTGATGGGAACCAGAAGACCTGATTTGCTCAGGGGATGGAGAAAAGAGCATCTGTGAAAAACCTGTGCCTGTAGAAAATCAGAAGTATCTTAATAACCAAGAGTCTACTATAGTTTCTTAAAATTAAGGAAGTAACAATAAAAGTTTGTCTTCTGGAAAGCTTTAAAAGTTTCATTTCTTCATTTCGGCAGAACTCCACGGAACAGCTGCTCTATGGCGCTGGGGTTACTCTGGCCCTGCTCTAAGGAGTCTTTCCCTTGTCTAGTGGGGAAGACATTAACTGAGGGTTGGAAGTTCCTACAAGAAATAGGAAATGAGAAGAGTTACTCGATTTTATGGAATCAAATAACATATAATTAAATGTTATTAAGAGTATCACTGGGAAACCTGACCAAATCTAGAGGATCTGAGGAAAATTCCGAGTCTGAACCAAGCTCTAAGGAACGAGCAGAAGTTGACCAGGCAAAGATGTGGGGGGAGACGGGTTTCAGGGCGTGAAGGGCCTGGAGCTGAAGAACAGGCTCCTTTGCAGAGAGGAGAGCAGCGGGGCTGCAGGAGAACACGCAAGGGGGGGCAAGGAGGGGGGACGAGGACCTGGGACAGGCGCCGTGCTGCAGACCTCGTCACAAAGTTGAGTCCTCCTGCTAAACGGAAAGGAGAGCCACTGGAGGGGACGAGCAGGAGGAGCAAGTCACAGGGAAGACCTGGGGACGGGGGGAGCTGCAAGCACCGAGACCAAGGAGAATTTCTCCAAAGCTACAACTAAAGAGAAGGGCTTCCCTGGTAGCGCAGTGGTTAAGAATCCGCCTGCCAATGCAGGGCACACGGGCTCGAGCCCTGGTCCGGGAAGACCCCACATGCTGCGGAGCAAGTAAGCCCATGCGCCACAACTACTGAGCCTGTGCTCCAGAGCCCGTGAGCCACAACTACTGAAGCCCAAGCACCTAGAACCTGTGCTCCACAACGAGAAGCCACCGCAATGAGAAGCCCGCGCACCGCAACGAAGAGTAGCCCCCACTCACCACAACTAGAGAAAGCCTGCACGCAGCAACGAAGACCCAACGCAGCAAATAAATAAATGAATAAATGAATGAATGAATGAATGAATGAATAACTAAAGAGAAGTCACTGCATCGCCAATATTACCTGGCCTAGGCTGGGCAATGCACTTGACAGCTGAGCAGGGAAAAAAAGGCATCTAAGCTCGTTAAGAAGGAGGGAAATGATTCTTACCTTTGGACTGCTGGCCTGAGGAAGGAAGGGTAAAGTGTAATTTGACAGTATTCTCCAGGGATTTTTATATTTATGTTTAAAAGCCAAACATAAATTCACTGCTTACAAATATGGTATACAAGTTGATCACGAAGATACCATATTTTGCATAAAAGGGGGAATTTTTAAATCAATAAAATCTGACTTTTAATTTAAACCTATTATCTGATTATTTTTTGAAAGACCAATGAAATTTAATAGAAGCCCAAGAGATATTTTTAAACATTACACTTAGAGAAAATTAATTTACTGAAATTGATTGAAATAATTGGACTATATTATCTATATGCTGCTATCATACTAACTGTATCTTGGTTCTTTGGTGAAGAGGGAGAAGACTCATTTTCAGGATAGCAGGGTTTTGAGGCAGTTGGAGATTCCTACAAGAAATAAGTAATGAAAAATGTTACTCTATTTCATATAATTATATTTCTCCCTCTACTCACAGTGGGAAAGCTTAATAACGGAGGCTAAGAAAAATTTTTTCCTAGTTATTTCCCTTCTATATTCAGCTATGAAACTAATATGGTACAGATGTGAAAACTACAGATGTCATAAAGTTTATGAAATATGGCATATTTTATACCAATTACAGTAAATTTAAATACCGCATACGTAATTACTCAAAAGAAGTGATGCATGTTGCCTTAAAATCATGATGTTGCATGAGCTTAAATTAACCATATTTAAAATAAGTAAAATCTGAACACTTACGGATAAAAATGTAACAGTCACCATACTAACGTGCTCTTGGTATGAATCCTGGTAGGATTAGGCAAGGAATAGTCACAGGAACTACTTGGCAACTGCCAGAATGAGAACTTGTATTAAGAAATTAAATTAAATTGCTATTAATATTTAATGTAATTTATAGCGAACTTTCCAATTATTAGAAATAAGCAAGATTGTTTAAAATGCAAAGAAGAAACCTTAGATTTACAGATTAATAACTCACCAGGAAAAAAAAAGAAATATTTTAATGTCTAAGCCTACAAGAATATATCATAAGAACAAACCAATAATGTGCATTTTTAAAGCAATTCTGCTTTGTCAATATTAAAACATGGTATGTGATTTCTACCTCAGATATCTGTAAAACTATTCATGGAGGATAAGACTGAAAAAAACATTTTTTGGTACCAACAGCCAAGCTCTATTTTTCTCTGTTCTCCTAGAAGCTTTGAATAATTTCAGGAAAAGAGAATTAGGAAAATCATATGCCAATGTCTATTATTATTTTTCCTATAAAACCAAATAATTTACTTGGACATTCATCTTCACATCTGTATCATCTACTTTACTATACTTATGAAACTGGATAACGTACTGTTGATAAGCCTGGGAATTTGTACTAAATCACAATACAAAAAACCATTAATAAAATCCATTCACTTAGAAAAAAAGTCTTCAGGTTTATATCCTGTACAATTCGTAAATACAGAAACCAGGTAGCAGTGAAACTGTACAGGGAAAATCCTTGACGGTAACAACCTTAAAATCCAAGACCTACACTATAAATGGAGAAAACATTAAAATCATTATCAAGTATATCTTTATAAAAATTAACTACATTTAATGTCCAAATATCAGTTTAGCCTCATTTAAGTATTTTTTCTAACAGCTTCAGATGTTTCACTTTCCAATTTCTTGACTTCTAAAGGTGTCTAATATGAAAACACTCTGAGAAAAAGAGGAAAGATTTGGTGACCCATAAACTAGAAAATTAGTAACTGAATAAAATGAATGGTAATTGTAACTTATTTTTCATGGCATCAGTCCTCCAGAAATGAAAACCATAGCAGATGGAGTAATAATGTAAACACAACGATTATAATTATTATAAACAATTTTACATTTACACATTTGTTTATGTATACTTATAAATGTATATGCATATATAAATACATCTTAAATGTCTACAAGCAGCAGGTTTTAGTAAAAATCATACACAGGCAGAAACAAACAGATGTATCCATACACACACACGCACACACACACGCACACACACGCACACACACCTAGCTCCACCAAGGTTGTCTGGCAACTGAATTAGAACCCATATCATCATAACGACATTCGCTACATAGTATTAGGTTTCTCTGATTACCTTTCAAGTTATACGCATTTCACCCCTTATCATATATTAGTCAGCTAGTTTGTTCTGGTATAGTCTCTCTTTTACAATCTCAAATCTTAAAAACGTGTATACTGTGTGATGATAAATAGAAGAGTTTACTTGGTGAAGTAGCTATCTATGACTCCATTTATAAAGGTGGCGGGGGAAGACATGTCTACCTAAAATAAGAAGAGCTCTGGTCTCAAGAAAATCATGTTATCACAGGCTGAAACAATTAGATGGAAAAGGATATATAATAAGAACTTCATGCAGGTTATTCTAACAATAGACTGAAAATGAATCTCAAGAAAGACTGTAAGGGAGTAACGAATTTTAAGTCTACATCACTAAAATAACCATCCTTTTTGTTCTAGTACGAAGAGGCAGTAGAGTTGGCTCAACAACGGCTTTTGCACTAGAGCTTTCATTACATACAGTAGGCGCTTTCTGTATACACTGAACTGTAATCTGGTTCCTGGAGTTAAATGAATTTTTCTATTAAAATCTCTAGGACTCTTACCTACACAGGTTAACCTCAATGCTAGTATATTGGGTTGGCCAAAAAGTTCGTTCGGGTTTTCCCACAAGCGCTTATGAAAAACCCGAATGAACTTTTTGGCCAGCCCAATATTTTCAAGCACTCTTCAATAGACAGACTCCAAATTTTCATTCCTTTAATATGCCCCCTACATTCAACCACATAACATCCTTAGAAGTAGAAATTCAAAGTACTTGTCTGACTGACTGAGATAATTTAGAAAGGAATTTAAGACTGAAAGTACACAAACACAGAGAAATATGCCTCAGGAGAGTTCATCCTGTTTTCACTAACTACCTAAAAGTGCAGGAAACCTATTAATTATGTCCAAGGAGCAGCCTGGTGGTAAAATAACAGACAGTCCCCAGCGACAAATATTTTAGGTTTAGGGTGTTGCCACCGCCCTCAGATTTTAACATTAGTATGTCTGCTGTTCTACAAATTCGTACTAATTTCCTATTCTATCCCCAAAATGAAGCCACAATGTAAAGATGTAACTCACAGGGAAATTCAAAACTTCATGGCTTTTCCAATCTCATGTTTGCATCAAAATGCATTCCCTATTTGAAACAGAGAACATGACTTCTCAGAAGCACTTGTGCAAAGAGCACTTAGGGAAACAGGAGGAGCAGTGTTCCAATCTTCCCTGGGATGGGAAAGTTAGTTAAACATCTTTACCATTAAACCTCCTAGAGATTGAAGACAAACAATAATGGATATGTGACTTTAAAAAGAGATGATGAAAAACCACCTGTCACCTACTAGGCCCAAATGTATCACGAAACACATCGTTATGCC
This sequence comes from Balaenoptera physalus, assembly GCF_965194825.1. Taxonomy (NCBI): domain Eukaryota; kingdom Metazoa; phylum Chordata; class Mammalia; order Artiodactyla; family Balaenopteridae; genus Balaenoptera; species Balaenoptera physalus. Next base: position 176,557,778 of record NC_138883.1, on the reverse strand, counting down.
ACATGTAAGTCAGTCCATTGTGCAAAAATCAAAAAACTTCAAAACCAAACCCCACTTGGGGACAAACTGATATGACATACAATAAAACAGTCATCACCAAGGTATGAGATTCAGCCGAGGAGAAAATACAGAATAAAGAACTTGGCAAAGTCCGCAGCAGATTTTCTCAGAAGGTCCTACCTTGTCATTGGTGTCCAGCACAATGGCGCTATGTCTCCACTTTGTTAACACTATTGGTTCTTGCAGCCGCCTGTCCAGACTCCTACTTTTAATAATTTCTCTTTGCTGCTGAGATGAGGCATTATACTAAAGAAAACAAATTATACCTCATAAATAACAGAAACAAAAGTGGAATCTAAACATGCTGGCTCCAAGTGACACAGGGTGTTAGGCAAAATTCACCATGTGACACTAACCTGAGTTTTCTCATCTTTGACCAGCACTGTGACACAATCAAGAAGATCAGAGATTTGGGTACTGGAGAGACCAAGTTAATGTTATCTTTGGCAAAACACTTAATCTCCACAAGGCTAAGTTTCATCAACTATAAAACAGATATAATAGAAATAGGGTTCTAAGGATTAAACAGTATAAAAAGTGCCAGATGTAGTAGCCCTGATAGGTTCTCAATAAATAGTAGTAGTTATAATTTATAAAATGAGGTCATTGGACAAATTAATTTTTTAAGGTTCCTTCTACTTCGAAAATCCACATGAATTCAATTTGTGGTTCAGGTTTTTTTAATGATGCTTTCATATACAACAGTATTCTCGCATTTAAAGGAGTTTTTGTTTTTACTTTTACTTTCCATATATAGGCCAAACACACTATTATCTGTTTCTCTGAAGTGGTAAAACATAACCAAGTCAAAAGGTGGAGATGGTACTAGTTCCAAACACCAATCCTGAACATATCAGTTGTGTACCAAGGATAAGTAATAACTACCAACTGAAAATGAAATATAAAATTAAGAACACATTATCAATAAGGTATTAGGTCTTGTGAGTGTCTGAAATGTCAAGTAGACCACCAGGCATAAACATTTGAGAAATGTGAGGTTTAAGAGTTATGCTGTTTTATGCAGGCAGTTTTAATAAATTATAAATAATAAATTATAATAAAATGACAAAAGAAAATTCGTCTACTTTTTAAGGGATACATTCTTCCCCTGAAACCAAAGGATACCTAATATCTACTTCTCTAAAAAGCCCAGTAAATCTTAAATTTTAATGACTCGTAATTTCAGTGAAATTATGTTTTATTATATGTTAGTTATACTACTAAATCTCAGTAATATATTATTATTTATATTGTTTTTAATATTTAAAAACCTTCCAACATCTTTCTCCATAATATGCCATTTTTTCACTTTCCAAAATGAGTCCAGACAGGTCCCCCAAACTGTTTCCAAAGCTGTTACTTTGTTTTTTACATTAAAAATTTGCCAAAGCCAGGCAATCACATATGGGTATATGTTTTTCGTTCACTGTTGCTTAACAAACTGCCATCTTAAAATTTGTCACAGAAGTTCACAAAGGGATCATTTCTAGAATGAACAAAGGCAAAGCTCAAAGGCTTCCCCCCAAAATATTCTGCACCATAAATCGCTAAGTGAAAAGAGACCGAGTTATTAAGCAGAGCTCCTTCCGGACAATCATCGTTAGCAATAATTAAAACGTGTAGTTGCGTGTAAGCTTGTGTATGAACTTTAATGGATACCTACCCTAGCTGTTGAGCTTTATAACTACAGTTGTTTAGAAATCCTTTCCAAGGGGCAAGAAAAATAATGTAAAATTAAACGGGGTAATATTCACAATTTAAAAGGTGCTGGTAATTTTATTAGGCAACAGTATGTTTATAAAAGCAAATAAAGCACCAATAAAATGTCATATAAAATCTCGTGTAGACAGAAGACAAAAATAAAGTGTCACATAATCAGAGAAAAGAAAAATAAGATGACACCACAGCTAAAATACACACACACACACGCACACACACACACGTCTAGTTAAACAAGATGGCTAAAACAACATTTTAGAAATCTTTTTAGAACACCTTTTCTCTTTTAAGAATTTTAATTGCGATTTTATTTGAATTATTTCAAACATACAAAAGAACAGCGACTATAATAAAAACCCACCACAAGCTTCAGCACATCTAACATAAAACAGGTACCTTTTTTTTTTTAAAGAAAAAAAATATTAGAGTCCTCTGAAGACATCTTCCAGATTCCATTCCTCTCCCTCCCTCCCCGACAGTACCATATAGTTCCGTGCTCACCATTCTCACACGCTTTACACTTTAGTACATGTGTATGTATCTATAAATACACAGTACCTGTAAGCTTTTAGATTTTATATAAATGGAATCATATCACATGCATCAATCTTCGACTTGCGTTTTCACTCAATACGTTTTTATTAAAACAAAAAAAAACCGCGTCCATATTGGTGAGTATGCAGCTCTAACTCATTTGTGTTTCACTTCTATGTAACACTACATTATACGCAGATACCACAATTTAACCATTCTGTTATAAATGGACATGTCCGAGGTGGTGGTACTAATTACACTTCTACCAGCAGAACATAATACTTTAGACTGCCCTACTTGGTACTGTTGAACTTATATGCATTTGTGTATATAAAATAAATGTATGTACATGTGCACAAATTTTTAAAATTCTATTAGAAGAGTGAAATGTTACCTCTTTTTCATTCTCTGATTACTTATAAATTTGAACATCTTTTCAAATACTTATTTCATGAATCTCCTCTTCTCTGTATTGCTTAGTCATATATTTTGCCTATTTTTGACTGGGTTCTCTCTTTCACTAGTGTGTACAGAAAGAACCAGGAGGCTCTTTATATATTTAGGCTTCTAAGGCTTCGTAAGCTATGTGAGTTGAATGTAGCTTTTCCAAGTCTGAAGCTCATCTCTTGCCTTTTGTGTATGGTATCTTTTGTATCAAAAGGTGTTCTGTTGAATTTTATGTAGTTATATCTGTCCATCTTTCCCTTTATAATTTTTCCTTATACAGTCTTGTTTAAGAAATCCTTCCCATTCTGAAGTCAAAGATATTCTTTGACATATCATTCTTTAGCCATTAAAGTTTTGCTTATTATGTTGACAACTGTCATCTACCTGGAATTGATTACTAGGTATGAAGTCAAGATCTATGTTTATTTCATTTCTTCATGTGAATAACCAATAATCTTCGCAACATTTATTGCACAGCTCATGCTTTATCTGTTGATTTGTGATGCCACATCTGAGATTCCTATTCTGTTCTGCTTGTCTATTTCTCTACACATGTGCCCACAACTTAATCACTACAGCAGGAACCCCATCCCTGCCCCCAGATTCTCCCTACTCAGGAATATTTTGGTTCTTCATAGACCTTTGTTTGCAAATAAAATTTAGCATCAGTTCAAAAAAAAAAAAAAAAGGTAGGGACGGCAACAGGAAATGGAAATACAGTGAATTTACAGATCAATGGGGACATTTATAAAATTAAGTGTCCCAACCCAAGGTCATAATGGTGTATTGCACCATTTCAGGTCAACTTTTATGTCCCTCAATTCTGCTCTGAAATTTTCTTCATTAAGATCTTATAAACCTTCTACAGGTGTATTCTTAGTTATGACTCTTCTTAGTGTTGCTGCTGCTTCTAATGTAAAAAAGATCTTTATTCCTATCACATTTTCAAATTGACTTTTTATTAGAGACATGGGTAGTTTTTAGGTTGATTTTAATACCATCACTCTTCAGTTTGCCGAATCTCCTGATTTTCTAATAATCAAAAGAACAACTGAATCTTTCAATTCATTTTTTTTTTCTTATTTTATTGTTGAATAGAAACACTGATGGGAAAGTTATAGTCTAGGTCCTAACTCTATTGGCAAAGCTTCTGTAATCGCACGATGAAGTATGAGATTTACTGTTGATTATATGATAAATAACCTTTAGCATGATGTAATATATCATTACATGTGAAGTGATCTTTTTGTAGAAACATATAGTTGGGTCATGGTTTTTTGTCATTTCTGAGAATCTTTTAACAGCTGTGTTTAAACCATTTACATTTAATGTAATTATTTATATGTTAGGATTTAAGTCTATTTTATTTGTTTTCTGTTCTGTTTATCATTCCTGTTTCTCCTTTCCTGCCTTCCTGTGGACTATCCTGAGGAGTTTTTAGTATTACAGTTTAATTTACCTATAGTTTCTTGAGTCTATCTCTTGTTACAGTTTTTTAGTGCTTGCTCTAGGGATTACAATGTACATACTTAATTTCTCACAGTCTACCAGTATCAGCATTTTACTATTTCAAGTGAAATGTGGAAACCTTACCAACAATTACATCACACTACTCTCCCCTCTTTATGATATAGTTGTTTTAAATATCATCTCCGCCTACAATGAATACTTCTTCAGAAATGTTATAATTTTTGTTTTAAAGGTCAAACATAATTTTTAAAACTCAGGACAAAACTCTCCTCAGATAGTCACCCTTCCCATTGTACTTTCTTCATTCTTAATGTTCCAAGTTATCTTCATTTATCATTTCTCTTCTGTTTTAAGGACTTCCTACAGCAATTCTTTGAGAACAAGACTGCTAGTAATATATCTCTTAGTTTACTTTCATCTGAAAATGTCTTCATTTCACCCTCATTCCTGAAGGATATTTTTGCTGGACGTACAATTATGGCTTGACAGGTTTTTTTTTAAGCATTTGTAAAATGTTACACCACTTCCTTCTGGCTTCATGGTTTCTGATAAGACATCCACTGCCATTCAAATCATTATTACCCTACAGGTACTGTGTTGTTTCATTGAGCTGCTTTCAAGATTTTTTTTTGGAGGAGGAAAAAGGGAAGTCTCTAATTTTCAGAAATTTGATTACAATGCATCTGGATGTGGATTTCTTTGAGTTTATCCTGTTTAGTATTTATTCAGCTTCTTGAATCTGCTGATTTGTCTTTTGCCACATTTGGGTGTTTTCAAACATTGTTTCTGCATATATTTTTCAGCCTCACACTCTTTCTCCACTTTTTCTTGATTTCTGATGAAATGAATGTTAGATCTTCTGTATTTTCCCACAGATCTCTGAGGCTCTGTTGATTTTCTTAAAATGTATTTACTCCTTCTGGGTCCAGGAGGCTAGCCTGGTGCATTCCTCTCATGGCAGTGGCAGAAGCGGAAGAGCAAGCCCTGGTGCACAAGCCCATTTCAATACCATGTTTGTGACACATTTGCTCATGTCCCACCAGTGAAAGCAAGTCACATGACTAGACTGGATTCAGTCATGGTAACAGCAGGACAATACGCCCCATCCACAGCGGGAGGCCACTACAAAGGTACACAGCAGATAGCACAGATACAGGAGTGGGTAAGGAATGGGTCCAATGCTGCAATCTGACACCACAGGTAATCTGGCTGTCTACCCTTTGATGGCTTTTAAGATTGTCTCCTCTACTGAACTTCCATAGATCCAGTAAAATCTGTCAACACGTGTATTTATTTTTCTCTCTTCTGGTCCGTATTGAGGGCGTATTTTCCAGTTAAAAATGCATGCCTTCCTTTAGTTTTAGAAAATTCCCAGAAATTATACTTTCCAATACTATTTCTCTACCATTTCCTCCATTTTCTTCTTCTAAAATTCCTGATATATGAATATAGGAAACTTTCCACCCATCTTCCATTTCTCCTAACCATGCTTTAATATTCGTTACCTTCCTGTCCCTCTGTCTATAGTTTACACTATCCACTGCACTTTATATTTCAATGATTTTTTTTCTATATCCATGTATCTTTATACTAATAATATTTTTCTTTAAACTGACTTACTCCAGGACAAAGAAAACTAAAGTCTATCTGGTAACTGACACTACAGATATGTCTACTTACACTTGTCTTCTAAAACATTAAAATAATGTACCAATTAAACTTTAAATGTTTGCTCAGATTTCACTTAAAATTATCTGAATACTAGTAGTGATAAGTATATGACCACTATGAAACCTACTGCTTTAGATAAACTCAGCCCTGGTACACTTAGCTAGAGAGAGCCAGTGAGACCCTAGATCTCATTGCCACAAGCTGCTGATGACTGACTCAATTACAACACACATCTACATACAAGAATAAACTTGAATACTGAGTTGCTTTTTTCTTTCTTTAAAAAAATAAATATAAGACCAACTTCATGTAGAAAACGCAATATATTCAAGGGAACTATTGGCATTATTGGCACTGAAGGGGACACTGTATCCAGGAACAATGAAAAACCGATTTCAAGTTAAACCAAAAGAATCTTTAAATAGGGATTATCAGTATTATATAGCTATAAGATAATGCACATCTTAGAAAAATTTAGCCAAAGGATTCTCGATGAATTCTGAAAAAACTAGTCTTGCTGCTTTTTAGACGTTGAATAAAAATTTAAAAGTGAATCTGCTGTAACCATTTTCAGATATTATTTCATCTACTATTTCTAAACAGAAATCCAGTGTTAACGTTTATTACCTTTGGCAACTCCCATTCTGACCGAGATCCATCTGCACTGTAGTAATATTGTCTACCTTGATCGTCAACATGCTTGAGCCACTATAAAGACAAAACAGGTGTTATGTTTTAAATGTACATAAAATTGAGTTTAAGCCTATACAACCAGAGATATTAGATGACATTCTTATGAATTTTATTCTACTTGCTCAAGACCACTGCAAAAGAAATGTAACAAACCTATACTAATAGACTTGCATTTTAAGTTTGTTAAAAATAAGTAAACTAGGGACTTCCCTGGTGGTGCAGTGGTTAGGAGTCCGCCTGCCAATGCAGGGTACACGGGTTCAAGCCCTGGTCCAGGAAGATCCCACATGCTGTGGAGCAACTAAGCCTGCACACCACAACTTACTGAGTCTGCGCTCTAGAGCCCATGTGCCACAACTACTGAGCCCATGTGTCACAACTACTGAGCCCATGTGTCACAACTACTGAAGACCGCACGCCTAGAGCCTGGGCTCCGCAACAAGAGAAGCCACCGCAATGAGAAGCCCGCACACTGCAACACAGAGTAGTCCGCGCTCACCGCAACTAGAGAAAGCCCGCACAGCAAGGAAGACCCAATGTAGCCAAAAATAATTAATTAATTAAAAAAAAAAAAAAGCATATCTCCATTTATTCCCAAGGGTCTTATTCTTTAAACTAGCACAACAACCCGTTACCTTCTCTGATGATAAACACATAAAATTTCAACATGCATTCTCAAACTAGTTAATTAATCATAAAATACTAGATTCATGGTTTTTGTTTTATGTAACTTGGTTACAAAAGAAAAAGGAGTGTAGGAAGTGAGGTGGTATGTCATAACAGCATGTTGAGAAAACTATTCCCAAAACACTATTCCCCAAGAAAAACACAAAGAAATATGTTTACTGAAGAAGTGTAAGCAGACTGACACTCAACGGGTCTACTCTTCAAAGGGTCTGTCTTAAACAGGTTGACACCACAAACATTACTGTAAACTGGAAGTAGTTTAAAACCATGAATAAGTAGTTACACTGAGTTTTCATATTGTCAGTTGACATGATTACAGAATTACAAGAAAATATTTTCATGAGTTTTAAAAATACTACTAAAGCTTCAGTACACAATGATTTTATGAGAGCAATCTGCCAAGAAAACTAGATGAGAGAAAAAGAAAGTACCTTTTCATTAGTACAGTCACTGGTATACAAGGTGTGCCCACGTTCATCCAACTCTTCTGACCAACCCCTTGGAGGAGAACCATACTGACTATCTGACTGGCTGTAACACATGCTGTGGTAGTTTTCTTCTGATGAAAGAAGCTATCAATAGTCAGAAACATAAGGATTTTTCTTCTTTGAACATATATATATATATATATATATATATATATATATATATATATATGCAGCAGTTGAAAATCTAAGCAATTGACTTTATTTGGTTATACATACTAATATATCTTGAATATATTTAAATATTTAGTTTTCTAAGCAAATCGTTTAGTCTTTTTAATGGTACACTGTAAGTGGTAAGGTGAAATTAGTAAGTTATTTTATCGCATTAATGCAAGCCTAGAAAAATTTACTATAATGAAATTGAGGACAATGCTTTCAGACTGAGAGATAAAATGCTGCCTTCTATTTAATGCTGCTTTTGAACTGAAATCAGGTTAAAAAATGACAGGGGTGCGTGTGTGTGTGTGTGTGTGTACACACATCTATGTGTAAGCAAAGCAGGAGGTGAGGGCACTTCATTAGACTGAGATTCTTGAAACTTCTCACCTATTTATTGCAAGTTCCTAGCCAAATGCCCCGCAAAAAGTGCTCAATAAATATATCTTGAACTATTTTTTTAAAGCGTGTGGGATGGAGATGGGGGGAGAAAAGACACTAGCTTTGTAACACTCTATTTTATGTTCTAATTTACTGTCAAGTTTTCTTAACTCACTCAACCAAATGCTTCTTAAAACTATTCAAAACTACACTTTGAAAGGAGAAAAAATAATATTGAGAAAATACAAACACAATACAGAAAGATTTAAAAATTCAGTATGTAATATTTACTAGGCTAACTCTAATGTGCAAATGACCCTTCCAGGGTCACGTTCAGGTAAAATAGCTTCTACAATTAAATCTACTCAATCAGACTGGATTTTCTACCATAATTTGGTCTGAAACACTAAGATGTGTAGATTCTCAATGCTGTAGAGGTAACATACGTAAACATCCTAATGTTAGTAATATGTTCACAAAAACTGACATAGACAACTTAACAGAAGCCTTGTGTAGAGTGAGCTATATATGTTTTGTAACAGTAATGTTTTTAAAAAATGAAACACCTAACTCAAAAATCAGGATTTATTTTAATTTAATTGAGACTACTTAAAATGTAAGCTCATATAGGAGAGGTACAATAAAATCTTTTAGAAACAGAATAAAAGAAGGCAATCTGTACAGGAAAATATTATTCAACCATCAAAAAAAAAAGAAGGAGGGCTTCCCTGGTGGTGCAGTGGTTAAGAATCCGCCTGCCAATGCAGGGGACACGGGTTCGATCCCTGGTCCGGGAAGATCCCACATGCCGTGGAACAACTGAGCCCATGCGCCACAACTACTGAGCCTGTGCTCTAGAGCCCACGAGCCACAACTACTGAAGCCCGCGTGCCTAGAGCCCATGCTCCACAACAAGAGAAGCCACTGCAATGAGAAGCCCGTGCACCGCAACGAAGAGTAGCCCCTGCTCCCCGCAACTAGAGAAGGCCCGCGTGCGGCAAAGAAGACCCAACGTAGACAAATAAATAAATAAATAAATAAATTTATTTTAAAAAAAGAAGAAGAAGAAGAATCCAGAAAGGTAAGTAGAATAAAAAAGCAGCTTCCTCCTTGAAGGCATTTGCCAAATCCTGAACTAGAACATTAGTTTTCAAGGCCATGCAGAAGTGCTGGGGAACAGGACTTGGAACAACCTAACGCAGTGAGTCCCACAATGAAGAAAGGGGACCCCAAAGAATTATACCTGCAGTTTATGGGGTGAACCAGAGACAAATCTTGGCCCTTTATTCCAGGCTAGGAAAATCACGGGACTAATCAGGGGAAACTGGGGGAGAACGCAACAAGCCACTCTTCACGCAACCCAAAATCACTGCTACCTAGGTGGCCTGTGAAAACGCAAACTGAAAATTTAGTTTCAAATGTTCACAGCATACGAGTTTCCTCAGGCACCTGGCAGAAACAAAAGCAAGTCCTCTCTGAAGGAACAAACTTTCAACCCTAGCATTAAACTTGCTATATATGAATTTCCAACAACTATAATCTCACATTAAAACACACACACACACACGATGTAAAACAAACACCAGGAGTGAGAGTCAGTAGAAAAACAGCATATTCAGACTCTTAAAGACTATACACTGAAATTATCAAAAATAAAGTAGAAAATAAGACTTAAGAAAGATATGACAAATGAATGCAATATATGATCCTTCACTGGATCCTTCACTGCAGGAAAAAAACTATAAAGGATATGAGTTGACAAGTGGGAAACACGAACATTACCTTTGTATTAAATAATATATTAATATTAAATTTCTTGGGTGTGATAATGTATTTTTCACACACACACAAAAAGATTTTGCTGGAAAAAGTCCCTATACTTAGAGAATAAAATATGATGTTGTCTGGTCCAAATGATTCAGAAAAAAAAAAATTACTGCAGAGTTAGAAGGGTAAAAGGAGGGAGAAAGTAATAAGGCAAATGTGGTAAAGTGTTAACAACTTGTAAATCCAGATGAAGGGTACCTGGCAGCTCACTATACTATTCTTTCTACTTTTTTTGTATGTTTCAAACTTCTCAAAATAATAAGATGGGGAAGCTCCCCCAAACAAATTAAAAATAACACATTTTTTAAATTCAAGGGTTGGTTTAATATCAAACAAACATACATGATGAAGAGAAAAACAGTAAACAGGAGCTTGACTTGGAAATGACTGGGAACAAGCAGAGAGAGACACAGCAATAAAATGTTAAAGTATAAGGGAAATCAAGAGACATGATAAACGGAGTAAGCAAATTAATCGTTCATCTAATCAAAGTCCCAAAACAAGAGGAAAGAGAAAATGGGACAGGAGCTGTATATAGACAATGCCTAAGAGTTTTTCCAGAACTAATCAAAGATGGAACGCCTCAAATTTGGGATTCCCAACAAAGCCCCGGAAGGAAATAAAAAAGATAACTTCACCTAATCACATCATAGTGAAATTACAGACACGAGATCCTCAAAGCCACCGCAAGAAGAGACCTACAAGTTGAATCTTCCACATCAACAATGGAAGCCAGAAAACATGAGAATAAAGTCTTCAACGAAAAAGGGAAAAATAAAAAGCAATCAGCTTAGAACTGTGTACCAGGCAAAGATATTCTTGAAAAATAAGGATGAAAAATAAATTTGCAGGCAAATGAAAACTAAGATTCTATCACTAACAGAGGCTCACTAAGGAAATTTAAAAGTAGGTACTTAAGACAGTATAAAGTTATCCAAGATAACCTAATTTGCCTAAGAAATGTGAAAAAAGAAAGTGGTACGTATGAGGATAAATTTTAAGAGTCACCATGTAGAACAAGTAGTAAGGGAGCTAAAAAACAGAAATAAAATAAACAACGATAGCACCACTGCACGTATAGTTCTTGTACGGTTTCAAGGAGCAAGAAGATGCTGATTAACCGCAGACTTTGATAAGTACGCCAGTTACAACTTCTAAGGCGGCGTTTCTCATCAGCAGCACCGTGGACAGTTAGGGCCAGGTTGTTCCTCACGGTAGGAGCTGTCTTGTGAATCACAGGATGCTCAACAGCTTCTCTGGCCTCTACCCACGAGATGCCAGTAGCCCTCGCTGAGTTGTGACAACCCAAAATATCCCCAGACGTTGCCTAGGTGCCCCCCGGAGACAACACTGCCCCACGTGAGAACCACTGTTCTAGGGCAACCACTGAAATGACAAGCTTCTGAGTTCGGATGAGAGGGCGAGCACCTGCCCCCTCTCAAACCCTACTAAAATAAAAGTATCGAAACAAGCCTAGAAAGACCCGAACCGTCAAGAACAGGGAGAACACAAGGAGACACAACAGCCACAAAACTCTGGAGGCTGAGAAGCAGAGGAACAAACACCTAAATTATCCGCAAAGAAAGCAGAATCTAAACTGGTCGGGGGGGTGGGCGCCCAGGAGGGAAGATGAAATCCAACAGGTCTGCGGAGCGAAATCTTCAAATGGCCCAGGAACTGACAGTATTAGGTCCTCCTGGAACCGCGGGTACTGAACTGAGGGCTGAAATCGCCAGACTCCCCTTCCTCATGCCTGGCCACTAGGTGTGCACCCCTCCCTCATTCCAGCCCAAGTGTAGGGTTTTACTCCCTCTCAAGAGGGATGCTGAGTTGGAAGAAAACAGGCACGGCTGGGATGCAGGTACCAAACAGAAAGCGGGGAGACTAAGGAACTACGTGCAAACTAAACGCCGGGTACCAAGACCCAGGCGGCCCTTACTGTCCAGGCGTGAAGACTTCTGCAGAGACGGGCCAGTCTGAAAGGGAAGACCGAATGGCTCCAACCCTGGAGACGCCCCACACGCAGCCAACTGAGATCGCCGTAAGGTCAAGTTCAAGATGCCTTGCAACTGTGAGAAAAACTTATTTCCAACCTAGACTTCTTCACTCAGGCCAACTATCGATTAAATAGGAGGGCAGAATACAGACTTCTTCACACACAAAGTCTCAGTGTTGCCTCCCATGCACAACCTTTCTCAAGAAGTTACTGGAAGATATGCTCCAGCCACTCTGGAAATACCTATTTTACACAATACCTGCAGAGAGTGAGTGGTGTGAGCTCAGACTCTGACATACTAATCACTCCCATCTAGTCACTGAAATAGAAAGCTAAGAAGGGTTGTTAAAGTTCCCATGTATACTTCAAATCTCTTTAAATTATTGTACAATTTGGCCCTTACCCTAAATTTTCCAAATTATAAGATTTTACTTTGATACACAGGACAACTTATTTTCAAATCTTTCTGGACACACAAATTCAAATAACTTTCCTAACATCTTCCTATTATAGTAACACATGAACAATTTCTCACTGTCCTCCACCTCATTCTTGAACACTAAAATGCAAGTTACCACCAAAGCAAAGCTATAAATATACAACTGAAAAACGGGATAAGACGAGGGGTCATTAACTATAAGAAGCTTTCAGATTCTGCTAGATACAGGATGTGTTACCTGACTTCTCCAGCTCCTACCTAACTGGAGTTCTGTTCTTACTGTGCAAGCCAGCCGCTCTCTCTAAGAGCAGGTGTCCTGTGCGGGTGCGGGGGCCGCCGTCTACCAAACAGCAGGATTCAACTCCACTCTATCCACCCTACCCAAGCTTCTCCTGCACATCTGAACAGTCCCAAGGACTCTCTCCAGGCCTCGGAGATAAGTGTTTCTCAAAACCCCGCTGGCCAATTCACCGCACCACCCTCTGAGCGGTGGGAGGGGGGTGAGACCAAGGCAGGTGGGGAGACAGCATGGACACGTGTTAGAGAAAATAACGATACAGAGTGAACTGTCAGACTTCGAGGGTGGTCCGTTCACAGCAAAGGAATTACACTTATTTCCCCTACATAGAAATAAAAAGTGATCTTGTATCTCTAACAAAAACTGACAAGTATCTTGCTAGCCCCACCAAACCATAAAGAAAAGTGTCAATTAAATAACTTTGTTTTTATTTGTTTGGCTAAATCATATCACATATCTTCTCTCCTTTTTCTAAAAGATGTCACTCCTTGGGCAATAACAATGATTGAATTAGTATCTTCTAGCGCATGAAGGAAACTACTGGCTCTAGGCAACATTAACCCAGTTAATTCCGGAACTAGTAAGCATGCTACAAGGCTAGCCGCTGTCCACTAGTTAGAGATTAGGAAGCAACAAGCAGTAATATAATAAAACGTGGGGAAAAGATTTAGTATCTTAGAGATTTCAAGGGTTAGAAGCAAATCTATTCACTTCTTTGAGGAACAAGAAGAGAAAAAGCTTGGTAACTCACTGGTTGACCCCCTAACTCCTCATACCTCTTGATCTCCTGGACTCTGGGAATCTCCTTTGCTTATGTTTGTATCTCGAGTCCAACGAGGGGGTTTCCAAGTTCTTTCCTGTGTTCCTCTGTTATAGTAATAACAACGCCCTGAACTATCTTTATGAGTTTCCCATTCTCCATTAATCTGAACTGCTGGGCTTCCAGGGATCGGGGGGAGAGCCGACTGGGATATTTTCAGTTCTTGCAGGTTAGCGTAGACAGGAGAATCTGGCCGCCCTTGATTTGGAGGTGTTGTCGCCTGTGAAAAATGTGAAATATCCATGTTTAAACTGGCATAACGCTTATAATTAAACATGAGATTTATAAACATAAATACTAATTCATTTTAAAACATATATACAGGTGTATATATTCTTTTTAAGGAAATAAGAATTTAACAGTTTTAATATTCATAGTTTGAAAAAAACATAAGCTTTAAAGAGAATCCAAAGTGTGCTTGGGCTTCCCTGGTGGCGCAGTGGTTGAGAATCTGCCTGCCAATGCAGGGGACACGGGTTCGAGCCCTAGTCCAGGAAGATCCCACAGGCCGCAGAGCAACTAAGCCCGTGCGCCACAACTACTGAGCCTGCGCCCTAGAGCCCACGAGCCACAACTACTGAGCCCACGAGCCACAACTACTGAAGCCCGCAGGCCTAGAGCCCGGGCTCCGCAACAAGAGAAGCCACCGCAATGAGAAGCCCACGCACCACAACGAAGAGTAGCCCCCGCTCGCCGCAACTAGAGAAAGCCCGTGCGCAGCAACGAAGACCCAACGCAGCCAAAAATAAATTAATTAATTAATTAATTTTTTTTTTAAGTGTGCTTAATTACTTCCCCTCACCCTGAAAGAATACTCAACTAGAAGTCAGGAGCTGTGGGTTCCAGTTCAAGATCTGGCCTAACAAGTTGTAAGACAACAGAAAAGATCCTTCATCTCTCTGAAACTGAACTATTTAATCTCTGTAAGTGAAGAAACTGGATTAAACCATGTAGGTCCCCATAGGCTCTAAAATTCTATGATTTTAGGCAATTTTTAAAATATAAAAAGCTTACATATGGGTAACTCAGCATTTATTCAGAAAACTGTCAAAAGAAAGATTTCATATCCTAAGCTCTAATATTAAATCAAGACTATAAGTAAAAGACAAAGGAGATACTTCAGCTAAGAATTTACCACATACTACTTCTCAGCTATAATTTCTCAGTAGCCATAAACAAATCTTTACTCTCTTCCTAGTCTACTTATTTGTGAATTTCCTAAGACTGGAAAACCAATTAGTAGTAACTCTGATTTACATGCTTATTCAGTCTCAACCTTCAGTTTTACTTTTTATTTTTAAATGTCTCACTAGATGTCAGTCAAGAGCAGAATACTCTTCATACACTTTGCAGAAGGACACTGTAAACCGTATTAAGTTAGAATTAGAACTACTGAAAGAAAAAGTACGCCTTTTTAATACTGTGTGTTTGTATCTGTGTATACATCTTTCCTTTTACAAGAGGGTTTCTCAACCTCAGCACCACTAACATTTGGGAGGAGGTCATTCTTTTTGCGGGAGGCTATCCTGGGCGTTGTAGAATGTTCACTAGCATCTCCAGCCGCCACCCACTAGATGACAGTGGCTTCCCCTCACTGTGACAATTAGAGTCTCCAGACACTGCCAAATGTCTCATGGTGACAAACTGCCCCTGGTTGAGAACCTTTGCCATATTAGTCCTAGAATTATTCAGATGTTCAATTACTTCTATAATATACCGTTTTATGAACACTTGAAAACACTGAATTAAAAAAGGGAAGATAGAATGCCCAGAGATAAACCCACGCACATATGGTCACCTTATCTTTGATAAGGGAGGCAAGCATATACAGTGGAGAAAAGACAGCTTCTTCAATAAGTGGTGCTGGGAAAATTGGACAGATATATGTAAAAGTATGAAATTAGAACACTCCCTGACACCATGCACAAAAATAAACTCAAAATGGATTAAAGACCTAAGTGTAAGGCCAGACACTATCAAACTCTTAGAGGAAAACATAGGCAGAACACTCTATGACATACATCACAGCAAGATTCTTTTTGACCCAGCTCCTAGAGAAATGGAAATAAGAACACAAATAAACAAATGGGACCTAATGAAACTTAAAAGCTTTTTGCACAGCAAAGGAAACCATAATCAAGACCAAAAGACAACCCTCAGAATGGGAGAAAATATTTGCAAATGAAGCAACTGACAAAGGATTAATCTCCAAGATTTACAAGCAGCTCATGCAGCTCAATAACAAAAAAACAAACAACCCAATCCAAAAATGGGCGGAAGACCTAAATAGACATTTCTCCAAAGAAGATATACAGATTGCCAACAGACACATGAAAGAGTGCTCAACATCATTAATCATTAGAGAAATGCAAATCAAAACTACAATGAGATATCATCTCACACCGGTCAGAATGGCCATCATCAAAAAATCTAAAAACAATAAATGCTGGAGAGGGTGTGGAGGAAAGGGAACACTCTTTCACTGTTGGTGGGAATGTAAATTGATACAGCCACTATGGAGAACAGTATGGAGGTTCATTAAAAAACTACAAATAGAACTACCATACGACCCAGCAATCCCCCTACTGGGCATATACCCTGAGAAAACCATAGTTCAAAAAGAGTCATGTACCAAAATGTTCATTGCAGCTCTATTTACAACAGCCAGGACATGGAAGCAACCTAAATGTCCATCGACAGATGAATGGATAAAGAAGATGTGGCACATATATACAATGGAATATTACTCAGCCATAAAAAGAAATGAAATGGAGGTATTTGTAATGAGGTGGATGGAGTTAGAGTCTGTCATACAGAGTGAAGTAAGTCAGAAAGAGAAAAACAAATACAGTATGCTAACACATATATATGGAATCTAAGGAAAAAAAAAAAAGCCATGAAGAACCTAGTGGCAAGACGGGAATAAAGACACAGACCTACTAGAGAATGGACTTGAGGATATGGGGAGGGGGAGGGGTGAGATGTGACAGGGTGAGAGAGTGTCATGGACATATATACACTACCAAATGTAAAATAGATAGCTAGTGGGAAGCAGCCGCATAGCACAGGGAGATCAGCTCGGTGCTTTGTGACCACCTAGAGGGGTGGGATGGGGAGGGTGGGAGGGAGGGAGATGCAAGAGGGAAGAGATATGGGAACATATGTATATGTATAACTGATTCACTTTGTTATAAAGCAGAAACTAACACACCACTGTAAAGCAATTATACTTCAAAAAAGATGTTTAAAAAAAAAAGGGAAATGTGGGCCATCATCAAAAAATCTACAAACAATAAATGCTGGAGAGGGTGTGGAGAAAAGGGAACCCTCCTACACTGTTGGTGGGAATGTGAACTGGTTCAGCCACTACAGAGAACAGTATGGAGGTTCCTTAAAAAGCTAAAAATAGAGTAACCATATGACCCAGCAATCCCACTCCTGCGCATATACCCAGACAAAACTATAATTCAAAAAGATACATGCACCTCTATGTTTACAGCAGCACTATTCACAATAGCCAAGACATGGAAACAACCTAAATTCAGCAGAGGAATGGATAAAGAAGATGCGGTACATATACACAATGGAATATCACTCAGCCATGAAAAAGAATGAAATAATGCCACCTGCAGTGACATGGATGGCCCTAGAGATTGCCGTACTGAGTGAAGTAAGTCAGAGAAAGACAAATATCATATGATATTGCTTATATGTGTAATCTAAAAAAATGGTACAAATAAACTTATTTACAAAACTGAAATGGAGTCAAAGATGTAGAAAGCAAACTTTTGGTTACCAAGGGGGAAGAGGGAGGGAGGGATAAATTGAGAGACTGGGATTGACACAGACACACTACTAGATATAAAATAGATAACTAATAAGAACCTATTGCATAGCATAGGGAACTCTACTCAATACTCTGTAATGACCTATATGGGAAAAGAATCTAAAATTAAAGAGTGGATATATGTATATGTATAACTGAGTCACTCTGCTGTACAGCAGAAACTAACACAACACTGTAAATCAACTATACTCTAATAAAAATTTTATAAAAGGGAAATGTAGATGGATACACTGAATCAGTTTTACTGAAATTAAAGTACTTTAACTTCTAAAATATTATTTGCCTATAAATTAAATTATAATGAATCTAAATCACAGAATAAGCTTTACAAAAGAAAACAGTAGGGGCTTCCCTGGTGGCTCAGTGGTTAAGAATCTGCCTGCCAATGCAGGGGACACAGGTTCGAGCCCTGGTCCAGGAAGATCCCATATGCTGCGGAGCAACTAAGCCCATGCGCCACAACTACTGAGCCTGCGCTCTAGAGCCCGCGAGCCACAACTACTGAGCCCATGAGCCACAACTACTGAAGCCCGTAGGCCTAGAGCCCGTGCTCCGCAACAAGAGAAGCCACTGCAATGAGAAGCCCGTGCACTGCAACGAAGAGTAGCCCCCGCTCGCCGCAACTAGAGGAAGCCCGCGTGCAGCAACAAAGACCCAACGCAGCCAAAAATAGAAAAATAAAAATGAAAGAAAATAGTAAAACTAACCCGACACCTGAATACATTTATAAAACGGTTACCTTTGGTCTTTTTAAACATGGTAATTATGCAAATATTGTACTCAGTGATACAAATTAGACCATTTTCCTATAAATGTTAGCTTTGAATTTAGACTATCACCAAAGAGCATTTTTCTATGAAGAAAGTCTATCCATGAAGACAGATTTCCATGTGTTTCTCTTCCAGACTAATTCCAGATCCTGATGACTTAGCTGGATAACAGTGCTTCTCTGACTAAAACCAACTCTGTTAATATAACAAGCAATTCTATATAGTAAATCATTTCCCAGGACCTTATCTAGAAAATTCAACAAGTGTTAAAGTTCTTTGCTCCTGATACTTCACTAGACTTGGGGAAATAAAGACGCCAAGAAACAGCAACTTTCTAAACAATGTTAGAGACACATTGTACTACAGCTTTAAGAAATAACTCATTCCTGTTGTTTAAACAATTCAAATTTAAACAGTTTTCCCCAATTTAAAAAAACTGAAATGCCTTAACAAAGTTTATAAGGCTAGCATAATTCTGAAACAAAAGCAGAGAATTAAATGAAAGAAAAGTACAAACCAATCTCACTTATAAATATAAATGAAAATATACTAAATAAAACATTAGCACTCAAATCTAGCACTGCATTAAATAAATCAGGAAAAAGCAGAAATATTAAGGGAGTCCGTCTTCTGGAATCTCTTACTGTAATTCTTTACATTAACAGATTAACTTGATCATCTCCACAGACACCAGCAAAGCTACTGATAAAATTCAACATGGATTCAGGATAAAACTCTTAGCAAGTGAGGAACAGGTGATGCCTCCTTAATTTGATTTTTTAAATTATTATTCAAAATAAACATCATACTCAGCAAGACACTGAGAGAAGCATTTTCATTAAAGTCAAGAATAATTCCAGGGGGAGTTCCCTGGCAGTCCAGTGGTTAGGACTTGGCGCTTCCACTGCAGGGGGCCTGGGTTCAATCCCTGGTCAGGGAACTAAGATCCTGCCAGCCACGCAGCGCAGCCAAAAGAAGAAAAATCCCAGCATGCCAAGTACCATGGCTTTTATTCAACAAATGTACAATACTAAGATATGAAATGTACTGAGACATGAAAAATGAGTTAACTCATAAATACCCAGTAGGAAAACAACCCTGATATTTGTCACTGACATAATGAATATTTGAAAACCTAAGTCCATGAAAACTACTAAGAAGTTTAATAAGTTGGCCAGATAAAAAGATCATTTAAAATCAGTTTCTGATACATGAGCAATGACAAGTTAGAAACTGTAACAGAATTTTAAAAATCTCATTCACACTAAGAATTGTTAAAACACAGTTAATAAGCTTAACAAAAAGCTTTAAAAAAAAATAAGCTTAAAAAAAAAATGAGGAGTACTTCTAGATAAACTGTTGTTCCTTAATTTTGTAAATGTGTTCCTTCTCAAAAAATTAATCTATAAATTCTACAAATTCAATGCAATGTTTGGCACACAGTATAGTTAGTTCACAGCCTTGCGTACAGGAGCACTGAAGGAAATTTGTTGAATGAACAAACAAGTGAACAAAAGAATGCAAACATATATACCCAAGTAAAAGCAAAACTGAAGGACTTGGAAACGGTTACACGTGATAAAGAGAGGAAACTAGGAATCATCCACACTTCTAGCTTGGGAACAAGGATGGACAACTGTGTCACCATTTAAGACAGGACTAAAAGTGGACTAAGCGTCAAACACGCAGCGGTGCTAAGGTTACAAATACGATTAAAAATTAGTCTTGTCTTCCAGGACCTCATAATGTAGTAAAAGAACGTGAAACAAAGGTCATTTAAATGCATAACAGACCTCATGCTAGAGCTACACATGGGACAGTGTAGGAGCAAAATCAAAGAGACTTGGAACCAAGGGAATAAGCCTCAGAAATGAATACATCAGAATTAGCCAGGTCAAAGCAGGGGACACAGGAGGCAGAAGAACAAACGTCTGAAAAAAAAGCACGGTGCACTCAGGGAAGGATGCCGGCTCAGAGGGCAGGTGAGAGGAGAGGCACGGGAAAGATGTAAAGAGAAGCAAATGCCAGAACAAGGAGAGTTTGTGTGTCATGTTCAACAGCAGACGTTATACCCAGCAGCATTTAGGGAATAACTGGAGAAGTTAAGCCAGGAGGTACATTCTGAGTCAAAATTTTGAAATACTGCAGATTTTAGATGAACACAATTAGATGCAGCGATCAGTTAGGAGGTCGGTACAGACAGAAGACGAGAGAGGCAACAGGACAAGAGGAGTAGGAACAGAGAAGCAGGGCCAGATGCGAGAAACAATTAGAAAGTTATGTTAGCATGCAGATTGTATGTCTGTTTATGTGAAGCATGTTTTTTGGTGTGTGTGTGTTTAACCATGGGTTAGATAATGTCAAGATGAAGAACAGGATGAAGAGAGGAACACAGAGGAGTTCCACTTAGATTGTAGTAGGTTGGAACTCCTTTTCAAGTCCAGGTGGAAATGCTCAGACTGCCAGGTACCCAGATTGGGAGCTCAGTATAGAATCAGCGCTAAAAACATAAAAGCCATCAGCACACTGGTGGGGCCAGACCTTAAGAGGGCGCACAGAGGGAGAGGGGACAGGCCCCTGGGGAGCACCACGCAGCTGCGTTACGAGGTAAAGTGAGGACACAGGCATGAAGTTAGCCTGGGGTCTGGCACCGTGACCTCGGGCGGTGTTACTACAACTACTGATGCAATGAATATAATTAAGGTACTAAGCAAAGTAAGAGGATCCAGTAAAGGAAACAAAGTCGGAAGTAGACGGCCTGACAGGAAAAGATGGTATTTAAAAGTCAAGGAGAAGGAAAATTTCAAAACAAGGGGAACTTGTTTCACTCTGAAGACTTCAATACGAGAGCCGTGAAACAACCACTAGATTCAGGAGTTAAGAAGACATGAGGGGGCTTCCCTGGTGGCGCAGTGGTTAAGAATCCGCCTGCCAATGCCGGGGACACGGGTTCGAGCCCTGGTCCAGGAAGATCCCACATGCCACGGAGCAACTAAGCCCGCGAGCCACATGCACTCTAGAGCCCATGAGCCACGACTACTGAAGCCTGCGCGCCTAGAGCCCGTGCTCCGCAACAAGAGAAGCCACTGCAATGAGAAGCCCGCGCACCGCAACGAAGAGCAGCCCCTGCTCGCTGCAACTAGAGAAAGCCCGCACACAGCAACAAAGACCCAACACAGCCAAAAATAAATTAATTAATTTTAAAAAAAAGAAGAGGTTTACTGATGGTGGATGAATGGTAAAACTTTAATATTTCACGCTCTTACCACTAAATTTTTGGACAGATGTTCATTTGAAATGTTGCTCATTTGCTGTTACAAACAGCTTCTAGTAGAAATAAGAACTTTGTTTTCTTAATAAATTAACTCCAAACTTATGATCAGCTTAAACCTTCAATTTCCAAAATGTGCAGAAAGAGAACAGAAAAGGACTCAGTATTTTTAATATTCTGATCTGTGGCAAAAAGACACTGTCCCTGTTAATTATCAACTACTCAAACCACTGAGAAAAATTCAAGGGAATGACCACTGATTGATCACTAACAAGTTTCTTCAAGAACTCTTGAAAACTTAAACTCTTGGTAGAAAAAATACTTAGTATAAAATATCAAACTTATTTTTACATACACCCAAAACATGTATTAACCACAACAAAGGATGTTTACATAATTATATACCATTTTGTCTAGTGAACCAAAACTATGGGTTTTTTTTAAATGAACACAATGCTGGTGAAGATGAATGTTAACTCTAGTTTACTGCTGGTAACTTTAACTAGATGAACCCTTTTGGAAAACAGTTTGACAGTATGTTTCAAAAGCTTTTAAAAATATTTTTAGGGGAAAGGGGAGAAAAAAATTGTATACATAGAAAAAAATTTTCCCACAAAGATGTTCATTTCAATGTTATTTATCAGAAAGAAATTAGCAACAATCTAAACATCCAACAACAGAATAGTTAAGTAAATAATGATCTAATATATAAGGCAATACTATAAAAGCAATGAAATGTTAACAGTTTCTTAACATGATAAAAAAAATTGAGGTTAATGAGAAAAGCAAAATATAAAAGTGCATCGAACTTCCAACTTAAAATGTTAAAGTGTGAAGAAAAACAAGCTAAAACATTATGAGTACCTAGCAAGGTTTTCACTCAGATCTAATGGAGAGATCAAAAGTTTCACAGATAAGTAAAAGCTAAGAGTTCAGCACCACCAAACCAGCTTTACAAGAAATGTTAAACGGACTTCTCTAAGAGAAAAAGGCCACAACTAGAAACACAAAGATTATGAAAGGTAAAGGCAAATACACAGTAAAGGTAGTAAATCAACCACATATAAAGCTAGTAGGAAGGTTAAAAGACAAAAGTAGTAAAATCATCTTATCCACAGTAAGTAATTAAGTGATACAAAAAACGAAAAGGTGTACAATACGATGTCAAAAACAGTAAACCTGGGGGGGAGGGGAGTAAAAGAGCAGGGTTGTTAAAATTCGTTGGAACTTAAGAGATCAGCAACTTAAGATAATCGTAGATAGATAGATAGATAGATAGATAGATAGATAGATAGATAGATAGATAGATAGATAGATATAAACCTCGTGGTAACCACAAACCGAAAATCTGTAATAGATACACACAAAAAAGAGAAAGAAATCCAAACACAGCAATAAACATAGTCAGGAAGTCACACAAGGGAAGAGAAGATAGAAATACTGAGTCACTATGTTGTGTAACAGGACCTAACATAGTGTTGTAGGTCAATTATACTTCAAAAACAAACAAATAAACAAACTCATTGAAAAAGAGATCAGATTTGTGGTTGCCAGAGGTGGTTCTTGGATGAAGGTGATCAAAAGGTATATAAGATAAAGAAGTACTAGGGAAAAAAAAAAAAAAAAAGAAGTACTAGGAGTGCAATGTACAGCATGATAAATATAATTAACGCTGCTGTGTTATATATGAAAGTTGTTAAGAAAGTCAACTCTAAGAGTTCTCATCCCAAAAAGAAAATTTTTTCTATTTTTAAATTTTGTATCTATATGAGAAGATGGATGTTCACTAAACTTACTGAGATAATCACCTCATGATGTATGTAAACCAAATCATTATAATGTACACCTTAAACTTACACAGTGCTGTATGGCAATTATATCTCATTAAAACCGGAAGAAAAAATTTTTTAATTAAAATTTAAAAATTTTTAAATCCGTTCTCTCGGGAATTCCCTGGTGGTCCAGGGGTTAGGACTTGGCGTTTTCACTACTGAGAGCTCGGGTTCAATCCCTGGTCGGGGAACTAAGATCCCCAAAGCCACTCGGCATGGCCAAAAATTAAAAAAATTAGTTTTCTCTGCATAATGCAATTATATTTTTTTCTATGTGCTTTATTACCCAATTTCACCACAATGAGAATTATTACCCGTAGAGTTTGATTAGGACAAGAGTCTGGGGCATTCGTCTAGTCTACTGGACTCATAAAGTGACAGCAATAGTATTAACACTACACAAACTAGTGTTTCTTACGGGATGGTCAGTGGGTCATCCATAGCAGACTCCTCTAGGGGTGCTGATTAAAAGTCTTGTTACTGGGGGTGGAGAGTAACGGGGGTGGGAGTCAAGAATCTGTATTTTTAAGTACCCTATGTGATCTTTATGTATACTATTATTCAGAAGATACTCAATCTTTCTGAATGGACTTAGGGCAAACCGGGCCCCTGGTCCAATATACTTGTATTATAAAAAAACATAAAAAACTTAAAGACGATTCTTAAGTCCATACCACCAGCTTCTTACTCTGCAGATAATTCAAAGGAAGAAGTCTTAAAAGAATAAGCAACAAGAAGTACTTCCAATACATGAATCAAATAAAAATTAGTTCTCAAATATTTATAAGACGTAAGTATTACACACTTAAACTGAACAAAGAGCCTTGTTCATGAACTGTCACCAACAAAAATAAGTGGATTTTTCATACCAAAAAAAAAAAATCTTTAAAAGGAGAACACAGAAACAAAGTTAATTTTATGGGTCATATCTGTCATTAATTAACAACTGAACTGGGACCAGTACCTCTGCACATGACCCAATTTAATATTTAAAAAAAGACCTGGCCTGTTCCACTTCTATCTATATGCAGACGAAAATAGTCTTCCCACTATCCACAGAAAGGAAAAACTGGGGAGCCATATATAAAGAAGGTAACTTTAAACTTTGATTGTACCTGAATTCTTACTTTAATACCAAAAATACTGAGATTTGGCCCGCTTTACTTTTTTTTTTTTTTTTTAAGTATTTGTTTATTTATTTATTTATGGCTGTGTTGGGTCTTCGTTTCTGTGCGAGGGCTTTCTCTAGTTGTGGCAAGCGGGGACCACTCTTCATCGCGGTGCACGGGCCTCTCACTATTGCGGCCTCTCTTGTTGGGAGCACAGGCTCCAGACGCGCAGGCTCAGTAATTGTGGCTCACGGGCCTAGTTGCTCCGCGGAATGTGGGATCTTCGCAGACCAGGGCTCGAACCCGTGCCCCTGCATTGGCAGGCAGACTCTCAACCACTGCGCCACCAGGGAAGCCCCCCTCTTTACTTTTGACATTCAGTCCTTGTTTCTAAAATAAACTTCAGAGAACAGGAGAATACATATTAGCTACACTTCTTGTTTCTTAATTAGCATATGCTACTCTGTACTAATACTTAAGTATTATATCTACCTTACCATAAATGCCAAATTATATCTATATTACTGAATAATCAGTAATTTATATTAGAATAATCAGTCCCTGCAGCCTATAACCATACCTTTAGATTTAGATTTATGGGGAAAAAAACATATACCAAAGTATCAAACTCCAAAATGGAATTCTAATTACTTTTTAAACTCTATTTTAATTCATGTGGAAAAAAGACATTTATGTGCCTTTGGTAATTTACCTGCTTAAACTCTGCTTTACCATAATTGCTAATTATAATAACACTGGGTCAGTTAACAGAATGAGGACAAAAAGAAAAAATATGGTCCACAAGCCAATATTCAGTTAAAATAGGACTGAAATTTGTTTTAGTTTCACAACTGAAAATTGCACATCAACTTTATTTATTTATTTATTTATTTTAAAAATTTATTTATTTTAGGCTGCCTTGGGTCTTCGTTGCTGCATGTGGGCTTCTCTCTAGTTGCGGCGAGCGGGGGCTACTCTTCGTTGTGGTGCGTGGGCTTCTCACTGCGGTGGCTTCTCTTGTTGCAGAGCACGGGTTCTAGGCGCGCGGGCTCAGTAGTTGTGGCGTGCGGCTCAGTAGTTGCGGCTCGTGGGCTCTAGAGCGCAGGCTCAGTAGTTGTGGTGCACAGGCTTAGTTGCTCCGCAGCATGTGGGATCTTCCCGGACCAGGGCTCAAACCCGTGTCCCCTGCGTTGGCAGGCGGATTCTTAGCCACTGCGCCACCAGGGAAGCCCTGCACATCAACTTTAAACTGGAAAATGCAACTTTCCAAAAGACAATATTCTCACTTAAAGTCAAATTTTAGGGGGAGGAGGGAAATATATTACCCTCTGTTTAATAATTTTTAAATACAAACACTTGCAAGTTGAAGTGTTCATATCTTAACGCATGGCTGCACTGAGATTTCAAGCTCTGTACAGTATTCTGATATTTTCTGCAACTCACTTATTTAGCTATCATTTAAGAACTAATTATGAGCCCGGTGGGAGATGAACATGAGACAGTCCCTGTCCCTCAGGGTCAGCAGCCTAGCAAAGAGGAAGAGACAGGCAGAACACGACTCCAGGGGCAGGAGCTGAGAGTTATACGGAGAAGCAGCACTCAAGAGAGAGAAGAGGGTGAGATGGGGTGGTCGGGAAAAGGCTCCCGGCAGGTTTAACTGCATCTTAAGGAAAGCAGGAGGAAGCCAGGGGCGCCGAGAGGTGGTGAGGACCCTCCAAGAACACTCACGGTCTTAGGCGTTTAAGCTGACATAACACACGGAAATGAAACGCAGTCTTTCAATAATGAAACATAACCGGCAGCTAAGTGAATTCAGTGCTGTTTTCATGGTAAGTAAATTCTTTTTCTTACTGGTTTTCTAGTTATTGCAACCCAAGGCTGCCCAACTCCTCCGGGGCTTGCTGTCTTACATTCAGCTACTAAGGGCTCTCATTCCACCTGGCTTCTGTCCTCCCCCTGCTCCGCGGACCGTGGCCAACAACCTGAAGGAGCCCTTCACATCATCACAGGTCCGTCACTTATGCCTCCTCCCCGACAGACATAAACAAGGCAGGTCCCAGGCGGGAAAGCACGGAGGCCTGACGGATGCTCGTTTCTGGGAACCACACAAACACACTGGAGTCATTCCTGTGCCACCAAACCTGACGTAACTGCTGCCAACAGAGCAACCGGGCCACGCCATCAACAGAAATCACTGTGGTTCAAGACTCTGGACCTACAGGGTGGGTAGACAGCAGCTGACAGACACCACAGCGAAGAGACCAGGGTCCTGGGGCCCAACACATACATAGTCATGAGGGGGTGTGCGTACAGTTGGGAGGTTTATCACAAGTAAAAGATCCGCCAAAAAGGGACAAGTGACAAATTTCCCCTTGGAGATCAAGCCCACACCTCTCCAGTGTCAGCTTCTGTTGTCCTCACGTGGGCCCTTCCTGGGCCTAACTACCCCGCAGCTTGTCGTGGAACTTACGACACTGCAGTGTCATCCCACATGGACTGCCGGCCTTTCCCTCTGGAGCTCGATCGCCTTTCACGCAGAAACGGCTGCCTGGTTTCTCGCTTCGTCTTTGGCGCCAAGCACAGCACTCGCGCACGGTAAACACTCAGGATGTTCTTAAAGGAAAATTACCTTTATAGAACTAAAGAAGCTATCATGAAATCCATGCACTAAAGTTAATTTCCTACTCCTGTGTTTACAGTCTCCCTGGGAAATCTTAACTGACTCCACTGCTTCGAAAAAATCAAACTCTCTCTCAAACACCCACCTCCCTCCCCTGAACAGCAGACGTGTTGTGAAGAAAGACCTACTGGCATGCATCCTCCGGACGCTCAGACTCATCACCTCCTCGGCCTCAGCCTCTGTCCATAACACACTACCCTAGTATCCTCACCAGTTCAAACAGCGGCATCGCGAGCTCCTCAGGGGGAGATCTCAAAGTCACCCTGTGTCTCTTCTCTTTACCCCAGTGAGCTTCTACTAACTCTTCCCCCTACTCTGTCTTGAATTCCTTCCTCTCCTATCCCAAGACAACCGCCTTAATCGAGGCAGTGAATAAGTGAGGACAAGTCCCATTTCTCCACCTTGTCGAACTGATCCTCCAGTCCCAAGAGTTATTCTCCAAAAACAAATCTGATCTCGTTACTCACCCACTTCAAAAACATCAGTGAATATTTCATTGACTGTAGAAGTTCAAATATCACAGCAGAGAATTGAAGGCTCCTAAAAACTTCAGTCCCAAACAATCTTTTCTGCCTTTTATTGCGACTGTTTTTACATTCTTTGTCTAAAACCGCCATGTTACTCACAATTCTATTAATGTCATGCTATTTTCCCTTGTTACACCTTCAAATCATTATCCCTCTATCTACAATATACTGTCCCCAACCACCAACCCGTGAACCACATATAAACCATAACGAGTTGGTTCAAAGGTCACTTTCTCTTTGAGATGGACCTCTATTCCTCAAGGGCAGAATTTGTAGATTTCCTGTGCCTCTAGGGCAGCACTAACACAAATATCACATGAGCCAGGTGGTTTAAAATCTTCCAATGACCACATTAAAAAGGTAAAAATAAAGAGGTGAAATGAATTCTAATAGTATATTCATTCAACCTAATATTCAAAATATTACCATTTTACTGTATAATGAATATCAAAATTATTGAGATATTTTATTTTTTCTGGACTAAGTCCTCAAAATCCAGCATGTATTTCATAGCATATCTCAATTCAGATCCTAAACTTTCATCAAAAATACTTGATCTGTATACAGATTTCGTAAAATTTACAGTTAAAAACTAGATTCACAGACTCAAATGATTCCAAACAGTCTTAAAAGTTTTCCCATAAATGAATCAAGTATGAGTTTTAAAATTTTAACTTGGAGTAACTGAAATAAAATAAAATAAATTGGGCTTCCCTGGTGGCGCAGTGGTTGAGAATCTGCCTGCCAGTGCAGGGGACACGGGTTCGAGCCCTGGTCTGGGAAGATCCCACATGCCACGGAGCAACTGGGCCCGTGAGCCACAATTACTGAGCCTGCACGTCTGGAGCCTGTGCTCCGCAACAAGAGAGGTCGCGACGGTGAGAGGCCCGCGCACCGCGATGAAGAGTGGTCCCCACTTGCCGCAACTAGAGAAAGCCCTCGCACAGAAACGAAGACTCAACACAGTCATAAATAAATAAATAAATAAATAAAAGACTGTGAATTTCTAAAAAAAATAATAATAATAAATAAATAAATAAATAAAATAAATTCAGTTCCTCAGCCTCACTAGCCACATTCAAAGTGTTCGATTACCACACTTGGCCAGTGGCCGCTAGATCAAATAGGGCCAACTGGCAGCACTTCGTATTCACCTGTACTAACTGTCCCCAGCACACCCCACAGTAATTAATTGTTGTTCTTCTGCCTCCCAGTAAACTGTAGGTCCCTGAAGAGTTCAGAGCAAGACCACGTCTTAATCATCATATGCTCTCAAAGTCTAGAACTGAAGATCCCTTCTCAAGCCCTGACTCAGACTCTGATGATTTCTGTTTTCCCAGTAACTGCTTTCCCAGTCCAGAGTATGTTTTAAAGTAGAAAGGTAAAGGGAATAGCTGCTAGATACTAATATTTATTGATGAAACCTCATTATTAATCTGTGTTAAAAGTATTCAACCAGAGTTGCTTGTCCTTGGTCAGTTAAGCAAACAAAATTCCTCAGCAGGACATAATGCTGAGATAACAAGACTTAGTTACTATTTTATGCTGATGAAGCAACAGTGCAATGGCCTGGTGCACTGCCATTCATTGTTACAAATCTCCCTCCCTGGGAACTTGAATGGTAACTCTAGGATCAGCACCCAGGGGATGACTAAAGAATACCCTGTTGCTGAAATTTCTAGAGGGTAAAAGTTTATGGTACAATTACAAAGGGAAAAAAATGCATCTGTGTTTAATTATTGAAAGCATGTACTACATGTACAAATCTAAGCTTAGAAGCTGAGGCATCTGGCAACAGCAAAAAATATAATAATTTCAAAAAGGTACAAAATTAATCCATAGTAATATGGGATACATTTAAAGGGCTGACATACTATCTTTCCTCTAATATTCTGACAAATGACTATTCCTTTTTGCTTTTCAAAAGTAAGATTCTGGAAATAAAATATTTTGAAAAACTTTCATTATCTAAGGAAAGTAATTTATAAATTGTTATTTCGAATAATACAACTAAATAAATGGGTTTCTAACTTACCACATGTCCTAATTCATTAACAAGTCTGCATGAGAACACTGTAATACAACTCCTTGGATAATCTATTATTATATTAATTCCAAACTGAGTGTTAGTTATGTTTTAAATCATTACTTCCTTAAAGCTATACTGAAAGAAGGTCTAAGTATACAAAGTGAATAAAAAATTGATGATTTACCATCATTTTGATTGCCCAGCAAGAAATACTTAAGCCCTGAATTCCTTAAAAAATATTCAAAATACGTATTAAAATACATATAGTATGAATCTATACATATAAAAATATGTGTATACTTTCACACACATACATACATGCATGAAAGAAGATCAAAACACTACGTAAGGGGCTTCCCTGGTGGCACAATGGTTAAGAATTCGCCTGCCAATGCAGGGGTCACGGGTTCGAGCCCTGGTCCGGGAAGATCTCACATGCTGTGGAGCAACTAAGTCCGTGCACCACAACTACTGAGCCTGTGCTCTCGAGCCCGCAAGCCACAACTACTGAGCCTGCGAGCCACAGCTACTGAAGCCTGTGCACCGAGAGCCTGTGCTCCGCAACAAGAGAAGCCACCGCAATGCGAAGCCCACGGACCACAAAGAAGAGTAGCCCCTGCTCACCACAACTAAAAGAAAGCCCGCGCAGCAACGAGGACCCAACACAGCCAAAAACAAAATAAATAAATAAATAAATTTATTTTTAAAAAAACAACACACACACACTATGTAAGATTTTGCAATTTATTTCATGGAATTACGGCTGGTTTTGTTTTGTTTTTGTTTATCTGTATTTTCTTTCTCTTTTTAAAAATTTATTTATTTATTTATTTTTGGCTGTGTTGGGTCTTTGTTGCTGCACGCGGGCTTTCCCTACTTGCTGCGAGCGGGGGCTACTCTTCACTGCGGTGCACAGGCCTCTCATTGCAGTGGCTTCTCTTGTTGTGGAGCACGGGCTCTAGGCACATGGGCTCAGTAGTTGTGGCTCGCGGGCTCAGTAGTTGTAGCTCATGGGCTCTAGAGCGCAGGCTCAGTAGTTGTGGTTCACAGGCTCAGCTGCTCTGCAGCACGTGGGATCTTCCCGGACCAGGGCTCGAACCCGTGTCCCCTGCATTGGCAGGCAGATTCTTAACCACTGCGCCACCAGGGAAGTCCTGTATTTTCTAATTTATTCTTCAAGGAGCACATTTATTTTGAAGATTAAAAATTTGTGGGAAAAAAAAGGCCATTAGTTTTAAACCCACAAAACAATTCTGGAATGACCTTTAGGAAGTTCTATAGCCTAAGCTACAAAGGCAAGAACATTTATGATATCCATGGAAGTCAATACTCAAAACTTCAAGTTTACCCAGAAAGTCTAGAGCAGGCAAGGAGGAAGGGCTTGTTCCTGGTCATCGATATTTTGGGTTCTTTCTAAGCCAAAAATGTAGTCACTGAACTTAGAATTATGACCCTCATAATAAGCCACGATGAGAATAGCGCTCCCTTTAGCAAGTTCTCCAAGTAGCTAGTGGATAAAGCACGGTAGGGAGAATGGGATTGTTCTACAATGACAGTGATCAAAAGTCTAGCACCTCTTTGAGCCGTTCATCCTAAAGTTTCACAAGCTGAGACCTGTCTAGACATTGGGTAATCATTCCCAGCCCTTCTTTCTTTAGAACCATCAACACCATCCATCTCCAGAACTTTCTTCATCTTGCAAAACTGAAACTCTGTACCCATTACACAATACTCTCCATCCCCCTCTACCCCAGCCAGTGGCAACCAACATTCCACTTTCTGTTTCTATGAATCTGACTACTCCAGGTGCCTCATATAAGTGGAATCACACAATACTTGTCCTTTTGTAACTGGCTTATTTCAGTTATCATAACACCCTCAAGATTCACCCATGCTGTAGCATATGTCAGAATTTACTTCTTTTTAAGGCTGAATCACATCGTATTGTATGTATGTACACCCAAAATTTTTTCTATGCATCTGCTGATGGAACTTGGGTTGCTTCCACCGTTTGGCTATCATGAATAATGCTATGAATATAGACATACAAATATCTGTTGTAGTCCCTGCTTTCAATTCCTTTGGGTACTGTGATGATTGACTGGATGTGTCAATTTGACTGGGCTAAGGGGATGCGCAGATAGACAGTAAAACATTACTCCTGGGCGTGTCCGTAAGGGTGTCTCCGGAAGAGATTAGCATCTGCATCAGCAGACTGCGTCAAGAAGACTGTCCTCACCAGTGGGGGTGGGCATCACCCAGCAGTTCAGGGCCTCAACAAAACAGAAAGGCAGAGGAAGAGCAAATTCACTCCCAGCTTGAGATGAGACATCCACGGCTCCTGCCCCAGGACGATGGCTCTCCAGGTTCTTGGGCCTTGGACCACGAGACATACCCCGCCCCCCACCCCGCCCCAGGTCTCAGGGTGTCTGACTTGGACTGAATTACGCTACTGGCTCTCCTGTTCTCCAGCTCGCATACGGCGGACCGTGGGACTTCTCAGCCTCCAGAACAGCATGGGCTGATTCCTGTAATAAATATGCTCTGATATGTATCTACATATACCCTGTGGGTTCTGTTTCTCTGGAGAACCCTGACTGATAGATTTATACCCAGAGCCCTTTTCTCTTGAAACTGCTTAAGTAAGGCTTACCATTACCTTTAGAGGTCATTACCTAAAAATAACACTGATGCTTTACATGTTTTCCGCTTCCCAACATCTTACACACACTGAAGACCATTAATCCAAAAGAGGCGGGAAAATCAATCAGCAGCTTAAGTTTAAAAGCAATTTGTTTTTGCTCCTCTTGACCTCCTCATACAGCCCCATTCCCAGGGAGAAAAATATAAAACATTCTACTTATATTTTAACATGCAGGAAACAAAATCCACCTAACAAATGTACTCCAGGTCAACGGAGAGTTAAGCTAGTCAAAGCTGCAGTTTGTTTTCCAAGATCCTTGGTCTCCTTTTAGAGCCCCTTCCAACCTCTCTTCTTCATCACAGCTAGCTCTCAGTTCAGAATTTTCAGAAAAGATTCCTAAATACAAAAGACATGTTTCCCATAAGTCAAATTAACCCCAATCCTCATCTAAGACTCACAATTACTCTACCCTGTTCCAAGGCTCACTTGAGACACGGTGGCTCCCTCTGTTTCCAATCAGCGCTTTTTTTTTTTTTTAAGATTTTTTTGATGTGGACCATTTTTAAAGTCTTTATTGAATTTGTTACAATATTGCTTCTGTTTTATGCTTTGGTTTTTTGGCCATAAGGCATGTGGGATCTTAGCTCCCCGACCAGGGATCAAACCTGTGCCCCCCCTGCAGTGGAAGCGCAGAGCCTTACCCACTGGGCCACCAGGGAAGTCCCCCAAATCAGTTATTTATATGTTTGTTCCTTTTTATCAGGTATCTGAACATTCACAGGAGAAATAAAAAGGTTTTCATTCAGGGTTCAGAAGTCTCTAGAGAACAACTGCGGCAGAGACCTAAATTCTTTATTAACTTCTTGCCTAGTTTGTCCTTTTGGGATACTGTTGTTCTTCAGAATGAGACATACTGAAAGTGGCATAAAGACGCCTGGTTCCTTTTAAGAGAAGAAAAGGCTGGCCACAGGAAGGAACAAGTCTGGTTATCACAGTTTTCAGGCTCCACGTTCTATTTTGGTGAATGCACTAACATAAAATCTATGATACGAATGTGTCAGAGCAAGTAACTATTTTAAGAGTATCCATACCATTTTTCTAATTACAGCGTATTTAGTTTTTATAGGAACACTGAGATTTATTAATTCCTATTTAAATCGTTAAAGCTGTAGCTAAAAAGATAAAAAGGTCACATTCCTCCCCACTTGATTATGTCACGTGTTCTTTAACAGCTGGCGATTAAGTTATTGTAACTGAAGAATAAACTGATTGTTTTTCTCCATAAACTCATTTAAATTATAGTAACAAAACTGTCGATGAGAAAGATTAACTAAAACGTAAAATAGATGGTTTTTATATAAAAACAAGAAGTTTTAATCTCTATGTATATGTTACATTACTTGAATATTTAGCAATAACATCCACATGACATGGGTCTTTCTCAATGCTTTTCTACAGTAAGCATAATAAATCAAGTAAAGGAAAACCTGACATACTCAAGGGAGATATTTTGCAGGTAACTGATAAAATTTTGAAACCATACTTTGCTGGCTAGAAAAGTGATGTATTAATAAGCTGCACAAAATGTTAGATTTTAATTATAAAATACAGATATAAAAGGCAAAGAAGAAATCTATCTTCCTTTTATAAAAAAACGGAAAATAGAGACTAGAATTAAAAAGGAAAAAAAAAAAAAACCCTCCAGAAAAACTACTCAAGTATAACCTATTGATGTCTCCAATGAAGCTGTAATCATAATAGGTGCAGGCTGTGACCTTTTGCTTAGAATTTTTAACTTTTAAACAGCTTGCACTTCCATATTTTCAAAATCAAACTCCTAAGCTTCCTTTCATACATAAAATTTGAACTGTCTTATACCACCTGATGAACTTTTTGAGCAAATAATGGCAACAATTCTGTTTCAGAAGCCTTAGATTTCTCTGTATAGCAATGTTTCTGCAGTCTTGTATTTGAGTATTTTATTGAATTTTACACTTTTTAAAATAAGGTAAAACTATGAAAGTGGAAAAAAAATACTGCGGCATCTCCCTATTTATAGTAAAGGGACAGGCAAGATACGGTCCAAATGCAGCCTATTGCCTGTTTGTGTAAATGAAGCTTGCCGGAAGCACAGCCATGCTCCTTTGTTCCCACTGTCTCTGGCTGCTTTATGCCACAATGGCAGAACTGAATACTTGTGACTGAGACCACATAGCTCACAAAACCTACAATATTTGCTCTCCGGTTCTTTACAGAGAAAGTTTGCCGACTCCTGTGAAAATGCCCTCCTCAAGCTAAGCTAGATTTTATTAAAACCAAGCACACAAAAGTTAGATGCATATGCATTGTGCTGCATTCTTCCAAAGCGACTACTTCAAATAATTACAAACTTTAGATTCCTTCAACCTTGACATTCTCCTTCTCTAGAAACCTCAGAAAGGACGGACGGAAAGTGCAATCTTCAGCTACGTACAAGTGTCACTTCCATGTTAACAGTGAGTTTCAACTGATTTTCTTAATCCACATGTTAGTTTTAATACCTATTTCAAAGATAAGAAATTTTCTCTTCCTTAACTACGGAAATAAACACTTATCAGAGAACTTCAGTGGTTTCCTTTAAAAAAGGAAAATTTTATTTAAAAAATATAACTTTATTAGACCTAGCCTAAGTCAAATAGTCACAAAAATTAAGTGCAGAATCTCTAGCTTTCTTGCTAAACTTTATTGTTTAACTTATTTAACTTATCCTTCCCCATGTATCTTTCCTCTGACCTCTGATCTTGTATTACCTAGTTCATTGCCTTACCCTACTAATTACCTGCATCCCCACAAAGCACCTAACACGCTCACATCCGGCTCCAGTTTTAAAAAAAGCCAATATAGACTAAGAGACTGACACTAGGCTGGTAGTTTTTTTTGTTTTTTTTTTTTTAATTAATTAATTAATTTTTTTTTATATTTATTTTTGGCTGTGTTGGGTCTTCGTTTCTGTGCGAGGGCTTTCTCTAGTTGTGGCAAGTGGGGGCCACTCTTCATCGCGGTGCGCGGGCCTCTCACTATCGCAGCCTCTCTTCTTGCGGAGCACAGGCTCCAGACGCGCAGGCTCAGTAGTTGTGGCTCACGGGCCCAGTTGCTCCGCGGCATGTGGGATCTTCCCAGACCAGGGCTCGAACCCACGTCCCCTACACTGGCAGGCAGATTCTGAACCACTGCGCCACCAGGGAAGCCCTGGTAGTTTTTATATCAAATGTATTCCTTAACTAAAATCGCCGCCACCTGCACTACCAAAGCCGTACTAGAATCTCCTACACAGCTCCTCCACGGTTACAGTAACGGCGCCTACACGCTTCTACAAGGTTTCCGGCAATTCTCTGCAGGTACTTTTAACAACCCCTGGAGGTCAGGGAATGTCCAATTAAAATTTTCTTATGGGAGATAATAGGGAAGCAACAGAAATGATCCACTGTTCTACATAGGTATCCTGTATGCATTCATAAAGTAGGGCTCTATTAAAAGATATGCTCTGTGCTCACCGTCAAATCCCCAGAACCTCACACGATACAAGGTACACAGCTGGTGCTCAACAAATATTTAGTGAATGCGAATTATTTAATTATTCCATTAAATCTAAAGCTATGGTTTTTGTTTTATTTTATTCTTTTCCATCAGTGTTTTCCTTTCTAAATAAAAAATGATTAAAATATTTAACAAATATGTATGAAAAAAATCTAACAGTTCTATTAAAGCCGATAGTTCACAGTGGGTATTCAAAAACTGTTGTTTAGTGGTGATCATGTTTTTAAAATTAATTACTTTTTTTTTTTTTTTTGGCTGCGTTGGGTCTTTGTTGCTGCGAGCGGGCTTCTCACTGCGGTGGCTTCTCTTGTTGCAGAGCACGGGCTTCAGTAGTTGTAGCATGTGGGCTCAGTAGTTGTAGCTCGCAGGCTCAGTAGTTGTGGCGCACAGGCTAAGCTGCTCCACGGCATGTAGGATCTTCCCGGACTCGAACCCATGTCCCCTGCATTGGCAGGCGGGTTCTTAACCACTGTGCCACCAGGGAAGCCCCTAGTGGTGACCATTTTGTAATGTATAGAAATATCAAGTCGCTATGTTGTGCACCGGGAACTAACATAGTGTTGTAGGTCAATTATACTCCAAAAAACAAAATCACAGGAAAAGAGATCAGATTTGTGGTCACCAGAGGTGGGAAGAGGGTGCTGTGAGGGGAGGGGGAACCGGGTGGAGGGGGTCAAAAGGCACAAACTTCCAGTTCTAAGATAAACAAGTACAAGGGATGCAATGAACAGCATGGTTAATATAATTAATGCTGCTGTATGTTACCTATGAAAGTTAAGAGAGTAAGTCCTAAGAGTTCTCATCAAACTCTTTTTGTTTTCTTTTTTTTAATGTTGTACCTACATGAGGTGATGGATGTTCACTAAACCTACTGTGGTCATCACTTCATTATGTGTATAAGTCAAATCATCATGCTGTACAGAAACGTACACAGCACTGTATGTCAACTGCATCTCGCTACAACTGGAAGAGAAGAAAAAAACTACTGTTTAATTTGATGTGTCCAAACCTCTCTGAAACACAGGGAAGACACTGCAGATTCTATCTTCAAATATCCTGACTTATGGTCTCAGAAAAATGCTTATCCAGAAAACAGAGCCTGACATCACTTCATGGAAAAGAACCAAATGTAGATACACATGTAACTATCTATATCAAATAACCCTAGTAATTAAGTTCTACCTTTAATATTTTGATCAGATAGATAATTATACTTCTATGACTTATACATTCATCCATTCACTTACTAAGTAAACTTTATTTCCTACATAATTAAAATAGGCTTGTGCTATTTTTCTTCTATTTTTAATTAAAATGTCAAAAACATATAGCTCTATGGGTATGTTTGAGATCAAAGTAGTAAGAGTACACCTACACATAAATATAGAAAACACTTAACAGTATATTTGTGGACCAGGCACTATTCTAAGAACTTATATAAATCCAACTAATCTTCATAAAAACCCTATGACATAGGTACTACTATTATTCCCACTTTACAGATGGGGAAACAGTTCCAGAAAAGTTTGGGTACTTGTCCAGGTTTGGACAACTAGAAAGTGATCAATCTGAACTTTGAACCCAGGCAACCTGGCTCTTTGCCTCTCTTATACTATGCTGCCTCTAGACTTGATTAATGGGAAAAACTTTTATGAAAGTTATCAATATAATATTGAATTCTTAGAAAGAGTTATTAGTTATGAGCTATAAAATGTAAAACCACACAAAAATTCATGTCTTCTTTAGAAGTACATTATAGGCTAAATTGGAAAAACAAGAAAAGGACTTGTGCCAGTGAATAAAGTAAGATTTCTGTTTGACAACACGTATGTTAATTAAGAAACAGAAATGAGAAGTCATACTCTTTAATGTCTTTTGATTTAACTAGAGCCTTTTATGCTCTCCTTCATTCACTTACTCATTCAAGAAATGTTCAATACATCCTGATGGACAGGATAGAAAAAAGTAACAGACAAATCCCTGTCCTTGAGAGGCTCTGCAACTCAGGAATGACAAGCAAGGCTCAAAGCAGTAAAGTGTACTTCCCAGACTTTACATCACAGGCTTTCCCCCCAAAACTATATCACGTCAGCTTTCCATAAGAACATTAAAACTGACAAAGGATTATCAAATATAATATATAAATGTAGTGACCAATGTCATGGTAAAAAAAAAAAAAACCTGCCTAAGAGAGTAACATTATCCCTATAGGCTGAGAAATGGGAATAAATGCCCTGGGCCCACAGATGTGTTACAAGAGGCCCAATATAGTATACAAAATACATAAAGCACACAGCCAAATAAACTGATTCTAACCCAATGTGCCAACTATGCATTTCTTAAAACTTTTTGCTTGTGTCCTTAGAAGTTAGAAAATCTCTTTTGAACGGTCTCAAATAGAAACCCAGAGTTTAGAACTGTCTTTTTTTAAATAAAATTTTACTTTAGCAATAAAAAAAATACTACATAGCAATGAATATTTACTAAGCATATACTCTGTTCGAGGCACTTGACTCTCTCATGTCATTAATGTCCTCAGCACCCATGATTCCTCCCTCCTCACAAGGGAGTTGTTGAACCAAGATTTAAAACTAGGTCTGTTTGATTTCAAAGTCCAGGCTATTACTCACTACCTATACTGTCCCTACCAAGTACAAGTGACAGTAATCATATCTTACAGCTGTGTTTAATAAATACTCTTATTATCATAGTGTAAAATATTTTCAAATTTAAGAACTGGCACATTCTCTCTCCCTAAAGTTACACACAGAAAAACACTAACAAGAAATATTAAGTGCTAAGTTATTCCACTTTAATTTCATTTTGCCTATCTTCCAGTGAAAGATTTGAGAATACTGGTCTATAATTTCTAAATCATGCCTGTCACGCAAAAGTAAGCAATAAATACTTACCTAAATAAATAATGCTCTCCTCTCCACGAGCACGGCAACCATTTGATGCAGTTCAGATTTCAAATACTACCTCCCACTCGTCCCCAGAAGTACATTCTCACTTACGCTCATCAGAACAAATGTTGTGACTTTTGGTCTGGTAAGTACGGCTGCCTCACCACGACACTACCAAAATTCCAAGCTCAAAATGCTGCCAGCTCTCCAGCTAAGTGTGCAATGCAAAATAAAAGCGGGATGATTAACAGCGCGGAAGTGTGTTTCACTAGGAAACAGATTCCTTGATTCAATACCCCAAGTCACTGAGCACCTGTAAATACGGGACACTAGGTAATTTTAAGCGAAAAAAGAATTCTCAAGATTCATTTCATGGCTCTTCAGTATGCTGAAGTAACAAAAAAATCACAATCACTTGGGAACTATAAAATAACTGCCAAGACACACCCACCATTTTTTCTTCTAAATGACCTTCACATACATTTCTGCCTACAGGTGCCACACCTGTCTGCTCTCCCAAAGCCAGGGATGGGACACCTGCCCCCAACTCAACTAGTTTCCCAAAGAGACAGGGAGGCTGAACTCCCCCCACTGACAACCTTCCACTAGATTACGTGCTTGGGTACTTATGAGATTCTAACTAACACAACTCTGGTCTTCATCTGTGGAGAAGCTATTAGACAAAAAGATAAAAAAGGCCATGGGACTTCCCTGGTGGCACAGTGGTTAAGAATCCGCCTGCCAACGCAGGGGACACGGGTTCGAGCTCTGGTCCAGGAAGATTCCCACATGCTGTGGAGCAACTAAGCCCGTGCGCCACTGAGCCTGCACTCTAGAGCCCACGAGCCACAACTACTGAGCCCTCACTCTAGAGCCTGTGAGCCACAACTACTGAGCCTGCAAGCCACAACTACTGAAGCCCGTGTGCCTAGAGCCTGTGCTCTGCAACAAGAGAAGCCACCGCAATGAGAAGCCCGCGCACCGCAATGAAGAGTAGCCCCCGCTCGCCGCAACTAGAGAAAGCCCGCGTGCAGCGACAAAGACCCGACGCAGCCAAAAATAAATAAATAAATTTATATTAAAAAAAAAAAAGAGCTAAAGAAGGCCAGACATATGCTCTGGGCTCTCATTAAGAGGCCAAGAATGATAAGTAAAATTCAGAGGGTAGGGCTTCCCTGGTGGCGCAGTGGTTGAGAATCTGCCTGCTAATGCAGGGGACACGGGTTCGAGCCCTGGTCTGGGAAGATCCCACATGCCACGGAGCAACTAAGCCCGTGAGCCACAATTACTGAGCCTGCGCGTCTGGAGCCTGTGCTCCACAACAAGAGAGGCCGCGATAGTGAGAGGCCCGCGCACCGCGATGAAGAGTGGCCCCCGCTTGCCGCAGCTAGAGGAAGCCCTCGCACAGAAACGAAGACCCAACACAGCGCAAAAAAAAAATAAATAAATAAATAATAATTAAAGGTGTTAATAATTTAAAAAAAAAAAAAAAATTCAGAGGGTAGCGTCACCAAAATAAGTCCACATCCATAGGATTTTAAGTGAATGTCAGAATAATGAACACAGAGATAAAGAGATCACAGAGTAGGAGAAACAAGTGTTTTGGTTTAGATGTATTTTTTTTTAATCAGACAAAAAGAAAAGTAAACATACACATTAAAAAAAATTATAGTAATTAGAGCCTATCTAACCAAAACTGTTACCTGGAATTTTTCAACATTTTCACTTTAGCAGAATTAGACAAATGACACCTGACAGTACAATTATTTTTTTTCCTACAGAAGTAACGCTGAGTATGCCCTGGAGACACTATGAACTAACAAATATACTATGTACTATACAGACAACTAAGAGTAATAATAATGATGACTACAAACGTCTGATTCTTTGAAGGAAGGTTCAATAATCTTTCATATGCTAGTTTTACTATTTCTGGAGAGCAGAGTGAAATACACTAAACTATGAGCTCCTTAAAGGCAGAAACCAGACTAGACGTGGCATCTCTTCTAGCACATAGAAAACCTTTAATAGGTGCCGAATGAAACAGAGATACTGGATATTCAATTAGGCAAAAATTTCTATCCCCCAGAAAAACTGACTGAGGTTTCAGTGCATTAAAAGCTACATATTTATTTACTCCCTAAGACTCACATTAATTATCTCCTTGCCTGAACGTGCTTCAAATTTTAGTTCAACAAGCTAAAAAGATAAAAGAAGAGAAATGGTGTTAATTCATGTTATAGGAAAGGACTGAGAAACAGTCCCAGCACTGACTGAGCCATCTCTCATTCTGCCTAAGGAAGAACAGATTCAGAAGGCAGATTTCCCCCCAACCCAGCCCCTTTGTTAAGCTTTCCATTTTCTACCTTCAGCACAAAAAAATATTTAAAACAGTCTGACTGCGGGAAATCTTCCTCTTTTCCATCCTTACTAGAGACACACGTCTTTCACTTCTTGGCATTTCTATTTTTGCATGGTCAGGGTTCTCAGATCTTGAAACTCAGTGCGCTCCTGCTGTGCCCTCCCTGTGGGGATGGGACTTCATGTAAACTATATATAATTTTATATGTAAGTATGAACAATTTCTAATGCAAGAAATTTCCAACATTTTAATCTTACTATAGTTCATAACACTGCATATATGCTTACAGCAAAAAAATTAAATTTAATTCTATGTATTGTTAAAAGACCACTGACTATGGGCTTCCCTGGTGGCGCAGTGGTTAAGAATCCGCCTGCCAATGCAGGGGACACGGGTTCGAGCCCTGGTCCGGGAAGATCCCACATGCCACGGAGCAACTTTGCCCATGCGCCACAACTATTGAGCCTGTGCTCTAGAGCCCGCGAGCCACAACTACTGAGCCTGTGTGCCACAACTAATGAAGCCCGCGCGCCTAGAGCCCGTGCTCCACAACAATAGAAGTCATCACAATGAGAAGCCCACACACCGCAATCAAGAGTAGCCCCCGCTCGCCACAACTAAAGTAAGCCCGTGCGCATCAACAGACCCAACACAGCCAAAAATAAATTAATTAATTAAATTTTAAAAATTAAAAAATAAAAAAAGACCACTGACTATATGCCTACCAAATTAACTGATAATAGATTTTAACAAAGAATTCATCTCTCTAACTGAAATAGAGTTCAGCCAAAATGTCTCTGGCCAAATTTTAAAACATTTTACCAAAAAATTTTATCATCATCAAACCCTAAACCACTAACATACACCCTGAACCTATAAATAAAGGCATTAGATTCTAAGGAGAAGAATCTTGTGAGGCCTCAGTCAGATAGTACTTTCCCTTAGCTAAGTGCAGACCCTTTCACCAAAACAGCATTCTCAAACTTTTTGATCCCAGAGCCCCTTTACCCTCTTAAAAAATTACCTGGGATACAAAAGAGCTTTTGTTCCTGTTCAATATCATATCTATTGATATTTACCATTAGAAGTTAAAACTAGGAAATTTTTAAATTATTTGTTAAATTTATTTAAAAATAATAAACCTATTGCACGTTAATATGAATATGTATTTAGAAAAATAATGATAGCCTCCCCCAAGAACATCAGTGAGGAAAACAGCACTGTCTCGCAGTTTCAAATCTCCTCATTACCTGGATTCTCATACCTGCTTCCACGTTAAACCTCTTGCAATATGTTGTTCTGGCTGAAGCACATATAGAAAAAATGGTCTTATGCAGACATACAGACAATAAAAGGAGAATTATTTTAATAAGCTTTTCAGATAATTGTGGACATTCTTTAACATCCTCCAAAACTCTAAAATGAGTAGCAGTTTCTTAAAGATTAGTTGCAATGTGGAATCTAAAATCACATCAATTAACGATTTGTACTTTGTCACATTAAAATCCATTGGTCTATCTTGCCTCTGAATGACTCTTGTATCCATCATGCATTGGTCATTTGAAAAATATGAATTCACTGAGTTAGGCTTATCTTATTTTCCAAATGTTGGAACATTTCATTACACAGTATCAAAAACAAAAAAACAAATACAAAATCTTTAACATCACCACTGCTTTCATCAGGAAAGTCTCGAGATTGAAAAACTATAAGCTCACGGCGGCAGATACAAGTTTTCAAGATTCTAATTTTC
This sequence comes from Balaenoptera physalus, assembly GCF_965194825.1. Lineage (NCBI taxonomy): Eukaryota > Metazoa > Chordata > Mammalia > Artiodactyla > Balaenopteridae > Balaenoptera > Balaenoptera physalus. The sequence goes on along the minus strand of NC_138883.1, from coordinate 176,514,786 downwards.
ACTTGAAAGCTTGATTTTTATCATTTGCAACAAAAATCAATTTTTTTTAAAGCAATGGCCTTACTTTGTTCATTTTTGAGAAAATGTCTAACAAATGCCCTGCTATGAATAAGCAGTCTGTCAGTCATTCTTTCAAGTAAAATTGGTGTTCCATTAAAAAAGTAACTGGTTAAACTCACAACTCAATCAAACAAGGTTAGGGGACTTCCCTGGTGGTCCAGTGGTTAAAGACTCCACGCTCCCAATGCAGGGGGCCTGGGTTCAAACCCTGGTCGGGGAACTAGATCCCACATGCATGCTGCAGCTAAGAGTTCACATGCCACAACTAAGGAGCCTGTGAGCTGCAACTAAGGAGCCCACGTAAGGCAACTAAGGAGCCCACGCCTGCCACAACTAAGACTCAGTGCAACCAAATAAATAAATATTAAAAAAAAATCAAACAAGGTCAGAATTTTGATATAATTATTTTTAAGTATTTTTAAAGGTATAAATACTCCCCTGACTTCATAAACTGAGAATATGCCAGTTTATTCAATGTAAAAAGAAAGTTATCCCTACCTGCCTTACAAAGCAGCTGGGAAGCAACCACATATGGAAGTATCTATTCTAGTGCCTGACACAGTAAAGATGCTCAACTAACCATGGTTAGTTCCTTCCATCATCCTGTCTCTCACTATAATATTAATATTAATGAATCCCCTTTAGTTCTTCATTTTTCTATTTCTCTTCTGTAACCAAGTTGTCACTCACCTACCTTCCAACCACTTTTAAGTTACTGAATTCCTCTCTATGAGACAGAAAAACAGACAGGTAGTATTCAACCATAGGTTACAGAAAGAGGGCTTCAGAAGTCAAGCATCTTGTAGAAAGGCTCTGAGACACAAATTTCTCTGGTTTAGAAGCCTAGCCCTTTCCCTCTCCCTTTAATGTACCAAGTTACATTCATGATTCTCCAGAAATGTGAGCTCGAGTGTTGTTATAACACGCTTCAAAATAATTGTTGTGATAAAATTGTTCAAGGAGTCATCCTGAGTTTAAACCATCTGTCTGGCATTTACTGAAGCAATTGCTAAAGATATTCTATGCATACAGATGAGATTTTTCTCAACAAAAATGCAAAAATGTTTCCACATCTGTTGTTTTTGTTGATATATCACCTAGATTAGCAAATTCTTTCCTACGAAGAAAACAGGGTGAAAACACAGAACATTTTAACATTTTTAATGAACACATTTTTAAATGACTCTTAAAATTATGTCATCTTTCCAACCATCTTTTCCTACTGCTACTCTACTACAATCATACTAAAATTATGTATGTGTGTATACATACATACCCCCACATACATACACACACATGCATACACATACACACATACATACATACCCACATACACACACTCATACATGCATACATATGTACACACATATGTGCACATACATACACATACATACACTCATACTTACACACATACACACACATACATACAAACGCATATGCATATATACATCTAAAGAGACAGAGAGAAATTTCCAGTATTTCAAGTCAACTGACACTGTGACTTTGATCTTTAAACATGTCTAAGACTTAAAATCACAAACTGGAAAATTCATGCATTAAAGTCCATCAGAACTGGTCTACAGAAGTGAAGAAATTTATATGCAATTGATGTTACACAGTATCCAAGAATTCTAAAACATAAAGAATACACTCATTCCATATTCCAAAAGATAGATATATTCCAACGTGTAGCAAATAATTGTGCCATATGAACATGTATTGTTTTGACTGCCTAGCAGGCCCTCTTTTCAGGTACGAGCACCACCGCCGTCCTTTCTTCGGTTATGTGCCCTCCCCCGAATGATGTGATTCTGATGGTACTGCCAATCATACTACCCTGCGCACCTCACGCCTTCTTTGTGATGGGCTGGCAACAAACACAGTGCTGACGCATCAGCGTGCTCAGCCCACCTACCAGAGGAATTGGTCCAGAGACAAGCACAAGACTTAATTACGCTAAGGCGAGCTGTCCCTGCAAAGGATTTCACGTACGCACTTCAGGTCTTTCTTCTGGATCTGACTGTGATGATAAAAGCGTGGCGCAGTCAGCGGCTGTAACCTGTATATTAGGGTTCTCCAGAGAAACAGATACAAGAAGATGTGTATAGACAGGCAGACAGACAGATAGACAGACATAGAAAAAGATTTACTTTAAGGAATTGGCTCATGCAATGGTGAAGGCTTGGCAAGTCCAAAATCTACAGAGCAGTCTGGCAGGCTGGAGACCAAGGGAAACACAGCAGTTCGAGCTCAAGGGTGGTCTGGTGGCAGAATTCCTTCTTACCAAGGGGAGGTTCTATTCTCTGTTCTATTAAGGCCTTCAACCGATTGGATGAGGCCAACCCACATAATGGAGGACAACATGCTTTACTCAAAGTCCGCCAATTTACATGTTAATCTCATCCAAAAAACACCTTCACAGAAACATCCAGAATAATGTTTGACCAAGTATCTGGACACCATGGTCCAGCCAAGCTGACTCTTAAAATTAACCATCACAAGTTCACCTCTTATCAACTGCAGACATATCATGTTAAGCATATTAAGTTGCTTTTTTTAAAATCAGTATTGCCTTCACTATACAGATTCTTTACTATATTATTTGTTGTCAGAAGTTTGCTGGCAGAAATGGGTAGGATACAATCTTTGGCTTTAAAGACTACAATCTGAAGAGAGTAGGACATGCACAAAGGGAATATTACTTTGCTCTTCCTACGCTGAACTAGAATCAGTCTGATAACTCTGTCCTGGCCAGCTCTTCCCCTGGCCTTCATGGCACTTGATAACTGACCTGGCACAGAATGGGTGTGAACTGGGAAGACCTCAGAAGAAGAAGATATGGTCGACAACTATTATATGCCTGCCTGGCACCTCTCCCTTATTCTGGGAGCAGCACGTCTGCCACTTCTGAGGGGGAACTGCTTCTCCTCAAATTCCAACTACGCAGTTTGGGTATGGTCCAACCATGTCCCTGGTCATAAGCATAAGCATAACCCAAGCCAAGCCAATTCTTTCTCCAAGATTTTCTGAATTAGAACTAAGGGAGGAAAAATAGATGCTCTAATAGAAAAACTAAGGATGTGACCCTAGCACTTGCCAGCAACTTGTCTATAGCCATGTGGAAGAAGTCTGTTTGGAAGAATGACAGAGTCATGGAAGGGGAATCAGAGGTAAGAGAGAAAGGATAAAAGGAATCCTGACAGTGAGAAGGCCTTAGGTCCAATCACCCCTAATGCCTACATGAATAAACCCTTCCTCTAGTTTGGTTGCATGAGCCAGTAAACTCCCTTTTGCCTAAACTAGGCACAGTTGGGTTTCTACCACTAAGTTCTGACTAACAGACAGGAATTAAAGCAGAAAAGGGTAAAATAAAGCCAAGTGCATCTAGGATCATGAGGCAGAAGGACAGGTAAAGTTCATAGGAAAGGTAAAGAAGAGACCAACTTGTCTCAGAAAAGGCAAAGGCGAGAAAAGGGTCAGGAAAAAGGTGAAAGGGAGGTGGACGTAAAGAGTTTCCTGTGGACTGTGAACCCAGTGGTACCACACGCATGAATATACATGCAGTCATTTTCTTGAAAAGATGGTCTACGGCTTTCACTAGATCCTCGGAAAGGTCACAACCAACCAAAGAGGAAGGAGCCGATAAACAGATCGATGCTAAATTAAAGCAGTCTCTTTATTCCAGAAGGAAGTTACTGATAGATGATAAAGCATTTACTTTCTAATATCAAGAGTTTCTGAGAAAAGACCCCCAGCAGTTAGAACAAGGTGTTCTTCTGATGGAGAATAGAAGGCATGCCGAAGAGAGTAAGAGCAGTCATCCTAAGAGATCTCAATTAATTCTGCCTTCAGGTTTGACCCAAATGTCATCTCAAGCAGATCTAGCTCCTCTCCCAAATTTCCATCTAATTAAGACATTTATGCCTAAATTTCCTTAAAGAGGATTCATCAATTTTCACTCCATAATTACTTTGCCCAAAACTTTCACTTTAAGAACATGGATTTCTGGATACCTTGAAATTAGAGCAAAATTTGATGTAAATGTGCATTTCTTGAGAGAGGAGTTTGCATTTTTCACCAAATTCTGATTGCATTTTTCATCAAACTGCATTTTTCATATAAATCCTGTGACTTTATAAATATGTATGTAGTCAATCAAATAAAATCAAAAAAACTTTATTCTTTCCTGTTTTGATTTAGTAGAAAGATTTGACAAGAAGATGATCCTAGAAACAGAACATGGAGTTCCCCAAATGCTATTCAGAGGAGGAAAATACAAAGAAAGGAAAGCTAAAGGACACTGTAGTTGAAAAACTTCATAAGTTTGCCTAAATATGGCTGTCTTTATTTACAGCTGATTATAAAGGAAAAAGTCAAACTAACAAAACCACCCAAAAAAGCACTGCTGATCTCATCACTCCCAGGGATGTCACGAATTAAAATATTACTGAAATAAGATTCAATCTTAATACAAACAACTTTCCATATGTGGCGATGATGACCATTTCTGCAGATCATCAGAACCCTTTTCTTTACTTCCCACCACCCCTTTAGTACTTTATATGCACAAGCAAAGGACAGTCCAAGAACTGGAATGGGACTAAAATGCCAATCAATTACTACTTGCTAAGGTAAGTTTAAAGAATAAAAAAAAGATTAAAGAGGGGAGAGAGAAAAACTATTTTATTATTCCACCTGCAGATTTCACATTAATACATTTCCTGTTCAACACAGGCAGAGATTATTAAGGGCTTACTATAAATATGTTCGATTTCATGTACATCTATTCTTATATTGAGTCTTTTATTTATTATTTATTTTAGTTATTTAAATGTAATGTCAGTTCCAGTTTACCAGCTTTTTCCCTTTTATTTTCTAAAGATAAAGCACCAGATACACCTATCTTGGTTGTCTCAAAACAGTCAACTGTTTTAACTAATTTTTCAAGAGTCAAGTACTGTTAATACTAGATTATGCATTCTGGGCAGGGGGATATAGAAAACCCAGAATCTGACAGTAAATTAGCTTGCCAGCCTTCTAAAGCAAAGCCACTAAATATACCTGCCAGTTGCTTTGATTAAGTAGATCTGCCACCCATGAGATCGCCTTTCTGAAATTAGGTAGAGATATTAATCACTCCAGTTTCTGTGCAAAAAAATATACCACCAATTCTACTAATAATTATTATCAAAAGGAATACAAAGTTCACCTTCACACTCAAATAAGTAAAGGTACAGCTTTCTACTTTATAAAAACATTTAAAAATAATTTTGAAAATTGTTTAAAAATCCAGGAACCACTGAAAATGTTCATCTCCTATGATTCAAGGTCTAAGAAAGATTTTAGTGATGTTTAATATATATACTAACTTAAAACATCAAGTTTTAGAAAACTAAGGGTTCTGAAAGAGCAGTGAAACCCTTAAACATACTGTGTCTGGGCATTCTAATCTCTAAGACTGCCAGCAACTATAAGACTTGGAGAGAATAGAACTAGTATCGTGCTTGGGGCTTCCCTTTGTGCCAGATACACAAGGAGTTCCACACACAGTATTTCATTGAATATAACAACAATTCTCAGTTCATTTTTAGAGGTAAGAAAACTGAGGCTCAGAGATTAGGGGACTTGCCCACGGACATACAGATACACAGCAGCAGATCCCAAATCTTAAAAGCCACATCTGTCCTAACTCAAGTTCAGACACCACATTGCCCTAAATTTAAAAAGTAAAATAGGGTTTCCCTGGTGGCACAGTGGTTAAGAATCCGGCTGCTAATGCAGGGGACACGGGTTTGAGCCCTGATCCAGGAAGATCCCACATGCCGCAGAGCAACTAAGCCTGTGCGCCACAACTACTGAGCCTCTGCTCTAGAGCCCACGAGCCACACCTACTGAGCCCACGTGCCACAACTACTGAGCCCTGTGCTACAACTACTGAAGCCCGTGCACCTAGAGCCCGTGTTCTGCAACAAGAGAAGCCACCGCAGTGAGAAGCCTGTGAACCACAAGGAAGAGTAACCCCCGCTCGACGTAACTAAAGAAAGCCCGGGTGCAGCAACGAAGACCCAATGCAGCCAAAAATAAATATAAACAAATAAATAAATTTATTGAAAAAAAAGAGACATAATTTGAGAGCAAATCACAAAAGACAACAACAACAAAAGTAAAATAAACAATACCAGTACTCAAGAGACAATTCCAACCGCTTTGAAATAAGACACTGAACTTCATCCATACTTTACCAAAGAAAATCATGATATAAATGCTGAAGATCAGGTTTTCAGACAAATTCACTAAAACTTATTCAAGCCATTATATAGTATAAGCCATCAGCACCCAAATCTCCTAAAATTCCTAATTTGGGAGCTGCTCTAAGCAACAAAGAAATTGAACAGGAAGTTGTGCTGAGTCTGAGCAGGTGACAAAGCAGCATTTCAGAGAATTTTAAGGAAGCTACGTAATGACTCCAGGGGTCCCAGCAGCAGGGCAGGGGAGGACTTCACAAAAAGGTCTACCAACAGCGAGCCAGGATTTGGACGCAAGGGGACATTATTAGCTGCTGCTATACAAAGCTAATTTACGTCTGTTTTCAGATTCAGCACCATCTTTGTGGAAACAGATTTAGGAAAATCTCTAACAAACACTGAAACCTTTTATACCTAATCCTGAATTAACCAGAAAATCCAATTAGCCTGAAAATTTACACCTCTCAGCATTCTTCTTTGTTTAACAAATATTCTGTTTGCATAATAGATATTTTGAAAATACTCCGTATGGTGAAATTGCACATATGGTACGATTCTTACTTTGTAAATACACAGATATATGTATGATTGTATAATTAAAATCTGTATTTTTAAGTACAATAACCATCTGTATTAACAGTCCACATAATATGGGAATAAAGACTAAAAACAAATATTTAAATATTTTTCAATTAGAAACAAAGCTTCAATCTATAACAAATTACAGAATTGATTTTGTAAACCTCGTGTACTATAACACCTAGAAATGTTGATGAATTGTTCCATATATAAAATTTTCCAGATGAATTTAATAATTAATTTCAAATGCCAGAAATACATTAGTTTAGCACCGTCAATGAAGAAAGTCTTTCTATAAATATATCTGCCAACATAAAAAAGCTAGTATAGAACATAAACATTTCTAGATTCATAGTCATCATAAACATTCATACTGTATTTTTAAAATAACATGATTCTCAGCTTTACAGTATTTTGGCCTTCTTCCTAAAGTCATCACTTCTTCTGGCATCCTGTCAGCCTCACAGACGAAGGTCTACCATCTCGACTTTCCAGCTTTAGACCTCACTTTCTAACTACAGGGAACCAGGAAACTTGATACTCAAGGCTGGTAAGACACACATATTAAAGGAATATTAATGAGATCATGAGAGAAAAATAGGGCATCAGGAGCAAAGCGTATAATTTTTAAGGCTGTTCTAAGGTTTGGAGCTTGGAACTAACACTGATTTTTCAGTTTCATCTTCGTATCAACCATTAGTATAAACTTTGAAATGACCTATAAACTTGCTCTGTTGGAGACCCTGCATATGATGTATCCAATTTAAGCGGGGGTGGGGGAGACTGAATTTTATGATTTTTTTTTTAACTCAAATTTTGGAATCTCTCTATTGCATTACAGTTTTCTACCCCCAACTTCACCTCTCTAATAACATTCTTCATACAGCCTATGCTGTGTCAAAGGTCATAGCACTGCTGGATGGCTGTTTTTCAAACAGAAACATGCATCTTTGATGGGACATTAATCTAGGTCTCCCCTTCCATGTATTTGTGGCTAAACACTGGTCATCATTACAGAAGCATTTAGCACATCTACTATGTACCAGGGTACCATGCTAGGCACTGGACAGACAGAGATAAACAAGACACGGTAGATAGCTTGGCCTTGGAGACCACAGACTGACTAGTGAGAAGAAAGAAAACAATCATAAGTGTGATGAGTACAGCAAAGGAAAAGGACAGGGCATGATGGAAGCTTGTGATGAGAGGATCCCCCAGAGGACGTTCACCACTGCCAAGTGGCAAAGAGGCCATCCTCTAACCAAGACTGTTAGGAGGTCAAGACAATGAGTACTTAAAAACTACCATTAAAAACTTACCGATCACTTCCAGTTCTGGGAAAAAGGAGGAAATGTACTTTACCCTATTCCGCACACTAGGTATAAATAAAAACATAATATATAAAACAAACAGAAGACGACTCTGAAAGGCAGAGAGAAGGTAAACCAACTGTGACCTCAGGACCCAACGAACAACATGCTGGTGAGTTCCCTGGGTTTACTTGTGGCTTCATACACCTCAGGTTTGAAGAGGGAAGTCAGGGACTTCCCTGGTGGTCCAGTGGTTAAGACTCTGCACTCCCAATGCAGGAGGCCCAAGTTCGATCCCTGGTCGGGGAACTAGATCCCACATGCATGCCGCAACTAAGAGTCCACAGGCCGCAACTAAGAGTCCGCATGCCACAACTAAGAAGTCTGCACACCACAACTAAGAAGTCCGCACGCCACAACTAAGAAGTCTGCACACCACAACTAAAAACAGGCGCAGCCAAAATATAATAAATATTAAAAAAAAAAAAAAAAGAGGGAAGTCAGCAACCCAGAAACACCAACAGGCACAGACCAAAAAAGCCCCAACAAATCCCTGCTCTGCATCTAGCAGAAGAACCAGAAAAGGGGAAGACCAGCAAGACTGAAAGGTTTTGGACATTACCGCTCTAGTCCAGCCAAACGCCACAGAACAAACCACCGATTCCACCCACAGACCACCAGCGGCGGCAAGCAGGGCTGTAACAGGCACCCCAAGACCCCCGCCAGGGTGGTGTCAGCGAAGGCAGAGGCAGCAACCAGGGCGGTCACTGCCAGACAGTCACAAGACCCCTCCCACCTACGTACATACACACAGAGGGCGCTTACTGGAGACTCAGAACCTGCACCACCGCCGAGCGGCAAGGAGGCCATCCTCTTACCAGCATGTCGGTGGAGGGCATGTGGGCCAAGGAATGAGGCATTGCCGCCGCCCCCCGTCCCGGCCAGGTAGGCAGCAGGGAGATGTACTGGGGGGCCAGGCACTAATGAGGAACTCTCGGAGAAGGCCAAAAACATGGGTACTTGAAGAAGTTAAAGCCTCTGTCTGGTACCTACAACTACATCAAACCTTAAACACAGTCCAATTTCTAGCCCGTTGAACATAACACTGCACACTAGAGGCCTATTTACTTCCATTCCTATTACCCAATAAAACATGTCTGGCTCTCAACAAAAACTACGAAGCATGGCAAAAGGCAAGAAAAAAAACCATCTAAAGAGATAAAGGTAGCATCAAACTCAGATATGGCACAGATGTTGGAATTATCAGGCGGAATTTAAAATAACTATTATTAATATTTTAAGGGCTGTAAAGGAAAAAGTAGGCACCATACAAGAACAAATGAGTAATGCAAGCAGAGGGATGGAAAATCTAAGACAGAATCAAAAAGAAATGCCACAAATTAAAACACTGCAACAGAAAAGAGAAAATGCCTTTGATGTGATGATCAGTAGACTGGACACAGCTGGGAAAAGAATCAATGAGCTTGAAGGTACGTCAACAGAAATTTCCCAAACTGAAAGCAGGATAAATACCAAAAACTTACACAAATACTAAAATACAGAAAAACGCACACGAACTGCAGAAAACCAAAGATGAAGAGAAAATCTTGAAAGAAGCCAGAGGCAAAAACACTGAACTACTAAGAACAAGAATAAGAGTTACTGCTCACTGGAAACCATGCAAACAAGAGTGGGTAAAATATTTCAAGTGTTGAAAGAAAAAAATCACCAACAAGAACTCTGTATCTAAAGAAATCATGCATCAAAGTGAAGCACTTTCCTGAAGAAACAAAACTGAGAGAATTCAGCACTACCAGACCTGCCTGCAAGAAATGTTAATACTGTTAAGACGGCATTACTCCCCAAATCAACCTACAGATGATACCTATTAGAATCCCAGCTGGCATCTTCAAACCTCCCTCTGCTCCATCTTCACACCTTCCCTCTGTGTGGTGCCCCTCTGCCTCTCCATGGACATTTGTGGTTGCATGTAGGGTCCAGGATAATGTCCTCATCTCAAAATCCTTACCTTAATCATATCTGCAAAGACCTTCTCCCCCTCTTCGGCCTACAGTAGCAAAAATATCTTGGAAAAAGAAGAAAGTAGGAGGAATCAGTCTACTCAATTTCAAGACTATTACATAGCTAGAGTAATCAAGCCTGTGTGGTATTAGAGGAGGGACATACATGTCTCTGAGTGAAACAGAAGAGATGGCCCAGAAACAGACCCATACAAGTGTGGCCAGCTGATTCTGGACAAAAGTTTATAAGCAATTTATTGCAGGAAAGATAGCTTTTCAACAAACAGTACTGTAGTAATCAGATACCCACAGGCCAAAAAAAATGAACCTTGATTTAACCTCATACAAAAATTAAACTCAAAATAGATCACAGATTCAAATGTAAAACTGTAAACTTTTAGGGGAAAAAACAACTTGAGGGAAATATTTAGAATCTAAACCTACTGTGATGGTTAATTTTGTGTGTCAACTCAGCTGGGCCAGATATTTGGTGAAGCATTATTCCAGATGTTTCTGTGAGGGTGTTTTGGATGCAATTAACATTTAAATTGGTGGACTTTGAATAAATCAGGTTGCCCCCCCCCAACAGAGTGGGTGGCCTCATCCAGTCAGTTGAAGGCCCACAGACAACAGAAGACTGACCTCCCATGCAAGAATAAATTCTGCCAGCAGACAAACTTCAGATCTGAACTTCAACACTGGCTCTCCCCTGGGTCTCCCGCCTACCATCCCACCCTGCAGGTGTTGGACTTGCCAACTTGTATAACCACATAAGCCAATTCCTTAAAATAAATCTCTCTCCATACACACAAACACACACACACACACACGCCTTACTGCTTGTTTCCCTGGAGAACCCTAATAGAGCGATATAGCGAGTTCTTAGACTTGACACAAAAGCCTGATCCATAAAAGGGGAAATTAATAAATTGGACTTTATCAAAATTAAAAACTTTTGCTCTGCAAAAGACACTGTTAAGAGGACAAAAAGGGCTTCACTGGTGGCGCAGTGGTTAAGAATCCGCCTGCCAATGCAGGGGACACGGGTTTGAGCCCTGGTCCGGGAAGATCCCACACAACTCAGAGCAACTAAGCCCGTGAGCCACAGCCCGTGCACCACAACTACTGAGATTGCGCTCTAGAGCCCGCGAGCCACAACTACTGAGCTCGCATGCCACAACTACTGAAGCCCGTGCGCCTAGAGCCTGTGCTCTGCACGCAACAAGAGAAGCCACTGCAATGAGAAGCCCGCGCAACACAACGAACAGTAGCCCCTGCTCACCACAACTATAGAAAGCCCCAGGCGCAGCAATGAAGACCCAATGTAGCCAAAATAAATTAATTAATTTAAAAAAAGAGGACAAAAAGACATTGGGAGAAAATATTTGCAAATTATATATCTGACAAAAAACTAGTATCTAGACTATACTAAAAAAAGACTCTCTCATCAGCATGATGCTTTGTGACAACCTAGACGGGTGGGATAGGGAGGGTGGGAGGGAGGCTCAAGAGGGAGGGGATATGCGGATATATGTATACATATAGCTGATTTGCTTTGTTGTACAGCAGAAACTAACACAACATTGTAAAGCAATTACACTCCAATAAAGATTAAAAAAATAAAATAAAATTTAAAAAATTTAAAACTCTCCAAACTCAACAGTACAAAAGTCTAATTAAAAATGGGCAAAAGCCTTGACGAGACATTTCAATGAGAAGGATCTATTGATGGCAAATAAGCACATAAAAGATGTTCAACATCACTAGCCATTGGGGAAATGGAAAGTAAAATCAGGAGCAATTACTACACACCTATCAGAATGGCTAAAATAAAAAAGTGACAACACCAAATGCTGGTGAGCATGCAGAGAACCTGGATCACAAGCATTGCTGATGTAAATGTAAATGTACAGCCACTCTGGAAAACAGCTTGGCAGTTTCTTGAAAAATTAAACGTGCAAATGCCATGTAATTGCTGTTTAATTTTCTTGAAAAGTTAAACAGCAATTATACACACGGGCATTTATGCCACAGAAATAAAAAAGGTACGTTCACACAGAGACCTGTGCAGTAACGTTTATGCGTAGCGGCTTTGTTTGCAATAGCCAAAAACCGGAAACTCAGACATTCTTCAATGGGTGAATTATTTTTAAGTACGGTACATCCGTACCATAGAATACTAGTCAGCAACAAAAAGAACAAACACTGAAACACACAACAACCTGGATCAACCTCCAGAGAATTATGTGGAATGATAAACGCCAATCCCGGGGACTTCCCTAGTGGTCCAGCGGTTAAGAATCCACCTTCAACGCAGGGGACGCAGGTTCAACCCCTGGCTGGGGAACTAAGATCCCACATGCTGCAGGGCGACTAAGCCCGCACGCCACAACTAATGAGCCCACGCGCCACAACTAGAGAGCCCGCACATCGCAACTACTGAGCTTGCGAGCCACAACTAGAGAGAAGCCCACGTGCCGCAAAGAAGAGCCCGCACACTGCAACAAAGATCCCGCGTGCCGTAACAAAGACCTGACGCAGCCAAATAAATAAATAAATATTTTTTTTTAAAAGCCAACCCCAAAAAGTTACATAGGCTGTGAGTCCATTTATATAACATTCCTGAAATGACAATATTATAAAAATGGAGAATAGATTAGTGGTGGCGAGCGGTTAAGCGGCGTTGGGGGTGGGAGGGGAGCGGATGTGGCCATTAAGAGGGCAACATAAGGGGTCCCCGTGTTGATGGAAATGCCCAGCACCTCGCCTGTACCAACGTCAACACCCTGACTGTGATACTACAGTCCAGTCTGGCAAGACGTTACAACGGAGGCAAATGGACAGAGGGCACAGGGGACCCCTCACTATGGTTTCCTACCACTGCTTACGAAGCTACAATCATCTCAAAATGAAAGTTTAATTAAAGGAGACTGATCAGTACTAACATGTCAGAAGAATGAAAATCTCCTAGCAGAGACACGGCGGGGAGGGTGTAGATACTGAGTGGGAAGGGGCTCATGGCTGTACGTAAGCACAAATCCATCAAGCCATACATTTAAGATCAGGACAATTTACACACGTGATTACAGGCTATGCCTCAATGAAAAATTATTTTAAGTTGCCTTTTGATTATTAATCTTGTTCACTGTAATCATGATGTGATTATGTATAAAACTTTTTTTTAACTGTCTGTACATTTATCAACAATGAAACAAACCGTGGGCAGCTTTTAGCAGAAGCTGTTTAGGTGGGGTGGTGAAGCCATATGAGACCAGGTTAAGGAATGAGCAGGAAATGAGCAAACACAAAGAAGCAAATACGTGCAACTCTTTCCAGAAGTTGCCAGTAAAGAGTGATAAGGTGATACTCGGAGGGGAAGGTATTGCTGAAGAGCTTTACTAAAACAGGAAAACATGAGCAAATGTACATCCTGAAGGAAAAAACTTGGTAAATAATGAGTCTAAAGCCATATGAGCACAACGCTACACAATGTTTAGCAAAAGGTTTGTGAAAAAGAGGGAAAAGCAAATATGAAGAGACCGCTCGTTGATAGAAGATGCCACGCCTGCACTGCCTGTACTGGGGGAGATCACTCGTGACACTGGTGCACCTGTAGGTTTCATGGTGGGAATAACTGTAACAGAAACGACAACGACAACAGTAATGACAGCTCTGTGTGCTGAATGCGTCCTGCGATAGCCCGCCCCGAGGTGACCCTCAATGTCCCGTAGCCTGATATTCACACTCTGTGCTGTATCCTCCACACAGAGCAGGGCTGAGCTGTGTGATCGCTGAGACATGACAGGGTGCAACTTCCAACATCGGGGCATAAAAGACAATGCAGCGTCCACCCTGTTCCCTCTTGGATGGCTGTGTCTCGGGGAAAGCTAGTCACAACATTCAAGCATCTGCAAAGAGGCCCAAACAGCACCACGTGAGTGACCATCCTAGAGGCAGCTGCTCCGGCCCGGCCAAGCCTTCGTAAGACGCCAACCCCGTGAGAGACCCTAAGCCTTTAAAACCACCAACTAAGCTGCTTCTGAATGACTGACCCACAGAAACTGTGACATAATAAATGTTTACTCTTTTAAGCCAGGAGATCTGGGAGTAATTTATTAAGCAGCAGTAGATACCTACTCTACTTGCTTAAGTGCCAGGCACAGTTGTAAGCGTGCTAGGTATACAGGAACCCACTTGTGATCCCCATGTCAAGAGGAGGAAACTGAGACACACAGAAGTTAAGTAATTGGCCCCAATTATCACTCAGCCGGTAAGTGACATGGACCCGGATTCAAATCTAAAGACAGCTCGATTAACTGCTGTGCATACGTCCTCCCCAAGCGGAAGCAGTTCCCACCCCACAGTTTTCACTTCTGCCGTGAAACAGGAGGCAAGACTATCTGCTAAGATAGCAGGGAAAAGCAGGTGAATCAGAGAACTGAATAAAACGGAAAAGGTTTGAAACAGCTGCCACGAAGAGCTAGGACGAGGTCTGGCTAGAGAAATCGAACAGGATTTCCAAACAGTCCAGGAGAGGTTAGGAGCCTCGACCTTCCACGTAGTGCATTTAAGACGAGCACAATGAAGAGAACACAGGGCTGCTAGTAGACCTACACATGAAGCGTAAATTCAGGTGTGAAACAGTGGTGATGGCCAGATGGAAGAGAAAACACACGTCTTCCCCAAGTCCAGCTAATACACAAGGAGCCACACACAGAAAAATTCCAGGACACATGAAAGAAATATTCTACGTCAAAGTATCACGTAAGGACTGAAGAAAAGACTAAGACCAATGATGATAAACTGACAGTAACTGCCTTGATCTGAAGCATCAGAAGTTTTTCTAGAGAACCTTCCCTTTTTCCTATCTCCATTCAAAATGTCATAAGAAAAATTAAAACCTATAAAAGAAAAAGAACATACTAGTTCCATTACAATCAGACCACACCTTAAGAGCAGCCTCACTGACTTAATTTGATGAATAAATCTTACAACAGAGCTTTAGGCCCAAACTTATCAAATTCACTAGTAATTAAACTTTTCTAAACACATTCAAGTTTCAGTTTCACGCATGTGCTTTTAAAATTAGTTCACTTTACTTGACAAACTGACACAAAGTCATCTCAAAATAAAGTTAGGTAAGGGGGGGGTGGATATCAAACCACAGATGCAAAATTTTTTCAAGGCTAATATTCAATGCAAGACACTTAAGACACAAAAGTGCATGAACAGAGGTAAAGGTTTGTGCATTCTCTCTCTTGATATATATATATATATAGATTTAATATTCAAGGTTAATAAACAAGTTTCAAAGAACAAGAGTTAGTATTAGTAGTTAATATTCCTGTGACATTTTTCCTCTTATATCCATTATTACCTGAAGACTTAGTGAAAACAAATCAAAATGAGTGCAGCTAGAAAACATACTTTTTCCAGTAAAAGAAATATCATCCCTGGATAAACTAAGTAAATCCTTTCCACGTAATGGGTAATCAATAGAGGGGGGAAGAAAAGTGTCCACACTTCTGGAAGTTCTAGTCCTATAAAGGAACAAGAAGAATCAGAGAAACCCTAAAGTGAACCTCCATCATCCCACAAGTTATTTCACATAGTCTCTGTCTCTCTCAGTTGGGATAAACCCACGTACTCTGAAAACATAAGGCAAAACAAACAATTCCTAAGTCTTACAAAGATTTTAATTAAAATAAAGCCTATAATTAAGAATGGATAAACAACAAGGTCCTACTGTATAGCACTGGGAGCCTACAGTCAATATCTGTAATAAACCATAATGGAAAAGAATATAAGAAGGTGTGTGTGTGTGTATATATATATATATATATATATATATATATGACTGATTCACTTTGCTGCACACCAGAAACTAACCCAACACTGTAAATCAACTATACTTCAATAAAGTAAATTAAAAAAAAGAGTAACACGTATAATTAAATGGTTATGAAGGTGGCACAAGTGCTCCATCATCCACTTTCAGTCTTACCCTCGTCTGCTCAGTGGAGCTGCTGCTAAGCTCATCACCGGACTCCGAATCCTGACGTATCCGTTCCGAGCCTTCTCCTGCTGAATCACAAGACTGCTCCTGGGAGAAGCCAGCTTTCTCTACGTCCAAGAACTCCGGACCAGGGAAGGGACCAAATAACCGTGTCCTATTCTGGCCAGAAACTTTGGGAGAATGTGAGTCACTGTTGAACTTTCCATGATTATGGGTCAGGTCCAGGCTGAGGTTGGCAGTCTGACCTGGAATATAACTGGGTCCAAAATTCTGATTGGCATCACGAATAAGACCTGTTCCTTGAACAGGCGGCGATGGCTTTCCAAAACTTGAAAGCTCGGGCAATTTGTTCACATTTTCTGTTGACCTGTGAAGGTGGAGACTCTGCGTCGTTTTCACAGAATGATTCGGCAGCCCCGCTGCCTGTTTCACAGGCGGCATCAGGGCTCTGCGGCCGACCTCCCTCACGTACTGGGCAGGCACATAAAACGCTTTGGAGTTCTCGTCCAGCTTGACCTGCCACCAGTCATCGTTGGTCTTCTTCACCAGGATGTACCGCTCCCCTTGCTTTATCACGACCTTTCTGTCCTTCACTTTGTATTCGTAATCATACTCCACTTCAATACACACCTGCCCTGGAACAATCTTCCCGCCTCTGTCAGCCATCTTCGTTCCGTAATATTCACCTCTCAAAAAGGATGCTTTGCCACATTATGGCTCTGTGGCTTGTTGGACCAATACGGCTATTTTTATTTAAATGAAGGAAGAGAATGAAGAAAAAAGTTAACATAGTCTGGATTTTTAATATTCATTCACAAGCATCACAGAATAAAGAACATTACCTTCAAATCTCAAACCCAGAAATTAAACATGTGTCTAATATTGTACGTATGGTCCTGCATTACAAACGCTCTCATTCTAACTGTAATCTACATTTTTCAGTCGTTTATGACCAAAACTGAACCAGTGACTGGAAGGGTAAATACGCTAACCAACCAGACGTCCAACTATCAAAAATAAGAGGTGGGAAGAAGTTTCCTTCCTTTCATGACTACCTCAAACCTCCTTCACTTTCTTAGAAAGGCTCACTAACAATAACTAATACATATTAGGCATTTACCAAGGCCAGGCATTGCTCTAGGTTCACTGTATGCCTTATCAAAAACCCTCTTTGAAGCTAAGGCTGAATTTCAATGACCCTGAATTTCATTCACTGACCCTGCATTCTTTATTTTCTAAAATGATCAAGTGCATTAGTGAGCTTTAAAAAAAAGTTATCCAAATGTATGTTTCATTTTCTAATATAAACTGATTAAAAAGCAGCATTGTTACTTTTAGGCAAAATACACACAAACAGAGAAAAGAAACTGCTAGTTTACTTTTGTTTCCTCTTACATCCACCCCAGGATGACCACATCCTCGTTAAGCTGAATCCCACACATCCCAGCAAATAACCAGTCTTTTTATTTGTAAATTTTACACACACACACACACACACACACACACACACACACACACACCATGCAAAGTCTACTAGAAATAGCCCTAAAATGGCTTGAGAAACCTAGGATTCACTTTTACAATTCCAAATATTTTAGTACCTCATAAAACACAGCATTCAAGCTTCAGAATGATCACAGCATCTCGATTTTGCTACAATTCAAGTCGAGCCCCAACTACTGTGGGATGAACTGTGTTCCCCAAAAAGGTATGTCTAAGTCCTAACACAGGACCTGTGAATGTGACCGTACTTGGAACTAGGGTCTTGGCAGATGCAATCAATCTGAGATGGGTTCACATTGATTAGGGTGGGCCTCAAATCCTTGGAGACAAGGAGAGGAGACACACAGAGGGGAATAAGACCCGGCAGAGGCAGAAATGGGGAGTGAAGCAGCTACAAGTCAAGGAATGCCAGCAACCGCCAGCAACTGGAATGGGCAAGGAAGGATTCTCCCCTAGAGCCTTCAGAGGGAGCACAGAGGACCTCTGGCTCCAGAAGAGTGAGAGAAAAAGTTTCTGTAGTTTTTAGGTCACCCAGTTGGTAGCACTTTGTTACAGCAGGCCTAGGAAAACACGCTCAACCCAGCACTCCAGGATCCTCGGGCAAACCAGAGTAACTCTGACTAGTGAGATGTACCAGAAATGTTCCCACAAGGTCGCATAGCCTCCCAGTTTTCCTCAGCACACTATTTACACTATATGTGCAGTAACCACCACGCCCCTGGGGACAACATCCTCTGAAACAGACAAAGCCCAGGTGATAACTAGTTAGGCATACAATTTCAGCAACTAAAATTTACTTTCTAGACAACCTACTTGAATAATTAATTTAATACAGTAATGTTGTTTCAAAAAAAATAATAAAAATAAAAAACTTACCTTAGAAGGAGAACTAAACAGCCAGTCTTACATTTAAACCTATAGGAAAAAAAATAATAAAGTTCATTAACTTTAACCAGGATTGCTTAAAGAAAGCTAAGAATGCAATGTTGCTCGTGGTTTTAGAAGCATAACTTTTTTTACAACAGCTGTAAGGAACACAGTACAATTTTACATATCACGACTGTGTCCAGCACCGCCCTCCAAACAAACTACACTTTACCACTGCCCCTCCTACTTCATTTCCACTTCGTTTCAACTTCATTTTTGCCCTTAGTTTTTATCCTGACAGAAATATCTTTTCAAACTTCTAATAACATGAGAAACAACTTTTGTAAAATCGTTAGTAAAATACAAACCCAGAATGTGAGACATTCTATGAGAAACATACCTGAACTCTTCAAAAACTCAATTTCATGAAAAATGAAAGAGAGATTCTTCTAGATTAAAGGCGACTACTGACACACAACAACCAAATCCACTCAGTGTCCTAACAGGTACCTAAAACTTAACCATATCCAAAATCTACCCCGACCCTGCCCAATCTGCCTGGTCTTTCCCAACACAGTAAATAGAAATTCTAAGCTTCAAAGCAATCAGCCTTTATTTTCACGCATTACCAGGGCATTAGTCACTATGAACTTTAATCCTTTTACCTACATAAAAGGTTTTCACTACAACTTTTCAAAGTTCCACATTGAAATACTTATCCTCAGGTGACGTTTTTTTCTTTTACTTTCCAGGAAGTAATAAAATAACTTACGAAACATTTTTGAAGATACTGAAACAAGTCAGGGAATACACAGAAGGCTACAGGAGCTCAGGTGTACCACAACTGCTCAGACACTGATCCGCAGGAATGGAGAAAAGGGAAGTATGAAGAATAAGGAGTAAACCGCATGGTTTCCTGGTAGCAGGGGAGGGGCCATGGGGTGGGGTGCAGCACAGGCTAGAGGCGTCCACGCCCGGCCTCCCACTGCCAGGCTTTATGACCACACCTTCCCCACCGACTGCAGAGGTAAGGAGGAAGAGCAGCCAGGGAAAACGGTAAATCAGCTTCACCACGCCCAACATGGGACACCCAAACTACAGTTGTCAGTACTGCAAAGGAAATGAGAAGTGGGAGGACAAGAAAGACGGAGAAGCAGTCGAAAGACATCCAGATAGAACAGGCAGTTGATACAAGGCAGATGACATGAGCAAGAGTGAGCACAGGGGTAGCAGGAGCTGAGAACAGGTTTCTAGTTAATACGGGGATGGGGGTGGGAGACGAACTGGGAAGCCCGAGACGACTGAAATAATAAACTTCTAGAAAGTCACGCAGCAGGAATTATGTATCACAATCCAAGGTCTAGGAAAAGTGAGATAAAATAAATATGAAGAGAAAAGCCCTATTATAAACTACAGATTCAAATAAAATTAAAATAATTGTGGGGTAGCTCTAAAAACTTGGATCTAAGGGAAATTTATCTGCATATATGTGAATAACATATGCTACCTATTTTTATTTAAAAACATAAGCTGTATTAAAACAAATGTTTGTGGGTTTTTTTTTTTAATAAATTTATTCATTTTATTTATTTATTTTTGGCTGCGTTGGGTTTTCGTTGCTGCGCGCGGGCTTTCTCTAGTTGTGGCGAGTGGGGGCTGCTCTTCTTTGCGGTGCACGGGCTTCTCATTGCGGTGGCTTCTCTTGTGGCAGAGCATGGGCTCTAGGTGCGTGGGCTTCAGTAGTTGTGGCGCACGGGCTTAGTTGTTCCACGGCATGTGGGATCTTCCCAGACCAGGGCTCGAACCCGTGTCCCCTGCATTGGCAGGCAGATTCTTAACCACTGTGCCACCAGGGAAGCCCTGTTTGTGGTTTTAATTTTGGTTTGTTTCTTCGTCTATTCCCCAAACTGTGGATTCTTTTTTTTTTTTTTAAGTTTTTTATTGAAGTATAGTTGATTTATAATATCATGTAAGTTTCAGCTATACAGCACAGCACTTCAGTTATATATTTTTTTCTTTTTTTTTTTTTTAATTTTATTTATTTATTTATTTTTGGCTGTGTTGGGTTTTCGTTTCTGTGCGTGGGCTTTCTCTAGTTGCGGCGAGCGGGGGCCACTCTTCATCGCAGTGCGCGGGTCTCTCACTGTCGCGGCCTCTCTTGTTGCGGAGCACAAGCTCCAGACGCACAGGCTCAGTAGTTGTGGCTCGCGGGCTCTAGAGCGCAGGCTCAGTAGTTGTGGCTCACGGGCCTAGTTGCTCCACGGCATGTGGGATCTTCCCAGACCAGGGCTCGAACCCATGTTCCCTGCATTGGCAGGCAGATTCTCAACCACTGCGCCACCAGGGAAGCCCTATATATATATTCTTTTTCAGATTCTTTTCCCTTATAGGTTATTACATAATATTGAGTATATAGTTCCCTGTACTATACAATAGGTCCTTGTTGATTATCTTCTTTTTTTAATTAAGAGTGATCTCTTTTATTTTTAATTTTAATTTTATTTTGTTTATTTATTTTTTGGCTGTGTTGGGTCTTCCATTGCTGCGCACGGGCTTTCTCTAGTTGTGGTGAGCGGGGGCTCCTCTTCGTTGCGGTGCGCGGGCTTCTCACTGTGGTGGCTTCTCTTGTTGCGGAGCATGGGCTCTAGGCGCACGGGCTCAGTAGTTGTGGCACGCACACTCAGTAGTTGTGGCTCGCGAGCTCTAAAGAGCTGGCTCAGTAGTTGTGGCGCACAGGCTTAGTTACTCCACAGCATGTGGGATCTTCCCAGACCAGGGCTTGAACCCGTGTCCCCTGCATTGGCAGGCGGATTCCTAACCACTGCGCCACCAGGGAAGTCCCTTGATTTTCTATTTTATACAGAGTAGTGTGTGTATGTTAATCCCAAACTCCTAATTTATCCCTCCCCCCACTGTGGATTCTTCTCTTTAGATTCGGTTGAGCACTGTTTATCCTGCTATCTTAACCTCTCAAGTATTTCGGTTAGAATCTTATTCAACTACAACGCCCTCTGAGCACAACACTCCTCCAACTGAAATATATTCTATACTTATCACCACACTCCTCCACCCTTTTTCATCACACACGCACGACTACTAAGCACCCAACCACCAGGACAGAGTTTTTGCGCATCTACTATTAGGTAACAACCACTGCTTTTCTTTGAGGCGTGAAAAGCCTCTTACCAGTGGTCCTCTTCCTCCAGCTTCAACAAGAACAGACACACCCAGAGACACACAACTTTTTACAGCTTTAACTTCTTTCCCCCCCTCCAAAGTCAGATTCATTTCTACCAGGCTATTTTAATACCTAATGGCCTCCTCCTTTCTGTCTACTAATTTTTCTCATTTTCTTTCCTAGCACAAATTACACAGCCAGCAAATGTTATCTTCCTCCCCCAGGACATCTGCTTTAATCAACTACATCTCACAGCATGAGATCCTTACCAGGTACATCAAAAAGTAAACAAGTCAACAAAGTCTTAAGAGGACTGGGATAAATGTATCCATAATTAATGACCTTACAATTTATGTCTGATACATACATGTACAACATATTTAGCAATTCTAACACCATGAACAACAAAATGCTAATATAGCCTCACACACGTGTTAACCCACTTAAAAATACCACAATTTAAGCACCGATTCTTGACACCAAGTCCTCCAGTAGCTTTAAAAGTACTTGTTTAAAATTAACACTCCTTAAACAACCCTCTACTAAAGAAATCAATTAAACTTAATGAGCACAACAAAAAAGTTAAAAACAACTCCAGCATAAGTTCCACAATAAGAAATTATTCCACCAAATAATTTTGTAGACTGTATACTTAACAAGAAATCATAGGCCATGATAGGGCACCTAAGGTTTTTTTCTTAATGCATGATCCCTGTTTTCTAAGAATACAAACGTATAGAATATAAGATATATCTTTAGGCCTAAAGAAGAGAAGCAAAATATACTCATTGCTATTATAAACTATTCTGGTCATAAAGAAATAGCAAAAATAGGAACAGCAGAAAGGATACAGGAAATAATCAGGTAAGTGGAAAGCAGCAGAAAACTCAGCCAAGCATAAACTGGTAAAGGAAATTCAAAACCAGATTGAAATATGAAACAAAAATGAGGAAACAACAAAAGAAGTACTTGGGAGAGCAAGCATATTTTAATAAAAATGATATTTGCATGGGGTATTTCAGAAAGATTTGTGCCATCAAGTCTTTCTTAGAAATGAGGTAGGGACTTCCCTGGTGGCGCAGTGGTTAAGAATCTGCCTGCTAATGCAGGGGACACAGGTTTGATCCCTGGCCCAGGAAGATGCCACATGCCACAGAGGAACTAAGCCTGTGCGCCACAACTACTGAGCCTGCGCTCTAGAACCCGCGAGCCACAACTACTGAGCCCACGTGCCACAACTACTGAACCGACGTGCCACAACTACTGACCTGCACTCTAGAGCCCATGCTTTGCAACAAGAGAAGCCACCGCAATGAGAAGCCCACGCACTGCAATGAAGAGTAGTCCCTGCTCACCGCAACTAGAGAAAGCCCGCACGCAGCAACGAAGACCCAACACAGCCAAAAATTAATTAATTAATTAATTAATTTTTTTAAGAAAGAAAGAAAGAAATGAGGTGGACGTAAGAAATTTTTCTTGGATTGTTACAAGAGTGAAGAAAATATTCCAATTTAAAAAGGAAGAAATATGACCTTGGGTTTGACAACGTGAGTCTTTAGATATACCACTAAATGCATAATCCATGAAAGAAAAAATTAAATAGGACTTTATTAAAATTAAAAACTTCTGCTCTGTGAAAGGTAGTGCTGAGAGAATGAAAACACAAACCACAAACAAGGAGAAAATATTTGTAAAATACATATCTGATGAAAGACTTTTATCCAAAATATAGAAGGAACTCTTAAAACTCAAAAGAACCGAATTCTTTAATGGAAAATGATCTGAAAAGAGACATCATGAAAGAATATATGCAGGTGACAAATAAGCACATGAAAAAATGCTCAACATTATGTCATTAGGGAATTGTAAATTAAAACAATGAGATACCACTGTACAACTATTAGAATGGCTAAAATCCAAAAAAACTGCCACCACCAAATGCTGATGAGGGTATACAGCAACAGGAACTTTCATTCACTGCTGATGGGGATGCAAAATGATTCAGCCACTTTGGAAGACAGTTTAACAGTTTCTATTGATACAAAGCTGAATGTTGTCTTAACCATACAATCTAGCAATCACACTCCTAGGTATTTACCCAAATGAGTTGAAATCTTATTTCCACAAAAAGTCCTGCATGCAAATGTTCAGAGCAGCTTAATAACTGCACAAAACTGGAAGCAACCAAGATGTCCTTCAATAGGAGAAAGGATAAACTGTGAGACAGCCAGACTTACAATACTATTCAGTGATAAAAAGAAAAGAGCTATTGAGCTACGAAAAGACAGAAATGAATCTTAGATATATTTTGCTAAGTGAAAGAAAAAAACATAGCCTGAAAAAGCCACATATGGAATGATTATATTATATGACATTCTGGAAAAGTCAAAACCATAGAGACAGTGATTGCTGGGGTTAGGACGAAGTGGGGGGGATTCCATAGATGAAGCACAGGGGATTCTTTTAGGTCAATAAACTATTTTGTATGATACTGCGATGGTGGACACATGACATTATGCCCTTGTCAAAACCCATTAATCTTTACAACACAAGCATGAACTTCAATGATTGCAAATTCTAAACAATCATTTAGGAGGTCGAGGGAATCCCAGGATGGAAAGCAGATGTGACAAGATAGTCTAACGGTATTACACATACATGGAACGACCTCACTGAATGGAGAGGGGATGGAGGGAGAGGCTGACCTCACTCATTCTGGAAATAAGTGAGGTTTATAAGAACACAGATAAAGGAACTGCACATAAGTACTGTGTTCTAACACATAAAAAACATTTCCCATGGGGGTATGAATTAAAAATCCTGATACTGCTACATGTACACACACTGGACTTGAAGAATTAAGTACACAGAATGCAGATGTGGGCACCAAGTTTCCCAATGTTGGAATATGAATTTATAGACATGCAAAGGGAGAAGGCTAGAATGGTCCTGGGATAACACACTAGACTTGGAGACAGAAATATGAACTCACTTTTAGCTTACCACAGATACAGATGATTACATAAAGAAGTATTACAGGGCTTCCCTGGTGGCGCAGTGGTTGAGAGTCTGCCTGCCAATGCAGGGGACACGGGTTCGAGTCCTGGTCTGGGAAGATCCCACATGCCGCGGAGCGGCTGGGCCCGTGAGCCACAATTGCTGAGCCTGCGCGTCTGGAGCCTGTGCTCCGCAACAAGAGAGGCCGCGATAGTGAGAGGCCCGTGCACCGCGATGAAGAGTGGCCCCCGCTTGCCACAACTAGAGAAAGCCCCCACACAGAAACGAAGACCCAACACAGCCATAAATAAATAAATAAAAATTTTAAAAAAAAAACAAAGAAGTATTGCAGGTATATGTCTATACACTGCTTAGTACACCATACACAGATCCTTGCTGTCAGTAAAAATGACACCCTGGCAGCAACAAGCACACCTAGCACCCAGATTTGGTTTCTAATACCATTCTCCAAATAAAGGAACCGAGGCTCTTTGGAGAAATGACTGATTCAGGGACTGGGGCAGGAAATATACAAGGTGAGCCTGGAGCCTGCAGTGACACATTCTCCCCACCTGGTTTTTACGTACTTGATTTAAACGCTTCCTATCATTAGACAACTGTCTCCTTAAACCGTAACTCAAATTAAAAGTGGTATCATGCATATTTGATATTCCTATTAACATATCTTACATTATGCTGTCCCACCTTTAAATAAGTTAAACAAAATTACATGTCTTTTGTTCTTTACTTTTACACACTGCTTTTCTCATCAAAATACAAATTACAATTATTTAAGAGGTATTAGGAGTTCTCCATTACCACCGGTTGTTACAGCTTTAAAATCATTATAAAATGATCTCTTCTTATACATGGAAATGTAACTACTGACCCAACTGACACTGGGCAGAAAGAGAGGAGCGTACTGTATTCCAAAAAATTTCACAAATTCAGTACTTTAGGAAAACAGCCCTGATCAAGCCCTTCAGACCAAAGACTATTAAACTGGCTTTTAAACCCCTCAGATTCATTTGCACACACTAAGAGTTTTAATGTGATGATGCAGGATACCAAGAAGATAGCCTAAAGGTAAAAAACGCATAATCAGTAAAAAGTCTGAGGAACAAAAAGAACTTCTTCTTGAACCAGTAGGTTAAACTTCCCTTTCCTTCATATTCTGTGTCATCAAAAGCTACCTATACCAACAATAGCTCCACATCAACCTTTAAAACCAGCCTTCTATGATCATCATTCAGCCTCTGCATTCTTCAGCTCTTTACTCCCTGCTACATGCACTCGAGTCAATGGATTCTTCCTGCTATATCCTCATCACCTGAGTCCCATATTTTAATTTCTCACTAAGAACTTTCTAAAATAATCAGCTAAGGGATTTCCCTGGTGGTCTAGTGGTTCGGATTGCCAGCTTTCACTGCCGTGGCCTGGGTTCAGTCCCTGGTCAGGGAACTGAGATCCCGCAAGCCGTGTGGCCCAGCCAAAAAAATAAATAACTAAAATAAAATAATCAGCTAAAAAAAAAAAACCCAGAAGAAAGAAATTAACACATTTACAGTTCACATAATTTTCCTCTTGCCCCTGTGGCATCTCGCCCATCCTGCTTGTTGTAACAACCCCATGCCCAGGGTCTCAGTCCACATCATTATACAAGTTGTTACATATTAAGGAGAAAATCATAATCTTGGTCTTTAAGAAGTTTAATAGGATTTCCAATCCTCTAACAATTCACTTTAGAAGAGAAACTCCATTCACTTCACAACTCCACTGGCTACCCACGCATTAACCACCACCCCAACCCATTCAGATATTCCTCTAAAACTATACGCACTACCGTCTCAATCTCGGAGATGACTATTTACATTCAACCACTTTCAAATGTTTACCTAATCCCATGCTTTAAAAAAAGATATAGTCCACAAAACAAAGACAAATACAGCTACAAGTACAGTGATTATTATGGTCTGGTCACTGCAAAGTTCTAGTCAGACATCAGCAACTTACTTAAAAAAAGAAAAAAGTACTCATTATAATGCTTAAATTATGCCAATCTACTTCAAATTAAATTGTGATAAGGACAGTCAGGTAGGCAAAGGACTTGAATAGACATTTTTCCAAGGAAGATACACAAATGGCC
Source organism: Balaenoptera physalus (assembly GCF_965194825.1). Taxonomy (NCBI): domain Eukaryota; kingdom Metazoa; phylum Chordata; class Mammalia; order Artiodactyla; family Balaenopteridae; genus Balaenoptera; species Balaenoptera physalus. The sequence goes on along the minus strand of NC_138883.1, from coordinate 176,487,864 downwards.
AATAAGCAAATCAAATACAAATCAAAACCACAATGATAGGGCCTTCCCTGGTGGCGCAGTGGTTAAGCATCCGCCTGCCAGGGACTTCCCTGGTGGCCCAGGGGTTAAGAATCCGCCTGCCAGTGCAGGGGACACGGGTTCAAGCCCTAGTCCAGGAAGATCCCACATGCTGCGGAGCAACTAAGCCCGTGTGCCACAACTACCGAGCCTGTGCTCTAGAGCCCATGAGCCACAACTACTGAGCCTCCGTGCCACAACTACTGAGCCCGCACGCCTAGAGCCCGTGCTCTGCAACATGAGAAGCCCGTGCACCACAACGAAGACCCAACACAGCCAAAAATAAATAAATAAAATAAATTTTAAAAAAAGAATCCACCTGCCAATGCAGGGGACACAGGTTCGAGCCCTCGTCCAGGAAGATCCCACATGCCTCGGAGCAACTAAGTCCATGCGCCACAACTACTGAGCCTGTGCTCTAGAGCCCACGAGCCACAACTACTGAGCCCACGTGCCACAACTACTGAAGCCCGTGCACCTAGAGCCCGTGCTCCACAACAAGAGAAGCCACCGCAATGAGAAGCCTGCACACGGCAAGAAAAAGTAGCCCCCACTCGCAGCAACTAGAGAAAGCCCGCACGCAGCAACGAAGACCCAAAGCAGCCAAAAATAAAATAAATAAATTTATAAAAACAAAACAAAAAAACACAATGATACACCCATTAGGGTTGGCTACTGTAAAAATAACAAGTGTTGGTGAGAATGTGGAGAAACTGGAATTCTTATGCATCGCTGGTGGAAATGTAAAATGGAGAATGCAGTTTAAATCACCTTATACCTGTCTATCCCAAAACCATAAAAATCACTAAAATCCTCATAGAGCTTTTACAAATCCTCTTTCAAAGTAAATATTAAAAGGCAAATAAACATTCAACCTTTTAGGAAACTGAAAAGTAGCACTTCTGTGGCACACAGACAATGATGAACTACTACTGCTACCAATCCCCTAGAGGTTTCTGTCCTCTACTGGGGGGAAAAAAAAAAAAACCCACAAAATTCCATGATTATTAAGTTTTATTCCATTTAAATTATTCTACAAACCGTTAAATATCCTATAATGCAAACTAAAACCAAAACAAGATATCACTACCCACCAACTATAATAAAGTTATTTTTAAAAAACAAAGACAATATCAAGTGCTGACCAGGATACCAACAACTGGACACACATGCAGTGCTAGTGGGAACGCTAAATGGTACAGGCAGGCAGTTCAGTAGTTTCTTATAAACATACATTTTCTTTCTCTCTCTTTTTTGTTTTCTTTTCTTTGGCCACGCCGTGTAGCATGTGGGATCTTCATTCCCGGACCAGGGATCGAACCCATGCCCCCTGCACTGGGAGCATGGAGTCTTAACCACCGGACCACCAGGGAAGTCCCTAAGCATACATTTTTTGTTGATTATATTCTGGGCCATGAAACAAATCTCAATAAATCTAAAAAGACTGAAATAATATGAAGAATGTTCTCTGACAATTGAATTACATTATAAATTAATAAAAAGAGGGCTTCCCTGGTGGCACAGTGGTTGAGAATCTGCCTGCCAATGCAGGGGACACGGGTTCGAGTCGTGGTCTGGGAAGATCCCACATGCCGCGGAGCAACTGGGCCCGTGAGCCACAGCTACTGAGCCTGCGCGTCTGGAGCCTGTGCTCCGCAACAAGAGAGGCCGCGATAATGAGAGGCCTGCACACCGCGATGAAGACTGGTCCCCACTTGCCGCAACTAGAGAAAGCCCTCGCACAGAAACGAAGACCCAACACAGCCATAAATAAAAAAATTAAAAAAAAAAAAAAAAAGAAATACAACCAAAAAAAAAAAAATTAATAAAAAGATATCTTAAAACCCACAAATTTGTTGTTGGAATTTAAACAACATACTTCTAAATACCTCAGAGGTCAAAGAAGAAATCAAACAGGAAATTTGAACCGTATGAAAACGAAAAGGTGACAGCTCAAAATTTGTGGGATGCAGCTATAGTAGTGCTTAGAGAAAATTTATATACTAAATGCCCATAATTAGAAAAGAAAAAGGTCTCAAATCAGTGATGTAAACTTGCATTCTAAGAAACTAGATAAAGAGCAAATTAAACCCAAAGCAAGCAGAAGAAAGGACATGATAAAGGTCAGAGCAGAAAGCTGTAAAAGAGAAGACAGAAAAACGTTAGAGGGAATCAATGAAACCAGAAGGTGGTTCTTCAAAAGGATCAGTAACACTGACAATCCTCTCGCCAAACTGATCAAGAACGAAAGAGAAGAAACACAAATTACCAGTATCGGGAATGAGACAGGAGATATAACTACATATCCTAAAGACACTGAAAGGAAGGTAAGAGAACATTATGAACAGCTTTATGCTGATAACTTCAACAACTTAGTGAACCAGATAAATTCCTTTGGCAAATTACCAAAGCTTGCTTAAGAAGAAACAGATAACCTAAATAGTCCTATATTTATTAAATAAATTGAATCCGTCTTTAAAAATCTTCCCACAAAGAAAACTGCTGGCCAAGATGGCTCCACTGGTGAATTTTACAAAATGTAAGGAAGATAATACCAATTCTACAAACCTCTTAAAGAAAATTGAAACGGAGGGAAAACATCCCAACTCATTCTATGAAGTCAGCATTATCCTCATACCAAAACCAGACAAAGACGTTGTAAAAAAAACTACAGACAAATATCTCTCATGAAAACACACAAATGTCTCAGACACAAACTTATCTCCAACAAAGAACTCATATCTAGAATATATAGTAACTGTATAAGCCATTAAGAAGACAAATGACCCAATTAAAAAAGGGCAAAAAGATAGGAACAGACAAGTGTTCATATCCAAGGAAGATCTATAGATGGTAAATAAGCCCATGAAAAGATGCTCAACATCTTTAGTCATTAGGGAAATGCAAATGAAAACACAAAGAAATAACACCACACGTCTACTAGAACGACTAAAATTAAGAGACTGACGATACCAGTATTTCTGAGAATGTGGAGCAACCAGAACTCTTAAATACTGCTGGTGGGGATGTAAAATGGTACAACCACTTTGGGAAAAGTTGGGCAGATTCTTAAAAGCTTGAAATATACATCTACCATATGACCCAGGGATTCTACTCCTAGGTAGTCACCAAAGAAAATGAAAACACATGTCCCCACAAAGACCTGTATGTGAATGTTCACAGTGGCTTTATTTGTAATAGTCCCTAATTGGAAACAACCCAATGTCCACCAACAGGCGACCGGATAAACTAATTGTGTAATATCCACACAATAGGATATCACTCAGCAATAAAAAGTACTACTGATATGCACAACAAACTGGATGAATCTCAAAATAATTTTGCTGAGTGGAAGTAAGTCAGAAAGAGAAAAACAAATACCGTATGCTAACACATATATATGGAATCTAAAAAAAAGGGAAAAAATGGTTATGAAGAACCTAGGGGCAGGACAGGAGTAGAGACGCAGATGTAGAAGATGGACTTGTCATGGGGAGGGGGAAGGGGAAGCTGGGACGAAGTGAGACAGTGGCATGGACATATATACACTACCAAATGTAAAACAGATAGCTAGTGGGAGGCAGCTGCATAGCACAGGGAGATCAGCTCGGTGCTCTGTGACCACCTAGAGGGGTGCGATAGGGAGGGTGGGAGGGAGACACAAGAGGGAGGAGATATGGGGATATATGTATATGCATAGCTGATTCACTTTGTTATAAAGCAGAAACTAACACACCATTGTAAAGCAATTATACTCCAAGAAAGATGTTAAAAAAAAAATTTTGCTGAGTGAAAAAAATCCAGACAAGAAAGAGTGCGTACTGTATGATTCCAACTACATAAAATTCGAGAAAATGCAAAGTAATACATAGTGACAGAAAGCAGATCAATAGTTACCAGGGAACAAGGGCAACAAATTACCTTTGGGCTCAAGGAAATTGGGAGGTGAGTGATGAATATGTTTGCTATCCTGATAATGGTGATGATTTTAGAGGCATAGCTATTCATATGTCCAAACTCATCAAACTACACACTTAAAATAGGTCCAGTTTATTTTACAGCAATTATACCTCAATAAAGCTGTTAAGACAAAACCCTTGTAATGCAATGGCTTTATGCAGGGGACACGAGTTCGAGCCCTGGTCGGGGAAGATCCCACATGCCGCAGAGCAACTTTATATATATTTAGAATGGCTTTACATACATACAAAGGATATTTTGTAGGGTAAGGATACCAGCAACTGGAATTCTCGTTCACTGCTGGTGGTAATGCAGAGTGGTGCAGCTACTCTGGAAAGCATTTGGGCAATTTCTTATAAAGTTACACATACATTTAACATATGATCTCACAATTCCTCTTCTAGGTATTTACCCAAGAAAAATGAAACCATAAATCCTTGAAAAGGCCTTACATGAACATCCATAACAGCTTTATTCATAACAGCCAGAAATTGGAAATGACCCAGAGGCCTAGCAACTGGTGAACGCCTAAACTAACTGTGATACACTCATCTGTAAAACAGGAAACAATACAAACTTCACAAGATCCCTGTGAAAATGGGTAGAGAAAACATGAAAAAGTACTTAGTAAATTATAAAGTGTGATAAAAAGCTTACTCAAGGAAGCCAAATGGAGACAAAAGCATATATACATACAGTATGTAGCCTTTCATGTCTGGCTTGTTTCACCTAGAACATTGCTTCTGAGATTCATTCATGTCTTTGTATGTATCCGCAGTTCACCCCATTTTATTGTTGAGTGTTTCATTTCACTGTATGTATATTTTAACTCAAAACTGATTTTTTTTTAAACAAACCAGTAATATACAGCAAAATACAGGTAATTTTCAACTAACTTTAAAGATATCACTCTAACTTCTAAATGTATTCTGAATTCTCCTGTAGTAAAGGAACAGAGAACTCAGGGTCGGAGGACTGAAATTTAAATCAGGATTTGCCATGTATTAGCTCTCAGGCCCTCAGCACCTGAACTATCTGTAAAACAAAAGAAACAACACAAACCTCAAAAGATCCTTGTGAAAATGGAAAGAGAACACAGTACTTTGTAAACTACCAGGCATGATACAGAACATCCACATTAATCAATGCTTACTCAGAGAAGCAAAACTTGTAGAGAAGGAAAACACTCACAAATGAACTGATTGCTTTTAAATTAGTCCCTCCTCAAGCGTCCCTGTTTCTGCCTCTTGCTACCTGTGTGACCTAAGACAAGTCACCTAACCTCTCTGAGCCTCAGTATTTTTTCCATTTGTAAAAAAGGAGCTAACTAATGGTACATATCACATATTGGGAGAGTTAAATGAGTAAATATGTGTAAAGTACTTGGTATAATCCCTAGCACATGCTAAGTGTTTTGTAAGTTTTAGCTCTTATTACAAAAATACTATTATTGGGAATTCCCTGGAGGTCCGGTGGTTAGGACTCTGAGCTTTCACTGCAGGGGGCCTAGGTTCGATCCCTGATCAGGGAACTAGGATCCCCAAAGCCATGAGGCATGGCCCCCCCCCAAAAAAAAAAAATACCATTATTACCCTACGAGACCTAACAGTAGCCTCCATCCTGCCCACCCAAACTGCAGGCAGGTCATATTAGCGATCTAGATCACTGCTTCTCACTTTTAGTGAAAGATGGCATCACCTGGAGAGCTTCTTTAAAAAAAAAAGTTCTTTTAGATGAGCTTTAGCTTTACAGAATTACTGCAAAGATAGTACAGAGTTCCCATATACCCTGTACACCGTTTCCCCTACTACAAACATCTTACATTAGTATGGTACATTCGTCATATTCAATGAACAAATACTGATACCTAATAATGTCCATATTCCTTAGTTTTTCCCTAATGAACTTTTTCTGTTCTGGGATCCCATCCAAAACATCACATACACATTTTGTAGTCATATGCTGCAAGTTACTGAAACTCCAGATATTCTAATGAGAGTAGGTTTGGGGGGGGGCCCTAAAATGTACATTTCTAACAAGTTCCCAAGGGTTGCTGATAGGGCCAATCTGCACACACACTTAGAACAGCACTGATCTGGATTCTAGACTCCAGAACCGTGCTGTTCAACACAGTAGGCAAACGTGGTTACTGAGCATGTGAAGTATGGCTAATCGAAACTGAGACGTGCTGCAAGTGTCAAATACATACGGGATTTTGAAGACGTCTTGTAGACAAAAATGATAATAAAATTTATTTCATGGTTTCTTTTTAACTCTACCTATCATGTGAGTACTAAAAACTTGAGAATTACACAGGTGGCTGGCATTACATTTCTATTGGACAGCAGGAGTCTGAAGTCCGGGCAGCATCGGTATCACCTGGGGCTCATGAGAAGTTCAGGTAATTCCCGTGCACAGAGAAATCTGAGAAGGACTAGATTGTCAACAGGGGAAGGGCGCTTAGAGACATCAGTGTCCGGCAGTTCAGTTCAAATGAAAAGCCGCTCAACTGCAAACTGAAACTGCAAAATATTGAGTCAATAAAATAAGAAAATGGCTGAATCACTGCAAAGCCATCCACAGATGAGGATGTGGCACAATTAGAACAGTCAACAATTGAAGAAAACACAAAGATAGTGGCCCAATGTGTTCCTCAAAAGAGAATGACTTGAAAAGCATGATTTGAAGCACAATGATGCTGTGTGGTACCATCCTGCCCTCACATATGATTCATTCTACAAAGCAGCACGTATTTGCAATTACGACTAAAACTGTTAAGTATAAGATAAAATAAACGTTTAATTTCACTTTTCTCTCCCACTATTATAAAACTGTAATGCCTATTTTAGGCAGATTTACCTTTAGCTGCTTTTTCCTAGTACCAATTTTCTCAGATAAACAAAAATCAGTACTACCACTTAGTAATTTTACACATCACCACATTCACTGTTTGAATTAACTTAAACTGTTTATTATCCTTTTGTGCTCAGAAACGTCAACTGCATTACCTAAAGAACTTACATTCGTAAAACCCATTTTCTGTCAACCTATTAAAAAAACCACTCAGCAGATACTTTCTAGTTAATGAAAGAAAAGCCAAATGACTGACTACAAATAATACGCTGTTTTTCTGCAGTGTTTACATACTTTCACTTGTGCCTCACAACAACTAGTGCAGTAATTTGAAAAATCTAAAGGTATATAAAATATTGACTATATATGGACAACTATTCTATAAAGGGCATCATATTAAGAATCAATGAGGGACTTCACTGCTGGTGCAGGGGTTAAGAATCCGCCTGCCAATGCAGCGGACACCGGTTCGAGCCCTGGTCTGGGAAGAGCCCACATGCCGCAGAGCAACTAAGCCCATGCGGCACAACTACTGAGCCTGCGTTCTACAGCTCGCGAGCCACAACTACTGAGCCTGCGTGCTGCAACTACTGAAGCCCGAGCGCCTAAAACCCGAGCTCCACAGCAAGAGAAGCCACCACAATGAGAAGCCCGCGCACCGCAACGAAGAGTAGTCCCCGCTCGCCGCAACTAGAGAAAGCCCACGTGCAGCAATGAAGACCCAACGCAGCCAAAACTTAATTAATTAATTAATTTTAAAAAAGAATCAATGAGTTAGCAATCTTCTCCAACGACTGTCGTTGATCAAGTATAAATAGAAACCTATCAGCCAGTACTGGGGCATGCACACGTAATCTGGTACATTAGACTGTATTTAACTCACTTTTCCCCAGAGAGAGAGCCCCCCCAGAGCAGCAGAGCTACTACCTGCAACCACGGGTCGCACCTACATGCCCAGCTTCTCTGGCTCTTCGGGGTGCCCCACTCAGGGTCAAGTCTTCAGAGCCCGGCTCACTACTCTGGGCTCCCAAATACCTGCTGTGAAACATTTCCAAGGCATTTTTAAAACAGAGAGAAAAAGAAAGAGAAAATACTGGAACCAGCAGCCAGACTGTCTACTGGGACCAAAAGATAGACAAAGATGCCCCATCCTGTAACGCACCCTCCTGCGGATCAGGAAAGAACACTGGATATGGACCAACATACACCTGCAGGCCTCCGTTTCCCAGCGTTTAAGCGGGAAAGAGGCGTGGCTAGGAGCTGGACACTTGTTTTAACCACCTTTCACTGTAACACTGAAGAGTCTTCCAAGGTCTCGCCTTTAGACGCGGGGGGCAGAATCTGAACCCGAGCGACTCCTCATTAAAAGCTCGTTCCTCTCTACGTCACCTCCCCTTAGGAGCATGTGCGTAACTGCTCAATAAAGTCTACCTCCTCGCGTCATGATTAACCATAAGGCAACACGAGTGTTTACAGGCTCTACCGACAACACACACTCTACTTGGAAAGACATCAGAACTTTCATAAAGCCACGCTCTGAACATTTTTGTTTTCGCCTTCGCAAGTGCATTGAAAACTGCGGCTGCAGTCAGAAGGAAAACATCACACGCCTCGAGAACGCCAGGAGGCCGTGCCCTTCTCAGGGCTGATGACCCAGTGGCCTTTTCGTCTCAAAGGGTCTGCGGTACCTTCAGCCGCAACACGTCAAAGGCAGTCATGCTTAGAAGACAACCCACCACCCCCGAGGACAGTGCACAGCATTCTTTAAACTCAAGGACCCGGAGGAGATTCCTCGCAGAAGGGCTGGAAAGGAGCAAGAGCCCACCGAGCAGGGGCGGGGCACCTCTGAGGGCTGCAGGGCCCCGCGTGCCCAGCGCTGAGGTCAACAGCCCTCGAGGGGAGGCCCCGGTCGGCTCCCGGGGGAGGGAGGTTGCAGCCCCCGCAGCGCTGGCGGAGCGGGCACGGCGGCGGCGGGAGGCCAGGAAGGAGGGAGGCACCGCCGGCCTTTTACACACGCACACGCACACGCACACACACACACAACCCAACACCCTCCTTCCTGGGGGCGGGGCGGGGCGGCGGGCACTGCCCTCTCACAGGAAGTCAGGACACCCGGGGGGCAGAGGAGCCGCAACTTCCAGCCATTTAAACCCCTTCGCCCCCGTCAGCCGACCGGCCGGCAGCGGCCCCCGGCCCCGCGCCCGCCCCGCGCCCCGACCCCGCCGGCCGCGCCCATGGCCGCACCTCTCGCACCCCGGCGCCACTGCGCGCCCGCACACGCCTCCCCCGGCCCCGCAGCCCCGGCCCCGGGCGCCTTTGTGCAGCGCCTCCCCGACCTGCCCTCCGCCCGCGGCCCGCTCCCCCCCTCACCGAGGGCCCGGCGGCCTCGCGGGGGGCGGCTCCCTCCTGGCCCGGCTCAGCGGCGGCGGCGGCGGCGGCGGCGGCGGCGGGGCACCCAGGCGAGCCCGAAGGGCGCTCACTCGGCGGCGGCCGCGGCCGGCGCGTCCCCGCAAGCTGCCCTCCCCGGGAGACAGAGTTCCAGGGCACGTCGGAGCGCGCCGGCGCGGGGGCGGGGCGGGGCGTGGCCACGTGACGGGGGCGGGGCTCGGCCACGTGACGGACCGGCGGGCGCGGGGGGGACCGGCGGCGCGGAGCCGGGAGGGGGAGGGGAGGCCGAAGGAGGGGCGCGGCGGGCGCGCGGAGCTGCCGGCGGAGGGGGCGGCGGCGCCTTGTAAACGCGTAGTGGGAGACGCCGAGGAAGCGCTCGTGGGGAAAACGTGGGACGGGCGCACGGGAGACGGCTCGAGCGCGGCGTGGCGGAAGTGGGGCCCAGGGAAGGAGGGTCTGCCCCGTTCCTCGGTCCGCTGGGAGCGCTGCCGGCGTCGGTCAGCCGTTCCCGCGCCCGGAAATCCCGCGGGGAGGCTCGGGAAAAGTCTGCACGCGACCTCAGCGGGACGGAACGCAACTCTGGAGGCCCTGATCCCTGACCCGGTCCTTGCGAAGCTGTCCTTCGCCAGGACCACCCGGGCAGAGTGCGGGGCCATAGCGCACACTCCGCGGGCGGGCGGGCGGCGCCAGGGCGGCCTGACCGCTCACCCCGCGCCCCGCCATCCACCGGCCTGCAGTGTGCAGGCCCCGGGGGGGCCACGGTGTCATTGCCCGAAGTCACCCCAGCTTGCAGCGCTTGCAGGATGGCAGCACAGACTCCGGAAGTCAGAGGCGTGAAAAGGTTTCCCGTGGGGATCCGGGGGCGGGAGTTGTGCTGGCCTGAGAATCAAGAGAGACCTGGCTTCTGCCATTGTCACTTCACCCTTCTCGCTTCAGCTGTCAAAGGAGCATGTTGACAAGTCCGAAGTCTCCTTCTAAACTCTAAGATTCACCGACTGAGAAAACTAACTGATGTGTATTAGGACTGCAGAAACCATTCATTAGTAACCAGTTGTTGATCGTATCTATTATGGCTGGGATGAAATTTTAATAATACAAGAAAAAAGGCCAGGCTGTGATTCAAGAGCCACTCTCTGGAACTGGCTCTTTTCTATTCTTCACCTCATGCTTGAAGATGCCATTGGATCTGGATCTAATGGGAGTCTAAAGTTGAACGATATTCTCCTTTTAGAAAGAAAAGATACATAAGCCTGAGACCATACTATCTCTGCCAATACACTCGATACCCCCTTTCCTTGGCATCAATAGTCTTTTCTGTCTCCCTCAGTTCCTAACAAGTAACCTTTTCCATGCCCTCGTTCAGCAGACACAGTATTGCTGCTGTATGATTCTGACACTGTTTTCCATAAAATCCCTTGTGATCTCTTTGTAGAACCAAAACAGGGACAGACAGCAATAAGGAAACTGTGCCCTGATGGGAATGTGCTGATAACCTTATCTTCCCTACGCCCCAAGCCTGAGTTGGGCACCCTTGGTTTCAGCTAAAGATAGAACTAAACAGTTTGCACATCCTTGCTGATCTGCCTGTAACCCCGCTTCCTATTTCACAACCTAATCTCAGATGCTACCACAATGCCCACAGCATGCCGATCACTACCAACAGCAGATGGAGTCAGATAAAACGAGCTCTCGCCCAAGTGTGTTGTTTAAAAGGACCTGATGGAAAGCTATGAAATCGTATGCAACATTGCCTCTAGTTAGTTTTTAAATCACACTGGTAGCGTATGTCTGGCGCCAATGCTCAGGATCGCAACGGATCATTTTCAGGATATTGACATTTAACTCGCTTCTTAAGAAGTAGCCTAGAGTTCCAAGATGTAAGCTCCACAAAGGCAGAGGTTTGAGTTTGATTTGTTTAGATACGTGTGTCCAAAAGCCTAAAAGCACTTGGCGTGCGGTAGATGCACAATAAATTTCTGTTGAATGTATCTTTGAGTGAAAATGTACTCTGTTAATTGCCACATAAACTTGTCTTGCTTCCTTATTCTTTAATAGGTAACCCACTTTTCACTGTGCATTTCTGAATGAAATGAAAAAAAGCATAAAATTATATCTGGCATCACTACTTTGGCTAAAATATAGAGAAACAGGAATTTGGCAGCATCTATCAAAATTACAAATGCACGCCTACTCTGAACCTCCAGTTTCACTTCTAGGGATCTAGCCCACAGATGTAGTTCCACACATGAGAAATGATAAGGTATTCCTTATCCTTCACTGAGAGTAGCAAATGATTGGGAACAACCTAAATATATCCATCAACAAGACACTAGTTGAATTATGATATATCCATCCATTTGAACACTATGTAGCTGTTAATATGTTTTAATATTAAGCTCTCCAAGATTTTTTTGTTCAATGAAAAAAGCAGAAAAATGGAACAGAATAATGTATTGGCTTGTATATGCATTAAACTGAGACAAAGGAACTGTTGAGGTATGAGAAATCTGTGGATGGAAGGCATAGGTAGGACTTTTCACTGTATTCATATTTAAACTTTTTGATATTCAAACCGTGAGAAGGATTTATCTATTCAAACAAATTAAAATGTTTAATTTAAAAATTTTCCAGTATCTTTGTTATTAAAACATTCAGGCTTCATCTATTTTATCAAAGTTTACCTGGTTAGAATAAGAATATCAGGTAGATTATTACACGTACCAGGTAAACTTTTTTAAAAATTGAGTTATTTTCATTAAGTTCAAATATCTGTTCTTTACTATAATAATTTAAGATCCAGTCACTATATTCAGTTTGAGGCTTAGTATACATCGTATCAAATATAGGTACATTTTCAAGAGTGCTTTATTTTTCTTAAAGTGGGGCCTTAAGTTTTAACGACTTGGATCCTCTGTCTTAAACAATAAAATTAGAATTGTATGGACCATTTGTTCATCTCCTAATTAAGGTCGAGAAAAAACACCGAAGGCACGTGTTTCTGTGTGTATCTGTTCACTCACCCACTTTGTAATGTCAACTGCCTCCTGTTCCCACAGGTCACAGAGATGAAAAAAGAAAGTTAAAAAAAGAAAGTTTAACTCCATGGAAACTTAAAAAAAAAAATCATTATTTAAGCCACTTTAAATGCATGAACAACCTTTAATATTTGCCACAGCTAGACAGTAGTGCAATGTTTCAATATGAAACATAGCTAAGATAGAAATATTTCTTTTTTTTTTTTTGGCTGCATTGGGTCTTCATTGCTGTGCGTGGGCTTTCTCTAGTTGTGGCGAGCAGGGACTACTCTTCGTTGTGGTGCACAGGCTTCTCATTGCAGTGGCTTCTCTTGTTGGGGAGCACGGGCTCTAGGTGCACGGGCTTCAGTAGTACTAAGTAGCGGGCTTAGTTGCTCCGTGGCATGTGGGATCTTCCCGGACCAGGGCTCAAACCCGTGTCCCCTGAATTGGCAGGCAGATTCTTAACCATTGCGCCACCAGGGAAGTCCCAATATTTCTTGACTTAAAACTAAAACTACTTCCCTAACTTTGGGAATGAGGGAAGGATATCTGCTTTCACCACTTCCAGTCAACATTGTACTGGTGGTTCTAGCAAGTAACTGGTGATAAGTAAATTTGCAGATAAAACTTTATGTAAATTTATGTAATTTGGTACAGTAGATAAAATACCCAAACAAATCACTTTACTAAAATCCATATGATTGGTATATCAGGGCAGCTGGGAGGATTAAATGAGATAAAACACCTAGCCCTTTTGGTGCCACCTGACATTTGGCAAGTGGTCAGTAAATGATAAAACTGAAGTTCTGTAGAGTTTTTTCAACTCTTAGTAAAAGAGTAATTTGTTATAAAGTCGTGGAAGACACACCTTTACAGATTTACGCAGGAGATGAAAGTATACCTCTTTCTTAATTTGGGCTCCTCCAGAAGCTGACCTAGAGGCAGAGATTAAAGTGCAAGATTATTTGGGAGGTGATGCAAGCACCAGTATTGGCAGTGAGGAAGTGAGATAGGGAAGAAGGCAATTCATCCAGGGTGCTGAATCCAGCCTGCAGGCAGCTGGAGGTTAATCCCACTAGTGAAATTCTGGGAGCTGGAAAGAATAACCTCTCTTTCATTTTCAAATAAAACTGAGCAGCCCTAAGCTCAAATACATACTTGATTTTGTGGGATTTTCAAAACATATGTGCGCATGGAGCTGGCCATCACAATCGTATTTTCCTGAAGATCCTGGATGTGCCCTCCAGCCCCACAATAGCAGGGGCCTTGGCCACTTTTAGTTGAGCCTGTGACATTTGCATTGCTTGCAGCCTTTGTACTTCCAATTCACCCTTATAATCGTGTATGATATTTGTTTGAGGACTTACTATATAGCACAGGGAACTCTACTCAATACTCTGGAATAACCTATATGGGAAAAGAATCTGAAAAAGAATCAATATAGGTATATGTATAACTGAATCACTTTGCTGTACACCTGAAACTAACACAACATTCTTTTTTTTTTTTTTTAATTTATTTGTGGCTGCGTTGGGTCTTCGTTGCTGCGAGCGGGCTTTCTCTAGTTGCGGCGAGCGGGGGCTACTCTTCGTTGCGGTGCGCGGGCTTCTCACTGCAGTGGCTTCTCGTTGCAGAGCATGGGCTCTAGGCACGCGGGTTTCAGTAGTTGCAGCACGCAGGCTCAGTAGTTGTGGCTCTCGGGCTCTAGAGCGCAGGCTCAGTAGTTGTGGCGCACGGGCTTAGTTGCTCCACGGCATGTGGGATCTTCCCAGACCAGGGCTCGAACCCGTGTCCCCTGCATTGGCAGGCGGATTCTTAACCACTGCGCCACCAGGGAAGCCCTAACACAACATTCTAAATCAACTTACTCCAATATAAAATAGAAATTTTTTAAAAAGAAATTAATGTTTTTGTGCAGTCAGAATTATATTAAAAATATTAGAATATTAAAATGCACATTGTCATCTTTATTGCTACATAAAGTATAACCGTTTTGTTTCCCAGCATCAAGCCAAATGTGATGATATGACTACAAAACTGTAAGTCAGATCAACTACAAATCAGATATCTTGGCAATATAGACTATCCAAATAGCTGAGAAACAAAAAATAAGAAAAAAAAAAATGGTGAGTTAGCGCTAAGGTGGAACAGAGTTCATGCACAAAACTTTTACTTGATCCAAAATTCTGAGTTCAACAGGCTGGTTATTCTCCATCCCAACCACCATCCCCAGATGCATTCTCCACCCTTCTCTGTCCTGCTTTATGTCCTGGAGGCTAATCCCTTGGAATTGCATCACAACCAGGCTCCCTTGCCCCGTGGCTCTTGGCTGGAAGGCACTGACACAGGATAGAGGGTGGAAAGAGAGAAAGGTCAGGGTATTCATTCCTCTCTACTCCCTGCCTGGAAGGTTCTGCTGGAAAGGTAGCTGCTCACCTCCACAAATGCAGTTCCCTTAGGAAGCCTTTCTGTCATGGTTCCTGTTCTCTCCAGGCTCTGGAACACTGGTCTTTCCTCCTCCACCTAGAGTCCCAGGCCCAGGAAGGACTCCTGGCTGTACTAATGTCTGCAGGCCTCACCACCCGCTTATCAGTTCCCTTATCCCTGCCCCCATCTCTAGAAATAGTTCCATGTTGAATCTGCTTCCATTAAATTCATTTAGCTGGACCTTTTCCTGATAGGATTCTGGCTGATACATTTGGTTGTTTTCCTAACCAGGAACAGTTTAGAAATATAACAGGCCTGGGAGTTCCCTGGTGGCCTAGTGGTTAGGATTCTGGGCTTTCACTCCTGGGTTCAGTTCCTGGTCGGCGAACTGGGATCTCTCAAGCCGTGTGGGACAGCCAAAAAAAAAAAAGACAAAAACAAATATAACAGGCCATTGGTAATATGTTGTGCCATTGAAATTAGAAGGATTCCAAAGAATACTTAAGCGAAAATAATAATAATAATAATAATAACCAACATCCTGAGGGCAAGTGAAATGAAAGGAGAAAACACTATATAAAAAGCAGGGGAATAAAAAAAGCAACTAGTGCTCAAGCTGTTTGGAAAACATTTAGTAAAGGCTTTTCCAGAACCCTCGACGTCACTGATCTTTTTATGATGTTTATTTGGAGGACTCTAAGTGCTCCTGAGTAGTTGAAGCTCCACAGCAATCCTCCTAAAAGATACTGTAAACCTCCCCAAAGGGAGGTTTTTAAAATAAAAATACAGGTTCGCTAGGAACCTCTACAGCTGCTTCTCTGCTCTCAGGAATGGCTCTAATTATCAGAATGGAGGAAGGAGAGGGACAGAACTTCTTCCTACCAAAAACACAGTCTCAGGACTTCCCTGGTGGTCCGGTGGTTAAGAATCCGCTTTCCAATGCAGGGGACACGGGTTCGAGCCCTGGTTGGGGAACTAAGATCCCACATGCTGCGGAGCAACTAAGCCTGCACACCACAACTAGAGAGAAGCCCACGGCCGCAACAAAGACCCGATGCAGCCAAATAAATAAATAAATGTTAAAAACAAAAAACAAAAAAAACCCCACAAAAGCACATCTCCACCATCAGGTCCTTACATGTAACAATTTACATCAGCTCTGGCACAGGTAAAACCCATTACCACAAGATGCCAGCTAATGCTCTAGGTATTCAGATTTGTTTTCTCAAATTTCAGTTTCTATAACTTTAAGAAAATTGATTACACTTTTCATTTTTTTTTAATTAATTAATTAATTATTTTTGGCTGTGTTGGGTCTTCATTTCCGTGCGAGGGCTTTCTCTAATTGCGGCAAGTGAGGGCCACTCTTCATCGCGGTGCACGGGCCTCTCACTGTCGCGGCCTCTCTTGTTGCGGAGCACAGGCTCCAGACGCTCAGGCTCAGTAGTTGTGGCGCACGGGCCTAGTTGCTCGGCGGCATGTGGGATCTTCCCAGACCAGGGCTCGAACCCATGTCCCCTGCATTGGCAGGCGGACTCTCAACCACTGCGCCACCAGGGAAGCCCTTCATTTTTATTTCTACTCAGATACTACTTATTTTAATTTCCAAAAATACAATAAGCACCATCATATGTCAGTCACCATTCACTAGAAGGAATACATTTTAAGTAAAGAGACGAGTTGTATCCTAATACAGCTAGTTAAGAAAAAGGACATTACCAATTCTTTAGATCAACTCTGCCTAGTTATTGAAGCACTTGCAATGATTGAATCATTGAGGTTTTGAAAGGGAAGAATATTCAACTTCCAGGGAACACTGCACTACATCTGTTGATATTATCATGACAGCATTTAGGTAGCTGTCATGGTAACCAGAATTTAATCTTCCATTAGTGTCTTGGAACACAGGCGCCCCAGGGAGCAAGGAAGATGATTCAGCGGGTGGCGCACTCCTGTCCTTGTGAGTCAGGAAAATACCAAAGCCCTCACTCAGCGCTGTACGCGCACCCTTATATGAGACGTAAAATGCAGCCACTGTGTGATCTGTGACACTTTACACAAGAGCAAGGTGTTGGCTTCATTACATATTCCTGTAAAGTGTATTTTCGTTGATTCTGAAGCAAATTTTCACATTGTGCCAATGGGCAGGTTTTACTTTTCTTTTTGTCTTTTAGGCAAACATATTTTTTTTAATAACATGCTGCAGTTGTGTTTTCTGTAGTTGTTTGTTTGTTTTTGGCTGCGCCTCCCAGCTTGCAGGATCTCAGTTCCCCTACCAGGGATTGAACCCGTGCCTCAGCAGTGAAAGTGCCGAGTCCTAACCACTGGACCTCCAGGGAATTCCTTTTTTTTTTTTTTTTTAACATATTTACAACATATTCTTCATTTTCATCTTTCGAGTGCAAGGCCAGTAAGAGAGTAAAACAGCTCTTTTTGCTGCTTTACCAGTTTTGTTTGAAAGCAAGAGACAAGATTGAAACTAATGGCTAAAATGAGGTATTTTTTGTCTTCATTTCCTGGTATAACATCACAGAATCTAAAATGGTCAGGACTACCGAATTCAAATCCAGAGTCGTGGTAAAGTCTCCATGCTTTGCATAGTATTCTGCAAGGTCTGTGAGATCAGAGTGAACCATCTAATGGATCCACATTGTGCAAACTTCAAAAGATTTATTTTAACAAAAGCAATAAAAATAGGCAAATAATATGGTTACTTTGAAAATTCACCAGAAAAGTTCTTGCCACGTAGGACTTTCTCACCATTTTTTTCAGTTTGATTGACACGTTCATACTATTGCACATGTGTGTATGCCTGTACAGACCAAGAGAGGAGAGAATTTTGTATATCTAAATATATATTGGACTTCCCCGGTGGTCCAGTGGTTAAGAATCCACCTTCCAATGCAGGGGACGTGGGTTCGAGTCCTGGTCGGGGAACTAACGTCCCACATGCCACGGGGTGACTAAGCCCACAAACCACAACTACTGAGCCCACGTGCCACAACAAGAGAGAAGCCCGTGCGCCACAATAAAGAGCATGATAGAAAGCACAAGTTATTTAATAGTTGAATGGACCTAGAGATTATCATAGTAAGTGAAGTTAAGTGAGAAAGAAAAAGACAAATACCATATGATATCACTTATATGTGGAATCTAAAATATGGCACAAATGAACCTATCTACGAAACGGAAACAGACTCATAGACAGAGAGATCAGACTTGTGGTTGCCAAGGGGGAGGGGAGGTGGGGGAGGGATGGATTGGGAGTTTGGGGTTAGCAGATGCAAACGATTACATTTAGAATGGATAAACAACAAGGTCCTACTGTAGAGCACAGGGAACTATATCCAACCTTCTGGGATAAACCATAATGGAAAAGAATATAAAAAAGAATATATATATATATATACACATATAAATAAAACTGAATCACTTGGATGTACAGCAGAAATTTAACACAACACTGTAAATCAACTATACTTCAATAAAAATTTTTTTAAAGACCATAATGGATAAGAATATTAAAAAGAATGTATATATATGTATAACTGAATCACTTTGCTGTACAGCAGAAATTAACACAACATTGTAACTCACCTGTACTTCAATTTAAAAAAATAATAAAATAAAATTTTAAAGTTCTTTAATAGTTAAAGAAATTGGGAGAGAAAAAGAAAAAAACTCCCTTGATTTGACAGATGGTCTCGGCTCTCCATCTGAGCATGTGGCTTCATTGGCACCACGTGTCTGAACTCTTGACCATCTGAGTGGACCTACTAATACAATGTCCCATAGCATCACACAAATAAACCAACTTGCTGCCTGTTCACCCAGTCTTTGCTGAAGAAGATTCTCTGATGTACTGACACTCAGTTTCCTTATGGCAAATCCGCATCGTTCCTGTAGAGAGTCCACACACTTCTCCTTAAACAATGAGCTGAAAAGAAGGAGGTATTTTCTTAAATCACAAAGATTCCAGAACCCTCTTCCGGAGTGGCTAACAAACTTATTTCTTCGTGTCCTAGTCAACCTGGTGGCATGAGATTGCATTACCCTCTGCCAAACTGGTTCCACTTCATTTCGGTGACCTTCGTTCTCCTGGGTGTTTGCAGTCCCCCGCAGGCTGATAGAGAAGGCTAGTGCCTTGCCCGTGGGAGTCTCAAAAGAAGCTTCAGTTTGATTAAACTCTGCTCTTTGATGCTTGTTTCTTAAAGTTAGACATATAATGTTTTACATTTACATAGATTCACATTCTGTTATCAGAAATCTTTATATCCATAGTTTAGCCTGTGTGAAGTCATTATTTTTACTATGAACAAAAATTTAGCTCTGGTAGAATAAAAAGGGAGCTGGAAACAGTGTCTATCAAAGATGATAAGGAAATCAAATTGAATTCTTTACTTGATGACGCTTAGTAACTTTCTACACACTGGGGGAGGGGAAGGCAGTAGAAAGATTTCTTGAGGGAATTCAGGACTCCTAGATTAACATTCCAGCTCTGTCATTAATTAGCAGTGTCATTTCATACAAGTGTCATCTTGGATAATTCCTCTCACAGCCTCAGTTTCTTCCTCAGTTTCTTCCCAGAGTTGGCTGGGATGATTCTAAGATCCTATTCATCCCCAATATTCCTTGATTCTCTTTATGACCTCAAGGTATTTGACAAAGGAAATCATTTTGGGGTCTTGACCTAAGTTTTAAAATAACATTACAATATAATAACACTTACTCTTCCTTTCAACCTCAAAATATTTTTCTTGTATAATGTAATCTGTAAAATACCCCTTGGATAAGAAGAGGAACTATTATTATCCCCATTTTCCAGATGGGGAAATTTGGGGAGTTCAGAGTCATTATCAACACTTGAGTCCCTTTTACTGGTCTTAAAGCTCTGTCATTGCCGGTCGGAGGCTTATCTTTTTTTTTTTTTTTTTTAATAAATTTATTTATTTATTTATGGCTGCTTTGGGTCTTCGTTGCTGCGCGTGGCCTTTCTCTAGTTGCGGCGAGTGGGGGCTACTCTTCATTGCGGTACACGGACTTCTCATTGCGGTGGCTTCTCTTGTTGCGGAGCACGGGCTCTAGGCACACGGGCTTCAGTAGTTCTGGCATGCGGGCTCAGTAGTTGTGGCTCGCAGGCTCTAGAACGCAGGCTCAGTAGTTGTGAGCAACACGGGCTTAGTTGCTCCGTGGCATGTGGGATCTTCCCGGACCAGGGCTCGAACCCCTGTCCCCTGCATTGGCAGGCAGATTCTTAAGCACTGAGCCACCAGGGAAGCCCGGAGGCATATTTTTTGAGGCTGGCTCTCAGTAGTCACCAGGTCAAGGTGAGAATAAATAGTTCAGCTCCTCGCCCATCACTGCAAAGCCAAGGAGTCTGTATTTAAATCCCTGTCTTGTACTTGCTCTCGTTGCATCCAGGGAAGAAAAATACAAGGAAATGCCAGGCTTTCAGGAAGCGGTTACAAAATAAAGGATGCTACTCCAAGTTAAATTAAATTAAATAACATCTAAGTCATTTAAAGAGCTACCTGGAATGGTGACACTGTGGCGCCACCATGGCTTCACAGTGATTCACGCTGAGACATGTTCCTGGTGTTATTATAATATATATAACATGATACTTGAAAACGTGTAGAATGCAGTATTAAAATGAGAATTGGGTTTAGTGAAGGAAAAGAGCCTTTGAATCACAGTAACATGAACTTTCATTTCCCTGGTATAGCAGAGAAAATGCATCATTTATCTTTCCTACTCTTCCCAGTTTCCGCTTCACTCACTGTTCGGATGCTGAGTCTGAAATGACTTAGAAGGGGAGGAATTCACAGTGTTGCAGACAGAAGGCCTTTCTCTGGGCAGTGCTTGTTAGTCTTCTTTGTAAGTAGGGATAACAAAGACCCCCAAGATATGAACAGACAAAGGACATAAGTAAACAATTCACAAAAGAGGAAATTCAGCTGTGTGACAAACAGTGGGAAAAGATTCCATCTCACTAGTAATCAAAGATATGCAAATTAAAACACTAATGAGAGAGCATTTAGCGAAGCATTTGGTTGTTTGTTGTTTATGATAATACTCACACTGGCATCAGTGTGAAAGCTGCTTTCTGGCCCATGGCTAGCAGCAGTGGAAACAGATTTAGCTCTGTTACAAAGAAAATTGGCAGTGATGCAAATCAAAATTAAAGCATTAAAATATTTTATGCTTTTTGAACTAGTAATTCCACTCTTGGGAATCCATTCTAAGAAAGTCCAAATATGGAAACCATTTTGTCTACAGCGATGTGTTCATCGTAGGGCTGTTTGTTAAACCAAGAAGGAGATACTAAATAAATGTCCAATGATAGGTTAATTAGGTATGACTTGTCCTGACCAAAATATTGTGAAGCAATTAAAATTGTTTCTAATCACATAGGAAAATACATATGTTATCATGTAATGTGAGAAATTAGGTCATAAAAACCATGAAAACAAATAGCTTTTTCTTAAAGATGAAAAAAAAATTATTTCTAGAAAAACAATAAAAGAAATCACTAATGTTAATAGGAGTTGTCTTCAGATTAGTAACTCTTCTTTTTACTTTTCTGTATTTTGAATCGTTTCATATTGATCACTTAGGACTTTTTATAATGATAAAAGCATTTTTTAAAAAAAGATAAAAGCTTGGGACTTCCCTGGAGGTCCAGTGGTTAAGACTCCGGGTTCCCAATGCAGGGGGCGTGGGTTTGATCCCTGGCTGGGGAGCTAAGATCCCACACGCTGTGTGGCATGGCCAAAAAAAAACATAAAAAGATAAAAGCTTAACATTTTTCGTCATAGTCCCCTTTTAAATATATTGTCTGAAAGAAAAACTGAATTCCCTGGACCTCATCTCTCATAACTATTACTTTTTTTTTTTTTGATTTCTATACTATCCTAACCTATACTAAATAGATAATTGATCTATTAACCAAAACAAAAAGAAATGTTCCTAACAGTTTCCTTAGAAGTTTTGTATGAATGTGCCCTAAAACACAGCTTTGTTTTGATTCTTTCCAGTTTACTTTGAACTCTAAAATTCTCATCTCCCTCCAAGCTAGAACTTCTTTTTAAATTTTAATTGTGACCATATTGTTATTTTTCAAAAAGGAAAATGGTAAAAACAATGATAAAAGTTGGTACTATTTAGTCTTCAAAAAAGAACAGCATGGCCTTTATCAGAGGCCTATCCAGTACTTAGAAACAAAGAACCCAGAGGAGGAGAAAATGACAGATATTCAGTGGGAGGTGGAAAGTCCCTCCACATAAGGCCTGTCAAGGAATAGAATTGTACCATGATTTTTTTTTTTAAATATCTTTATTGGAGTATAATTGCTTTACAATGGTGCGTTAGTTTTTGCTGTATAGCAAAGTGAATCAGCTATACGTATACATATAGCCCCATATCCCCTCCTTCTTGCGTCTCCCTCCCATCTTCCCTATCCCACCGTGTACCATGATTTTGGATGATAGCACATCACGGATAATTTGCCTGAGACTGTGTAGTGTTGGCTTGGATTTTTGTGATGCCACCTAAAATCGAAACCAAGGAGATATACTAACTACACAGATTTTGAAAGACCAACAAAGAAGTATCAGCCGGACGGAGAACTGGCTCCCAGGTTGCATCAGCCGTTCCTGCAAATTCCTTTCCTCCTCCTTTTTCTTAAAATACGCTTCCTGAATTCGTGACTTCTGTTAGGAAAAACATACAACGTCTTTTGGGCCCTGAATGTGATTAATTCTACTTAAATATCAACAACCTCTCCACTCTATCAGCTTTCCTTTACTATGCGATTCTGGAAACAAAAAAAAGAAATGGTGCAGATTGTTTCCTTCTACAATTTGACGCTAATAAGTCAAGGATGAATGACGTGATGCCTTTTATGATGGTTGTTTTGAGCCCCCAGTGGGCCAGACTTAGCAACCCATTGTTTATCCTCTTCTCCTGGGGCTTATCATTTTTCTTACATGACGCGTTGAGAGCTCACAGCCCTTTTAATGCGCACGCCCTTGTGTACATTCCATTCATCGTGCTCAGCCATGATGGGTTATTGCCATCTGGTGGAAAAACAGGGTTGGCTACCAGATGGTAGTTTTGAAATTTCCGGAAGTAAAGTAGTTTTCATCGGGAGAAAAATGCATTCATTTCTCTCATGCATATCCTGGGGTTCTAAAACAACAAGCGATTGACATGTATACACTGCTATATTTACTTACTTATTTATTTAAAAGCTTTTTGATGTGGACCATTTTTAAAGTCTTTATTGAATTTGTTACAATACTGCTTCTGTTCCATTCTGGTTTTGTGGCCCCGAGGCATGTGGGATCCCACCTCCCCGACCAAGTATCCAACCCACACGCCCTGCGCTGGAAGGCAAATTCTTAACCACTGGACCAGATGGATAACTAATAAGGACCTACTGTATAGCACAGGAAACTCTGCGCAATATTATGTAGCAACATAAATGGGAAAAGAATTTGAAAAAGAATAGATAAATGTATAGGTATAACTGAATCCCTTTGCTGTACAACTGAAACTAACACAATATTGGCAATCAAGTCTACTCCAATATAAGGTAAAAAGTTTAAAAAAATACTAAAATGACAAGCACTTTTCTATTCCATTTCACTTGGGGGGTGTGGGTGGAGTATGCAACAAGTTCAGCTGCTGAAGAGATGAAAGTGTTGATTTTCTATAATGATCACAAGAGCAGTGCTTGTGAAAAAGTTGCACCACATTTTTAAGTAACCCTGTGACTGTAAGACAGAAAAATGACAAAACAAAACAGCTAAAATGTCTCAATTGCCTTTCCCTCCACCAGGGAGAAATACAGTATTAGATAGCTCCCACTTCTAAGTTCTGTAATAGCACACTTGAGTCACTGAGCAATTTTCAGATATGCTAGTTCTTAACGTGAGATTTACTCACAGGCAAAATTTAACATAGTCTTCAAAGTGACAGGATGAATATAATTCCAAAATAATGAGGCGTTTCTTTTTCCCAAGTTGTCATAAAATTTACTAACACAATTATAATTTCTAAAAATCTGAATTCAACAAGATGTCAGGCCTGAGCACCTCAAAACTGTCAACATTATAAAAGACAAAAATGGCAGGGGGATTGTTTCAGAGAAAAAGAGCTTAATGAGACCAAAGGCAGTGAATGATTCTTGATTGGACTGTGGTTCTGGAAGAAGAAAGGGTAATTAGAGAAATTTGAATACGAGCTATATCTGAGCCAGTATTATTGTATCAGTGTCAAATTTCTTAGGGAGGATATGCTATTGTTATGTAAGAGAATGTCCTTTTCTTGGAAGATGCAGGATAAATATTTAGGTGTAACACTTACTTTTAATTGGTTGAAAAATAGAGAGACATGAAGTATACGCAGCAAAATATTAATAATTTGTGACCCTAGATGAAGGGCTTATGGATTCCATTGTTCAAGGTTTTCAAATTTTCCATAGGTTCACATGTTTTAAAATAAAAAATTGGCATCCAAAAAACTGGAGACTAGTCTTTAACAGGGAGCTTCTTTGTCAGCCCATGATACAAAGTGTCACTGATACACAGCAGATAATTGACCGAGTGTATCAGTCTAATTACAGGCCTGTTTGTCTGGTTCTTTGGTTTTGTTTTGTTTTTTTCTTTTTCTTTTTTATGTGGCTATGCCGTGTGGCTTGTGGGATCTTAGTTCCCCAACCAGGGATCAAACCCGGGCCCTTAGCAGTGAAAGCACCGAGTCCTAGAGTCCTAACCACTGGACCACCAGGGAATTCCCTGGGCCTGTTTGTCTTGTTACTAGATATCACACCATGAGTAAGGTCACTCAGTGGGATCAAAAAGCATCAAGTGGTTTATGCTTCCAGCCATGATGGAATAAGAATTGGATTTACCCTCTTAACTAAGAAACTGGACAAAATATATGAAACACTGGTTCACAGATATTGGCCCACAAGAATCTTAAGACAATGTTCCTGGGACTTCCCCGGCAGTCCCGTGGTTAGGATTTCACTGCCGGGGCCCGGGTTCCATCCCTGGTCCGGGAACTAAGATCCTGCAAGCCAGGCAGTGTGGCCAAAAAAAAAAAAAAAAAAAAAAAAGACAGTGTTATCTCAGAGAAGGAAACACGTGAGGGGAGCTCTACCATCGTCCCAGCTCACTGTCTGCACTTTCCAGGCTGTAGCTCAAGGAGGAGAAACACAAATGGCGCCCAAGGGATTCTTTGAGTCCAGGAAACAGAGTTGAAAATGATAGGATTGAGATGCAAGTGGTTAGAATGTGCAGGGAGGAGTACTGGAGAGCTAAGAAGACTACAAAAGAGAGCTTTGGGGAACTGCAGAGGGTTCCCCTCAGGTCTTCATGTGTGTGATCAGCACATTCGTGTGAGGAAATGGCCTGAGGCTAGAGAAAGTTGAGAACACTCAAGGGTGCGAACGTGCGTTCCATCAACGTCAGACGTGAGTGGAATTGCCGCTTGCCCTCCGTCTCCTACTGCTGACGATCCTTCAGCTCTACCATCTCCCACCAACTCTCCCTCCTCCAGTCAGTAACTCTTCTTGCCTGTTGACTCGATGCCAGCCCCCGTATGCCAGCTGTTGTACTGGACTACTGTGCTTTTCAAGGGGCTGTACTGTAAGATTAAAAATGTTTCCTTGGGCTTCCCTGGTGGCGCAGTGGTTGAGAATCTGCCTGCCAATGCAGGGGACACGGGTTCGAGCCCTGGTCTGGGAAGATCCCACATGCCACGGAGCAACTAGGCCCGTGAGCCACAACTACTGAGCCTGCGCGCCTGGAGCCTGTGCTCCGCAACAAGAGAGGCCGCGATAGTGAGAGGCCCGCGCACCGCGATGAAGAGTGGCCCCCGCTTGCCACAACTGGAGAAAGCCCTCGCACAGAAACGAAGACCCAACACAGTCATAAATAAATAAAAATTAAAAAAAAAAAGATCTTTAAAAATGTTTTCTTTATTTTTGTGTTTGTTTGTTTTTTATGTTCTATTTGTGTGAAAAGTATTCTAAACCTATTACAGTACAGTACTATGTAGCCGATTGTGTTAGCTGGGTACCGAGGCTAACTTTGTTGGACTTAACGAACGTGCTCTCGGATCAGAACTCGTTCAAATGTACGGGACTTACTGTAGAGTTCCCTGTGCTATACAGTGGGTCCTAGTTGATTATCCATTTTATATATAGTAGTGTGTACATGTTAATCCCAAACTCCTAATTTATCCCTGCCCCCCTTCTCCTTTGGTAACTAAGCATAAGTTTGTTTTTATAGTCTGTGAGACTATTTCTCTATAGTAAATAAGTTCATTTGTATCCTTTTTTTAGATTCCACATATAAGTGATATCATATGATATTTGTCCTTGTCTGACTTACTTCACTTAATATGATAATCTCTAGGTCCATCCATGTTGCTGCAAATGAAGAGTTTTTAATTAAAATGCAGATACTCCAGAGAGAAAGAAAGAGGGAGCATAACAAAAAGTAATGTTTGTAAAAGACTTTGCTTTAAATTTTACTGCTTTGGAGAATTAGAAAAGATATTAGTTGACTTAGAAAGATATGGGGCGGGAGGAGATTACAATTTACAAAGTAGCAGGTACGATGTAAGATACATATTATATACTTTGTGATATATAATATGTGATATATAATACACTCTGAGTGGTGTGATGATAGGTGATTATTATTTACTTGCTCATACACATATTTTGTTTCTTTTACAGTTAACATGTCCTATTTATGTCAGTTATTTTTCAGGTAAATTTTGTTGTTTTGTTTTGTGGTTGCTCTGTGCAGCATGCGGGATCTTAGTTCCCCGATCAGGGATTGAACCCTCGCCCCCTGCAGTGGAAGCACGAGGTCTTAACCACTGGACCGCCGGAGAAGTCCCGGTAATTTTTTTTTTTTTTTTTTTTTTGGCTGCGTTGGGTCTTTCTTGCTGCTCACGGGCTTTCTCTAGTTGCGGCGAGCGGGGGCTACTCTTCGTTGCGGTGCGCGGGCTTCTCATTACGGTGCTTTTTCTTGTTGCGGAGCACAGGCTCTAGGTGCGCGGGCTTCAGTAGTTGTGGCACGTGAGCTCAGTAGTTGTGGCGTGCAGGCTCAGTAGTTGTGGCTCACGGGCTTAGTTGCTCTGCAGCATGTGGGATCTTCCCGGATCAGGGCTCGAACCCATGTCCCCTGCATTGGCAGGCGGATTCTTAACCACTGCGCCACCAGGGAAGTTCCCCTGGTAAATTTTTTATTTAGATTAAAAAGGAAAGCACTGAGGCCTCAAGTAGGTTTAAGCTCAAACTACACAGTGTGCTAGAGGTCTGGGAAGGGAGCAGTGGGGGGATCTTACCATACGAGAACATGTGTAGTCCAGGAAGGACACATGATGGAATCTCAGAGGTCTAACTCCTGACAAATCTAATGTCAAACTTTAGCATCTATTTCCACTGAGTGGCCATTGCACCTCCATAGGCTCTGAAGCACTGCTAGAGACGGTGGTGTGACTTTGATTCGAGTCAGGGAAGCATTTCACCACATGAGGAAGCAAATGATGAAGTTGTCTGCTTGGAGTCTGCGGTTGCACTCTTCTCAGCATGAGCTGTAAATACACAAGCCCTTTTTCAAAATCTGTGACACACTGAAAAGAGCTCATGTTCAACAAAAGCAACAAACCAAACGCACAGACATATGCCAGCCGTCTGCCACCCTCCTCAGTAGGAGGGCTTGAGGGATACGCTTCTAACTAAACTACTCTGGTTGAGAATCGCCTCAGTCTGATGGCTGAGAATTTTGCTAATGATACACTTGACTCAAAGACATGTAATATCAGAACTTCAGAATAGAGGAATGTTTAAGTGATAGCCCATTTTTGCAGGTAACAGCTTATAAAATACTGTGAAATAAACAGCGAAGATTGTTCTCTGTTTGGGTATAATTATATACAGTTTTCAATTCCTTTCACCAAGCATATGTTGAGCACCTGCTGTGTTAAATTCCAAGATACAAAGGTGAATAAGCTCTGATCTGCGCACACAGGGCTTGGAGTTCATTGAGGGGACCAGCCTGCATGGTGTGTGAATGATGTCACAGAGCACAGAGGAAGAGTGCTTGTGCAGGTGTCAGGGCACTGGGAAGGTTTGGGAGGAGCTAATGCCAGAACTGAGTCTTGCCAGGCAGACAGGGTGGAAAGGAAGGACATTGCAAGCGGACATAAAAGTGCACAGACATTCAAGAACCCAGAGTTTTATTTTTTATTTTTTTACTTGTTTTGGCTGCGCTGCACACATGTGGGATCTCAGTTCCCCGACCAGGGATTGAACCTGTGCCACCTGCAGTGGAAGTGTGGAGTTTTAACCACTGGACCACCAGGGAAGCCCCAAGAGCCCAAAGTTTTTAAAAGCTGCGAATAGTTCCAAAAGATTCAACTGGACTTCTACTTCTGGCCAAGATGGAGTGACAGTGACTGGCTTTACCCTCCTCCATCTGAAACAATTTCACAAGGAGGAAAAATGCAGAAAACAAGTGTTTTCAGACACTGCATACCAGGCAGCAGAGGACAATGCTCCCGGAGAGGGGGGAGACAAATGAGATGAGCGCTGTGATTGTCTCAGCTTCCTGCCTGGAGAGTTTCCAGGGGGCACCTTAGAGAACGGGAGCCAGCGTGGAGCCTGGGTGTCTGGGGAGGCCCTGGCATGGAGATCTCAGGCAGCATCACAGGGAGGGGAGCACGGCCCAGGGACAGAGCCCCAGAGACCTGCACAGGGTCCCCGAAAGTCTTCAGGTGAGTACTGATCAGCACCTGAGTGTGGGGAAGCTACTCAAGGGTAGGACCAGAGGGAATAATCTTGGAAAGAAGAACCTTGTAATTCACAGGGCATCAGGTAGAGTATGCATAAGAGCATTGCCTCAGTGGAATGGCAGAATGAGCTCCAGAATAAAGGCTGTTCTCATCCTGCCTGACAAAGCTTAAGAGAAGCGTTGAAAAGATTGAACTGTTTCCAAGTAATTTAACTGCTTCCCAGAATAAAGCTCAAGAAGACATTTATAGGAATAGAAAGATATCCAGCACCTAAGAAGGTAAAATTCACAACATCTGGCATCCAGTGGAAAATGACCAGGCATGCAAACAAGCAGGAAAGTACAATGAACAATGAGGAGAAAAAGCAATCCATAGGGCTTCCCTGGTGGCACAGTGGTTAAGAATCCGCCTGCCGGTGCAGGGGACACGGGTTTGAGCCCTGGTCCGGGAGGATCCCACATGCCGCAGAGCAACTAATAAGCCTGTGCGCCCCAACTGCTGAGCCTGCGCTCTAGAGCCCGCGAGCCACATCTGCTGAGCCCTTGTGCCACAACTACTGAAGCCCGCGTGCCTGGAGCCCGTGCTCTGCAGCAGGAGACTCCACGGCAATGAGAAGCCCACACGCCACAATGAAGAGTAGCCCCCACTCGCCGCAACTAGAGAAACCCCGTGCGCAGCAACGAAGACCCAACGCAGCCCCAAAATAATAATAATAAATAAATAAATAGATAAATAAATAAATAAAAATAAAGTTCCCTTTTAAAAAAAAGCAATCCATAGAAGCAGACCCAGAGATGACAGAGACATTAAATTAGACAAAGATAGACTTAGTAGACAAAGACATTAAAACAGTTGTTATATTAATAATTATATATGATTATATATTCCATATACTTAAGAATCTAAACAAAAGATTAAGCTCATTAAGTAGAGAAATGGAATAAAGTAAAAAACCAAGCAACTTCTAGACACAAAAAATATTATATCTACAGTGAAAAATATACTGGATGGGATTAGTAGCAGATTAAGACACAAGTGAAGAAAAGAGTAGAAATGCATAGTAATGGAAACTTTCCAGAATGAAACACACAGAGAAAAAAGGTTGAACGCAAAATGAGCAGAGCATCAGTGAACTACAGGACAACTTCAAATTACGTACATTGTAACCCTGTACGTGAGGCCAAAGTTGACTGATTGATGGGCGGACACCTTGACCCTGGCCAGGCCAATGACTTTCTTCTTTGGGATTTTGAACTGAAGACACAGAAAGAATCAGGTCAGTCTTGCTCCGTATGACTGAAGCAGGCAAAATGGAAATCTTTGCTGTTTCCCACCAGGTAGACGGAGAAGCAGAGGAATTTAGTCTGTATCAAGGGGAGCTATGAAACAGATAAATGGGGGAATGTAGAGGTATAATTTGGAGAGAGAAATCATCAGGATTTTAGGTCCTGGTTCCAGGTCTTTCTGATCCTAGCTGTACTGCTATCCTGTTCAGATTCTCCTTAGATTCCATGAAATATGGTGGGTTTCTTTTTGTTGTTGTTGTTTGTTTGGTTGGTTTTGGTCACCTGTAATGAAAAAGGCCTCGGGGATTCCCTGGTGGTCCAGTGGTTAGGACTCCACACTTCTACTGCAGGAGCACGGGTTCAATCCTTGGTCAGGGAACTAAGATCCCACAAGCCGTGCAGTGTGGCCAAGGGGGAAAAAAAAGGCCTTAAATTATATAGAGATAATGCATTTGATTTTGGACATGTTAAGATGTTCTTTGATTTTTGACACAGGTTTGGAGCATCTATGGGCTATCAACATGGAAATGTCCACTAGGCAGGTGAATAGACTTATCTGAAGCTCAGAGAAGAAGCGTGCGCCCGAAATTTACACATTTATGTATTGCTGTTATGACTTAACATTTCTATCAGTCTATAGAATAAATAGACAACCTAAATCCAAGGGAGGACATGAAATTGACAATGGAGAACATTAGAGGGAGGCACAATAAAACCAAGGACAGAACCTGGAAAACAACCACATTAAAGAGACAAAAAAAGCCTCCAGGGAACGACTGAGAAGGAACATTTTCCAAGGCAGGATGGAAACATGAAGAAAGGGGAAACCAATGACACTATCAAATTCCTAAAGGACCTGAGACATTCCTGACCCTTGACTGGCAACCACCAACTTCCTATATTTCTAACCTAACTTCCTTTTTTCTGCCCATATTGACCACACCTGAGTCCCTATTTCCCTGTTTCTGACCTCAACATGCTAACTTAACCATAGTTATTCATCCCTTTTAGGAGAGTTTGATTTTGGCCTTCTCCACCTTACATTATTCTACAATACCTGACAAAGATCAAAGACCCATCAAAGCAGATCCACAGAGAAGATCTGAGCCCTTCTCCCCCAAAGACAATTGTACACAGATTCACCTGGGGGAGGCAAGGAAGGAGCTGGAGGGGAACGTATGGTTTTCCAAGAGGAGATCAGGCCTCATCGATCTAATAAAGCTCTTGTAGGAGGTGCATATGCATATGGACAAAAGCTCATGAATGGCATCCATTAAGATTTTCAAAAAGCCTTTCACAAAGTTCCACACAAAAGCCTATTTTAAAAATTGAGTCATCATGGTATGATGGAGACTGGGGTGACGCAGAGGGAAGTTGCTTAGAGATGAGAAACAATGGTTTAGGATTCAGGGCACTTCTTGGGGGAAGAAGTGTAAACATTGGCATTCTCCTATGATTAGTCTTGCTTAATGCTTTTGTGAATTATTTGGAGCAGTGATTATGAAAAGCCTAAGTACATAGGAATAACCTGAAGTTAGCGTGAAAATATTGAACTGGTCTTCATATGGGCAAAAATAAAGTCTTGAACTTAGGGAACAGTAACCTCAAGGATACTTAAAAGATTCGTTTACTCATTCATTCATTAAACACTTACTGAGGATCTGCTATGTGGCCAGCTATTGCGCTACAAGTTGGACAGGAAATAATAATTAAGAAGGCATTTCTGGGGCTTCCCTGGTGGCGCAGTGGTTGAGAATCTGCCTGCCAATGCAGGGGACACGGGTTCGAGCCCTGGTCTGGGAAGATCCCACATGCCGCCGAGCAACTAGGCCCGTGAGCCACAACTACTGAGCCTGCGCGTCTGGAGCCTGTGCTCCGCAACAAGAGAGGCCGAGACAGTGAGAGGTCCGCGCACCACGAAGAAGAGTGGCCCCCCGCTTGCCGCAACTAGAGAAAGCCCTCGCCCGGAAACGAAGACCCAACACAGCCATAAATAAAATAAACAAATAAATAAAAATTATTAAAAAAAGAAGGCATTTCTCCCTGCTCTTAGGGAACTTAAATGGAACAAGAAGACATTTCCTGAATCTTGAGAAAAGTAAATTTAAGGTGAATAAAGGAAATGGTTCACACAATAGGAAAAACATGGAGCTTAATTTTCTAAGCATTATGCTGATAAGGTTGAAAATTTTAAATATACTGTAAGTATTTAGATAATTCCATAAAAGGCACTGCTATGATGGTATTATTAAGGGAAGATAGAGTATTTGGGACCCCCTCCATGTTATTCATGGGGTCCCAAATGGTTCTAACATATGTCAGAACCATTTTTCTATTGCTGTTGCACGTGATAAAAACCCGATTCAAAACTAACTGCAAAAAGAAAAGTTAAGCCTGACTTCAGGCAAAGCTGGGCACAGACGGGCAGGAGATGTTATGAGGATTGGTGTGTTTCACTCACCCTGCTTCTCTCAGCTCTGTTACTAAGAATTTTTTCACATGGAGCAAAGGAGTCCTATATATAGACATAGAAGACAGAAGAATTCCAGTTTTCCATGTTTCACAGCACCTGTGATCTTAGGAGACCCTGTTTCTCCCAGCACTCCTGTCAGTTCCTGAAAAAGGCTCTGAAAGGCTCATCCTGGAATCACTCCCTCCGGCCACAAAGTTGCCCACCCCCCAAGAGCCAGGGTGAGGGGAGCTTTCAGTCTCCAGAGCCACACAGACTGAGAAGGAGGAAGAGGTCATTCCCCAAATAGACAGTAGGCAGACAAAAACAACAGAGCACAACTCGCTACTTCCTCTCCACAAGGTCACCGTAGGCTGATTTTGGTCGTGGTAGGAGCCTCTGAAATAATCCCCCTCTGATCCCCGCCTCCCTTCCACATGGGCTAGACTTAGTGACTCACTTCTAGAGAAGACACCATGGCAGCAGCGATGGCCTCAATGCAGAGATTAGGTGACAAAGGACTGCAGGTTCCATCTTGGACACTCTCCTTCCAGCTCTCTCTTGCCTGGTTCACTTGGGGAAGCCAGCGACCATGTTGTGAGTGAGCTTGGAAGCTGATTTCCTGAGACTGATAATAAACAGGTGTGTGAGCTTGGAAGCCGATTTCCTGAGACTGATAATAACCAGGTGTGTGAGCTTGGAAGTGGCTCCTCCCCCGACCACCCACCCCTGCCCAGGTCTAGTCTTTAGATGAGACCCCAGACCTGGCTGTCAGCTCACCTGCAACTTCATGCAACTCAGCTCAACTGTGCCCAGATTCCTGACCCACAAAAACGGAAAGACTGACATTTCAATCTATAAGCCACTAAATTTGGGGGCAATTTGTTAAACAGCAATAGATAACTAATACACTGGGGTTGGTGCAGTAAGATAATATTTATGTTCTTATGACCAAAAATAGGTAAATACATACAGGATCAGGCAAAAGAATCTGTTAAAATGTCATATGTGATTTCTGCCATATGTTTGAATATTTTCTGTGTTGAATGTGAAGAAAATGAACTTTTCTTCCCTGGATGAAACGATGGGGTATTTTTTTTATCTGTAAGTAGGCTGACTCTATAGTAGCTGCATGCATCTTATTAAATACAAATCTTAAATCAAGATTCAGCAGTTACAGCATCCTGTAGCTAGGTAAAGACTACATTATTTGGCTATGTTCTGGACTGTTTCTCTAATTTTTTCATGGTTCAAATAAGGTTTTCAATTGTAATTTGATGTTAAAAAGAATCATTTTGCCAAGTTTCCTTTGACTCATTCAAAAGATCTGAAACAGATCTTCATGAACTGAAGGTCCGTATAAGGTCAACATGACTTTGTCTTTGAGATCTGTTTATGTCTTGTGTTTGTAGGTTACCTAAGCACCTCTCCCTGATGAAAAGCCTAAAATAATTTCCAAGGAAAAAAGAAAGAGGACGGAATCCAATATCAAAAGAATGTTTACTGAAGCCAGTTTTCTTTAGCAGCAGCTTTACAATAAAAATAAAAGATATTTTTAAATGTATAAATCCATAAGCCTGGGTATAAAAACCAGACTGACATCGCTCTATAAAAATATCAAGCTGTAGCCTCTGCAAACTGTGTAGGTCATAGATGTGTTGATTAACCTCAGTTCAAGGGCTTATACCTGCTACTATTTTCGGAAGTTAATAGCTACCCTCGGGCATTTTAAACTTATGAATAACATTGAGTGATATAGTCCTGTGATATTTGCCCTAATATTTCAGAAAATTCTAATTAGCAGCTGAGTACCATTCCATCCTGTCACCACATAACCTCACACTGCTGCTGTAACTTTATTTCTTCAAATACAACAGAGGGAGGCTCCAACAAGTTCTGAAGATGCTTTTGATAATTACATAGCCCAGGGGATGATATTGCATTTGCTGTGATTTCTGTAAGATATAGCTGTATTCAGACAATTAGCATGCTCGATATAGAACCAAAACAAAGTTGATTTGCTTGTATATTTTGGGAGACCAGTGTCTCAAAATAAGCCTCTAATATGCCTCCCACCTTCTTAGGGGATCCAGGTTTTCTTCCAAGAAACTGGAAGCAGGGCCCTTTACTTGGAATTCATGGGAATTCAGTGAATACTTAGAATTTATTACGAATAACCAGTAAACTCATTTTATGGTGCAAATTCCTTCAATCCTAACCAATTCTCGCTCATGTGCATAGAAAATTCCATGTTTTAACATATATCGCATTCGGGTGAGTTGTGCTTTTTTTGTATGTTTTTCCTTTTCCTTCCTTATCTAACTTTCTATGACTGTAGAGGACTGTTTTGAAGCTATTTAATTTTTGTTGTTGTTTTTCAGTCCTTAGAAGTTTAATGAGAAAAATTGTATGACTATATACATGTTCATGCAAACATACCTCCTTGCTGCCTACAAGAGTGCCAGGTAACACGCAAGGTTATTGACCCCAAGCAACTGAAGTAGTATTGAAACGGGGCAGGACCCTATGTTCCCTGCCCCCCATGTCCTCAGCCTGCCTTTGGCTGTGGAACAACTTTAGCCAAAGAATAAGTTTAATCAGAGATGTGAGAAGATGCAGAAACAAAGGAAAACAGTCAAAGGAGACCAAATAATAACAGTTTAGTCATCAAGCATAGTCAAGGACTTTTCGTTCCTTCTCAAGGGATATAGATACTAATCTGAGCCATACCTTGTGAGCTGTCTTACAGATACCGAAACCCTCACCAGGTGGAAGAAGTTAACTACATGATGACCAGACTGTAGCCATGACCCAAGCTGCCACAATTCTGAGAACTGGTTGCAAAGAAATGGAAACAAACCGACCCTGGAACTGAAGATTAACTGTACTTAAAACAATCAAGATGACGCTGGTCAGACCACCGATGACCAATGTCAAGATGACTGGCAGAGATGCCCGTGCTGTTTCTGCACGTAGCCCCCTCCCTCCGCCTGTAAAGCTCTTGCCCCCTGGCTGTCAGTGGGGGGAGTTGGCCTTGGACAGGGGTCTGCCCCACCCCCCATGGCCCACCTCTGAAATAAAGCAACCTTTCCTCTCCACCAGCCTGGCCTCTTTATTGGCTTTTGAGCGGGAGCAGCCGGACCCCACTTTCGGTTACAGTATTTGTGATGGTGGATGCTTTGCAGTCTGTAGGACCCGGAGAAGAAACAGAACCGATGAATCCATCTTCTCCCCCAGAGCCAAGAACTTTGACACCCCAGCCTGGGAGTGGGTAGTTTGCCCCAGAATCGTTGCAAAGCTAATGTGGTGCCAGCGCAGCACCATTATGGAGGGATTCTGTGAACCACCACCTTGATTTTACATTGAAAAGGTAAGGTTTCTTTATCCCAACTCCAGATAATTCCACAGAGAGTTGGTTATGGCCTTTTTTTTTTTTTTTTTTTTTGCCGTGCAGCTTGTGGGGATCTTAGTTCCCCGACCAGGGATTGAATCCGGGCCCTCAGCAGTGAAAGCGCCAAGTCCTAACCATGGGACCATCAGGGAATTCCCAAGAGAAATGGTTATTATGTATGCTTATTAGCCTACTTAAAGCAGAAAAGACTTCTATATATAACAGGAAAGAAAAAAAGCCATAAAGGGGAAGACAAGATTTTGCTACAAAAAGAGGAAAAACATATGCAAGTTTAAAATATATATATATATCATAAATAAAACTCACAGGGAAATGAAAATGATGGCAGGTATTTGCAGAATGTATGGCAAAGGATTAGGGCTAATGTTTTTAATACACAGAGAGTTCTTTCCAACCTCTATAAATAAAATTAGGCTTCTGTTTCTTTTCGCCTTCTGGGTGTAGAGGCAGGTGGCAATGTCTACGTTGGGCGACAGTTCTAGGCCGGCTTACGACACAACCGCCCGTCGAATCAGGCGGTCCTGAGCCCCTGGCGTCAGCGTTGTTCACTTTTACACGAGGCCGAGTGGGGCAGCACCGGAACCCGCATGTGGCCTTTGCCCGGGTCAACCCCAAGGGGTTCGCGCCTGAGACTGAGCATTCCTATGAGATGCCGAAAACAAAAGCCCACGTCATCCCGGCCCACTCCCGGCTGCTAAGCATGTCGGTGACAGGGTCAAGTGCCCTTTTCTTCTGAGGAGCAGAAAATCACTAGGAAAGTATTGCAGGCACAAGCGCAGACTCAGAAAAGCTAAACTTGTGTTTTTTCTTTGCAGACTGTATTGAAGTAGAGTTGGTTTACAGCGTTGTGTTAATTTCTGCTGTACAGCAAAGTGACTCAGTTATACGTATATATTCTTTTTCATATTCTTTTCCATGATGGTGTGTCACCAAAAGTTAAATTTAAAAATGAGCTCTTTTTTGAATACTAATTTTTTTTTTTAAATCAAAAGGCTTGTAAAAAAAATTAAGTCATGGGAAAGTGGATGGGCATATTTTCACCGAATTGGGGGATATGTTTGGGGTGATGTGACTTTAAAAGTAGCCTATGTGTTATACCAGGAAGCCAGCTGGGGACCCTGGGGAAAGCCAAGGGAGGTGGGCAGTCCTACGTATGGCAGCCGAACCTGAGGTTCAGAGCAAGGCTCTTGGGGCCCCCACTGGTCAGAGACACCTGTGAGCGCGGTATTCACACCAGGTAAACAGAGAGAGTTGTCAGGACCGGATGAGATAACCCAGGTGGAGGGTTGCCCTCGGTGCCTCACACGTTCGCTTATTTGTTCATTTACTCAGCA
This sequence comes from Balaenoptera physalus, assembly GCF_965194825.1. NCBI lineage: Eukaryota > Metazoa > Chordata > Mammalia > Artiodactyla > Balaenopteridae > Balaenoptera > Balaenoptera physalus. The sequence goes on along the minus strand of NC_138883.1, from coordinate 176,450,863 downwards.
AATTTTTATTGAGTGACTGCTGGGTACCAGGAACTCTGCTCGGTGCTGGGGATACAGCAGTGAACAAAAGAGATGCCAGTCTTTACCCTCTCTGGGCTTACATTCTACGGACACATAGTAAACAACCATAAAATGTAGCTGGCGTTATAATATAATACAAAACATGCACAATTTAAAAACCAAAATATGAACCCTACCTGCACTGTTGACGGGAATGTAAATTGGTGCGGCCACTATGGAAAACAGTATGGAGGTTTCTCAAAAAAGAGAGCTACCATATGACCCAGCAATTCCACTCCTGGGTGTTTATCTGAAAAAACCCAAAAACTCTATTTCGAAGAGATACATGCACCCCAATGTTCATAGTAGCATTATTTACAACTGCCAAGACATGGAAACAACCTAAATGTCCATTGACAGATGAATGGGTAAAGAAGATATGGTACATATATACAATGGAATAGTACTCAGCCATAAAAAAGAATGAAATTTGCCATTTGCAGTAACATGGGTGGACTTGGAGGGTGTTATGCTAAGTGCAATAAGTCAGACAGAGAAAGACAAATACTGTATGATATCACTTATATGCGGAATCTAAAAAAAATGACAAATTAGCAAATATAACAAAAAAGAAGATGCACAGATATAGAGAACAAACTAGTGGTTACCAGTGGGGAGAGGGGAGGAGAGAGGGGCAGTATAGGGGTAGGGGATTTAACTGCTATGTATAAAATAAGCTAAAGGGATATACCGTACAACACAGGGAATATAGTAACTATTTTTTAATAACTATAAATGGATTATAACGTTTAAAATTGTGAATTACTACATTGTACACTTATATAATGTTATACATCAACTATACGTCAATTAAAAAAATAAATAAAAATCAAGATACCTTTTTTTTGCACCAGCTAGATTGGCAAAGGTTCTCTGCTAAACATGATGCCCACCAGGTTTGGCCAGTGGTGTGGGAAAGGAGAAGCAGTATGAGTTGATGTAACTTTCAGGACAGCAGACGACAGTACGTGTCAAAAGCCTTCACTCCCTCAGTTCCACACCTCCTGATTCAGTACCCTAAGGAAATACTCGTGGATTGCCCAACTATTTCTACATATAAAGGAAGGTAGGAGGTCCAAGCCCGAGCCTGGAAGCGGACAAGCCAGGGTTGACAGGCAGGTTCTACATCTGCCGTCTGTGTGACCCGCAGGCTACCTGGTGACTGTCAGCGGCTGTGCGACCTTAGGCAAGTGACCTTAGGCAAGCCTCCAGGCAGCGTGTTCCTCATGGTAAAATGGTGATAATAATAGGATTTACCACACAGGGATGCTGTGGGCAGTAAATGAGAAAATGCCCACGAAACACTTAACACAGTGCCTGGTGCATGACGGGTTTCAGTATACGTAAGCCAAAGAGGGAAAAAACAAGGAATATATGTTCAGCCCAGCATCATTTACAATGGTGAAAAGTAAAAGAAAAATTGCCTAAGTGACTTAAAATAAATATAGAGAAGAAAGACCACCCCAACATCGAAAATCACATTGCAGATGAACAGTTAATGGCATGGAAAATGATCACGGTGCATTGTTAGGTGAAAAACAGTTGGTTATAAATAGTACAATAGTTCAATAGAATTCCAATTTCAGGAAAAAATATAGAAAGACAATACTATGTATTTTCCACAATGAACAGGCATTATTTTATAATTGAAACAACACTGCACGTTATTTGCAGCAGACATATGTAGGGTTTTGGATGTCCAGCGTCATCCCACTTTTTGTAACACCCCAGTTTTCTGACGGGGAGTAATCTTTCTCCCGCTGGGAGGAGTCTTGGCAGGAGGGCAGTCTGTAGCTCCAACATCCACCTCTCGCTTATGGAAGCCAAGAGGGCTTTGGCCCAGGAGGCGGTGCTACAAGAAGGGTGGGTCTTTGGGCAGATGGTCTTAGTGCGGTGATGGCACTGGGGATGGGGAAGTGGGTGGGGCTGGGATTTGCTTGATCTCTGCCCTTTCCTCCTCCTATAGTGTTCATGAGCCCCTCCTAGCCTTCCAATAAATTCTTTTCTGCTTAAGTACACCAGAATCTATTTCTGTTGCTTGCAACTAAGAACTCTTACTCGTAAGTTATTTTTAATAACTGGAAAATGAAAAAGGCAAGCTGCACTTAATATAACAGCAGCTACAGGACCATTCTTTGCAGGGATAGTCTAATCCCAGGTGGGGCTGAGAGGGTCAGGAGGAAAAGCTAAATGACCTGGCTGTGCCCACTGGATGCCACACACCTGGTTGGAGACGAACATTCATGAAAAAATTATAGATGTTGTGAAACATCCAGTTGTTTGACATCGTGTGACAGCTGATGATCGTTATTCATTGATAGTTGTGATTTGGGTTGATTTAGAACTTAGAACAGTAAACTAAACTAAAATGAACAAAGACCTTAAGCATGATGCTAATTACCCCCATATACTACTAGGTACGAAAGCTACCCCTGTATACTGCGTTATGAAACCATAGACATGTAGCTAATATGCTTTCAGACTCGACCCCAGGAGGATGATCTGAATGACAGGTTTGTCGTTATGCTTTAAGAATAGCAAACACCTGGGACTTCCCTGACGGTCCAGTGGCTAAGACTCCGCACTCCCGATGCAGGGGGTCCGGGTTTAATCCCTGGTCAGGGAACTAGATCCCACATGCCACAACTAAGACCCGGCTAGCCAGAGAAGTAAATAAATATTTAAAAAACTAATAGCAAACACCTGCATATATTCATCTGCACTTAACTTTGATAGCATGACACCATTTGTTTTTGAAAGATTTGAAAGCCATCTGCTATTAAAATGATTACTGCCCTTGATACAGTGAGTTTACTAGATATTAGTCACACATCCTCAGTGTTCATCTTTGCAAACTTTCAGGACTGTTGGCCTCTAAAATTTTTTGGCTTGCCTCAATTATTTTGCCAGTTTTTTCTCTCTCACGTGGAGAAGATACCCTCCAACTGTGAGCCTGACCCAAGCTTTGGACAAGTTCTAACACCTAGAGAACACAGCAGATTTAACAGAAAATAATTACCCAGCTTTCTAGGAATAATTACTCTTTATATGAGTTTCACTCATTATGCAGCTTTTCATAATTTGCAGTCAGTGCCGTTGAGGGCAGTAGGAGAATTCATGTTACCCAATTTTACTTAAACCAATACTTCTCACACTGTAATGTACACATGAATCACTGAGGGCTCTTGTAAAAACGCAGACACCAGTTCAGTCAGTGTTCTGGTTATCTGTTGCGGGACAGCAGATCGTCCCAAACATAGTGGCTCACAACAGCGATCAAATGATTCATCATTTATATTGCTCACAGGCCTGCACTTTGGGCAGGGCTGGGCGGGGAGAGCTGGTTCCCATACCTGTTCAGATGGGGAAGTTGGATACTGAAGGTGGGAGCTGAATCATCTCACTCTGTCTGGTGGTTGATGCTGGCTTGTATTTTTGGCTGTGCCACACGGCACGTGGGATCTTAGTTCCCCGACCAGGGATCAAACCTGCACCCCCTGCAGTGGAAGCCCGGAGTCTTAACCACTGGACCGCCGGGGAAGTCTGATGCTGGCTATTGCCTTGAGATGCCAGGCCCGGCGTTGACCAGGAAACCCACACGTATCCCTTCCACGTGGATGCTTGGCTTCCTTACAGCATGGTGGTTGGGTTTCACCAAGTGGCCTGTTTATGACCTAGCCTCAGAAGTCACCTAACATCACTTCAGCCAGACTCCATCAGTGGTGGTTGTCCTAAAGATCTTCCCAGGTTTAAGGGGAAGAGACATTGCCCCTGTCACTGGATGACAGGAGGGTCAACCTCACAGCATGCGGGATGGGACGTATTGTAGCGGCTACATTTGGACAATACTATTTGCCCAGTAGGTCTGCTGGGGCCGGAGATTCTTCGTTTCTAACTTGCAGGTGATCTCAGAGCCGCTGATGCTGAGCCCACACTTTGGGTCGTGAGGGTCTAGACCACTGCGTGAGGCCACATCTTATTATATACAGTAGCCACTTTGGATTGCTTTGGAAGTAGACAGAAGACACTTACATGTATACGTGAATATTATGGATATTCTTGACAGATGCCATGTAATTTTTCTTCTTCCTTTTTTTTTGGTTTCATCTTTTTTTTCCGCACTATTCCTTTAGCTTAAGATCATTTACTCTTCTTTCTTCATAATCCCCTTAAAGAAAGAAGAATTGCTTCATATAATTTTGGTTAGATTCCTCACCTGTAGAATATTGCACCACATGTTTCATAAAGGGTACTTGACATTGTATTATAGTGTGTTTTTATTGAATGTTTATGGAAATAAAGATTTATTATTGAAAGTCACGATCTGTTTCTTTGGAGCAAAATTTGTGAATTCTACAGCTACTAAGTTTTATTTTATTTTTTAAATTAATTATTTATTTATTTTTGGCTGCGTTGGGTCTTTGTTGCTGTGCGTGGCCTTTCTCTAGTTGCATCGAGCGGGGCTACTCTTCGTCGTGGTGCACAGGCTTCTCACTGCAGTGGCTTCTCTTGTCGCGGAGCACAGGCTCTAGGTGCGTGGGCTTCAGTAGTTGTCGCTCACTGGCTCTAGAGCGCAGGCTCAGTAGTTGTGGCACACGGGCTTAGTTGCTCCGCGGCATGTGGGATCTTCCCGGACCAGGGCTCGAACCCACGTCCCCTGCATTGGCAGGTGGATTCTTAACCACTGCGCCACCAGGGAAGTCCGTGGCATGTGAACTCTTCGTTGCAGCATGCATGTGGGATCTACTTCCCTGACCAGGGATCGAACCTGGGCCCCCTGCATTGGGAGTGCAGAGTCTTAACCACTGCACCACCAGGGAAGTCCCCTCCTTGGTCCATTTTCTTCCTGGGTTTTCACCTTTCTTTTTCTTGTTAATTTCTAAGAGCTCTGTGTATATTAGGGATATTAGCCCTTTAATGTCATATGTGACAAAGTTCAGTAATCACATATTCACAAGTCCAATAGCTAAGAGGCTCTGAAAATTAAGTTTTTTGTAAGTTTGGTGCAACTCTTTTGATAATAAAACATGACTTCAACTGACATGACACTTTTTTCAGCCTTTGCATATTCCGCTGAATGTGAATAGTGGTACATTTTGCTGAAGAGAAAAATCATGTTTGATTCCATGGTACTGGCCTAGACCTCAGTGGTACTGCTATATACATACTATGTATTACCTTTTCTAAATTCTGAAGAACTCAAAATTCCATAAAACATTTGTCCCCAAGGATTTCAAGTAAGCAATTGTGGACTTTATGCACATAATCCCTGGGGTTTTTTCAGTTCACTTTGGACGTGTTGAATTGCAGGTGCCTGTGGGGTCTTTAAGTGCAAATGGCCTGCAAGCATTTGGATACATGAGTTAGGAATTTATGGGAGCAATTAGGCTTGGAAAAGCAGATTTTGGATTTATCAGCATATAGATAATATTTAAAGTCATGAGGGTACGTGTTAGAAGGCGTGTTCTGCCAGAAGAGCAAAGGGAACATCCAAATCCAAGGGATGGATGAAGGAGTTCCTGGGGGGAAAGGGACAGAGGGAAGAGTGGAGAAGAAAGTGTGAATTGGACAGGGTAGAGGTGCCTCGTTCTGGGCTGGGCCCAAGGCTGCAGCCGTGAAGACACGGCAATGGAGCTGCCAGCCGCAGAGTTCTCAATGGAACGATTGTTAGACATCAGAGTGAAAACAGACCCTGGAATGTGTGTGGCGGGCAGAGTAGGAAGGCTCTCTGATGGTTGCCTCTGTGTCCAGGCTCAGGAACCAGGACCTCAACATTCCTGAATAACCAAGCATCCTTTCATCAGGCTTCCGAAGCAGGGGTCTCCAGCCCTCCTTCCTCCCCTGGGAAAGTCCTCTTAAAGGGTCTGCAGCAGCAACATGGATGGACCTAGAGATGATCATACTGAGTGAAGTAAGTCAGACAGAGACAAATGTCATATGATATCACCTCTATGTGGAATCTAAAATATGACACAAATGAACCTCTCTATGAAATGGAAACAGACTCACAGACATAGAGCACAGACTTGTGGTTGCCAAGGGGCAGGGCAGTGGGGAAGGGATGGATTGGGAGTTTGGGGTTAGTAGATGCAAACTCCTATATATAGGATGGATAAACAACAAGGTCCTACAATATAGCCCAGGGAACTATATTCAACATCCTGTAATAAACCGTAATGGAAAAGAATATGAAAAAGAATATATATATGTGTAACGGGGTCACTTTGCTGTACAGCAGAAATTAACACAACACTGTAAATCAACTATACTTCGGTTACATAAATTAAAAAAAAGAAAGGGTCTACAGCAGTGTCCCAGCCCTGTCAGACCTCTGTGGGCCCCGCTGTCCAGCAGGCGGCTCAGACCTTGGGGTTAGCAGGTGGTTCCAGCGGTGGGTGCGGGGAGGAGCTGGCCCTCCCCCCCCAACGGGGCCGGGGGCACCAGAGAGAGGGCCCCGCCTCTTCCTGTTTATTCCTGCAGAGGGGTCACCTCGGGACCCCTGACAGGGGCATTTAGAAAGTCCTTGCCAGTGGGCAGCTGCCTTGCAAAGAGGGGACTGCTGAGAGGCCGCAGGTCGGCCCCCAATCGGCCTGCTGCAAAATTTTTCCAGCTGGCTTTCTATCAGAAGAAAAATCTGTTTTTCATTTTCAGTTGAATGTTCTCAGCCTTAAAATGTGCGCCTTTTGTTCATTCTAATTCGCCTACATTTGCATAAAACAAAAGTTCATTTTCAGAGCAGAATGCAGGGCGGCTGTGCACAATTCCAGTTATTGTAGAGAAAAGCTGTGTGCCTAACTTTTTATTCGGCAAGAAAAGAATATATCTAAGATGGTAACGTGGGTGTTTCCTGGAACTCATACTGGTGATGTCTTGTCTGCCGCTCAAGAAACAATGGGCACTTATTTGGGATTTCTCAGATTTAGTTACAGTATTTTGATTTTTCATTTCCAATGGCTCTTGACTGTTAAGTGGGTGAAAAAAATGAGTTAATTTCTTGAATATTTTAAATACTTGTCCTCAGTTCTGATTTTACCTACAGTGGAAACATCTGAAAGTTTATAACGTTAATAACATCATTCCATCAAGCTAATATGAACTGAAGAACATTAAATAAATATTTTGGTGTAGATCATGACACAAATATTTCCAGTCCTGAGCTAATTTCTGTGTACACACACACACACAAAAACCCCCAAACCAAACACTTTTCTTCCAACACTACTGAACTGTACACTTAAAAACGCTTAAGATGGTAGATTTTATTTTATGTGTATTTTACCACAATTTTTAAAAATCCACTTCTCTTCTAAATCTTCAAAATTTGGAAGCATTCATTTAATGAAGAAAGAAGTACTTTCTGGGAATTCCCTGGCGGTCCAGTGGTTAGGACTCGGCGCTTTCAGTGCTGAGGCCCGGGTTCGATCCCCGGTCGGGGAACTGAGATCCCGCAAGCAGCGCTGTGCAGCCAAAAAAAAAAAAAAAAAGTACTTTCAAGAACTGCTTACTTCAGTTTGAGAGACCTGTGGATTTATTTCCACATAAAGTCAGTGATTATGAAGGCTTAATTTCTTTCTTTCTTTTGCAGCATTCAAACTCTTAGTTGCGGCATGCATGTGGGATCTAGTTCCCCAACAAGGGACCAAACCCCGGGCCCCCTGCCTTGGGGGCGCAGAGTCTTAACCACTGGACCACCACGGAAGTCCCTGAAGACTTAATTTAAAATAAACAAACCTTTCAGATGTGATCTACATATATATATTTTTGAACTCAGAGGACATTTAATTAAAAGTAGGCAACAGCTCCACGAATTTGTGCGTTATCCTTGTGCAGGGGCCATGTTACTTAATCTTTGTTGTTTTGTTCTAATTTTTAGCATGTGTACTGCTGAAGAGAGCACCAGACGTTATAACTCTAGACCAGATTACTTGGCATCTCAGAATTACAGAACAAGAGGCCTAAGAGTCACCTCGAGGTTTTCAAGTGTTTTTCTACAAATGGGCAAGTTGAATTCTAGGTTGGGTCAAGAAGCTGGGACATGCTTCTGAAGTCATCCTCGGAGGAGAGCCACCCTACAACAGGATACAAACTGAGCCCTGAAAAGTCAAACACGCTCTAGAAAACTTGTTTCAAAAACAGAGGTTCCTTCCACCCCAAACAAAACAGCGGTCCCCTGCCCCACTTCACCTCTTTCCCACTCTCCAGAAGCAGCCACTTTCATTTTGCTTCATCTCCAAATCTCTGCTACTTATTGATTAGTCATGGTTAAGTGGTGCCAGTTGTCTTATCCTGTGTAAGATGAGGATTGAACCCTCTTTCACCACCATCAACACATAGACACAACCCCTCTTCCTCTCAATAAGGTCATGTTGTAAGTTCAGTTACTAATCCATGTTTCCATTACTACTACGATGAAATGTGCCAATCTCAGCTGAGTCATGTAATATACTATGGTGACTTTTCCTCTCCTGCTTATCTTAGGATTCTTTTTTTTTTTTTACACTTATTTAAAAAAATTTTAATACAATTTTTAAATGTTACTTCTCATTTACAGTTATTACAAAATATTGGCTATATTCCCCATGGTGTACAACATATCCTTGAATCTATCTCACACCCAATGGTTTGTGCCTCCCACCCCCCCAATGGTAACCACTAGTTTGTTCTCTATATCTGTGAGTCTACTTTTTTGGATTATATTTAGGAGTCTTTTTTTTTTTCTGTTTTATCATTTAAATTTTATTTATTATTTTATACAGCAGGTTCTTATTGGTTATCTGTCTTATACATATTAGTGTATATATGTCAATCCCAATCTCCCAGTTCATCACAGCGCCACCACCCCTGGATTCTTTTTTGAATAAGTAACTCTTTTTTGTAAAAAAATCAATCAATCAATTTATTTATTTATTTATGGCTGCGTTGGGTCTTCGTTGCTGTGCGCTGGCTTTCTCTAGTTGTGGCGAGCGGGGACTGCTCTTTGTTGCGGTGCACGGGCTTCTCATTGCAGTGGCTTCTCTTGTTGCGGAGCACAGGCTCTCGGTGCGTGGGCTTCAGTAGTTGTGGCTCATGGGCTCTAGAGCACAGGCTCAGTAGTTGTGGTGCATGGGCTTAGCTGCTCCGCAGCATGTGGGATCTTCCTGGACCAGGGCTCGAACTCGTGTCCCCTGCATTGGCAGGTGGATTCTTAACCACTGCGCCACCAGGGAAGTCCTCTGACTTTTTTGTGTGTATGACTTTTCGGCAACTTTCTCAACTTCATCTTCTAACCTTCTTATTGTTTCTATTTTCAAGACTTTTTTTGTTTTCTCAGTATTTCTTTCTTATGACCCCTTGGTTTTTTGTTTTGTTTAGTGGAGACAAACTCTTTTTTCACTATGTCAAAATCTTGAGGCTCTTACTATTAGGTTTTTTTTTCCCCCAAGTTCTAGAATTTATATACCAGTGCTATTCTCAATAGACACAAACTGAAAATCACTCATATTGTAATACACATTGGAATAAATTAATTGTTAAATGTTTACACTATGGAATCCTATGCAACAGTGGCAATGCATGATCACAACAGGCAACCATATAGGTATATTCCCAAACAACATAAGGAATAAAAAAGCCCAATCCAAAAGTGGTTATACTGTGTCATAACATTTATATAAAATACAAAATACAGGTAAAGTGATCTTTTTGTTAGATATCAGAACAATATTAAACCTTAAGGGGAGTCACTAGAATGGGACCAGGGGGCCTCTGAGTATCTGGCAATTTTCTGTGTCTTTATCTAGAAGCTATGTATAGAGTGTATTCAGATTCCGAATTTTCTGAGATTTGTCATTTCCTTACAAACCGTGCATGTTTTTAGTTGTTTTTTAATACATAACAAAAAGTAAAAAAGATATACTAGGGAAGGTAATTATATTAGCACTTTAATATCCATGCTTTTCAAGGTGGAAGTGAAAGGTATTAAATTTAGTATTAGTTTTTAAAAATGTTTTGTTCCCCTTTCACAGTTCCACTTTCCTCCATATTATTATTATTATTTTCTGTTCTGATCCTGTCATCGTAAAGGCTTTCTTCACATGCTTCGTGACCCTCGGCTCTCTGTACATCTTTAAGGTGGGGACACGACGACGCTGACTGGAAGCAATTGGTTCATAGGAGAAGGACTGTTGACTGTGGCATTTCTGAAACTGTGCTTCTTTGGCTACTCCTTGTAACAGCTGTCAAACTTTTCACCGAAGTCTTCTCATCTCCTGGCTGGAAACCATAAGCCTGGTTGCCAGCATTCAGGTAACCAAGCAATGGAAAAAGGTTGGGGCTCTAAGTATTCTGACTACAAACGTTCATATTACCCTCTGTATCAGGCCAGGTCAGAGGGGATTAGCTATAAATGGGTACAGAGAACTTTCAAGAATAGTCTAGGGCTAAGGGGAGACCCAGGGAAGGAACAGACTTGGAAGGGGCTCCCTCCCCATGTCTGGGGTTCAGGTCTCATTGCAAAGGCATGGCTGCAGCCCACTGGATGGTGGAGAAGCTTGCTAGGTTTCCCAGGCTAGAGCTGGTCCAGTCACCAGGTGAGCGGGAAGCATCCCTCTGGGGTGCGGGCAGGCCAGGTCGAGACCCTGGCTGGGACTGGGGGGGAGGAAACACCTCACTGGATCCTAGTGGGCCAAGGCTGCCCTTCCCCCGCCCGCCACCATAGATCAGGTGGGCAGGAAACTCCTCTCTGAGGCTGAAGGGCAGGCTCGCAAAGGAAGGCCACCTGCTGCTGAAGGGGTGGCCATGTGGCCCGGGCTCTTCGCTCACTAAGGGACCGTGTACGCCTGGTGCCCCCCACCTGCCCCCTTCACACCACTGACAACTGGATGGTATTAACAAGAGGCAAACCGAAGGAAAGAAAGGAGGAATGCTTAGAGGGTCCAGCTCACTGCCAGTGTCGGCAATCACATTAGTCTGCTCAGGCCAATGAAAGCAAGCACCACAGACTAGGCGAGGCAATAGAAATGGATGGTCTCACAGTTCTGGAAGCTACAAGCCCCAAACCAGGGTGTTGGCAGGGTTGGCTCCTTCAGAGGGCTACGAAGGGAGGACTGTTTCAGTCTCTCCATGGCTTGTAGATGGCCATCTTCTCCCTGTGTCTCCCTCCACGCATCTGTCAAATTCCTCTTTTATAATGTCACAAGTCACATTGCCAAGAGCCACCCTGATGACCTTTAACTTGATTACGCCTGAAAAGACCCTATCTCCAAGGAAGGTCACATTCTTGAGGACTGGGACTTTAACATAGGAAGTTTGAGGGTATACAGTTCAACCCCTAACAGCGACGAAGGGTAGCTCTGGCAACGAGGGAATACACTGCTAACTGGCACGCTCCTTGTTTTCAGCGCGTCCCCCCACCCTCAACTGCTGCCAGCGTCTGCATCTGGAGACGCTCTATTTCAGCCTTTCTGGGGAAGAAACAGGCTCACGCTGGGATGTCAGAGAGGCAGTGGCAAGCCATGTGGCGCTGAAGAAGGGACCTGCGGGCCAGACGGAAAGGTCTAGACAGACTTCCAAATAGTCCGATTTCAGCCTCCTCCCAGAGGTACGGAGGTCACATTCATGACCATTTAGAGGTGCTCTGGGGGGTACCGAGTTGCTCCCCGGCGTTCCCCACTGCTGGTTGAGTCAGGTGTCTGCTGAGTTTTGCTCTCCGGCTTGTGGTCTCCTCTGTTGCTCTTTGTGGCTTGATGCCTTATAAATTAGTAAATAAACCTTTTATTTCAGAATAATTTTAACTTACAGAAAAGTAGTCAAGGTAATAGTCTCCCTCATACTCTTCCTCCTAATGTACCATCTCACATCACCACTGCACCTTCGTCAAAACTAAGAAATTAACTGGCACATTACTGCTAACAGATTTCACCAGTTTTCCCCGACGTCCTTCTACCGTTCCAGGGTCCAACCCAGGACACCGCCCTGCGTCACTGTGTCCGGCTGTCAAGTCTCCCAAGTCTCCTCAGACTTATCTTCCTGGTTTTCCACGACCTTTACACTTTGGAAGAGTACTGGTCAGGCATTTGGTAGAATGTCCCTCTATTTGGTTAGTCTGATGTTTTTCTCATGATCAGACTGGGGTTAAGTTTTGGGGGAAGAATAACACGGCGAAGTGTCCTCATCACGTATCAGGCTACACTAACGTAAAATAACATAAGTGAGACTGATGGTTCATCTCTAGCTCTTAATTCTTCAGCCTACATATTTAATACTTGATGTCCAAAGCATATGCAATACATTAGGAGACAAAATACACGTGAATATAATGACATATTAGTCACTTCTGTCAAGAAAGAAGGCCACTTGGTCATGTAAAATCAACCTAATACGTCACTGAATTGAGTTTTAAGAAAGTCATCACATTTCAAAACATTTTTTCCTCTTTATTTAAACATAGAAGACATTTACAGCATGCAGGTTAACTAAAATTATATGGTGCCTTCCCAAATCAATTATCTTCGAATGTATCTTCCAGCACTGAAACGAAACCAACACATTCCACAGGTGGACTCGGACTCTTTTCTATCACCTCCTGTCACATTGAGAGTTACGCACAGTAGTTCTCTTAAATTAGGCAAATAATTTAATTGATCACCATGAATAAATATTACTTTTATTTCACTTAGTTTCTGTTCTGAACCATTTATCAATACCATTCAGAAGAACATTAATATAGTCAGTCAAAAAAAAGACACTGCAAATTGAAATAAGTGTCAATGTTCCAGATGATCAGAAATTTTCATTCATAAGAGTAAATGCTGTGTTTAATGACCTACCATAGCAAAAGCAGTTCAGTGAAAACAAATTTAGGAAATTCTCTGTACATTTTGTGAAAGTTTGAAATTATAAATAGAAAAGAACCATTAAGATATTTTAAAAACCCTAGCATTGTATACTCTGAACCACATGCTAGTTACAATTCATTGTTTGTTACACAGCACCAATACCATGATGTATCTTATAAGAATGACACTACCATATTCAGACAAAAGAGAGAAAAAAAATTCTGCTTCATTTAACAATATTGCCCAAAAAAGCAAGCTTTCGTTTGAAAACAAAATACAAATGTCTATGTGAATGCAGCCAAACATTTCTCCATTTAGAAAACTATCATCACAAATAGGCGGTAGCACTTATTTTTAGTGAACTGCACTGCTTCAATCTTGCTGCTCTACAAGGTTTCATCTCAATTTTTGGAGTGTTTCTTTTGATCATTCCTAAAAACAATACAATCATTTTTAAGGTTGCAGATCATAACAGCAAGGATTTTTGACTGTTAAAAAAATAAATTTATCTTTTAAATCAAAACTATTATAAAAGTGGAAATTGCAACAGTTAAGGAAATAGAAAAATATGCCAATTATGATCTGAGTCTTCTGACTACGGCTCCAAATTTAATACAAACATCTGTATATAAAACTTTTTCGAAAAGTTAATTCTGCCACCCAGATCCTAACACAGAACTTTCCAACTTTCTCTTCTGAGTAACCTTAAATCCCCATTCTCTGCAAATTTCTGCTAACACAGTTGCAGTTACCCACCCCCAAATGATGAAGCAAATATTGAAATCTCTTTCCCTGTTACTTTTATAGCTTCTAAAACAAACTGCTGACTTAGTTTAATCATCTGAGGAAGAAGAACAGGTACACTTAACAACAAAATTACCAGCTACCGCCAACAAAATAATTTATTTGAGGATTGTTAGTGACTTGCAAATAATTTACTACTTCTAGACTAAACAAGAAATAAATTATAGTGTATGACTTAGTGTACCAGGTAAAAAACCTCAGGGATTTCAGACCAAAATTTAACCTATGTATTTATAAGTTTACCATATATTTGTCTTGTCCTTCCACATTTTTTCTCAATTTCCATAGGCTATAAATTTAGATCAACCAATACAGTACTAACAATATAAAATTATGCTTAATCCTATAGTATCTTAGTTCACTTCACTATATTAAGATGACAAATCATTATCCGTCCAATTCTTATATTAATTAGTGGGCTCACCAAAACAAAGCAGGGTGTTTTCATTCCACCAATCTATGTGGATTAAAGCACTGGGAAGAACAGAAATAAATTCCTTTTCCAAACTCTCCTTCTTAAACAAAAGCAAAAGATTTGCTTTTGATATTGTAAAGTATTTCTATTCAAGATAATTCAACAACAGTCATTTCATGAGATAATTAAGTAGCCTTGCTCAGTCTCAAATGTCTAGTTAGGCAGTTTTAAAGGTTACAGTGCTCAAAGAGTAGTTTTCAGAAGCAAACTTCAGAGATGATACAGATAATTTTTAACTCCGAAGTCATTTCAAGGGATTTTAAAGTACAGTACTGACCTGATATAATTTGTGGGCATGTAGTGTTATATAAGTGGTAAAATTTAAGACATTTAATCTAAAGGTTCCATTTCCCCTAAAATATTGTTTTAGTAAGAAAAGAAAAACAACAAGCAGTAGCAGCTAGGTAACTTAAACTGAGATTAAAAAATAAACAAAAAAAAAACAAGTACAAAAAGCACAGTCCTGTATGACACAGTTAGGTTGGCACAGTGAAGACTAAATTTAAGACATGAAAGACAAATTGTGTAATAAATAGGGCCACAGTTGTAAACTGTCGTTTTTCCCTTCTAAGACACCAAAATTGCACTCTAGTTGTGTTGGGAAGCAGCAGAGTTTACGAGAAGAGAGGGCAGGAAACAGCTGTACAGGCCAGGTACAATTTATACACTAAAAAAAGGTTATAATTCTAAAGTTCCCAAGGGATACAGGCTATAGTCATTGATATAATGTCCTCTTCATACTTCAATTACTTTTAACACCTGAAGATGGAAGAAAGCACAGAGAAAAATATTTTTATTTATACAAAACTTGTGTTTGAGATAATCATGAAAAGAATTAAATAAAATATACCAATGAGTTTAAAAACATTTAGCCAACAGCTTCGACCACTCTCCCCAAAACAGAAAAGATGGCAACATTAAATGATTGAATTTCTTTTCCTTTTATATGCCTCCGAAGCAGAGCCATTTAGGGACAGTACAATATTGAAAGGAGGTCACCCTGCATGTTTTTACTCCCCGCAAGAGCTATGAGTGAGTGGATGTATAAGTTAGATTTTTTTTAAAAAGAAAAAGATGATTAATAAAATGGCAGCCAGTAGACAGTGGCAGTGACATTAAGCCAAGGACCACTAACTAACTAGCAATGTTACATACATGGTAGCTGTAAGAAACAAAAAGGGGTGGGGGAGGGATAAGCAAGAGGTACATGTGGTGGGGAAAGTGACAGTGAAATAAACAATCCCAGGGACTTCCCTGGTGGTCCAGTGGTTAGGACTTGGCGCTTTCATCGCTGTGCCCTGGGTTCAATCCCTGGTCTGGGAACTAAGCAGCTGCAAGCCGAGCGGGTGTGGCCAATAAAAGAAAAGAAAAGAAAAGAAACAATCCCAGCAGCAGGTGTTACCTAGAGGCACCCTTGTGTTCAGCTGCTATTTACCTCTGTGTTTATTAGAAAACCTCCACCTGTCCGAAGCATTACGCAGTCAGAAGAACCAGCCATGTAAAGCTGGGTGCTGAAAGTATCAGCGTCATTCATACATTGCCATCTTTTCCCAAAATAAACCCAGTGTTGTGAAACGTTGTTCTTAATAATTAAATAATTTTAAAATCTCTACAAAGTATCTAATTTTTTCAACAAGTTATCACTTATGTAGACCATATACTCCTCAATCATGGCTTAAGATTGATCGATGCAAGACTTTAAAAAATAATAACCATTATCCTTTGGACCAGCAACGAAACAAACCTGTAGGTGGCTATACTTTTATAGTTACTTCAAGTCTTTGAAAACCTGGGTTAGCTAGCTTAGCCATCTCCCTCATGTGCTTAAGTGCTGTCATTACACTGCGATCAGCATTCTACTCTCAAGCTAAAACCTAGCTATATTTAACAAAGGCCACGGACTATCCTCTCTGCAAACGAGATAGGAATTCAAAGTTCACATGTGAATTTTAACGTGAGGACAATATCCAAAACGGATAAACTTTTACCTGTATTTATAATTATCCTTTGAAAATTCTTTTGCCCACCTCCACTTCCAGAAAAGGCAGCTTGCATCTACTCAGCACCCGTGCTGTACTAGGTAATGACATCTTAACTTGCGTAATTCTCAAGAATGACTTTCATTTTATTAGTAAAGGGGCTCAACAAGTTATTAATCCAAAGGGGGAAAAACAGAGGCCATCTCTTAATTGGCAGGAAAACTCCTGTCATGTCTGCTGATGTGACACAATATTAAACACGTATCACCCACAGTGTAGTCTGTAAACATGTTTAAAAGAATCCAATAAATGCTTCTAATAAACAGGGAATAGAGGAACAAGGCAACTACATACAGAAACAACCGAACACATCCGAGAAGGCATATGCTCAAGGAAACTGGCCCAGTCTATTTAGTAAGTCAGTGTCATTAGAAAAGGGGGGGGTGTTACTCTAGATTACAAGAGACTTAAGGGAAATAACCTCATGTAAACATCAGTCCTGGATTATTCCCTGGTGTAGACAGGACCAGCTGTAGAAGACTTAACCACAAATAAATAATTAGAAAAATCTGAATATGGATTGGTATAATATTAAAAATATTTTGTCAAGTGTGATAATGTTATTGTGGTATGTAGAAAAATGTTTTATTTCAGAGATACATTAAATAGGTCATAAATCTGTAATTTACTTTTACACTTAAGAATTTTTTAAGAATTTTTAAAGGAGTCAAAACGAGACAAATTAACTGTTAAAAAGTAACTTGCTCAAACTCATAAAAGTAGAAAAATCAGGATGCAAACTTAGATGGGACTCCAATATCTGTACTCTTTTCACTGTATCAATCCTCTACCATGTGGACAAAAAACTGTATTAAATTTATGGAAATGTGATTCCTCCAGAATACTGCATAATTTTCCACTCAAACTGAGAGCCAATGTTATGCAAAAATGACAAAGTAAAGAGCAGGATTAAAATAAACTGACTTTAGTACTGTTAGAAACAAACCCAGTCATTTTTTACGGAGCTAGAACAAACCATCTTAAAATTTGTATGGAGACACAAAAGACCCCGAATAGCCAAAGCAGTCTTGAGGCAAAAAAATGGAGCTGGAGGAATCAGACTCCCTGACTTCAGACTATACTACAAAGCTACAGTAATCAAGACAATATGGTACTGGCACAAAAACAGAAACATAGATCAATGGAACAAGATAGAAAGCCCAGAGATTAACCCACGCACCTATGGTCAACTAATCTATGACAAAGGAGGCAAAGATATACAATGGAGAAAAGACAGTCTCTTCAATAAGTGGTGCTGGGAAAACTGGACAGCTACATGTAAAAGAATGAAATTAGAATACTCCCTAATACCATACACAAAAATAAACTCAAAATGGATTAGAGACCTAAATATAAGACTGGATACTATAAAACTCTTAGAGGAAAACATAGGAAGAACACTCTTTGACATAATTCACAGCAAGATCTTTTTTGATCCACCTCCTAGAGTAATGGAAATAAAAACAAAAATAAACAAGTGGGACCTAATGAAACTTCAAAGCTTTTGCACAGCAAAGGAAACCATAAACAAGACGAAAAGACAACCCTCAGAATGGGAGAACATATTTGCAAATGAATCAACGGACAAAGGATTAATCTCCAAAATATATAAACAGCTCATTCAGCTCAATATCAAAGAAACAAACACCCCAATCCAAAAATGGGCAGAAGACCTAAATAGACATTTCTCCAAAGAAGACATACAGACGGCCACGAAGCACATGAAAAGATGCTCAACATCACTAATTATTAGAGAAATGCAAATCAAAACTACAATGAGGTATCACCTCACTCCTGTTAGAATGGGCATCATCAGAAAATCTACAAACAACAAATGCTGCAGAGGGTGTGGAGAAAAGGGAACCCTCTTGCACTGTTGGTGGGAATGTAAACTGATACAGCCACTATGGAGAACAATATGGAGGTTCCTTAAAAAACTAAAAATAGAATTACCATATGACCCAGCAATCCCACTACTGGGCATATACCCAGAGAAAACCGTAATTCAAAAAGACACATGCACCCGAACGTTCATTGCAGCACTATTTACAATAGCCAGGTCATGGAAGCAACCTAAATGCCCATCAACAGACGAATGGATAAAGAAGATGTGGTACATATATACAATGGAATATTACTCAGCCATAAAAAGGAACGAAATTGAGTCATTTGTTGAGACGTGGATGGATCTAGAGACTGTCATACAGAGTGAAGTAAGTCAGAAAAACAAATATCATATATTAATGCATGTATGTGGAACCTAGAAAAATGGTACAGATGAGCCAGTTTGCAGGGCAGAAGTTGAGACACAGATGTAGAGAATGGACATATGGACACCAAGGGGGGAAAACTGCGGTGAGGTGGGGATGGTGGTGTGCTGAATTGGGCGATTGGGATTGACATGTATACACTGATGTGTATAAAATTGATGCCTAATAAGAACCTGCAGTATAAAAAAACAAACAAAACAACTAATACTAAACTTTCACTGGGTTATTTGTATGGAAATATGTTAATATAAATTTTCAGACATTACATGAAATTTCTAAAAATCTTATATTTGTATTTGTATGGAAATATGTATGGAAATATGTTAATATAAATGTTTCAGACATTACATGAAATTTCTAAAAATCTTATATGTTCTGGTATAATGTTATAAGTAATAATCCTAGTTATTACTTTAAAATGTATATCTCAGAAATAACTAATTTTCTTGTCAACTGCATTATTATGAACTTTCATCAAATCTTTTACCGTGGTCATTTTTAAGTCTTTTGTCATTTACAGACAGTTCTGGGTGTACTCTGATGATTTTGCAAATATGTTCCTATAAAAGGGTTTCATCTTCAAGAAATTCATGGAAAAGACTCTGACAAGTACAGGTTTCTGGTAACTGACTGTACTGCTGAACTGAATGAATAAGCATTTTCAGAACTCTGATGAAAAACTGATGAACTCATAAAAGTGCTAACAAAAGATCAAGATAAAAAAAACAATTAATTACATGGGACTGAGTGAACTGATGAGGATGAGTATAATTTTTGTGACTTTCTGTCTGAATTTAAAAAAAAAAAAAATCCCACAAGGACTCAGAGGCAAAGAATATACAAATCAATTCTCACTGCAAAGTAAAGGAGCTGTTACAGTAGAGGATTACTGGACTGAATGTCAATATTATGACATAGTATGAGGGTGTTTCATGTTTGGTAATTGCAATCATTGTTGCTTTTGTTGTGGTCATCCATGTACAATGCTTGGTGTCAGTCTATTTATCTCTTGTAAAAATAAAATACAGTGTGTGTGTGTGAAAAAAAAAATAAATAAAGCACATGAAAAGCGAAAAAAAAAATTAAAATTAAAATAAATAAATAAATAAATAAACTGACTTTAGTACTGTTAGAAACAAACCCAGTCACTATCTCAAAGTTATCTACTGCTTTTAGTTTCCAAACCACCTACACACTTGGGATTTGCTGAAGAATTTAATCTGAATTCCTGTCATATGATAAAATATTAGGCAGCTATAATCAGTCATGCTGTATAAGAAAATGTTCAGAATATATTGGCAAGTTAAAAAAAGCTGGCTACAAAGTAGCATATATAGAATAGCGTAGTATGTTGGTAGTATGTTATATTAGAATGTTTATTAGACACTTTAAACTTTCTAATTTAAAAGTTATAATATGTAAAGAAAGCTCCAGAAGCATATATACAATATATTGGGTGGTGTCTCTGGATGACATTTATCTTCTGATAATTATTTTTTTGATAATTCTTCATCCCCCTACAGGGAACAGATATTACTTGTATTTAGAAAGAAACAAACAAGAACTCATAAATCAGTTAGAAAAACCACTCACAACAGGTAAATGGGAAAGGACACAGAAATAATTCATAAAAAAATACGTATATAAATGGGCCAATAAATATACGAAAAAATCCAAATTCATTAATAAATCAATGAGACGCTTATTTTAGCCTATTAAATTAGAAACTTAAAAACTATTAATACTCAGTACTGGCAAAGATGCAACAAAATGCACAGTGTCCTTGGCTAAATACAATTTGGTGCAGTCTTTCTGAAGAGCAGTGTGTTAGTATGTGTAAAGAGTCTTAAAAATGTTCATTTTCTCATAATTCCACTTATGGGAATCTTCTAGAAATAATCTGAAAGTGAGGAGGTATAAAAAGATGTTTCATGCTTCAAATTTCATACACGGAAATTTCAATTTTGGAAAATTTCAAGTATGGAAAAACTGACATAATTAAATGTCCAGTAAAATAGTTATAAACCATGGTATATTCATTAGACAATACCCAGAGCTTTTAAAAATGACCCAATATTACGTTAAGAACAATAGGAGCACAAATTTGAATATACATATAGTATGATCTGAACTATGAAAGAACTAGATGAAACCATGCTAAGTTACTTTTATAATCACATACATTAAAAAGAAATCATCGGGACTTCCCTGGTGGTCCAGTGGTTAAGACTCTGCGCTTCCACTGCAGGTGGTGCAGGTTCAGTCCCTGGTTGGGGAACTAAGATCCCACATGCCACATGGCCAAAAAAAAAAAAAAAATCATAACACTACTGTGAGAATCCAAAACACTGTTTAGCCACCAATGGCTGAACATCTCCACGGACAGCTGTGACTCTGAAGCCAGACAGAGAGCACAAACCCGAGGGTGCCACGTGAAGCCACGCCTGCTCACCTCCTCCGCCGCGCACGGCCGGCGGGCCGTTCTGCACAGATGCACCTCCCCCACGAACTGCGCTGGGATGAGCTGGAGAAGCTGCTGGATGCTGCCCAGGACGAATAGGTTTAGCTGGGATGAGAAACAAACACTGACTTCAGAACAAATAACACACGACCCCAAGGACTTGTTAAGTCTCTTTTCTTATTTACAACAAATTCCCAAATGTCTTGTTTTTCTTTGCCTTCTTGTTTCTCAGCGAATCCCTCTATCTCTCTTTTTCTTTTCAGTTACACCCTTTTCTCCAGGACCTATACAATCCTTAGCCTCTTAAAAACCTTATTCCTGCATCAATGCCTAGCAATTAAAGCGTGAAATACCGTGCACGACATTTTCTTGCAAGTCTCTTCATGCTTTCATAACATCGCTCTACACAGTTGCTCCTACACCTGACCAGTCCTGCTTGTCTAGTTCTGATTTATCTCCTTGTCCTGTTAATTAAGGTGGCTATTCCTCAATGCTCTGCATTCCCAACAATGCCACTCTTTGGTAAATTAGAAAATACAGACAAAAACCACCGTGACATCCCATAACAAATCAATCAGATTATGTTCTCAAGTAAATAAAAACATTCAAACCAAAGCAAGGTTTAAAGGTTTTATTGTGTCCTACTAACCAATTTGTGCAGAATGCCCTCTTCTGGCCATATTCTTTGACCTGACTGCTTCCTTTATACGATCTACTTCCTGCTGATAGCGTTTGCGATCACGAGATGCATTTTCTTTGGCCTCTTTCAGCGCTGTCTCCAAAGCTTTCACTCTCTCAGCTGTAGCTCTGAGTCGCTTTTCCAGCTTAGGAAGCTCACAGCGAAGATCTGCGTTATCACGTACCAGCTAAAGGTATATAGGAAAAATAAGGATTCTGGCTTTAACGATGATTTGAAAAAACAGAAACATTTCATAATTTCTCTTGAAAGAAAAACTACATTTTATATTAAGGTTTTCCCACTTAGCTAATTTAAATAATTTAGACAGCAACAAAGAATACATATACCCATAAATATCATCCTCACACATGTTTCTCCCCAAAATATAATTTCACTCAATGCTGGGGGAATGGGGAGACTGTTCTTTCTCCCTATGACAATAATATGCTACAGCACAGTGTTAGGTCTCCTCATTAAGATACTGATCTGGTGGAAACAAATATCTTTTTAGATACAGCAAGACCCAGAAGTACACATAAACTTGGCAAGTCCAAACATCAGGTTTCTAGTAACAAAGACATACAACAATAAAGTATGCCAAGAAACTTAAAAAGTAAGTAACTGAATCAAATATCAAGCCTTAATAAAAAATAAGCAAAAAACCCCACAGTAAGCATTATTTAAAAAAAAAATACAAACTGCCTCATTATTATAGTATTTCAGACTCCAGGGCATTAAATGTATAAACACCAAAAAAAAAAGGGGGGGGCGGTATTTTAACTCAAAGACTTGTCTACCAGAGATTTTAAAATGACCATGAATAAATTAAGAAAACTAACAGACCTGAAACCCTACAAAGAAAACAACACATGTTTTCATTGACCTCTTGCTAAAGGCTGTTAGGAATATTAACGCCCATAAAAACTGCTAGTTGTTTGTTTATACAATTGCGTGATAAAATAATGGAATGGCTCAGGGTATGAAAATCCTTAGGACTCTCAAGACTCAAATACTTGCCACTCTTCAGATTTTATTGCAGCGAACACAAAATATTCTCCTTGTTACCTGTTTGTGGACTTTGGTGAGTTGTTCAAGATTATTCTCAAGAAAGGAGATTTTTTGCTTCTGAGCGGCACTGCCTCCGGTGTCATCCGAATCAACCTCGGCGCTCTAGAGAAGATGGGCAAGTGTTATGAGACCAAATAAGGGCGACGCTTACCCCCCCACTCTTATGACAGTGTGAGGCTACTCCACTCAGAATGCAATTAGACACAGTAAGCACCACTATATAAACACCGACCCAGTATTATTTTATTACCTTTTTAACCCTGGTGGCCAGGTCCTGAACAAAGAGCTTCCGCAGGTTGTGTAACGTCTGAAGTTCCTTCGCCTTGAATTAAGAAAGCAGTATTTTTAGAGGTAGGTCTTCAAACTGAGTATAACCAGGGGAAGAACCCATTAAAGATTCCCCAATCCTATTTATATCCAAGTTTTTCTTACCACCGTCTCTTCCAAACCCTTCAGGTCTTGTCTCGCTTGTTCTCGTCTATCTTGCATAACCCTAAACAGTGGAAGAATATACAAATACACTTTCAACTCTGAGTCCATAAATTCTAGATTTATTTAGCAGAAATATTGAATCAAATATTTTTATCTGACAGGATCAATGCTTACATTCAAATAAGTAAAAGATCATCATAGTTTTAAAAAACAGCTTACCAGTGTTGTGTCTTTCAAAGAAATTTCTATATGCCTTGTAATTTTCTAAATCTATGGTTTATTAGAAAAAAACTGTCCTAATATAGCAATGGAAGCAATAAAAGAAAATGTGGCAGAATTCAAGGAATAAGGAGTGGTTCTTTTTATATTTTAAGAATATGCATTATCATATAGCATACTGATCTTTATCCAAAATAATTCTGATTAACTGAAAATTAGAGATTATAAATTATTGCAGACTAAAACATTTTATGCATTTTAAGTTAACATTACTCTAAACAAAATTATGGCTGAGATTCAGTAGAATTATTAAAAAATCAACTCTGAGCTGGTCCTGTTGGTGTGCCCATCCTAACCAACTGTTCCTTTATAAATTGTCTCTGATAAATTCAAGGTACGTGAAAGTTATAATCGTGAGTTTTCTACCTGCTCAGATTACAGAAAACTGTGTGTTGACTATACTTTTAGTCAGTAAATCAAAAACAATAAATGGCAAAAACCTCTGTTCAAAAGGCAAGGCTAAAACAATAATGTTCTTTTATTTACGCAAGATCAAATCTGACAAAAATTCAGTTTTTGTGGCAGATCCTGAAATCTTCTATATTACCAAATGTCATGTTTTAGGTGATAACCAGTGAAATATTAAGACCTGGCTTTCACTAAAGTACAAGAAAGTATTGCAAGTTTTTAGGTATAAATCAAACCAACTCAGAGGGTTTAAGAAAAACACCCTTTAGCCTACACGAAGTGAAAACTTTATCCACTGGATATTTCTGAGAGTAATGCCAGTAACTCTCTCGCTTAGCTTTTATTTTTATACTTGAATGAAGGGTCTACTCACGTAAGTTCCCGTAGCTTTCTGCTCTTGTCCTGCTCTGCGGCTTTCAGCTTCTCGTGCTCCGCTCTCAGGCGCCCCTGCTCCAATGCCATCTTCTGGTTCTGGCTGACAAAGTAAAAACCTCGCAGCGTCAACATCCCCATCTTCTGGAGGCTGCCATTAGAGCTTTCCAACTCTTCAATTCCATAGTCTCGCCATTCAAACACGGCAGGCCTCCTCTGTTAGGATGTGCCCCCCAGCAGCAGAAAGAAAGAGGGCTGGGCTACGTTCAGCCACACAGTACTTTTTATACTTTGGTTTGAAACCGTAACTTGATTCTGTATCTTTCATCGCCCTGAATTCTTGTCCCTAAATCCATTAACAATAAGCCCCATGTCCCAAACTTTGCCATCGTTTTTTGTTACTCTCCTCTGGTTCCTACTCAAATCATGATTTGGTCACAGATCTCAAATTTCTATAAATTCTGTGCTATACGCATACGGTTCTGGAAGTAGGAAAATGTGTCCCAGAAAAATGGAGACGACAACTCCTATTAAAACACACACTTCTAAAACCCACAATTTCCAATAAAGTTTTTCTCAGTTAAGAATATTTTTTAAAAGTTAAGGAAATGATTCGGAGGAGACAGTGGTATCTATTTGTAATAGTGGCTGAAGTTGGGAATTCTTTACTTTTTACTGAATATTTACATCAAAAGACCTAAGAACATTTTTCAATAATTTCCTATGGAACTTAGAAGTTCCACTCATAAATGAAAAGATTCTTTATTTTCAAGTCAAAAATTGTTTCAAAGAAAAATGCAGGTTTCTAATAAGGATATATTGTCCACCCGTAGTTTCTGCTATCTCAGAGGAAAAGCATACTTACTCCTGAAGATCAGTGATAAGTTTTTCTTTTGCCTCGACTTCATCTCTCAAACTACTAATTTGTTTTTGATGCGTTTCTCTGTGGCTTTGGATCTGCTGTTCAACAGCTTGCTAAAATTATTGGGGGGAAAGGATATTAAGTCAGATTACTCAAGATTAACAAGGATGAATTAAAACTGTGAGAATCCAATGCTACATCAAACTTGCCTTAACTTCATTTGCAGTCTGAACTTTATTCAAGTGCTCCTTCTCCATTTCATGCACTTTCTCTGTTTGGGTAGGGAGAGAAAACAGAAGAGAGGAAATGAGCCTTAGAGTTCTTGATATAAACCAAGGGGCAAATGGGTTTTATGAGGCTATGTTCCTTAACAGTACTTGACTTTAAATTATCCAAATGCCAAACGGTAAATCTTGCTCTCTACGCTCAAGACATACTGACTAGTAACCTTAGTTATAGTCTTTGTGTTGATATTATGGTTTCCTTTACTTTCTTTGCCGAATCCTGGAACAGATGGGTTAGCACATGGTAGGGAAATGAAACAGCTTTCCCCTGTGTCAGGACACACACACACACACACACACACACCACTTTATAACTTTGTGGGAAATTCCTAGACTGGTCACTTGACTATTCAAACACGATTTCAAAAATATGTTTCAAAGCCACATTAAAATGTGTTATTTGTTTACTATTCCAAGTTATCTGTATTCCTACCAATCTCTAACAGTGTGAATGCTGACTGCAATCATACTAAAGTCGGTAACAACTTACAATAGAGATGTAACTCATAAGTAACTGGAAGCGAGTACCTTGTGCTCGAAGCTGGACGAGTTCTTCACTGAGGGAATCCACAGACTCCTCCAGCTGTCTTTTCTTTTGCTCCACATTTTGAAGGTATTCAGTCAATGATCTGATTTTGGCTTCATGCTTTTGGGAAAAATATACTGATATGAAGTGGAATAAAATCTCTGACACATACTTTGTTGTTCAGAATATTTGAAAGTAAGCAAGTTTTATCGACATTATCTAAACATATAATACATTTACAGAATAAGATATTTAAACCTAAAATGTTCAGGGGCAAGATTTACAATGATAAAGAATTTAATCAATGAAATGGTCATGCGTACAAGTTTTTAACACTTACAAAATAAGGCACTAAAGGCTGACATATGAGATAATATTCTTACTGTTATCTCCAACTAACATTATTACCCTCATCCCTCCTGCTACAATTCCTATCTTGGTGAATGGTCTCACCCATGTAGTTGCCAAAGCCACATAACCAGCCCTGCATTTTTATTCACCCTAGAATTCTTCTAGATTCTTCAACAGTCAAATCAGTCACAGCTTTCTAGTAAATTCCTATACGTAACATACACGTTACCAAACATAACCCACTTAAATCATTCATGTTATTTTACTGCAGCTAGAGTAAGAAAAACTAATTGAATTAACCTTTTAATGTTGTTACTCAAAATAACCTACAGAAGGTCATTTTTATTAAAACATTTACAATAAATAAAATTTACATATGGCTGTTCAAAAAAATGAGGAAACTTTGTTCTGTAACACATACTTGAGAGATACGAAGCTGGCATGCTGCTAACTCCTTTTCATTTTCTTCCATTTTTTTATTGCTCTCAGTTTGTGTGCTTTCTAGCTGTTTGCAGCGCTTCACCATGGTTTTCACTTCTGACTTCATTTTGCTAATGTAGAGCCTTGCAACAGTGAACTCTTCATCTATCATGCCAGTTCCCTCAGGCTGCTGTGAGAAAAAGGGAAACAGAAATGAAAGACAGAAATGTCTAGTCTGTGTTTACCCAATTATGACTCTAAAATCTTAAACAAAATTAAATATTTTTAATACTACTCAACATTTGTAGGAAGTCTGGAATTTTTTCTTTTATTAAATATTGTTTTTAATAAAGGGTGAGTAAAGCAGAGCTTAATTTTTGCCTTCCTTACTTCCTAAAACTTAATGTTAATACATGCCTACAAGGAAGATGGATGTAAGCGTAAAAACAAACAAACAACACTAATGAACCCTGCCTCTTTCAATTTTTGGATTTCCTCCTCAAAGGCCCTCTTCAGTAAATTCACTGTTAATCATGTATATGTCCAGTTCAAAACTTAACAAATAATGATGTTTAGGTGGCAGTGAAATGATGACTTTTAAGTTCTCCAAGGAGGAACTGTGGTCAGTGTACATTCCTTAGTAACTTTCATTACAAAATATCAGTACAATATTCAGTGTCAAAAATAAGGAGCTCAGGGGAATTCCCTGGTGGTCCAGTGGTTAAGACTCAGCACTTTCATTGCTGGGGCATGGGTTCAAGCCCTGTTCAGGGAACTAAGATCCTGCAAGCTGCACAGCACGGCAAAAAAAATAAGAGCTTGACCTTCCTGCTAAAATCTGGAACAAGACAAGACACTCTCACCAATTCTATTCAACACAGTATTGGAAGTTCTAGCCAGAGCACTCAGACAAGAAAAAGAAGTAAAAGGTATCCAGACTGGAAGGGAAGAGGTAAAACTGTCATTATATGTAGATGACATGATCTATACCATATATAGAAAACCCTAAAGACTCCACACAAACACTACCAGAATTGATAAAAGGACTTCAGCAAGGTAGTAGGATACAAGATAAACATAGAGAAATTGGTTGCATTTCTTTACACTAACAATAAAACAACAGAAAGGGAATGTAAAAAAACCAGTATCTTTTAAAATTGCACCAAAAAATTAAAATACTTAGGAATAAACCTGACCAAGTAGGTAAAAGACTTAACTGCCAAAGCAATCCTGAGGAAAAAGAAAAAGGCAGGACGCATAACCTTCCCAGACTTCAGACAATACAAAGCTACAGTAATCAAAACAGCATGATACTGGCACAGAAACAGACATATGGAGCAATGGAAAAGAACAGAGAGCCCAGAAATAAACCCACACAACTATGGTCAATCACACAGCTTTGACACATGAGGCAAGAATATACAATGGGAAAAAGACAGTCTCTTCAGCAAGTGGTGCTGGGAAAGTTAGACAGCCACACGTAAATCAATGAAGTTAGAACACTCCCTCACATCATACACGAAAATAAACTTAAAATGGCTTAAAGACTTAAACATAAGACATGACACTATAAAACTCCTAGAAGAGAACATAGGCAAAACATTCGCTGACATAAATCGTACCAATGTTTTCTTAGGTCAATCTCCCAAGGCAATAGAAATAAAAGCAAAAATAAACAAATGAGACCTAATCAAACTTAAAAGCTTTTGCACAGCAAAGGAAACCATAAACAAAATGAAAAGACAACCTACGGACTGGGAGAAAATATTTCCAAGTGATGTGACTGACAAGGGTTTAATTTCCCAGATATACAAACAGCTCACACAACTCAATATCAAAAAAACAAACAACCCAATCAAAAAATGGGCAGAAGACCTAAACAGACATTTCTCCAAAGAAGACATACAAATGGCCAAAAGACACATGAAAAGATGCTCAACATCATGAATTATCAGAGAAATGCAAATCAAAACTACAATGAGGTACCACCTCACACCAGTCAGAATGGCCATCGTTAAAGTCTACAAATAACAAATGCTGGAGAGGGTGTGGAGAAAAGGAACCCTCCTACACTGCTGGTGGGAATGTAAGTGGTTGCGGCCACTATGGAAAACAGTATGGCAGTTTATCAAAAAATTAAAAACAGAGTTGCCATATGATCCAGCAATCCCACTCTTGGGCATCCCCTTTTGGTTGCCAAGGTGCAGGAGGGGAGAGAGGAGTGGGAGTTTGGGATTAGCAGATGCAAACTATTATATATAGAATGGAAAAACAACAAGATCCTACTGTATAGCACAGGGATGTATTTTCAATATCTTGTCATAAGCCATAATGGAAAAGAATATGAAAAAGAATGTGTGTGTGTGTGTGTGTGTGTGTGTGTATATACACACACACACACACATATATATATATAAAAGTGAATCACTTTGATGTACAGCAGAAATTAACACAACATTGTAAATCAACTATACTTCAATTTAAAAAAAGAGAGGAAAAAAATAAGGAGCTTGAGAAGGAAGAAATAAACCTGTCTTTGTCTGCAGATGACACGGTTGTTTAAATGTAACATAATATGTATAAGATCCAGATGACAAAAGAAATCAAAGAAGGACTACATAAATGGGAGACGGTCCATATTCATGGACAGAAGACTCAATATTGAGATGTCAGTCTTTCCCAACTTGATCTATAGATATAATATAATCTTAATCAAAACCCCTGCAAGTTATTTTGTAGATATTGACAAAGTGATTCTAAAGTTTAAATGGTAAGACCTTGACTAGCCAACATAATATTAAAGAACAACAGAGCCGGAGGACTGATGCCACCCAGCTTCAAGACTTATTATAAAGCTAGTAGTAATCAAGATGATGTGGTATTGAAAAAAGAACAGAAAAATAGGTCATTAGAAATGAATGGAAAGTCTAGGAATAGACATACACAAATACAGTCAATTAATCTCTGACAAAGGGAATTCAATTCAATAAATTGTGCTGGAAAAACTAGTCATCCACATGTAAATACAGAAAAATTTAATTTCAGAAAAATTAACTCCAAATGGATCATAAGCCTAAATGTAAATACAAAACTAAAAAACTTCTGGAAGATAACACAGGAGAAAATCTAGGTGACCATAGGCTTGGAGATGAGTTTTTATATATAACACCAAAACCGCAATCCATGAAAGAAAAAAACTGGTAAGTTGGACTTCGTTAAAATCAAAAACTTCTGCTCTACAAAAGACACTTAAAAGAATGAAAAGAAAAAACAAAAAAAGAATGAAAAGATAAGCCAGACTGGGAGAAATATTTGCAAAACACATATCTGATGAAGGACTATCATCCAAAACATACAAGGAGAACGCTTAAAACTGACGGTAAGAAAACCAACAACCAAATGCAAATTAAAACAACAATGAGGACTTCCCTGGTGGCGCAGTAGTTAAGAATCCTCCTGCGGGGCTTCCCTGGTGGTGCAGTGGTTGAGAATCTGCCTGCCAATGCAGGGGACACGGGTTCCAGCCCTGGTCTGGGAGGATCCCACATGCCACGGAGCGACTAGGCCCGTGAACCACAATTGCTGAGCCTGCGCGTCTGGAGCCTGTGCTCCGCAACAAGAGAGGCCGCGATAGTGAGAGGCCCGCACACCACGATGAAGAGTGGCCCCCGCTCGCCGCAACTAGAGAAAGCCCTCGCACAGAAACGAAGACCCAACACAGCCATACATACATACATACATACATACATACATACATACATACATACATAAATAAATAAATAAAATGTTAAAAAAAAAAAAAAAAAAAAAAAGAATCCTCCTGGCAGTGCAGGGGACACAGGTTCGAGCCCTGGTCAGGGCAGATCCCACATGCTGCGGAGGAACTAAGCCCGTGTGCCACAACTACTGAGCCTACGCTCTAGAGCCTGTGAGCCACAACTACTGAGCCTGAGTGCCACAGCTACTGAAGCCCACGCGCCTAGAGCCCGTGCTCTGTAGCAAGAGAAGCCACCCAATGAGAAGCCCGGGAACCGCAACGAAGAGTAGCCCCTGCTCACCGCAACTAGCGAAAAGCCCGCGCGCAGCAACAAAGACACAAGGCAGCCAAAAAAATAAAAAAAAACAAAAAAAACAAAAAAACCCACAACAATGAGATAATATCACACATCTGTTCAAATGGCTCAAACTAAAAAAGCTGATGACCTCAAATACTGGTGAGGATGTGAATTAACAGAACTTTTATTCACTGCTGGATGGAACAAAAAATGCTATATAAGCCAGTTTGGAAGACAGTTTGGGAGTTTCTTACAAAGCTAACATAGTCTTAACATATGATCTAGTGAACCATAATGTAAAAAACACAATAACAAGTTGAGCTCAAGCAGCACTTACTGATGCTTATTAACAGGAAAAGAACTGCATGCGAAACACAAAAATATCGAGGATCCTTTTTTTTTTTTTTTTTAAAGAACCTATTTGCAAGGCTGACTTGTTTTCAAAATACTGTAATGGTTTAGTGAAAAAAGCAGTTTAGGTGTCAGGGTATCTGTACTATTATCACTGGCTCTGCCACTAGACATAAGCCAGTCTTACTCTTTATTTTCTCTATCTTTACCACTTTTTCACTTAAATTAAGATTATTTGAACATGAAATGGAAGGATTTTTCTAAAAACAAGTCACAAATCTACAAAGCAAATTTTGAACAACACCTTTCTAGTGTTCAGTAATATGAAGGAAATCTACTTTTTCATCCCAGAAGATTCCCACAGAGCTCGACCAATCTCACATTGCTTCACCATAAACAGGACAGGGCAGGATGTTCAGACTGATGGGGAAGAAAGAGCAAGCCATGTCATCCAGCATTTAATAACAACACTTTGCTCTGTTTCGATGAGGTGAGCCAGCATTAAAAAATGACATGATTACGAGAATGAAGGCTTGCCTCCATCAACAAACAGTAGCTCTGAATAACATCTAACAGAAGGAACGTGTGCTCCACAGTGAAAACTTTTATTTCATTTCCAATTCTTGTTAAACTGGGCTGCTTAGTTGGTTCTCACTATAAACCCAAGTTTGTTTGTTCTTTTTGTTACTATTATTAGACTTTAATAAAAAAAGGAAGTCTAAACAAATACCTACTATAACATACAAATCTTTCATGTTACGTGTATGTTTTTGCAGTTAAGAGTCTTTGGTTTTTTGGTCTAAGTTTTAATATCTACCAGGTCACAATTTTTTTTTTTTTACCACAAGCTAGTGCTAATATAACCAGTATTAGCATCCTGAAAAAGATTATTAGAAAAGAAAAAATAAGTGTGGCAAAATTTTGATTACTGATTAACTCTAAGGTTCATATTATTCTCTTTATTGTTATATGTTTGAAATTTTTCAAAATAAAGAGAGAGAGAGAGAGAGAGAGAGAGAGCATTAATTAGCAGTGCTCACCTTTCATCTTTTTAAACATTTGAAGCAATCAAATTCATTCACAGTTTACTCCTTGAGCTAACTTTCACTGTTGTTTCAATTACATACTTCCTGTGTGGTAATTTATTAACATAATCTCTAAGCGCAAAATCTTTACACAGAGGAAAAAACCAAACATGGGGTCCAAATAAATGCTACTTACTGAGCATGTCTCCCCAAGCACCCCTTATTCTCCCCCTTGTTCCTCGGCTATTTAAAATGAAGTTAATACCATCTACTACAAATGGCTGCTGTGAGGAGGAGATAATGGGAATGAGAAGAACTCTGTGAAAAATGAAAGTATGAATTGTGTAAAGATTATCATGCTTAATATTTGGTAGTTACAGTTACCTTCACGTCGTTGTTTCCTACAGCAATCCCTATTTCTGCCAGGTCTTTCAGTAAAGATGCCATCATCTCTGCTGCTCGCTTTTTCTGGTGGTTGGTCATTTCCTTAAGTTTCTGAAGCTCAGCATCTATACTTGCTAAACTTGCCTAACAGAACCAAAACAAAAGGTACTGTTAAATCTATTAAATGAAAGATCAATTCAAATATTGACACGTATTTCAAGTTTTCACCTAGTACTCACAAAACCATTATTTTCTGCTTTCATTTTCTTGAATTCTCTACTGAGTTCTGCGAAAGCTCCCAGCTCAAACTTAAAAAATATTTTAGGCCTAAGAGACCATGTAAAGTAGCTATATTGTAATTCCATTAAGGGCAAACAGTTTGTATTATTTCACTCATTTTTGAGATTGGGTAATGTTTTCTACTTAGAAATGGAAAACTTCCGAATTAACTATATTTGATTTTCATTTATGACCACAGTATGGTATGTTTGTGGAAACTGAGTCTGAGAAAATAAATGTTAGAATGCAATTGACAGTTTTCTAGATGGCTGGTATGTTTTCTTCATCTGCTTTTTATATACTACTTAGTCTCTGAAAAGAATCCACCTGATAATTACTACTACTTTTGTACTATGATACAAGCAATTATCCAGGAGAGAGTGATAAAGTAGCATTACTATCTGAGTTTAATTACTATAATTATAAATTTAAAATACTAGCTGGCTTACCAGCAACAAAGTCACCACAATTTTGAAAACCCAACCGAATCTGGTTGCTTTAAAACTATTCATTATATCACAGATCAGATACTGCATTTTAAATGCAAGTTATTGACTTTTAGTCAATATCTTTTAGTAAAGATACCATCATTTCAGCTGCTCATTTCCTTAAGTATCTGAATAGCGGTATATTGTGTGTTCACTCAGTTTGACCTACAGTGTAATACCAGGTCTAAATTACCAGACATTTTCTCTAGCAGCTGAACAGCAATATTGTAAGCATATAAAAAGATGCAGAACACTCTAGGGGTTTCTAACTCCTTACCAATACAGTGCTGATATATAAACTGGGACACAAACAGAACTGTCTTAAAGACTGAAATCAGTGACCAAGGACCCACTTACAGTTTACAGAGTTGTAAGAAACTCCTATTGTTCTTTCAAACAGAAATTAGGTTTGCTAATAATGCAACTCAGTTAAGAGTTATAAAGGTGTCTTGATCTCCATGGTATTAAATTGTAACTTCAAGCTAACTCTAAGCTGGGAGGTTAAAAAGGGAAAAGGAACTTCTCCAGGGGCAGGAAGCCTTTTAAAAATGCCATTTCATAGTGTTGACTGCTTTCCTTTAGACACTTGACACGGATAGGGAGATAAATAGTGAGCAGTGATCCTGGGTCCAACTCTAAATGTGATTCGTAAACAAGAAGTTTGCATTAACAACAAGAAAACTTTTAAGAAACAGAGCTCATCCATGGTGATACTCAAAATACTGCAGCAGCAATCACAGCTATATACTATTCCTGGCGTCACTGTTGGGGGGCAGCAATCCCCGCCTTACAGCTATGAAAACAAAACCCTCATCCCCTGGGGAATCACAAGGAAGATCCAACTACACTGTCCTAGGAAGGCACCGGTCCGAGTACTGGAAACGTAACAGTGAACAAAACATAAGTTACATGAAGTTACATATCCTGCTATTTTATTTTTATGTGCACATTTTTAATTCTAGTTTGAACAATTAGCTAATAACTTTACTGAGCAACTAGAAGCCAAGTTTTACTTTTTTAACAGTAGAATAATATTTGGAATAGTCAATATGTTTTAAAATATCATTTAATTACGTATTAATAGATGTTTAAAAACTAAAAAGATAACCCTCCTCCCTCTACCTTTAAGGCTTCACATATGGGAGGAAATAAAGTTGACACTTGAGTTCCTTAAGAACTGACGTTATCAATCTTGAGCTTATATAGAAATAAGTTACTGAGGTAATTTTTCAATTAAGAACACTTGTAGTATAGTATTAGGAAAGAAAACTATACCCTACCGACTTCTGATTCAGCTCATCACTAAGTAATTCATATTCCTTAGTTTTGTCTTCAACTTCCTGAGACTTCTGATCATAGTTGACAGCAAGTTCCTCTAAGGCTTGTAAAACTTCCTTTACTTCTTCTTTAGAGGCATCGTTTTCTGCCTGAAGACGATTCAGCTCAGCCTGCATATTATCTTGATCCCTTCTGGTAGATGCCAGAAGCTATACAAAGGAATAAAAGTATCTGTTTTACCCAAAGTACACAGGTTTTTAAAACGTATACAAGTTAAAAATAACCTATTTCCGTTATCATCTGCAAATCACAAAGGGAGTGAAATGTGGATGTTATTATGCATGGTAACATTTATTCATTCAACCTATCTCCTGAATGCCTACTATGTGCAGGCTCTGTGCTAGACACTGTGGGAGATGGAAAGGAAATCAAAGATTCCTTTGAGGAATCTAGTGGAAGAAAGACAGGTACACAAATAAATGCAATACAAGATGAAATGTAAGAGCCATAAAGGAGATAGGACATGACAAAGTGCTTGGTAGTATAGGAAAAGGGGGGGGATATTTCTGGACAGGTATTCATGGAGAAGGTGGCCATGACAGGAAGATTTTTGTCATGTACAAACTAACATAACAGAAAGAAAAAGGCATACAAGGCTCACAATAGTGGGCACAGAAAAAGAAAGAAATCAGTAATGTTTTAAAAGTTTAGATTTTCTTTGGGCAACAGAGGGTGGCACCTGAGCCATGCCTCATGAAAACATGTTATCAGTAAATAAAATTTGAACTGGAAGAAGCCAAGAGACTAGTTAGGAGAATACAGTAATTGCCCAGGGTCGGCGGCTCTTAAGTAGGGGCACCTGGAAATGTATAGGAGTATTTCTAATGGGGCAGAATGACAATGGCCCTTCAAAGTGGGAGCCAGGGATGCCAACTGTCCTACTATAATGTGCAGGACAGAACCATATAAATGAAGAATTATGCAAACGTTACTAGTGCTCCTCTGAGAAACAATGCTAGAGGTCAAATAAGAATAAAGATGATCTGACCAGGATTAACTTGACTGATGCTGGATGTCTCTCACTGAAGCTGTATAGTCTTTGCTCCCATCCCCAGAACAAACCTTAAACAAAGGACCATTTTTCAATTATCCCCCCATTCTGCCAAGTGAGATAAAACGAGGGTCCAAAGTGAAAAACTAGAGAGAAGGAACTTGAAAGAAATAAGATGAAAGTGAAGATGACAGAAATGAACAACAGGTTAGATGAGGGTAGAAATGGTGAAGGGGTAAAAAATGATCTTATTCATTGACATTCTCATTTCCATGATGAAAGTCATACCCTAAACTACAAATTACTAAAAACAAAGGCAATACAATTCAGAAATCAGTATTTTCTTTAATAATCCCTTTAGACATATATCTGCGTTTAACTTTTTTATACTCCTTCCCTCATCACTTCCATGAGGAAATATGCTTCATAAAGGGAGGGGGAATCTAAGGTTACTCCAGCTCAGTGTAGTAAGTCTTTCCCAAGGATCAGTAAGAAATGGTTTGGGGGGCTTCCCTGGTGGCGCAGCGGTTAAGAATCCGCCTGCCAATGCAGGAGACACGGGTTCGAGCCCTGGTCCGGGAAGATCCCACATGGCGCGGAGAAACTAAGCCCGTGCGCCACAACTACTGAGCCTGCGCTCAGAGCCTGCGAGCCACAACTACTGAGCCCATGTGCCTAGAGCCCGTGCTCCGCAACAAGAGAAGCCACCGCAACGAGAAGCCCACGCACCACAACAAAGACCCAACACAGCCAAAAATAAATAAATAAAATAAATAAATTTTTTAAAAAAGAAAAGAAATGTTTTGGGGAAAATAAGACAAAACAGCACTGTACAAGGAAAGAAGACAAGAGTTAAAAAGAAAAAAGTCATCTTTCCCCCTCCAGTTAGAACTCAAACTGAAAAAAACCAAAAAACCCAACCCCAAAAAACCTTAAGTCAATCTTTGCTTCAGTCTGTATGATGTACCGGTCTCATAGAATATCCACAGTGAAGCATGAACATATTCAAAAATTTTAAAAAATGTACTCGAGTATATTCTGAGCTCTGTAGATGCCTTCATCTTTTATATTTAAGTGATAATGACAAACTATAAAGCTTTTCTGGAAGCAATATGAAAGGTATTCAATTTACCTCTTCCTGATCCAACATTTGTGTCTTCAGTTTCTCTACCAATTGGCTCTGTTGATTAATTTCTTCATCCTAGAATTTTTAGTAACAGGTTAACAAAGTAGCTCACAACCTGGTTCTAACTGATTCCTAACACAAATTGTGATTACTACCCACCCCCCAATATTTCAAAGTCATTTTCTCCAAATTCAACATAGCTTATTCCAATCTCTTATCTTAGGACAGTGTTGAAACAGATGGAATTTCAATTATCAATAATAGTAACATACTTATCACACAATAAGAAAAAAGGCTTATGTTTATGAAAGCTATTCATTAAATACTTTAAATGCTAAAAAGTAATAAACATGCTTAAAGCTTTGTATTGAAAATAAAGCCATGTAGCCACTTCAAACCTACCTACCATCTCTGTTTAAAATACAATAAAAACATCACCTAATAACAAAAACCAAAAACAAAGCCAGAACAATTTTCTTCTGGTCTCTTTACTGTTGTTTTTCCCACCCTCTCTACTTGGTTCAAAATTGTGCTATTTTTCACACTACTGATATAATCAAAGCAGAAGAGGTTATTTCCACTCGATTCTGTTCCCTCTGTCTAATCTCTTGCATCACTTTTATTATTAGAGCCCTCAGATCCCTGATTCTAAGAACATTTCATTAAGGCTCTCCAAGGACCCATGGCAAATTTCCTTTTGAAAGTTCTTTTAGCTTAAAGTGAAAAAAAGATATGCCTCATATACAGTTTCTACATACAAACAGAGATTGTGATTTTGTATTTTTTGTTAATACAATGATCTTGAAAAGGTTAACAGAAATCTAGGAAGATGTATATAGGTCACAAGGACCCATAATATTGAAATTAGAACATAAAAATACCTATGTCAAAAATGTTCTAAAACAGAATTGAATATGAACAATACTTACCTTGTCATCAAGTTGTTTGTACAGCTTAGCAATTTCTTCTTCACACTTTCTTCTTTCAGAATCAGTAAAGTTTCCAGTAACTCCAATTGTGGCTGCTGGTTTATCATTGGTAATAGTAATATCCTTATCCACTGCAAAAGCTTCCAAGTTGGCTTTCTCTTTGTCAAACTGTTCATCAATAGGCACTGTCTCTCCTAAAATAAGACAACAGAATGGTTAATAAAACTCACCTGTCTAAAACTAATTTCAATTTTACTCAATTTCAGCAGCTCTTACCAACTTTATCTGCTCAGTCCCTGAGATATGAAAAGTTGGAATTACATTTGACTCTCCCCCATCTTCTAAAGCCAGTCATCAAATCTTATCATTTTAACTGACTTCACCCTAAGCTAAGCATCTTGCCATCTTGAGACTTCTATAGCTAGCTAGTTGGCCTTTATGCCTCTATTTATTATTTCAGGTAAAATCAGAATTTAATGTAAAGGATTTTATTCATTTTTATCTGATGATCCCTAATGCCTTTTAAATTTATAAAACAGGTCTAAATCTGTATTCAGCAAACTCAAAATGACAAATTCATAAGTTATTACCATTACGCCATCGGTTGAGTTCATTTTCAAGCCACTGAATGGTGTTCCGCAGGGTCTTATTTTTTTCTTTTTCTCTTTCATACTTCTTTTTCCACTGTTCTGCAGTTAACTCTACATTGACACAAACTGTGTTCTTAATTGTTTTGGCCCTAAGAGAAGTAGTTGGGGAAAGGGGAGGGGGGAAGAATGTGACAATTACTTTCACAATCTACTTTCAGGTAGGTTTGAATACCTACCTGAAACTTTCCTAGATTTAATAAACAAAAGGCCTATCTACATTTAGATTACATTTTCTTTTCTTTTCTTTTTTTTTTTTTGATATCCCATTCAATTTTATTTAATTCAACAAGCATTTTCTACAGAGGGTATGTAAATGTAATACTTGGTTTTCAGGTGATTCTAGTCCAGAAGAGGAGACAAAAATATAAACCAGTAAGTTAAAATATGGGTGATAATATCAATCACATAAAGACTTCTGTTGCACTTATAACAAGATAAGAAGCAATTGGGATTAACATATACGTACTACTATACATAAAATAAAAAACCAACAAGGACCTACTTTATAGCACAGGGAACTATACTCAATATTATGTAATAACCTATAAGGGAAAATAATCTGAAAAAGAATATATATACATATATATGTATATAACTGAATCACTATGCTGTATACCTGAAACTTACATGATATTATAAATCAACTATACTTCAATAAAAAAATTTTTTTAAAAAGATAAGAAGTAATCGCAGCAGAGAAGGAAGTGGTATAGACTACATTTTCTTAACAACAAACCTCTGACCAAACAGGAGTGTAGATTTTGTTTCAGATTCATTGTACGATGATGGAGAGCAGCAAATTACAATAGTGGTTCTACAGTTCCCACCTAATGAATCTTGAAGGATTCTTGTCATCTTACTATCTCGATATGGAACATATGTCTACATACAAAAACAAACAAACAAAAAAACAAAGAGGACCAATGGGTTTCTACGTAATAAAATTTGTTGTAGAAATATGCTACTTTACAATAAACTACAAAGTGCTTTCAGTTGTTTTAAATGCTAGTTATTAAGATGGAAACTAGGATATACATACTAATACTATAAAATAAATCCCTAAAAGACAATTTATTCATACATACTGATTCAGTGAATCCCTCTCTCACTCACACATCCATGCACATGTATGTATCTATCTGTAATTCTCCACTAACTAACGACAGGGAAATAGAAGACAAGTATACTCACACTACCCTCAGCCAAAGCAGAAATGACATTTCCAAGAGCAGAAAGGGACTTGTTGATGTTCTTAGCTTCATCCAGCACAGCACCTTCAGCTCCAGTTTTACTAACCTATACATAAGATTTCAAAAAAACGAAACAAAATTACGAGTTTAGGTGATTTTCTTTGATTTTCTAAAAAGCTCAGAGGTCATCAGTAACTAGTAAAAAAGAAAAGGGAAAGGTTCATGATTTTATTTGCCA
Source organism: Balaenoptera physalus (assembly GCF_965194825.1). Taxonomy (NCBI): domain Eukaryota; kingdom Metazoa; phylum Chordata; class Mammalia; order Artiodactyla; family Balaenopteridae; genus Balaenoptera; species Balaenoptera physalus. The sequence continues at coordinate 176,411,214 of NC_138883.1, read as the reverse complement.
AGTATTTACTGTAAGTTATCATTATTATTGAGTATGACTCTTCTGAGACCTTGGTCAAGTAACTAGCTGCATGACAAAAATGGGATTAAGAAGATACCAAATTTTATTTTTAGGTGTGCTCCTGAAATTAACCAATTTACACGTACATTTGTAGTTTACTAATTTGTTACCCCCCACCCCCTTTTCTTGGCTGCATTGGATGTTCGCTGCTGCGCGCGGGCTTTCTCTAGTTGTGGCGAGCGGGGGCTACTCTTGGTTGCAGTGCGCAGGCTTCTCATTGAGGTGGCTTCTCTTGTGGAACACGGGCTCTAGGCATGTGGGCTTCGGTAGTTGTGGCTCGCGGGCTCAGCAGTTGTGGCGCACGGGCTTAGCTGCTCCACGGCATGTGGGATCTTCCCAGACCAGGGCTCGAACCCGTGTCCCCTGCATTGGCAGGCGGATTCTTAACCACTGTGCCACCACGGAGGCCTGTTAACCCTCTTTAAAGAGAAACTTTAAAAAATTTACTGAAGCATAATGTTGATGTTGTAACTGTTAAAGAGAGAGACCAAATTTATATTATACAAGCAAACTTGCTTCTATTAAAAAAATATAAAATATATATATTAAAGATAATAGAATAATATGTTAGCAATGATGGCTGAAAAAACAGCCTCTCAGTATTCACAAAATTAGAGACGGGCTTTGAAGTATGTGTATAAGACTTTGCGTAAAAGGGAGCAGGTATGTCATTCTAATCAGAAGAAACAACACATTAGCAGAACAGCAAAAAAGTTTCACATATAGGTCAATATTAAAACATTTGAACTTATTTTGATTTTGACATAAACTAGAATCAGATTGTATTCGACTGTAATAGTTAAATAATCGTCAGAAAGAAAGAAGTACAACAAAATCCGAAGGACTAATGGATAGTTACCAGTTTTCAGAGAGAGCCCACTGCCAATATGAATAAAACAGATACCAGAAACTAGGAAAAGGATACCCCGTAAAATTCTTAATGACATACATTCAACACATTCTCAATAAAAGCACACACCTTAAGTCAAGGATAACACTTATTGGTTGAACTGGACTGTGGCCCAAATGACAGTAAATTTGTAATGACAAAGCATTGGCATAAATGCTTGTGACTCTCAAAATGTATAATTGGATATACATTTTCAATATATGACAATAAATAATACACAAGCCCAAATCTGAGCTAAAGTTCGTAAAAATGCTTAGGTATCTATCAGAATATAAAGATTTTACCTTTTCACTACCAGCTAAATCAACCAGATAAAGTTTTCCACTCAGCTTTTGTTCCGTTTGCGTGTTCTCTTGTTTTACATTAATAAGAAATATACTGTGACTCCTAGAGCTATGTTCATTCATATCTGCAAAGAAACCACACAAACAACTGTCAACAAACACGGCTTTCCCTTACTAATAATTTCTAAAGCATTATTTCACCTAAGAAAAATCTTACAATTAATCAACTTGATAAAGATATTTTAAGGCAGTTTGTACGTTAACTAGTGTTAATACATAGGCTACTTACTTGTAACCGCTACGTGTCTGTTGGATTTTCCTTCATCTATGGTGTCCATAACTTCATCTGGACTACATACGAAACGCTCTGTACACCCCTGTAAAACAAATTTTTAAAGTATGTCACTATCCTAAAAAAATGTTATTGTAGGGCTTTTCTAAATATTCTGTATTATACGTACCTTTACATAGGGAACTCGGTTTTTATCTTCATGAACTGAAAGATTGGTCTTTGAAACTGAAAAAGAAAAATAAATAACATTAACAACATTTCCCTAAACTCTAACACTGGCTGTGAAATAGTCAATCAACTATTTGTCTCCCCAAGCAGCCTAATAATAATACATAAACTTCAAATATATGTAAATATCACTATAAAAGCAAGAGCCTATAGAAACAGTAGGAGATGTATATAGAAATCAATGCAGCAATATAGAATTTTAGGTCCAGGCCAACGCCTGCCACCCACATTTTGGAGTGGTTCAATGGTTTGCCAAGGACAGTATCTCTGACCGACAGCGGACAGAAGATGAGCGCTCAAGACTCAGGCTCCCGGACTCCAGTCCAATGTGCTAATTACTACTTACAAAGCACCCACAACATATGCTTTCAGTAAGTCCAAAGGCATTCAATTAAAACTTTTTCCTATAATTTAAGTCAATTTCATGTAGGTTACTAAGAAATGGTCTCACATTTACTACTAAAAAAAAAGCAGTATGTGGTATATTGAAAAATGATTGAAGAGCAAGAATTTAACTTACCATCTAACAGGTCCCTTATTTTGTCCAAATAAATTTCAAAATATGAAACCTACAGGGCAGAGGGAATAAAGGAAAAGAAAAATCAACCACTTAAAATTACAAAGTAATTTATTCACTTATTCATTAAATATTTATTGGGGTCTGAGTTCCAGGTACCATCTAGACTATGGGGACAACTCAGCCACAGCTCTTATTCTAATGAGAAGCCCTAAATCCACTAAACTCCTTATGTAACTAAAGTACATTTTCCACTATGTATCTTCTCCTAAAATTAGACTAATTAGGTGTAATTAGTCAGAACTTTTGAGCTTTGTAGCCAACTCCTTATCTTACAGAGAAGGCGGCTAAGGCAAGAGAGGCTCAGCTTAACTTGTTTACCACGGCAGATGAAGGATCTGAGTTTACTAATTCTAATAATCTTTCAGCTACACCTGCCCGTAAGATAATTTTTAAAATATTTAAAAGTACTTTTTTAAAAGAAAAAGTACTGAACAGAATTATTCTAGGAATAAAATAAAATACAACCTTTCCCCAATGATTTTACCTTAATATGAAATTCCAAATTTTCATCCATGGAGTAAATATAATTAAAAATATCTTGCACTATTCTTGGAATAATTCCCATGCCTTCTGGATCATGAAGTTTACCCTAAACAGAAAACAAAACCAGTTCTTAAACAAACTGTAACATACAAATTAAAAATCAAAACTTTTAATCTATAATTTACAGTCAACAGAGGATAGGAATTCTAATTGTTGCCATTTTTTGGTGAAAAACGTCAGAGAACAAGCACATTCCTAGCATTTGGATGAATTTGACTTGAAGTAGATGCAACATTGCAGATTTATATGCCGAGCAACTAACGAACATTTTCCTAGAATGTGTTCATTTACAAATGTGCATAATCTGATCTAACAATTAAATGAAAGGCTAAGATCAGTTGGTAACCCATATGGTTGGCATATATTATTTATGTGTAACTTCCGAAAATATGTAACAGTTGAATTAGGTTTTTTTTTGTACAGCCACATTTTTTTTCACCTAAAAAAACCTAATTCAACTGTTACATATTTTCGTAAGTTACACATAAATAATATATGCCAACCATATGGGTTACCAACTGATCTTAGCCTTTCATTTAATTGTTAGATCAGATTATGCACATTTGTAAATGAACACATTCTAGGAAAATGTTCGTTAGTTGCTCGGCATATAAATCTGCATTGTTGCATCTACTTCAAGTCAAATTCATCCAAATGCTAGGAATGTGCTTGTTCTCTGACGTTATGGAAATGAGTAACATGAGTGACACTAAAATAAGCAGTCATTTACTTTATATGGAATGCTCAGATAAATGATAAAAGCAGATACTCTGTAGCAGTGGCAGAAAATTACAGGCTGTCTTCTAGAAGCAAAGCTTGAGCAGGTTCACATTTATTATTAATAGCAGCTCTGATAATTTTGGAGACCTTATCAGAGAAGAGGGGCAAGTATTTGGCTGGGGGTGGGGAAATGGGACGGACACACGGACACGACCAAGGAGAGGAGGAAAAAATTAAGTGCTCTGAATAGAACTGAAAGCACACAAACATTAAAAATTTCAAAATATCCCATTATAAGGTGACGGAGAATTCTTACTTAATTCTAAAACATTCATAATTTTGTGGTTATGTGGATAAAACAAAGCTAGATATAATTTCAAATATACGGTTTCACCATTCAAACTCAGGAACTGATTCGATTGCAACAACGATGTTACTCATATATAACGTGTATGAGACAAAGCAATAGGGTAAATAAAGCTGTTTAAGCGTATGGTAAAACGATGTCACAAATAATGAATGAGTGCACCGTGCGCAGGCAACTACATCTAAGTACAGACTGTGAGATGTTACCTCCATTGTGTGTGTCTTCCCGGAGGAGGTCTGTCCATATGCAAATATGGTTCCATTGTACCCCTCAAGCACATCTATGAAAACATAAGAGACTTTATACATTAGGGATTTCTCTCTCCCCTTAAGCGAGGCATTAAAGGACATAAGAATATACTAATAGTAACCCTCTTAGTGATGGTCCACCTAAGGAACTCCTTTCTCTGCAGCCCAGATTACTTCCTGTTGTCAGTAAGAAGCAAATTTTAAATTCCACTGCTTATAATCGTCTCTCCTGTCAATGTACATCTCAGATGTCATTACACCTGTATTCCAAAGCTTTATGTGACCTAAAAGAAAAAAAGTGCTCTGGCAGCTTGCATACATACATGAAATAGCTTTTAGAAGTAGGACTGATTGGTGGTTAACTGGTGGTTAAGCCTCACAAACCCACACAACATACCTCCTTATACAAAGTGTAACAAGCCCAGTCCTACCTCAAAACCGATTATCAGGGAGGTCCCGTGGAATTAAAAAAAAAAAACAAAAAACAAACAGCGAAAAGCTTTTCTAGCCCTTTGTGTATCCTAAGGCCTACCATTAACATTTAAGCATCTTCCTTTACTAGGCTAAAGGGGGGGCTGGGAGGGATGTGAGTGAACAAGGTGACCTTTTAATTTCCAGTTTTCAGGGATTCAGTTTGTTCTGTTTTTTTGTTTGGTTGTTTGGTTTTGCTTTTGTTTGTTTTGGTGAAAAGAAAGGTACTATAAAATTACATTCTAGGACTTCCCTGGTGGTGCAGGGGTTAAGAATCCGCCTGCCAGTGCAGGGGACATGGGTTCGATCCCTGGTCTGGGAAGATCCCACATGCCGCGGAGCAACTAAACCCGTGCACCACAACTACCGAGCCTGCACTCTAGAGCCTGCGAGCCACAACTACTGAGCCCATGTGCCACAACTACTGAAGCCTACACACCTAGAGCCCATGCTCCACAACAAGAGAAGCCACTGCAATGAGAAGCCCGCGCACCGCAATGAAGAGTAGCCCCCGCTCGCCGCATCTAGAGAAAGCCCACGCACAGCAACGAAGACCCAACGCAGCCAAAAATAAATAAATAAATAAATAAATTTATATATATAAAAAATTACATTCTATTTTAGAGGAAGCCAAAGTAAAAAGAGAAACCTCAGTTGGAAACAGCAGATGGTAACAGTGGAAAGTAAACCTGTAGTAAGCAAGTCAATTCTCGTTTTTTTTTAACTGATTATTTTAAAAAAGAAGAAGAAAAAAGAAAAGAAAAAACTTTTTAAAGGTCCCAACGTTGGGCACAGCTAACTAGGTAACAGATTTGCTACAGAAATATTTAATAAGGAAAAGAAGGTATTACTACTTACTTCCCTGGGAAGATTTTAGGAGATCTCAAACATTTGAAACTTTCATTCAAAATCTTTTCAGTTTTATGAAGGGAAGCAAAATAATTTCAAGAATCACATTTAAAACAGGTAAGACTGGACTTCCCTGGTGGCACAGTGGTTAAGAACCCGCCTGCCAATGCAGGGGGCACGGGTTCGAGCCCTGGTCCGGGAAGATCCCACATGCCGCGGAGCAACTCAGCCCGTGGGCTACAACTGCTGAGCCTGTGCTCTAGAGCCCGTGAGCCACAACTACTGAGCCCGCATGCCTAGAGCCCGTGCTTCGCAACAAGAGAAGTCACCGCAATGAGAAGTCCACGCACCGCAACCAAGAGTAGCCCCCAAAAGCCGCAACTAAAGAAAGCCCGTGCACAACAATGAAGACCCAACGCAGCCAAAAGTAAATAAAAAATAAAAATATGGTACATTTGTTACAATTACCAAAGCAATATAAAAGAATTTTAAAAAGAATAAAATAGATAAGATTACAGTATTTCTGTAACTCTGAAGAAGCAATCATCTGGAGAAAAAAAAAGCACCAGACCCTTTCCAATCCACTTCCTTTACATATAATTGTTCTCAGCATGTCGGTATCATACCCTCTGCTTAAGATCTTTTAATCAATCACATAAAACCTAATTTTGTTAGATCTATACATGAAAGGTTCATTCATGATATGATCCAATTACCTAGCAACTACCACAATAAGTACTTAATAAATACTGTTAGGTGAATGAATAAGTGACCTTCCCAAGATCATATTAGTAGCATATGTCTATAGGATATTATGGTAATTTTGTGTTAGGTGAAACACATCATATGAGGGCTCATAGGATAAACAATGTATGCCACATGTCTATATTTGGGACTTCAAGCAAAACTTAAAAATTTTATATGATTACAGAGATTACGGGATAGTCAATGTTCAAGTATTTACTGAGCACTATGATCTAGGCTCTCTGTTCCGGAAGCAGGGATGTAAGTGACTAGGTGATTTCTAGAGGCACCAGGCTATCATTAAAGTAACAACTGTTACCAATTAGGAAAATAATCCCTTCTTGCCTACCTTCAAATCCATTCCTGACCTTTGCTTTCTATAGTGATTTAACTGCCAACACTTTATTATAAAAAAGCCTAAACACACAGAAAAACGGAATGAATTTTACAGTGAACAGCCCTATAACCACTACCAAGATTCTATCACTAACATTTTATCATTTTACTGTTGGCCTTAATCATCTTAATCCGTCTTATTTATTTAATGCATTTCAAAGTGAACTGCAGACTTCACTTCCACCGAAATACTCCAGCATGCATACACCATTGGCTAGAATTCAGTGTTCTGCAGTTTTTATTCTTCAGAGATAAAATTTGCATACAATGAAATGCACATATCTTAAAAGTACAGTTCTTTTAAACACACACACACACACACAAATAATACTCATCTCTTTGAAAATCCCAGAAAGCACTCACCTGTAATCAGATAAAATTAGGCACCTTTGGAACTGGCTCTTTTTTGCCTACTCAGCTCCATCTCCCACCATCCTTCCCCTCACACTGCTGTTTTTGTTGGTAAAAATGGTTGACTCTGACAATTTCATACGGTTCAACGTCACAGTCATACCATAATGTATGTTCTTCCCTACACAGGTGGTACTTTTCTCATGTGGGCTGCCTTAGTTAGCTCACATGCATCTCTCTGTCTGGAGTAAATCTCTCACTCTCCTTCCCACTCTTGTGCATCCTTAAGACTAGCTTAGGCTTTACTTCTCTCCAATCCAATTCCACCCCCAAACGAATCTAGGTAAGAGTCCCATCCTATGTGTTCTTGTAGCACCTGCATTTAATCATAATACTGATGACTGTCTATTGCAACCATCAGTTTACTTGTCTGCCTTCCTCACTAGCCTGTAAAATCCTTGAGGCCAGGGCTGTGTTTAACTCCTAGCACAGTGCCTGGCACTTAGTAGGAACTCAAATGTTTGTTGAATGATTACTACTATTACTCATACAGCATCTTTCTAAAGTGTCCCTCCCCTTCTATAATATACTTTTGCCTTTCTTGTGACAAACAGACAGAGGTGGAACTATGGACAAATATTACTTTCATACTTTGCAAACAAGAAAAACATATTTAGCAAGTGAAGGAACAGCTTATCACCTTCTAAAAGTCACTTAATCCCTCTGAACTTCAGCTTCCTCATCAGCAGAATGTCTGCTTAGGGGAAGGCTGTGAGAATTAGAAGTCATCATATAAAATTATTACTGCTGGGCTTCCCTGGTGGCGGTAAATGCCACAGAGCAACTGAGCCCATGTGCCACAACTACTGAGCCTGCGCTCTAGAGCCTGTGAGCCACAACTACTGAAGCCCGGGCACCTAGAGCCCGTGCTCCGCAACGAGAAGCCACCGCAGCAAGAAGCCCGTGCACCGCAACGAAGACCCAACACAGCCAAAAATAAATAAATAAATAAAATAAATTTAAAAATATATACATTACTGCTAACATTTGAAAAGCATTATGTGCCAGGCTCTAATAATCTTTCATATGTGAATGTACTTAATCCTCACAAAACCCTATGGAAGGTACTATTTTTAGTCCCATTTTATAGATGAGGAAACTGAGAAACTGTGGCCTACAGTTCCACAGCCAGTAAGATAGAGCTGGGATGCAAACCCAGACAGTCTTGGTTCCAAAGACAAGCTCTTAACTACTACATTATATTCCCAAGGAACAGAGGAACCAAAATAAATACATGGCAGGCTACACCTGGAAAAATTAAGGTGGATACAGTGGCACACAGTCCAGGTCAGGAAGCTATGGTGGGAAACTGGGGACTCCCTGGAGGCCTGGTAAGATGCCTGGCATATAGCAAATATTGAATAAATGACAATTACTTTATACCAGGGAAACCAACTTGTAGACATCACTCGGGTTCAGAGTTCTAGAGAATACAAGTGGATAAACCATGCTCAAAAGAAAACAAAAAAAAAATCTATCTGATGAATCTACAGAAAGGAAAAGGTAACAACAGCCCTATACGTGTTACACACTTGTACAGATATTTACGAAGCAATGCCACCTCGGTGGGCTGGCAGGAGCCCAGAGAACACCAGCTGCTCTCACCTCATTCCCGGCAGCTTGCTCATCGAATCCACATCGCGGAAGAAGCACCAGCTCACCCATCATTTTGCCAATCCTTGCCTACCAGTTTCTTACCATGGCCTTCTACTTGATCTCTGTGCCAGTGAGTATCCCAAGTCCAGTGGGCCATGTATTTAACTGCTTTCCTGCCCTGACACCTCACCTAGCCCCCACCCCCATCACTCTCCTTAAAGCTACGTGTTTACTGCTAACTCCGCCACATTTGTGTCTTGTCCAGGGCGAGTCAGTACTTTTTCATGAATCATCTTTTAAAATCCTCACGGTACCCTTATTTTGCAGAAGAGGAAATGGAGACTTAGAAAGGCTGGGGAACTTGCCACAAGTCACAAAGCTAGAAAGTGGCAGAGCCTAGACTTCAACCTAGGTTTGTCTGATTCCAAAGCCTATGCTCTTAACCATACTGCAAAGAAGGGAACTGCTATCCAGAACTCGGTTCCCAACAGTAAAGCAGGAATCTGCTGGTAAAAGGTAAAAAGTAAAAGGAATCAAAATGTTGAGAAAAGGAGATTTCAAAAAAAGAATGATGTCATCTCAGAGTTGTAAATAGTAATGAAAACAGTACAAAAGGTAGTAGAAACAAGTACCCTAGATGTCAGGACCACAGACTGCAGAGTTCTGAGAAAGGGAGGTATGAGCCTATTGTTAAGAGACTACATAACTGAAGATGTACAAAAGAGATAAAAATCACTAGAACAGTATGAGAAAGGTAAAAGCCCAGGATAAGTGAGTCTTATAAAAACAAAACAAAATAGAAAGTAAGGCCCTAAAGAGAGCTTTTAAAATATTCAGAAGTGAGTAGACCTGCACTGCCTAGAAAAGGTGATTATGTCAACAAACGATGTATTACCGTCTTCTACAACACCATCTGCAAAATGAACAACAGAAAAAACACTGCTGAGAGCGACTTTGGGGTTGAGGTGGGTAGGATAGCCAAAGAATGGTTTTAAATGAGCCCAAGTTTCTAGTTATAAGAGAATTACATCCCATGGATAAAAATTTCACAAAAACCACAGGGAATGGAGGTAAAAGAAGATGACTAACTTGTAAATGCTACACTCGTTTTCAAAAAGCAAAAAGTCAACAGATTCTGGGAACCTCAGACAAATATACCAAAATTTCACTGAGGAAAAGCTATGGCTAAACTAATCTCATTTCCTGTTTGGGTCACTCAACCAGTACTTTGGGGGAACACCAGAGTCATGCACCATGATTTCACAAAACAATGCAAGCTTTTCATCATATTCTTGTGGATACGTTGGCAAGCTAAGAACTAGACAACTGTACAGGTAGGAGAATCTGAAGTTGGTTAAATACCACGTATGATTTAACAACTGCCAACAACCTTATTCCGTTTTTAGAAGATTAGGCTAAGAACCATGGCCCATTAAGTACTTTATAAATGATTCATAGTAATACTTTCCAAACTCCACTGTGCTTAAATAAAGACCTTAAAAAAAAAAAGCCTTCAATATCCTTGTCACCATAACAGACTTATTAAAACATGCTGATAGCCAACTCAGATCCCTTGTAAGACAACTGTAAAAACAAAACTCAAAATAGGATTATGAGCTAAAATGAACAAAATGGAATCTGCACTTTAAAGCCTTGTGCAGATGCCAGATGAAAAAAATGTGCAATGCTGGTTCTATGCCTGATGAAAAAAACTCCAATACTTAAGTGTGGATTGGGGTCTAATGTTGGCTGCAGCAGATGTGAAAAAGTTTCATACATTTAAACTGCCCATGAATTCATGAATCAACAACTTCATGTTATTAAAAAAGCAATCTTTTGCTGTACTGACGACAAAAGTTAAGTCAAAATCAAAGAATGTAGTATAACTGCGTTCCATGACAGACCCATCTGGAAAACTCTGCGATGCTCACAACGAAAGCTGACACTGCCTGCTCCTCTTTCTTGCAGTCGTCTACAGCATCACCCATTAACTCTCCCTCCAGTCCGCTGTCTCTCACCAACTCCATACGTGTCGTAATTCCTGGTGGCTTCATGTCCACGTAGTGGGTGATCCCACTACTAGATGTCCATGTACTAGATGATACTCTGGCCTCTAGATCCGTGAACCTAATTTTCTCCATGATCTTATCCTTTTCTCCTTCAGATGCCGAGTCCATGGTCACACTCTAGACCTTTCATTACTAATTGCACTGCCTTCCTAACACCAAGTATCCACTTCCTTTTACTCCTTCTATTACCCTGATTCCAAAAAACCTTTGACTCCACTGAGACTATAACACACTAACCTTACCACCTTTTTTCACTGTCCCTTAAATTCTGCCTCCCCCCACCCAGGCAGCTTAGATTCCAGGGTTCACCATTAGCAGCACTCGACTACATCGCTTGCCCTTCTCTCCCTCTTTTGTACTTGCCTGGCAAAATACAACTGGGTAAATTCAACTCTCTGGCAGCTAACCTAAGTGGGCTCTTACCGTTGCCTGGCAACGCTGCCACATTTCCCTAATCCGTTCACCTCCACACCTGCTAGAAGACTCTGCACCTTTTCCTAGAACCTCCTCTCCCAGCCTCACTCCCTGTGATGACTTTGCTCCCTACATCAGAGACACACTGGAATTAATATGAAAAGAACATGTACATTTTCCTTCCATCACACGAATGGACCTACTTCTATCCATAAACTCTGCGTTTTCTCCTGTTACTAGATGAAATGTCTGTGCTCCTACTTAATCCTAACCTTCCACTTGATACTGAATCCCAACCCCTCTACGCTGGTGAACACTATAGGAAGAGAGATGTTGCCTCAATCGCGTAAGTACTCTTTAACAATCAGACCTGTCAAAAAGTGATATAAAGCATTTCACGAAGTAATGGCTATTTAATCATAAGATCTCTTTGATGTAAGATATTTCTGCAGTAACTGGAAGTAAGTCCAGATAATCACTTAACACCCGCTCAGCTCTAAGGTTCTATGGTTTTAGAAAACATAAACCTGAAAAATACCTTAGTATAGGTTAATAGTATTAACTGGAATGTACACACTTTTCTCATCTTTGGCAACCCCTGTTGAATTCCTCAAGGGTTTCGCAGTTGACTACAAGGTAAGTCCCTGGGGAAGGAATAACAATGGAATGGGAGAATGACAGACTGCCATTTCCTAATACATTATAGAAACTTGTCTAGCGATTCTGTCTTCATCCTCATGCTGCTGTGTTTCTACAATTGCTACCTTAGAAACTCTCCTGGCAATATCTAATAGAAATGCATCTACCAAGAACATGTGTGTAACACTATAATTATCATAACACCCTTTAATAGGTACTGTATATAAATTAGTTCATGGAATATGAGCAATAGGTTACTAACTATATTTGACCTTTTTATTATTTAAACAACCTCTGCAATTAACTAAACGGAAAGGGAACGTAAAATGAAAAAGAGAACGTTGGGTAAACAGGAGAGATCACAAACAAAATTTGACTTATTGCTGGGACAACTCAGCAGGTTAAATATATTTACCTTTAACAATCTTCTTTGCACAGTCATTATACACTTGCTCTTGAGATGTGTTTGACTGGAACACCCGGTCAAATGCATAAGGCTTGGACTGAAAAACAGAAACAAGGGTTTCAACTACACAGATTAAAGGTGAACAGACAATTCTAAGCTCCTTTAAAGATGTCATCATATATTCAACCTTCAAATTAGGATACCTACTATGCCTCACTTCATGTCACAGAATCTTTGTGGAAAGGACCTTAGGGCCCAAGAAGAAATCTACTAGAATAAACTCCACAAAAACAAGCATGTCTGTTTTAGTCTTTGTTGTATTTCCAGAGCCTAGCACAGAAATTAGCACTACTGTGGCGGGCACTCATATTGCTGAGTGAATTTTTATTTAATGCGTATCTTTTCTGGCAGATATTGAGACCCTATTTTCAATACTAACATCATCTTGCAGGTAAGGAATTAGCATCGTGAAAGGTCCAAAAGTTGTAAATGACAAAATTAAAATTCAAACCCAAATCTCCTGTCTTTCGGTTCAGGGCTCCTTCCACTATTCCATTCAGCTTTTCAGTTTACTGCAACAGCATTTCAACCGTTCATCCACTTAATAAGTATTTATGGAGTGCCGATTATGCCGGACACCATGCTAGAATGATGACCAAGACAGATTCATTCTCTGCTTTAGTGGAACCTAAGTAACAGTGGGGCAGACATCAGACAAATGATTAAGTGACTAGAATTCCGACTTGCGCAACAGAGTGATAACGAAAGTGCTATGAGAGCACTGAGAGGAGAACCTGAGACTGGGGAAGGCAGAAGAATGCCAGAGACACACTCTGGAGAAGGGATGTTAAAGAACTGAAGAGTAAGTAGCACCCAGCTCACTGTCATTCTCTTCAATGTTACTCATGAGGGAGGGTGAGCGTGGGGAAGTACTCCAGGCATTGGGAACAGGATGCTGAAAGAGCCTGAGGCTTGAAGGGAGCTTGTAGCATTCAAGAAACCAAAGGATGTTGTAAGTTTGAAGTGCAAGGATGCAAAAATCAAATGCAAGTGTCAACACGGTGAAAAAGGCAAGTAACATCTCAGTGTTATTTTGAAAAGTTTTGATTTTGTGGGCCCCTTAAAGGATCTTGGGGACACATTTAGAGAACTGCTGATGTAGCCTGAGAAGGAGCCAGAGACATGAAATGAAAAAAATCAAGATTATGATGTCCATGCAAGTCAAGGAAGAATTTTCAAGGAGGAAGTGATTGTGTCAAATTCAGCTGTGAGGACAAGCAAAACTGAGAAGTATCCAACAACCACAAAGATCAGATTGGAAAAGGTTGAAAAAAGAATAGGAGATAACTGAACAGAAATCTGGCTGTGGCTCAAAGAAAGCTGTTTTTTAAGATAGACAAGACCTGAGCAAGTTTAAATGCTGGCAGGAACAATCTAGTAATCTAAGAGAGAAAGTGAGCATCTAAAGATGAGAGAGGGAGCAAGGGAATTCTTGGTATTGAAAGTAAGTGTATGACGGCTCTCTAGTCTCTTCTAAAGTAAAGGAAGGGAGCTGGGCCCCAAAATAAAGTCACGACCCCAGAAATAATCCTTAACATTATCAAATACTTCCTAGGTCTTAGCTGAAAAAGACCATACTTTTTAGAAACTCTACCCCACAATTCCCCTCCCCAAAGCTTGGAATAACAGTAAAGATGACGCAAACAGCCCCTAAAGGCCTGTCCAAAGCCATTCCCAATTCCCCGTCCCCTTCCGGCCTCCCACCAGACAGGCTGGAAGCTAACCACCTGCTAGCTGAGTCTCCTTGCAACTAGTGTCACATGACCCAGCTCTAGATACCATGAAGTGAAGCGATGGTCTGCTGGGAGGTTTCAGAGAAGGGTTTTGTTTTCCTGATAAAAAGGACCGCCTCAGCTGAAGCTACCCTTTCTCCTTTCTGGAATGAAGGTCTGGAACTGGAACATCCACCTTGCAAACACGACAAATACGATGAGGGAAAGTCAATAACTTAGGATGACAGAGGGTAACAGAGTCAGCAAGTAGAACTAAAGGCCCATCTCCAGACTTCTTATGTGAGAAAAATAACCTCTTATTTATTTAAACCACTATTAGTTTGTTTTCCCTCTGCAGCTGAAAGCATTCCTGAAGGATATACTCAGATGACCTCACTTTGACATCAATTAAATGTAGGCATCTGAATGCCTGATTATTCTTTGGCTACGACATACATAAAAGTGTCCTTTTGCTAAGATTCTGAGACATTATCATTCAAATCTACAGGTGTGGCTAATAAAAGATAATCTATTGTTTCACTGATTGTACAAGATGTATTCACAATAAACAACTGTGAAAACAAACACAAGTACAGTCAAAATAACAGAAATAAACCATACTACTATTTTTTCTATCAAAAAGAAAGTAATTTTCCCTCTTCATTTATCCAGCAAACATTTATTAAGCACCTATAAGGTATCAGATATTGTAAATGAGTAACAATTTTAGAAATGATATTAATTAGTACAGAGAGTAGTGTTCAAAAAATAATAGAGGATAAGGCTGGATAGATTCTTGAATACTAAGCTAAACAACTATATACTAGGATCGAATATAAGTGATCAAGTAATGTTAACTAAATCGAAATGGAGACAGCTTCTAGGGTTAAAGAACTCATGATTAATTTTAATTTTACTTGCAAGAAACAAGTTAACAAAAAACAGGTAATAGTGTGACAACTGCATCTCTCCAAAATAAGGCAAATAATATTTTTTTGTTGCGGGGGAGATTTTGTTTGTTTAATTTTTGGCTGTGTTGGGTCTTCGTTGCTGCGCATGGCCTTTCTCTAGTTGCGGCGAGCGGGGGCTACTCTTTGTTGCGGTGCGCGGGCTTCTCATTGCGTGGCTTCTCTTGTTGCGGAGCACGGGCTCTAGGCGCGCCGGCTTCAGTAGTTGTGGCATGTGGGCTCTAGAGTGCAGGCTCAGTAGTTGTGGCTGGTACACATGCTTATTAGCTGCTCCACGGCATGTGGGATCTTCCTGGACCAGGGCTCGAACCCGTGCCCCTGCATTGGCAGGCGGAGTCTCAACCACTGTGCCACCAGGGAAGCCCTTACCTTAGATTTCTTAAGTGAAGTGGTTCCTATTTGAATCTGCACGGACCAGGCTGAACACCAAATTTGGTTACAAAGGACACCCTCTGGCAGGAATATGTCTTTCTCTGGAATTCGGAATAGTGATTTTCAGATCACATGGGATTACATCATATTAGATTTTCCTTAGTTAGATTCCTTAGATAGATTGTGGGTGAACATTCCACAACTGTAAAGGTATATTATGATGGCTCCTTCTCTTTTAATTTTCGTATTTAAGGTAATCAGGATCAAACACCAAATCATCATTCATTTGAAAGGGGAAATCATGTTGTGCTAGAGGTAAGAAACTGGGTCTAACTTCAATGAACTACAACAGCCTGTTTTGGGTTCCGTCAGCCTCTACAGTATACCACATAAGGAATGATGATTAGTAAAGATGCTTAACGATGCAAATATGCATGTTCCATTTTCACGATGCATAAATAAATGTGGGAATAACCTTTTCTATTTATTTTTTTATTTGGTGTTTTCAGCAGGCTCCTTTGAACTATATAAGGTGTTGCCCTGGTCCCCCAGTTTTTGTGGATAACAAGTTTGCATATCTAAAGCAAATCTGTATCATTCAAAGTTGTTCAAAAAATAATGCATTTATTTCATTCAATATGTGATATTTATAACACTTCACTGAGCACTTAATTACAAAAAAAAAAATCTGTACAAAGGCTGTAAAGCACAGAGAAACACTACAAGATTACATTGCCATGGGGTCACATTACATTAAAATCCCTGATTATATGAGTAACAGGAAAAAAGTTTGGACAAAATATTGGAAACTGAACTTATAGGAAAATCAGAATCCTAAAAAATTATCTTCTACGTGAGCACTGATTATACGTACAATTCAGTTAACACTGTAAACTAAAATACTTATTTTTTAAATTTTGATTTAACCAGAAAGCTGTGTACAAAATGTTGTAAAATCGTTTAAGATAATTTAATTTTAAATGCTGCACTGCATTAATTCCTTCTTAAACTATTTACTTTGAATCAGGATCAGGATCGTGTAAAATGAACAAAATAAACCACGAGATGACTTTTACCTAGAGATTTTCTAATTCCACTCCTCCTAGCTGCCCTTATAAATTCCCAGACAACTTTTTAAAAAGATAAAATGAAGCACTTTAAAAAATTGGGGGGAAAAAAAAAGACCTCAGAGTAATTAATGACTTACTATATGCAAAAGATTGGTTTCAGAAAATAATGAATTAAACATGTTGCCTTACACTTTTTAAAGCTGTATCACACTCAGTTGTAATGTATTTTTGCTTAGACTTAAACAAAAAACAAAGACAAACGACTAAAATGCTTACCAGTTTATCTAAAGGCCAACTGTTCATTACTGATTCACAACTCAAATCACTCACCCACGATTTCTAATATTATCACTTAAATTTATTTAAATGTTAAGGAAACCTAAGTAAAGAAATTAAAAGGAAACAACCTAAAATAAACGTTATAATTCCTGTGGTAATTGTTTATATTCTTTTAACTCTTTCCTCATATCTTATGTCACATTTGGCCTGCGTTAGAAGGTTGCCTTCTAACCTAATCATAAAACATTTTGTGAATCCTAAATTCTATCATTCCAACACATCAATCTTGATAATACTTATAGATTTGTGTAAATACGCACACAAAAAAAATCTGAAGAAATAAGACATTCTTACTACAAATCTGAAAGGAAGACAGCTGTGATGTTGAACCACTGTTGAGAGGCTGAATAATCATAAAAACTCTGTGCGAAACTAGCAGCCTACCAGTGTTTGCCAACTAACAACCCAGGCCTTGCAAGCGTCCTCTGATTCCACGCACGTACAATATTATCACCCTAAAGGAAAGGATGACTATTTTCGTGCTTAACTTCTTGGCCTCACCGTGATGTCATTTATAGCCTGAGTTTTTCTGTGGACTTGCTAACAAAGAACCAGCCTGACAGTCCTCACACAGTAATAGCTGGCAGTTGTTGGGAACCTAACGACTTGTTTGCCAAAATCCTCCTGAGCCACGTGGAGCTATGACATTCATATTCTAGAGCTGAACTTTGGAAACGTTCACATAAAAACTCTAAAGAACTTGAGTTCTGTCTTACATGTCAATGCTTTTCATCTTCCATGTTCCATCTCCCGTGATCCCTTTGTCCGGTTTCCAAATTAAACTATCCAAACATATGCCAAATGTGGAATACCACTAGAGAAAAAGTCAACGTTAAAACTGGGTAGCATGACAGCAATGTAGAAGCAAGTTGTGCCAAACGGCATCACCAAGAAAGATGACTTTCATTTCCAGTCACAGCTCACCGTTCTGTGGGCAGTATCTTGCCACCCATTTTAATCTCCGTGAGCTGGGGATGTTATTTTCAGAGACCTTTCAATCCCAGAGATCAGACCTCAAAAAAAAAAACAAAAACAAAAACAGACACCAATCCCACCTTACTTTCTGGTCTCTGAGAAGTTGACAATGATCCGCCAACTCTAGTCATGTTATGGTTTATACTACGAAGGACAGTATCTCACCATCCTCGGCATTATCAAGTTCTTCAAGGTAGCTCCCGACTGTAGACGTAGGAAGCTGACACTAACAAGAAACCTAGTTTACTGGTCCAATTTTACCTTTTTCTCAAAAAGACTGCTGTTGTAATACTTTGATATACACACAAAAGAGTGAACACTCTTTCCCATACCGTTACCCCGTAAAACCCAGTGAGAGTGAGACTCATTTATAACCCAGCGTGAATCGGCCAGATCCGATGCAAGACGAAACGAAGTCGAGCGCTCCGAGTTCAAAAGACACCTACTTCTTTTCGCAGCCCTCCCCGTCCGCCGTGTGTAACTGTAAACCCGAAGGCGGGCTGGGCGACCACCCAGGGCACGGGTCCAACTGCGCCTGGTGCAGTTTCCCTTCTCCCGCAGGGGACACGATGCAGTCTAACGCACACGGCTTTCCCCGAGACCACGCATCATGACTATTTAAGGTATGGAGGACAGGTCTCAGAGCTCAACGCGCCCAAATGGAAAGTCGGGGGGAGGCGGCGGCGCGACCCCCCGACAGCACCTGCACCAGGACCCGCACGCGCACGGAAGCCGGCCCCGGTGCCCGCAACCCGCGCCCCGCACCGCCCCCACCGCGCGCGCCCCAGGTGCGGGAGAGCCGCGGACCCAGGGCGGGTGCTTCCCGTCGCCGGCGCCGCAGACCAGGGCGGGGCGACCCAAGAGCACCCGAGGAGGCGCCGCGCCCCTCCCCGGGGCCATCGGGGCCCCCAAAGCTCGCTCCCCGCTTCCCTGAACTCCAGGAGCGGCCGGGCCCGAAGGAGGGGGCCAAGGGCACTCACCGCGATCATGATCGTGTCTTCTCCCTGAAACTTGACGATGTACTTGTCGCCGCGGTTCACCTCGGACTCGTTCAGCGGTCTGAAGCGACACATCACTTTGATGTTGCACTCGGCCGGGTCCGCCATCTTCCTGGCTGCCGGGGTCGGAGGCCGGGAGCCACTCCCCGCCGCTTAGTCTTGAAGGAAACGGGCGGAGCCGAGGGGCTGGGGTCGCGAAGGCAGAGGGCCCGCGGTCCGCTGCGTCGCGCTTCCCCGGCGGAGCGGCCGGGACCGGGGCTGCAGCGCCCGCGCCGGCACCGTCGCCCGCAGGCTCACTTCCGACCCATCATGGCAGCCATGGCGGCGGCGCCGGGCGGCGGCGGCTCCTCAGCTTCTCCTTCGCCGGCGGGGCAGGCTGCGGGGCTGGGGGATCCCGGAGACCGAGAACACGACCTCCTCTTTCCTCCTCGGAGAAAGCAGGCCGCGCTCACCGTCGGCCCGCCCTGCTGTCCGCTCGCCGGCTCGCCGGCTACCGCCTTCTCATTCCAGAGGCCGCAGACTGGCGACGGGCGGTGGGAGGGGCGGCGCGGGGCGGGAGGAGCATTGCGCACGCGCGGCGGGCCCGGCACCCCGGCGACCAATCCGCGCCCGCGCCGCCGCTCCGAGCCGGGGTCGCAGGGCCAAGTTTCCCGACGCGCACGCGCAGAGGGACCTGTGGACCCCGGCGGAGGATTCGCCGGAGTTGGCTGAAGCGCTAGCTTTATTTCCTTTAGAGTACAAGGGACTTGTTAAGACTGCTTGATGTTGTGGTTTAAGTAAAACACTATAGTCCTGTTGGGAAGTGTTTGCTTTCTATTTGGTCTGGAAATACATTTATTCCTAGCCCACCTTTTTAGAGCGCTTTGCCGGAAAAAGGAAGGTTTGAATGAAGGGCGGTACCTGGCTTCTGATTCAAGCGGTCGCTCATTCCCGAGAGAGTGGGTTGGGAAGACAGGACAAAGCAAGAAAAAGGAGATTTCGTCTGAGGAATACAAGGTGCTGAAGAAATGTGGAACAGTAGGGTGAGGTGGGAGAAGGCCCTCGGGGAACTGGGGGTCCCAGTGACCCCGTAATAATCGTTATGGAACTCGTCAGTCTCGGTACCTGGAGTGTAAAGACGGAAGACCTGCAAAGACAACTAGAAACCCTTCTCCTGGTCCCCAGGATTTGTCTGTGAAATGGAGGAGTGTACTGTGAAAGCCTCCCATGCTCTCTGTCCTCGCCCGATCGTCCTAATACCCCCAGAAATGAATCTAGATTCCACAGATTCAGGTTTATTGATCCACGGTAATGGGGGAGAGTTCACATCTAAGGAGCCCTGGGGCATCTCACCAAACACAGAAAAAGATGGAGTTGTTACAGGACTTTCGGGGAAGTGTGGAGTTTAGGTAAAATTTAAATGAAGTTGTGTTTTGATTGGTCCCAACAAAGCAGAGCTGTGAGTGGCATCATGTCTGGACTACAAGTGGACCCAAAGTCTCGTTTCCTTGGAACTACAAGGTTAAGATAGATGTGGAACGTTGTCTCCAGAAACCCCTTACCCGCAGCTCTGCACCTGGCTTAGAAATCAGTCAAGGCTGCCTCTCTGTGCCTGAGACTCTTCGGCAAGAGTGGGATGTTTTCTTCTTACTGATGTACTTTCAAGGGGCAGTTTCTGATAGTCTGTGATTTTAGAGAACAACGTTTTCAGTAAGAAAGCAACAGTCACTCCAGGAGGTTGACGTGGCAGGTGGGTCACCACTTTTCATCCTTCGTAGCAGGGTCTCATAAAGCTTCTGTTCTCAGCTCTCTGCTCTTTTCTCTCCGAACTCACTTCTTCAACAGTTGTTGGAATCTCTTATCTACAGCCTTGACCTTTTCACCTGTGTGACATTCCCATCTCTCCAGCTGCTTCTAGGCCACCTTGTTTAGAATGCTCTACCTTAACCTCCGATTTAGCATTCCAGAGATGAAAGTAATTATTCTCTGCTCCCTGCCAATACTGAGTGCGACTACTCAGCTCTCCATTTTTGATGACCAGCATCAGCAATCTTCCATACTCCCAGGCTTAAAAAGTTCCGAGCGGGACTTCCCTGGTGGCGCAGTGGTTGGGAGTCCACCTGCCAATGCAGGGGACGTGGGTTCGATCCCTGGTCCAGGAAGATCCCACATGCCGCGGAGCAACTAAGCCCGTGTGCCACAACTACTGAGCCTGCGCTCTAAAGCCCACGAGTCACAGCTGCTGAGCCTGTGTGCCACAACTGCCGAGGCCCGCGCGCCCAGAGCCTGTGCTCCACAACAAGAGAATCCACTGCAGTGAGAAGCCCGTGCACCACAACGAAGAGTAGCCCCCGCTCGCCGCAACTAGAGGAAGCCCGAGTGCAGCAACGAAGGGTCAACACAGCCAAAAATAAATAAATAAATAAATAAATATTAAAAAAAAAAATAAAAAAGTTCCGAGCACCTGTCGTTCCCTCATCCCCTCTACGTGCAGAAGAGAAACACGGGAATCTGTGTATCTGAAGTTCCTCAACCTCCGTTCCACCATTCCCGACTGTTCCCCAACTCAGAAGAGCTGAGGAATCATGGTTCCAGAGCAGTGATTTTCAGATTCTGCTCCATGGAGTAGAGGATCCACAGAAGTGACTCAGGAGGTTTCACGGGTCTGGCGAGGGGACGGAGGTGGGTGGAAAGGCGAAGGAAGCCGTGCAGCTCTGGGAACCTCTGCTGTTCAAGGTCCTTTTGTTGCCTCTCGACTCTCGCCTTTCCCCTCCTCCTGCACGACAGATTCTGGAAGCTCAGGCTTTATGAAAACACAATCCAGAAAGGGAAGTGTCTGCAAGCGTCTTCTGCTTTCAGGTCTGACATACACACTTCTCCTGTGCGAGGGGGCACAAAGGGCCTGACTGCAGAGAACCAGGAAGGAGAAGAAGGCTATGTGAAAAAACAAAATCTTTCTTTTTCTTTTTTCTTTCTTTTTTTTTTTTTTTTGACTGCACCGCGTGGCTTGCGTGATCTTAGTTCCCTGACCAGGGATTGAACTCGGGCCATGGCAGTGAAAGCGCTGAATCCTAATCACTGGACCACCAGGGAATTCCCAAAACCAAAATATTTCTAATAATTGCCCTATCACACGAGTGAGGACTAGCAGGCAAAAGGGTTTAAGAAATATTTTCTTAGGAAAATAGAATTTTTAAAAAATGGTTCATCTCAGTTTTTCTTCCAAGTCTAGAAAAGACCACCATTATTCAACATTAGCAGTGAAACAGTAGGTTTCCTTGAGGGTATAGTTTGAGACTCATCAACATAACTTTTTTCTTATGAAAATGTGAGTGATACTTTCACCTATACAGATTTTTTTTTAATTAATTTATTTTTGGCTGCATTGGGTCGCTGTTGCTGTGCGTAAGCTTTCTCTAGTTGCTGTGAGCGGGGCAAGCAGGGGCTACTCTTCGTTGTGGTGCACAGGCTCTAGGCCTGCAGGCTTCAGTAGTTGTGGCGCACGGGCTTCAGTAGTTGTGGCTCATGGGCTCAGTAGTTGTGGCTCACGGGCTCTAGAGCGCAGGCTCAGTAGTTGTGGCCCACGGGCTTAGTTGCTCTGTGGCATGTGGGATCTTCCCGGACCAGGCTCGAACCTGTGTTCCCTGCATTGGCAGTTGGATTCTTAACCACTGCGCCACCAGGGAAGCCCCACCTATACAGTTTTAGAACATTAAATCTCCACTGTGGAAGTTAGCCTCCAAAGAATGTCCTCCAGTAAACCATGCCTACTTGGATCACACTGTTGTGTAGCCTCTCTCCTTGACTCTTGGCTGGCCCTTTTATTCACTTGTAAGCAGTACAAGGTGACAGAAGTGTGATCCTGCAGGCTATCTGAAACTGCGTGAGGAGAAGCCTGTAGCTTCCACTTAGTTCTCTTGGAACACTCTTTCAGGGGCTTCTGAAATGCCACATGAGAAGAGCAATTACCCTGAGAACACCATGCTGGAGTCAATAGAACCCAGTTGATCCCAGCCTTCCAGCCATCCCCACCCAAGCACCAGACTTGTGAGGGAAACCATCTTGTACAGTCCAGACCAGCACACCCACCAGCTGAGTACCAGTGAGTAATCCCAGTTGGTACCCTTGGAGCAAAAGAATCACCCAGCTGAGGCCTGCCCAAATTCCTGACCCATGGAATCATGAGATGTAATAAAATGGTTATTGTTTTAAGGCAATCAATTTTGAAAATTTGTTACATAGCAATAGATAACTGGAATAATCACCTACAACTTGGAACTTAAAATTTATCTCCTGGAAATAATCCTATAAAATGATACTTATGTATAATAGGCGTATTTAGGTTGGACTGTATTTTAGAGTAATTATAAATAGTTGGAGGGGGTCTGAGAACATAACCACTGTTTATAACATTACTATAAGAAAATTTGTTTCATATTTAATGTGAAGTGACTTTTAAAAATGGGCATTTTGAATAGGAAATTAGAGTATTTCTCTTTTTCAAATGTGTTCAGGAAATACCTGTTCCTTTCCATTGCCACTACTCATTCCTGGTCCATGGCCCTACTACTTCATGCTTATATTCCTCCAACACCTCCCAGCCTCTTTCACATTTGATCATTCAGGAAATACAGGTTGAGCTCCTATGAGCACCACAATAGGTGCTGGGGATGTAATGGTGAAAAAGACTAAACAATTGCCTCCCATATCCACTAGTTGCATACAATTTTCAGATTAAATTTCCTAAAATACTGCTTTTATTACATCATTTCATTTCTCAAGAATCTACAAGTCCCTTTTTTCTCGAACAAGTTCAAGTTCCTCTACTTAAATCCCAAGTCCTTCTTCCATCTGACTTCCCCTTATGTAAGCAAGATTTTCCCACTGTTCCACAACTTACTTTCTTGACTCCTGGCAACTGGCCATTTCACTGACCGCCCCCCCCCCCTTATAATGTGCTAATTTCAAGGTCATGTTGATCCCACCCTGAATGTCTCTCCCTTGTGTCATCCAAATCCTACCCATCTTTGATCAAGTCCCCCCTTCTGCAAATGGTTTTTCAGCACAGAATTATTTCACTGATCAGACAGAAAACCCCTGTACTCTACTTACTATCATAGTTTAATTCTTTAGGACATTTAAAAAAAATTTTTTTAATTAATTAATTTATTTATTTTTGGCTGCGTTGGGTCTTCGTTGCTGCTCACGGGCTTCCTCTAGTTGCAGCGAGCGGGGGCTACTCTTTGTTGCGGTGCGTGGGCTTCTCATTGCGGTGGCTTCTCGTTGCGGAGCACAGGCTCTAGGCGCGCGGGCTTCAGTAGCTGTGGCTCGCGGGCTCAGTAGTTGTGGCTCACAGGCTCTAGGCGCGCGGGCTTCAGTAGCTGTGGCTCGCGGGCTTAGTTACTCCACAGCATGTGGGATCTTCCCAGACCAGCGCTTGAACCCATGTCCCCTGCACGGGCAGGAGGATTCTCAACCACTGCGCCACCAGGGAAGCCCCTAAGATATTTCAATAAAAATAACACATGTTCTAGTTTAAAAGTAAAATTACAACAATGAAAAACAGAAGTTCTTCCTCCACCCAGTCCAATCCCCATTTCTATTTTTCAAAGCAATCACTTTAACTCTGAGCAATCTCTTCTGGTATTTCCCTTCATATTTGTTTTCTTTTCTTTCTTTCTTTTTTTGCCAAATGCTTTCATTTATTTTTTTTCTTTATTGAAGTATAGTTGATTTACAATATCATGTTAGTTTTAGGTTACAACACAGTGACTCGGCTATATATATATGTGTGTGTGTGTGTATACTTTTTCAGATTCTTTTCCCTTACAGGTTATTACTAAATATTGAGTATTTTTGTACTCAATAATACCTTGTGCTATACAGTAAATCCTTGTTGGTTATTGGTTATCTATTTTATTTTATTTATTTATTTTTTAAATTTTTATTTATTTATTTATTTATTTTTGGCTGCATTGGGCCTTCACTGCTGCATGCAGGCTTTCTCTAGTTGTGGTGAGCGGGGGCTACTCTTCGTTGCGGTGCACGGGCTTCTCATTGCAGTGGCTTCTCTTGTTGCGGAGCACGGGCCCTAGGCACATGGGCTTCAGTAGTTGTGGCACGCGGGCTCAGTAGTTGTGGCTCATGGGCTCTAGAGCTCAGGCTCAGTAGTTGTGGTTCACAGGCTCAGCTGCTCTGCAGCACGTGGGATCTTCCCGGACCAGGGCTCAAACCCGTGTCCCCTGCATTGGCAGGCGGATTCTTAACCACTGTGCCACCAGGGAAGTCCCTGGTTATCTATTTTATATATAGTAGTGTGTATATGTTAATCCCAACCTCCTAATTTCTCCTTTCCCCCTACCCTTTCCCCTTTGGTAACCATAAGTTTGTTTCTATGTCTGTGAGTCTCCTTCTGTTTTGTAAATAAGTTCATTTGTATCTTTTTTTTTTAAGATTCCACATATAAGTGATATCGTATGATATTTGTCTTTCTCTGGCTTACTTAGTATCAATATGATAATCCCTTCATATTTCTCAATAACATTCTTTTACTGCTGCTGCTTTTTTTTTCCTGGCTGTGCTGGGTCTTTGTTGCGGCACATGGGCTCTTCGTTGTGGACTTCTCTCTAGTTGCGGTGCGCAGGCTCCAGAGCACTGGAGCTCGGTGGCTGTGGCTTGTGGGCTTCTCTCTAGTTGTGGCATGCAGGTTTAGTTGCCTGCATGTGGCACCTTAGTTCCCAGCCAGGGATCGAACCCGAGTCCCCTGCCTTGGAAGGCAGATTCTTAACCACTGGACCACCAGGGAAATCCCTACTGCTGCTTCTTGATTTATTGTTTTTTATTTTTAAATGAAGTTATAACTCCTTTGCACTGCCCTTCATCTGAATCAACACACACATTTTCTTCCCTTTATCTTCCCATGTATTTCTTTTTCTAATTTAATTTAATTTATTTTTGGTTGTGTTGGGTCTTCATTGCTGCGCACGGGCTTTCTCTAGTTGAGGTGAGCAGGGGCTACTCTTTGTTGCGGTGCGTGGGCTTCTCATTGTGGTGGCTTCTCTTGTTGCGGAGCGTGGGCTCTAGGTGCGCGGGCTTCAGTAGTTGCAGTATGTGGGCTCAGTAGTTGCAGCACGTGGGCCCTAGAGCATGAAGGCTTCAGTAGTTGTGGCACATGGACTCAGTAGTTGTGGCTCGCGGGCTCTAGAGCACAGGCTCAGCAGTTGTGGCGCATGGGCTTAACTGCTCCACGGCATGTGGGACCTTCCCGGACCAGGGATCGAACCCGTGTTCCCTGCATTGGCAGGCGGATTCTTAACCACTGCGCCACCAGGGAAGTCCCTTCCCAATGTATTTCTATCACCATTTTAAAATTAGTGTACAGTGTTTACATTCTAAATAATCGTTATTCACAGCTTAGCCATGTAATGTACTATGATTACATTTTCTATCTTGTACAATTTTTTGTTTTTCCTGGAGTTAATAATTGCCTCACTTTCCCCCAGTTGTTTGCTTCTGACACATTCCAAATCTTCATTAGAAGAATAAAGCTACTCTTGATAGTCTGAAGGCATTTGTCCACTGCCTTCTAGCTCCTATTGCAGTGGTGGAGAAGTCTGATTTCCCCTGAGTCCTGATCATTTGTGCGTTATCTGTGTTTTTCTTCCAGGCAGCTTTTAGTATCATTTTATCTATACTTCTCTTTTCTTTCCTATTTTCCATTTCCTCAGTTTTTGTTCTCCTTTTTGAGAGATTCTCTCAACTTTCAACTCTTCTGTTGTGTGTGTATGTGTGTGTGTGTGTGTGTGTATATATATATAGGCATATATAATTATATATTTATATAGATGTAATTTTCTGAATTTTTATTCTCTAAATGGATGTTTTTAGTGAAATTGGTTCTTGCTTCATAGAACAATATCTTCTCTTATTCTGAGGCTCTGTTTTGTTTTTTAATTTTCTAAATTTTTTCTGTGGTTTGTTTTGGTCTCTGTCACTCACGTTAGAGGATTTTCTCAAATGTGTGGTGGCCCTTGGTGTCCTAATACACTGAGTGAGAAACTTAAACACTTAGAAGCTCTGTACATGTGAGTAGGGTTTGGAGATTGATGGTTTTCACCACTGTGTGATTGGGCAGGACCTAGCGATTTCATCAGGGAAACTCTAAATTGTCATTTTACGTAGACATTTCTTTCGGACTGGTTAGTTTCCTGAGAGAGGAATTCTCCAGTTTCTTGGGAGGTGAACATGAGTCTTGTGGCCAGTTTTCTTTGAGGTGCGTAGGTTTGGGTGATGTCAACATTCAGTTTGTATACTTTTATTTTGTCTCCCTGTCTTCAGTCAGGCAACTCACCTCCCTCTTCAGCAGAGACCGGTGTCCCAGAATCCACGGATTTTCTGGTTCGACTTCTCCACAGTGAGCTTCCTTCCCTGTGCTGTGCTGGGGAAGCTGCAATCTTCTGGCACTTTGGTTGGGAGAATTGCATTTTAACAGCTCCCTATATAAACTTCCAACTAAATCTTCCTATTTTCAGCTCTACCCTGCACCCCTGCTTCCTGATGTCTGCAAGCTTTCTGGTTTTCTGTGTGGAGAATTGACTGACTTCTTGGCTTTCTGCCCTGCAAGCTTAGGTTTTAGCAATCTTGGGGCTTTTTAGACAGTTACACACTTCCAGCGTTTTGCTGAAATCCTGTTTGCTGATGATCTTTTTTCAAGTTTTCTCTACATTTATGGCTTTAGGATTTTTGTAATTCTGTACTGTTACTTTAGTGGAGCGTCAGGGGAAATCAAAGATAAATGTGAATATTTAGGTTATCGTATTTAATTGGCCACCCTTAAATGGTCTCTAGCTGTTTAAGTGGGTTATAACCCCAGGAATATAACATGTTCCCGGAGGGTAGTAACTGTGACTCATTTTCTCAAACAATGTTTAGCTTGGTGCCCAAGATCTCATAAGTGCTAATAAATCCTGTACTGATTGAAACTGGAATTCAATAAGGGCCTATTAATTACTATGCTCAAGAGGTAGAGGGATACAGATGTGAATAATTTCCCACTGAGGAAGGCCTAGTCTAGTGGGGGAATTAGAATAAGTATACATCACAGGGATAGGTTCTGTACAAGCAGTGCCATGGCAGCACAAAGAATGGCTATTTGGGGTAAACTTCCTGACATTTTGAAGTTGATATCAGGGATGACTGTCAAGATCTTTCACAAAATCTGCCAGAACATTGGGCTGGATGTACCATGATTTGACCAGGTACATCTTGGTCATGTCTTCAATGCCCAAGGTCTCATTCTTATTCAGAGAGTGACTCCATATTAACAATTAATTGTATTATAAGGAAAATACACATAATGGAGAAAGTAGAAACTGAAGTCTCTCCTATTCATTCATATATTTACTGTGATTTGACAAGCTTGTTAATTCTATTTTCTAAAAACCAGACTTGTATATATTCTACAATTTTTTATTTTGACCAGGTACACTCATTTCTAACTGGTCAGCAGAATCAACTCCTTCCAAGTATGTTTCTTAATGTTGAAGAACCTTTGGAACCTTGAACCTTGATGTGTCACCACTGCCCACCTGCCTTTCAATTCTGTTCATTACTGTCACTCCACAAGACTAGAAGTCAGGACAAAGCCTATTTGGAAAGGTAATGAAAATTTCTCTCTAATTTTGGAGGCCCTGAATTATGATAATTATCAAGAATAGAGTCTGATATTTTATCGTAGGCATCTTAGTTACAGACAGGATTAAACGAGGAGAATCTTTAAGTGAAGAAGATGACGTATCTCTTACCCTAATCCTAATCATGCTGTAGCATGTCTATTCCGGTTAAACCTTTTGCAGGAGTGTCCTACCTTTGGGTTTCACCTGTACAAATACACGAAGTAATCAAGTTACTTACAAAGCTGTTTAAATACAGTCTTTATAAGGGTTATGGTCTTTTTCAAGATCCGGGATGGTAAATATATCCTGTATGGGTGGTAATTAAATAAAGCCACAGTAAAATAGTACTATAATAGCTTGTTGGCTGGATGAACCTATTAGGTTTCAAACCTTTTATTCAACATTTAAATGGATGTGATTGTTTGAAGTTTCTAAAGGTGGTTTGTACTCAGCCCATTTGCAGTTGGTAGTTCTCCTGCTCATGAGGATGAAGAGCTACTTTACTACTGATGAATGAGGAAACCACTAGAAGGAAAATGTGTCGTTTCATTCAAATCAACAGTAAAAACAAAGATTTTAGGTAGGAGGAATCTCTGGTACTAAGCTTTTTTTTTTTACTGGCAACTCTTCCTCTTCTTTGATTTACTCTAAAGGTTATATAGATTTATGTATTAAAGGGAAGAGGGTTTTTTTTTTGAATAAATTTATTTATTTATTTATTTTTGGCTGCATTGGGTATTCGTTGCTGCGCGCGGGCTTTCTCTATTACGCACGTATCTGTGATACATACTTTATGTACATATAAT
Organism: Balaenoptera physalus; assembly: GCF_965194825.1. Taxonomy (NCBI): domain Eukaryota; kingdom Metazoa; phylum Chordata; class Mammalia; order Artiodactyla; family Balaenopteridae; genus Balaenoptera; species Balaenoptera physalus. Next base: position 176,382,034 of record NC_138883.1, on the reverse strand, counting down.
CTGTAATTCGGGGTCCATCATTTGTTTCTACATTATTATTTCCTCCTTGACCCCCTCAAATCCTACTTCCCTGTCCCACTTGTAATAACCTTAGGAAGAACAAACAGCCACAAATTCTGTTCCTGCAAATCCTCAAGGGAGCTCTGTCAGCCACTGAGTGAAGTCAGGATAACCTCGCATCACTCATCACTCATCCGTGAGTTTGTTTATTTGCCATCAGAAGTCAGTGTGACAGTTGCATTAGCTCAGCTGATGAGGAACAGCAAAGAGGGTGGACTCGGGACTCAGCTCCCCGGCTCCAAGCCTCGGCAACAGCACGGATCACAGAAATCCTCCGATCCACAGCGTATCTCCCAGGACTGAGGTCTTCATTCAACAAATATTTACTCACCACCTAGTAGACACCAGGCCCTGGAGTTACAACAGAGAAAAAAAAAATAGGCCTGGAGCAGTTCAGTGCAAAAGACTAGACCATGGGGATAATTGAGGTAGGGATCCATTTTTTTATGGACAACTGCTTTTCACAACACCACCTATTAAATAGTTAATCATTCCCCGCTACTTTATATTGCTAGTCATACACTGAGCTCCCATATACTCCTGGGTACGTTTCTGGGCTCTCTATGATTAAGGATTCTATTGATCTATTTGTGTATTCCTTTGCCTTTAATTTTTAAATTTACAGCAAGTTTTTTTTTTTATAAATTTATTTATTTTATTTTATTATTTATTTTTGGCCGCATTGGGTATTTGTTTCTGCACGCAGGCTTTCTCTAGTTGCGGCGAGCGGGGGCTACTCTTTGTTGCGGTGCGCAGGCTTCTCATTGTGGTGGCTTCTCTTGTTGCGGATCCCAGGCTCTAGGTGCACAGGCTTCAGTAGTTGTGGCACATGGGCTCAGTAGTTGTGGCTCGTGGGCTCTAGAGCGCAGGCTCAGTAGTTGTGGCACACGGGCTTAGTTGCTCCGCAGCATGTGGGATCTTCCCGGACCAGGGCTCAAACCCATGTCCCCTGCATTGGCAGGCGGATTCTTAACCACTGCACCACCAGAGAAGCCCTACAGCAAGTTTTAAAATATAAAAATAAAAGTTTAAACTTACAGCAAAGTCAACAGAATTGTATAGTGAACACCTGCATAGCTACGATCAAGATGCTACATTTACAGACACTTTGCTGTACTTTATCACGTATCTGTTCAGCTGTCCATTACTCCATCCATCCATCCATTGATCCATCTTCTTTTTGGTGTACTTCCAAATAAATTGCAGATATCAGTACACTTTTCCCTAAATACAATACCACACTTTAAAAATTATAATTATAATTTTATAGTAAGGTTATAGTTTCACTGTTACCACAACTGAAATCTTCAATTATGTCTCAGAAATTTTGATATTTAAAGTAATTTCCTATTAAGACTATGAAAAATGAAATAGTTGAGACGTTGACGACTTGCTGGGTCAGGGTAAATGGAGCTTATGCTCCTCTCAAGCTCTCTTGCTTCTAGACCAACTGGAAGGAGGTGAGCTCAGATAACTTTACCCTGATTATCTGGGTCCCTGGGATCTTTAAAACTGCGAGATACTTGTAATTTCAAAGGTTCAGTTTCACTTCGCCAGAGGAGGAGGCTTGAACTTAATTAACTCTGAGGGCAGACTGTTCCCTTGTTCCCCTGTTCTTGGACAAACATGTTAATGGACTTTTTGGTAAAGAAAGATCCTATTTTGTAATAAAAAGATCCAAGAAAATGAGGAGCTATACTGTTCTGAGTAATATTGATATTTCCAACATTTGTCTTCATTGTGGGCATTACATCCCTGCAAATCTGAGTCCTTCCATTCTTTCCTATAAAGAAATGTGATTTCTTTAGGATAATTTTTATTTATTTATTTTTGACTGCGTCGGGTCTTTGTCGCTGCGCGCGGGCTTTCTCTAGTTGCGGCGAGCGGGGGCTACTCTTCGTTGCGGTGCGCGGGCTTCTCATTGCAGTGGCTTCTCTTGTTGCGGAGCACGGGCTCTAGGCGTGCAGGCTTCAGTAGTTGCGGCACGTGGGCTCAGCAGCTGTGGCTCACAGGCTCAGCAGCTGTGGCTCACGGGCTCTAGAGTGCAGGCTCAGTAGTTGTGGCACATCAGCTTAGTTGCTCCACGGCATGTGGGATCTTCCAGGACCAGGGCTCGAACCCGTGTCCCCTGCATTGGCAGGTGGGTTCTTAACCACTGTGCCACCAGGGAAGTCCCTCTTTAGGATAATTTAATGTTGACCAAAAGAACCATGCTGGTAAAATAACCACCAAAATGAGTTTACTCAGGAATAGCAGAGAATTGTAATTTGGGACAAGAAAAGTAATGGCGAACCATAGACAAGGCTGGAGAACACAGGAGAGGGGCTTGCTCATATAGGCGGAAGAGGAAATTTGGGAGGGCTGGGGTGGTTTTTCATTTGCTGCAGGTGGTGGGCAGCTGCATTGAAGGCTGGGGTCCATAAGCTGCGATGAGTGAGTGCGCCCCCTTCAGGGCTTTCCCGGCTGCATTTAAAAGGAGGTCGCCTTTATCCATTTTCAGTTTCTTTCTTAAATGTGCTTTTGCTCTTTTCTGTCCTTGAAAATTACTGAGTATTCATGCAGATGTATATGTGTGTCTGTGTGTTCTTGTTTAAACTAAGATCAAAGTACCCGGCACATAATAAGTCCTCAATAAAAGTTAATTATTATTAATAATAAGAATCCTGGACTTCCACTGATGATACAGGATGGAGGCTCAGACTATTCCTATTTCGGCATAAAGGAAGTGAACTCTTACCAGGTTGAGGCATTGGGCATATCTGAGTCACAGATTATTACAGAGTATTATTGCCTTATTGTCTAGTTGTCATGGTTAATTTTTCAGAGAAATGAATGCTACCTATTGGGAAACTATTGGCTAGAGATTTGTGCTTGAGAGTTAGGCGGATAAACAAAGGAGAACTTTAAGACATGGAGGGAGACAGAAAAAATTATGGGAAAAGTATGGAAGGACTCAGATTTCCCAAGCTCCCACCCTCTCCTCTCCTTCCCCTTCAAAACCTCTCCTCAGTAGAGGATTTTATTTATTTATTTATTTAGCATACGTGTATATATATATTTTAATATTTATTTGGCTGTACTGGGTCTTAGTTACAGCATGCGGGATCTAGTTCCCCAACCAGGGATCGAATCTGGGCCCCCTGCATTGGGAGCACGGAGTCTTAACCACTGGACCACTAGGGAAGTCCCCAGTAGAGGATTTTAAGCTTAGTCACAATAAGGTACCAACTAATAACAGTTTGAAGTATTAGCCTCCCCAAGGGGTGTTTTCACTTTAACTGGGATTCAGTTTTAATTTAGACTCTATGGGGCTGCCTGTAACATGTAAAACAAGTGAGCAAAACAGCCTAGTCCAAGACCACAGGGTCTGGTGGAAGCTGTGTAAAAATTCAAGCTCAAGTTTTTAAAAATCACCATGCTAAACAAGACGTGTTGCTGGACCAGATTCAGTTTGTCGCCTGCTGGTTTATAACTCGTGGGTTAAAGAAAATCTAAATGTGGAGTGGGGGAGAGATAAATTGGGACACTGGGATTGACATATACACACTACTCTATATAAAATAGGCAACTAATAAGAACCTAGCACAGGGAACTCTACTCAATGCTCTGTAATGACCTGTATGAGAAAAGAATCTAAAAAGGAGTGGATACATGTATATGTATACCTGATTCACTTTGCTGTACAGCAGAAACTAACACAACATTGTAAATCAACTATACTCCCATAAAAATTAATTAAAAAAACAACAACAACAACAAAGAAAATCTAAACGTGAAATTACAATTATCATTCAGTGGGTGGTTGAAAACGATATGTATGTGGGTCTTTTTTTAGGGGGGGTAGAGAGGGAAGGGTAGGAAGAATAGAGGGTTTAGTAGTGTCTCCAGGCCCTTATGTGGTTCCTGGGAGGTTCCCTGCTCTTAATCAATGGAGAGAGCTCAGGCTTCCAGGGCTGTGTAGCCCTGGTTTCAAACTCCTATTGGATGAAATATTGCAGAGGGAGGAACACTCCCAAACTCATTCTACAAGGCCACCATCACCCTGATACCAAAACCAGACAAAGATGTCACAACGAAAGAAAGCTACAGGCCAATATCACTGATGAACATAGATGCAAAAATCCTCAACAAAATACTAGCAAACAGAATCCAACAGCACATTAAAAGGATCATACACCATGATCAAGTGGGGTTTATTCCAGGAATGCAAGGATTCTTCAATATACACAAATCAATCAACGTGATACATCATATTAACAAATTGAAGGAGAAAAACCATATGATCATCTCAATAGATGCAGAGAAAGCTTTTGACAAAATTCAACACCCATTTATGATAAAAGCCCTGCAGAAAGTAGGCATAGAGGGAACTTTCCTCAACATAATAAAGGCCATATATGACAAACCCACAGCCAACATTGTCCTCAATGGTGAAAAACTGAAACCATTTCCACTAAGATCAGGAACAAGACAAGGTTGCCCACTCTCACCGCTATTATTCAACATAGTTTTGGAAGTGTTAGCCACAGCAATCAGAGAAGAAAAAGAAATAAAAGGAATCCAAATCGGAAAAGAAGGAGTAAAGCTGTCACTGTTTGCAGATGACATGATACTATACATAGAGAATCCTAAAGATGCTACCAGAAAACTACTAGAGCTAATCAATGAATTTGGTAAAGTAGCAGGATACAAAATTAATGCACAGAAATCTCTTGCATTCCTATACACTAATGATGAAAAATCTGAAAGTGAAATTAAGAAAACACTCCCGTTTACCATTGCAACAAAAAGAATAAAATATCTAGGAATAAACCTACCTAAGGAGACAAATATGCAGAAAATTATAAGACACTGATGAAAGAAGTTAAAGATGATACAAATAGATGGAGAGATATACCATGTTCTTGGATTGGAAGAATCAACATTGTGAAAATGACTATACTACCCAAAGCAATCTACAGATTCAATGCAATCCCTATCAAACTACCACTGGCATTTTTCACAGAACTAGAACAAAAAATTTCACAATTTGTATGGAAACACAAAAGAGCCCGAATAGCCAAAGCAATCTTGAGAACGAAAAATGGAGCTGGAGGAATCAGGCTCCCTGACTTCAGACTATATTACAAAGCTACAGTAATCAAGACAGTTTGGTACTGGCACAAAAACAGAAATATAGATCAATGGAACAGGATAGAAAGCCCAGAGATAAACCCACACACATATGGTCACCTTATCTTTGATAAAGGAGGCAAGCATATACAGTGGAGAAAAGACAGCCTCTTCAATAAGTGGTGCTGGGAAAATTGGACAGGTACATGTAAAAGTATGAAATTAGAACACTCCCTGACACCATACACAAAAATAAACTCAAAATGGATTAAAGACCTAAGTGTAAGGCCAGACACTATCAAACTCTTAGAGGAAAACATAGGCAGAACGCTGTATGACATAAATCACAGCAAGATCCTTTTTGACCCAGCTCCTAGAGAAATGGAAATAAAAACACAAATAAACAAATGGGACCTAATGAAACTTAAAAGCTTTTGCACAGCAAAGGAAACCATAAACAAGACCAAAAGACAACCCTCAGAATGGGAGAAAATATTTGCAAATGAAGCAACTGACAAAGGATTAATCTCCAAGATTTACAAGCAGCTCATGCAGCTCAATAACAAAAAAACAAACAACCCAATCCAAAAATGGGCAGAAGACCTAAATAGACATTTCTCCAAAGAAGATATACAGATTGCCAACAGACACATGAAAGAGTGCTCAACATCATTAATCATTAGAGAAATGCAAATCAAAACTACAATGAGATATCATCTCACACCAGTCAGAATGGCCATCATCAAAAAATCTAGAAACAATAAATGCTGGAGAGGGTGTGGAGAAAAGGGAACCCTCTTGCACTGTTGGTGGGAATGTAAACTGATACAGCCACTATGGAGAACAGTATGGAGGTTCCTTAAAAAACTAAAAATAGAACTACCATACGACCCAGCAATCCCACTACTGGGCATATACCCTGAGAAAACCATAATTCAAGAAGAGTCATGTACCAAAATGTTCATTGCAGCTCTATTTACAATAGCCAGGACATGGAAGCAACCTAAGTGTCCATCATTGGATGAATGGATAAAGAAGATGTGGCACATATATACAATAGAATATTACTCAGCCATAAAAAGAAATGAAACGGAGGTATTTGTAGTGAGGTGGATGGAGTTAGAGTCTGTCATACAGAGTGAAGTAAGTCAGAAAGAGAAAAACAAATACAGTATGCTAACACATATATATGGAATCTAAGGGAAAATAAAGGTTATGAAGAACCTAGTGGCAAGACGGGAATAAAGACACAGACCTACTAGAGAATGGACTTGAGGATAGGGGGAGGGGGAGGGGTAAGATGTGACAGGGTGAGAGAGTGGCATAGACATATATACACTACCAAATGTAAAATAGATAGCTAGTGGGAAGCAGCCGCATAGCACAGGGAGATCAGCTCGGTGCTTTGTGACCACCTAGAGAGGTGGGATAGGGAGGGTAGGAGGGAGGGAGATGCAAGAGGGAAGAGATATGGGAACATATGTATAACTGATTCACTTTGTCATAAAGCAGAAACTAACACAAACTAAAGCAATTATACTCCAATAAAGATGTTTAAAAAAAAAAAAACTCCTATTGGATGAAGCTAATTAATTGCTGCAGGACCTTAAAGAAGTCACTGCAACCCTCTAGTTTACTCATCTGTCTAATGAGAATGATTCATACCCTGTGGGCTATTGAGAGGGTTCAATGAAATCACACACAAGATGCCGACCTCATTATGTAGCACCAAGCACATTCTGTCAACCGCTGGTTATTGATTTCTAAACGTGCCAGGAACCACGGTAAATAAGAGACACTCTCCCCTCTAGTGAGCAGGGCAGGCTTTAAAACAAATACTTGCATAACTAGGCATCTAGTAAATGTTGGAGCCATTCCACATTCATATAAGAAGCCATCCCCTCCATCGTGTGTGTGCAGATGAATGAGTCCCATTTCCCATGAGATGTTTCATTCTTACAGAGGCATCTATAAAAAAATAACTTCTGTGGTGACTGTAAGTCTGCTCCAATTTGAGAAATGCCTTCATGGTTTTCCAAATCAAACAAATAAAGACTCTAGTCAAGGTCAACCAACCAAGAAATAATTGTTGTACTTCAGGTAAGAATAATGCTCAGGGCTGGACACCATGGGAAATAGAGGAAAGCATGAAATCCATGGCCTTCAGGTATCAGGTGCTTTTAAAAATAAGCCATTATGAATGTCTGACTTGGGCATGTTTTGGTTTCTTTTCCCTTCCTGTGGATGTGAGGTGTATAGTCTAGGTTGGGAGATTGATGAACAATTTGCTATTCATCTCTGAGACTTATGGTCTGTAAACTTTAACATGGAAGACTGCCTGATAGCTAATCCTGTCATATTTTATGTAACTAATTCGTTCTATAATATAAACAAGCACTATGACCAAGAAAGATCTTAAGACCTAAAAATCAATGGAATGAATTCTAACAGGAAAAGAAGGGTCCTGATATCTGACAGCAGCCCCGTCTGGGACATCTCTCCAGGCTCCTAGGACTTTCCTAACTTCTCGGAGTCAATTCTTCTCTGTGAAGCAGGGATAATATCCTCTTCTTCTCAGGGCCTGGGGGTGGGGGTTAAAAGAGACAATGGATGTTCACACTGAGTGAATGAGAGCTATTTCAATCACCATCCCCCTTCTCTGGTGCAGTTTGAAGTCACCCATTTCAACCCCCAGCTCTTTGTTTTGATTCTGGCCTGTTCTTGCCTGGGTTCCTGCGACAGCCTCCTTGCTGATCTCACGCCAAGCCATTCCCTATCCTGCTGCTGAAATAATGTTCCACAACCTCTTACACAGCAACTTAAGAGACTTTCAACATCTTCTTTTATGAAGGTATTACTTACATGCAGTCGAATTCATGTATTTTAAGGTATTTGACGAATTTTGGTAATTGTGTGTAATTGTGTAACTGCCATCACAATAGTCCCCCAAAACGCACCAACTGCCCCTCTGTAGTTGGGTGCCTCTCCCTACCCCCTCCTCTAGGCAAACATTGGTGGACTTTCTGTCACTATAGTTTCTTAGAATTTTATATAAATGCTTCCCATTACCTTTATTTATTTATTTATTTATTTGTGGCTGCGTCAGGTCTTCGTTGCTGCGCGCGGGCTTTCTCTAGTTGAGGTGAGCGGGGGCTACTCTTCGTTGCTGTGTGCGGGCCTCTCATTGCGGTGGCTTTTCTTGTTGTGGAGCATGGGCTCCAGGCACATGGCCTTCAGTAGTTGCAGCATGCAGGCTCAGTAGTTGCGGCATGCAGGCTCAGTAGTTGCGGCATGCAGGACCTAGAGCATGCGGGCTTCAGTAGTTGTGGCTTGGGGGCTCAGTAGTTGTGGCTCATGGGCTCTAGAGCACAGGCTCAGTAGTTGTGGAGCACAGGCTTAGCTGCTCCGCAGCATGTGGGATCTTCCTGGACCAGGGATCGAACCCGTGTCCCCCGCGTTGGCAGGCGGATTCTCAAGCACTGTGCCACCAAGGAAGCCCCAGCTTCCCATTACCGTTAAAAAATAAACTGTAAAATTTTAGATTTACCAAAAAATTGCAGAGCTAATACAAAGAGTTTTCATATACCCCAGACCCATTTTCCCCATCACTAACAACGTACATTAATATGGCATATCTGTTATAATTAACAAACCAATATCAATACATTATTATTAACTAAAATTCATGCTTTATTCAGGTTTCCTTAGTTTTTACCTAATACCCTTTTACTGTTCCAGGATCCCATCCAGGACACCACATGACAGTTGTTCGTCATATTTCCTTGGGCTCCTATTGACTGTGACGAGTTCTTAGACTTTCCTTGTTTTTGGTGATCTTGACACTTCTCCTCATTCCTTTTTAATTTTAGATACATATTCATTTTTAATTGTGGTCTTGGAGGCCCTCTGATAGCCTATCCTACCTGTGTTAGATTACTAGGGCTGCTATAACAAGGTATCACAGGCTGGGTGACTTGGCAATTTATTTCTCACAGTTCTGGAGGCCCGAAGTCCAAGATCAAAGTGTCAGCAGGTTGGTTTCTTTTGGGGCCCCTCTCCTTGGCTTGCAGACGGCCACCTTCTCAACATGTCTTCACAAGGCTTTTCCTCTGTGTACACACATGCCTGGCGTCCCTCTGTGTGTCCAAATTTCCTCTTGCTATAAGGACACCAGTCAGATTGAATTTGAGCCCACTTTTCTGGCCTCATTTCAACTGAATAACTTCTTTAAAGACCCCATCTCCAAATACAGTCACACTGTGAGGTCCTGGGGGTTAGGGCTTCACCTGTGGATTTGAGAGGGACACAACTCTGCCTGCAACATTACCTTTCACTCTGCCTCTAGCCCCAGCCCCACATTCCTCGCTCCTTTCTCCAGCATCCATCTCCAAGCTGCCCCAAGTTTAGCAGCTTTTCCACCAGTAAAGCTGACCTAGAGGAGAAACAGGTCACTTCTGCCCTGCGGCCACCACCAGTCAGTGTGCAGTGTCACTTAGAACTTCCTAAGAAATGGCTTTATTTATCTCTTGGCGAAAGGAGGCACTTCTGAATACAGAATCACCATTCTTCTTGTTTGCCAAGCCATAAAATGCAACTACCTAGTCCTTGGAAAGTGTACTACAATTACCTTTTGTATAATTTATGTTGCTGTTTCTTTGCGGGTATCCTGAACTCATGGTCTTTCCTGGATTCAACTTGTCCTAACTACGTTAATGATAACGTGCATTGTTCCAGAGGCTGTTTTCACAGTGGGAGACTCTTTGAAGCAAGTTGCTTTGCCCTTGAGCTCTGTTTCTGGCCTCCTTAAAGGCATCCTTGTTTTTTGGCAAAACATGATGTTCCAAAACAGTCCTGATTTTTCTCGTCCCAAGACATGGAATCAGGTACCCTCCAGGATTCCTTTCTCCTATTAGTAGAGAATAATATTAGGGCCCAACAGTTGTGATTAAGTAAATAAATAAGCTGCCATTGCTGTGGGACCAGATTTAATTGTGACAGAGCTAGAAAATATATGTCTTTTTTAAAGCCAGAGTCCATGATGATTTTTCCATCTTTACATCTGTTACTACACTTTCCTTTTCTTATCAGCAGGGAGTTTCATCTTCGTGTAGCGAAGAAAAGCCACTCCTTAGCAACAAGAAGGAAAATCTCATTCTAACTGCTGAAAATTCAATTCGCCAAAACCACTCCTGGGGAGCATTACCTCCTCCAAAATCATCCATTTTGACTTCTTAGCCTATTTAATTAAACCAGTACCATAACTGGAGCATTCTGAACTCTCTGGGGCCGAAGATCATCTCCAAAATCAGCGCACGAATGCTGTCAGTGTTACCATAACCAAGCTTAAATGATTTTCCCTCTGTTTTCTAGGGACCTTGGGAGCGCAAGCAATGAAAATTTTAGCTTGCACAAAGGTTTTGCAGATGGTTCTCAATTCTCATTGAAGGGCTTTGTGTCCTCTTAATTTGGGGTTTCTTAATTATCCAAAGGCTGAATGCTCTGAATCATTCACATGTCTCTTTCATAACATTAAAAATTGAACACTTCCATTTTTAGAGCAGGCAGTTTACTTCTATTGGCATTTCTTGGGTAGTCTCCCAGCCTTCAGGACAAGTGACTTACTTTAGCTCTGTTTCTGGCCTCCTTACAGGTATTCTTGTTTTTTGGCAAAACATGATGTTCCAAAACCATCCTGATTTTTCTTGCCCCGAGACGTGGAATCAGGTACTAACTGAGATCACAGCCACGTTCTCAACTGTGAGCTTCCATTGCTGTGAGTTGCCCAGACAGGGGGCACTCTTCAGCCTGTCAGCACACATTTATTGAGCTTTTATGACACTCCTGGCCCAAATATATATGGGAAATAGAGGTTGGGAGATGAAAACCATTTTTTTTTTCTTTCCTCTAAGACACCTCCAAAAGCTAGCCTAGCCTTTCAGAGCCAAGGATGCAGTACAATACTTCTAAGAGGACCAGTTCAACTGCTCAGTGTTCCGTGGGAATGGGGTCAGTCCTCATGATGACTCATGGTTTCAATCTGGCCTTGGATAGATCAGCAGTGGCCCTGATTGTGTGTTTGTTATACAGTGGGAGGAAGAAGAAAGGGGAGATGCGGAATAAGGAGGGAAGTCAGGAAGTGAAAGGACCACAGACATCCAGACAGGCCCTTCCTGGAGGGATTTGAACGCCAGATCTGGCCCCTGGAGGACCCCTTGGACCACACTGAAACAGACTCAGAACCGCAAGGCTGGAGCTCTTTTCCCATCCAGGGAAAGCTGACCGGAGGCTCGTCTCATTCCATTCTATTTCACATGAGTCCAGGCAGCTGCTCACACTAGCACCGCCTCTTTCCTGGGATCAATACTGCACCTGCCGAGAGTGTGTTTCCTTGCACTCGGAGTGTTTAGGGAGCTAGCAGGAGAACTAGTGTTTCAGACATCAAAGAAATTGTGTTTGTTTCAGAAACAAGTTTCAGCATTTAATCCTTTGGTATCTCCAGATGATGATCTTCTCTTCCTTACATTTATTCCTTCACTAATTCATTGACTTAGCAAATATTTTTTTTTTAATTTGAAAGTTGAATTGTTTCATTCTTTATTTATTTATTTATTTATTTATTTATGGCTGTGTTGGGTCTTCGTTTCTGTGCGAGGGCTTTCTCTAGTTGTGGCAAGCGGGGGCCACTCTTCATCGCGGTGCGCGGGCCTCTCACTGTCGCGGCCTCTCTTGTTGTGGAGCACAGGCTCCAGACGCGCAGGCTCAGTAGTTGTGGCTCACGGGCCCAGTTGCTCCGCGGCACGTGGGATCCTCCCAGACCAGGGCCCGAACCCATGTCCCCTGCATTGGCAGGCAGATTCCCAACCACTGCGCCACCAGGGAAGCCCCTGACTTAGCAAATATTTATCAAGATCTTTATGAGCACAGAGCAGTAATTAAGAAGCTAAGGGATTAACAAGAGCAAAATGTATTCTGTACATAGGTAACAGCAGGAATTATAGAGTGTGACAAACCCACAATTTAGGGACAAGTTTTGACAGTGACATTCTCCGAATTTGAAGTTAATTCGAACAAAACATAAAGTGTATAAGATTAGCCATCGATAGAAGTTACTCCACCTGGATGATATGGATGTATCAGTCTCCCCTGAAATATCCACTATAACTGTAACTTTATTTGTGACTTGGGGAAACAGAACACGAGGCTGTGTTGTAATGCTGTAATGACAGTAGCATTAGTGTCTGGGAAAAAAAGTTGGAAAAGAAAAGTATTTACCCGCGTGACTCCAGTGCTGTCCAGGGAAGAGGAAATCGTACATGAATATTCATAATCTAGATGGAGGTACCTCCAGAGACGAGGCTAATAACGCTTGCAGAGTGCTTTAGTCTATGAAGTGGCTTCGTGTACATTATCTCTTTCAACATTCACAATTGCCCCATAAACTCAGTGCCATTATCAGTTCTGTTTTATTGAGGTGGAAATGGAGGCTGGGAGGCTAAGTGACTTTCCAAGGTCACACTGCTTGGGGGGAGCAGACTATGAGTGATCTGACTTCACAGCAAGACTACTCTCCACCACCCCTTAGCTGTCTAACATGCACCAGAAAACCCCACCACCCTAAGTTACTGGGACACGCACAGCTTCTTGGCAACACCCAACTTCATATCTAGGCTCACCAAGTCACCTTTTGATCAGTAATTTGGACTCTTGGGAGAGGCCAACCTCCAGAAGATTATCATTGCACTCAGGACATGCTTCATGGGTATATAACCAGTATAGTTCCCCAGGGCTCTGTGCTTGGAAAGGCCTCTTGGTTTAATGCTTTGCTGTCACTGTCTTGAAATTTTTAAGGATTTTTGAACAAGGGGCCCAGTATTTCCATGTTTTCACCAGATCCCACAGATTAGGTTGCTGGTCCTGACTGCACAAATGATGGCTTCCGTCCGGGCATGGGTCCCTGGATCATCAACCAATGCCTTGGGAATTTAAGGGGATGTGGGATTTAGGAATGAGGACGGGAGAGGAAGTGGAGGACAGTCTTGCTGGGGGAGAAACTTTGGGAAGGCCGAGTGATAGAGCTGACAAGCCATGTTCTCAGCAGTAATACCATGTTGCGAGAAACTTTGGGAAGGCCGAGTGATAGAGCTGACAAGCCATGAGAACACTCAGCAGTAATACCATGTTGCAGGCTTGCTCCCTTTGGTTCATTCCAAAATATCACTGACAGAAGAGTTCTCACAGCAGGTCTGTATGCTTACTCCTTACATGTCTCCAAAGGAACCATGATTGACCTTTGACCAACACCTAGGAATGCGACCCCTGGAATCTTCTTTATGTTAGCCATTGATAATTTTGTTATATATGCTTGGAGATAATGGGTCATGCTATACTGGCTGGTCAGGTTGCTTTGCACAGATCTCAAGAGTGATGATGTGCACCTGTGTTGATGAGTCTTGATTTTGGTTGTCATGGCTGTTTGTGTAGCAGAATATACTTATGTGACCTGCCCCCTATAAAGGGACAGGGACATTCCACATAATCCCAAACAGCTCTGCCAGAGAGAAAGTGGTCCTGTGTGATCTTCAGGGAAAGACATCAGAAGCCTGTGCTGAACCTCTCTGGACACACGGATGCACATCTGTTTCCTGCTGCTTTAGCTCTGCATGCTTTGCTGTAATACATTTTAGCCATGAGTGTACCCTGCCACTGAGTCTTATGAATTCTTCTGGTGAGTCACCAAACAAAACAGTCTTCTACTAACTTCAAAAACAGTTTGTGCACCATGAAAAAATGCTCAACATGACTAATTATTAGAGAAATGCAAATCAAAACCACAATGAAGTACCACCTCATGCCAGTCAGAATAGCCATCATTAAAAAGTCTACAAATAATAAATGCTGGAGAGGGTGTGGAGAAAAAGGAACCCTCCTACTCTGTTGGTGGGAATGTAAGTTGGTGCAGCCATGGAAAACAGTATGGCGGTTCCTCAAAAAAATAAAAATAGAGTTGCCATATGATCCAGCAATCCCACTCCTGGGCATATACACAGACAAAACTATAATTTGAAAAGATGCATGCTCCCCTATGTTCACAGCAGCACTATTTACAATAGCCAAGACATGGAAACAACCTAAATGTCCATGGACAGATGAATGGATAAAGAAGATGTGGTATGTATATTTAATGGAATATTACTCAGCCATTAAAAAGAATAAAATAATGCCATTTTCAGCAACATGGATGCAACTAGAGATTATCACACTAAATGAAGTAAGTCAGAAAGAGAAAGACAAATGCCATATGATATCACTTATACGTGGAATCTAAAATACGACACAAATGAACATATCTACGAAACAAAAAGAGACACCAACGTAGAGAACAGACTTGTAGCTGCCAAGGGGGAGGGAAGGTAGGGGAGAGGGGTGGGAGTTTGGGATTAGCAGATGCAAACTATTATATATAGGATGGATAAACAACAAGGTCCTACTGTCTAGCACAGGGAACTATATTCAATACCCTGTGATAAACCATGATGGAAAAGAATATGAAAAAGAATATATGTATATATGCATAACTGAGTCACTTTGCTGTACAGCAGAAATTAAATACAACATTGTAAATCAACTATACGTCAGTGAAGTTTTAGAAAACAGTTTGTGGGCTATTTTCTGCTTTTTTAGTGACAGAGTCATGTGTTTTTATGGAATATAGTGATTTAATCATACTAAAAACAGATAATGGCAATATTTATAAATTATAAACTTTAATCCCAATATATCTTTTCCCTTAAACCCCTTTCTAAAATTTGAAAATTGTTTGTTTTACTGAAGATTTTTAGAGTCTGGTTGGATTTGAAATGATTTTAAAAGACTTAAAAAAAAACAAAACCTATATGATTCAGATGCCATTTGACCACTTGGAGAGTATCTTTCATTTTGCAGACATGTGCACTTGCTAAAATAGACTTGGAACAGCTCACAGAGCGCATACCTTTGTGTCCTCTTGGGTTGATTACTGCCATTCTTTCTTCTCCAACATTCCAGAGGTACTGACTCATAGATTACAAGTGTTTCAAAATTCTATCACATACTTCCCTGCCAACCATAGCTTAATTTGTCTATCTTTGCAAAAACTTGGCCTCTAATGAGGTCTTAGGTTTATTTTATAATCCCTTTAGTTAAAAATAACAAGTTAAATTTCCTTTATAAAATATTTGTCTCTATACTTAGCTCTTATATCAATAGTATCGGTTAAGACTACAATTAAAAAACCTAAAGGTATATTTAGAAAAGGTCTAATGTCTAAGTCTTCAAAGTTAATTTCTTTCACTCTATCTCTCCTGGCCATCAGGGATGCTCTTATTGATATTATGTATATGGCTATTTTACAATTTTAACACCTTTAAAACTTCTTACTGAGAGACTTCCCTGGTGGCGCAGTGGATTAGAATCCGCCTGCCAATGCAGGGGACACGGGTTCGAGCCCTGCTCGGGGAAGATCCCACATGCCGCGGAGCAACTAAGCCTGTGTGCCACAACTACTGAGCCCGCGCACCACAACTACTGAAGCCTGCCCGTGCTCCACAACAAGAGAAGCCACCACAATAAGAAGCCCACGTACCACAACGAAGAGTAGCCCCTGCTCACCGCAACTAGAGAAAGCCCGCGCACAGCAACGAAGACCTAACGCAGCCTAAATAAATAAATAAAATAAATAAATTTATTAAAAAAAACAAACTTCTTACTGAGTGTTGAAATAGAGCTTTATATATATATATATATATATATATATATATATATATATATGTATATCCCTTGCTTTGCAGAATGTGTGTATTGTAATCAGTTGACTATTAAAGGCAAGTTTCTGTAAGCTAAATAGAATCTTTATACTTTCATCATCACAGCTGAGGTCTGTGTAGAATGCTCACTATTTTACTTGATCTCTCAACTATCCTCGGAGTCAGGTGTTATGTGAAGTGAAGGAAATTGCCACTGTCCAGTGGTCATTCACTGGAGAAGCTGAAGTTCATTTTGCTATCTCGTAATTCAGAAATCTTCAAAGGCTCTCCATTTCCGAGCAAATCAAGTTGGAACTCCTCTGCTATGATTTTTTTTTAATAAATTTATTTATGTATTTATTTTTGGCTGCGCTGGGTCTTTGTTGCTGCGCACGGGCTTTATCTAGTTGCGGTGAGCAGGGGGCTACTCTTTGTTGCGGTGCGCAGGCTTCTCTTGTTGCGGAACATGGACTCTAGGCACGCAGGCTCAGTAGTTGTGGCGCACGGGCTTAGCTGCTCCGCGGCATGTGGGATCTTCCCCGAGCAGGGCTCGAACCCGTGTCCCCTGCATTGGCAGGCAGATTCTTAACCACTGCTATGACTTTTAATATCTTCTGTAATCTGGCCCCATCCAACCTCCTTGACCTCATTGCTAACCATTTCCCGACACGGGCATTTAGCTCCTCGTTGTGCTTAGAACAATGCTGAGTACATAGTAAGTGTTCAGTAAATGCACACTTATTGATGGATTTTTAAAGGTAAAAACAAGATATTCCTATAGGCTATCAATGAGATACAACTCTGAGGCTATTTTGAAATATATTTCTAAGACAATTGGGACATGTTGAACTTTGACTAAATGTTTGATATTAAGAGAGTACTGTTACTATTTTTTCTTTCATTTTTAAAAAAATTGAGGTATAGTTGATGTACAGTATTATATAACTTTCAGGTGTACACCATAGTGATTCACAATATTTAAAGATTATATTCCATTTATAGTTATTATAAGATATTGGCTATATTCCCTATATTTCCGTGTAGCTTATTTTATACAGAGTAGTTGGTACCTCTGTTGTTAGTATTTTTAGGTGCGATAATGGTATTGTGTTTATATTTTAAAAATCGTTGTATTTTGGACTGAACTGTGTTCCCCCCAAATCCCTGCCTTGAAGCCTTAACTTCCATGAGAAGATAGGGCATTTAAGGAGGTAATTAGGATCAAATGAAGTCATAAGGATGGGGTCCTAGTTCAGTAGGACTGGTGTCCTTATAAGAAGAGGAAGAGACATCAGAAATGCACAGAGGAAAGGCCATGTGAAGACACAGTGAGAAGGAGGTCGTCTGCAAGCCAGGGAGAGAGGTCCTACCAGAAACCAACCTGTCGGCATCTTGATCTTAGACTTCCAGCCTCCAGGACTGTAAGAAAATGAGTTTCTGTTTAAGCCACCCAGTCTGTGGTATTCTGTTGCGGCAACCTGAGCAGACTAATATACCTGTTTTTAAGATATCTACCTATTTATCTATCTATCTACCTACCTACCTACCTATCATCTGTCTAAATGGTGTGATGTCTGGGATTTGCTTCAAAATGCTTGTTGGAGTAGATGGTGATAGATGAGACATCATTGATAACTCTTAAACCTGAGGGATGGATACTTGGGAGTTAATTATACTGTTCCTTCTACTTCTGTTTATCTTTAGAAATTTTATTTTAAAAGTTTTAAAATTTTGGCAAAAATGAAAAACTAGCAACAAAAACCTGTGACTGAGAGGAGGCTGCACTTGTTCCCAGGCCAGTGATATAGGCAGAGGGTGGGGAGCTGGGCAGTGAAGACTATGGGACTTTGTGGCTTTGGAGACTATCAAAACTCACCTGGCTCTAGGAGGTCCTTTTTCTCAGTGATCCCCCTTGCTCCTCCCTATATCTTTTTGTAGGCCTTTCTCCTGATTCCATCCAATCATTATGAGATGGAATAATGGAACTGGCTTGACCTATCAGTGAAATAGTTGGATACTTAAGAGGTAGGTCAGAAAGACCACGTCACCAAAATAAAAAAACCACTTTGCTTTGCTCTGTCATCCATGCCTGAAGTTCCCTGAACTAAAGTACTAGCATCAGTCAACGGGCTGCCTTCAATAAAAATAACACACACATACACAAGCACAATCACACAAGGTATAACTTGCTTCTCCCCTTTAGGGCACAAATACAGTCTTGTCACATGTGTACAGTTGATTGCTTCCACACCTACACGCTCCACTCATAGTGTCTTCTTAAGGACCCTTCCCACCTCCAGGTGTTCAAATCCCCCAACTTCTGAAGTACCATCCCCCAACACACACACATACACACACACACACCTGCATTCATGCCAGGCAGAGGGGGAGTTGGAGACTCCACAGTCCCTCTCCCCATCCCACCCCTCCCTCACTGCTCCTTGCAGCCTCCCTGTGTTGTAACTGAAGGCTGGCCAACTGTAGTTTGGCAGAAAATGGTTGTCGACCATTACTGGGATGACTCCATTGGTTCATTTTTCTGCCCGAGCCTCAGATGCACCGCCACATTGGAGGCTAATGACTCTTCTTAGTGAACACTCTTCTCCTCAGCCATTGCTCCCCAAGGCACAAATCGCCAAGGTGACTAGGCCTGGAGTTGCTTTGAACAGCAACCACGTGCTGGGTTGTGTATAGTTTTCCCACCGTCCCCACATGCTGAGCTTGAGTTTCCAACCTGGACGTGTGTCCTTGTCAAGTTTTTTTTATTTAAACCATCTCCTGGCTCTTCTCTGGACCCACCTCGATCCACTCCAACCAGCCTCTCCAACACCGACCTTTGAGGATCAGGGAACGGATGACCAGGCCGCACCAAACCCGAGACAAACACCGAGCTCTTCAACTGGTCCACCACCATCTCCCAAATATTTTTATATCAATGGAGAGAAGTTTGGGAGGGAGGGTCAGCTTTGTTAATTCAAGGAAGAGATCCACTTGAACTCTGAACTCAGGACCAAGAAATCCTGCTGAACATTATGATTGCAAAACTGAAAGGGCCACTGAAGTGACCTTCACACAACCTAGAGGTTCTGCTTCATGGTGACTTTCTGTCTCTCTCTATACAAAGAATGTCTGCCACCTTCATTCAAGAAAACAAGCAGGACTTCCCTGGTGGCATAATTGTTAAGAATCTGCCTGCCAATGCAGGGGACATGGGTTCGATCCCTGGTCCGGGAAGATCCCACATGCTTCAGAGCAACAAAGCCCGTGAGCCACAACTACTGAGCTCGCGTGCCACAACTACTGAAGTGCCTGGAGCCTGTGCTCCACAACAAGAGAACCACTGCAATGAGAAGCCCACGCACCGCAATGAAGAGTAGCCCCTGCTCGCCACAACTAGAGAAAGCCCGCGTGCGGCAATGAAGACCCAACGCAGCCCAAAAATAAATTTAAAAATAAATAAATAAAAAAGAAAACAAGCAAGAATTATTAGAGAAATGCAAATCAAAACAATAACTAGGTATCACCTCACACTTGTCAGAATGGCCATCATTAAAAGGTCTGCAAATAACAAATGCTGGAGAGGGTGTGGAGAAAAGGGAACCCTTCTACACTGTTGGTGGGAATATAAATTGGTGCAGCCACTATGGAGAACAGTAATGGAGGTTCCTTAAAAAACTAAAAATAGAACTACCATATGCTCCAGCAGTCCCACTCCTGGGCATATACCCAGAAAAAACTATAATTTGAAAAGATACATGCACCCCTATGTTCATAGCAGCACTATTCACAATAGCCAAGACATGGAAACAACTTAAATGTCCATCAATAGATGATGGATAAAGACGATGTGGTACATATATATAATGAATACTACGCAGCCATAAAAAAGGAATGAAATAATGCCATTTGCAGCAACATGGATACAACTAGAGATTATCATACTAACTGAAGTAAATCAGAAAGAGAAAGACAAATACCATATGATATCACTTATATGTGGAACCTAAAATATGACACAAATGAATATATCTATGAAACAGAAACAGACTCAGAGACATAGAGAACAGACTGTGACTGCCAAGGGGGAGGGAGGGTGGGGGAGGGACGGACTGGGAGTTTGGGATGAGCAGATGCAAACTATTATATAGAGAGAATGGATAAACAACAACGTCCTACTGTATAGCACAGGGAACTATATTCAATATCCTGTGATAAACCATCATGGAAAAGAATATATTAAAAAAGACTGTATGTATATGTATAACTGAATCACTTTGCTGTACAGCAGAAGTTAACAAAACATTGTAAAGCAATTATACTTTAATAAAATTTTAAAAAATGAGAACAAACAAATAAAACTTACTCTGTTTATAAATATGAAGGATATACCTACCACATCATCCTATCTAAAGAGTGGGTTTACAGGTGATTTTTATTTTTCTTGCCTGTACTTTCTGATTTTTTTCTTTGATGACCATGTATTTCTCATGAAATAAAAAGTCAGTATAAAAGAAATTTGAAGCAAGCAGGCCTTAAAAGGAAGACAAGAGGATTCCAGATAACCAACGAGGTCCTACTGTAGCACAGGGAACTCTACTCAATCTTCTGTAATGACAGACATGAAAAGAATTTGAAAAGGAATAGGTACATGTCTAAGTATAATTGAATCACTTCGGTGTACACCTGAAACTAACACAACATTGTTAATGAACTATACTCCAATCGAAAATAAAAATTAAAGGGACTTCCCTGGTGGTCCAGTGGTTAGGACTCTGCACTCTCACTGCCTGGTCCCCAGGTTCAATCCCTGGTCAGGGAACTATGATCCCGCAAGCCACGTGGTGGGACCATAGATAGATAGATAATAAAATTTTTTTGAAAAGAGGATTCCAGAAACACAGTGTGAGTACTCTTGAGCTCTGCTTGGTAAGCAAAGGTCTCTACTAAACATCTTCTCTATACAAATAAGCTATAACCATCCAGGAAACAAGACTGCTTCTTGGTGGAGAAAGAGAATGCAAAGTCCAGCTATTAATGGTGTCAAAATTCGTATTCTGAAGAGAATTCTGGATTGCTTCTTGCCCAAAACAAAACTAAAATGAAGAATAAAAATTCAATAAACTTTCCCTAGACAACTTTACACATGGAACCTCTTTCAAGTCCCATTTCAGGTTTCATTTTTTAAAAATAGAACCTTGCTTTGCCTTTTTTCAACGCATTCTTTTCTACTCAAACCTAGTGTTTTGGCTCTAAAATTTAATCCCATGGGCAATGAAAGAGAGTCCAGGCCCAGAGGTTTTTATCAGGTGGATCCGGAAACTGCTCCTTTTTGTTCTTTTCTAAATACCGGAGGACTGATTCAACCAAAGTAACAAAACAAAAACCAAAAACCAAAAAAGCCCACTCCACCAAATGAAAACATAAATGTCCCTTTGCTGCAGTTTTGTTTATATCGTGCTTACTTACTATCTGCAAAGCGCCATGATATTGAAAGTGTTGTCTTAGGGATAAAACGCAATTTAACTCGAGCTGTTAGACACCAAGACAAACCAGGATGCTCTGGGCGTCGGTTGTCAGGAGCCAAGTGGTGGCTTTTGCTTCCCACCAGAGAGGCACCACCTCCCTAGGGGAAGCATTCGATGCCAGGGAGCCCTGAGAACTGACAGACCTAGGCCCTGGTGTGCACCCAAATGGGAAAGCGAGTCCTTTTGCACCATGGCTTTTGGTAGGGGAACCTCGGCTGAACAATGGTGATTGTAGCTAAAGTGGATGGTAACACGCCCCTGGGGAGTCCTTGCCAGGGAAAGTGCCCCCCAACCCGACAAGGGGAGAGAGTATACGGCTGTCTTTGTTCATGAATCTTTTAAGCTCACGGGGGTACTGGCTGACCTGCTGGAGGCTGGTCTCCGGGTGGGAGTGTATGGGAGGTGGCCCAGAAGGAAGAGGACAGACGCAGCACTAGCTGTTCAGATAAGCACAGGTGTTGAGAGGGGATTCTGAAGGCAAAGACTGGAGCTGATTGTCTTTTTGTTTTTACTTACAAAAATAGGGCACAACACAAGGAATACATGTGAACCTGTATTGTTACTTAATGGGGGTTAAGCTTTCGATTCTGTGATTGTCTTATTTTACTTACTGTTTCTTACTAGAAACCCTCAGATATCACAGAAAAACAAATTTCAAAGGAAGAAATTTTGAAAAAAAAAAAAAAGATGCTTTTTCCTACATCCTACTTACTCTTTGAAGTTGGACAAAGAGGGAGGTGGCTTTTGATCAAGTTGGGATCAAACGGCACCTTAAAGTCACTAAGCTGGATATTGTGAACAGTGCTGCTATGAACATAGGGGTGCAGACTTTATCTAAAGAATGGATAAACAACAAGGTCCTACTGTATACCATAGGGAACTATATTCAATATCCTGTGATAAACCATAATGGAAAAGAATATTTTAAAAAGTCAAAAACTGAGTCACTTCGCTGTACAGTAGTAATTCACACAACGTTGTAAATCAACTAGACTTCAATAAAAAAAAAAGTCACCAAGCTGGGAGCCAGTACAGCACTTCAAGGGCAGAACTCGGTGCTTAGATATTTAACACAGGGACAATGGGAACATTGAAAAGAAGATGTAACACTACTTTGTCTTTTCAGTGTTCCTCTGAGTCATTACTTTATGTCTTTTTCTACCTACAAAGATGGATTTACATGTGTCAAAGCTATCTCCTTGTCTGACTTGGGCACAAGCTCTTTGTGGCAACCCCCAGACCTGTCAGTGTCATGATGATTCACGTGACGTGTCCAGGAGGGCTGGCGGTCCACCTTGGGAAGAACGGACCTGCCGGCTCAGACGTGCTGGTTTGGTTCAACGTGGTACATACTTATTAAGCCGCTACTAGGTGCCAAGGCTGACTGTGGAGAGAAATTTAAAAGATTAGTAACATACTTCTCATTGGAGACAAAGGAAGGAAAGGCTAGTTTGGGGTAGAACAGTTGGGCAAGATTTTACAGATTTGAGCTGGTCCCTGAAGGGTGACTAGGGTCCCAGCCGGCAGAGGAAGAGAATGCCCTGAGATGCCGTTGGGGTGTGGTCAGAAGCCTTGCAGGTTCCTGGGATTCCTGGTGAGAGGGAAGGCAGCAGAGATTAGGATGTAGTACACTTTATGTATCTCAAGGCTTTGGGGCAAGGTAAAGAGTAGGCTCACCTCCGCAGGGGACCTCTGTGCTCCTGAGGTCGTGATTAAGGTAGGATCCAGGACCTGGCTGGCTGAGTTAAGGAAGGAAGGGGTAGATGTTCACCAAGCAGGAGCAAGATGCTGCCAGGACCCGAGAGCCTGGATCCCTTCCCCCCTGAGACCCAGCATCGTTTCTTTCCTTGGGCTCCATGAGACACTTGTACCCTGGAATAAGTTTCTCTTTGCTTTTGCTAGTTTGAGTTGGGGATCACATACACCTTATCAATCCAGTATCATTGTTTTCTCTCATAAATCAACAATTAAATCCAGCTCTGATGCCTTTTCATCTCTTTTTTTTTTTCTCTTTAATCACATTTCAAATATATTCACCCGGCTAGAGAATCACGTTGATCACTCATGGCCTTGGGCCATGGGAATGCAGAGTGACAAATAGCCCCAATATGGGAAGGGTGGGCAGTACATAGAGAGCTCTCAGCTTTGGGGGTCACACAGAGCCAGGGATCCTTTCTGAAAAGTGTGCTTGGGTAGGGCTCCATAATACGGGACATATCCTGGGACTCTAACAAAAAATACTTAGTTGCATTAAGAATTATCCTGTCTTCTAACATACACACACTACTACATATAAAACAGATAATCAACAAGGACCTACTGTAGTACAGGGAACTCTACTCGATACCCTGTAATGACCTATATGGGAAAAGAATCTGAAAAAGAACAGATACATGTGTATGTATAACTGAATCACTTTGCTGTACACCTGAAATTAACACAACATTGTAAATCAACTATACTCCAATGTAAAATTTTAAAAAAAATTTTAATGGGAATTCCCTGGTGGTGCAGTGGTTAAGAATCCACCTGCCAGTGCATGGGACACAGGTTCGAGCCCTGGTCCAGGAAGATCCCACATGCCTTGGAGCAACTAAGCCCATGCACCACAACTACTGAGCCTGCACTCTAGAGCTCGAGAGCCACAACTACTGAGCCCGCGTAACACAACTACTGAAGCCTGTGAGCCTAGAACCCATGCTCCGCAGCAAGAGAAGCCACCGCAGTGAGAAGCCCGCACACCAGGCTTCCCTGGTGGTGCAGTGGTTGGGAGTCTGCCCGTCAAAGCAGGGGACACGAGCTCGAGCCCTGGTCTGGGAAGATCCCACATGCCACGGAGCAACTAGGCCTGCGTGCTACAACTGCTGAGCCTGCTCTCTAGAGCCCACGAGCCACAACTACTGAGCCCGCGTGCCGCAACTACTGAAGCCTGTGCACCTAGAGCCCATGCTCCACAGCGAGAGAAGCCACTGCAATGAAGAGTAGCCCCAACTAGAGAAAGCCCGCATACAGCAACGAAGACCCAACACAGCCAAAAATAAATAAATAAATAATAACTTAATTTAAAAAAATTTTTTAATGAAAAAAATAAAGCCAACTGATTAGAAACCTTAAAAAAAGAACATTAAAAATATAAAAATCTGTTCCATAAAAAAAAAGGATTGTCTTCTAAACTACTTTACAGTTCCTCCCTTGCCCCGACGTGCTCCTCCCCATCCCCCAGGGATTCTCAACAAAGGCTGAGTCTCAAAGACCCTTGAGACAAAGGCCTATTCACTAATGCAGTGGGAAAGGCAGCAATCTAGGCATTTGCATGAGTGAAGAAAATAATTGTTTGTGTGAATTTTTAACCTTTCAAATCTGTTTGTGTTGCCATGCAGACACAATCTCACTGGTGCCCCTTAGTTCTCAGACTTGAAGAATTGAAGAAGAAGTTTTTGTATCTTCTTATCTCTGCTATTGTAAATTTCAACATGGGTCATTTTCAATTTGATCTCATTAACTTACAGCCGTGAATTTTTTAAAAAAATTCTTAAGTGATCATAGCATTCAATATTTTTCTCTCATTTATTCTCTACGGTTTCATTATTTGTCAAGACCAAACTCTTGTTTCTTATTCATCAGTTCCTGTAGCATTTCCTAAGATCTTGACTGTTCATGGGCGTTTATTTTCTGTCTTCTTCTCTTACCCTCAGCAACATGCTTTTGAGAACACACTTTATCAAGAATGTAACTCACAATGCCAAGATACAACTCCAAAAGTACTATGTAAAATCACCATAGGTTTAGTCCAACCTTTTCCCCAAGTCTGATGGTCAAAGAAGTATCCTTACTTAGACCTGGCCAAACATTACCCAGCACTCTCTCTGAAAGGCAATTAATGAAACAAAAGGAACTTGCAGCTTCAAATGACACAGAAGAGCTTGGATAAGATCCTGATGACCCAGCTCTGCCTGATTCTGGTCCAGGCACCGGATCTCAGGTCCCTGCATTACTCCGGAGTTTGTGATCCATATAAGTACTTCTCTAATTCTTCTAAGCAGATGTCCAGGTTATCATCTGTAGGTCCAGGTATCACTGAAGAGCCAGAACTAGCCTGTCCATACCCAACAGGTGTACAATACAAGCTTTGTCAAGGGCTTTTTTTCAGGAGCGCTCACATTTGTGGCCTTGTGCCCAGACTGCTTCTGCCTAAATGAGCTATTATTGCCAAATAAACTTTTAGTCTTAGAGGCTTAGTTTAGCCTCTCCCAGACGCTCAATATATTGGCCTGGTTTCCTGCAGTTACTTCCCAGCCCTTAGCCTTACATCACGAATCCTCACGGAGATTTTTTTCCCTTCTCCTTCTTGTGGTCAAACAATCCACCTTTTCTATGTGAGTGGTGAGTGGTTTTCAATCACATATTTACTTCTGCTCATCGCTTCATACATGCAGGGTTGTCTCCCCAGATACAGTCTAAATTGCCTGTGGGAAGGGATCCTGGGTGTGTTGTTTATATCTCTCTGCCACATCTTGCGTGGGTACATCTGATGGCCCGTTAAGGGGAGACATCTTACCAGTGGAAGAAAATATTGGATAGACAAAGAAATAAAGAAAACCTTTCTAACAGGTGAAGAACAGAGATAGCTAGAAAGGGAAATTAAGGACAGGGGAGGCAATAAAAAGAGAAAAGAAAAGAGAAAAATACACCTTTATTCCTTGGACCACTAGAATTCTTCCTCATCTGAGAGTTAATCTAGTAGGTGCTCTGTCATAATAAACAAAATGTTCAATCTTCCTATATTTTATAGTCCATTTCTAAGGCATTTTAATGTTTAATCCCACTTTAATTTCTATGGGATGTTGATTGTAAAGGTCCCCCTTTCACTATTCACTACAGCAGGAAACACAGTTTTGTTCTTGAATAAGAATTGAATCAGGGCTTCCCTGGTGGTGCATTGGTTAAGAATCCGCCTGCCAATGCAGGGGACATGGGTTCAATCCCTGGTCCGGGAAGATCCCACACGCCGTGGAGCAACTAAGCCCGTGCGCCACAACTACTGAGCCTGCACTCCAGAACCCACATGCCACAACTACTGAAGCCCATGCGCCTATACCCCGTGCTCCGCAACAAGAGAAGCCACCGCAATAAGAAGCCCACGGACCGCAGTGAAGACCCAACACAGCCAAAAATAAATAAATAAAATAAATAAATTTATAAAAAAAAAAAAGAATCATTCTTTTTCAACACACATATCTTGGTAGCATAGTATGAGGGCATATATTGGATAGTCTCTCAATATATCTCATTCCTATAACATGTTTAATAAAAGCAATGCAGGTATAGAAAGTACTTTCTAGTATCATAAAATAAAAGATAATAAACCATAATGGAAAATAATATAAAAAAGAATGTCTACATGTGTCTAACTGAGTCACTTTGTTGTACAGCAGAAATTAACACAATATTGTAAATCAACTATACTTCAATAAAAAAAATTTTTTTAAGGTAAGCATTAAAGACCTAGTTGTTATTAAATTCAATTTTGTATTCTTTTTCGCAGTAGGGATTTCTCATAATTGTGGTTATATATAACATATAACTATAGCTAATACAATAGCTCTTTACTTTGACCTATGTATAAAGTGTTGCCTATAGTTCCAAATATTCACATGCTAAAAATGCAAAGTGTCAAAAAAATGCCATGTCATTTCTAAAATCAGTACTGTAACTCGGAGACAATTGAAATTGATCTCTTACATGTCACATCCAAGGCAGGTAAGAGCATGGACACATTTCTCACAAAGATACATTGAAACACAGGGCTGCCTTTCTTTTCATATACATTTTAAAGCATCTATTCAGAATCCAGCTCCGTGCTCTGGATCAGAGTCAGATTTTGTCACCGATATGGGTGAAAGGCTCATCACTATTTATCCAGGATGTTTGACAAGTGAACCATATCCAAGAAAGTGCCGGCAGAAATCAAAGATTATTTGGAACACCCTGGAAGAAAGCTAAAGACTTGGATGTAATTTTTAACCGGAAGAAAATTCCTCTTCACCAAACATTCCAAGTTCTTACATTATTATTTATCAATATAGTCAGAGAAAGATCTTTTCACCTATTTAATTTCATTCAACTTTCCATTTTTTAAGTTCAGAGAATGTCTATTTCTATTATGTGTGTGGATATCAAGGGCACCCACTGAAGACATGCAGGAAAAACAACTAAGGATTTAAAATTATGGAGCTGAGGTTATCGCTGATTCAATGTTAATTAAGTACCTTCTTATTTTTTCTTTACCAGCACAAAGATGATAAACAGTGGTTCTAGCCCCAGGTCCAGAGGTGAAGGAAGGGAGTTGATCAGACAGCTCTGCCAGGAAGTTTGTCTGCAAATAGGAAGGTTATTTTTACCAACAATTACAGACGCCAGAGCATATATTTTGACTGTATTTTCTGGGTGTGTAGGTGTGAAATCGAACAGGACACTGTGGGGTCCTCCCGGGTACAAAAGCCCCTCTGTGTCCCCCATTTCTTATTTGTAGAAAAAGGCTTTAGTCTCCTAGGCCTTCCCTGAGTTCCAAAGAGCAGACTCAAGCAGTTACTAATTAGGGAAGTGAGGGATTGCAGAAACAAAGGAAAAGCAGGTAAGCAAAAAAAGTAATGATACCTTAAACAATAGTTCAGAAATAAAACAGAATTCCTCCTCAAGAGATATATATTATCAGTCTTATGCATCTCTTTGAGTTGTTCTTCAGAAACTAAGACTCCCGCCCATGTGGAAGATGCTGACTACATGCTGACAACAAGCACACAGACCCCAGACTGGTTGGAACCAGAAGGTTGATGGTTAAGATTTCTGAAACATTGCCCTGTTACCTCACCACCAGCCAATCAGAAGAAAGTCCACAAGCTGCAACCCTCACCCCAAATGCTGCCTTTAAAAACCCTTCCCCAGGGACTTTACTGGTGGCACAATGGTTAGGAATCCACCTGCCAATGCAGGGTACACGGGTTCAATCCCTGGTCTGGGAAAACCCCCATGCTGCGGAGCAACTAAGCCCGTGCACCACAACTACTGAGTCTGCGCTCTAGAGCCTGCGAGCCACAACTACTGAGCCCACGAGCCACAACTACTGAAGCCTGTGTGCCTAGAGCCCGTGCTCTGCAACAAGAGAAACCACCGCAATGGGATGCCCACGCACTGCAACGAAGAGTAGCCCCCGCTCGCCACAACTAGAGAAAGCCTGTGCACAGCAACAAAGACCCAACGCAACCAAAAACAAAACAGAAACCAAAAAACCCTTCCCTGAAAGCCATTGGGGATTTGGGGTCTTTTAAGCATTAGCTGCCCATTCTCCTTGCTTGGCACCCTGCAATAAATACTGTACTTTCCTTCACCACAACCTGGTGTCAGTAGATTGGCTTTGCCAGGCAGCAGGTGAATGGACCCCAGTTTGGTTCAGTAACAGACGGTCTGGGTAGAGCTATTTTCCTCTTCTGCTCAGGTCCCACTGTCATCCAATACATAATATGTGGTCCTGAACACAGTCTTGTCTGTGACTCTAACGAGAATCCAACTCATGACCTTGACCTCCTGGACATAAGGGTCTAGAGCTGTGCTGACCCATACTGCTGTCACTAACCACTTGTGGTTATTTACATTTCAGTTAAATTTAAAACTTCAGTTTCCAGTACCACATTTCAAGTGCCCCACAGGCAAATATGATTATGGCTCATGGTTACTGTATTGAACAGTGCAGATACAGAAGATTTCCATCATCACGGGAAGTTCTGCTGGACTGTGCTAGCTAGATCCTGGGGACTCAAAGTCTGTGAACCAGCAGCAGTGGCATCACCCAGGAGCTAGTTAGAAATGCAGAGTCTCAGTTACCCCCAAATTTACTGAGTCATAATCTGAAGTTTACAAAGACTGCCAGGTGATTTATGCACCATTCAAGTTTGAGATGCATTGCTCTAGACAGCGAAGGAAGCACAGCCTCAGGTTTAGAACAAGGAGAGAACTGTATCCAGGTTGGGTTCACCAGGTACAGGGTCACTTCCTGCAGGAAGATGTGTTACTGTGGCTTATTAACACCAGGAAGAACATAAGGTTACTTCCAGCCATAATTTAACAATCAACATCCCTACCAATTGCTGGTGTTGATACATGCCTTCCTTCCTCTTGATCCCCTCAAACGAACCAAACATTGATTAATCCCTTACTCTGAGCTATACCTTGTTCTAGGTGTCTCATATGTTTTGATTCATTAATCCTCAAAAACAACCCAATAGGTGGCTTATGTTATTAACCTCATTTTACAAATGAGGATTTTCGAGATGCAGAGAATGGAAGTAAGCTAAGGTCACCATGGCCAAGCCAAGGTTCCATGGAACTCACACAAGAGGGTCTCTCCAGGCTGCTGGCAGTTCCTGGAAAACTACAACTTTGGGGGTTCTTACCAGGTGCTCTGAGCTCCAAAGCCAAAGGGGTGGAAAGGATTACTTGTTTGTCCTGTGTTCCTCTTGGTTCCACTTATCTCCCTGAGAGGCTCCGCAGTTCAGGTTTGCTGTCACCTACTTTAAGGTGATGGCTGGCAAAACCCCACATTTCCTTCCTATTTGTCTAGCTTAGCTCATCTGAGTGCTCGACTCTCTTTCCCCAAATTCCCAGGAAGAACCCAAGAAAGATGGAGAGCTGCAGTTAAACTCCTGCTGAGACCCTAATGCAACCTGCCCACCAGGGGATGCAGGCCCCGCCTAGAATCAGCTGCTTCCTGCCCTACCTAATGGCTCAGCGTGAGTCATCACTCTCCCCAGCCCCACTAGGGCGTGGCTCCTCTGATCCCTTACCAGTAAGGGATCAGTAAGGCCGCCCAGTACGGCTGGAGAGCCAGCTATTTCTCCTTTGCCTCTCATGAATTTAAAATGACTGCACTTAAAGCCCCAAAGTGCCCACAGACCTGAAATTAACTCTGTCGGCCTTTGGCAGACACCAAACGACCTGCATGCATTAAAGCCCAATGAGGGGTAACTGGGGGCTTGCCAGGGCCTTGGCTCTCACATGGCTACAGAGGGACCTGCCTCAGCATCAGCCTTGTGTGGTTATTCACAGTGTCAAGTTTTGTGGAACCAATAGGACACACCACCCAGGACCTTAGTTTCCTCCCCTCCTGTACTCTGCTTGGCTTGCTTTCAGTAGGAAATGGTACGTTCTGGAAGGACAGAGATTGGGTCTCTGTACCCCGTGGGTGTCCAGCAGAGGGCCCTGCATGCAGTGGATGCTCAATAGATGTTTATTAAGAGAAGGAATGCAAATGAATGGGGACTCCAATGATTGCTGTTACTACTCAATAGCCAATAAGAGCAGCACGACACTCTGTAGCCCTCTAGGAGCCTTCTGCAATAAACTTAAAGTACTCTATAAAATTTCAGGTGATAAATGCATATACTAGTCTTATCTGATAACCAGGAAGGCTGGTGTTAAGTGAGGTTATGATGTGGCTACCATCGAAGCTGGCAGAATAAAATTCAGTCTTTTTTGTTTGTACCGTGAACCTCTATAGTCCAGGAGGAACTGAGATCTAAGAGGAAAAAGGGTATCATAAACAGTCACGGCGGCTGACTGATTTATGTCCGTCTGAGGGTGACCTGAGACAAGACCACTGGATTTGCTAATAAGAAGGGTACAAATGAACTTATCTACAAAACAGAAATAGAGTCACAGATGTAGAAAACAAACTTATGGTTACCAGGGGATAAGGGCGGGGGGATAAATTGGGAGATTGGGATTGACATATACACACTACTACATATAAAATAGATAACTAATAAGGACCTACTGTATAGTACGGGGACCTCTACTCAATACTCTTTGATGACCTATATGGGAAAAGAATCTGAAAAAGAGTGGATATATGTATATGTATAACTGATTCACTTTGCTGTACACCTGAAACTAACACTGTAAATCAACTATACTCCAATAAAAAAAAAAAAAGAACATTGGATTTGCTCTGTGGCTGCAGAATGTTTCAGGAGCAGAAACAAAGCCAAGGGGCAGGGCCTCCAGAGTTGGTGTGGACTGCTGCATTTTTCAGCCTGGAAAGGAAGAAGGGTGAGATGTCGGGGTGGAGTAAACCAGTGAGATTCCGATGTCACCTTTGGAGGGCACAGGCCAGGGCTGGGCCCCGTGGCATCCGTCTCTGCCTGGACATGCTCTAGAGCACCAGTGAATGGATTCTGACGAGAGCACTTATCTGAAATATTTGCCAACAACTTCACCCTCCTTGGAAACTGAGAGGAAATACTCTAGGGAGGAGGTGATTACATCATGCTGGCTTCTGCCCTCTTCCTGGCTCTGAGGGCTGCGCCCTGTATTGTCACCCTGCGTTCTGCCAACACCCACGTCTCACTTTTCCCTTCAAGCTGGTGAGATGGGATAAATGGATTCTTTTATGTCCGGAGAGGCGTCTGATCCTTAAAGGACCTCATTGAAGAGAAAGCATTTTTTGAGAGTCATCGAGTTTAATGGGTCTTTATGTAAAGACGGACTTACCAAAATCCCTCCTGAAGAAGGCCATTTGCACCACTGTCTTGAATATTGGTGTCCTCAGTACAGCCTCTGAGGAACTGACTGTGGATGAGGTCAGTGGGTGACAGAGACCGCAGGGGACTTTCCACCGCAGAGAGGATGCAGGTCTTTGCATGATGGCTTACAGATGACTTGGACCTTTTATTTTATCTTACTTATTAAAAGTACTAAAAGTAACATGGTTAATTATTAGAGAAATGTAAATCAAAACTACAGTGAGGTACCACCTCACATCAGTCAGAATGGCCATCATCAAAAAGTCTACAAATAATAAATGCTGGAGAGGGTGTGGAGAAAAGGGAACCCTCTTGCACTCTTGGTGGGAATGTAAATTGGTACAACCACTATGGAGAACAGTATGGAAGGCCCTTAAAAAAACTAAAAATAGAGCTACCATATAATCCAGCAATCCCACTCTTGGGCATATATCTGGAAAAGACAAAAACTCTAATATGAAAAGATACATGCACCCCAATGTTCACAACAGCACTATTTACAATAGCCAAGACATGGAAGCAACCTAAATGTCCATCAACAGATGAATGGATAAAGAAGATGTGGTACATATATACAATGGAATATTACTCAGCCATTAAAAAGAGTAAAATAATGCCATTTGCAGCAACATGGATGGACCTAGAGATTATCATACTAAGTGAAGTAAGTCAGACAGAGAAAGACAAATACCATATGATATCACTTATATGTGGAATCTAAAAAAATGATACAAATAACTTATTTTAAAAATAGAAATAGACTCACAGACATAGAAAACAAACTTATGGTTGGTTACCAAAGGGGAAAGGGGAGGGGAAGGATAAATTAGGAGTTTGGGATTAACAGACACACACTACCATATGTAAAATAGATAAGCAACAAGGACCTACTATATAGCACAGGGTATTATAACCTATATTATATATTATATTATATATAATTATATTATATTATATATTATAACCTGTAATATCTTGTAATTATATGTATCTTGTAATTATATTATTATATTATAACTTATAATATCTTGTAATAACCTATAATGGAAAAGAATCTGAAAAAGAATATATATATATATATATATATCTGAATCACTGTTCTGTACACCTAAAACTAACACAACATTGTAAATCAACTGTACTTTTAAAAAAGAAGTACTAAGAGTGTAAATTGTGATGATGATGTAGCAGCAACCATCATACGTAGCACTTTATTTTTTCAAAGTCCTGAGGTATTATAGCACTCCTCTCCTTCTTTAACCCCAGGAAGAATCAGCCCTGTCTTACGTGTCCTAAGAGGACGTGTCTCTAGCTGGGATGAAGGAGAGAGGGCACTGAAGTTAAATGAGGTCCTGAGTTTGCATCCTGACTGTCACTGACCAGTTGTGGGGCCCTGAGCAAAATATTTCATCCTCTGAGCCTTGGTTTAATTATCCGTAAAGATAATCATAAAATTTATCTCAAAGAGTCATTCTGAGGACTATATGAGATCTCAAGTGAGAAGTTAAGCTTTCAGCAAATACTTGATGGGAGAATTAACTACACTGTCATAATTCATGGGTCACACACCTCAACAGCAGTGTAACCTTCCTGCCAGTGATGGAACAGATCTCACTCATCTGTGTACACCCGGCACCCAGCCAGAGCCCCACCCATTACAGTGCTGAATAAATGTTACTGAATGAATGAATGAATGAGTCGTGTAGCTCATGTTGCTTCTAGGACCACTGGGCTGACCAGTGTTGTCAAGAGCTCTGCTGGGCTGGAGGGGCTTCCCTGGCGGTCCAGTGGTTAGGATTCCATGCTTCCACTGCAGCGAGCTCGGGGTCCATCCCTGGTCGGGGAACTAAGATCCCGCATGAGAGAGCTCTGCTGAGCTGGAGAGAGCTGGACTGCCAGATGTCTTTTGGAGCAACCGATTAGGACAGTGAAAGTAACAGTGAAAGTCACAGTCAAGGCTTTGATTACTCACTGCCATAGCAGAAGCAGGAGGCTGGGTTGGAGAGTGAGCTGGTGCCTCCTGTTCCATTTCCCCCTGAACAGCACCAAGCGAGGGTCAGGAGTAGCAGCACAGATAGGGCATTTCTCACTACTGGGAAAGCCCTGAGCAAAAGGTGCCTGCAGTTTTGTGGACCCGGGCTGGGATGGGGGTCGGTGTGGAACAGTTCTGAATACTAAGTCAGCATGGAGAGGTGTCTTCAAGGTTTCTCTATTAGGAGGGCTTAGCAGTCTCCTGAAGAAGACGTCTGCCGAAGGCTCCCCAATAAAGATGCCTCCAAATAGAGACATCTGGCCTGGGAATACAGATGAGTGCAAGTGCAAGGCCAGGGCACGGAGTCCTTCAGTTCAGCTCCCTCGGAGGCTGCAATGCATGAGGCCTGGCAGGTAGAGCCTGAGAGTCAGGCCTAAAACCCACACGTGGGTGTTTGGTCAAGAGGTAGACTCTTCCTCCAGTTTGTCACATCAGACAGATAAAGTAGCGGGAGACACAAGACTTTAGCTGTCTTGTCTAGGTTCACCTGATCTGGCAGGTGCAGAGCTGGGATCAGAAGAGAGTTCCTTCAGTTCTACCTTGATTATTTCGCACTGGACCAGCAGTGGATAAGTGAGCACTTGCAGCCCCCAATATCACAGGAAGTTGCTTCTGCTTTGGGAGGTTGTCCAACCCTAACCAGAATAGCCGTCGACTTCCAAAGTCTGTTGGGGTAGGCAGAATTTTGGCCCCATGATCTTTGCCCCTAGTGTTAGCCTGTGTACTCCATTACACAGCAAACGGGACTTTGCAGATGTAATTAAGGTCATTAATCAGTCGACCTTCAAATAAGGAGATTATCCTGAACTATCTAGACGGGCCCAAGGTAATTCCATGAGTCGTTAGCATAAGAGGAAAGCAGGAAGTCAGAGAGAGAGGTCTGAGGCTTGATGAGGATTTAATGCACTGGTGCTGGTTTGAAGCTGGAGAGGACCATGAGCCAGCGACGCGGGTGGGCTCTAGATGCTGGGAATGGCTCCCGGCTGACAGCTGACCAAGACACAGGACGTCAGTCCTAAAATGCACGAGAAGGGACTAAGTTCTGTCAACAACCTCGGTGAGTCTGGAAGCAAATTCTCCCCCAGGACCTCCAGATAAGAGCCCAGGCTGGCGACCCCTTGATTTCAGCCTCATGAGACCCTAAGCCTGGTTAAGCCCACCTGGACAGGTGGCCTAGAGAAACTGAGATAATAAATGGGTGCTGTTTTAAGCCACTAAGTTTGTGGTAGTTTGCAGCAATAGAAATCTACCACGTGGGCTTCACAGGTAACTAATAAGGACCGACTCTATAGCACAGGGAACTCTACTCAATACTCTGCAATGACCTCTATGGGAAAAGAATCTAAAAAAAGAGTGGATATATGTATATGTATAACTGAGTCACTTTGCTGTACAGAAGAAACTAACACAACACTGTAAATCAACTAGAATCCAATAAAAATTTTTTTAAAAAGCGCAGTGTGACGACACATCCTGCCCCCTCCTCCTCATCCCCTCACTACCACCTGGTAACCACTCCCTTGGTCAGTAGGTCTGGGGACCCTGGGGACAGGCTGTTGCCAAGCCCAGTGTACACGTTCATGAGTGTAACTCAAAGTTCATTTTAAGCTTGTGGGTTAGGAAGGCACTGGGACTACTTCTCTGATGTCAGGACGCTTCACGATGGTATCTTTATCCCTTCTGTCTGTGTGACATCTCAGTGGAAAGCTTTCAGGTCAAAGAACTAGGGTTGCCAGGTAAAATACAGGCTACCCTGTTAAACTGCAATTTCAGATTAAAGAACAAGTAATTTTTTAGTATGCCCCAAATATTGCATGGGACATACTTATACTAAAAAAAATAATAGATAGATATTTTAAAGTCTGCCAACCCTATAAGTGGCAGACATTAAAAGTTAGAGTTTTCCAGAGCAAGTAACACTGACTAGGAAAGTATGAAGTGGTGATGTAGATTTGATCTGGCCTCCCTTTTCTGGGACCAGTGCCCTTTTGTGCCTGTCACAACCAAATCTGGTATCAGGAAAGGACCTCATATCAGGTATTCACACTTCAGTGGGAATTGTCAGCAGGCGTGTCTGCCTCTTTAATGTTCTAATGTGGAGCGAAGTACCCTGCCTCCTGTTAAAAGTGAAGTGGGGCATCACTGAGCAGGGGGTGATAGATCTTCGGTCTGAGTTCCTTCCCAAGGCAGGAGGTAGGGGGAAGACGTGGACTTGCAGAGTCAGATGGTCTTCAGATCCTGGCCTGTTGCTTTCTGCTTTGTGATTTGCAGTCAATTATTTCTCAGTGCATTTATTCTCACCTATACTACATTTACCTTCAGGGTTATCATGAGGATTGATTGAGTCTATACATGTGAAGTATCTGGCACATAGTAGATGCTCAGTAAATATTATTTATCTTTTTTTCCCCTGAACTCTGACCTTGTAGCCATGTGCTTATTCTATGTACTGGCAAAGATGACCATGTCTATCTGAGGCTATCTGTAGGTACCTATCTAAAATGCTAACCTGGAATGTTACTCAGCCATAAAAAAGAACAAAATAATGCCATTGGCAGCAACCTGGAAGGACCTAGAGATTGTCATACTGAGTGAAGTAAGTCAGACAGAGAAAGACAAATATCATATGATATCGTTTATATGTGGATTCTAAAAAAATGGTACAAATGAACTTATTTACAAGACAGAAATAGAGTCACAGATGTAGAAAACAAACTTATGGTTACTGGGGGGATGGGGGGAGGGATAAATTGGGAGATTGGGATTGACATATACACACTATATAAAATACAGAACTAATAAGGACCTACTGTATAGCACAGGGAACTCTACTCAATACTCTGCAATGCCCTATATGGGAAAAGAATCTAAAAAAGAGTGGATATATGTATATGTATACCTGATTCACTTTGTTGTACAGCAGAAACTAACACAACATTGTAAATCAGCTATACTCCAATAAAAATTAAAAAGAAAATAATAAAAAGCTAACCTGGGGACTTCCCTGGTGGCTCAGTGGTTAAGAATCCGCCTGCCAATGCAGGGGACACGGGTTCAATCCCTGGTTGGGGAAGATCCCACCTGCCACGGAGCAGCTAAGCCCGCGTGCCACAACTACTGAAGCTGGTGCGC
This sequence comes from Balaenoptera physalus, assembly GCF_965194825.1. Lineage (NCBI taxonomy): Eukaryota > Metazoa > Chordata > Mammalia > Artiodactyla > Balaenopteridae > Balaenoptera > Balaenoptera physalus. The sequence continues at coordinate 176,344,815 of NC_138883.1, read as the reverse complement.
CTAGAGCCCGTGCTCCGCAACAAGAGAAGCCACCTCAATGAGAAGCCCGCGGACCACAACGAAGAGTAGCCCCTGCTCGCCGCAACTAGAGAAAGCCCGCGTGTAGCAATGAAGACCCAACACAGCCATAAATAAATAAATATATACGTATATAAATAAATAGAGTAAATAAATAAATAAATTTATTTTTTAAAAAGAAAAGAAATATTATCTTTTTCAAAAAAAAAATGCTAACCTGTAGGGTTAAAGACCACGTATAGAATTACATAAAAGGGACCACTCTTTCCCTAATAATACATTCCTACAAACCGTCTATTGGACACTTACTATAAGAATGGTAGAAAACACTTATAAAGGACATATTATGTGCTGAGGATGGTTCTAGATGCTTTACACATATTAACTCATTGGATACCCAAAACAGCTCTATGAGGAGATGCTATTATTATCATTTCCACCCCATTTTGGATGAGGAAATGGGAGGCACTGAAAGGTCGAGTCACTAACTCTACTCACCTGCCTAGTAAATGGTAGAAACAGATTTTTGATGCAGGTAATTGGAACGAGCATCCCCACCATGAACTACCTCTTTCTACTGCTTTCTGTGGGCCAGATCTCTGATCCACGCCCCTTCTCTCATTTAAAACCCATGAAGTAGAGATTCCTAAAATCTTTCCCAATTTATAGTTTGAACAGCTGCTGGTTAGTGGCAGAGCCCATCTCTGAGAACAATCAAGAAGATGGTATGTGGGCTCTCCTGGTGGCGCAGTGGTTGAGAGTCCGCCTGCCAATGCAGGGGACACGGGTTCGAGCCCTGGTCTGCGAAGATCCCACATGCCGCGGAGCAGCTGGGCCCGTGAGCCACAACTACTGAGCCTGCGCGTCTGGAGCCTGTGCTCCGCAACAAGAGAGGCCGCGACAGTGAGAGGGCCGCGCACCGCGATGAAGAGTGGCCCCCGCTCGCCGCAACTGGAGAAAGCCCTCGCGCGGAAACGAAGACCCAACACAGCCAAAAATAAATAAATAAATAAATAAATTTATTAAAAAAAAAAAAAAGATGGTATGTATGTATTCAAAACACTTTGAATCTTAATATTGTTATATCTGATACTGTTGAATTGTGGACGTTTCATCCTAGAGATGGTGAACCTCCCAGAACTGACACAGTTAGGTGCTCTCATGTGTCAGGACATCGTCTGTTCAAGAACGTTCCCCCGGGGTCTCAGAGAACCTCCATCCAACCCCTGGGAGGGGCTGCCTTTCTGGGCTTTTCTCCGGCGCCGTCTTCTCAGCACACGGGGTGATCAAGCTGTGTGCTGAGAAATAGGGTCCCAGGACGGAGGTTTTGTCCAAATCCTCTGATGCAGCACTCTGGGGTTTTTTTTGGTGACAAGTGAATCAGGTTTCCATTAAAAACACTGATGCCGAGAGAGAGAAAGAGAGGGAAAAAAAAACCAACCTCCGACATCATTTTGGAGGGTTTCTTTGTCTTAATCCTGGAACCCAGAATGGAAAATTGGCAGCTCGGCCTGAAAGATGAGAGCGCGTCAGGCAGCTGCACGGCCAGGAGATAAAAAAACCACAAAACGGGGGCAACTCGCTTAATCTGAACTTGGATGGGTGGGTGGAGGAGGGGTGGCGAGAAGTAAGCGCCACGTTAGAATCCAGGTCTCAGCCTCCCAGGGTGGTAATCATGTTGCCTAATCATGACATCACTCAAGTCATTCCCACGCCTTTGGCCCACTTTTGAAATTACTTAGCAATGGACGCTGAAGCCAAATTGGAAAGAAATTACGGTATGACTCAGACTGTTCATCTCTGTTTTGATAACCAACAGCAAATCATTGGAACTTAGCTTCTATTTGGTATGAAAATATCCTAATGCGTTGCAAAGTTCTCCTTAATTTACCCCCTGCCTCAAGAAACTGCCAGTTGTGTACAGGTGAAAAAGCAGATTCACGTGCATTGGGGGAAAATAGCTAGGATTCCTCTTCAGCAGAAAGCCTTGGGGAAGAAGCTGAGAATGCAGCCTCTGGCATCAGATCCACATTTGAATACGGGCTCTCCACCCCAGTGCCCTCCTCTGCAGGTGGCAATGATCATATGACCCACTTCGAAGGGCTGCTGGAGTGATCCAATGAGATGAAAATTTCTGGCATGGTAGGCATACAGAAAAGGCAGGCAACTGTTATTTATACTTCTGTTTGTAAACACATAGTTCAGAGCAAAAAAGAAAAAACCCCAAAAACAGAAAAGAAGAGGAAGTCGTTGATCCTGTTGGTTATAATTTCATGCAGGTGGGGGGTTTTATAGCTACCTCTTCACAATGAAGCCCTGAACACCTGGGAGTTTCTGGAAAGCGTGTCGAACCCTCCACCCAAGTCATTTAATAGGAGTGTTGTATACCCGGCCTCCCCTTAGAGGCTGTGGGATCTACGGTCCAGGGGCATCTTCTTTCTCTGATACAAGTGACTGTGAGATGCAAGAATTAAACTCACACCAGGTGGCCTTCACCGTGTTTCCTCCAGTGACACAGACTCACATCACTCCACCCTCTCCCCTCTGCTTTCTTCCTTTTACTGTTGTTATTTCTCTGCCTGTTTATCCATCTGATTTGGCTCTCAGCTTTGTGTTATCTGAAGATTGGTCCATGAAGCAAAAACAGTTTCCTATGGTTTTCACCTTGTCTTTCCTCTAACCAGAAATTAAATCATTCACGTTTACTGCCTGCCTACAACTTGCTTGGGTTTCTGAATTCCAAAAGGGAATTCACAAAAATTCTTCAAAGTTCCAAGGAACTCTTTTGACTCTTACCTCAAATACCTCCCTGAAACCTGGATGGGTTCCCCTCCTGGGCCTGAAGGAGCTTTGACCCGGAGCCATTTGCCAGCCCTGCTGCTTTCTCTCCCATTTCTGTTATTTACCCTCCTACCTCTTTTGTGCCCTGTTCTATGTCTTTTGTGGTCTTTCTCTCTGCGATACTATGATTTATAAAAATATATATATTTGGTCATTCAGATGACAAACATATATTTTTCATCTGTGTTTGGTCTTCAGCCACAGTTCCTGGTTTACAGCTCCTCAAACCCTTGGAATTTCCTGTGTTGAGAGTGATAAAGGTGTCATGTGGATGAGGTGACTTTTAGAAGCATCTAAGTGGGGACCTGTTGCCAGGAGAACCAACCCTGTGATTAGAGGGTTGGAACTTTCCCTGATTTCCAAGGAGGGGAGAGAGGCTGGAGGTTGAATCAATCATCAGTGGCCAATGATTTAGTCAATTATGACTACGTAATGATGCCTCCATTAAAAAAAAAAAAAACACAACAAAACCCAAAGACAGTTTTCTGGCTCTTTTTTTTTGGAGAGCTTCCACATGGAATCAGAGCACCTCCACGTGCCACCGTGCTGGCCTCACACTCCACCAGGACAGGAGCTCTTTTGTTCAGGACCTCACCCTATGGGTCTCTTCATCTGGCTGTTGACTAGTATCCTTCAACATCCTTTTATAATAAATCAGTAATCTATGGAGTAAATGGGTTTTCCTGAGTTCCGTGAGCCATTCTAGCAAATTAATTGAACCCAAAGAGGGGGTCGGGGGAACCTCTGATTTATAACCAGTGGGTTAGAAGTACAGGTAACAACCCAAGCTTGCGACAGCATCTGTAATAGAGGGTGGTCCTGTGGGACTGAGCCCCTTACCTGTGAAATCCAATTCTATCCCAGGGTAGATGGTATCAGAATTGAGCTGCATTCTCAGACAAGCTGCTGGCATCCACGAATTGCTTGCTGGTGTGGGTAAGCCTCCAGACACACGGAATTAGGTCCAGGAACCCTATTTACTCTCCTTTCAAAACCTTATCATCCCCTCACTTCTATAATCCCTGTAAGACAACTGGATACTCTGTAGTGGACATCTAATATATTTGCCACCCAGCATTTCTCCCTTCTGCTAACAGCACTTCCCTCCCATTTGGTGGGTGGGGAAGGGGAGGGGCAGGCTGTCAGTCACAATAGCCCACCTCCTGACCACAGTAATGGGCCCAGGATGGGCATGTGACAGGACAGGTCAATCAGGGTCCTTTCCTGGGGTGTTGCATTTATGTAGATAGATAGGTAGATGGGTAGGTAGATAGACAGGTAGGTAGGTAGGTAGATAGATAGATTAGATAGATAGATAGATAGATAGATAGATAGATAGATAGATAGATAGATAGATATAGATGGCTAGCTAGATAGGTAGATAGAGATAGATGATAGATACATAGATAGGTATAGATAGGTAGATAGAGATAGATGATAGATAAATAGATATAGATGGGTAGATAGATAGATTTAGATGGCTAGCTAGATAGCTAGATAGATAGCTAGATAGATATAGATGGCTAGCTAGCTAGCTAGAGATAGAGATAGATGATAGAGATAGATGATAGATAGAGATAGATGATAGACAGATAGAGATAGATAGATATAGATGATAGAGATAAATGATAGAGATAGATGATAGATAGATATAGATAGATAGATAGATAGATAGATAGATAGATAGATAGATAAAGATGATAGAGAGAGAGAGAGAGACAGACAGACAGACAGACAGAACCCCTTGTCTCTTGGATCTACAGCTCTAAGATGGTTACTCTTTAGTCATGTCCCTTGAAGGAAGCCTGGCTACTACAGGATAAAATGAGACCACTTCACAGGGAGAAGAAAAACTAAGAGATGAAGTTATGTGAGCTAGTAAATTTCTGGTTTGCTTAAACTGGCTGGATTCAGATTTCTGTCACTTACAGCCCCAAAAGTCCTGATTAAGATATAACCTTCTCACGAATTTGAGCTATTTGTAGTGAGGTGGATGGACCTAGAATCTGTCATGCAGAGTGAAGTAAGTCAGAAGGAGAAAAACGAATATCGTATGCTAACACATATATATGGAATCTAAAAAAAAAAAAAGGTTCTGATAAACCTAGGGGCAGGACGGGAATAAAGATGCAGACGTAGAGAATGGACTTGAGGACACAGGGAGGGAGAAGGGTAAGCTGGGATGAAATGAGAGAGTAGCATTGACATATATACACTACCAAATGTAAAATAGCTAGCTAGTGGAAAGCAGCTGCATAGCACACGGAGATCAGTTCGGTGCTTTGTGACCACCTAGAGGGGTGGGATAGGGAGGGTGGGAGGGAGACACAAGAGGGAGGGGATATGGGGATATATGTATACATATAGCTGATTCACTTCGTTATACAGCAGAAACTAACACAACATTGTAAAGCAATTATATTCCAATAAAGATGTTAAAAAAAAAGATATAACCTTCTCATTTTTAAGAATGTCTACTGCCTTCCATTCATATGTTATCATGATGTCCTATATTCACTTTGTAAAAAAACTTTTAATTTTGAAATACAGCCTGTCCTTGAACAATATGGGTTTGAACTGCACGGGTCCAATGATATGCAGTTTTTTTCAATAGTAAGTACAGTACTACCCTTTCCACTGTTAGTTGAATCTGAGGATGTGGAACCCCATATATTGAGGGCCAATGATTGGACTTGATTATCCATGGATTTTGGTGTCTGCTGCGGGTACTGGAACCAATCTCCCATAGATACCGAGGGGCAACTATAATTATACATTCATGGAAAGTTGTAAAGATAGTACAAGGAAGTCTGTGTACCCTTCACCCAGTTTTCCTCAATGGTTACATCTTCTGTAGCTATAGTGCAATACAATATCAAAACCAGAAAATTTACGTTATTGTAATGTGCATGTGTGTAGTCCTATGTCATTTTACCACATGTGTAGACTCATATCGTCACTGCAATCAAGATATAGAAGTATTTAATCACTACAAAATCTCTCTTGTGCTACTCCTCTATATGCATAACTTATCACAGTCTACTGATATCAAGATTTAACCAGTTTGAGTGACATGTACAAACTTCACCTCCCTTTACTTTCCTTTACTCTTCCCCATTATAGAATTGTCTTGAATATTTCCACTACATACACTGAGAACCATATCAGACAGTGTTATATTTCTTGCTTCAACTGTCAAACAAAATTTAGAAAATTCCAGGGAAGGAAAGTTTATGATATGTACCCATAATTTTACTCTTTCTGTTCTCTTTTCTTTCCTGATGTTCCAATATTCTATCATTTCCTGTTTAGAGAACTATCTTTAGCCCTGCTTTTAGAGCAGTTCTGCTAGTTTAAAATTTTCTTAGTTTTCTTTCATTTGAGAATGTCTTGATTTCCCTTTCATTCCTAAAGGGACTTTTCACTGGATATAGAATTCTGGGTTGACAGTTCTTTTCTGTCAGCACCTGAAAAATGTGGTGCCACTTTCTCCTAGCTTCCATGGTTTCTGGTGAGAAATCTGCTGTTACTCCATTTGTTTCTCTCTTATAGGTAAGGTGTTTCTCTCTCTCCTTGCTCTCACATTTTTCCGCTTGTCTTTAGTTTTCAGAAGTTTGACTGTAATGTGTCTTGGTGTGGATTTCTTTGAGTTTTTCCTGTTTGGGATCTCTCAGATTCTTGAATCTGTCAGTTTATGTCTTTTGCCAAATTTGAGGATATTTCAGCCATTATTTCTTTAAATATTTTTCTAGCCTCATCCTTTTCCTCCTCTCCTGGGACTTGGTTGACATAAATCTTTTGGTGTTTTCCCACAGGTCCTTGAGGCTCTGTTCATTTTTTCTCTCTCTGGTGTTCAGACTGAGTAATTTCCATTGTTTTACCTTCTGATTCACTGATTCTTACCTCTGTCCCTGAATTCTTCTGTTGAGCCCATTCAATGAGGTTTTCATTTTGGTTATTGTGGTTTTGGTTCTAAAATTTCCAGTTTGTTCTTCATTATAGCTTCTATTTCTTTACTCAGACTATTTTTCATTTATTTGGGGCATGTTTGTAATTGCTCTTTGAAGCATATTTATCATGGCTGTTTTAAAATCTTTGTCAGATAATTCTAATGTCTGTGTAAAGTTGGTGTTGGCCTGTTGATTGTCTTTTCTCATCCCAGTCGAGATATTCCTGTTTCTTGGTATGATGAGTGATTCTCCACTGAAGCCTGGACGTTTTAGGTATTATGATGGGAAACTCTGGATCTTATTTATTTGTGTGTGTATATATATATATATATATATATATTTTTTTTTTTAAGATTCCACATATAAGTGATATCATATGATATTTGTCTTTCTCTTTCTGACTTACTTCACTTAGTATGACAATTTCTAGGTCCATCCATGTTGTTGCAAATGGCATTATTTTATTCTTTTTTTTTTTATGGCTGAGTAATATTGTATCTTATTTAAATCTTCTGTTTTAGCAGGCCCCTCTGACACTGCCTTGGGGTTGAAGTTCAGGTTTTCCACCGCTTCTCCCCTGACACCTGGGGGAGAGGGGATCCCTGCTACTGCAGAGCAGGAGTGGGAGTTTAGGCCCCCGCTAGTCCTCCCTGATACCACCCTGGGTGGGAGGCAGAGGGATGCCTTGTTACTCTCCCTGTGTGTCCCCTAATGAGACCAGGACGGGTGACCTCATTACCTCTGGGCAGGGGTGAAAGTTTTGACTCTCTGATGGGCTTCCTCTGACACCACCCCAGGAGGTGTCTCATTACCCCAAACCCGGGAAGGGTAGTAGTCTAGGCTCCCCACTCAGCCTTTGCTGGTGGGAGTGAAGGTGAAACCACAGTTTCATCTGTGGTGTTTGGCTGGAATTGAGTGGTCACTTTCTGCAAGCTTTCTGTCTTGCCAGACTGCCCCCTTTTCTGTTTCACTTCTACTGATTGATCTGTTCAAGTTACCTATTTCTTCTTGATTTGGTTTTGGTGGGCTCTATGTTTCTAGAAAGTTGTCTATTTCTTCTAGGTTGTCGAATTTGTTAGCTCTAGCCTCCTCTTTTCATTCATGACTCCTCTGTGAGCATCTCCCCCGGGCTCCTTTTTCAGGACCTTTCCCCCATCAGCTTCCCATGAGCCATTGCAGCAGATGGTCAGGGCCCCAAGCTCTACCTTTTCAAAGGCCCCTAGAGTTTTCCACATCTTAATGTGTAGTCATTCTGGGGACACTTGGAGAAACGGCAGGTCAGCTGACCGAGTGATGAGGGTCAGGCAGGCAGCCAGCTACCTTATTGGGCACAAGACCAAGCCCAGATGTGACCTTCATTCTCTGATTTTGTGGCTAGTTCTTTTAATTGGTAGCTAAATGTAAGCAGTGCCTTTTTTTTTTTTTTTCTGATTTGGATAGCACAAAAAGCATTTGGGATAAACAACAAGGTCCTACTGTATAGCACAGGGAACTATATTCAATATCCTATGATAAACCATAATGAAAAGAATATGGAAAAGAATGTATATATGTGTATAACCAAGTCACTTTGCTGTACAGCAGTAATTAACACAACATTGTAATTCAACTATACTTCAATAAAACATACTTTTCAAAAAAAGGCATTTGAAGGGCTGTAAGCTGTTATACGGTCTGTAATTTATTTTTAAGTACTTCAGCAAAGGTGGGGTTTGTGTGTGTGTGTGTGAATTTTGATCTTCACCATTCCTCTTTTTTCTTAAAGATTTTTTTGATGTGGACTATTTTTAAAGTCTTTATTGCATTTATTACAATATTGCTTCTGGGTTTTTTTATGTTTTGTTTTTTTGGCCACTAGGCATGTGGGATCTTAGCTCCCCAACCAGGGATCAAACTCGCACCCCATGCATTGGAAGGCGAAGTCTTAACCACTGGACTGCCAGGGAAGTCCCTGATCTTCACCACTCTTAACTGGGGTTTCGATTGAGGGGTGTTTATTTAGTTTGAAAGACTAATCAGAAGCCCATATTCCAGAGAGGAAATCTCTAGGCCTTTCAGTTAGCTTTCTCTCTGATCATCATGGGGCTTTGATAATTAGCATAATGGGTTTTATAACTGACTTGACTTTGGTGAAATGACTGGGGTGAAGCCACGTGGACCGGCTTCCAACATCGTGGCCTTGCTGGGACCCTCCTGCCCCTGCAAGCCTGTTGCTGCGTACTTTGGAACAGATCCCAAGGTTCCAGACGCAGTCCTGTGTCCAGGCTTCCAGACACCCGGTCCTGACCACGTCTGCCGAATCCTCCTGCTAGGATATCATGGAGCCCGCCTTAGGCAAACTTTTCATGCATGGTCCTGGATGGTGTCTCAGAGAACAGAGCTGCCATTTCATGGAACTTACAGAACAGGCTCCGCGACCAGGATTTGCCAGCTCACTAGTAAATATTTGTAGGTGTGACAGTTCTCTGAGACTTGCCTTTATTGTAACCACCTGCTTGATAGATAGTGGTGTTACGGAACAAACTCACCTACCTCTGTCTTTGTGTGATGACCCACAGCCATGAATCCTTACAAGGACCTGATGATTATGAATGGCCAATTTGTCTCAGGTAGGTCACAACATAAACAATCTCAAAAATGTTTCTTCTTCTTTTTTTTTTTTTTGGCCACACACGCAGCTTGTAGGATCTTAGTTCCCCGACCAGGGATTGAACCCGGGCCCTTAGCAGTGAAAGCGCAGAGTCCTAAGCACAGGACCACCAGGGAATTCCAAAAAATGTTTCTTCTAGACTTGCCCACCCTCCAACAGAGTTGGATCAGCCCTGAGGGAACCTCCTGGAAAAGAGGAGATGCTACAGCCAGCATCAGTTGCCCAGAGGTGCCCAACCCCACCCTACCCCAGAGAACCTAAACCTGTAACTGCAACACTGGCCCGTGGGCTTTCTGGGAAAGAACACGAGGCCACCTGTGTGTGTGTGGTCATCTATCCCGATGACCAGAAAAAAGCAGAAACTGGAACAAAATATCAGAAGAGTTCTGCATCACACTTTTGGGACATACAGGACGTCAAGGACCTTACCTGGGTTCAAAAGCAATTCCCAGGAGTTTGGGGTTGGTAGACACAAACTATTAAATTTAGAATGGATAAACAACAAGGTCCTACTGTAGAACACAGGGAACTATACCCAGTCTCCTGGGATAAACTATAATGGAAAAGAATATTAAAAAAAGAACGTCTATATATGTACAACTGAGTCACTTTGCTGTACAGCAGAAATTGACACAACACTGTAAATCAACTACACTTCAATTAAAAAAAACACAACAATTCCTGGGTTTGCTTGGTGGGGCCCGGGCTTGGGTAGGTGGAGGGATGGTAGAATGAATATGGTTTAATGAAATTTGAAGAAAAATGTGGGTCAACCTACTTCTCTAAATAATATAATAAGGAAGATACTTCGTGTGCTTCTCATGTGCCAGGAATTGTGCCGAGCGCCTGAAATGGATTATTTAATTCAATCCTCCCAACAGACGAAGGAGGTATGTGCCATTTTCTTCTCTCTTGCTGGAGGATAAAACTGAGTGGGTTCGTCAGTTGCCTCGGTCACAGAGACGGCAAGTGCGAGAATCAGGACTCAGACTCAGGAACGTCTCATCCCGGAGTCCAGGCTCCCAGTTCCTGCTTCTGAAAGAACTGAAGCCACGGGTATTCAGAGGGCGGAGTAAGCTGAGTCCTTGGAGGCTTTCACCAGCAAAACCACACAGAATCTTGTCTAAAACCTGCTACTGTTTTGTTCCATCAAGTATCTGAGTCACAGGGAATGAGGGTGTGGGGAGGGTCCTAGCTGCTGGTGAATCGATGACGTCTGTGTGGCCTCTTCTCTGCCCGCTGTGTGTGTTAGGGGTGGGCTGGGGAAGGGTGTGGAGCCTCTTGATGACCGGGCGGCTGGGGATGGCGGTGCCCCAGGAGCGTTTGCTCATCCTTCTCAGGTGAGAGTAGGAGCAATGTCTGGCCCGAAGCCACTTCCCAAGAGAGAAGCAGAGAATGAGGAAGATCAGAGGGAGAGACCCTGAGGAGGAGGGACAGCTGTGAATGGAAGGGTGTTAAGGAAGGAGAGCTTTGCCCGCAAGGTGAAGCTTTAATGGTCTTGCTTTAATGGTCAGGAGTTAACACCTGGCGGTATTTTGGTCCTCCCCAGGCTGGCCTCTGAAGCACTTTGACCACTTCTCCTTCAGTTACACCCTTGCTAAGCCCGGCCATGAAACATGACATACGTTGCTGTCGACAAGGTCGGCAAAGACCGGATTGGGTACCCCAGACTCTTTGCCCATCTCTTGTCTGCGTTCAGTAGTTAGCACTATAGTGTTAGTTTAAACTTGTGGCTTGATATGGTCCAGCAATCCCATTCCTGGGCATATACCTGGATAAAACTCTAATTTGAAAAGATAATGCCCCCCAATGTTCAAAGCAGCACTATTTACAATAGCCAAGACATGGAAGCAACCTAAGTGTCCATCAACAGATGAATGGATAAAGAAGATGTGGTACATGTATACAATGGACTATTACTCAGTCATAAAAAAAGAATGAAATAATGCCATTTGCAGCAACATGGATGGACCTAGAGATTATCATACTAAGTGAAGTAAGTCAGACAGAGAAAGACAAATACCATATGATATCACTGATATGTGGAATCTAAAATATGATACAAATGACCTTATTTACAAAACAGAAATAGACTCACGGACATAGGAAACAAACTTATGGTTACCAAAGGGGAAAGCGGGGGAGGGATAAATTAGGAGTTTGGGATTAGCAGATACAAACTGCTATATATAAAATAGATAAACAGCAAGGTCATACTACAGGGGAACTATAGTATGTACAGGGAACTATATTCAATATCCTGTAATAAACCATAATGGAAAAGAACATGAAAAGAATCACTTTGCTGAATCACTTTGCTGTACACCAGAAACTAACACAACATTGTAAATCAACTGTACTTCAATTAGAAAAACGCATGTGGCTTGGATGGTTTTGCTGGTATTTGCAATGTCATCTCCAATTATGGAATGAAATACCTAAAGTTTTTATTGTCACTGGAGTGGATGGAAGAGCAACACGTGGGGAGAGGAGACGGGGATTCCTTCCCAGGTTAGAGACAGTGTAGGTCATGCAGCAGGGGGCAGCCCATTGGTCGAGGCAGGGGTGTATTCAGCAGGCATACACCGTAGACACAAGAACCACAGGGAAAGCTGCAGGCAAACGCAGGGATGAAGAACATCTCCTTGGAGCCACACCTTGTCTCTGAGCACCAACACAGCCCCAAGCCCCGGAGCCTCTCCCATGATGTGCGCACACTGAACAGTCTCCTGGCCACAGCTTGCGTGCACCTCCCGCCCCAGGGGAGCGGGAGGGGCCAGAGACTGATGCGGAGAAAGGAGGTGATCTGTACTTAACTATAGAGCTGCTGACTGACAGTCCTCATAGAAACCAACCAGAGCCGCCCAACGATAGGGAGGCTTAGTACGTAAATGTTATTATTATAAGCTGCTGATCACAGCAGAGAAGAGACAAAAAGAAAACCCGAGACGTGGTCACGCTGACAAGTGTTAGTCTCTGGGCTTTGGTGTTGGTGATAGATCTTCTTAGAGTAGATCTATCTCTGGGCAATGGGGCGTTTTGTTCCAGGGAAATTTACTGAGTTTCTTGTTTGCGTTACGTTAGTATGTGGGAGGCGATGTTACCAACAAAGTCTTTGACCCCAAGGAACATACAGTCTAGTCGGGGAGACAAAACACATGACTACTGTGTAAGGTAGAATTTAAGACTTGAAGCATTTAAGGATTAAGAGGAGAAAAGAAGGTAGTCAGGAAAGGCTTCAGGGAGGAGGTGAGGTTTCCGCTGAGCCTTGAAGATGAGCACGCTTTTAACAGAAAGAGGTGGGCGAAGCCAAAGGAGTAGGCTGAGAAAGTATGTGGAAGAAGGTAAAGTGAGCAGTTTAGTCTGATTCACAGAAAGAAGGAGAAACCCCGAAAAGGTAGTTGGGGGGCAGGTCACAAGGAGGCTGAAAGCCAGGCAGTGGAATCGGTGCTTTGTTCCGCAGGCGGTAAGAGCCACTGCAGGCTTTCTCAGGGATCCGGGTGCAGTGACCGGCCGGAGGGCCACTGTGGGCAACGGGGTCGCCCTGCCGCTGGGGACGCTGCAGAGGCCGTGGACCGCGCCTGAGAACTGACCTCCCACCCCCAGGGCTGGGGAAGGTGGTGTGTTTATCCCCCATCCCCCCTCCCCCCGGCCACGGGCTGAGGGTCGCTGCTGGGCTTTAACTCTGAGGCAAAGCTCGCAGGGAAGCCCTGTCGTAGGGAACTTGTCTGTAAGGGACCTCTGGGGTTTGCGGAGTGTGTGCGCGCGTGTGTGCGCGCGTGTGCTTGTGAGTGTGAGATGGGGAGGTCCCGCCAGGGTCGGCTGCGGGCCGGGGAGGCTCTTTGGGTCGGGAAAGGGAATCCGAGAGCCTGGTGCCGGGCACACCCGTGGGCCGGAGGGGAGCACAGAGCTCGGCACAGAGGCGGCCCTGCGGGAACCCGCCGGGCTGCTCTGCGGGGATGGTCCCCACGCGCCCAGGGAACCAGCCTGAAAATGTACCGGGTGGTGAGAAGGGAGCGAGGGACTCAGGAAACAGGCAGATTATCCATCATGATCAGATTTCATTTCCGGCTTCCTGGAAGTCACCTGATTTGCGGGAAGACTGGGATTGAGGAAGGTTTTGTTTTATTTATTTTATTATTATTATTTTTTTGGGGGGGTTACTTTTTTTAAAAGAGTAGTGTCATGTTCACAGCCAAACAGAGAGGAAGGTGCAGAGATTCCCACATGCCACCTGCGCCACAGTCAACATCACTCACCAGCAGGCACGTTTTTTTTTACTAAGGATGAACCTACACTGACACATCATTATCACCCAAAGTCCACAGTTTCCATTAGGGTTCACGCTCGGTGTTGTACATTCTGTGGGTTTGGACAAATGTATAACGACACGTATCCACCGTTATAGCATCATACAGAGAGTTTTCACTGCCCTCAAAATCCCCTGTGCTGCACCTGTTCATCCCTGCGCCACCAAACCCTGGCAACCACTGAACTTTTTACTGTTTCCATAGTTTCTTCTCTCCCAGGAACATCATATAGTTGGAATCATACAGGATAGAGCCTTTTCAGATTGGCTCCTTTCACTTAGTAATATGAATTTAAGGTTCCTGAGGGGAGATCTTTTTCACTTTGAAATATCGAAAAGAGAAACCTGTGGGAATTTCCTGGCCATCCAGTGGTTAGGACTCTACCCTCTCATGGCCAAGGGCCCGGGTTCGATCCCTGGTCAGGAAACTAAAATCCCACAAGCCGCGTGGCATGGCCAAAAAAAAAAAAAAAAAAAAGAGGAACCTAAGAAAAGTTAGGATCCACAGTCATATTGCTTCTGGTAAATGAAAACCTCAAAGTGTATCATTGAGTATTACCTGTGAGACTTGGGAAGCAGACGACCAAACATCACGATGTAAACAGCCTGCCAGTCTCAGCATCACACATGGTTTACCTTTAAGGGTTCCAGCGGCGTTCCCTGCATCAAGAATACCTTTCCAGGCTTCCCTGGTGGCACAGTGGTTGAGAATCCGCCTGCCAATGCAGGGGACACGGGATCGAGCCCTGGTCCGGGAAGATCCCATATGCCACGGAGCAACTAAGCCCACACACCACAACTACTGAGCCTGCGCTCTAGAGCCCGTGAACCACAGCTACTGAGCCCATGCGCCACAACTACTGAAGCCCACGAGCCTAGAGCCCGTGCTCCGCAACAAGAGAAGCCACCACAATGAGAAGCCCGCGCACCACAACGAAGAGTAGCCCCCGCTCGCCGCAACTAGAGAAAAGCCCGCGCAGCAACGAAGACCCAACGCAGCCAAAAATTAGTTAATTAATTAATTAATTAATTAAAGAAGAAAAAAAGAATACCTTCCCAACGTGGGGTGACCCACACCAGCCCGTCAGGGAATTGCAGGACAAGGAGCCCAAATGGTTGCCAGGCGAGAAGCCCTTGATGGGTAGAAAGATGCCAGCTGGAAACTTCACATCCACAGACTCAGCTACTGCTCAGGCAGCCCCTGCAGGGCTGAGGGCAGGGGCACAAGAGGAGTTAGTTCTCCCACTGTGGCCACAAGGCCACAGAAATGGTGTTCCGGGGCCCAGCCCAGGACAGGCCGGCCTCCTCACTGCCAATCACTTACTAACCTAACCCTGGCGGGAACAGCCACCTGATTATGCTTGAAGGATTATCTGACTACAAGCAATTCCCATCTAGGTCCGAGTTGAGTCACCTGCTGAAATCCACATGACATGAGATGCGAATCGCGTCCATTTCTCTGAAATCCACCACGTACAGGAGTACAGTATCTAACATGCTGTTCTACGCTGTTCTATGTGGTACTTTGTAATCCTATCAAAGAAATCTGGTTAGTTTAACACGATGTATTGTCTAATTGGGAAAATGCTGTCTCCTTCATTTCACGTGGTTCCTGTCAAGGTGATTATAGAATCAATATCTTATTTTCCCAGCTCCTGAGGTTAAACTAATTGACTTTATTTTCCCAGATTTCTTTTCTCCTTCTTTCCTTTAATTTGCCCTTTTCAAATACCTTTTTAAAAAATCTGTGCTCCAAACAACTTAGTCAAAAGGATTTATGATCCTGGCTTCCAGGATGGACATTTGCCAGGTCCATTACAGTTTTACCCTTAAAGATTCCAAATCCATCAATAAATAATCAAGATGCAGCAGAACCCTGTTATTGTACCAGGGAGAGAGGCCCAGGATAGCAGTTCCATCCCAGGCCTCAGCATCCCAGGGGAGGCTGTGTGGAGCACAGGGCAGGACATGAAGCTGGAGGCCCAGAGGCAGGTACCAATGATAAGCTGTGGTACCTTGGAGTTAAGTTAACCTCAAGGTTTCAGTCTCTACCTGTAAAATGAGAAAACTGGATTAAATCATCTCAAATATCTACATGTCTAAAGTAGCTAAATATACACTTGGGAGGTAGACTGTGATGTAATTTCTGGTTTTGATTTGGAAGGAGAAGGCTGCAGTAATAGTGACTTTAGGAAAAAAAATTCCCCAGAAATTTTTCCTGAAAAATAAGCACAGTTCCCTCTGAGGAAAGACACGTCATTTGAGCATCTGCTGGAAATGTGAGTAGGTCAGGGAAGAAATAACTTTCAGCTAAAGGTTTGTCAAGAGGAAAACCCACACCTGTCTTGCTTAGGCTCAAGGGAGGCGAGTAGAGGTTGCAATCATATATGATGTGGTCTCTGCCTCAAGAAGCTTATTTTAGGGGCTTCCCTGGTGGCACAGTGGTTGAGAATCCGCCTGCCAATGCAGGGGACACGAGTTCGAGCCCTGGTCTGGGAAGATCCCACATGCCGCGGAGCAACTAAGCCCGTGTGCCACAACTACTGAGCCTGCACGCCTAGAGCCCACGTGCCGCAACTACTGAGCCCGCGTGCTGCAACTACTGAAGCCTGTGTGCCTAGAGCCCGTGTTCTGCAACAAGAGAAGCCACCGCAATGAGAAGCCCGCGCACCACAACAAAGAGTAACCCCCACCGGTCACAACCAGAGAAAGCCCGCGCGCAGCAATGAGACCCAATGCAGCCAAAAATAAATAAATAAATTTGTATTAAAAAAGAAGCTTATTATAGAACCATCATTCATCATCATCACCATCATCATCATCATCATAGCTACCCTTTGGGAAATTCTTACGTTCCAGGCAATGTTTATATCTGTTAATTCATTTAATTTACATGGTCATGGAAAAAGGTTCTCACATCTGCGAGTCTTTGAACTCCCCAATTCTGTATCCCTCTCTTGCTTTTTCTCTCTTCTACTTACATATAAATTTACAAGAAGCTTCTCTTTTGCTTTTCATCCTCTGCTCGTGAAGACAAGTTACAGCAGTGACATAGTCATAACAAAGAAGACTGGGGGAGACTGGAAGATGTAAAGAAATAAACTGCTTATGGCAATGCTTGGCAAAACTTAGGCCCTTAAAATTTTTTAGTTCCCTTTCTTTTTCTTACCACCGTTTTGGCTGTGTCTGCACTAATCATTCATGACACTAGATGGCAGACTTCTGGCCTAAAATCTACTCTGACAAATTCATACCTTAAAAGATTTCTTGGGTTCTCCCTACCTGTAATACATGGTGGCTTTTGATGTGCCAAAGTAATATAAATCTATTTATTTGTGTCCCAAATAATGGCAAACGTAAATACAAGGGCAGCAAAGAGCTGTTAGGCGGGAAAACTATCTAAAGCTATGCCCTGGCAGGTACCAGGCACACAACTCTGCACAGGAGTGATCACTGTTTATTGGATGTTAAATGTCTGTTTATCTCACAATGTCTTCAGCGTTAACTGGTGACAGTGCTTATTTCAGGTTTAAGAGCTAATCGTATTTGCAGAAATATATATATATGTTTTTTTTTTTTTTAGGAATATATTCTTTGAAGTAATTATGTTGGGGAGATTGCTGACCACAGACCACTCAGTTACCTTTCTCCTGATGGAAGGAGGACCATCAGGAGTTCTTGGAGTCACACTGTGCTTTGGTTATGGGTAACCTGAAACAGTTACATTCGTAAGCTGAAGCTAAGATGACTTTGGTACCCTTAGAACCATGACGGATGCCCTCATATCATGGGGATTTTCCCAGCCTTCTTTGTGGCAGCCCAGTAGTCCCACCTTGTGGGCTATGGAGGGAGAGGCAAGAGGCAGGTTCTTTAGCAGGAGGCCTGTTTGCCTGGAAACAAGACCGAAATTCAGAGAGTAATCCTGCCCCTTGGTGGGCTTGGGCTAAATCTGGTCATAGTGTATCTGTACTTAGTTCTATAGACAGATTTAGTGGTGATCTTTTTCTTTTTTATTAATTTTTTTTTTTGGAGTATGGTTGCTTTACACTGTTGTGTCGGCCTCCACTGCACAACAAAATGAATCAGCCAGACATACAGATATCCCCCCCCGTTTGGACTTCCCTCCCATTTAGGTCACCCCAGGGCATTAGGTAGCGTTCCCTGTGCTCTACAGTATGTTCCCATCAGTTGTCTACTTTATACACAGTATCAATAGTGTATATGTGTCAATCCCAGCCTCCCAATTCCTCCCACCGCCCCCCCTTCCCCCTTGGTATCCATACATTTGTTCTCTGCGTCTGGTGTCTATGTCTCATAGACAGTTTTAAATGGGCTTCTCAGTGGGGAACAAAAGCCAGAATTGCTGGCTCGTGTCTACCCGACTCCCCCAGGCCTGACCCAACAATCTTCGGCTCTCTGCAGGAGCATACGGTAGTGCATTAGGATGCGTTAGAGCATCTCAGGGACTTCCCTGGCGGCCCGGTGGTTAAGACTCCACGCTTTCACTGCCGGGGGCCCGGGTTGGATCCCTGGTCATGAAACTAAGATCCCACAAGCCAAGAGATGGGTCCAAAAAAAAAAAGCCAAAGATGCTTTAGGTGTTCAACGTGTGATCGCCAGTCTGGAAACGTGGTAGAAATGCACCAGGTCTCACTGAATCAGATACTTTGTAGGTGGGGTCCAGCAACCCGTGTTTTTACAAGTCCTCTAGGGGATTCTGATGCCCTGGAAAGTTTGAGAACTGCTGCGTTTGATTTTGAGAATGGAGTTGAACTGTAACGGAGGGAACGGGTCAAGGCTCTAGCTGCTGCCCTGGGAGTGTGCTGTTTCCACCCCTCTCTGCAAGCCCACCTCCCTGCGTTGAGGGCAAGGCTGCCTCTTTGAGAGCAGTAAGATGCGGGGAAACACAGATGTGGGTGGGTTGGATTCCACTAGCATAAAAGGCAGAAATGGAGCCAAGAGTTACCTTATTGCCCTAAACCTGGCAGCTCCTGGTGGAGAGGAACGAGGGCAGAGACACCTCGAGCCAGTCCCACGTGAGGCTCCCGTGCTCCGAGATCCAGTCGCGCCCCATCCAGAGATAGACCCCTTCCTGCCCTGCCCTTAGAGTGGGGGGATGGCTGATTATGCTGTTTGGTTTTCCGGACAAACTGATTTCAAGAGCTAAATCTGACTTTAAAATGTGACCTCCGTGGTAAACACGCTTTAAAAGGCAGCTGTTGTCTATTTCTGTTTTGGTAAATCAAAAACAGAATTGATCTTCTTATCCCGCAGAAATGCAAGAGGGTGGAAACAGCTGTTCCGTGTTGGCCTTAAAAAAGCGCTGGTCCTCGTAAAGGGCCGCACAGCTGTGGGGTTTGCTGGGTCAGCTCTTAAACCTACTCCTGTCCTGCTTTTCCGTGGACGTATGCCACCATTTGTGGGATAAAAGTGAACGTGGACAAAGGCCACAGGAAAACGTGGAGGAAGAGGGCGGGGATGAGCAAGATAAAGCAAACGAGTGACTGAGGCTGGCACATCATTAACAGAAAGGTGGGAGAGCCCTGTGTGCCCCGGGCAGCGCTTCTCATGCTCTGATGTGCATCCCAGCCACCGGGGAGCCTGTCACGGTACAGGGTCTGATTCTGTGGGTCTCGGGGGAGCCCCAGAGCCTGCATTTCTAATAAGCACCCTGATGGGGCCAATGCTGCTGGTCCGAGGGCTGCTCTAGACCAGGCAAGCTCTAGAGATGTCAAGTGCATGTGATGAGGTTGCCCTCTAGTGATAACCCCGTGCAAGGCCACTTGAACAGAGAACCAGGTCAATCAAGGTGTTGCTTTTTTTTTTAAATTAAGATTGTTAAAACAACAAGGTCCTACTGTATAGCACAGAGAACTATATTCAATATCCTACGATAAACCATAATGGGAAAGAATATAAAAAAGGGGGACTTCCCTGGTGGTCCAGTGGTTAAGACTCTGCACTCCTAATGCAGGGGGCCCGGGAACTAGATCCCACATGCATGCCGCAACTAAAGATCCCATGTGCCACAACTAAGACCCGGCGCAGCCAAATAAATAAATAAATTTATTTTTTAAACAAAGAATGTATCTATCTATCTATCTATCTATCCATATAACTGAATCACTTTGCTGGACAGCAGTAATTAACACAACACTGTAAATCAACTGTACTTCAATAAATATATATATATAAAAGATTGTTACCACCAAATTAATTAGAAATTTACTCAACTTTACAGAAAAAGAATCAACGTCAATCTTGTTGCTATTTACATTACTTCAAACTCCCCTTTACTGTATAAATGGAGAATCATTCACTCTCAATCTTCTGCCACTTTTCAAGACTGGTAATGCTGAAGCCAACTCTATCCCACATTCATCTTTGTCCAAATGGTCACCACGACTTCCGGTAATACTGTTGTCATCAAATTGTTTCTTGAAAAACATTCTGCAGCTCTCCTTAGACACAGCGTGAAGTTCAAAGGCCACAGTCTGGTAGCAAAGCCTTGACAACACGGCTCTAATCCTCTCCAGCCTCGTTGGAGTCGGATTGTTACACACACATCATAATCTTACAATACTCTCTTTAGTGTGTATATCCCGTACAAATTTATTCTATTATCATGTGTGTAGTGAGCACCATGCCTGCCAGGTGCCAGGGGCTGTAGGGCTGGGGCCACAGAATCTTGCCATCAAGTAATTTACTTTTTTTTTTTTTTTTTTGGTCACTCCCTGCGGCATGTGGGATCTCAGTTCCCCGACCAGGGATCGAACCCGCATCCCCTGTAGTGGAAGTGTGGAGTCTTAACCACTGGACCACCAGGGAAGCCCCTACATTTATTTTTTATTCTACTCTTTTTCATGTACTATTGGTTTATCGAAACACTCCTAGGCATTGACACAGCCCATTGTGTAACTACATAGAGTGTTCGGAATGTTTTGATGTTATTAATATGCTGTTATGTACACATATCTTTTCTTTTAGTTTTTTAAATTGAAGTATAGTTAATTTACAATGTTGTGTTAGTTTCAAGTGTACAGCAAAGTGATTCAGTTATACATATATATTTATATTCTTTTTCAGATTCTTTTCCATTATAGGTTACTATAAGGTATTGAATATAATTCCCTGTGCTCTACAGTAGGTCCTTGCTGTTTATCTATTTTATATATAGTAGTGTGTATATGTTCATCCCCAGAGGCACATCTTTGTGTAAGAAAAAGATGCCCTTCCTGTGGATGGATGCAGCCCCACGACAGGGAAGAGGATTAGTGGTGGGAGCCTGGGCTGGACTTCAGCCCCCTTCTCGCATCTTCAAAGTGCACAGCCTGACTCTTCATCTGTGGGGCTGTGCGTTTATTTAACAAACATTTTGAATCTCTGCTAAAATAGGTAAAATCATAACCTTAATGCAAATATATAAAAACACATTTCAAAGATTTTTTCCAATTCATTAATTAATGAGGAATCCAGGAAGATGTTAATAATGGCTCTAGGAGCATTTGCAGAGCGGGGCACTTACAGGCAATTTAATAAAGGATTTTTAGGATGAAATTGCTGGGTTAGATTAAAAACTGTTTAATATGCTACAGGGCAATAGACTGGAACTCGTGGTTATCTTTTCCACCAGACAGATTATTTGCATCACTACCAGACCTCTTTAGGTTCACCTTTAAAGAGTTGCAAAACAGCCCAATCAATAGAAAGAAAATCAAAGGGCAAACCTAGCACTGCACTGAAAGAACACCCAGAAATCTCTTTTGTCTGTTTCCAAGTTTTGCATAAATATTCTGACAGTTTCCCTCACTTGCAATCAGAAATAATGGCCAAAGATTGTTTTCGATCCGAGAAAGCTGGTCTCCTTAGATTTGCTTGGCTTAATTATTTACGTGCGTGTAGCGAGAAAATTAATTACCTATCAGGCCGACTTGAGTTTACTCTGCAACCCAGAACCATACACTACTGGGCAACTACCACTCCTAAGACACTCTAGTTACCAGATTTCACCAGCAACACCTATTTAGACCTGACTGAATCAGAATCGTTCTCAAATAGAGCAATCTGGATATGATCCTGATTGCACAAGTGAGTTTTCCATTATTTTCTGGTAAAAAGGAGGACAAATTATTATTAAACCTATACAAATAATGATAGTATAAAGAGAGAGGTGATTCAGTAAAAGCGTCTTCTGAATTCTGAGCGGTGAGTGAGAATCAGATACCATTAAAAATGTACAAAAGTTTGAAAAAGTTTGTACATTAAAAATGCACAAATGTTTCAGTTTACCAAAGCATGGGATACTAAATTGAGAGATATAACTTAAAAAGACAGAGACAGGGCTTCCTACTCTTTGCATGGAAATTAGAGTATTAAAACTAATACCAGCAATATTCTAAACAAAATACCAGAGTGAAATTTCCCTCAGTTCAGTCCTATGGAATTGATTCTCATGTGGCTGGGTCTGGGGTCGGCAATCTGCTTTCATAGGTATGTCTGCATGGATTAAAAAGAGTCCTGCAGGGACTTCCCTGGTGGCGCAGTGGTTAAGAATCCACCTGCCAATGCAGGGGACACGGGTTCGAGCCCTGGTCCAGGAAGATCCCACATGCCGCGGAGAAACTAGGCCCGTGAGCCATAATTACTGAGCCTGCGCGTCTGGAGCCTGTGCTCCGTAACAAGAGAAGCCACCGCAATGAGAAGCACGCACACCGCAACGGAAAGTAGCCCCCGCTCGCCAGAGAAAGCCCTCACGAAGCAACAAAGACTCAACGCAGCCAAAAATAAATAAATTAAAAAAAAAAAAAAAGAGTCCTGGAAACCCCCGCTGATTTCACTGAATCTTCTGCATGTTATCTAAGCAACGCCAGCTCACCAGCCTGTACACAGCCATCTAATCTTTGAAGTATCAATACTTTATAAGTACCAATTACAGTCCTTTCCACAGGGTTCTGCAACTGTCATTTCATGAGGAACAAATCCTGTCTTATCTCTGAGCCTTCAGACAAGCATCTGAGGGAAGCAGACACCTGTATGACGATGAGACCAAATAGCTGTGGTTTATAGATTACCGTAAACACTGTATCAGGATGGAGGAAAGTAAAGTTCTCTATGGGGGTCAGTACCTTACTATTTCATCAAGATTTAATCCGTGCTTCCCCTGAAGGTAAGAATATAATAGAGATACTGAGGGCATTTATAAATCTCCAAGACCTTCCCATTAAACATCCAAATTTCAGAATATAGGTAGTAATAACATTTTACTGATACAAACTTAACGTAGGGAAGGCTGAACATCTCTTCTGATTTGACAGTTTATTCCATGCAGTTTTTACAGTAGTGTTGAGCTAATAAAGAAATACGGAGGGGAAGGATGGGCTGGGAGTTCGGAATTAGCAGATACAAACTATTATATATAGGATGGATAAACAACAAGGTCCTACTGTAGAGCACAGAGAACTATATACAATGTCCTGTGATAAACCATAATGGAAAAGAATACTAAAGAAAGAATGTGTATATATATCTATAACTGAATCACTTTGCTGTGCAGCAGAAATTAACACAACACTGTAGACCAACTATACTTCAATTAAAATTTTTTTAATTAAAAAAATATGGAGCATATCAAACAAACAGTTATTTTTCCTTTTGTAAGGTGAAAAGAATACATCTTTGTGATGTCCTAGGGTCATCTAGGAGATATCAAAAATAGTTTAAGTGTAAAAGATATCTCCCCCTTTTTAAAATTTTAAGGCTTGATTTTAGAAAGACAAAATCAAAAGAATAATCAGAAGATATTTGGATACTTTACTGAGATAGGATCACAGGGAGCCTGAGAATCATTTCTCAGTTACTTATTTAACTAATGTGAAAATATTTAAAAATAAACATGGAAGAAAGCTCAGGATTGTAAGGAACCTTGGCTCTTTCACAAGTGAGGAACATTTTGTGTTTTGTTTTGAATAATCAAGGACATTATTCTGGTAAGCTATGGAATCCGAGCAGATTTCCGAGAAGGTAAAGGGTAATCTTTTTAACGCCCCAGAGCCCCTGGCATGAGCTCTAGGACCACACTCTCTCATGCAACAGGTAGCAAACCATGGCCTAGTTGTGCATCAATAGAATTTATGAAAGTAAACGTCTCGTGATGCTCCCCCACGTCTACACAGTTATTTAGTGAATAAGCCCGTCAAAACGGGCAAAGTTTGTCAAAATTTAACATGTATCATGGTGTCTTTTCAGACTCAGGGAGTATAAACTAAGGCAAGTAAACTCCCTTCACATGCTCAACAACTGGTTATTCACTCAAACTGTATCTTTCATTATACTCATGTATTCTGAAACAAAGTTTTACTTTTAAGACAAAACTACTCTCTTTTTTCTTTGAAAACAAAAACTCATCTAATTACTTTGCATACACGGTTGTAATTTTCTGTCACTATTGCCGCTAGTGTAGTCTTAGCCATGAATATCAATTATAACTTTTAACTAAAGTAACTAAATTGTATTTCAAATAGAAAACTGGGAGCTAGGTAACAGAGACCTGTTTGTTACAAATAAGCATTTCAGTGACTAGCAAAGCTCACTGATACATATAACACAACTCTCTACAGCCACATACATACACCTTATTAAAGCAGCAAAATGAACACATTTTTTAACACAACCCAAAGATATAACCACTCGTGCATTAAAAAAAAAACCCAAAAGTAAAACCCCAAAACTTAAAATCATGCTTATTAATTGGTGTTCACTATTCAGTCTTAACTTCGAAATTATTCAGGTATCAAAAAATTATTCATTAATCAAATGGAATTATTAATCCAAGTTTTTAAGTTACCTAAGCATCTTGGAATTATGTTTAAGCTGACCTACTGTAAAACATAATTACTGTTATAAAAACATTAGTCGAAATTATGATTCAGTTTAGTTGAATACAAATACACATTTTAATAATCTTAAACAGTATATAGGAGTAATGTTAGCTTATTTGATGAGTAACCAATATAAGAAATTTATGAAGTTCAAGTTAACTAATCTCTCTATGACAAAATAAACCTAAATGGGACTTCCCAGGTGGCACAGTGGTTGAGAATCCGCCTGCCAATGCAGGGGACATGGGTTTCATCCCTGGTCCAGGAAGATCCCACATGCCACGGAGCAACTAAGCCCCTGCACCAAAGCTACTGAGCCTGAGCTCTAGAGCCCGCGAGCCACAACTACGGAAGCCCACGCGCCTAGAGCCCATGCTCTGCAACAAGAGAAGCCACCGCAGTGAGAAGCCCGTGCACCACAACGAAGAGTAGCCCCCGCTCGCTACAACTAGAGAAAAGCCTGCACGCAGCAACAAAGACCCAACGCAGCCAAAAATAAATAAATAAAATAAAAATTTAAAAAACCTAAATCTTACGAAAAAGTAAAATGTATGCTTATAGTTTACTTAGTACTGATTTTATCTTTCTGTTTCCCTCCCTGTACACTTTTATTTTTTTTAATTTTTATTGGAGTATAGTTGATTTACCTCCTTGTACACTCTGAATTCATCTACTTTGAATCACTCCTGGAATGAAATATGGGCATTTAATAAATACTTTGGTTTCTGTTATTTGCATGTACTTAACAGACAGCTTTTGTCACTTGTATTCTCACATATGTAATTTCTTGACTGTTGTTTTCTTTTTGACGTGTACAAAATATGTTCCGTTATGCAATTATATATCTTTAAAATATCCAAATATCTTAGAACTGATAATAACTTTGACTTGTTCATTCATAAGTTTATTATCTTTTCCAGCTGGTTGTGCTAGTGCTTTATAGATTTTATATATTTTAATGTTTTTTAAATCCATTTGTAATGGTTTGCAGTTTGGGGACTCAGACAGATTTGTCCATCTGCTACCCAGCTGTAGACTTGTTCCAACAGTATTTATTAGTTTCCTTTTCCCCTCTGCTGTGGTACTCCTGGGCTTATAATTCCCTACATCCAAGTAATGGTTGAAGTTAATTTGTGGAGAGCCTTGTTTAGTTTTTTTTTGTTTTTTTTTTAAACTTTTGGGTTTATTTATTTATTTATTTATTTATGGCTGTGTTGGGTCTTCGTTTCTGTGCGAGGGCTTCCTCTAGTTGCGGCAAGTGGAGGCCACTCTTCATCGCGGTGCGCGGGCCTCTCACTATCGCGGCCTCTCTTGTTGCGGAGCACAGGCTCCAGACGCGCAGGCTCAGTAGTTGTGGCTCACGGGCCCAGTTGCTCCGCGGCATGTGGGATCTTCCCAGACCAGGGCTCAAACCCGTGTCCCCTGCATTAGCAGGCAGATTCTCAACCACTGCGCCACCAGGGAAGCCCCCTTGTTTAGTTTTAATTGTGAGTTTAAAGTACAGTCAGCCCTTCGTATCTTCAGGTTCCACATCCACAGATTCAACCAACTGCGGACTGAAAGTATTCAGAAAAAAAATCCAGAAAGTGCCAAAAATCAGTACTTGAATTTTCTGTGCACTGACAACTATTTACATAGCACTGACATTGTATAAGCTATTACAGGGAATCTAGAGGCGATTTAAAGTATAAGGGAGCATGTATGTAGATCGTATGCAAATATACACCATTTTATATCAGGGACTTGAACATCCACGGATTTTGGTATCTCCGAGGGGTCCTGAAACCCATCCCCCCAGATACTGAGAGAAGACGTGATTTTTCTCTTTGTAGTATTCATTTTAATTAAAATTCTCAAAGAATATTTTCTAGAACTTTATAAATTTGCGATGAGGTTTATCCAGAAAAAACAAGAAAGAATATTAAATATTTTTCTATACTCTAATGAGGATGGACTCAGGTTAAAAAGTCTCCACTTTGATTTTGCAGTTTTCACTGATTAGCTCTCTTGGTTCCTAAGTTAAATTAATGCCCAAGTATTTTGAGTCTTATTTTGGTGGCAGTAAGGTCATCACTGTGAATGAAATCTTACCTTTTAATTATATCTTTTAGCTGTATTTCATTGACAGGAAGACTGTGTGATAGGTTTTCTAGTTTCACAGGCAGGAGACTCTGCTTAAGGTATAAACCCAAGATATGACACCAAAGCTCTCCTCCCAATTAGAGGCAGTGCAGAAGGCAGTCAGGAGTCCCCAGGTCTGAGTGCTGACTCTGCCCTGTCTGACTTTCAGCAAATCAGTAAATTAGTAAACTTCTCTGTGCCTTGGTTTCCTCAGCTAAAAAGTATGAATAATAATAGTACTTGCCTCATACGATTGTCTAGAGGATTGAGATAATATATGCATAGCTCTGAGGCCATATCTGGCTCATAGCACACACTCAATAAATATTAGTTACTACTACTATTATTATTATTAAGGTTTACCTAACCCTTAGGTGAGGGCAAAGAAACAGAGAAGAACTGCAGCTGATGGGAGAATTGTATGTCTTTGGTGATTGGGCCCTAAACAGCCAGATTTGCCTTGAGTATTTAACGTGCAAGATCTGCACCAGGTTGTCACAAACACCTTCCAGAAACCAGAGAAAATCTTGAGTAGAATCCTTTTTATGATCCTTATTGCTGTTTCCATAACCAGTGAATTTTTACCTTACAATGCAATTTAGTAAACATTCCTTATTTTGCTTTGTGCATTCTACTTCAAAAAAAACAAAAAAGAATTGGCCACATGTTCCAAGAAGAAAACTTGATTTTATTCTCCATATGCAAAGCTGCTATCACAGCCACTGGTTTTGCCGGTGTTTATTATGCGTTCTGTTTTGCTTCGATTGGCATAATTTCATGCTACATTAGCCCTAGGAGGAGGATTCATGGCGAATGATATCCAGCAGTTTCAATTAGCAAAGATGCCAGGCGTGTGGTGTTGGAAAATTGTAATGGGAAGATTCTAACCTTGTTCACAGAGGACCCTCATTGCCCAAAACATTATTTTAACACCTGTTCAAGTCACATTCATCAGCAGGCATTTGCAGTATTGTGAATGGAATACTGATTTCCAAAGACAAGGCAATCAACAGTTGCTTGATTTGGAAACCAAACGGTTCCTGTTATTTTACATGACAGTGTCATCCTGTGGCTGCAAAGAATGCTGTTCTGGTTTGCCTAAGAGAAAGCGGCGCTCACTGCAGGATTCTCTAGAAATCTGGTAGGTTTGTGGGAAGGGCTGGAGAGGGCCTTCCCTTGCGCTGCGTCTCCCAGCCGCCACGGAGCCAGCTTTTCCACTGGCCCAGCGTGCCATCTGCCCACCCTCTCCTCGTTCTGCCCGGCTGTGGCCGCATCAGTTCCCACGTGGGCTGCTACACAGCTGCCTGTCACTCCTGCTTGTAGCCTTGTTCCCTCCAGTGGTTTCTCCACGTGGCTCCTGCCTGAGTGAACTTTCTAACATGCAGATTGTTTCACCTCCCAGAACAAAATCATTCAGCGGCTCTCCGACAGCCACAATGAGGCAAGTGAAAATGTGGCGCTTGGCACGCTAGGCCCTCAGGGTTCCTTCCTCTGAAGCCTCATCCCCCTCTGTCCCAGTCCAGAAACTTCATTCCCTCTCGTCACCCTTCACCTTTCTGCTCAATTGCTTTCCTCCTGAAAGTGTTCCGGACGCCCCCCCACCCCGCCCCCGGCAGACCCACTTCCCCTGTGCTCCTATAGCACTTTGTAATGTCAACCAAAACAATAATGCAAGAGGCTACAGATCAGAAGAGTTTACTGGGGATCTTAAGAACTGCAATTCGGAAGACAGATTCGGGTCACCCCAAAAGAGTGTTCTGGGGAAGAGAAAGAGTCAGGAGCTTATAAAGACAAAAAGCCGTGAAGTTGTTAAAAGTTGCCTGACAATAATTGTGATGGACTGTGGCGTAAGTCAGAAAATATATTGTCCCTAAGGAATCACAGGTGGTTTTAGGGTAGGTGTCTGATAAACAGAAAGACTGTCATGAGTTATTATTTTAAGGTAAGTGTCCGACAAGTTGATAGGTTGTCGGGAGTTTCTGGCAGATGTTCTGGATGACTTCATCAGGTCAAAAGGTCAGATTCCATCCAGGCTGAGACACGCATAGGTCACCTTCTCTTGATGGCCTCCTGGCTCCGTCTCAGAGAGCTCTCTTGCCAATACTCACTCCATTTGTACTTTCCTTTCAAAGTACATCGTCCATAATAAGAAATAAAACATTGTGACGTCACTAGTTGTTTAGTATCTCTCTCTCTCCACTAAAATGAAAGCCTCTTGAAAGCAGGGGCTATTTCCTTCATTCTCATCTTTGAATTCCCATGGCCTGGCATGCTACAGGCAGGCAATATCTATTTGTTAGGTCAACTTTAAATTGTAAATAAATAGTATAAATGTATAATTTCACCATAATTTAACTAAAAAAATAAGTTAAAATGTTTAAAAAATAGTAGCTACCTTTCATTGTGTGTTTACTATTTGCAGGCACTTGGGTAAATATTTTTTGTTTATTTATTTTTTCATATTTTAAAAAATTTATTTATTATTATTATTTTTGGATGCATTGGTTCTTCATTGCTGCGCATGGGCTTTCCTTAGTTGCGGCGAGCTGGGGGTACTCTTTGTTGCGGTGCGTGGCCTTCTCATTGCGGTGGCTTTTCTTGTTGCGGAGCACGGGCTCTAGGCACGCGGGCTTCAGTAGCTGTGGCACATAGGCTCAGTACTTGTGGCTCACAGGCCTTAGAGCGTAGGCTCAGCAGTCATGGCACATGGGCTTAGTTGCTCCACGGCATGTGGGATCTTCCTGGACCAGGGCTCGAACCCATGTCCCCTGCATTGGCAGGCGGATTCTTAACCACTGCACCACCAGGGAAGTCCCAATACTTTTTATTTTGTTTTGTCAGTGTTTCCCAAATTTCAATGTGTACATTTTTTTAATTTGACTCATGTTTACTAATATAAATGTATTTTAAAAGAAAAATGTATATGACTACCACATGTGAAAAAAATAGCATCACTTGCCATAAACAAACATAAAGAAATAAGCCATGTAATATAAGCAGAAGTGTATTTAATCAATTTGTCAAAATGTTCTCCAATGAAAAGAAGAAAAGTGTTTAAGATCAGTCAGGAAATAAATATTCAGCTCAGTTTCTCATAGCTTAAGAAAAAAGTATGAGGATCTACAGTAATGTTTCAGTTTTGATGTAAACTTGCACCAAGAATTCTAATTCACGTGCATCCATAGTTTGAGAGGTGATTACATATAATTATTCTTTTGACAGTTCCTAACAAAAGTGATGAAAGCGATTTTTGTTCAACAAATTTTAGTTAAGAGAAGCCATATGGGACTTCCCTGGTGGCGCAGTGGTTGAGAATCTGCCTGCCAATGCAGGGGACATGGGTTCGAGCCCTGGTCTGGGAAGATCCCATATGCCGCGGAGCAACGAAGCCCGTGAGCCACAACTACTGAGCCTGCGCGTCTGGAGCCTGTGCTCCGCAACAGGAGAGGCCGCGACAGTGAGAGGCCCGCGCACCGCGATGAAGAGTGGCCCCCGCTCACCGCAACTGGAGAAAGCCCTCGCATAGAAACGAAGACTCAACACAGCTAAAAATAAATTAATTAATTAATTTAAAAAAATTGCAACACTTAAAAAAAAATTAGAAAAATTGTTGGAGAAAAAAATGTATAATATTGGTGACGGAAAGCACTTTTTCAGAAAGATGAAATCCATAAGACATAAAGGAAAGGCTGACAGGCCTGAGGGTGAAACATCCTGCACAATATTCCTGTCAGTGAAAGAAGTGGCATCACTGGGTTGCACTCCTCGTGAGTTTCCAATTTTGAGAGACGTTGTCACGTTGTCTTCTAAATAAGAAGTGCGTGTTTCCATTTTAAAATGAAAAAGGGGCTTCCCTGGTGGTCCAGTGGTTATGACTCTGCCTTCCACTGCAGGAGGTGCAGGTTCGATCCCTGGTCGGGGCGCTAAGATCCCACATGGCTCACGGCCAAAAAACCAAGACATAAAACAGAAGCAATATTGTAAGAAATTCAATAAAGACTTAAAAAAAAAAAAAAGAACAACGACAACATCAAGTAACTAGCTGCCTTCTTGAGGGCCTTGAAGGAAGGTCGGGGACCAGAGGTTAGACCCCAGACAACCACGAAGCACTAGAGATGCTGAACACATTTCAGAGAGAGAAGGATAAAATTCTCCCATTATGATTCTGCCAGGGTCAGCCCTGGGTTGAGGTGATATGATGGGGCCTTGGAACCACGTGTCAACATGTGCCCATCCTCAGGAGTCTAAAGACATATGGCAGTTTCTCAGTAGAACAACCATAGAATTACCATTTGATCCAGCAGTTCCACTTCTGGGTATACACAGAATAAACTGAAAGCAGAGACTCAAACAGATTCCTGTACACAGTGTTCATTATTCACAATAGCCAAAAGATGGGAAAAACCAAATGTCCCTCAACAGATGAATAAATAGGACTTCCCTGGTGGTCCAGTGGTTAAGAATCCGCCTGCCAATGCAGGGGACACGGGTTCGAGCCCTGGTCTGGGAAGATCCACATGCCACAGAGCAACTAAGCCCATGTGCCACAACTACTGAGCCCACGTGCCACAACTATTGAAGCCCGTGTGCCTAGAGCCCATGCTCCACAAAAAGAGAAGCCACCGCAATGAGAAGCCCGCGCACCGCAAAGAAGAGTAGCCCCCGCTCGCTGCAACTAGAGAAAGCCCACATGCAGCAACAAAGACCCAACGCAGCCAAAAATAAATAAATAAATATATATTTTTTAAAAGATGAATAAATAAACTAAATGTGGTATATACATACAATGGAATGTTATTTGAGCTTAAAAAGGAATGAAATTCTGATCATGCTATAACACGGGTGAACCTTGAGGACATTATACTAAGCAAATTAAGCCAGACACAAAAGAACAAATACTGTCTGATCCCTCCTTCATGATGTTATGGACTGAACTGAGTCCTCCCACGGTTCTCATGTTGACGCGCCAACCCCCAATCTGACTGTATTTGGAGATGAGGCTTTGATGAAGGTAATTAAGGTTAAATGAGAGGAAAAAAAAGAAAAAAGGGGATTTCCCTGGTGGTCCAGTGGTTAAGACTCCACGCTCCCAATGCAGAGGGCATGGGTTCAATCCCTGGTCGGGGAACTAAGATCCCGCATGCTGCATGGCGTGGCCTTAAAAAAATAAAAAGGTTAAATGAGGTAATAAGGGTGGGGCCCTAATCCAATAAGATTAGTGTTCTTAAAAGACACCAGCTAGTTCTCTCTCTCTCTCCTTCTCTCTCTCCTTCCCTCCCCCACTCCTTACCAGGTGTGGACATAGTGAGAAGGTGGCCATGTGCACGTCAGGAAGAGAGCCCTCACTAGAAACATCCTGGCACCCTGATCTCAGACTTCCAGCCTCCAGAGCCATGAAAAAATCAATGTCTATTGTATAAGCCATCCAGTCTGTGGTCATTTGTTATGGTGGCCTGAGCTGACGAAGACATATGGGGTATCTAGGTAGTCAAATTCGTAGAGATAGAGAGCAGAACAGTGGTTACCAGGGGCTGGGGGGAGGGGAAGTGGGAGTTCTCATTTGATTGGTACAGAGTTTCAGTTTAGGAAGATGAAAAAGTTCTGGAGCTGCATAGTGGTGATGGTTGCACAACAATGCGAATGTACTTCATGCCACTGAACTATATGCTTAAAAAAATAATTAAAATGGTAAATTTTGTTATGTGTATTTTACCACAATTAAAAAAGTAAAAATTTTTTAAAATAGGAGGAAAATCTCCAACAATCTTAGCAACTAAAGAATCTCAGGGGCCTCTTGTGGCCTTTCTGAAACCCTGATTCTGCACGATCATCCAAGGCCAAGGTGCCATCTCTCCCACGGCCATGGACACAGTGAAGGTGCCCCCCTACTAGGGCCTTTGGAAGGCACACAGTTCAGCAGATAACAAACTGAAGAACAGTTTAAATTCTTTCCGAATGGGCTCTGGAGCTCCGCTGTCACTGAACTGAAAAGTCTTTTTCCCAAGAGGGAAAGAAAACTTAAGAAGAAAAATATGTTCGCAGCTGGAGCCTGAATTAGCAGTTTTGTCTCCAAAGACCGGAAGGCACCTGGTCCCAGCAGACTTTCTATTGAATTTTATATGGCTTTCAAAAATAGACTCATTCTGAGCTGACTGGCAAGATTTCGTTCTGTTTGGTTGTCTAACACAATTTTATCTAAGCTCAAGCCATCACACAACATTTTATTTATTTTTTAGCAGGGAGAAGGCTACACAAAATTACTGTCATAGCTTTCCTAGATTGAGCTGTAGTTTTGAGAACTCAGGAAGCTTAGAACAGAGCAAAGCACATGGTATCAGAGAACACAGCAGTCAGGGGTACAATGGACCAACACCGCATACCAGGGAAACCTGCTTTTCTGAGCAGGTTCTGTGTCAGGCAATATTTGCATGTTCTCAGAGCTTGTTGGAAATGCAGGACCTTCCACCCAGACCCACTGAATGAGAATGTGCATTTTAACAATTTCCTAGGGCTTCCCTGGTGGCGCAGTGGTTGAGAGTCTACCTGCCAATGCAGGGGACACGGGTTCGAGCCCTGGTCCGGGAAGATCCCACATGCCGCGGAGCGACTAGGCCCGTGAGCCACAACTACTGAGCCTGCGCGTCTGGAGCCTGTGCTCCGCAAGAAGAGAGACTGCGATGGTAAGAGGCCCGCGCACCACGATGAAGAGTGGCTCCTGCTCGCCACAACTAGAGAAAGCCCTCGCACAGAAACGAAGACCCAACACAGCCATAAATAAGTAAATAAATAAATAAAGTTAAAAAAAAAACCCCAATTCCCTAGGAATGCATGTTAAAGTTTGAGAAGCACTGCTCCTCAGAAGGTGTTTTTCAGAACCCCCTCAGCCAAATTCCCTGGGAATATTTATTAAAAATGCTTCTTCCACATACCTGGATAAAACTCTAATTCGAAAAGATCCATGCACCCCAATGTTCACAGCAACACTGTTCACAATAGCCAAGACGTGGAAGCAACCTAAATGTCCGTTGACAGAGGAATGGATAAAGAAGATGAGGTACATATATACAACGGAATATGACTCAGCCATAAAAAAGAATGAAATAATGCCATTTGCAGCAACATGGATGGCCCTAGAGATTATCATACTAAGCGAAGTGTAAGTCAAAGACAAATATCATGTGATATCGCTTATATGTGGAATCTAAAATATGACACAAATGAATATATCTACAAAACAGAAACAGACTCATAGACATAGAGAACAGACTTGCGGTTGCCAAGGGGGAGGGAAGGACTGGGAGTTTGGGATTAGCAGATGCAAACTAGTATATATAGGATGGATAAACAATGAGGTTCTACTGTACAGCACAGGGAACTATATCCAATATCCTGTAATAAACCGTAATGGAAAAGAATATGAAAAAGAGTGTGTATATATAAGTATAACCGAGTCACTTTGCTGTACAGCAGAAATTAACACGACATTGTAAATCAACTATACTCTAATAAAAAAAATTTTTTTAAATGCCCCTTTTTGGATCCTGCCCAAGAACTAGGAGAATTACCTCTTATGATTCCTAGGCAAAGCAGTGTGAGAACTGTTGCTGTAGTTCTCCCCCAAAAGCAGCTTAAAAACTCGCTGGAGGATTCGGCTTCCCCTACTCCCAGCCCAGCGCTCCCCTTTGGGAACAGGGTTCTAGAATGTGAGGTCTCCTGAGGGGGGAGGGGGGAGGGAGAAGTGAAACTGTGCAGGCGGGATTCTAGGTGGCGCTGACTCCACACACCCGGTTTGGATGGATTTTTAAGGACGTTTCTGTCTCTCTCATTTCATTCTCTGAATCTCAAGGTCTCTTTCTCATGCATATGCGCGCGCGCACACACACACACACTCACACACACACACACGCTCACACTCACACACACTCCCAGCAGGGTTGAGATAAGAAAGGGAGTCGGGGGAGACCTCTGCACGCCAGGCTTTGAGGGATAAACTGCCGTGAGGCTCAGACCGTCCCCCCGCGGATCTCCAAGTCGCTGACTGTTGTCCCCAGGACCGGGTGTGGCTGTCACCGCGGCCTCCTCCCCGCTTTCTGCAGTGATGGTGTCACCGGCCTGGCAGCTGCTTCCTCCGAGCGTTGGCCTGGAGTAAAGACAAGTGCGCGGTGAGACCTAAGGGGCCCGGAAGGTCCTCCCACATTTGGCAGTGGTGTCCGGCCTGCCCCACCCCCCGCCCCAGCGCCCCTCGTCCCTGCTCCGTGCTTGGCACGTGCAAACGTCCTGGGGCCTCCACTGTGCAGGAGGCCTTGGCCCCGGCTGCAGAGTGGGCTGGTCGCTAGGGCCCTCTGGGCCGGGCACTAGCTGAGAGCGTGATCCTCGTGGCTCGAGAGAAAGGCCGGGAGCCTGGGGTACCGGGGGGGCCTACGGATAAGAGGGAAAGGACACGAGGAGAGACGCCACTTTCTTGGTGGATTCTGAAGACCAGCCTTGGTGGGCTTGGATGAAAGCACATCTTGGACCGACTTTCACGCCACCACTCCAGCCGCCGCGGGGCCTGGGTGACGTGAGTGACCAGCACGGGATGCTGGGGCTGGGACAGGATGGCAGTGTCTGTCCTGCCCAGGGTGCTGCAGGTGAGGGTCCCGACGCCCCAGAGTCCCGGGCGGCCTCCGTGAGCCCAGGGTGCCGTACAAGTGTGGGGAAGGAGGTCTCGGAGAGGACGTGACCTCCAGGTGACCTGCACGTGGACCGGCCAGTCGGACGCTCCTCACGCCTCCGCGGTCCTGGGACTGTGCCTTCTGCCTACTCTTCCCCCGCGAGCAGCGGTTTGGAGGAGGAAGCCTTGAGAGTGCGCGGGTGTTGAGACCATACGGCCTGAATGCCTGAATGAGTCCCCTAAGGCCTGTCTGGTGGGTGGGCGTGGAGATCTACTTGACTTTCTGCTTGGCGCCCGAGACCAGCCTCTATGTAAGTTCCCTGCTTGTTGCACCTGACGCCAACCAGTCTGGAGCGGTCCCCTGTTTCTTCGCTCTCAGGGGTACCTGATGCAGCTGGTCCACACTTAAAGTAGCAAAGATATAAAATGCGTGCTTACCAAGTGGGAGACTTAAATTTTTTAAATTTGTAACTTAAAATATTGAAATAATTTTGTATTTGCAAAAAAGTTGCAAAACATAGTGCAAAGAATTCCTAGAGGCTCCCTACCTAGCTTTCCCAAATGTTAACACTACACATGTAATCATAGTTCAATTATCACAATAAGGACTTTTTCTTTCTTTCTTTTTTTTCTGTGCCGTGCAGCATGGCTTGTGGGATCTTAGTTCCCTGACCAGGGATGGAACCCAGGCCCTCGGCAGTGAAAGCTCGGAGTCTTAACCACTGGACTGCCAAGGAATTCCTATCAAGGACTTTTACGTTGAAATATAGCTGATGTACAATATTATGTTAGTTTCAGGTGTACAACGTAGTAATTTGACATTTGCATACATTATGAAATGATCACCACGGTATAGTAACCATCTGTGCCCATACAAAGTTATTACAATATTGTGGACCGTATCCCAAAGCAAGGACATTGACATGGAAACAATACTATTAACGAATCTTCAGACATTTTTCAAATGTCATCAGTTGCCTCACGAATATCCCTTTCCTGGACCAGGACCCACCCGGGAGCACATATCATACTTAACTGTCCTGCCCCTTCAGTTTCCTTCGATCAGGGACAGAGTCAATGAGAGCCTTTCAGTGACAGATGGCTCTGACAACAATCACAACCCACTCGAATTTCTTGCTCATCTTTGAATTCACGCGGTTCTCAAACATCAGTGTTCATAAGAAACACCTGGGGAGCTTGTTTAGCACGTGCACTCCCAGAGAAACTGAATCTGTAGGGTTTGGGTGATGTTTGGGAATGTGCATTTTTTTAAAAAAATTTATTTATTTATTTAGGCTGCGTGGGGTCTTTAGTTGCAGCATGCGAACTCTTAGTTGCAGCATGCATGTGGGATCTAGTTCCCTGACCAGGGATTGAACCCGGACCCCTGCATTGGGAGCGAGAATCTTACCCACTGGACCAGCAGGGAAGCCCCCGGAATGTGCATTTTTATCAGCGTACTGGGGAGTATGATGCAGGCCGTCGGATGGAGGACGGGACTTTGAGAAACCTGCCCAGGTGAGGCTGGCACAGCTGCAGTTAACACTTGCAGTGCAATCCTCCTTCTACAAGGACAAGCTGCCTCTATTTCTTAAAAACATTTTCTGAAGCGTTACGTTGACTCAGCACATTTCTAGAGACAGTGTAGACCTGCGTCCCACCACTGCCCCCATTCATAACACAAGTGCCAGAGCAGCAGGTCACCCTGTTCTGCGCTTGTTGTCACCTTTCCTTTTCCGCGTCTTCTGGGCAGTTGGGGGTTTGCTCTTTTGCAAAGTTTGCCACAAGGGGGCACCAGTGACTTCCTCCTAGTGCTAATATAATAATAGCGCTCATCAAAGTTGCCAAATTAGCAAACAAGTAGCAAGTCTTTGAAGAAAGAGTCATAGGACACCTTATCAGCCGGACTTTACCACCTATGTCCTGAATGATCTGGATCTTTTTGCCTTTGGTGGCATTAGGATGAATCCAGAACCACTTGCTTTGGGCCGTCTCTCCGCTGATAATAGAGAGATCTATTTGCATAGAGCTGGGTGTGCAGGCTTAGTTTGGTTTGCAGGGTTTGATCTGGGCTGTCCTGGGCAGCAAGGCCACTGTGAGTAATGCAGCAGTTGTGTAGAGGCTGAGACACAGAACTGCAGGCTTGACACACTCTCCCCATCAGGTCCTTGTGATCTTTTTCTTTTTACATCCCTTTCCCCTGGGGCCAGTGGCAGAAGTAAAGCTCTTCACACGTCTCAACACTCACCTGCATTATCCCGAGCACTGTGCTGGTGGAGAGTTTATCGTTCAGTGGCAGACAGGATTGAGACCAGCATCTCTGCTGAGCCTAGTGGTGGCAGGTACATATTCAGCAACCAGCACTCCAAACAAACAATTTTTAGTGTTTCCCAATTTCTGTGGGGGGTAAATACTCCCATCATGGCCGATTTCAAGCTATCAACGAGATGTCCTTGAACGCCGAGTTGGGAAGTGATGTGCAGAGGCCCAGCTGTACATAGTATGTCTACCTCATAAACACAGTAGAAGTAACCTCAAGAGTGTAAACTGGGTAGAGTGAAGTAACTAGGAAATGATGAGGTCTGTTTGTTTATTACCTTTGATTTAAAAAAAATTTTGTGATAAAACACATGATATAAAATTTACCATCTTAACCATTTATTTCAGTAGCGTTAAGTATATTTACATTGCTGTGCAAGCCCCAGAACTGTTCTCATCTTGTAAAACCCAGTCTCTGTACCCATTGAAGAATATCTCCCCATGTCTCCCTTCCCCCAGCCCCTGACAACCACCATTCTACTTTGTTTCTATGAGTTTGACTACTTTGGATACTTTATGTAAGTGGAATCATACCGTATTTGTCTTTTTGTGGCGGGTTTATTTCACTTAGCATAATGTCCTCAAGATTCATCCATGCTGTAGCATATGACAGGATTTCCTACTTCTAAAGGCTGAATAGTATTTCACTGTATGTATATAGCACGTCTTCTTTATCCATTCTTCTGTTGATGAACGCTTGGTAGTTTCCACCTCTTGGTTATTGTGAATAATGCTGCTGTAAATGTAGGTGTACAAATAGCTCTTCTAGACTCTGCTTTCAATTTCTTATAC
Organism: Balaenoptera physalus; assembly: GCF_965194825.1. NCBI lineage: Eukaryota > Metazoa > Chordata > Mammalia > Artiodactyla > Balaenopteridae > Balaenoptera > Balaenoptera physalus. The sequence goes on along the minus strand of NC_138883.1, from coordinate 176,306,285 downwards.
ATATGTGCCCAGAAGTAGAATTGCTGGGTCATATGGTAGTTCTGTTTTTAGTCTTTGGAGGGACTATCACACTGTTCTTTTAGCATTTGAACCACTTTACATCCCCACCAACAGTGCACAAGGGTTCACATTCCTCCGTGTCCTCACCAACACTTGTTATTTTCTGTTTTTTCTTTTTTTTTTTTTAATAGTCATTATCCTAATGGGTATGAGATGGTAGTATCTCATTCTGGTTTGGGTTTGCATTTCTCTAATGGTTAGGCATGTTGAGCATCTTTTCATACGCTTGTGGCTATTTGTAATCTTCTTTGGAGAAATGTCTTATTCAAATCATTTACCCATTTTTTTTATTGGGTTATTTTGTTGTTGTTATAGGAGTTCTTTATATATTCTTTTATTTAAAAAATACTTTTTAATTGAAGTATAGTTGATTTACAATGTTGTGTTAGTTTCATGTGTACAGCAAGGTGAATCAGTTATACATATATACATATATCCATTCTTTTTCAGATTCTTTTCCCATATAGGTTATTACAAAATATTGAGTAGAGTTCCCTGTGCTACACAGTAGGTCCTTGTTGTTTATGTATTTTATATAGTAGTGTATATATGTTACTCCCAAATTCCTAACTTATCCCTCCCCCCACACCTTTCCCCTTTGGTAACCACAAGTTTGTTTCCTATGTCTGTGAGTCTGTTTGTTTTGTAAGTAAGTTCGTTTGTATCAGTTTTTTAGATTCCACATATAACTGATCTCGTATGATATTTGTCTTTCTCTGTCTGGCTTATTTCACTTAGTATGATAATCTCCAGGTCCACCTATGTTGCTGCAAATGGCATTATTTCATTCTTTTTTATGGCTGAGTAGTATTCCATTGTATATATACCACATCTTCTTTATTCATTCATCTGTTGATGGACATATAGGTTGTTTCCATGTCTTGGCTATTGTAAATAGTGTTGCAATGGACAATGGGGTGCATGTATCTTTTTGAATTATGGTTTTCTCCAGATATATGCCCAGGAGTGGGATTGCTGGATCACAGAGCTTTGTGGTAAGTTTTAAAATCAGGAAATGTGAGACCTCCAACTTTGTTCAAGATAGTTTTGGCTCTTCAGGGTTCCTTGAGATTCTATATGAATTTTAGGATGGACATTTTTCTATGTCTGCAAAAATTGCCATTGGGATTTTGATAGGGATTGCTTTGAATCTGTAGGTTGTTTGGGGTTGAACTGACATCTTAACAATATTAAGTCTTCCAATCCATGAACACAGGCTCTCTTTCCATTTATTGATGTCTTTATTTCAGCAACGTTTTGTAGTTTTCAGTGTATGTCTTTCATTTCCTTGTTTAAGTTTATTCCTAAGTATTGTATTCTTTTTGATGCTATTGTAAGTGGAATTCATTTCCAATTTCCTTTTCAGATTGTTCATTGTTGGTGTGTAAAAACACTACTTATTTTTGTGTTTTGATCTTGTATCATGCAACTTTGCTACTTTTGTGTATTAGTTCCAATAGGTGTTTTTGAGAAATCTTTAGGGGTTTCTCTATGTAAGGTCATGTCATCTGTTACAGAGATAGTTTTACTATTTCTTTTCCAATTTGCATGCCTTTTATTTCTTTTTCTTGCTTAATTGCTCTGGCCAGGACTTCCAGTACTATGTTGAATAGGAGTGGTGAAAGCAGGCATCCTTGTTTTGTTTCTGATCTTAGAGGAAAAGCTTTCAGTCTTTCACCACTGAGTACGATGTTTGCTCTGAGGTTGTCCTATAGGCCTTTATTATGTTGAGATAGTTTTCTTCTATTCGTAGTTTGCTGAGTGTTTGTATCGTGAAAAAGCATCACATTTTGTCAAATGCTTTTTCTGCATCAGTTGAGATGATCATGTGGGTTTCTTCCGTCATTCTGTTAATGTGGTGCATTATATTGATTGACTTGTATATTAAACCCTCATTGCATTTCAGGTTACTTGGTCATAGTGTATAATTCTTTTAATGTGCTATTGAATTCTGTTTGCTCATATTTTGTTGAAGATTTTGCATTAATATTCATCAGGGATATTGTTCTGTAGTTTTCTTTTCTTGTATCATTATCTTTGTTTTTATGTAATTTAGTTATTTGTAAGTTTATATAATTTACTTTCTAATAATGGCTGTTTAAGAACCAGTTCATAAAATCCCCGAAAATTTAACAGTTGATTCTCATGAGTCAATGTGAGCTGGCTCCAGTATATTACTGTCCAGACTTTTCATGTGTCTTTTCCTTTTGCAATTTAGGCCACAGTAGATTGAGAGACTTACTTAATTTCTCATAATAATAGGAAGGGCAAGAAACGAAGGGTACCTCTGTGTGTCAAGTTATTTGGCAAAAAATAAAAACAAAGAACAAAACCCCAGAACAAGTATTAAGCTGTGAGTTATTTTCCCAGTTCCCACCTGACTGCATCGTCTTGACAAAATGAAATTTAATTCTTTTTAGGGGAAGGCACTACATTCTTTATCTTTTTTTTTTTTTTTGAACACTGGCCTGAGTGAGTACTGTACTTGCATGGTCTCATTTAAATCTCCCAACAGTGTAGGTGCTATTATTTTCCTTGTTTTAGAGATGAAGACACTGGGAGAGGTTAAGTAACTTACACAACGTTACACAGTTAGGCGTACAGCCAGAATTTGAACCAGGGCTGCCTGGGCTTCAGTTGTCATCTGAACACACATTGGCACATGCTAGGATATATGGTGCCCCATCTGATCCTTGGTTGCTGATACAGAACTGTGTCCCTCGTCCTCTGGTGCTGACTCTCTACAGCTCTGGCTCCATCTAAGTAAGCTCTATCCACACCTCCTTAGAAGCATGGGGTAAATTTCAGCTGCTTTACGATACCACTCCTGGACCATGAGAAACTATGTAGGTATCTCAGGCATTAGTCACCTAGATATGCCACACAGTCATTTTTGATTCTTACTGGTCATAATGTCATATCATTTGTATATATTGTTGCAATTGACTTGCTAAAAAATGTTAAGCATTTTTTGCGTCAATGTTCATGAGGCACATTAACCTGTAGTTTTCTTTTGTTGTAGTTTTTTGTTTTTGTTTTTAAATCTATTTCTTCTGGAGAGAGCTTTGGTAATTTGTGTCTTTTAAGGGACTTTTCCATTTCACCTAAGTTGTCACATTTATTGGCATATAGTTTTTAATGTTTCCTTGTATTTTAATTTCAGTAGAATCTGTAGTAATGTTTCCTCTTATACTCCTGATATTGGTAAATTCTATCTTCTTTTTATTCTAATTTGTCTGGCTAGAGGTTTATCAATCTTATTGATCTACTCGGAGAACCAGCTCTTGGTTTCATTGGTTTTCTCTATTGTTTCACTTTTTAAATTTTCCTTCCATTCTGATCTTCATCATTTCCTTTCTTCTCTCTGCTTTAGGTTTAATTTGCACTTCTTATTCTAGTTTTGTAAGGAGGTAGAAGTTTAGGTTATTGATTTATTTCTTAATTTTTGGTATAAATTTCCTTCAAGTGCTGATTTAGTTACATCTCACAACTGTTGATATGTATACTTCCATTTTCCATAGTTGTCCAGTGTCCATAGTTCAAAATATGTTCTAATGCCCCTTTGATTTCTGCTTTGACCCATATGATATTTAGAAGTTTGTTATTAGGTTCCAAATATTTAAGGGCTTTCTAGATCTGTTAATAATACTAACTTTATTCTAGTCAGAGCAAATACATTGTATGATTTAAATCCTTTTAAATTTATTGAGATTCGCTTTATGGCCCACAGTACGGTGTACCTTGCTAAACATTTCATTTGCATTTGAAGCAAATGTGTATTCTGCATTTGTTGGATAGAGTGTTCTAAAAATGTCAATTAGGGCAACTTAGTTGATAACGTGGTTCAAGCCCTCACTGATTTTCTGTCTACTTGCTCTATCAAGTATTGGAAAGGGGATACTGAAACCTCTAATTTTAATTGTATATTTGCCTATTTCTCCTTTTAATTCCATCACTTTTGTTTCATGTATTTTTGAATTTCTGTAATTAGATGAATAAATGTTTAAGAATGTTATGTCTTCTTGATAAAGTGATCCTTCTATCATTATGAAGTGACCTTTTAAAATTCCTGGTAATATTCTTTGCTCTGAAATGTACTGATATTAATATAGCCACTCTAGATTCTGATGAGTGTTAACATGGTATATCCTTCTCCATCCTTTTACTTTTGTCCTATTTGTGTCTTTAGATTTGCAGTGGGTTTCTTGAAGGCAGTATATAGACGGGTTTTTCTTTTTTTATACCATCTGACAATCTTTGCCTTTCACTTGGGTTGTTTAGACCATTAGCATTTAATATTATTATTGATGTGGCTGGGTTTAAATCTACCATGTTCATATTTGTTTTCTATTTACTCTGTCCTCTGTTTCCTTTTTCTTCTTTTTCTGTTTTCTTTTGGGTCAATAGAATATTTTTTACGATTTTACTTTATTTTCTTTCCTGCTTATTAGCCGTACCTCTTTGTTTTGTGATTTTAGTGGTTGCTTTAGGACTTGAGTATACATCCTTAACTTACCACAGTCTACCTTCAAGGGATATTATACCATTCTGAGTGTAGGATCAGGCCCTTAGGCCCTCTTCCTTCCCTGACCTTTGTGCTACTGTTCTCATATATGTTCCTTCTCCTTGTGTTACAATGCCATAATACACTCTTATTATTTTTGCTTCAAAAAGCCGATTCTTTTAAAGACTTAAAAGATCAGGAAAAGAGTTTTAATGCATACACATATATTTACCATTTCTGATGGTCTTTGTTTGCGTGCACCCACATCTCTGATACCACTTTCATCTGCTTCAAGGACATCCTTTAACATTTCTGGTATCGGACGTCTGCTTGCGATGAATTCTGTCAGATTTTGTATGTATGAAGAAATATTTCACCTTCGTTTTTGAAAAACAATGTTGCAAGGTTTAGAATTCTAGGTTGAGGGTTTTTTTGTTCAGTAAGGATATTGCTCCACTGCCTTTCAGCTTGCATGTCTTCCAGTGAACATCTGCCGTCATTCTTATTTTTCTCTGTAATACGTCTTTTTAAAAATTAGTTATTTTTAAGATTTTTCTCTTAATCATCGATATTTAGCAATTTGATTATATGCTTTAACAAATCTTCTTCGTGTGTGTGCTTGTGGTTCGTTGATTTCCTGAGGTCTGTGGACTGTCTTCATCACATTTGGAGAAATTTTGGTCCTTTACTGTATTCTGAACACCTAAGCCACAGTGAGCCTGTTCTAACCACATCACTCCTCTGCTCCAAAATCCTAAGGTCCTTAAAGTCACCTATCAGGCCCGCCACGAGCAGCCTCCCCGATGCCCTCTGACCTTACCTACTCCGCTCCTCTTTGCCTGTGCACCAGAGCCACACTGCTGTTCCTTCAGCAAACCAGGCACACCCCAACCCTTGTATGTATCCTCTCCACCCCCCTGCCCCATCATCTCTGTGGGCGCTTCTCTGCCCACCCTACCGGAAACAGCAACCTCCACCCCATCCTGGCACTGCTTCTCCCCTCTCCTTGCTTTACTTTCCCCCCAAATACTTACCATAATACAATTTAAATTTTACATATTCATCTTGTTTTTATCACTCAATGAAATTATAAATTCCATGGTCATAGAATGGGCAGGAATTTTTTTCACTGTAGCGGACCTAAAACAGTCCCAAGCATACTAGGTAATCATTCAATAAATAATTGTTGAAAAAAATGAACTGGAAAGTAATTGCTCACGTTCCCATGACCGGCCCTGCCCCCCGCTTTACTGAATGATTTTAATTAAAGTCACACAAAAGTTCTTGGGTTGAAAATAAAAGCAAAAGACCACTACACATTAGTTTGTCAACATGTAATGCCCTGGGTTTATTTTGTGAGAATTCTATCACAATTTTTCCAGGTGGGATTAAAAACCTTAAGGATAATGTATGCCATTGGACTGGGCATTCAGACTTCGGTACTGACAAAGCACTAGTAGTAGTCTGTTAAGTACCATTCTCTTCACAGAAGAGAGGTCAAATATTTCCAAAGGAAGGCACCCGATATTTGTGGTTCTGGCCTCGCAGCCTTCTGGAGAATCTTAAAAGGAAAAAAGCTGGCTGGCTGTTTTTAGAAACTGGAATGATGATACACGTACAGCAATTACTGCATTCTTCTCCCTTATATCCTTTTTGTAAGAACAAGTAAAGAATGAAGTCTTTGAAACAATTCGACAATAAAAAAGTACAATTTTTTTCTTGTGCTAAAAAAAGGGCAAGACAACATAAACTCCAGTTGTAAGGACTCCATTTGCATACTTGATTTAACACTTTCTGGTGTGGAAGGAAATGGGACTACTGGGCTGTTTGCAGAGCAGCAACATAACATTAGTGCTTTAAGTACCAGAAACTACCCACAGCTCCGTGGGCAGGTGGGGATGGGAAGATTCAAGAGACTTCATTTTTAGCTCGTTACTTGTCCTAATGATAGTAGACCAGGAAGATCCCCATTTAACAGTACATTCCCCATTTTTAAAAAACTGATGCCTTTTTTTTTTTTTTTGTAAAATTCTGTATGTATGTCACCATTTTTTTTCACATGATACACAGAAAACTCAGGGACCCAGAGGGGAACCAAGTTATGTTATACCATTTACAAAATACCAAGGAGTCCACAGCTACCTAACACATTCACTACAGCACAGGAACCAATGAAGGTACAGTGTACAAAACTGTAAACACGGCACAATAAATAGATAAAACAGCAGGCTCTGCACCATGCACATGATGGGATGACACCTCATCTCTACACACTCTCACATCATCTCACACTCTTTGTTGCAATTTATTTCCCTCCCCCCCCCCACCCCCAAGTGCAAAGCATCACAAATGAACATCTCTGTATTCAAGTAACATATATACAAGGGTATTACAAATATGCAGTACTGTACAGATAATTGCTGTATTCTTAATTTACAGATGTTGATTTTTTTCCCTATTAACAGTAAGAAAAGAAAAATGGAAGCATGAGAGATGAGCATTGCTGTCGAGTCCCCACAGCTGCCACAGAAACGCACGTGCTGCGTTCCATCATCCCTTGCATTCAAAATGCTACTGATGCATAGCACCTAATCAAGTCCCCAGGCTGCGGCTCCACTCCTGAGGAAGCTACGTCACCTCCATCGCTACTGTATTGTCTGCTATGTTGTTTAGTGCTGGCTTTTCTGATTCATGATTCTCCCTGTTGAAAAAAGTTCAATAAATTATTTATCTGCAATCAATTTAACAAATCAAGATGATCTTCCCAATAAAAAGTTTAAATGTTTTTAATAATAGAAAGAGATCTGACTCTTTTGGGACAGGATAGCAAGTAGAGGAATATGAACTTTTATGGTTTATCATTCGGAACACACAACTGGAAGTCAGGCTTGTGTCCGCTGCACACTCCATGGTCAACTACATTACCAACAAACCTGTTGTAGCACCCAAGCAACCTAGGTGTTACAACACATAAAGAATAACCAAGCTTTAGTTTATAGTTTCAATCTCCTCCTCTATTAAACCTTTCCTAAGAGTTTTAAAAAGGAACAATGTGAGTGAAGGTCATTCATGTCAGGACTTTGAAGTCCGAGTTCTTTCTCTACGTGGAGCTGAGCAATCAGAAGACCAGGGTCCCCGCTGCCCCTGCCCCTCGACTGCCGACGCGCTCGCAGAGCTCAGTTCCCTCATCTTTATTTACTTATTTATTTATTTTTTAAATTTTATTTTATTTATTTTTTTATACAGCACGTTCTTATTAGTCATCCATTTTACACACATCAGCGTATACATGTCAACCCCAATCTCCCAATTCATCACACCACCACCCCACCCGCCCGCTGCTTTCCCCCCTTGGCGTCCATACGTTTGTCCTCTACATCTGTGTCTCAGTCTCTGCCCTGCACACTCAGTTCCCTCATCTTTAAACACAGGGGCTAAAGTAAGTGATGCGAACGTTTCCCTTACACTTCGAGTCTCCCGCGGTTATATAATTCTGTAGCGATGAAAACCACGTATTATATATTTAAGTAAGAGCTATAGTTGTTTGGCTAGCTATGACTAGACCCAGAATATTAAGAATGCATGAGCACTGAGCAGACGTGACTACCACTTAAGTTCAGAAGCAGAAGGGATGCACGGGTCCAGAAACTAATAGCTGCAGTCCGTTGCTACGAAGCCTGCTCCCTGCCCTGGGCCACTCCCAGCTGAGGAAGTCTACGTGTCAGAGCGGCAGCCAAGACGCCTCAAAGTCCGGCCGCCAACCACCCCAACTTCTACCACTAATCTTCCCAAATCTCTAGACAAACTAGGTTACTTGTTAACCTCTGAAACACATACGTATTTCCCCAACTCTTTTTTCTTCCTCCCTTCTGCCCAGCCAAGATGAAATCTGATTTTTTTTTTTTTTTTTGGTAGAACATTCCCAGAATATCCCTGGTGTAAAAAATATCTCTTATATTGAAATTATAGCCATACTCTATACATGCTAATTTGACAAGCATATTATACTTTGTGATACCTCTAGAACAATTTTTACCTATCACTTACAATTAATATTACTTAACTTTTCACACTTTTATGCTCATCTTCTAACTCAGCTGAAAACTCCTGTCTTTCTTTTTTTGTTTCCCCTCAAGTAGACAGCAAGATTTGAATTCCCGTTAATATTTAAAACAGAACAGAGACTGAGCAAACATTCTAAACCGTCTACTGAAACCTAAGAAAACAAGTTAGCACAGAAAATAATGGTCTGATTAAAAGTTGACCTGGCATGAATACTGTAACCCTTTATATTATTTACATTATTAAGAGAGCCTTAATTAGTATACTAGCCATGGTGGGTTTTATTAATTCTGTCTACGTGAGAAGCTGTGGAAGAAATTATAAGCAAAAGAAACATTCTAAAGAGAACTCCTTTGATCCAAAGGTCAAATAAAGAGTGAGAACACTATAAGCCCTTATTAGACTAAGTCATGTCCCAATCATACATGCAATATTCACTATACTCCCTTTAAAGTTCAAATTCTCAGCAATATTGAATTACAACACTTATCTGTTTATTTCTTACATAAATAAGGAATTCTCATCTATACATTTTTAATGTATATAAGGAAAAGAGCAAAAAACACAAAGAAATAAGTAGAGAGCAATGCCAGAGAATTTAAGTCAGATTTCACATTTTTCAAACACTTTGGGCTCAAATAACTACTCACCGTGGAACTGCATCTACAGAGGATGAAGACGGGACCTTGGAAACTTGACAGTTTGCTGCGGCAGCCAGCTTTAAGGCAGACGATGGGACAGCACTTAAAGTCCTAGGTATGTGTCGTGCGTTTATGGGGGCAAGAGAGTTTACAGTGGCGACTGATGAAGGTACAGTTAATCGGATGTTGTTCCCAATCAGAACCTGAGTTGTTGCAGAACCGGCAGCAGTCACTGGGTGACTCGGCCCACTGTGGGAACCCGCTGTCTGGGTCACGTTTGCAGGCTGTAGCAAAGCTGGCCCTGCCGTCGACGGACTCGTGTGGACAAGTGCCGGGGGTGTAGTACTACTGAGGTGTAAGCCCTTGTATACTCCTAGGGAAAAGGAAAGAAGCAGTTGAACAACCGCAACTCTGCTCCTTGTTTATTACAGACGTACGTTACAGACATTATCAAAACACCTTAAACGTCTTTACCCTTACCTGAGGCTGGAAGGACGCCATTCACCCCAATTCCAAGCACCACATCCTCCTTCATCTTGAATCCCATCAGCTGTTCTGATGTCACCAAAGCAGAAGCAGCAAATTGAGCGCTAGCAGAATCCAAAGTCTTGGAAACAAAACCCTAAAAAGAAAATACAAATCTAATCAGCATCACTTAGTCTCAAATTATTATTAAAGCTACACAGGTTACCAAAATCAGTCTGAATATAAATGACAGTCGCAAACCACTGAAATATCTTCATCTCTCCGACATGCATAAATTTGATTAATGTTCAAATCATCTTATAACTCAACGATTATGAATTTTGATCTTCTTATGTGACAATATATAATATGGAATTACCAAAATAAACCTTTTATAATGTGGAAACAGTAAACATCCAACACAAAGTGTTGGACAAGAAATATGCTAGTAAAACAATTTCAGTGATTTGCAATGAATGAATCAATGAATGAATAAATTCATATAATTTGAATAAATAAGTATGTAAAACTTCCTTCATCTAACTTACACATACATATACACACGTGACCAAAGGCACCTTTGGGACAGTAAGATAACTATCCCTTTAGAAGAGAAGGAACAAAACATCACATTCTAACTCAGCCTAGAAATTAAGAAGCCCCTTGAATTTTTTTAAACGAATTTTTCCTCTAAGATGCTTAGAGACACGAATCTCAGCCTTTAGTTAAGCCTTAACTATGTTTAAATGGCAAACATTTATCATGCTTTAAGTTCAAAAGTGATTTCTTTTAATAGTAAAAGAGGTTATTTTAGCATAAATTTTAATAATAATTCAAACGCTCCACATAGAGAGCTGGGTGGGGTTGTATATTAAAGAGGTACATTCACAGACTACAGGTCAGACTTGAAGACAGGGTCTCCATCTCATCGGACTACGCTTTTTAGTCTTACTTTTTAAAATAGGGAGCAGGGGGGCAACAGCTTCTATACTCACCTGTAACGTTCTTTCTAAACCCTGTATAGAATGGCTATGATGTAGATTCAGGTGAAAGCCACTTTTCTGCCGGTTAGATGCAAGGCTCTATGGCAACAGTTGGTAATTAGAGATGACCTCTGGTGGGAAACCACGAGGGATAATCATAAGACAGACAAATCCCTCACCTGTGACGTGGCGGTGGAGGAATGACTGCTTGCTTGCTGTTGCTGAATTTGTGCAAGCTGCTGTTTCTGCATGAGCGCCAGCTGATGCTGGTGCTGCTGGTATTGTTCGGCTGTAAATGCTGAACATAAAATGAGAAGACGCTTTACAAAAGGGCACGGCTGTCACACACATCTTACAGTACACTAAGACAAATTTTAGCATTTAAGAAAAAACTAAAGCATTTTAGCATCCCGTTAAAGATCACTCCCGAATGGAAATTTCAGCATTTTTATAACCACACTTAACGAGAGTGGCGTGAGTTTAAAGAAAAACAACATGAAACTTTCCGAGTTGCACAGAGGAAAGAGAAGTGCTCACTTCCCACGTTTCAAAACCATTATTTTTTGTAAGCTGTGACACTTGTGCTAGACAGTGTGTAAAAGGTAATACCAGCTTTTTTCATCCGCGTATTTGAAATTCAACGTTGCACTGAGCTTGAGAAGAAATCTGATAATCACCATTTAGTTTCTAGTTTATTCATACTACTGTCCCAATGCATTCAGATGATCCCTAGCAGTTCTGTGTAGAAATACTAATTGTTCTACATATTTTCTAATTTTAAGTCATTACAAAAATTTCCTTCATATGAAATATAAGGTTGTTGGTTTATCACTTTTTTTTTTTTAAAAAGAACCCATCCTTTAAGTTTAACAGGAAGAAAAGAGGCTCCAAAGGTTAATTCATTTTCCCCACCCAATTAACCCACCTGGAAAAAATCCAGTCAATAAGAACGGAGATGTTTATGTTGGTTTACTGTACAGAATGATGTCTGAGGAAAGACACTGTGTTATGCTACTTATGTTTGTCTATGGAGAGCTCAGTTCTAAAAAAAACAAACAAAAAAATGTTCATTTATTACTCCCCCAAAAAGTGTGTGCAGTTTTTAAAAAGGAAACCTTTTTCTTTTTCTTTTTTTTTTTTTTTTTGCCAATTTAAAAAAAAGAAAAAAAAAAAGCGCATACAATCACAACATCTGACTTTAAAGGCTTCTTTTAAGAAGCCTCTGATGGTTGGGTAAGAACTATTTAAAACAGAAAAAAAAGGGTTATCATGCATCCCTGGGTACTAGGGAATCTATAAATCATGCATATTTCCTCAGTCTAAAGTTTAATGTTTTCAAAATACTGCCAGCTAATTTGTTGTTGTCTTTAGTTAAAGACATTTGGATAATTTCTTTAGAATATTACTTCATCAAGTTTTACCATTTGCACTTATAGCTCATAAGAATCTTTTACCCCCCAGGATACAGCTTCTGCCTAGGACAACTACAAAATGCTTAGATAGATGTTAAGTAGAAATTCCACCACATTTTGAACGAATCAGAAAACTGTGAAATAATATTTAAGAAAACCTCAGAAGTTATTAGTATTTACACAGGCTTTTACATTGCACTGAACTAATTTCTTGGGTTACAAAGGCAAAAAATAATTTCTTGTTGGAAAAATTCTACTTTTCATTTTCTTATTTTGGGTGTTACAAATCTGTTTAGTTGATATATGTCCTTTGATGAGTTTCTCTTCCTACTATGTTTATAATTCTCAGATCTGAATTCTACCGGAAAAAGCTTTTATTGATAATAGGATAATCCCTAAATACTGACATAAACTTTCTGTCAACGTGACCATTTCCATATAACAGAAACGTGTTAAACCAGAACTTGAAGGAAAAAAAAAAAAAAAATGCTGCCCTGAAAGAGTGATTATAATTAAAACAATATCTCTATGTTGAAAAAAAATCCATAAAAGCAATTGTTTAAAACTAAAGATCCTTAATTTATTAGATGGGTTTGCTAATATGTTTTTGCGATTTCTACTTTAATTTCCTAAGCTTGAGTGCGTTGCCTAAATCTTGAATTTCCTGGTAGGAGATATTTAATAAACTTAAAAAAAGACAAAAAAAAAAAAAAAAAAAAGGACCATTTCTGGAAGGTCACGTCATTACACATCTAGAAAACAATAATTTAGCATTCACTGTAAAGATCTATATACAAAACTCCATTTATATGAATGAAAATATTCTTTTGCAGAATTCTGCTGGTGTTTGTTTTAATTTAAACATTAGCAATATTAAACTGGAAATCGACTTGAATAAAGGTTCCAAATATTTTTGCCCTATTTAAATCAACATTTCAGTCCTTAGTCTCTGAGGGTTTTGTGAATTTCACTTTTTTTAAACAACTGTCAACTTCCTCCAAATACAGATTTAGAAATAAAAATGCAACTGACATTTTAGATCACTAACGCTCATTGAGATTTTAGATCCCCATGTTAGCCTATTTCTTACATATCTCTATACTCCAGAGTCCAGTTATAAAAATTTCCCTTGGACATTTTTGATAAATGTTCTAGAAGAAATGCACAGAGTAACATATAAGCTAGAAGTGATGGTAATAAAAACCATGGGTCTAGGGGCCAAGAGATCTTGATTTTTTCTTTCATTCTCAGCTCCGTCATAACTGGCTGAGTTCACCTGAGCAAGTTATTTAATCTTTTGGGGCTCAGTATGTTCATCTGAAATACACGAGATTAAATTAGGTCATCATTAAAGTCCTTTTCAAGCCATGAGATGCTAAGATTTTATATTTCTTCTGAGAAATAAAATTCCAATCCAAAAGGCTGTATGAATGAGTAGGAAAGCTTGGACAAAGGTAAGGCAGTAAATTTGGGCAAATAAAATCTGAGCTGGGTTTTGCACTATTACTTACACAGGAAACTGAGAAGACCTTGGATGTCATTATAATTCAAAGTCTAACCAAATGCTAAGTGGAAATAAACCAAAATGAGCATATTTCCCTGTATCTCTATCAAGGTGACGTTTTTAGGTTGTATGTCTACCTCCAGATATCGTGTGGCCGTCAAGTTTGCAGTTCACATAGAGATGGACACGGTGGTTTTGTGGACAGATCACCAGACCCAGAATCAGAATCATTTCAAAGGACCAAAAAATTTTAGATCAGGAGGGATTCTTGGAGATTTCCTTCTATAATCTCATACTAGAGATGAAGAAACTTTCATCTGAGGTCACAAAGGTATTCAGTAGTGGAAGGGGAAACAAAACTACCCCCAAACCAATGAGATTTTAAATATAAAAAGAAATGGACAAAAGTCTGTTTTAGATTTAATATTATTTACAAAAAGTAATCAAACTTTTTATGTACCAACAGTGTGCATCATGCTTTAAAAGAAATCTCATCTATAGAGCATCTGACAGACAGGGGTCTAGGGAGGGGAGCAGAGTCACCGGAGGCACAAGATTAAAAGCTGAGAACAGGGAAGGAGCACGACAGGACTTCAAATATCTGGAGGACACTATGATGTGGGAGAGCAAGAAAACTTACTCAGTGTTGCTTCCAAGGGCAAACAGGACCTGCGGGTTTAAATTTAAGGAGGCAGCTTTTGCTCGATATATGGACAAACTTTCTAAACAAGACTCCCAACTGCAGAATAACCTGGATCTAGAAAGTTGCTGAATTTTAATCTGCCCCTAGAGGTGCCGAGGCAGAAGCCAGAAACCACCGCTGTGTGGGTAGCTTCTAACAATCCTCTGGGGTAGGAGTTTAGATGAAATAATCTAAAACTTTACGAGTCCACGCCTTACGCAAGGACCTATCACGTGGTAGGTACACCAGCGCCGGGAATGGCCTAGTGTTCAGCCTGCTGGCCTTTAAGTCACATTCCTGTAGCTGGAGCAGATCAATGGAATGATTGGGGGCGGCAGGACTGTGGGGGGCGGGAGGTGACAGGTACTTAAGAAAAAGTAAACAATTTGAAAATTCAGTTTGAGAAGATGGATTCTAGATTACCAAAATGTGTATTTTGTTAAAAAAAAAAAAAACACCAACAAACCCAAACACCTGTTTTAAAAGATACTCCTCAATTAGAAATTTCTCTGAGCAGTACACAGGCAGAAAATTATTTTAATACAGGAGAGAAGGGTAACTATAAAGAAACAAACATAAGCTGAAATGACTGCAGACAGTATTACAGTGTGACCGCCTAATGAGTGAGCCTGAATTGATAGTCTGGAGGTTCATGAGCACTTATCAGTTACCTAGAACATCCAATCTGAAAACAAAAGTTTGTTGTAATTCATATGCCAGCAAAACACGACCAAACCTGAATTCATCTGGCTGCAAACGTCTTGAACGTCAGGTTATTTGTGGTCAAACTTTCCACTGAGTGTGACTATTCTCGCACTTCACTACACGACTGTAAAACTATTAATGTATTTCACTATGGTGTTACTCCAGAATCTGCTGAGGAAGTAATTCTGAGTTTTGAAACACATCTGGGTAAGGATGAGGTCCCACAAATCTATATAATCTAACAATGAAAATATTCAGTGTTCAAATCTAGAGTTCCTTTTTTACCATAATATTAAAATTTTATGCTAATAAGGACCTGTGTAGAGCACAGGGAACTCTCCTCGATACTCTGTAATGACCTATATGGGAAAAGAATCTAAAAAAGAGTAGATATATGTGTATGTATAACTGAGTCACTTTGCTGTACAGCAGAAACTAACACAACATTGTTAATCAATTATATACTCCAATAAAAATTTAAAAAAAAATTTATGCTACAAGTAGAAGTAAACTGCACTGCTGAGTAAGCTATAGATATTGAGACTTATTAGAACCTATCATTCTTGCTACAATTTCTTATTGACTTATGAAAATAAACCAAATCTATACTGTAGATATGGGAGTTTGGAAAAATGACTTAAAATGCTGATGAAATTTCACTGGGAACTAGGAATTCAAATCCTGAACATATAATGGTTTTAAAATCACTTTTCTGGGGGTGGGGGGAAATCACTTTTCTGTTTTCAGTCTTTCTGAATTACAGAGTCCTTCCTAATTATGAAAAAAGGTATTAATTCTGAATCTGATATCCCCTCAAACACATGCAAATGAATACTTAGTCACTGAACAAACACTAAGCTTTCAAAGATTTTTTTTATAAAGTTTTTTTTTTTTTTCCTTTTCTCTTTTGGCTGCACCGCCCAGCTTGTGGGATTTTAGTTCCCCGAGCAGGGATTGAACCCGGGCCCTCGGCAGGGAGAGAGTGCGAAGTCCTAACCACTGGACAGCCTGGGAATTCCCCAAAGATATTTTTGTAGATAAGAAAAAATTAGAAAAATGTATTTGGAAACTGTCCAAATCACATATTAACTAAAGATTATTTCAAATACACAATTTATCCTTAAGTACTAAATCGAGTCCTAAAAATTCTAACACTGCGTCATTCTGCTGTACAGTATCCAGAGGCCCAAGCACTCTAGCACTGACTAACCAGGCTACTGGTCTGACTGCACAACTCTGCAGAACGGTCAAGACAGGGAAGCAAGCACAAGAGACTCCAAGCAGCAGCTGACGCAGAGGCTACGAGAGCTGGCATGATAAAGCTCAGGCCCTTTACCAAAAACAACGGCTCCTGACAGCCTCATTAGAATTTCCTATTTCAAAGTGAGAACAGGCCCTTATAGAGGCTTATTTAGAAAAGGGATAATCAGTCCAGAGGGCATCACTATGTCACAGCATACACATAAATATTAGTATTTAAAACAATGATAGAATAATCAAAAATGGCTAAATCAAAACCCACATATTTGGCTTAGGCGGCAGGCAAGTATATCAGCTGACTCGTAGGTCATATAATGACTGGTTAAGTTCTAAAGTCAGTGTGGTAAAAATTAGGCCTTAAAAATTCCTTTAGCGTGTACCACGACGGGTCCACCTCCTCCTTTCAACAAGCCCGACACGGCCGCGTTGCCTCTGGCATCACACTAGATCGGAGCTTCTGTGGCTGAATACCAGACGGAGCAGTTTGGTTTGTACCTGGGGGCTATACCAAATGAAAAAAAAAATCTTTAAAACTACAACTACATCGACAAGATGAGATGCTTAAGAGCAAGGCAGCAATGCAGGCACTGATGCTGCAAGAGGAACAGTAATAGACTCACTTCTCCCGTTCCCAGCGTGGCTCACTCTTTTAGTTCAACAGTACTTAGAATCCTGTATAATATCTGAACTGCTAAAATTTTAATTTTTTCTCCAGGGGCCTATAGCTGAATTCCCTTAAGTTAAAGCTACACATGATATCAGTCCATTGTTACATACTTTATAGAGCACGAAGAGAAAAGCTTTAGGTTTCTGGAATGTTCACAAACATGTAAGAATGAAGCATTATCCTAAAGCAACCTGCAGGTATCTATTCTCTAAGTATACGGAAGATCTAGTAAAATTTAAGGGAAAATTGAAAACAATTAGATGCAACAGAAAAAAACTGATAAACCCATTTAATTTTGTCACATATACAGGGGAAGGAAATGATTAAAAAGAAAATTATACGGTTATTAAAGATTTTTTTTCAGCTATACTTTTGGTAATACTACTGTTCCATGTTCACCTTTTAATATTCTTTGGCAAACACAAATCAAGTAAGTTTTACAGTATCAATGCTTACTTAAGTAGTATGGCAAAACAATTTACATTAAAAAAATCACTGTAAGAGCCTTAGGATAGTTATATGACTTTATTTAAGAGGTGGAGAAGATGAGGAATTGACAGGACAAGCCAATTTTCTACGTCTAGTCTCAAAAGAATTTTAAACAACTTAAAAATCTTTATCAGGGAAACATATTACAAGTTTATACCATTAAAATCTCTACACTCTACACCAATATATGTCCTCCTTCGTACTGAAAAATTCTTCATTTTGATTTTTAAGACTATAAAAGCAGAGAGAAACTGACTCTTCATGATATAGACTCTGAAATTAATGGGATTATAAATAATCTGTTAGGTAGGCCTCAGAATAAGTTAGATTATCTTCTACTTGATTTCTGAAATGTTATTATTTTTCTTATGAGCTGAAAGACTTCCGCTTCGCAGAAGTACTTTATTTCTAACCACAAAGTAAATTAGTTTATTAGACCTTTAAATTAGTTTATTAGACCTTTTCTGAAGGTCTTTAAGAATAAGAAACACATTTTCATATTTATTAGGTTTAACTGTAGCCTTACAGATTAATTAGGGGGACAGAATCAACATCTTTATAAAAATCTGTATGACAATTTTAACAGTGAATTTCTATAATCTACATGCCTCAAACAACAGATATTTGCTTTAAAATAGAAAACTAAAATTTGAGGAATATTTTAAGTAGATGGCATTTATTTTAGACACATTGCACAATGTAGGCATAATGCTAAAGTAGGTATTACCTGAAAATGTTTCCAAAATTATTAAAATAATCCTTACACAAACGTTGTTCTTTGAAAAATTAGTTTCCCTCTTACAAATTATTCTGAATGACTGTGTAAGCAGAGAAAGCTTGTTTATCTATCGACTTGCTGGCTTACTTTAAAGCAGTCTAAGTAAAAGACCAGAAAAGTGTCCAAATATAAAACACTATCAATTTATGGTCCATTTTCTTTTTTTTATTATTTGAAACATAATAGTTGAATCTTGGTTGGTAGTTCACAAAGTGTATCCAGGAAACAAATGTCATATATTAAATAGCAATAAACATCTCACGTACGCGGAAATGTTTAAATGAAGACACACATACAATCAGGACTCAAATAAATACTTAAACCTAGATTGTTAAAAAATACTATTTTAAGAGGAAAGGACTTTTAGCTGTAAGTATAATTAGACCACATATTCCAAAAACTGATGAACCCGGTGCTTCTACAGAAACGCGCGTCATAATGAATGAACATACCAAAGTGCGCTGAGCCACCGCCGCCTTTACTCTGCGCAGAGGCGCTGCATGTCTGGGTCCCGGGTTGTGCTGCTCCTGTTCGACTTACATTCCGATACCATTTTCTACAGGAGACTCCATCACTGTCACTGTCACGTAGGGATGGCGTCCGAGGCCTAAAATGCCGCCATCTACATGATTTGATATTGACTAGTATCTGACTGAGGTCTTTAGAGAAAGATTTGTCCGAGGTATTTGTTTCTGAGGTATTGGCAATCTGATTGACTGGAGAATGTTGTGGTGAGGAAAGCATTTCCAAATCCAGATGGCGAAACATGCTGTCATAGTCCGAGTGAGCTCTGTCCAGTAAGACCCTGTTAAAAATAAGGCACAGACAGACATGTAAAACAGCTACTCCCCCAAGTCCCCAAAAGCCACCTCATACTGAATATTTAAGAGCTATAAATTTGATGATTTCGTTATTTGGCTCTATGGGCTAAAATCTCAATTTCTGTTAAGGTTCTTCCACTTTATAATGATTCGATTAAAGAAGAAAGTAATCCGCCTTAAAGAATAAGGTATACTATCCATCTTACAACAGCTAGAGTCTTCTAACAGTTCTACGGTTGGCTTTACTGTCACCATACAAGAGAATATGATTTTTCACTTCCATTATAAAGCACCAAAACATTCATGAAATATTGCTAACATATCTGTTCTTTATTTAAGCAAAAACTTCATTTTTTTTTTTTTTTGGAGGGGGTAGGTAGGAGAAAAGCAGTAAAAGGTATGTGATCTTTGGATATTTACGCTATTTAAATTTTTTATAGACAAAATATTTGAAGCTACCACTCGAGAGGATATATTTTCATTTTATTTATATAAACTTTATAAATGATTCCATCTTAAGATGTTAACACTGACTCATGCTAGTATCGAATAAAATATAGCCCATGTAGAGGATTTTCACTACTATGATGTCAACATAATGATGGGGTTGAAAAAGCGCTCAATAAAATGTATTTTAGTGACTGGATAATTCTAAACTAACGGTGAAGTGATCATAATTGCCCTCAAGATTCAAAAATGAAAGAAACGTGTACAAGTCATTAACTGACCGTAAATTATACCCTTAGCTTTCTTCCTCAAAGCACCCTGATCATTTATCTGTTTTGCCTTTTAATTTCTTTTCACTAATATTATACGAGTGTCTTTCTTTTCCTTTGCTTTCATGTGTTCTGCAACTCCTCCCCGCTCCCACACACAACTTCTCACATAAAGGCATCCAGAGTATGAAGGGCTCTATCAGGTCTCAACAAAGGCCGGCGTCCTGACAAGCTGATGTCAAGATCAGGTCCTGCATGGACCCTGGAGCCTTTCCACTGACGAGTTAACTCAGTGTACCAGTTATATGACATTTCTTAGCTTACTTAATCCTTTTTCTCAGTATCTCCCGGAACTCCTAAAACGATTTTTTGTAATCCTGATTTACACTTGCCTTCATCTATCTCTGAGGCTTTCGATCTTGGAAAGAAAAGCAGATCCATCAGGGAACCATTAGTTATGCATTAAAAGCTACGGTTGTGCTGTATAAGAAACAGGTAATAAAGCGGTGAAGTACCTCAGTCAAAGAAATCAGTTAAGAATAGCAGACAGGCACAAAACGAGCTCTTTAGGAGGATCACCTCACTTTAAGCTTTAGATGCCATCGCCCACCAGCTAAAACACGCCTCTGCTAGGAACACAGAAACGCCTTACCTTCCACCGCGCCCAACCCGTCTCCGCGCAAATCCGATACACCGCTGGGGCACGCTCAGGGTGGTCAAGCAGTAGCGGTATCGCGCGTCCCCTAACCCTCCGTCGCTAGGACTGGTCCAAGGCCAGTTGCCAGTTTGGTCTAAGTGAGGCTTAAAAAGAAAAATCTGAATTATTTTTTGTTTTGTCAGCTCCAGGTAAACAGTTTGTTACTTAAAAAGAGAACCGGAAACTTACAGCGTAGTACCGACAGCCTGCCTTCCTACGGAAAGCAAAAGGGCCGTCGGGATCATTCTCTTCCTCAGCCTCCGAAGAGCCAGACAGAACCTTGAAATACAAGGAAGTGAGTCAGAACATGTGCCTTCCTCCATTCCTCCTCTGCGTTCATGAGAAATCAGAAATCCTTCCACTCACCTGGGAGAGAGGTTCTTCGTCCGAGCTGGGAAAGTCATACTGGTTCAGGTCTTTAGCGTTGAAGACGGGCAGCGCGGCAGGGCCGGCCTGTTGAGGGGCAGCAGCAGCGGACGGAGGTAAGACTTTGGGCTTCTTCTCATATTTACGTTTAGGTCGGGTAAGGTCGGCCTTATCTGGCTGCAATACAGTCACGAATTACACACTAGCAACCATGTTCAACAAACTGAAAGTCTGGGGGGAGTTTTAAAAATAAGTTTACTGCTAAAATGAAGGCATTCCCACTCATAAGAGATACAAGACCCTTGGCATTTTGTCATCTTCTATTGTAAAGTCTTAGAGGTTGGTCTCTGTGAAAACAGGAATATGTTTCTACAACCTACACATAATCATAATCAAGTAAAAGAAGAGAACAGAAGTTCTCCAGCTGCTGAAATCCTTTAACAACAATGAGTCTTTACTGCTGGCATCTGTATCTGTTTCTTAATTTTCTATGAAAATTCTAGGAGAGAATTTTTAAAAAGAGATGTCTAGTCTTTATTCTAAAGAATTAACAAATCAATATTGGGAAAGTAATAATGAAAACATATACACAAAGCAAACTTCAGATAACTGTGAACATAGTGAAAAATAAATCCATAATGCTGAGATATTAAAAAAAATAAAGAGTAGTAAGGACTCGCTAGCTGAACAATGAAAGTGAATTGTGAGCAGTTTTAGAGGATAAAGATACGAAATCATTAAATAGAGAAACAACACGGGAATAAAACACAGAGGCAAGAGTGACAGAGCAATGAACACAGTGCATGTCAGAAATATGTATGGCAGGTGAGGGCAGAGGCTAGGAGAGGTATGAATTTGAGGTACAGGCAACAGGCAAGAAAGATCAGAGGCAGAAATGATATTTGTTAGGAAGAAAAAGATCATGGCAGGTATCACGGTTGACATAAATATTTATATCAAGTTTTATGCAGTTTATGGCATTACGGTGTTTAAAGAAAAGTTAATTATTAAACTGTAAGGTATCTCTCTTTACAAGTTCTACTGCTATAGCCACAGGCCAGTCTTAAATCAAAAGCTGGCTTTCACGGTAGGGTTTATATACATATTTTTTCTATTTCACTCTGAATCTAGTGATAAAATACCACTCAACATGATCAGCTACTACTGCCCACAGAAATTTTTATCACCTTATTAGCTTTAAACTCCTTCACGTCCATGGCTTCCTGGTGTTTGAACTGGCCGCTGTTGGTGAGGGCGACGACGGGGATGGAGTAAGCAGGTTTCATGGGCTGTCTCTGCGCCATGACCTCAGACACGATCTCGCCACTGTAGTCACCCAGACTATACCTGAAACGGCAAAGAAAGGAAGTCGAAAAAGTTAGTTCAGGAAGTACTCATCCTCGTGACGACTACTAACTAACTGAGCTATAACTACAAACCCTGATTAGACCTAAGGTAATACTGCAGGTAAACTACTTGCTGAATGCTTATTAAAACTAAAGATTACATAATTCCTATTGTTTCTTTCTTTTGCTTTTTGGCTTATAGCTTTATCTTGGCACCATGAATAGATAACTGTGGGAAAGAAAACAAAGGTTTAAATAAATTTTAACACCAGCAATTTTGGTGAAAGATTTGGTGGAGATGTTGAAAGTCATGCCTAAAATGGTGCTGAGGAACTTTCTGCTAATTTGAGTTGCCTGGGCTAGAAAACTAACTTTTCTGAAATGAATCACAATAAACTGATTAGTGGTTTTCTTTGGGAACAGGGGCTACGAAATTGGGGAGTGAGGCTTGACGTTTTCACTGTGCTCCGCTAAAGGATTACCTGAGTGGTAAGATTATGGGCCTCGCCTCTCCCCTTCTTATACTTCCCTGTTAAAAAGCCCAGTTAAGTGTTAAGAAAAAATTCAGTAGCATCTAGTAAATAAAATAAAAACTTTAGAAGTGACAAATGTTCTCTCCCTCACAGCCCTGCACACAACTCAAGTAAGGGCAAAAGAATATGATTTCAAAATGTAATACCTGGCATAACTTAATAACTTAATTTTACTGAACCCAGTCACTTTAAAAGTGAAAATAAAGAGAAGAACGTATGTAAAATTATACAAAGCACACCATAGCACACATTTCAGTAGTCTCTATTATTAAAATAATATATTTCTGGAGTTACAGATAATTGCTTAGGACACAAATTAACTCTACACAAAATTCTAATGGTATCACGCTGCTAATGCTATTAAAATATACTTTACCTCTTTTCCATAATTTCCAGTGTTAAATGCAATAGCTCTCTTTTACTCTTTTCTCTTCTTTTTATCATCTCTAGAATAGTAACAGCCCGACTCAGATCTCGACGCAGCTTAAGCATTTTTTCATAAGAGGCTTCATCATTTTTGCGATTCTGCAAATAGGAATTTGCTTTGTTTATGTCAATAAGCATTTCTGACTACTGGCATTCTGAGTATAGCTAGTGATATATAAGAATATATATATCTGAAGGGTGAGATTAGAATTTAAACACACTGAAAGGATTTCCCTGGATTACCAGGAAATCAATTTTGAATATGGTTTTTAATGGATTAACATTAAAGTATATCATTAATAACTCTAATGAATTTTAAGGCTGACATTTTAAATTAATATTTTTCATTACAATATATAGAAAGTCTGTCGAAACACAAATTAAAACACAGCCTTCAGATACTGAGATACTCATAATTATAAATAAATTTTCTTACATCAAAAAAAAGTTACAAAAAACTTTCCCCAGGATCTCTTACTTTTCGAGTCTGCATTTTTTCAGTACGTCTTCTAAAAGCCACATAAGGGTCATTTGTGCTGGAACCATCCCGCTTCTCTTGTTTTACTGATGGGATAAGAGATGGCCCTCGACAGTTTTTTCTCTTTTTAATCCAGTATTCATAAACTTCTCTAATTAATTCATCGTCTTCTTTTAGCAGTAGTTTGGCTTCCTGCAGACTGACTGGCTAAATGTAAAATCACTATGTCATTTTCACATAATACAAATAAAAGGCTCAAAAGTACTTCTAAAGTTAAATGACAATAATCAAAATAACAGCATTAACAGCAACAGACATGCTGAGCACCTTGTACATGTCAGACCATGAGCTAGATGCTTTATATAAATTATTTAATTTTCGCAACAATCCTGCAATGTTTATCCATCTATTTTACAGATAGGGAAAGAGAGGCACAGAGAAATTGAAACATACTGAATATTACACAGGCCAGTAATGGGCAGAGATAAGATATGAATTCATGCTTGTCCACAGTCTGCTCGCTTATCCTCTCCCCAGCATTACACTGTTTCCATATGGAAGCGATATTGATATAGACATACACACACACTTAATATATATACAATGAAGCTGTACCTGCTGACCACTGCCTTTTTCTAGACGGTCAATCATCTCCTCAAATTGCAGTGGGAAGATGTCCATTTTCTTCTTCAGTTTATTCACAAATACTTCATCTTCAGAATCCAAATCATAATCGGGCTGTTCAGCATCCAAACTAAAAGCTGACAGAAGAAACCATAAGCAATCGTTTACTGTGTGAATACATGGACAAAACCTCTCACAGATGTCTGGATAATCTCTAAAGAAATAGGAAAGATTTTTGAAAGATTTTGTTTTCAGACTCACAAACAATCTAAGCTTCCCACACTTAAAGTTTAAGAAAAAAGGGGGCTTCCCTGGTGGCGCAGTGGTTGAGAGTCTGCCTGCCAATGCAGGGGACACTGGTTCGAGCCCTGGTCTGGGAAGATCCCACATGCCATGGAGCAACTGGGCCCGTGAGCCACACCTACTGAGCCTGCGCGTCTGAAGCCTGTGCTCCGCAACAAGAGAGGCCACTATAGTGAGAGGCCCGCGCGCCGCGATGAAGAGTGGCCCCCACTTGCCGCAACTGGAGAGAAAAGCCCTCGCACAGAAACGAAGACCCAACACAGCCATAAATAAATAAATAAATAAATTAAAAAAAAAAAAAAAAAGAAAAGAAAAAAGGGACTTCCCTGGTGGCGCAGTGGTTAAGAATCCGCCTGCCAATGCAGGGGACACGGGTTCGAGCCCTGGTCCCAGAAGATCCCACATGCCGCGGAGCAGCTAAGCCCGTGCGCCACGACTACTGAGCCTGCACTCTAGAGCCCGTGAGCTACAACTACTGAGCCCGCGAGCCACAACTACTGAGCCCATGAGCCACAACTACTGAAGCCCGCACACTTAGAGCTCGTGCTCCGCAACAAAAGAAGCCACTGCAATGAGAAGCCTGTGCACCGCAACGAAGAGGAGCCCCCGCTCGCCACAACTAGAGAAAGCCCGCGCACAGCAACGAAGACCCAACACAGCCAAAAATAAATAAACAAATTAATAAATTTATTTAAAAAAACACACAAAAAAGCCTTTTCTAGGTCACTCCCCTTCTTACTTTACAATCTTATTTGTTAAGCATTCGAATGTGCTTGATCTCCCAGAGAGGAAGCATTGTGTCTTATCCATCTCTGTACATCAGTGCAGAGGCAGTAAACATGTTCATCTTGTACGCCAACTCTGCACGCAGTACTCTACTGAAAAGCATTTGGATTTTGACTCTATTCAAGTGGGAAAAAACCCTGAAAACCTCTGCAGTCAGCGTGGTGACGTCTGTGACAGGAACAGGTGGGGGGGGACTCTGCCTGCCCAACATGTGCCATCCCTGCTTCAAGACTAACATAGTGCCTGGCCCATAGGAACCCAACGAATATTTGTGGAACTATAACGCTATGCTTCATTTTCATTTTGACCTGTATATCACACTTCTGTAACATTCCTAGTTAAAATAAATGAATATTCAGATCCTTCATAAAAATCTCTATACGTTACCCTCTCTGCACCCATGTTTCCTGCACCATCGGCCCTTCAATGATTTTCCACCATCTAATTCTGCTTGCTGTTGCTATGTAAACAGAGATTTTGGAGATTCCCAAGTGGTTTAAAACTGCTGGATCAAACACACTTGTTGTTTTGTCCCTAACCAAAAAAATCCACATCTGTGGAGTAACCACTAGCCATGTGTGACCAATTAGATTTAAAGTAACTTAATGCAAAATTCAGTAGCCACATTTCAAGTGCTAAGTATTACATGTGGCTAGCGGTTACTGCTGCTACCAGATGCTACAGATTATAAAAACATTTCCATCATCATTGAAAGTTCTGTTAAAGAGTGGTGATCCAATAATCCAGAAAGCCAAACTGACAGGGACCAACTATCAATGTTCTGCCTCCTTAAGGGTGTATTTTATACATGTTTAGGGTCTCGTTTATACATTGCTTTGGCACCCTCCACTATAAAATTTATTTTTCTTTAGAGCAAATCACATTTACAAAGCTTAATGATTCATAAAAATGAAACAAGCCTGCCTAGTATCACTTTACTTATGCACTATCAAAATACACTTGACATACTTCTGGCATACCTTATTATCATCAGTGACAAGTCACATCCAACAAATTAAGGAACAGAATGGAGATGGGAAAGGAAGAGTCCCACCCTAGGGAGCTCCATGTCTTCGCGACTGAAGCTAGCAAGTACCTGAGAGGCTGCTCTTGCCTCTGCCAGAAGCTTTTCTTTAGTTAATGCAAACACATCTAAGACCTTCACATATGAGGAGAACCAAATCTTGTTCAGATATAAAATATTAAAACCCTAGAGAAACACTAACATGTAAAAACTCACTTTAGGATTTCATTTGACCAAAAAACCACAGCCAATGATTGAAGTGTAATTTGGCTTCAGCCAAATGTCCAACTGACAGCTCAGCTGCAGCTGATAAAGATGTAACGTACGTATCATGGTTCTAGAAACAGGAGTATTTTCAAATTTTCTGGGCCATGTTACTGAGCGCAGAAAACCAGCCCTAAAGAGAAACAGGCAAATGAGTTGCCTCTTCTAATTGAGTTCTACCAATTACAGTGAGCCCTAGTTAGCCAATGATTGTTAAAACAATGGGAGCCATACTGCAGAAGCTGACTCCGTTTAAAACATTCTGCTAGAAATAAACCCAGATATGTATATGGCTAAACAAAATACAGTATTCTATAAAGACGGAGGAGAAAATTCTACAGAAAATAAACCTCATAAAAAGAACACAACAGTAGACGTAAATTGATTATATTATTTTAAAGGAGAAACAAAGTGGTACAAACCCCTGTGCTTAGAGTCCAGTAGCAGAGGTGAAATGCATATAAATGTCTATGTAACAAATGCCATATTACGGCTCAGACTAAGCGTGCACAGGTGGGTATGTCCATAACTCCAAGCAGCATTTTTAAATTACAGGAAGCAAAGAGTGAAAGGGTATTTGGGTCCACAAAATGGCCCAAAATGTAGACTGGGAACAGAATATAACTCCTGATGGAAAGGAAGGCACACTATTCAAGGCTGAGGAGAAACTTCCCACAGCAGGGATGGCACACAGGTTTCCGCTCAAGCACTAGCTCCCCATGACTGGTAACATCTACTTGCAAAGACCCTGGAATAAATTCTGGGCAGCAGAAAAGACCATCGTAACAGTGGTATTTACTGTGGGGTGGTAGGTATTTGACATCCTTGCTTGGACCTAAGAAGACAAAAGCGATCCCTGGCTAGCTAGATCATGAAATTCTTCAACTTCTTTATACTTACAAACTACAGAGTCACTTCTAGAATGTACCTGGGGAGAGTAGACAGAGAATCCCAGATCTGAAAGATTTGAAATCCTACATATGAAGTCCTCTGTAGATCAAGTTCTGCTGTATCTGCATGGTTGGTTGATGCTATGTATTTTATCTGTGAGAAAGCAGAACCAGGAGAATAACGGGGAAAGGGAAGGAGAAAATGTAATGTTTCAGATTCAGGGCATAAAGAAAGGATACATCTGTTCTGAGAGGTAACAAAAAAAGGAGGCTCTACAAGGATCTATTTTTTTTAAATCTTTTTATTTATAAATAAATTCAAACTTATAAAAGCCTCCAAATAAAAACAGCACAAGGGACACCTGCATATCCTGTACCCAGATTCACCTGCTGTTGAAATTGTACTCCATTTGCTTTATCACTTGCATGTGTGTGTCCTCTCCCCTCTCCATGTGTATATACACACACACACACAGCACACATATACACATCCCACACAGACTATTTTTTTGAGCCACCAGAGGGTAAATTACCTTCATAAGGGCTCTTTCCTGCTAAATACTTCAGAGTGTGTTTCCACATAATCACAGTACACTCATCAACTTTATATTCCACTTTTGCCAGCTGATCCAATAATTCATAACATTTCCCACTACAGTACAGGACCACTCTGGGATCAGGTATTATTTTTACTGCCGTCTCTTTAGCCTCCTTTACTTTGGAACATTTCCACAGCCTTTCGCTGTCTTTTAGGACACTGACGATGTCTGTTTTAGGAGTACTACCATTCCCACTACTAGCAGGTCGCTCACTCTGCGTCTGTGGGATTTTCCCCACTGTGATTAGCTTATACTCTCTCAGCTGCCACACCACTCGACTTTATTCTTAGTCCTTCCCAGGGTCTCACACCTAGAGGCACACGATGTCCATCTGTTTCTCCTAAGTGGTGATAACTGTGGCCACCAGTCAAGATATTGCCCCATTACCCCGCCGTATAACTGCCGCCCCCGCCTGCCGCCGTAACTCATGAGCAGTTTGTGGGGAGAGTTCAAGGCCACGGAAGTGTCCTGCCCCTCATGAGAATTTCCCCTTACAGCGAGCACACACTGGCGATTCTTGTGCGGCTCAATCTCGGTCGCGCTTAGTGCGAAGATGATTCTGCAGCGCTCCCCTCCCACAGCACCGTTCAGCTCTTGGCATTCTGTACTGTAAAACCACAAGACTACACTTCTCCCCCATTTAGCACGGCTTATTACCAGTATGGACTCATGAATTCCTACTTTTTCCATGTTTATAAGTCGTTCTTGTACCCAATTATTCCACTGCTTAAAATGTCCCCAAATTAGCCAGTGGAAACTCCTATGTCCCCCTATGATATGCCTCTGCCATTTTTGTGAGTTCTTAATTTCTGGCATAACAAGATGTTCCAGGTTTATCTTGTACTTACCCTGCCCCAGCCCTGGGATCAGCCATTTCTCTGCATATTCTTGGCCCTATTTAGTGGGGAACAGATCAGGGAATAGGTGCTAGGCGTGCTTATTGCTACTGAATATTTTTCACTTCTTTTCGCTTCTTGGCTCTACCAGTGGACAGAACTGGAAATGCACAGATCTGTATCTATACACACACATATATACATATTCAAATATACACCAAAACTGCCTGTTAAAAAAAGATTTCCTTTGAGGATTAACAGGAGAACCTTGAGACCCAAGCGCAAGGGGAAGGGGGAGAGAGAACTGTTCCTGCCTATTCTGGTCAGAACTATTTTTGTCCTTTCTGCCAGCATGAATAGGAAAGGAGAAGTCCTAGCTGTACAATCCAGAAGCCTTCCAGATCACCAATCAAAAGAGAAACAACATTAAGACCCTTTGGAGCAGGAGATGTTGAATAGCACTCTGAAATAGTTTAGAAAGTAACCACAGTTTGGAACTATAAGAAGGGGATGATGGTTTTAATACAGGTTTCTTGCTTTACAGCTCTGACAGGAGAAAATTATGCTCTCTTTCCTAAGCCTGTTAAAGACAAGAAAAATGTTGAGATTTTCCAAATAAATGTTCAATGAAATGTTAACAGATAACATGTAATGAATATATTTGGAAAATGCTGGGTTAAAACTTTCTTTTTTAACTGCAAGATTCCCAGAGCCTATAAGTAATGTGCATTGTAACTCCGGGGGGTGGAAGGAGAATGTAACAGGCAATAATTCTCAAACGTGTTTATCATTACTTTTTTAAGCAATACTAATTAACATCTTAAAAACTCCAAGGAGCAGTTTGTGTAAATTAAAGAGTTTTACAAAATAGAAATTATGAGAATTGAAATGAACCGGTCTACATACATAATTCAAGGCAATGTACCCTTCATAAGCAACTTGTTAGACCACCTGGCATTCAAGATTCAATTTTAACTTTGCAGAAATTTGAAGTATAACTTGCCTTTTCTTGTGTATTGTAGTATACTAAAAGCCAATACCAATTTTTAAAGAATTAACATCAATTTTACACAATTTCTTCCAGAAAATAAGAGGGAACACTTCCCAACTTGTTTTATGAGGCCAGTATTACCCTGATACCAAAACCTGACAAGGCAGAGCACACACACACAAACAAAAGACTACCAACCAATATCTTTCATGAATTTAGATGCAAAACTCCTCAATAAAATCCCACCCTACAATGTATGAAAAAAATAATACCCCACAGCCAAGTGGGATTTATTCCAGGTATGCAAGGCTGGTGCAATATTTGAAAACCAACCAATGCAACCTATCATATCAAAGGCTAAAGAAGGAAAAAAAAAATCACATGGCCTTATCAATTGATGCAGAAAAAGCATCTGACAAATTCAACAGTCATGATACAAACTCCCAGTACCCTAGGAATACAGGGGAACTTCCTCAATCTCATAGAAGCAACTACAAAAAAAAAAACACCCTACAGGTGACATAATACTTAATGGTGAAAGACTAAATTCTTTCCCTCTAAGATCAGGAACAAGGCAAGGATGTCTGCTCTCACCATTCTTATTTTAAAATCATATTCAAGTTCTAACCACTATACTAAGGCAAGAAAGAACAATTAAAGACATACAGGTTGGAAAGGAAAAACAAAACCATTTCTATTTGCAGACTACGACATGATTTTCCATTCAGAAAATCCCAAAGAACCTGCAAACATCTCCTAGAACTAACATGTAATTTCAGTTAAGGCCACAGGACATAAGCTCAACATACAATTAAGCTGCATTTCTGTATACAGACAATGAAAAAGTGGAAACCAAAATCAAAAGTGCAATACCGTTTTCAATTATTCCAAAGAAAACAGGTATAAATCTAAAAAAAAAAAAAAGTACTAAAACACCATGGCTCTCTATGATGAAAATTATAAACTGTCAACTTTATAAAAGAAATCAAAGAAGACCTAAATACTTGGAGGGTCACACAGTGGTCACGGACTGGAAGACACACAGAAAAGATGTCAGTTCTCCCCACAACGATCTATAGGGTTAAACGCAGGTCCTATCAAAACCTCAGCAGGCTTCTTTGCAGATACAAACTTGTTGTAATATTTACAGGGAAAAGCCCTAGAATACCCAAAACAATCTTGAAGGAGAAAAATAAAGGAGGAAGTACTCTCCCTGATGTTAAGGGTTATCATATAGCTGCAGTAATCAGGACAGTGGTACTGTCTTGGGAAAAACACAGAAATCAGTGGAATAGAATACAGAAGCCAGAAATAGAGACACATCAACATGCATAATTAATTTCTGGCCAAGAAGCAAAAGCAATCAATGGAGGAGGGATCACTTTTTCAATAAATGGTGCTGGAACAATTAGATACTCAGAATGGGGGCAGGGGGAACACCGTGACCTAAACCTCACACTCAAAATTGATCACACACTTAAATGTAAAAGGTAGGGACTCCCCTGGTGGCGCAGTGGTTAAGAATCCGCCTGCCAATGCAGGGGACACGGGTTCGAGCCCTGGTCCGGGAAGATCCCACATGCCCAGGAGCAACTAAGCCCGTGAGCCACAACTACTGAGCCTGCGCTCTAGAGCCCACAAGCCACAACTACTGAGCCCACGTGCCACAACTACTGAAGCCCGTGCACCTAGAGCCCATGCTCCACAACAACAGAAGCCACCGCAGTGAGAAGCCTGCGCACCGCAACGAAGAGTAGCCCCCGCTCGCTGCAACTAGACAAAGAAGAGTAACCCCCGCTTGCTGCAACTAAACGAAGACCCAACGCAGCCAAAAATAAATAAATTTTAAAAAATGTAAAATGTAAAACTGTGAAACTTCTAGAACAGGTCATAGGAGAAAATCTTTGGACCCCAAGCAAAACAAAGAGTATTCTTAGAGTTGATACCAAAATCATGATCTGTAAGAGGAAAATTGGTAAATGGATCTCATCAAAATTAAAAACTTGTGCTCTGTGAAAAACTGTTAAGAGAATGAAAAGACAAATTATATACTGGGAGAAAATATTTCCAGATCACATATGACAAAGGCGTGTGTCTAGGATACATAAACAAAACAAAATCCTCAAATCTCAACATTAAACAATCTAATTAGAAAATGGGCAAAAGACCTGTGCAATGATTTCACCAAATAGGATATATAGATGGCAAACACATGAGAAGACGTTTAACATATTAGCCATTTAGAGAAACACAAATTTAAAGTACAATGAGATATCACTGCACACCTATTAGAATGGCTAAAATTAAGAAGTGATAACCTCAAGTGCTAGCAAGGATACAGGAGAAACTGGATCACACATACACTGCTGATGATGATGTAAAACAGTACCGCTACTCTGGGATACAGTGTAGACGTTCTTGTCAAACTAAAACTGGATGACCCAGCAACTACTCTTACGGTATTTAAGCCAGAGAAATAAAAATTTATGTTCACTCAAAAATCTGTACATGAACACTCATAGCAGCTTTATTTGGAATATCAATAGCTAAAATCTGGACACTACCCAAATGTCTTTCAGTGGGTGAGCAGTGAGACATGCAGTGCACCTGGATCACGGAAGACTGCTCAGCAAGAGGAAAGAAGGACGACTGATACATGCAACAGCTTGGATGAACGCCAAGGAGGCTATGCTAAGAGGAAACAGTCAATCTCAGAAGGATATATACTGCATGATTCCATCTATGTTACCTTCATCAACAAACATAATTACAGAGATGGAGAACAGATTAGTGGTTGCCAGGGGCTAGGGGTGCATTTAAAGGAGCAACAAGATGGAGTCTTGTGGTGATGGTACAATTGAGTATCTTAACTGCGCTGGTGATTATACAAGGCTTCACATGTTCTGTGAATCTATAATCATCCAAGACAAAATGTTAAAAGAAATCCAAAGGCAGCTAACACTAATTTAGCTTATTAACATTCCAATGTAATACATCTTTCCAAATCTGTACTGATGCAAAAAATTTTTTCCCAAATAATTTACAATTCTGCTCCCATTTTATTACTATTATTTGATTACAATGTCAGCAAAGTCAGTTCCTTTTTAAATACAGTCCTTTTTGACTCTTCTGACCACAATTTAATCCACGAGCTACGAATAAAATGTGGTTTGTGAATTTTGGTCATCAATAAGCAACTATTTGTAAAACATGCATTCGAATTTTTTTTTCTGATAGTAATGATAATGTAAATTGATTAACGTAATTTTATCTTGCTCAATGCTGCTTTAACCTAAAAGCCTGTATTCGTGAGATAATAGAGCCTGTGGCTGTGGAACGCAATGTGGTTCTAGTTAACACGTAGAGGAAGGATCAGCTCTGGAACTTTCACACTGACATGATTTTCCAGAGAACTAATTTTTACGTCCTAATATTGGTCAAAATTGTTTACAATGTCTGTGTCTTATATGTTATTAAACATGTGAGTGGGCAAGAAAACACATGCCACTTGTTTGGTTCACTTCAAAGTAGCCTTTAATAAATTGGAAAAATTTCTTTTTTTTCTAAAGGAAGTCAGTAAGATTAGGTACAAGTCAGAGGTAAAGATGAAAAAACATTACAAGTTAAAAATATCAAATGCCAATACAGAACTGGTAAGAGTCAATACAGGCATTATGTTTACTTTTAGTTTTCATATTCAAGAAATAGTTAAAAAAAAAAAAATGCTTAGAATCCAGGACAGGAACTAGATCATATGGAGAGAGGTTAAATGAGTCAGAAAAGTAGTTAATAAGTTGGAAACTGGTTAAAGCTCGTTTCTCTATGTCCCTAGAAAAAACAATAAAAACAAAACAGATTTATATTGTCCTGAGAAAAAGCTGAGGCAGGCCCCTGGAAAAACCTCTTGATGATAAAGGTCAGCAAGACCACAATGAAAGCTGTAGCAATTTTACCTTAGTAACCTTTCAATTATGTGTTTAAGTTGTCGACTACTTGGGGACTGAGTGAATGAAATTCGTCTGTCTACAAGCTCTCAGCTGTTCATCATCAAATGTGATTAGCTATCCAAGGATCACTTCCAATGAAGAGCCTATCAGTACCAAGTGAGACAAGTTACCAATTAAAAACGCTAAATTTTTTAAAATTAGGGGAATTCTCTGGCGGTCCGGTGAAAAGAACTCAGCACTTTCACTGCCAAGGGTCCAGGTTCAATCCCTGGTTAGGGAACTAAGATCCCACAAGCCGCGCAGCTCGGCCAAAAAAGAAAAAAATTAGTAGAAACACACGGGGTTGGCAAATTACAGCCTGTAGGCCAATACTGGGGTTGCCATCTGTTTTAGTCAATAGAGTTTTATTGGAACACAGAGTAAAATAGCTGTGACAGAGACTGAATGACCCGCAAAGCCTGAAATACTTACAGAAAAGGTTTGTTGACTTCTGACTTCTATTAAGAAATTCTTTAAGGCAATTAACATTACTATTTCTGAAGAGTAAGAAAATGATTTCTACATCTAAGGTATATTCTTTATCCTACTCATCTCCAGTAGCATAAGGTCCCATGTTGAGATGAAGCTAAAAATCTAGGATGAAAATGCTATCTTTTCTGTCAGGCAGAGAGCTCAAGCACAATTATAAAAGGTGAAAATGGGCTCTAATAACTCTCAAGCTGGTTCCGGTCAGTGAAATGGGTACTGAAAATGGCCCCAAACTGATAAAAACCTGTCGAGAGTTACAGAAGAGGAGACTGCAAAGTACAGCTACCAAAAGAGGAATTACTTACGCTGTATGTGAATGAGCTGCTTTGGCATCCTGAACTCCCCGGGGTAAATGGACTCGTAGTACGCGATGTTGCTCTCCGCCTCCGGGACTGGAATAACCATGTTGTCCCTCTTCTCGCCATACACCTGCTGTGCCGAGATAGCCCGCTGAAGATGGTGTTCCTGAGGAGAGGGAAAAGGACGTAAGCTACGTTTTAAAAAACCAGCAAACAGAACATACAGCCTCAGGAAGAGGTGTTCATTTGTTTTTAAAATAGAGGGATTTTAGTAGCCTTGCAAGGATGCTAACAATACAGTTGTGGTAAAAACATTTTGAATAGAAACAAGAGTTGGTTACATACACTGTATATTTCCGCAATTTAAGAAAAGGTACTACACCGAAATTGAGAGTTAAATTATACAAAAGATTCCGAAAACTGACTAAAACTGTTATTAAAGTTTGCATTTTACAGGGACTTCCCTGGTGGCGCAGTGGTTAAGAATCCGCCTGCCAATTCAGGGGACATGGGTTCGAGCCCTGGTCCGGGAAGATCCCACATGCCGCGGAGCAACTAAGCCCATGCGCCACAACTACTGAGCCTGCGCTCTAGAGCCCACGAGCCACAACTCCTGAGCCCATGCGCCTAGAGCCCGTGCTCCGCAACAAGAGAAGCCACTGCAATGAGAAGCGTGCGCACCGCAACAAAGAGCAGCCCCCGGTCGCCGCAACTAGAGAAAGCCCGCGCGCAGCAATGAAGACCCAATGCAGCCAAAAATAAATAAATAAATTTTAAAAAAAAAAGTTTGCATTCTACAGATGAGACTTTTTTAAAAAGAGGGTTAAGGGCTTCCCTGGTGGCGCAGTGGTTGGGGGTCCGCCTGCCAATGCAGGGGACGCGCGTTCGGGCCCTGGTCCGGGAGGATCCCACATGCCGCGGAGCAACTGGGCCCGTGAGCCACAACTACTAAGCCTGCGCGTCTGGAGCCTGTGCTCCGCAACAAGAGAGGCCGCGACAGTGAGAGGCCCGCGCACCGCGATGAAGAGTGGCTCCCGCTCGCCGCAACTAGAGAAAGCCCTCGCACAGAAACGAAGACCCAACACAGCCATAAATAAATAAATTTTTCAAAAAAATCAGAAGATTCCTACATTACAAGTGTATATGAATTAAAAAAAAAGAGAGAGTTAAAACATTCGAACGTATTGTATGACGAAAGCAGGCTATGTATAAAAAATATTTTATCGATTCTAATTGCTTATTCATACAGTGTTTCATAAATGTCATACAAATCAACTAATATGATTATTCCAAAGAAGGGTACAGATTATTGTCTCCATCTTTCATTCACGAAGCTGACACAGATTCAAACCTGGTCTTTGTCTCGAGTAATAACCTTTCTTCTGAATTTCCAGAGCCCTTTTTGAACGGTAGTAAAGTACAGGGATTGAAGGCAAAGGCTCCAGAGTTTGTGACTCCTGGCAAGACACTTCATTCTTCTAAATCTGTTTCCTCCAGGAAAAGAAAAATAGAATCTTCCACGGATGGTTGGAGATTTAAGTAAGATAAATGTGTATTAAATGTTTAGTACAACGCCTGGCATGTTACAGGTGCTCAAAATAAGCTTTGGTTGAGTTGACACACAGAAAGATTTTTACCAGCTGCCACAGAAAAATATCTGTTCTCACCCACCCCATCATCATTGAATTTTGGTAAACATTTCATTAAATTTAAGCTAGTTTTAAAAATGCTGTATATAAAATACAAGTTGAGGGATGAAAAACATTCCAACAGTATGAAAACAAAAAATTCCAGCCTTCATAAGTAGCCTCTGTTACTTTTATATATACGTCTATATCAATCCACAGCTAGGGTTCTGCTGCGCAGCATACAGCGCTTTATCCCTAGGGCGCTGGTCCCTCGACACACCTTGGAGAGTTCTCCATCCTGATACTTTCACTACCATTTTCGCAACAGCTGCACTGTATTCCACTATGTGGATGTACCGTGACTTATTTAACCAGACACGAATTGATAGGGAAAGAACCCTGGGAGCAACTTAAATGCCTATCCTTCTCCCTGAACGCTGCAAAAACCAATCCTGTACTACTATATATATGAGACACCTTTGTGAGCCCGTGAAAGCATCTGTAGGACAAGAGACGGAAGCGCTCAAAGGGTATATGAAGTTATTACAGCACATATTCCTACCACTCCTTGTAGTAACTCCTTAACATCTCTTCTCAATTTTAAAATGACCCATCTTGTTATTTTAGGTTAATTTCTTTACAATGAGTTTTTCTTCCCTTACGTGTTGCTGTTTGCTCATTTTCAAAAGTGCTGCTTTTCTTTTTCTCATTGATGTTTAAATACGTGGATTATTTTCCTTTTCAATATTAAGGAAATTAGCCCCCATGTAATAAAATTGACAGCTGTTTTCCTGAAGTTGACTTCTGACTTTGTTTAGAGTATTTTTTCCACGCAGGAAAGTTCTATTAGTCAAATTTATTAACCTTTTCCTTTATGATTCCGTCACCCTTAGTAACAGGTATAAATCGTATAGTCACAAACTAGGGTGTGTAAACAAAACCTTTCATTTTTATAACTCATCTTTGATTCAGGCTGCCTTGTGGCTCCTGGGAGCTGGTAGAAACTCAGTGTGAAGGGGCGGGAGGGGTGACTCCGAAAGCCTGTGGGCATGTGTACTGGCCCTTGTGCCCTCTGACACAGGGTGCTTCTGAGCCCCAGCTGGGAAATCAATCACAGGTGTACTCTTCTCCTCTCAGATACCCTCAAAGAGCGAGAGAAATTTTCTGTGACCTACGCCCCCTACTTACATCAAACTCAAGGAGGGAGCGGGGGAGCGAGGCACACTACATTCTTCATTTGCATTTTGTCCTGAATCCATTAGCATTTCTCTGTGTAGGTGAACATGTGAGAGACGGTTTATCTATTTTTGTGTATAAGGAGAGATAGCAAGCCACCTCAAAGGGTATATGAACGTCATGCATAAAATCACCTATTCCCCTTAATGACTAAAAATGTCCCTTTCTCAGAAATTCCACTTGCACTTGGGAGTATTTCCAAGTTCTTTTGCCCTCCTCTACTCAACTGCCTCCTATGCTAGTATTTAATGTGTTTTTAAAAGTGCAGCCTCAGACTACATTTTATTATCTAGCGCTGACCAGATACTAAATTCACTCCTCACAATCCTTTTTCAGAAATTTCCTGGCTACTTCATTCATTTCTCTAGATGAACCACAATGAAAATTACTTTCTAGGTGTGAAGTGGGACCACTAAGGGCTTTAGATTTTTTATAGGCACTATGGTATGGTGGTTAAGAACATGATTTGTAATCAGAATCAGGATTTGTAATCATGATTTGTAATTTGCTCTGGATTTGAATGTTGGCTCCACGGTTTACTAGCTCCATGACTTTGGGACTTGGGACAAGATATTCATACCAGCAAGTTTTATTACCTATAAATGTACACTGTGTACCTACCATATGGGATTGTGGTTAAGATAAAATGCCTGAGACACACTAACTACCTAAAACATGGTACCAAATGTGTACCTTTCATTACTAGAGAAGCTGAAGATTTACCATATGCTTGTTACCATTCATATTCTTCCTAGTGTTAGCAGCATTCTGTAGAAAGACTTCCTTATCTTTATATCCATTTTTCTAGAATCGTGAAATCAAACTTTTTATCAATATTATAGTAAATACTGCTTTAAAAAAATCTTACATGTGTTTTTTTGTTTTATAAAATATTTGACAAAATTTCCTCATAAGGAACGTAAGGAACCAAGATGTGTACAATATACAACAAATATGTTCTAAGCCTTAAAAATCACTCCTCAACAACTGGTGTGTAACTATAACCTTAAACCTTCCTATTTACTGTAGCCCTGTGTATGTGCAAAGACTCGAGGATGGGAAGGAGACCACACACAGGTGCCGGTGTGGCTGGAGCACGGGGAGTGAGGGTGCACAGGGCGTCGGGATCAAATCACGCAGGGACATGGGGCATGCTAAGGATTTGTCCTTGTACTACGAGCGACAGTGGCTGAAGGACTTTAAAGGTCACCCTGGCTGCTGTCTAGAAAACGGACCATATTCTAGAAAATGGAACATGCATAGCCTTTAAATGGTTCAGAATAATATTTAATGAAATGGAAAAACCCATCAATTTATTAAGTAAAAAGACAGATCTGAAAATTGTATGTTCAGGATATTTGTATTTAATCTTTTTTAAAAGCAAAAGACATAACTGAACACAAATATAGGAAAAAGTCTAAAAGTAGCTGAACACGTATTTAACAATCCTTCTCTCTATGCCCCTTTATTCTATTCACTGCTAAATTTTTCCAAAGCTCTTACAGTCCTCTGACATGTCATACCCTTGGTTTGTTTACTGTTGTCACCCTTCCTCCCCACCCCAATCTAAGCATCGTGAGGGCAGGGATTTTTGTCTATTTTGTTTACTGCTAAATAACCACCCAAAAACAGTGCCGAGTACAAAGCATGGTGCTTAAATATTTGTTGAATAAATGAATATGTATGTAGGTATCTGTGTATGTACACACACACACACACACACCACACAGATGCAAGCAGGCACACATATGTGTCAAGTTTCAAAGTATGTACACCAAACAGTTAACAGATCACCTCCTGGTGATATAATTTTGAAATAGTCTTCTATAATTTTCTTTATTTCCCTTATTTTCTAAAATTCTTTGTAATTCTTTTTGACAAAAAATATTTGAGTACATCTCACTACATGATTTTCTAGAACAAAGGTAATTTCTGAAAGGCACTATTTAGTTCAGTAAAACCCTTCCCATTTAAGTCAAGTTTAGTTCCAGAGTAAAACATTACACTTGCAGCTTTCCAGGTAAAGAACGTATTTTTAAAACCCCAAACTATATACATCTATTTCCAAGAAAAAAACATTAAATTATAAGTGAAAATGACATTTTTGCTTTGAGTAGGAAGCTGTGAAATGGTGAAGCCAAGTAATACATGAAATAAATTAGAATAAGATGAGCTATGAATTCAACTCAATAATTACTTATTGAATGCCTTGACTAAATAACTAAGATGATCCGATCCTAAATTACAATTATATAAAATGCCAGATGTTCCTGGAAGATAATATCTGTCAATGAAACTTCTAAATACATCTACTTGCAGCACTGAATAAGCCAGCCTTCCCAAACTGTGTTCACTGGAGTATTTAATTTCAAATTATCAATAGGTAGTCCAATAATGAGTTTGACAGTTAAAAAAAAAGAGAGAACGTTGGATTTTTAAACTTTTGGAATGAAAGCTTTTAACACGCCAATGTAAACTGTGGTTGCTCATGACGGAGGGTTCAGTCATTCCAAATCTATGACCACAGAATCATTTTTTCAGAAAGTATCCATTAATAGCTCATGGAGAACTTTTGTAATGCAGTTTGGGAAATGCTGGTGTAGGACAACAAGTGGAGATACAGGGCAGAACATCTGGGCTTAAGCTTCTCATTTATTAACTTAGTCTATACTTACTGACTGCCCACTATGTGCCTCTCCTGGGAACACAATGGTAAATAAAATAGGACGGTTCCTGACATTGTAGTAGGGAGGACAGACACTAATAAAACAGCCCTAAAAATAAACTGTAAAGTGTGATAAGTGCTGTGAAGGAAAAGAACAATGTGTTAATGGGAAATATAAATAGGAAAGGGATTTCAAGGACAGTATCACTTTCACTACTGCCAAGTGACATTTAAGCTAGAACAGGAGTTAAAAGATTATTTTAAGAAAAGGAAATAGCTGTGTGTGAAGACCACTTACTTGCTTGACACCTTAGGAGGG
The DNA here is from genome assembly GCF_965194825.1 of Balaenoptera physalus. Classification (NCBI taxonomy): domain Eukaryota; kingdom Metazoa; phylum Chordata; class Mammalia; order Artiodactyla; family Balaenopteridae; genus Balaenoptera; species Balaenoptera physalus. The sequence continues at coordinate 176,265,751 of NC_138883.1, read as the reverse complement.
TAAAGTTTCTTTATATCATAGAATATTTATAGTAATTAGGCTCAGTTGCAATTTAAGAGTTAATCATCAAAACACCAGGATCAATTCCCATTTTTCATAAAATAACAGAGGCATACCCTCTCAAACAAATCTGATCTTACAGGGAACAAAGTAAATACTATTAAATAATCTAAAGAATTTTAAGATATTCAACCTTACATGAAATGGAATCAGATGAATCGTAACTTACAATTAAGCAAATGACTTTAAAAGCCTCTTGCGCTGCAAGTAATGATAGATCATGTTTTCTATACATAGCAATGTGAACAATAAAAAAGAGGATCAGAAAAGACTGAACGATGATCTTCAGGAAGTTCACAGGCACACTTTCGTGTCCCCATGAACCCTGCAACTGCAGGCTCCAAAGATTCACTTTTGTTACTTCAGCCCACCTGGTGCACTGCAAGAGCGTGGGCATTAGAGACAGAAACCCAAGCAGGAATCTTAGCTTCCTCCTCAGACCCGAAGTCCAGCAAGCCACTCTGCCACTTATTTTTATTATTTGTTTCATATACATATATCTTTTTTTTTCTTACCCATCTTTCCCTCTTTCCTTTCCAGCACTTAATGTTTTTTCTTTTACTTTCCCCTTTGTTATTTCTGCTTACCCCTAGAAAATTTCTGCCTTTTCAGGTGGTAATGGTCTCTTTGATAAAAGCATTGGTAATTAATGCAAAATGGTTAACTGGTTATAAACAGGGCATATCACATATTTGAGAGGTCAGAAAATATCATTTTTATTGATTAAGAGTGACATTAAGTATCGGTAGATAAGACCCATCTGAAGGGCCAGTACTGTGTCTTAAACATCTGTTGTGTGCCTTTGCTCACACAGATGGACCATACGCCAGCCCCACCCCCAAGAAAATTCCCACTTGTTCTTCAAAGTCTGGTTTAAAATGATCTTTCTTTTTGTCTTGTTTATAGTTTCCTTTGCTGTGCAAAAAGCTTTTAAGTTTCATTAGGTCCCATTTGTTTATTTTTGTTTTTATTCCCATTCCTCTAGGAGGCGGGTCACAAAAGATCTTGCTGTGGTTTATGTCAAAAAGTGTTTTTCCTATGTTTTCCTCTAAGAGTTTTATAGTGTCTGGCCTTACATTTAGGTCTTTACTCCATGTGGAGTTTATTTTTGTGTCTGGTGTTAGGGAGTGTTCTAGTTTCATTCTTTTACATGTAGCTGTCCAGTTTTCCCAGCCCCACTTATGGAAGAGGCTGTCTTTTCTCCAGTGTATGTTCTTGCCTCCTCTGCCGTCACCATCATTAATCATTAGAGGAATGCACATCAAAACCACAATGAGGCCATCATCAGAAAATCTACAAACAATAAATGCTGGAGAGGGTGTGGAGAAAAGGGAACCCTCTTGCACTGCAGGTGGGAATGTAAACTGATACAGCCACTATGGAGAACAGTATGGAGGCTCCTTAAAAAACTAAAAATAGAACTACCATACGACCCAGCAATCCCACTACTAGGCATATACCCTGAGAAAACCATAATTCAAAAGGACACATGCACACGCCACAACTACAGAAGCCTGCTTGCCTAGAGCCCGTGCTCCACAAGAGAAGCCACCGCAATGAGAAGCCTGCGCACCACAACGAAGAGCAGCCCCCACTCGCAGCAACTAGAGAAAGCCTGTGCGCAGCAATGAAGACCAACGCAGCCAAAAATAAATAAATTAAATAAATTAGTTAAAAAAAAAAGAAATGCTAAAGGAAGTTCTTCAGATGGAAGGGAAACAATAGCAGATGCAAACAGATTTATCAGGAGCGAACAAAGAACCAAATTATGGGTAAATATAAAAGACTGTTTCCCTTTTCTTAAAATGCATGTGACTGTTTAAAGCAACAATATAACAATAAACTGCGGGTTTGTAACAACAACAAAAAAAGACACATGCACCCCAATGTTCATTGCAGCTCTATTTACAATAGCCAGGACATGGAAGCAACCTAAATGCCCATTGACAGATGAATGGATAAAGAAGATGTGGCACATATATACAATGGAATATTACTCAGCCATAAAAAGAAACGAAATTGAGTTACTTGTAGTGAGGTGGATGGAGTTAGAGTCTGTCATACAGAGTGAAGTAAGTCAGAAAGAGAAAAACAAATACCGTATGCTAACACATATATATGGAATCTAAAAAAAAATGGTTCTGAAGAACCTAGGGGCAGGACAGGAATAAAGAGACAGACACAGAAAACGGGCTTGAGGACATGGGGTTGGAAGGCGAAGCTGGGGCGAAGTGAGAGTGGCATGTACATATATACACTACCGAACGTAAAATAGTTGGCTGGTGGGAAGCAGCCGCATAGCACAGGGAGATCGGCTCAGTGCTGTGTGACCACCTAGAGGGTGGGATAGGGAGGGTGGGAGGGAGGCTCCAGAGGGAGGGGATATGGGGATATATGTATACATATAGCTGATTCACTCTGCTGTACAACAGAGACTAAGATAGTATTGTGAAGCAAGTATACTCCAATAAATATCTATTAAAAAAATAAAATAAAATGATCTTCCCTCCGCTTCCCCATCTGTGCTTTTATAGCACTACATTCGCTACTTAAGAAATCGTGCTGTAAATCATTTATTTGTCTACATACTGATATCCAAAATGTTAAGTTACTTAACATTAGATGCTATGTCTAACTAACCTTTATATCTTTTCCTTTAAAAGATGTATTCTCTTGTAGTATGGGGGACTCTAAATTCTTTTAAGGATGAGGACTAAACAAGATTATCTTTGTAATCTACTTAGCAGCTAGAACTATATTTTCCTTATTGCAGGTACCCAGTCTTTTATAAAGCATCATTATAGAAAAATAAGGATAAGTCTAAATTGAATGAAAAAGGTATTTCTACCTGCTCTATAGTAAGTTCTAATAAATATTACCAAACCAGAAAGAGTTATTCAAGGTTATACTGGACAAATTCCTAAACAAAGATTAAATTATATTAACTTATTCATTAAGTATTTATTTAAGAAAATAATGGCCTTAATGGTCAGCCATGACAACAATTAAGACCACATTTAGACCTTTTGGGTTACTGAATTAAAAACAGGTTATTAAAGCAACAATATTGTATAAGACTTCTTATGGGTAAATAAGTGATGACTAATTTGTAAAAAGCCACTTAAGAAGTTATTGAACCCCTGCTTACTTATGCATGGAGGGCTGGACCCCACTGCTACCACAACAGAAGGGCTGAGCCGAATCACTTTCTCTGCTGCTTCCTAATGACATTCCTAAGAACCAGACATCCATGCCTATTCAGGAACAGTGCTCCAGCAAGGGCTCCCAGGTTCTGCATCCAAACACCCAACTCTTGCCTGGCGCATTACGACAGCCTTCTGACTGGTTTCCCTGCTTCCATTTCTGTCTGTCTTCATGCAATAATCAGAGTAATCTGTTAATATACAAGTCAGAACCATGCCATTCTTCCATTAGAACATTCCAATTATTTCCCACCTCACTCAGAATAAAAGCCAAAGTTCTTAAAACTGCTTACAAGGTCCAACAGGATTTGCAAATTCCCCTTCCTTGCTGTGCCCAGGCAACCCTTACTTCCATTCTGCTCTTGTCATACTAGATTCCTTGCTCTCTGTCAAACTCAGAATGGCCTGCTTCCTCACTTTCTTCAAATCTTTGTTCCGAAGTCCCCTTTGCAGACAGGGCATTCTTTACCAGCTCTTCCACTCTACAGCCCCCAGAATGGCTACAACTGAAAAGGCTGACCACACGGTACGATGGTGAGGATGAGGAACAACTTCAACTCTCAGGCACGGTTAGTGAGAAAAAGGGGCGGCAGATCTCACGAAACCAAACGTACACGTTCCACACGGCCCAGCAATCCCACTCCTAGGTATTTACCTAGGAGAAATGAGGACGCAAGCCCACAAAGAGACCTGAATAAGAATGTTCATATGGTTTTATTCATAATAGCCCCAAAGTGGAAACAGCCCCAACGTCCATCATCAGGAGGACTGGTGCACACACTGTGGTTTGGTGACACAATGGAGGACCGCCCAGCAACACAGAGGAACAAACCACCTACACACAACACGGGCAAGTCCCCACAACACTGGGGTGAGGGAAAATAGCTCTGCACAAGACAGTCCATACTCTGAGTCCATTTATGTGACGTTTCAAAACAAGCAACATTAACCTATGGTAAAAAAAAAAAAAAAGAAAGAAAAAAGAAAAAATCAAAACAGTAGCTGCTTCTGAGGCCTGGGGGCAAGGATTGACTGGAATGGGAATGAAAGAATTTTCTGGGCCGATGGTAACGTTCCATATCTTGTTGGGGGTTGGGTTATACAAGTAGGCGAATTTGTCAAAATCCAGCTAATATACGCCAAGTATTTGTGAATTTCTTTGCATGTAAATTTTACCTCAGAAGAAAAAAAAACAGTAAATAAATGCTGAACTCTAATTAATGATATGTATGCTGAAGTACTTAGGGAAACACGCACTGATGTCTGTAATTTACTTAGAAATGCATCAAAACAAGAAGGATTGATAGATGGAGAGACAAACAGATGTGTGATAAAGCAAAGCAGAGTAAAATGTTAATGGTGGAGTCTAGCCACGGGGTACATGGGTGGTCACTATAAAATGCTTGCAACCTCACTGTACGTTTGAAATTTTTCATAGTAAAATGTTGCAAAAAATATGGAATCTCTCCCCCTCAACCCTATTCTATCCCCCTACCCTGCTTTATTTTCCCGGGGAGCACTTCCCTCCTCACAGACTACTGAATTTACTTATTGTTTCATTCATTGTCTGTCTCTTCTCCCCAGAATGTAAGATGCACGAAGACAGGAATTTTTGTTTTGCTTTGTTTACCCCAGATCCAGTATTGTGCCTAACACATACAAGTATACAATAAATGTTTGTTGAATAAATGTGCCAGTGAGACTACAACAGTTATTTAAGGTCCACAAACTGTTCTGGTTTGGAATGGACTTCCTTAAAAAAAAAATAAGATTAAATTTCATAAAAGCAAAAAATAAAAAAAGACAAATACGTTTTGCTTTTGTGCTTAAAACACTCAGGGTAAACACTTAAAATAGTTGAAGACGGATTAGACTATTTGGCAAGAAAAAGAGCAGTTCGATACTTATATTTTCTACAAGAAATAAATGGTAAAAGATTCTATTACTCTCTACTCCTCTCACTTAAAGCTCAGTACTCTGAAATTGCTTTTACTTCTAGACTATGAAACAGTAAAGGAAGACCTTTGCTAAGGTATGGGTAAAACTGTCCAGTCTTGTTGTTTCTCGTCAGTGTGAAGTATTTGTCAATTTAGTACTTTCCTTATAACATATTCAGGACTTAAAGTTGCTAAGTAGCACAGGAAAGGCAGCCCTAGGCAAAATTCAGTTTAATTTTGATCTCACCTTCTCACGTCCCTTATTTGTACCCCTGACATCCCTTTCCACATGGGCTGTTAGTGCTGTGCTTATTAAGAGCCTGCCTGCCCAGTGTGATGTTTGGCAATGTGAAAGGGAAGGAACTGAAATTAGTTTCTTTCTACTCTCATAAAATTACAATCTAATCAGAATGCGTCCCTAAAAATTAAAGTTAAAACAGCTCAAAAAGCTCTTGTTTTTGTTTATAATCTTTATGCTGAGGATTTCTGCACCTCCAATGTACCCCAGAGAGCTAGTCACCTGCCGTTATTTAATACCTTTTAACCCATGCAGTCAAATAAAATATAAAGATGTTTCTCATTTTGGCGGGTTAGACCCTAAAGCAACAGCACTGAATAAACTGAACATCTAATTTAAACTTATCTAAAACTCAACATGTTTACATAAGCTAATCCAAACAAATGCTCTACCAAGCCTTAGTCCTTAGCCCTGTCCATACTCACTCTTGCAATTTCATCCACTACCATGGCTTTAACTACCATCTGCACGCTGATGACACGATTCAAAATCTTACTCTCCAGCACAGATTTCTGTTGAACATGAGGCACATGTAGAAAGACCTCTTACTGTACGTTCCACTGACATATCTCGTGTTAACATCAACATCCCCGTCTGCCGGCTCTCCAAACCTGTCCCTCCTTGTGTCTTTCCAAGTTCAGTGACTCGCACCGTCATACATCCAGTCACCCAGTCAGAAGCCTTGATTTTCCCAGCTCCCTCTTGCTTCCTACGTCCCCATTTCCAAATCAGGCACCGGATCTTATAAATTCCTCCTTCATGCCTAGAAATCATTCCGTGCTTTCTCATCCCACTGTCACATCCAGGCTGCAGCTAGCCTTCCCACCTCCAGCATCACACTATTCTCCACTTCCCTTCTGTAGCTACTGTCAGTGGTCTTTCTCAAAAAGTATGGGGAACTCCCTGGCGGTCCAGTGGTTAAGACTCTGAGAGTCCACTGCAGGGGGCACGCGTTTGACCCCTGGTCAGGGAACTAAGATCCTGCAAGCCACGTGGTACGGCCAAAAAAAAGAAGAAGTATGATCACGACACTGTCACACTGAATCCTTGGCTCTCTGTTGCCTTTACGATCTTGGCCTGGCAAAATGGGGTCCCTGATGGCCGAGCTCTAGCTAATTCTGCCAGTCCGACACCATACCACTTTCTACCCTGAACTTCACGCTCCAGCCATAGGGAACTTTCTAGTAACATCTGTATGTGATGCTGCTCCCTGTGTTTTAAGTCCATCTCAACCTCTCTCATTTCTTTATAATTCTACTAGCATGTCTACCCCTCTTTTAGAAAGTCTTTGACGACAGTTACAGGAGACTATCACAGTGGTAACACAGAAAACAGGTACAGCTGATTTTTAAAATGTCTGTTCAATTAAGATCTTTATGAAATTGGAAACCAAACAACTCTGAATCCAGAAAGAATATTTCCTGATAGTGGTTTCACCCCTTAACTACCTGTCTCACACATACCAGAAGGGACAGGGTACAGCAGGTAGGAAAGAACACCAAGACAAAGAACAAACTCAGTAAGAAGATACTTTAAAAACACATTCATCTTGGATAAAATGTTAATCTTCGTGGAAGAAATGACTTCGGGAAGTCTTTTTTAGCTTTGGGTTGTAAAGCCTTAGGCTTTATTACTATGCCTATTAATTCGTATTTCCAGAACTAAAATAATAGCTGACATTTGCTAAGCATTTATTACATGCCAGGCCTGAGCTTCACATTCTTATTTCATTGTTTCATTTAAAGCTCATAAACAGATAGACAGACAGATAAAGAGACGGCAACAACCTCCCCTATTTCACAGATAATAAACTTGCCTATGTTCATACAGTTAGCTGGATTCGAACCCAGCTGTGACTTGAGTATATATAAGCTCTTAACAACTTTACTACATCGACTCTCAAAAGGATGTAGATTCCCCACAGATTACTTACTAATTCAAGGGAAAACTAGCAACTATACAGTGGAGACACTGGGCCACACCTTGACTGGGTGATCAAAATTAACATTACCAGTGAGGGGCAGAGAGATATATGTGCCTCCGGATGTGATGCCATGAGAAAATAACATCATTTAGATAATGTGCTAGCTGGGAATGCAACACCTGAATCTAACTGAGAAAACATGAGACAAATCCAAAATGGGATCCACCCTATTCAAAAAAAATCAAAGGGACTCTAATTTTCAAAAATGTCCACGTCATAAAAGATGAAACACTTGCTGAAATATTTAGGGGTAAGGGGCCATGGTATAGGCAACTAATCTCAAATGGTTTGGAAAAAAAAAAATACATGCGTGTGCATGTGTGTGTATGACAGAATGGGTGTATGGAAAAACATAAACAAAGCAAATGGGACACAATGGTAACAATCAGTATACATGGGTGTACTCCTCTTTTTCTTGCAACTTTTCTGTAAGTTTGAAATTATTTCCAAATACAGTTGACGACCCTTGAACAACTCGGGGGCTAGGAGCATCGACCCTGCCCCCGCCATCAGTCGACTCTCTGAGTATAACTTTACAGTGGGCTCCCTGCATCTGCAGTTCTGCATCCATGGTTTCAACCAACCACGGATCTGTAGTGGTGTAGTTTTTTTTTTTTTTTGGGGCCACTTGGCACGGCATGTGGGATCATAGTTCTCTGACCAGGGATCGAACCCGTGCCCCCTGCAATAGGAGCACAGAGTCTTAACAACTGGACCGCCAGGGAAGGCCTGTAGTGGTGTAGTTTTTATAGAAAAAAGTCCATGTATAAGTGGATCTGCACAGTTCAAACCTATGTTGTTCAAGGGTCAACTGTAATAGTTGTTTTCTTTAAGCTAAGAGCAGAAGGAAATTGGAGGGGAAATAGTAGACTATACGCAAGAACAAGAGATGTAAATTCTTCTTCCAGAATTGCTGCTAAGTAACTGCATGATCTCCTAAGTCAGTGAGACCAGAGAGCCTCAGAATATCGTCTTCTGAAATATAGTTCTTGGGACATAATTAGGTGTTCTATGAGGAGTTCTGTGATCAAATAATTTTGGAAAACGCATAGACAGTAACAGACAACGTTGAACAGTTTCTTTACAGAAGCACCCTCAGTGGTTTCGCATTTGCCAAAATGCACCATGATTTTTCCAAATGAGTAATACAGAAGTCAACATTTCCTAATTATGTACTGACCACTGTTAGTGTGATTTATATAAATGTTTGGTGGGACCAAGCCTTTAATTTTCAGTATTAAAAAGTAAGGTTGGGGGGTGGTGGTGGTGGTGGGATGAACTGGGAGATTGGGACTGACATGTATACACTGATGTGTACAAAACAGCTAACTAATAAGAACCTGCTGTAGAAAAATTAATAAAATAAAATTCAAAAAAACAGAAAGAGTAAGGTAAATATTAAAATAAAGTTGCAGTTAAACAGTGGTACAGGAAACACTCTCTTGTACAATAACAGACTTTATCTGTTTGGGGAAATATAACCTCCTGACTCCACTGTTCAACTCACAGTGAGGTAAGTTTACTAAATTTATTTTTAAAAAGGAGGGCTGTATTAAGATGTAAGACTATGAAATCTCTGGCAATAGGTCTCCCTTGTAGGGACAATAATACGGACGAGGGTTTGGCAAGCTGTCGCCGGCGGCGCAAATCTGGCCCACCACCTGTTTCTGTAAATACTTTATTAGAACACAGCCGCACGTGCTCATTTACATATTGCCCGCGGCTGCTCTGCTCCGTAACAGCAGAAGAGCTGTGACAGAGACTGCAAGGCCTGCAAAGCCTAAAATATTTACTATCTGACTCTCCACAGAAAGTCTGCAGACTCTTCATGCAGATACAGTTATTTACGCTCTGTTTAATGCTTGAGATTCAGCAGTCTGGTGGATCGCTGGCACACACAGAGCACGCTCTACTATTTACACGATGAACATGACAAAAGAGGGAAGCTCATTAAGTCAAAAAACTTATCACTATATTAGACCCTATATTAGACACTTAGTCTTCATTCTGAAGGTGTATTATTATAATACCTATTTCGCAGGGAAAGTGAAGCTCAGTAAGGTAAGTCACTTGCCCGAAGTGGTGGAAGTAGGATTTGGCCTGAGGTCCGACTCCAGAACCCCATGGTCTTTCTACTGCAGCTTAATTCCTCCTCCTCGTCTTCTTCTGCCTCTCCCATGAGTGGCTGAGCTCTGGCTGGAACTCAGGGGAGGACTCAGAATACCGAGAGAGAAGCAGAAAGGACTTTAAAGAGCTGCAGAAATGAGTGACAGCATCGCGGGTGCAAGGATCGCGGCGAAGCTACAACCAGGTAAGTTAAGGAAGCAAGGGCAGATTTCCTCGCTTCCCTTGCAGGAGTACTTTACTAGATGGCAGCTCACGAAGCTTAACTGCGGACACCACCCAGGCACCCGGATATGCAGGATGGAGCCGAGGAAGATTACGCCACAGGAGAGCCTAGACCGGGTACCTATGCTCCCCGGTGTAACTAACTACTCTTAATCGCCCACACATACAGAGGTTCATAGTAAAGGGTAAAGGGTAGTCTTCTCTAATAAGTGTTGTTTAATCTTGCTGTATGGGCAATAGAAAAAGCATTAAAATTTGTTACTTCTTCCCCTGGACTTCCAACACTTTTGCTTACTGTATCTTCGACACCACATATACCAAATGCGGAGCCAAAATAATCTTCTTTTTATAGAAATGATTAGTAATATGAGTTTCCCTCAAACAAGGAAATCAGCTTTCAGTTAAAAGGAAATTATGAAGGACTCACCTGGCTTTAGAAGTACTTTGTTTAGGTACTATTATACAATCTACTATAAAAGTAGTCGGAGGATACCGAATGATTTACCACCCCAGAGAGCTAAGGACTCCCTGATGAACTAAGAAGGCTGAAACAAAGTCACAAATTTAGACCACACCGGACCATCCCCTGTTCTTCTATCAAAAATAACAGATTTACCTATTGTAGTTTCCTACCAGTCAATGTAGCAATCAAGACTCGGCTGTTGATACACTGCTTTTATTAATACTCTGTTTTACCCATCAAAAGGGTAAAACTTTAAATAGACTCACAGACATAGAAAACAAACTTATGGTTACCAAAGGGGATAGCAGAGAGGGGAGAGAGATAAATTAGGAGTTTGGGATTAACATATACACACTACTATACATAAACAACAAGGTCCTACTGTATAGCACAGGGAATTATATTCAGTATCTTTTAATAACCTGTAATAAAAATGAATCTGAAAAAGAATATATATGCATTTTATATATATATATATATATATAAAACGGAATCACTTTGCTGTATACCTGAAACTAAGACAACACTGTAAATTAACTATACTTCAACTTAAAAAATGGTTTAAAAAAAACATACACAAAACTACTTTAGGGCTTGTAGGAATGCTAAGATTTGCCCAAGTTTAAGGTAATTGTGGAAAATACTATAACATGGTTAGTACGGGAAGAAGTGATAGTTCATACATTGTACTTATTATTCACTTAGGACCAAAGCTAAAAATAATCTTACAAAATTTCCTTCCTTTTCTTAACTAAAATCAAGTCCCCTGGTTTTACCAAAACCACAAAACTCCCGTGTAATTTCTGAAGTTGTGTCTTCTGGAGTGGCTAAAAAATAGAAGGGGCTCTGATAATCTCAAAACTTTTTTGTTTAATAATGTTTGTTTCCCTCACTTAAACTCACTCCTTTATTTAAAGGAACAAACACATTGATAGACGAAAATAAATATTTCATAATTTCAAGTGATTTTGATTAATTTAATGTTATTTGGTACCATAAATTATTTTCTTATATAAAACATACAGTACAGAAGAAAAACTTCTGACTTTATTAGAATACGCTATCGGGAGTCCCTGGCGGTCCAGTGGTTCGGACTCAGTGCTCTCACTGCTGGGGGGCGCCCTGGTTCAGTCCCTGCTCAGGGAACTGGGATCCTGCAAGCCACACGGCACGGCCCAAGAAAGAAAAAGAAAGAATACTCTATCAAAAAAAAAAAGACATAAAAAGTCATACTATTTAAGAGCACACATTCTTCTATGTCAGAAACCTGGATTAGAATCCCAATCCTGCCCTTTACTAATTGTGACTTAACATTTCTAAATTCTAATTTCCTTATTAGTGAAATGAGGTAACTGCCATTATAAGGATAAAATGAGATAAGACATGCAGGGAAACCTTTTAGCACAGAACCCAGCACCCACTTATTAGCTCTTTGTACTATAAATAATGAAACCAATTTAACCTTCTTTCCTACTAGTAAAGTGCAGAAAAAGCTACCTACCTGACCAGGTTGCACTGAGGACTAAATGAAGTTATATCCATAAAGCCCTGGGTCATTATTATTGTTAGCAGGCAAATTATAACAACAACTTAAATTAGTAATAGAAATTATTTTACTGTAGCTACATACATGAATCAGTAAATTAATAATAAGCCGAATTCCAAATTTACCGTGTGTGTGTGTTTTAAACCCTATAAAGGCAAATTAACTGCTGAAGTTACACCTCTGTCTCCACAAGTGTCTTCTAAACATGAGAAGCCAGCACACTGCCAACAATGCAGGGAATTATAGGATGTAATTTACAATAAATACCCTCTTTTCTTCATCTTCAAAGATGAACACTGAATGTGTAACAGACAGCCTTTAGTTTTGGTCACCAAATCATTTCTGGCCTCCTGTACATGCTGGGGCTAGGTGACTAATGCTGGCCATTGAGTTGTGAGTCAAAGCGACTTACGTTACTCCTGGACCAGAGCATTTAACTGCTGGCGGAAGATGCGAATTTTTCAAAGCGCTCCTCCCGCCTGTCCCCGCGTTGGAGACCTCTGCTGCGTTAGCTTGGCCGCCCAGCTGATCCGTGAGAAAACGGGACACAAACGAGAACGAAACTTTTGAGACTGTCTGTAACCACACTCATAACCTGGCTATGCTGACTGACATAAACTGGTCCCAGAAGTGGGGTACTATTACAACACAAAGACTAAAATACATGCCATTAGCTTGGGGGTCAGGCAGCAAGGAAACTTCTCAGAGGCTGAAAGGGTGGCATTCTATAGTAGGCAGTACAAAATATTTGGTAAAAGTCGGTTACCATGACTTGGAAAGCAGATCATGCAATTAATAAACTTGTAGCTCTAGAAGAGGTTAAAAAACCTGGACATTAAAATGGTGTGTTGGTTGCTTTGTTTGGTATTACAAGAAAGAAACAAAGTTTAAAAACTGACTAGTTTGTAAGCAGGAATAAAAGAGAAGAGGCCAAATATTTGAGGATTTGTAGTGCTTGAAGAGTGCTTCTCAACTCAACTCATAAATTAACAAAACAAGAAGAAGGCCTTTGACTAACAAAGACGGTAAGGTTCAAACCAAGGTATGGCTGGGATACCCACGGTTAAAACAACGAATGCATTACAGTCTCAGAGCAGAGACCCAGATAAAACTGGACACACAGTTAAGTGCTTTCAGTTGAACAAAATGCTCAGAGGAAAAAGAGAGACAGAGACAGACACTAAGGATGCAGCTCTTCCAGCAAAAGCTAACAGGCTTCTGGGATCAGCATTCAGGAGACAGACAGACACCTGTAAAGAACTGAGAGGACAGGCCATCTTGCACACTGAGCTAAACGGCACCACGTTACGAGCCTACAATGCCGTGCTGCCAACAAACAAGCAAAACTCAAGAGCCCAGATTGATTTAAAAGTACCTCAGGTCTCCTAGCTTCTACAGGAAGGGAGCAGGCGGTGAAGGGCTCTGGCCCCCAATACCTACTTCAGAGGAGGCTCAGAAGATGATGGAAAGAAAGGAAGCATCTCCTGGGTATCAGTGCCAAGAGCCACACAAACCAGCGGACTGGGAGCCCCTCCAGGAGCCTGCACTTGGTACCGACGTAGGAACATCCCTCACTCCAGGGAAAGGGGACCCTTACAAAGCCAGCCTGGTGGGAGACTGGAGTTGCTACACGTCAGGAACTGCTGTTGCCATTAGCCAAAGGGGAGCGTCACTGTGGTGATCATGCCTCTGTTTTTCCAAAGTAAACTGGATGGGGGGCGGGGGGCAGATAATATTTTCACTCACAGATCTCCAGGTCGAGGGGAAGCACATCCAAACCTGACCCAGGGAAATATGTGTATCACCTGGAAATCCTAATATTCCACGCTTGATGCTGTCTAGCTGGTTTCTTGCAGGCTGGGTTCACGGGGGAGGAGATGAGTATACTTTGTCTGCGGGAAGGACATTGATCCAAATCTTTGGTTGACCAGAGGGCTGATCTGTCATTAACTGCTGTTTGCCAACTATTTCTGTTCTTTGCCATCTGGTCATCATGGCAGGATTGTATCTCCTGGTCAACGATACGGTTAGGTGGAGCCACGTAACTCGCTCTGGCCAACGAGTTGTGAGCTGAGGTGATGAAACCCTCAGGTCTGGCTTCTGGCCAGAGCATGTGAGTAACTGATACAAGACAGGAGACCTCCCAGAGCTCTTCCCTCTAGCAGAGTGCCCAGCAAGGCTCAGAATGGAGGCTGTCCTGTCAGCTGCGTCCTCGAACGGGGGCACATAAAACAGAACCCCCAAATCAACTTAGGCGACAGTGCAGTTAGAAGCCAATCTTTGTTATAATGCCACTAAGGTTTCACGGCTGTGTGTTCACAGTACAACCCTGCCTACCCTGTCTGATAAATGGAGGGAAACCCTTAACGCCGCTGAACATGTGAGTCAGACGCAAACTTAGAGATCAACTAGTTCAGGTTCCTTCTACAACTGATAAACACGAGGTCTACCGTTAAGTGACTTGTCTGATCACAGAGTAATCCACATGGTAGAAGAATTTGACGGAACCATCATTATCCTCATGGAATTCTAAATTACAGAGGGAGTTATGTTCTAATCTCTAAACACAGCTCTGGGATAGACTGAACTGGAAACATATGAATAAATTAGCAATAGGCCAATTCAGTCATTCACTCAACAAGTAATGGTGGCATTAAGCTCCAATGCTGAAAGGTACTGGGAGCTCCGAGTCATGTGGTAAAGACTAATCAAACGTCTCCATAAATGGACCGGAAGTTCACAAAAGTAAATTGCTAAGAATGATACTATGGGAGCATGTAACCGACCTATCTTAATGGGTAGATATCTAAGCAAGTGACCTTGAGAGGAGATCTGAGAGATCACTGGGAGAGTACTAAGCCAACCCGCAGGGGAATCATGTTTCAGTACATGGGATAAATGAGGAATGATCCTGTTGTTGGAGGGAACCTGAAGACTTTGGAGGAACAAAACGGAGGCAGGGGCCAGATTACATAAGGCCTCACAGATAAGCCACTTCAAGAGCAATGGAAACCCTTTACAGGTCTTTCGCAGGAAGTGACACACTGAGATTTCAGTTTTCAAAGGACCCCTGGTTGTGCTAAGAATATCAGGGAAGCAGCAACTGTACTCTTGGGAAGACCTGTTAGGAAGGTACTGAAATCTAGGCAAGAGATGTTAGTACCCTGAATTAGGGAAGTGCCACTGAAGTGATAACATGTGAACTATTTAGGAAATTAAATACCACTACACTGGAATTTTTATTCAAGATATTTTAAACTCTTGCTAGCCTCTCTGAACTTTCATCCTAGTTCTCTAATTTCTCCACTCTGATTCACAGTAAATCCAAATACATTAAACTGAGTGAAAAGACAGCATGACACCAACATGATACGGCTGGCATAACACATTTAAATCACAAGATACCTCTCCAACAGGCCCCAGAAACACTTTAAAAAGGTACACAGGGCTTCCCTGTGGCGCAGTGGTTGAGAATCCGCCTGCCAATGCAGGGCACACGGGTTCGAGCCCTGGTCCGGGAAGATCCCACATGCCGCAGAGCAACTAAGCCCGTGCGCCACAACTACTGAGCCTGCGCTCTAGATCCCTCGAGCCACAACTACTGAGCCCGTGTGCCACAACTACTGAGCCCGTGCACCTAGAGCCTGTGCTCTGCAACGAGAAGCCACGGTAGTGAGGAGCCCGTGCACGGCAATGAAGAGTAGCCCCCGCTCGCTGCAACTAGAGAAAGCCCGCGTGCAGCAACGAAGACCCAACGCAGCCAAAAATAAATAAATAAATAAATAAATAAATAAATAAATAAATAAATAAATAAACAAATTTATTTAAAAAAAAAAAGGTACACATATTACATTCCATTGTTTCCCACATGGTAAGGCAGGCTACTTAGTGAAAACTTTCTAGACCAGAATCATAGAAATCACAGATTTTTAAAGTTCAAATGTAAGATTTATTCCAGGAAGGACTTAAAATGGCTGGGTCCAGAAATTAAGGGACATTATAGTTTTAAAATTGGCCTCTGGCTAGTGATACAATGTATAAGGCACCCCTGAGAAACAGTTTTAGATATGAATAAGAGTTAAGGTTCAACTGAGAAATTTTATATGGAAAAAAACCAGGCCTAAAAATAGAAAGATGAGGAAAAAAAAAAAAAAGTTAATCCTATCACAAGCATTTCTTTCTTCTGTCCATCTTCAAAAAAACAGAACAAAAATGTTTCATCACTACAAAAAGATAGGAAGAATTTCTGAGGTATATTCCACAAAATCACAGCATAAAAGTTCAGACGATACATAAAGTAGAACTCAACAGATGTTTTTAAATGGTGTATAGAAAAACTCAAGACAAAGGAATCAAGGAACATATTTTTATGGAATTGATTCTATGATATTTCCTGGTATACAGGAGAAAAAAAAAAGATGGCTTTTATTTCATTGGAATTGCAATACAAAGGAAAAATTCACCAAGGCAAAAAAAAGTTCCTAAAGAATTTTCACAAATAGTGTCAAGATACCACTACGATAGATGAAAAAGAAAATTCAAAGACGGTGATAAAAACATAACTGCAACCAAAATTTTGGTTTTCAAGCCACTTTCACATCAGAGAGAAAGAATTTTAATGTAAAAACTTACTTTTAATGTAAAAAACTTTAATGTAAAAATGTTAATGTAAAAACTTTCGGTAAAATAATTGATTTTGATTTTTGCATGATTCTACCTATATTTACTTCAAATGGGGGGACGAAAAAAGAGATGACTTTTCAGGAACTCAGTGTTAGAAGTTGGCTTACACAGTTTTGTTAGACTCTGAGTGATAACGTACAAATTTACCCAAAGTAAAAATAGACGTTTCTGATCTTTACAACAAGGACTTAAAACGACTGCCTCAGATTATGGTTTATTTACCACATGAACTCCAAGCTCCTTAAAGGAAAAGACGTGTCTGTGGACCCCATAATACTTAGCATTATACTTTCTAAGTGTAAGTTCACAAATATTTGATACATCAACACCACATAAAATAAGTGCTTTTAGCAGAGCATTTCACAAAACTTACTTCTGGAAAGGCCAAGACATTTTCTCTGGCTTAAAATTTTGGATTATTAGAATGTCTCATGTCCCTCGCGATCGCAGAGAAAAACATGCAAAGCCATAGCTTAAATCCTACTTTTACTAGCCTACTCCAAAAGCTCAAAGGCAGGTAAAGCAGGTAACTGACCACCATCTTAGAGTGCAGATAATGATAAAGTACACCTAGATTTTTCCAGAACTATATAAACACTGATTATAGAAACATCTGTGCCAGAACAGTGTTAAGTTTCTGAGATAACAACACTGTTTCTGCTTTCAGAGGGCTTCAAGTGCAGCGAAAGCAACAGTCGTATAACTGCATTTGTTCTCTCAAACTCCCGGCGAGGTCACTCGGGGAGGTAAGTCAAGAAGGGCCTCAGAAAAGCTGAGTAAACGTGGGGCCCGGAAAGGCACGCGGGGTCAGAGGGCGCAGCGAGCAGGCGCGGACGAGCGGAGCTGCGAGAGCGTGGACCCGCCTTACCGAGCAGCCGGCCTCCAGGCGGCCCAGGCACCTTCCCGGTCCGCACACCCTGGGGCGGCCCTCCCGCACCGCACCGCACCAGGGCGGGCCTGTGTGACCCGGGGCTGTGGCCCAGGTGATGGCGGCCACGCCCAGGGCGCTCCCACCGGCCTCGGCACACCTGCTCCTGGCTGGCCTGCTGGGGGGGGGGCGGGCAGCTGTCGGGCTGTGCGGACACGCGGGAGGGAGTCACAGCTGCAACGCCAACAGCGTCTGCCGACACAGGGCCACAGCCACCCGGTGAAGTCGCTCCCAGAGTCGGGACCCTCAGAAGCCGGGACCAGTGTCTGCTGCCGTGAGCGGCTCACCTCCGGGTAAGCAGTCACGCGGCAACGGACGGCGCGCACGCACGTGGGTACAGAGAGTCTCACCGACTAACACAGCCCTGAACTGCTGGAAGGGGCGGGCAGGGGCCCGGTCTGCGAGGACAGTGTCGGGGAAGAAGCTGCTCATAAAGCCCTGTGGTGTCCCACGGGGCGAGGCGAACGTCCCTGGAAGCCAGAGGAAGGGGTCTGCCTGTCAGCAAGGCGCACACAGTTTACCGACCCTGACCCCGAGCCCGTCAGTTCTGTGAAAAGTGGAAAATCTACCTCACGAGCTGGGTGATTTAGCTACTGAGGAGGTTTTCCACCCTCTGAGAGCCGGAAGCGCTGCCGTGTTCTTCTGCTACACATGGTGGAAATGGGAAGATGAAGTGAAGAACGTTACAGAGGAGCCACGGCTCGACGGTTTGGACGATTTGCCGTCTCCCCAGACTGAAGACGGGGCTCAAATCCAGAAACGGATTCTGACCCAAGATCAAAGGCAGGGCTCCGACAGAAAAACGCGGCCTGAAAACTACGCTGGGGGAGTGACGAGAAAACCCTCTGTTAGACCTCAGAAAGACCCAAGACGGCGCCTCAGAGTACTGTTCGGTCAGACGAAAGGCCTGCTGACCAGAACTACGGGCTTCAGAGCTTCTCTCGATCAAACAATAAGGCCGTGCGAAGCTTAAGGGCGTTGTCTCAGCAGGAGCTCGAGGCAGTAAAAGGCTTACCTCAGAGAGGTTCATGGGTGTGGCTTCTGGCTAATGGAATAAAATTCAATAGAAGACCAATACAACGCACGGAAGACCCACAAAGCTTTTAAAAGAATTATACAGACAGAAACATTAGCAGCTTGACCTAATGGAGACAAGAGACAATACAAAATGAAGAGAGGCCTTCAAAGTCCTAAAAGCAAGTTAAGGGCTTTGCTGGCAGGAAGCAAGTTAAGAAAACCCAGTAGCGAACAGGTTCTACCTTCCCGAAAAGGGAAGGGTGAACCAAATGCCCACAGGGCAAAAGTGACACCTTGCGTGACTTATACCCAGGAGCTGACACTCAACCAAGGAGTTACCATCATTCGCCTGACTGGATTTCAGAAATGCTGTGGACCAGGGACTCCCCTTGAACAGGAACGCTTTGTAGCGGTTATCCCAAGCCTGAGCCAACACTCTATACTGGTGGTGGCACAGGGTGGGAGCAGATGTCTCTTTAGCTTCACAGGTTGAGAGGAATTTGTACCTGAGAAGCTATACGTAATGAACTGCATTTGAGACGCCCCAGCTGTACGTGAAACCAATCTGGATGAGACCCTTATGCTGTAACGGGACGAGACTTTTGGGGGCTTTGGGAGGGAGGGAGAACATTCTGCATGTGGTCAACTGCGGTAGCCAGCCTCCAATGATCCCTGTCTCCTGGCATGCACAGCCTTGTGAGGCGCCCCCCACACTTACCAGGGTTGGTGTGTGTGACCAACAGCAAGAGACAGAAGTGACGATGCGTAACTTCCAAAACTAGGTCACAGGAGACTGTGTGTTCTCTCTCTCTTTTGGACCCATTCCTCTGGGGGAAGCCTGCTGCAGCCCTACTGGGCTGCTGTCCCAACAGCTTTGCTGGGACTCTGTGAAAGACGCGGGGCCAGTATCACCCACGTAAGCTGCTCCTAAGGTTCCTAGCCCTCAGAAACTGTGTGAGAGAGTTAAGTGTTGGTTGTTTCAAGCTACTAAGTTTGGGAGTAATCTGTTATGCAGCAACAAACAACGAATACAGGGCTGAAGGAGGGGAAAGGGGAAAGACTGGGGATGGAGGCAGCGGTCACATCCTGCAGGGCCCAGGGAACCCCACTGAAAGGTTTTTGCATTTTATTCTATCAGAAAAAGGAGCAATTTAAGAATTTTAGATAGCAAAATAACAACCAGACTCACACTTAAAAATATCATCCTGACAACTTTGAGGGGGGTGTAAATTTGAAAACTAGAGTAGGGAGACCAGTTAAAAAGCAATTATAAACCTTTCAGAATTAGAGTACATCCTAATCTTTTAACAGAAATTCTTAGACTCAGATGCATGGATGTATGTGAAAGAGCAGTCTCAAGAACTAGAAATCTGTACAGCACAGAGAACTATATGCAATATCCTATGATAAACCATAATGGGAAAGAATATATTTTAAAAAATAATGTGTGTGTGTACGTATATATATATATATATATATACATATATTTATATATATATACACGTACACACACATATATATAACTGAATCGCTTTGCTGTACAGCAGAAATTAACATTGTAAATCGACCATACTTCAATAAAAAAATTGATTAAAAACATCTAAACATTTTTTAAAAACAGAACCAAAAATCACTAAAATGTACAGAACCTGTTAAAAAGTACAGAAAACGATTTTTTCCAGCAAATTCTTCGAAACACATTTCATACATTTGAGGCTGGGAAACCAAGCACGTATTTAAGTTGAGAAAATAATCCATTTGAGTTGACTTCCTTGACATGACTTAAGACCTTGTTTTTTGATACCTTGCTTATTATCTCACATTCTGTCATAAATACAACTAGATACGTATAAAAACCATACCCACTATCAAAACACTCCATATCAAAAATCATTTGCTATGATGGCAATCTGTTGAAATTTTAAAATCCTACCTAAAAAACACATTTCCATCCTTCAAGGACAAAAATTAAACTAAAATAATAAGTAAAAAAGATCCGAGCACTTACTATAAGCACCATGCTATACACTTTACACAGGCTCATTTCATTCTCATACCACACTTAGAGAGACCTGGGGTAAATGTAAGTAGCACAGCCAGAACTTGGCTGGTGTTTTGAACCCAGCAGAACAGCTGTTTTCAACCCTGTCAGACCCAATGCCCCCTTTTTTCAAATTACTCCACTCTTCTACTTATGCACGTTTCCATATAATCAATCCAAGGATCTAACTGCAAAACCAAGTAGAAATTAAAGGAAAGTTAAGTTATAATAAAATACTATGTGTTTCAACATGTAAATAATTGGGATATGTACCCAGGAAGACAAAACGAAGTAACTACAGAAGCTTACATGTCTACAGAGAGCTAAAAAACCAGACTTTTTTGCAGACCTGTACTACTGTTGACTCAAATACCACTAACAGTGTTGATAGTTATTACTATGTCCAAAACGGTAACAGTGACTGCAAAAGTTCTCAACAAAATAAAGTACAACATTCCCTTACTTTATATACAGTTGCAGCCCTGGAAATTTTAGTGTATACCAAAACTATACAAAAAACACTTTACAAGTAAAATGGAATTAGGTTCTTAACTGAGATAATCTGTAAATGGAATCTCACCAACTGGAATGTTCTGCGGGACAGTCAAAAAGTCAAACAGGCAATTTTTTGTTTTGCCGGGCTGTCCTCTGCGTGGTGGCACTTGCATTGTTCCTGGCCCGCACAGCACCTCCCCCAAACCTGTGACAATCAAAAACACCCCCCCCAATTTTCCGGAATGTTCTGAGGGTGAGCGACTGGTGCAGTGTCGAGAAGCACTGCAGAGGAGGGAGAGTTCTCAGGCGCGCAGTAACAACCGTAAAGGCCCATTTCCTGGGTCCTGAAACAAGTGTGCTGTACAAAAGCTCTTCTCTGTACAGATTATTACACACCTGAGCGGCAGGAGTGACCGGCCTTGGCGTTCATCGAGCCACCAGTGTCTGTCTAGTGGGGCCGCCCGTCCTTTGGGCTCTCACCCCACCCCTAGCGGCAGGAAGGTATTCTGAGCCACCTGTGCCTCTGAGGTTGGCTGGATAAACCCCATCATTCTTCGCATCCGTTACCAACAGAGTTCACGACTGGACAGCATCACTCTAGCTCCTGCTACCGTTCTGATCTAATGTCCCCTAATCTGACCCAATCTTCTGCTCTTCCCCACCCTCCCGAACACTTCCACTCTGTTCTCTAGAATAAAGATGTATCAGTAAACTCCTCTTCACAGTCTCAGCCTCTTTCAACGTTCCCTCACCCCCTTGCTCTATTTTAAGCCTGGCAGTGTCTTCCAGAAACAGCACTCCCTGGAGCCCTTCCAAGCAGAAGCTGTGTATCTTCCCTCGTCCCACACACTTACAGACGGGCTAAGTGTTCTCCTTGCCCCCCACTGCCGGGCCACACCATTTCCTCTCCGCTGTCCTTTCAGAAACCCTAACCCCTCAGATGTTCACACCCTCACTCCCTCTCCCCAGAGCTGCCGTACCCACTGTGTTGCTCAGTCAGAGCTCACGGTCTTCTTCTCAACTATTCCCACACGTTCGGCATCACTGAGTAACGACGTCTACGTGGACGATACACCGCTGAAATCGAAACTCAAGCATCTCACTCTTTAACTGGCACCCTCCTGGCTCAGGCTCCCCCAGTTCCAGCACGGCACCCCTCCCCCCGCAGAGCCATCCTAGTGTGTCCGACCACTTCCCCGGTCCGCACCAGCTCCCTGAGGCCTTCCTTTCCCTGCTTAACCAGTTTGGATCCCAGGTCTATCATGATCATCTACCTCACACATACTTTTAATGCCCTCATCCCTCTTTCCCCCCTTTGTACTTGCTGGGCAAACCTCAACCCTAGAAAAACCTTATTATATACCTACTTTATTCTTGAACTCAAGTTGAATGCTTGCATTCAACTGCCCAAGTGAGCAGACTGGTCTCACTTCAAATGATCACAAACCCTGAGCCCCCAGCTAGCCCATCAGTCCTGTTACACTTCTCTAGTAGGTGAGCTTCCCACACATACCTTCGTCTCAAGGCCCCCCCTTGCTCTGAGGTGATGATGTCACCTCATACTGCATAGAGGCAATAGAATCATAGGATAAATACCCCACCCTCCCACTGCCAACTCTACCACTGGCCATATACCCTTCCTTACTTCTAAAAAGGAAAAAGTACTTCTGCTTAAATCAGTGACCAAGCCCTCCATGAAATCAATCCAGGAAAAGATAGGAAACAGTTTTTAGGAACAAAGTCCTCGAGTAGGAGAGGAAATAGGATTACTTCATCCTTTTTAATGATATCATTCCAACGATTACACTAGTTCTAATCACTTATTTATTTATAATAGCCATTTTAACATTTTTGTCTACTAACTCTATTACCTGGGTTATTTCTACATCTCTTTCTGTTGATTAACTTTTTCCTTAGTTATTGGTTAGATTTTCCAGCATCTTTGCACACCTGGTGATTTTTTTTTTAATTGGATGCCAAACACTGAGTTTTATGTTGTAGGATCTTTTAGTATTTCTCTAAACATTGTGGGGCTTTACTCTGGGACACAGTTATCCGAAATTAGTTGGCTCCTTTCGAGGCTAGTGTTTAGTCTTTATTAGGGTAAGTCCAGAACAGTTTAGTCTAGAGCTAATTTGGCCCTACCACTAAGGAAATGACCCTCTGAGAACTCTTGTCTGATGCCCTCTGCATTAGGAGGTCTTTCCACTCTGGTCACTGAGGACGTAACATATTCCCAGCCCTGTGTGAGCTCCCAGAAATGTCCCTCCTACTTCTTTCCAGGTGCTTTCCTCCCCCACCCCCCACCAGACAGGCTCAGACCAGTTTTCGGCTAGAGACTCCAGGGGACCTCTCTGCAGACCTCGGTGCATCTCTGGTACCTAGGCCTGAAGCCACTGTAGCCTCCCCAAACTGAATTCTCCGCCTCTTCAACTCCAGGAGGTTGGCAGGCTCTATCCGGGGCCTCCCCTACCTGTGCCGGTAGCCTGGAAACTCTCTAGGTAGTGGCCGGGGCAATGGAGGACTCAGCTTTGCTTCCCTCTTTGCGTCTGCCTGAACTTTGTAACTACTTTTTAAAAGAAATGATTTGTTGATGCCCCCAATCCCCCCCCCGCTATTTTTTCAGTGCCTCTTCCCAGCACAACTATTCCAAGGAGTCGTCTATACTTGCTCTGACCCTTTTATTTATCTTTCAGTATTTCTTCAATTCCACTCAGGCTTTCCTTCCCACTATGCCATCAAAATAGGCCAATGGCACATACCTAATCAAATAAAACGGTCACTTTCCCCTCACTCATCTTCTCGGTGGACGGACTTAACCAATGTCCTTCCTTCTTGAGACACCTTTATCCTCACTTTCTTCCTAATTCTCTAATAGCTCCTCCTCTTCTTGAGCCTTAATGCTTTAAAAACACCTGTAACCCAAAGACCTTCAAATTTATCGTACAGCCCATGACTTCTGAATTGTGCACCTCCAGTGCAGACTGCTCTAATGCTTACATTCTTGCGTACCAGCTAAACACAAATGAGTAAGAGGCACTTCAAACTGAGTAATAAGTCCATCCTTTATATACCCTCCCTCCTCCAATTTTCCCTACGTCAGGAAGCAGGGGCCTAATCACCCATCCACCCAGCTGCTCAAGGTAAAGATCAGGGACTAATCCTTGATTCTTTCTCTCCATCTAGTACACTCTAATCTGTCAGCCAAGTTCTGTTGGTCCTACCCTCAAAATATACCTCAAGTTCATCCATTTCTCTTCTTCCCTACCACCACCCTAGTTAGAGCCACTCTTGCCCGTACGACTCATTCTGCACATGGTAGTGAGAATAACCTTCAAAAGACATACATCGGATCATGGCACTGCCTTGCCTGAACCTCTCTAAAGGCTTATTATTTGACCTCAAAACACCCCAAGCTCCGTGTAGTAGCCTGCACCGCCTCACCAGGTACGCACCCCCGGCGGGGTCCTCTGCGCCCTCGCACTGCGCAACCCTCTTCGCCTCCCTCTAGCACGCTGGCCTTCGGCTCCTGGCCTGGGCTCCCCGCATCTGCAGTCTCTCTGCCTGGCATGTTCTCCATGCAGCCCTTCGCAGGGCTGGCCCCTCCCACTGCAAGTCTCAGGGCCAGCGTTCCTTGACCCTCTACACAAAGACATCTCTGTCCTCCTCCTGCCACCTGAAATTCTATACGGTCTTGATCCACCGCCACTTTCATTCATTCGCTTTTTGTCTCTGTTTTCCCATTAGAAGTCAGTCATTCAACTAAACAAATACTGAACACTTACTCTGTCAGGCACTATTTCAGGCGCTGAAAAAACATCAGTGAACAAAGCAAACAAAAAGTCCTGCCCTCATAGAGCCTAGGTGCTAGAATGTGAGATCCATGAAAAAGGGAACTGCTTGCTGACTGTCGGATCCACAGGGCCTAGAAGAGTCCTTAGTTCACTGTAAGTGCACAATAAATATTTGCTACAAAAGTGAATGAAATTGGATTTATCTATATTTTCTTAGTCTTTGTACAATATACCTCAAAAATCTTCACTTAGCCATTAGAACAATGATCAAATTCTTGCTTTAGACTTCAAAACAGCCATATTTATATTTTGTTTCCCCTTCAGACTCTTATTATCTTATAGATAAAGCACAAATTTGCAACCATCAATACAGTATTGTGATTCTAATTTCAAACTCTCATAACAATAAAAGCATTCTGTGACTACTGCAACTGACTTATATTCTTTAAGTGCTTTAAAACACAAGCCTCCTAGACTAAACTGGAACCAATTATCCATGCACCCAGGTTACTTACTTGTGTGTAAACTGTGTCTATGTAGAGTGCAAATGAAGCCATCAACTAATTAAAGATTTAATGATTATTCTATAAACACATAAAATACATAAGTTAACAGACCTAAATGCATTGGTAACATAATACGCTCATTACTACAGGAAACTATCACGGCCCTACTTCATCTTGCAGTTAAGAAAACCCGGGTGTGTGAGAGCACGCAAGCACGCGTGTGCACACACAGTCAGAAGCTGGATGAGGTCTTAGCTCTAGTAACTCCCAGCTTGATGCTTTTCCCAATTAATAATTACCTAAATTTAAAGACACAACTTTTCACAACAACATCATACGATTCTCTGAGGACAGACAACACATCTAACACATTTATACCAGACAATCCTAAATACAAGGGATTGTACAAATGTAAGTAGTTTTGAACAGCAACAAAAAGCAAGGCCATCGTGAACATTCACTTAGTATTTGGTAATAATGAAATGCATGTGTACAGCATTTTCACAGATACCGTCTGACTCACTCCCCAGAGCTATACCTCCCACATAAGGTAGGTCAGGAGAGCGTTGGCACATGAAGAAACTAAAGTTCATCCAGTAAGCTTAAGTGACTTGTCAAATGCCACAAATGCCAAAGTACCTTCCTCTCAGAGGATATACAACCGGTACTTGCGATTCTAAGATAATCAAAATAATTCATCCCAATATAGAAAGAAGATTTGAACCTCTAGTAAATCACCCACAGGATATTTCAAACCTCAGTTTACCTTTGCCCCTGGATTTACCCTAAGGCTGCGTCGTACTTCTTCAGCCAGTATTTGCCATACTGAAGGAAATTCAACCAAAATGATTTGCTTTAATAATGTGTTGCAAAACTCAGCAAACTGTCACCATGCGTATCTGAAGCTGAACCAACTTCTTAAGGATAACCTCCATGACAACAAATAATCGAAGAAGGGCTTTATCTTTTAAAGAACTGATTATATCCCTACTCATTAAAGAGACAACTCAGATCATGGGTCGCAGTAGATTTATTAACAGCACGTTTGTTTTTGGTTTTCATCTACCTACAGTGGGGCTGGCGGATGAAATTCAATTCATATATTTAAAGGTGCAAAGTTAAGGATCCACTCTGCTTAAAATACTGAAATTGCTCAAAATCATTAACTATTATCAGAGGCTTTAGCAAATTTGACCAAGATAATAGGCAGAAGTCAACAGTTAGCTTCAAGTAATTCACTGAAAAGTAGTTCTAGCAAGTTGTTTAAAACATCTGAATCGCTTCTCTTCCTGGTGATTTCCCTGTAAATTGATTTATTCTTACAGAGGAGGTATTGTAACGTATTAATATAAGTCACACTTCAAAGGTTCAAAAGCTTACTTTAAAAGTAAAAGACACTATCTAGTTCTGCCTACGTATTTCATACTTTCATACTGCTTTTGCACTTGGAGACTCAGAAGTCATTTTATTCCCAAATTACAATATAAAATTCTCATTTCCTTGTGGGTTGCCTTCTCCTAAGAAATAGAATCACAAACCATACCATCATTCCATTATATGAAATGCTACCCTCTACTTTAAAATTACGTTTTAACCAATCGCTGATAACAAGTACCCTTAACTTTTCAGAAAAATGGAATCCCCCAGTCAGAATCCACACCTTCATCTCTTGCCATTATGTACGTACGTAGATCCACATACATCTTCCGTCTGTTTCTCTCCCACTACTACTACTACAGACCACGATATAGTAGAACGCAATACACAGACTAAACTAAAACCTCGTCTTAGATACTATCAGGAATAGCTAGTTTCATATTTAATCCTAGCCACAAATTCATGAACCTGTAAGCACAGGTTATTATTCTTTATTTACAAGATTGAAGCTCTCCTGTATTTAGATGGCACTTTTAATTAAGTCCTGTTGATTAACAGAAAGAAAAGGTAGTTCTGCACAAATTCCATTACACATCACAAGCACCCACAGAACACCATTCGACACGTAAGCCCATTAGTTTTCATTACTGTTTTATAAGAAAATGAAGTCTAAGTACAAATGGTACTAATCCAAAATCTTAAATGTCAAACGGCACACCGAAACAAGAGCTAATGCTAACACTTTAGGCACCAGGCCCTACAGTTTTCAAGAGGCTCCTTTTGTAGGTAAGAGTGCTCAGTCTTCCCGAGTTGCCGATTAATTTTTCAATTTTTCTTCTCTGATTAAGTCTATGTAATAACTTCCATACTGATGAAACCAAAATGACTGTTGAAATTTCTAGAACGGCAAATCTTAACCTTGGGCTTTCTGCCTTTATCAATACCTTGAGAAACTGATGACAAATACGAACTTTCTCCCCAGAAAAATATACTGTCACAAAACTGTATGTGCGTATCACGGGAATTCACTACTTCTAGCATCATTTCCGCATAACCCTCAGAACCCAGCCGACACACTCAAAAATATCTTGGGCAGGATAGAAAGTTGGAACTAGACTTTATTATTGCTTCTCAATTATCTTTGCCTTTAACTAATTATTTGCTACTTAACGGAAAACCCCAAATATCCTCAATTCCTTTCTAATTCAAACTAGCTGTAAAAATTAAGCTTTGCTTCTAGTACAGTTGCGACTTCACAGATTTCTTTTCACTTCCAATGCAGTGGACAGAATGGAGGAATCTAGATTAAGGACTAAGAAATCTTGGTTTACAAAATTTTAAAGGAAAAAAGGATTCTTAGTTTCTTTCAAAAAAATGAGAAATCGAACTTTTAGACTTATCACTTAAAGTGATTTAAGCTTGTTTTTATAAAACAAACTAGACTTTTATCATTTTGAAAGTGTAGTGCTTAACTACTTTTCCTCTTAACAGAAGATATGTACGTATCTCCACTTTAACCCCTAACTGAAAACAAAAAACACCTACCTGTCGACTTTACAAACTTGGTTTTCATAACGTTGTATACTGGCCACTAATGAAGGATACAGTTTGAAGAGAGGAAAAGACAGGGGTATGAGACTACACGTCTGATTAGAACCCTATTAAAACCAGGTGTTGGACTGCGATAGCTGGGCCCGACACCCCACTGTCCCAAAGGTGGCTGCGTAGGGCAGTAACAAGGCGGTATCATCACTGACGTTTTAATCACCGTCACATGTCCTCCCCGTCCTCCCCGTCGGCTGGAGAAGCGAGGTTAAGCCTCCACCCCTTACAGTGAATGAAGTCACACACTCTGGCATCCCAATGGAAACACTTCAACTACTAGAGGAACCAAGCAGCTCCACTTTGTGGGGTATCACTTTAAAACCAACTTTGTCAGAATGTCTTTCCTAAAGTGAGAAGTATCCATAAAGGAAAACGTAAAGCTCCAACTGTAACGAAAACATTCGATTGTACTGATATCTTGGAAAAACTACCCTTTCATTGAAAGGTGAAGCCATGGCACTAAGTAGTATTTCAACATTTCTAACCTTAAAGTTAAGATTATAATCTTAAAATTAAAATGTTAAAAAATTATAATGGTGCAACCTCTGCCCCCCCCCCATGTGTTTAAATTAAGGTACTTATTTATTTCATATTTAGAGCTGACAGTCTATTGATTTCCCATGATCTGAAAATTACTTGTTATTCATTAAATCAAAGCCTTTATCAACTGTTACTTTTTGATGTAGCAAGTTACAATGTATCACATTATACCAATTGAGACACTGAGTCTCTAACATCTATGTCTCAGTCAAGTCCTTCAGTTTATTACAATCTGGAGTTATTTCTCAATCCTCATCAAAAAAGGACTAACAACTAAGTTCTAAAGTTGAGTAAAATTCATGTTTGGAAGGGAGGAGGGGACTTCTACTTAAAGTTGTTTCTTAAAATTAAGAGGCATGCCTAATTAAGGCAGTGCGTTCAGCTTATATTAGTTAAGTGGGAATACTTTAATAAGTGTTATTTTCCCTGTGTTTAGACCTAGCATTTCTGCCACGTTTACCACAGAAACAAAATATGGTAACAGTTAGCAGGTACAGTTCACATGACAATTTTCCAGATACATTTGATCATAAAATGCCTTCTTAATGAGGTGACATATATGCAATACTGTCCTCATCTAATTATGCCCTATCTTTCATGATCAACATAGGATTACACGTTTTCTAAACTAGACACTCAATTCAGGTTCTAGATCGCTCCTGACCCTGACGTGTCAATCGGAGGCATAAGTTCGTCTTTATAAGAAGCACATCATTCTTGAGCAAATTATCAAAAAGTTTGTTCTTCTCAGGCTATAACCCGGAATTCAATTACCTTTATTTGTGCTTGGTATACATTTCAGGGCTAACACGCTACTTTCAATCCTGTGATCTACAGAGCCTCCTCCCCCCGCCAGCACAGGCCGCAGGACTGGAGAGCAGCTGTTTGCCTGGGACTGTTTACATTCTTCTGTTCAGTTCAGTGTCTATTCCTGAAGTCTATGTTTCACGGGTCATAGTTTTGGTTGGATGTGAAGTGAAACAAATTCTACACGGACGATGGGAAAAGGTAGTCTTTAGGGGAAAAAAAAAAAATCCCTCAAAAATAGGGACTCCGCATGTTAGAAAACAATGAACTACAAAACGTCAAAATCATTTCAGTGAACAGAAACGATCCGTAAAAACTTCATAAGCCTTGATACTTCAGTTGAGCTCAGCTCTGATTTCAGGTTGGGGCCCTTGGGACAGTCCAAAGTGTTCCGAGGAACAAGAGTTCACTGAATTTCTAAGGTGTGCTGCAGTGGTATCTGTTCTTATCAAAGCTCTCCCCTTTCTTGGCTGCAGAACAGGAACTACCAATTAATTTCCAGGGCAGTGTTAACGTCGACACCCCAGCTTGAAAGTATTATCTGGAAAACTTGGAAACAAAAATAAAACCAAAAGACGAGATTCTGCAGTCACAAGTACTTTAATTTTTAAAAACAAATCACTTATTTAAAAATAAACAAGCGGCACCATTCTACTCTGCCGCTGATACAAGTGAAACAAGTCGAGAGGTGGTGTCTCACAGGCAACGTGCTAAAGGTCGGGGCCGCGCCGGACAATCTCAACTACTCCACACGCTAAGACACTACTCTCGGAAGGAACATGCGACGGTCACCACTATTTGACTTTGAAAGGTCAAACAACCCAAAGAGTTTAAACAGCTTTATTTTTCGAAATCGACATTACAGAGCAGGATTTCTGCATTTAAAAAATTCTTACAGCACCAAACACAGGTACGACAGAACGATTTTCCGCCACAAAACTGTAGCACCAATCCAGCGACTCCTCGACTTCCTGGAACTGTCAACACACTGCCCCCTGTTTAAGTGGCTGTACCTGAAAACCAAGGTATGCAATTCCTTAGGGTGAGAAGCCATCAAGCGACCCTGCCAAGGACCTGGGGGAACGAGGGGAAGAGCCTATTATCCGTGGGTCTGAGCCCAACTTCCACGACCGGGAAGAGACGCAGCTGCGGTACGGCGTCCGGGAGCCGTCGACACTTACATGCCGAAACCCCCCCAACCGAAACACCTCCAGGTTAAGATTTCTAGGAAGGGGTTCACTTAACCTGAGTTCGGTGGCGGGTTAAGAAAGCCCTCTTCCAACAGGTAGATCTCTTAACACCTGCTTACATGGGGTCCTTTCTCCCCTAGCTCGAGAAACCCAGCCATCGGGCGGACTCAGGTTTTATTAGGGAAGCAACTAATAACGTTACAGGCTCCAGAAGAGCCACGTAGTACCCCCCCCCCAAACCCGCAACATATTCTCAAGGATCAAAGGAAAAGTCAGGAGAAGGAGGAGTCATCCGACCAGGTAGGACTGGGGAGGGATGGAGGCACAAGTCCCACAAAGAGGACGCAGCACCTAAGTCGGCTCCGGGGCCGCGACCTTCCGCGGCAGGGCTCCCGCCGCCCCCGCCCGGCCCCTCCGCGGCTCCACGTGGGCCGCGCCGGCCCCGCCAGCCTCCCCGGCCGCCGGGAGAGCACGGCCCCCAAGCGCCCGGAACCTGCGCTGCCGGCGCCGGCGGCGCGCGAAGGCCGAGCCGGCCCCAGAGCGCCACCCAGCGGCCCGCGGAGGGGCCTGCAGGCGGGGCCTCCGCGGCCCGGCCGCCGCACCCCCCGCCGCCCGCCCGCTCCCTCTCCGGATGCACAAGGCCCAGCCCAAGCGCTCCGACCACAAAATGGCTGCCGGCAGCCTCGTCACGTGACCCCTTTGTGCCTTGCGGGCGCCCGAACTCCGCGGGGCCCGGGTCCGAGGGGCCGGGGTCGGCGGGTGGCCCGAGAGGAGGCCCCGCCGGGCCGCGGCGGCCGGGGGGAGAGGCCGGGGGCGGCGGGGTAGAGGCCCCGCCGGCGACGGGAGTCGGCGGCGGAGAGAAGATGGCGGCCATTTTGTGTGGGTCTGCGCTCCGCCGCCGCCGCCGCAGGCAGCGGAGGGAGCGGGGCCCGGCGGCGGGTCGGGCAAGGGAGTTAACACGTACCGACTCCTCTTCCTTCTCCATTCCGGTGGGCATCTGCGGCACGGCCCGGTTTATCGAGGCGTATTCGTGCAGGTCGGGCAGATCCTCACAGCGGAAAACCGGCAGCGGCTTCGAGGCGTCTAGCGCCCGCGCCCGAAACGACAGTTTACTCATCTCAGGCGCAGCAGATACCTCTCCGCTCTGGGGAAACGGCCCCGGCCAGCGGGATCATGGAGAACCGGGGGTTCGGTCCCCACTCGCCCGCCGCTGCCGGGGACTGGAGGGGCGGAGCGCGGAGCCCGCCGTCCGGGCACTCAGAGCCGCCGGGAGGTGGGAGGCCGAGCCGCTCCGCTCCTCTCTCGCTCGCTCTCCTCAATACGCCATGGCCAACATGGCGGACATTAAAACTCCACTGTGCGCTCTTCAGCCAACCCCAGCCATTCCCCACACTGCATCGCGCAGCGGCGCGGGCACGCGGGGGGGGGGGCGCGGGCTCGAGGCCGGGCGCCGGCACGGAGCGCGCGTCCCGCCAACCCCCGGCGCCCGGCCCCGCTCCCCGCGCCGGGCCGCCCGGCCCCCGCCCCCGCGGCCGCCGACAGGCCGGGCCGGGACGCGCGGGGCGCTCGGACGCCGGGGTCCACGGCCGGCCTCCCCGCCCCGCGCGCCCGCTGCCCGCCGCCCGCGCTCGCTCCCGCCCGGCGCCGTTGGCTGACAGGCGAGGGTGCAGGGAAGCGACCGCCCCTAGCGCGCCGGCTTTCGGCGCGGCGGCGGCGGCCCGGGCACCTGTCACCGCCGGCGGCCCGGCCCGGGAGTGGGAGAGCGGGCGCCCCCAGCCCGGGCCGGCGCGGCGCTTCAGGTCTTATAACGAAAATGCAGACGGCATTCGGAGCAGGATGCTACTTTGAGGGAACTTTTACCAGCCATTATCTTTACGTCTAACGAAACTCTGGATTGCATTTGATGGG
This sequence comes from Balaenoptera physalus, assembly GCF_965194825.1. Classification (NCBI taxonomy): domain Eukaryota; kingdom Metazoa; phylum Chordata; class Mammalia; order Artiodactyla; family Balaenopteridae; genus Balaenoptera; species Balaenoptera physalus. Next base: position 176,233,020 of record NC_138883.1, on the reverse strand, counting down.
CTCCGCGTGGATCCTGGGTTAGTTCCCATCGCGCTCCGTGTAAACAGGAGGCGTCCTACGTTGCTCCAAAGTAGAGTTTTGGTGGGGTTTTTTTTTTTTTTTCACCCTGCATTTTATCGACCCGCACTCTTTTACTGTCATTGAAGCAAAGGGAATAATTATTGGACACCGTAACCTTCAGGGAAAATTTTTTTAAAGCTGTTCAAAATTTGAGAGCCGGATGATTTTTCCACACTGGAAGAAAATGCTGCTTCAACATAGCCATGGGTTGACACTTATCATTTGTCCTCTGAAAAACTTTATACAACTGAATTATATGAAGACCTATAGTGCTCCTGTCAAACCAAAAAAAGAAAACTTAAAAAAAAAAAAAAAGGAAAAGATGTATTGTTAGAAGAGATTTAGATGGATGTGATGGCTACCATGTGGCTTATATTACACACGAAAATGAGTATCCAGAGGGCTCTTTGCAGTAGAATATTTTAAAAATCCGAAAGACTGTTGCGGTGGGTTTAATAGGTTTGACAGCAAATTTTCAAATATTTGCCGAGACACAAAAATGTCCTGTATCTCCACTTTGCTCCCCGGGGGATACCTAGTAAAAATAATCACTATTCTTAAATACTGGATTGGATGGGAACTGTTATCGGCTTAAGGCACAGAAGCAAACTGCTGTCTTTCAGGCTGGCTTCGCTACCACCCTCTGGGGTGGGGAGAAAACAGATTGCAGGTCGCCAAAATTATCCTCAAGCTCTAATACTGACAGCTCACCTCCCATGCGGCAGATGGACATTCATCTACATGTCCTATTCTAAGACGATGCATTTATTCATTCAATGAGCAAACATTTTTTGAGACTTCACGGCCCTCTAAGTATGCTGCTAATTACTCAGCACCCACAGGACTCCCGGAGGAGATTACACGGGGGGAGCAGGACCGGTGGATGGCAACTGCCACACCTGGGGTAAGTGTGAGGGCGAGAGCTCAGGCTATTTGGAAACAGGCAGGAGTGGCACCCAATCCGTGGGGAGTGAGTGGCTCTAATGAAAGCATTCAGGAGAGGCTTTTTGGAGGAGATGATATCGGGGTAAAAACTGTGTAGGGTAAGTATGGGTCAAGGTTGCAAAAATGAAGAGAAGAAAGGTATCTTGGGCCAGGGGAGCAGCACGTGGGAAGACCCAGAGCCCTGCGAGGGTGTGTCACATGCTGGGATCCTCACTGCGCTGCGGACCGTGACACTTAATTAGCCAGGTTGAACAGTTCTGAAAATACTGGCTGGATATTAGTACACTAGTCCTCGCCAGCCTGCTATATTAGATTTCTGAAAATCCTAGTAGTAGAATTCGGTTGATTGAGGAACCTAAGAACTAAAAGAGAGTCTTAAGTCATGAGTGAACCACCAAGAAAGTGAATGTAAAAAAATATATATATATATAAAACCTTCATTAAAATAACAGCCTATTGATAACATTCTCCATATCCTACACTAGTAATAATGGGCACTATACAACTAAGTTCCTTGTTCTCTAGAAATTCTAGACTCACCCTCCGTGGCAGTTTCAGAGACATGCTTACCAGTTAAGCTTGCCTTTTGCAGGTGATCTGCCTGCCGAGCGACATTTTCTTTCTGCCACCGGTACCCATCCAGCTCAGTGCCCTGGATTTCTGACTTGTAGGTCTTACTTGGTTCCCAAAGACCCACAGGCTGGAGTCCCAAGCCTCTTACATTCAGTTCACTTCCCTCCCTCCTATGGGGCAGGAGTGCAGCAATAAAGGCTCCGGTTTACTTTTCCTCAGCATCCTTTATCCAACCAAAAGGTCCCTTGCACAAATGGCTAATCCTGCACTGTCTTTCACTTTTTCTATTCCCAACTCAAACTTCCCTTTTTTTCTAAGTACCCCCAACAAGAGTGAGATGAAATTCGCAATGTTGCAAAAGATACATACTAATGTAAAGCTGTATATACTAGCCTTTCCCCAAAGGGAAGCTTTTGGTTGGGAAGGAACTTGCAGTATTTAAAATGGTTTTGATTCACGCCACAAATCTTTATTGAATAAGTAGGCAACACACAGTACCATCATGGCGGGGGATACAAATAAGATCCTGCTAAGGGGTCACCCCGTTAACCAAATGACCAGGACCAGGCAGGATGGTGGCATGCAGTGCACTGGGAGTTCAGAAAGAAGGCAGTCAGTTCCAAGGTGGGTTGATCAGACATTATGGGGAAGATAGCGTGTGATTTGGTTCTGAAGGATGGCTAATATTCCAACTGGTAACGGGAGTGAAATGGTAGAAGAAAAGGTCTTCGTGGGAGAGGGCAACTCTATGGACAGAAAGCGGGGCGGAGGCACCTGCCAGGTGTGTGTGGAGATGAGAAGGTTGACTTGGCCAGGGTTCAGTAGGAGATGATAACAACACAGGTATAAGATAAAACTGGCAAGAACTTGGGTGGAGGGAGAAGGAGTAGAAAGGAAGGAGACATATGTTTTAACGGTAATAATAATCACTCATAAGCTCATCACCTTGAAACATGATTCATTGCGATTGATTTCACACACGAAACGTCTGCTTAAACAACAACGAGAATATGTCAAATGCTAGAGCTCTGACGCTTCACTTTGCTATATATGGTAAACCTGAAATACAGCTCTAGATATTAGTTTATGCCCAGTATGTGCCCAAGTCCCATTAAATGCTCTTTGAAATTGTTTCTAGGATTTGCCTCCTTATTTCCTTTCCCACTGTCTTCACCATCACCTCAGCTTTCATCCCATCCCACCTAGAAACAACCTCCAAGTCCAAGTCTCCTTGATTTCGCTCCTTCCTTCAGTAAGCCTCGATGAAACTCCTACTTTATAGGCGACGGGGCTAACGCTCTCCTAACGGTGGCTGCTGGGAACCAACGGTGGCTTGTAGAGGCTGTGGGTCCCTGGGGATATGAAGATACAGAACAGACCGCCCTTCAGGCATTCACGGTGCGGTGCAGGCCCCCAAATCAGTGAGCCTGAAGCCCCATTTCCATCTGTATCCTCCCTTCGCCAAGTCACTGATTGATTTTGCTCATTAGATAGAGCCAATTTTTCTTTTTTTTTTGGCATGGTTGTCGAGGCCTCATAATTTTGCCTCACTCTCTCCAACATCATTTCTCCTTACTGCTTAAGACAAAAAAGCTCTTCACTCTGGATTTTACATCTCATCACCAGCTTTAGAAATCGGCCAAGTCTTTCCTGTCTCCAGGTTTTTTCTTTATTCCTTTCTCTCTATTCTCCCTGTCCAGCTTCAGACCATCTACTTCTAGCTACTGAAATGCTACTTCACAGGAATGTTTTGAAGATCAAATGAAACAATCCATGTCAAGCATTTATACGGTCTCCGGTCCACAGTAAACATTCAATAGATGTTAAGCTACTGTTGTTATCCTTCAAAATGCAACTCAGTGATCTTCCTTCATGAAATTTTGACGGCGTCACTTCTCTGGGTTCTAATTTCCTAATCTGAAGAATGAGTAAGTAGTTAGGTGAATTCAAAATAATTTTTAAGCCTTCGTCAATCTTTCTCATCTCTGAACTCCTATTAGAGTGTTCAATCAGTAAGAACGATAACTACCACTTATCGAACATTTACTGTGTGCCAGGCAGCGCAGAAGTACATTTTAAGCGCATCATCTCACTTAATTTTCAATATCTATGAGGTGTGTCCTGTTAAGAGAGGTTGCAAGTCCTGCCTCTCAAAGCTGGTGAGAGGCAACGCTGAGACCAGAATCCCTGGGGTCTGACTGCAGAGTGGAGCCCCAGAAACCAGATGATAAAGTGAAGTGAGGAGTGAGCTGGGAGTGAGCCGAGAGAGAGGCTTGGCAATCAGGGCAGGAGGAAGAGAGAAAGAAAGGGGGACGTATCTGGCCACCAGTTTCGTTGTTTTTGAAGGTGGGAGAGATGTGGGCATGTTTGTTTGCTGACAGCAAAGAATCGTGTAAATGGATTAACTTTAGGACCGACTTCCTCTGAGGTTAAATTCTCAGAGAAGAATTCCAAAGAAGATAAACTCTCATTGATGGGACAATAGATTAAAAATAATAATAATAATAATAATAAATCCTGATACCAGTTTGGGTAGCAGGAGTCCAGATTCTTCCTCCTTCAAGCATTCAACAAATATTTCCTGGATGTTTACAGACAGCTAGGCAAAGCCGTTTGTGCAGAAGAACAGTAATCAACCAGACATGATCCCTGTAGCCTCACAGAGCTAAGAATAAAGTAAGATACTGCGTTTGTATTTACTTGGGAAATGTGCAATTAATCTCTTTAAGACGTGTGATGCACAATGATCTCAACATTAAAAAAAAATGATACAGTGCTCTAGTTGAGAGCATTGTGCAAAAGTACTAAATACATCTTCACCTGCAGTAATCATTTTCCTTCACTTTCTTTTTATTTTCATAATAAGCTATAAAGAAATGGCATCAAGTAATTCTTCCAAAATAACATTTAGGAAAATAAAAACTGGAAGCCCTTTAGGATGTGTTGTATGTTAGAAAGTAACTGTTGCAATTGCGTTGCAGCATATTTAATAGGGTGTCACAGAAGCAATATCTGAACTGCTGATTTCTCTACAGAGTTGATTTATGCATTGGATTCAGTACATAATATTTAAGAACTATGTTTTGTATAAAATAAAAAAGTTCAGAATATATCCAGAAACAGTCTGCCTCTACCTTAAAAGAATAAAAGGCGAGGGCTTCCCTGGTGGCACAGTGGTTAAGAATCCACCTGCCAATGCAGGGGACATGGGTTCGAGCCCTGGTCTGGGAAGATCCCACATGCCGCGGAGCAACTAAGCCCATGCGCCACAACTACTGAGCCTGCGCTCTAGAGCCCGCGAGCCACAACTACTGAGCCCCCGTGCCACAATTACTGAAGCCCGCACACCTAAAGCCCGTGCTCCCACGCACCGCAACTAAGAGTAGCCCCCGCTCACAGCAACTAGAGAAAACCCATGCGCAGCAACGAAGACCCAGCACAGGCAAACATAAATAAATAAAATAAATAAATTTTAAAAAAAAGAATAAAAGGCAAATGATTAATCCTAGCAAACTACAGCAGGACAGACTCAAAATTATTTCAATTTAACTGTGTCTCCAATATACATGACTGAAACCAAACAGGTCTGTCTGAGAATGAGTTAGAATTTTTAAAAATCCACAGAATGGTTCCAGCAGTATTGGGGTTAGAAGAAAAAAAGAAAAGATAATGAAATATGATACATCTTATCGTGTAATGTAAAATCCTAAATTTATAGAAAACCTACTCCCAGCACAGCAAGGATTTTGCCAAAATTTAGACCACCATCCTGCTCGGGCTGGGGGGCAGGTGGTGATCGGTTAAGTCTGACCATTTTTAGGCTTGGCCTTTCGTAATTCCCAGGTCCCCTAAATCATCCGATCTTTCCCTCACCGTCCTGGTGGGCAGCTGATGAGACCTCTGTGGCCGCATTTTAATGAGGACACGACTAGATGCGGTTCGGGAAGTGGTGGGACTCATAAACAGGAAATCATTTGGAACTCGAACAGTAACAATTTAGTACTTGAGAGGAATGTCATAGATTCCAACAATTGATTTTCCAGAAGAATAAAAGTACATCTTAGAAAATAAGAAAAATTGAAAAAGAGTAAACCACACATATTAAAAAGATGTATTTCGTAGTATTTATCTAAACTGGATTATGTTAAATTACTGTTTTTTTAATAAATTTATTTATTTATTTTTGGCTACGTTGGGTCTTCGTTGCTGCACGCGGGCTTTTCTCTAGTTGCAGCGAGCGGGGGCTACTCTTTGTTGCGGTGCGCGGGCTTCTCATTGCAGTGGCTTCCCGTCACTGAGCACCGGCTCTAGGTGCACGGGCTTCAGTAGCTGTGGCTCATGGGCTCAGTAGTTGTGGCTCGGGGGCTCTAGAGCGCAGGCTCAGTAGTTGTGGCGCACGGGCTTAGTGGCTCCGTGACATGTGGGATCCTCCCGGACCAGGGCTCGAACCCGTGTCCCCTGCATTAGCAGGCGGATTCTTAACCACTGCGCTGCCAGGGAGGCCCCTTAAATTACTGTTGCCTTATTTAATCCAGTGACTGGCACTTACTGACAGACACTGTAGCCTACGTGTGGGTCCAATGTTGTAAGGGGCAGAAGGACAAAAACGAGAGGGAGGAGAGAAGGAAATGTAGGAACCTTTAGGTGCCCTACAATCTTGAGCATATGAAACATACTACTTCAGTGTTACACAGGTCAGTATGGTATAAATGGTACATGAGGGGTGAAGGGATGAAACTTAGAGGAACAAGAAAAAAAGCTGTTTAATGAAGTAGAAATTTATGTTGAAATGTTGCAGTCAAAGTTACCAGTGGGTGGTGGACAAAGAAACCTTGACAGAGAAGAAAGCATTCAAGAGGGAGACTGTGTGAACTGCCTTTGCTCCTATGACCCAAGGAAGGAAATTACTTCTATATTCATCTGAAACGTAATATTAGGGAAAGAAAAGTTTTACTTTCACTACATGTATTCTTCTTTATGATACTTTGAGTAACGTTGTGCCGATTGCTGAGATAAGCACTCTGGGTCCGGTTCCTCCTCTCTTCCAGAGATGCGAAGGGCAAGTGAATGGTCTCAAACCTGAGGCGTGTGGTTATGGGTGTGAAGAATGATTCATGGAATGAGGAGAAGGGTCTGGGGATGGAACCGCGGGGAACACCAACATCTAGAAGACAGCAGAGGCGGAAGGGCCGGGAGAAGAACAGAGGAGGCTGGGAGAAGCCAGATGACTATTCAAGGAGGTGATCAATGAGGAGGCCCCTGGAGACGCAGCAATCCCGACCGCCACAGGACAACGTGGGCGGAAAACTCACTCTGGTGAGTTGAGGCGCGAGCTGAAGGAGTCACGGGCTGAGCAGTGCCTGAAACGTGTTAATCAGTCATTTCCCAGGCAAGTCAAGCGAGGTCAAGTAACGAAGTGCCTTATGAGACTTTTCTAGGTACTCGCTCACAGGAGCGAGAGCACCTTGAAGGCAAAGAAATCAGCTTAGCCTCAGGACACAGCCAGGGACACGTCATCAGCACCGCCCCACAACATTACACGTTAGAAGAGAATATATTGCGTTATTTCTCAAGTCCTCACAAAATCCTGGTGACAGGAGGAAGTGAACCACATCTTCCATCTTTAAAGCTGCAGAAATAGTAAACAAAGGACCAACCTGACTTGTTTAAGTGAGTTACTGACAAGAGCATACGCCACACCCAGATCTTAAAATTTCTTCTGAATTAGGTTTCCCAAACACTAGACTACACTACTAGCTACAAGCAACACAAGGACACTGTGGTAACACATATATCTGGATATATATTTTGGTGTTAATAGATTTATTCATAAGCCAGTTAAATTTTTGATGTTTTTATTCCCTCCAGTCTTTCTGGCTTTGTTTTTGTTTTTCACTTTCTTATTTTATAACATTGGAATAATACTGTATATTATTTTGTGGTCCTCACTTCTCAGTATAATTTGAGATAGTCCCACCTCATTAACTATTCTTCCCAAATGTTAGCTTAGCGTTTTTCAGAAGTATGTTTCATAAAACACTAATCCCAGAAGTTATGTTCTGAGATGAGAGTTCCATAAAGAGTTACATATAAAACCAATAAGTCAGGGAAATATTGCCTATTATATCTTTCTCTTTAAAATACATATAGGCTCACAATGTATAGGCTCAAAGAAGTCCTGCAGAAATTTATTTACTTAGAACAGTGTTTTCCAAAGTTATCTCACCTTGCAACCCCTTACCATGCATGTACTATCAATTATTACCTTTAGTTTTATAAAAGCATACCTTGGGAAATTCTAACCTAGGCAATTCAAGGAAAGAGAAGTTTTATCTGATCAAGTTATCTAATTACTTAAGAAGTCTTACATGTGAACTTTGAAAAAACATAAAGTTCTTATAAATGTAAAAATGTATCTTTATTAACACTTAAGATTTTTATCCTGGTAAAAACAGTGCAAATAAGACAGGCACTAGAATTGAGCAGGTCGCTATACTTTGGCAATATATTTGGTGTTTAATACTAAATTAACTAAAATGTTTAGCTACATTTCTTTCCAAAAGTGTCTCCACTAAAAAGGGCATGTTGAACTTTGATTCAGAGAGTTTTTTAATTTAATTTAATTTTTTTTTACTCTTACTTATGCTCTTGGAGCTGCAGTTTCTCCATGCATAAGATAGGAATCATGATACAATCTATCACCTATGTTGTTACATTGATTCAATGAAATCATTAATGCAAAGAGTTTAGCAGGGACCTGACACAAAAGTCAGGATCAACCCACATGAGCTATTTTTTTAAGGATATTTTTTATTCTATTCCTTTGAATAGGTCATTCTACTTTTCTGAGCTTTACTTTTGTACATACAGTCTAAAACATAACACTCATTGTAAAGGCTTCAAAACTCTTAGCTAAGGAAACAAAACTAAGAAATTCTCAGATGAAACCAGAGACTGATACATATATAAACTAATCTATGTAAACTCTTACACTCATCTTTTTGTTTTGTTTCCATTTCGGAGTTTTGTTTCCTATGTTGAAATCTACAAGGACCTCTGCTGTACCCCCTCCCCCCATTGCCAATTGATTCACCAGGCGGTGGCCCAGTGACTGCTTAATCTCCAAATCTGGTCAAGCCTCCTCCCCAGGGGGTCAGGGCCTCTCTGCACAGGTTGTTAGGGTTTCTCTCAGGGTGAGCCTATGTGAAAAAAGAGTCCAATGCTATGTAACATTTTGTATTCAAAGTAGCAACATAGTGTAGTGAGACACAGCATTACATACTGGAAGGAACACTGGCTTCCATGTTGGAAGATGCAGATGCTCATCTAAGGCCTACCATTTACCAGCAGCACGAGCCTATAGAAACGATTTCATTACTGGGCCTTGAGCTTCTCGTATGCTTTATCTAAGAGAATACTTTTTCTCCTCCCCTCATAGACCATTATGAAGAACAAATAAGATAGTATTGTGTGTTCATTGCAGCTCTATTTACAATAGCCAGGACATGGAAGCAACCTAAGTGTCCATCGACAGATGAATGGATAAAGATGTGGCACATATATACAATAGAATACTACTCAGCCATAAAAAGAAACGAAATTGAGTTATTTGTAGTGAGGTTGATGGACCAAGAGACTGTCATACAGAGTGAAGTAAGTCAGAAAGAAAAATAAATACCGTATGCTAACACATATATATGGAATCTAAAAAAAAAAAAAGTGGTCATGAAGAACCTAGGGGCAGGACGGGAATAAAGACACAGACCTACTAGAGAATGGACTTGAGGACATGGGGAGGGGGAAGGGTAAGCTGGGACAAAGTGAGAGAGCGGCATGGACATATATACACTACCAAATGTAAAACCGATAGCTAGTGGGAAGCAGCCGCATGGCACAGGGAGATCAGCTCGGTGCTTTGTGACCACCTAGAGGGGTGGGATAGGGAGGGTGGGAGGGAGACGCAAGAGGGAGGAGATATGGGGATATATGTATATGTATAGCTGATTCACTTTGTTATAAAGCAGAAACTAACACACCATTGTAAAGCAATTATACTCCAATAAAGATGTTTAAAAAAAAGGAGATAGTATTGTGAAAAATCTTTGACAATTGCAAAGTGCCATATAAATATAAGGAAGAATATGTTATTTAATTTCAGTTTCACCATAGTTGGTTAGGAAGGGCATAGGTATATTTGCCCCCAAATAACACATTGAAACAGAACATCTATCAGCTGTTCAAATCGTGCAGTTGATCACAGAAGATTTTATTGCCAGTCTAGGGCCCTTTAGACATTTTCTTAAATAGGAAATCTTCAAGACAACACCAAAATTCACCCACTTTATTTAGTTTTCAATAGTCTTTCTTTCACCACTTTTAATTTATCTTGCCATATTTTATCAGTTATTCTAGAGAGAGTGTCTAGCACAAGATAAAAATTTAGGAAATCTATGATAAGTTTGAATTATTTTGAGATAAAAAATGTACCTGTATTATATTTTTTATGGTTATAAATTTTTATAGTTTTCTCAAATTTTTCCTTATCTAAACCCCCATTTAGAACAGAAAATAAAAATGTTTTCTTGGCTTTGTTCACTAATTTACCTTTAAAGCAGCATTCAAGGTTTCTGGCAGATGATGATACGGAGGAGATTTAAGAACAATTGTTAAAAGAGTGTAATATAGTGGTTAAAAGTGCTGGCTCCAGAGTCAGACACGATTTGGGTTTGAATCTCAACTCTGCTCTTTCCTAGCTCTGTGAACCTGGATAAAATTCTTAACTTCCACACTACACTGAGATAATGCATACTTCCAAGTATTGTTTGGAACAGATAAACAAGCCACATAAACAAATTTACTGAGTTCTTACTTTGGCCTGTGTGCTTTACTTGCACGATCTCATTTAATCCTTACAAAATCTTACAAGATGGCTTCAGTTCCTGTCATGATACTAAGATTTCAATAAGTGTTAGATATTATTTCACCAAAAAACCTGAGTATTTTTCTTATAGACTAAGAAATAGTTTCCAGTGGAGGGTGGAAAATTGGTTGCTCAGGTAGGGTGACCCAGGTCCTAATTACCTTCATTTTAACATAAACGCTACACTGGGTTTACACTAGCTGTTTAGTCCTCCTTTCTCTTGAACAAAAACATTCAAAACCCAAACCTTCAAAAAAAGAAATGCTATCTAAATAAAAAAGTGTTCCCTCTTGAATAATTTTCCAAACCCCATCCTTTCTCATTCCCTTCACAAAAATACCAGTGCCTGTGTCCGCATGCATGAACACACATACACACTTTTTTACATCAGGCTTGTAGGGGACACTATTGCGTGTTTCTCCAGCATCTGTTATCCTCCTTCCATCTTAACAGAATTCTCTTTGCCTTTATTTTCTTGGGTTGTTCCATAGCCTGTGCTTTTTTTGAATAACTAAACTTTCATGCTCTCCTTGAAAAACAATGATTCTTCAGCATTAATTTTTAACAATATTCTATATAATGGTCTCTCTTAATTCCCCATGGGAATAAAAAACAAAACAATTTTAAGTATACAGGAAATAGTCTAATTTTATAATAATATCGCCTCCATTATGTGAGTTTTTAAGACTAGTTTTTAAAAGCAAAGAGCTTTTTAAGCCATGTTACATTTTTATAATTGAGTCATCAATGAATTAAAAAATAATTCACACTAGGCTAGCTCATCTGTATTAAACATTTATTTATTAGCATTTTACTTTAAAAGATGTAGGTTCCAATCCTGGCTTTGCCACCAACTAGCTGTGTCATCTTGAGCTTAATTTCCCTGGACCTCAGTATCTTTGACTTTGAAAAAAAGGCCTAAGACTTATGCTTCCAACTCTCAGATTTTATGATTAGCTCCCCATTGCCGTAGTTGGTCGGAAAAAAATGGGGATACATGAAATTTTCTAAATGTAAAAAGCTAAGAAAAGAAAATTAAATTTGAGATATGTGATTTCCATGGAAACTATGCCTTCAGCATTTCCTGACTATATGTTTACATAGTATAGAAGGCCCTTATGAAGAGTATGAGAGCAAATAAAGTCCTAGAAGATATGCCTTAGGGAGGAGAGTAATTTCAATGAGTGAGTCAAGATGTTATACTGTGTTAGTTGATAATTAGTAACACTTGATGATTAAACAAAAAGTTCTTAAAGGATGCTTAGTAGAAGCAGTCTTGCCATAAGTGTGGTCAAATGTGATCTGAGAAATCCATGTAGCTTACAAATATATCATTAAAATTGGAAAAGATTCAGAATTAATATGGAAAGAAAGATAAAAACTTTGAAGCAAAAGCTGAAGCAGAAATGGTCAAAATAATTAAGTCTGGTAATAAAACATCTGCAGTTAGTCTGATATTATCACTGGGAAAGTGCAGGGAATTTCTATGTAATAAATTAAGAAAGTAATTGACACAATATTATTGTCCAAGCACTGAGAAGAAAATACCAAACAGCAACAGTAACAACAATAATAGTAACAATTTAACCAATAACAATTTGAAAAGTATGATGAAAGTATGAAGAGTACGTTTAAATATTACATCAGAAAACTAGGTTACATTTTATATACTTTAATAAGTTTTCCTAACATTGTTTCATTTATGGGGCTCCATCTCTGTGCAAGCATTGTATTACGAACCATGGGAGATACAAAGAAAAAGACGGTATTGTCCTTAATGAACTTAATTTGTGTAAAAACAAACAGGGTATGTCCTGTGTGCATATTCTGGAATACCCTGGTTTGAAAGGAACATTTAAAATAATTTTATATCTTTATATTTTCAGATTTACAAATGATTGAAATAAAGTATACTGGAAATGTTTCATAAATTTACTTTACAAAGTGGTTTATTTTCATCTCTTTCCATGATATTTAAGAACTAATTTTCAGGTTAACTATCTTAAACAGAAAGTTTATTCATCATTTCAGATTTTCCATAATGAAGTTGGAAATCAATATTCAACCATCTTGGAATAGTCAGCCATCAATTTATGTGACTATTCATCATTAAAAACTCTACAAATAACAAATGCTGGAGAGGGTGTGGAGAAAAGGGAACCCTCTTATGCTGTTGGTGGGAATGTAAATTGATACAGCCACTATGGAGAACAGTATGGAGGTTCCTTGAAAAACTAAAAATAGAACTACCATACGACCCAGCAATCCCACTCCTGGGCATATATCCAGACAAAACTCTAATTCAAAAAGATACATGCACCCCTATGTTCATAGCAGGACTATTTACAATAGCCAAGACATGGAAACAACCTAAATGTCCATGGACAGATGAATGGATAAAGAAGATGTGGAACATATATACAATGGAATACTACTCAGCCATAAAAAAGAACAAAATAATGCCATTTGCAGCAACATGGATGCAACTAGAGATTATCATACTAAGTGAAGTAAATCAGAAAGAGAAGACAAATGCCATATGATATCACTTATATGTGGAATCTGAAATATGACACAAATGAACCTATCTTCGAAACAGAAACAGACTCACAGACATAGAGAATGGACTTGTGATTGCCAAAGGAGAAGGGGTCGGGAGAGGGATGGAGTGGGAGGTTGGGGTGAGCAGATGTAAGTTATTATATACAGAATGGATAAACAACAACACATACTGTATAGCACAGAGAACTATATCCAATATCCTACGATAAACCATAATGGAAAGAATATTTTAAAAAGAATTTATATATATCTATCTATCTGAATCACTGCTGTACAGCAGCAATTAACACAACCTTGTAAAGCAACTATACTTCAATAAAAAAAAAGTAAGTAATTTATGTATCTATTAAAGTGACAATGGTATTATGGCAGTACATGGAAAGAAGCACCTGCAGCAAAGGTGAAACGAGGGGGCAAAGAGTAGTACATGAGGAACCCACACAGGGATCACGACCTCCTAAACATCTATGATGGACAATGAGAGAATCACAAAGGAACAGAGAGAAGAAAGTTCCTCCCTAAGTGTGTGAAGCAATGTGATACCACCTTCCTCACACACCTGAGAGAGAGAGAGAGAGAGAGTTTCTCTGTTGGGTGTCATGTAGCATTTGCAACGGTAAATTCCAGAGCTAAAAAGAAACTACCTGGAAATTTCCAATTTTCCACTCTTAACATCACTAACCATCCAAACTTTTAAAAAGTTTAGTAAGAGGTGAATTACGCCAGAAAAATCTTATGAAATTTCGTGTAGCTGATCTTGAATTTTAGATCTAAAGAATAAACAGTTTTAAAATAAAATTTCATAATCATAAAAACCCAAAATTTGAAATTCCATATATTTGGTATGTCAAATAGAATGTGTATTTAAAATTTCTATTCATTGTTTAACTCAGATTTTATTTTCAAGATTTCCCCCACTGTTTCACTAGTTCCTTTAACATCGTGTGGTTGAACAAGTGTGCTTCCAAAAAAATGCAAAATCTTAGAGTCAAATAAAGATGTGTTTCCAATTGAAATGTATACTTTTAAATTTTATACGAAATTTGAGTTCCCATACATTTGAAAGCAAATAATACATAGACAACCATCTATTTTTATGGTCTCAAATGAAGAGCAATGTCATTCTGCCATTAGCCAGCCTGTTATTTTTCTTCTTTTCTCTTTACATTTCTATTCATTTGGGGAAAAAGAATACTAAGTTATTATCAATACAAGTAGCCTTAAAGATACAAACTCGTAATTGTCAAGAAATAGTAAACAAAAGCAAATGAATCCCTTATGCATTCTTTCAGTTCTTCAGTGCCCTCATGCTGCCCCCTGCTGCCCAGTGTTCACACTTAACTGAAAATTGTCCCAGACTTTCAACCTATTATTTTACTTCTCTTTACTCCTCCCATCAAAACTTATCTGGCCGGAGATCCAGACCACTGGAGTTTTCCTCTACCAGCCTAATGGGTAAACAGGTTTATATAACAAAGAAGTAGCTCCTCCCTATTTATCCCATCACCATTTTCTGGCCAGTTACAAGCACTTGAACTGATGTTTGATGGGCAATGACTGACATCCAGGTTCCCAAGCTTGGGATTCCAAGTCCTCCCTGTGCTGTTTCCCAGCTACCATCATGGGTCTATCTCCCCCCAGTCTCTAGCCCCACGCATTACAGCTTACTGTCTACCCACACTGGACTTCTAGCTGGTATTCCCAAGTGCCATAGTGTTTTCTCTCCTCCTTGCCTATGCTCACACTGCTTTCTTTACCCGAATGTCTTCTCTCAATTTCTACATGTTGAAAGCCTATCCACCTTCCAAGGTTCTGGTCAAAAGTACCTGCTCCACGAAGTTTATCCCAATTCCCAAATCTTTCTCTTCTGTTCTCCCTTTAATCCTTTAAGGCTCTGCACAATATAGTTGTTGTTTTAATGTAGTAGAAGCTCAATAAGGATTTATTTAATGAGTGAAGAGCCGTTAGCAAAGGAAACTTAATTCTTGGAGAGGCTAGCTGACTCCCTGACTTTTCGTAGAGGACCTGGGAGAGGACAAAGGGAGCCTCTCTAATATTGCAACAACCTTCCACCTGAATGGAGTGATCTTTTTAATTCCCATCACACCAAGTAAGGCTGATTTTGATCCCTAAAATCAGGAGTGACTGTGAAAAAATGAACTTAAAGCGCATACTGAGTGCTTATGTCATGTCAGGCACTATTCTAGGTGCTTTAGAAGCATGAACCCCACTGTAATCTCACAGCAGCCAGGTGAGTAAGTAATATCACTTTGATTCATAGAAGAGAAAACTGGGGTTCTGGACAGTTAGGTAACTGGCCAAAGGTTATACACGTTGTAAAGGGCACACCGAGGAACGCAGATTGGTCGAAGCTGTGTATTTAACGTGTTCTCATAATGTCTTCAACAGAAATGTGTATGGACAGACTTCAGTCAGCTATCTGGAAGTTAAAAAACAACCTTGTCAATAGAATCGCCTTGGAAATTGTGACCACATAGTCAGACCAAAGCCATGAGACAGATTCAGTGTCAGTTAAGTCTGTTAATATCTGCAAGAGTTGATTGTCCTACAAGACAGAATGTGAAAGAATGTAGGAGCCTGCAAGAATTATTGATTTCTTGACTGGAATATTCTATATTTGTTTAGACTAAAGCGAGCCTAATGATGCTATATGTACATTTTTATTTATTTTGTTTCTTGGTATTTTTATTATATGACTTGCTCTGAGCTGTATGCTATGGCATTTTGTTTTCGTGATTAAGAAAAGTAACATCAAATAGTATAGGGTTTTTTGGGTTTTGGTGTTTTCCCCCCATAATAGGATAACCGGAGGATTTTTTGGCCTTTTTCTTTTTCATTTACATCTTCCACTTTTTAATACTACTTTATGAAGATAACCTGGAACGGGAGGGACTTCTGAGTTCTTTGAGTGCTTGTAGCTTGTAGCAGTGGTTAAGAGCAGGGGTTCCAAGGCAGGCTGCCTGCATTGCAATCTTGGCTCCCCTGTTCCCTAGTTCTGTGGCTCTTGAGACAGTACTTCTCTAAGCCTCCATGTTCTTCTCTGGAAATTGCGGGCACGGTAGTATTCACAGGGCTTTGAGGGTTACACGGCATAATTCACTTTAAGCCCTTAGCACAGTGCCTGAAACACAGTAAAGCTCAATAAATGGTAGCTATTATTTCTATTATTATGATGATTGTTATTTTTCACAGGAATGGGTATAAGTAGCGAGCTCTTAAGTTTTCTCATTATTGTAATTGAATAGTTACTTATAAGTAACGTCTGCCTTTTCTACCGAGCTACATCTATTATCAAATGCCATTTTTGGCAGACGGGAAGTAAAACAAGATTGTCCCCATGGGGAGTGTTCTTATGTGGTGGGGGAAACTGAAATTCTTAAATCTGAAACATGTTTATTTGTATCTACACAAAATAAAATTATTAAGAGAACTAAAAAAAAAAAAAAAAAAAAGAATGTAGAAGCCTGCCAAGTTCAAAGGTCTCTAAGGGATAGTTATATATTCTAAAAGATTAAGAAATACGAAATCCAAATATTTGTCAGTTGATGTAGCCACTTGTACGGGGACCAACGATTCTGACCTGCCTTGAAAAAAAGGTAAAGATATGACTCAATATCTCAGGGAAGTAGGCTTTGAGAATAGTTTTTGTTTTTGTTTTTTTTTGATAGAGTGAACATAAATAAGGCTCATTGTGTCACATCAGTGTCTCAGACAAGGATCTAATTGTGTTCTAATCAAAATCTCTGCTCATCAAGAAACTTCAATTAGCTGAGAAGGCAGACAAAAAATAAACTTGAGAAGGTAACACCACAAATTGTTTGGTAGGATAACTCTTTTCTTAGTAGGTAAGAATCTTTTAACTTCAGAAAGATTTAGAATAAGTACAGAAATGTTTTTTAGTCTATGTAATTGTTCTGTTTCAGAGCATTTGACCTAGTGGAGTAAGAGGTTAGCTTATTACACATTTAAGTAGAACTCCTACTAAGTTATATGAAGTATAAACATTAAAGAGAACTTAAGAATCACCATATTTAGAAGTTCAATTTATGAGATAGGTAAGACTTTCTTAACTTCTTAAAAATGTCTGCTAAAGTACCAAAGTAGGCAATCAGATGTAGTAAATGTATAAATGTATATAAAAAGTTGGGAGGTGTTTGTATAAGTGAGGCCAAAAGTCCTTCAATATACAAGACTATCTATAGTCTTTCAATATACAAGACTCACTCTTGAGGTCATCAAGTAACTTGTAACTGAAGAGTGGCAGTTGATCCATTTTTCTTCCAACTAAAGTTGTTCATTAGGCAATCAGCATATGTTGACAGAACTGGTTGGACTGTCCAGTTATTTTCAGTTTGAACCTTCCTCACTTCCTAGAAGATGGATTGTAGCTTTTGAAAGATTGAGATGAGGAGAAGTAGCAACACTATCTACTGACCACCCCAATTTTTGGTTTAGTGGCTCTCTTCCATAGTGTCACTCAGCAATTCTCAACCTCGGCTACGTACTATTGATAGAATCACGTGGACAGCTTTTGGAAAATACTTATGCCCAGATTCCACCCAGATCAGCTAGAACCTCTGAGGATGGGGTGCAGGCATTTTATTTTTAAGCTTCTGGTTGATTCTAAGTGCAGAGTTGAGAACCACTGGTCTACAGTGTGAGCCTACCGTGGTCTGAAGTTCCAAGAGAACTTTCCACAACTATGGACATTGCTGCAGACTGAATGTTTATGTCCTCCCCCCCCCATCCAATTCATATATTGAAATCCTAGCCCCCAATGTGATGGCATTTGGAGGTGGGGCCTTTGGGAGGTGATTAGATCATGAGGGTGGAGCCTTCATGAATGGGATCGGTGCCCTTGTAAAAGAGACCCCAGAGAGCTCCTTCTCCCCTTCTGCCGTGCAAGGACACATCTATGAACCAGGAAGCGGACCCTCACCAGACACAGAATCTGCCGGCACCTTGATCCTGGACGTCCTAGCTTCCAGAACTGTGAGAAATAAATGTCGGTTGTTTATAAGCCACCCAGTTTATGAGACTCTGTCACGGCAACTTGAACGACTAAGACAGAAACATTCCATAAATCTGTTGTCCGATAACCACCAGCCAGGTGTAGCTACTGAATGTTTCATTTTAATTACTTCAAATTTAAATTCGCATAGCCACATGTGGCTAGTGACCACTGTTCTGGACAGCACAGTTCTGGCAGTTCTGGCCATTTTAAATGATGCGTGTCTGTCATTACAGAGGTGCTAAGTGACGCTTTTTGATACTGGACGAAACCAGTACAAACCTGCCTCTTCGGGGTACTTCATCCCAGCTTCTTGGCAAGGCCTCCAGTGGATACAAGGATAACTCAACGCTTATACAGGCTTCTGGAAACGTTAAGGACATTGAATTGGCTGACTGTTTTTTACTCGTTTATGTGGGAGGTTTGTTTCTTGGACTTTATACTTTAATGAAAAATGAGCAAAAGCCTTCAGGACTAAATTATTTCTTTTTTTTAAATAAATTTATTTATTTATTATTTTTGGCTGCGTTGCGGTGCGCAGGCTTCTCATCGCGGTGGCTTCTCTCCTTGCGGAGCACGGGTCCTAGGCGTGCAGGCTTCAGTAGTTAGAGCACGTGGGCTCGGTAGTTGTGGCACACGGGCTTAGTTGCTCCACGGCATGTGGGATCTTCCCGGACCAGGGATCGAACCCGCGCCCCCTGCATTAGCAGGCGGATTCTTAACCACTGCGCCACCAGGGAAGTCCCTAACTTGTTTCTTAAGTCTCAAAGCAGTGAAGCAATTAAACTCTTGGAAAGGCCCTCTTGGCTCCTTGGGACGTGAGAGTGTTTTTCAGCTGGAGGTTGTGACCTCTGTCTTGGGAGGCTGGAGGGTTTCCAGTGCATTGGGGCAGCGGCCTGAGTTTGAGAGCTAAATATAGGTCATTGGCATGACGGCCTCTCTTTCTCAGTCTCATCGAAACTGTGTCCTTTTAATGAAAGTGGGGCTTTAGTGGCTGGTGGGATAAAATCTTGAGAAAAACCATCAAAATGCCACAGATACACAAGTCCTTTTCAGATGTAACTTGCTACCGAGTACAGCTAAGTTCTATTTTTACTTGCTTTTAAAAATAATTGGTAAATTATGGATTACTTATTTCTAAGTTAAAAATACACACATATATGAACTGATGGAAAAATAAGTCTCAAATCTGTTGTTCATGCTGAGGCATAAGAGGAACCCTCCTTCAAGTCATCGCCCAGCTCTCAAGCAGGCTATCCTGACCACCTATTCAATCC
Organism: Balaenoptera physalus; assembly: GCF_965194825.1. NCBI lineage: Eukaryota > Metazoa > Chordata > Mammalia > Artiodactyla > Balaenopteridae > Balaenoptera > Balaenoptera physalus. The sequence continues at coordinate 176,213,651 of NC_138883.1, read as the reverse complement.
TGCATATGTATTTATTCATATATTCACCACTCATGAAATGACATCCTTTACAGTTTGGCACATTTCAAGCCAGCGTATTTACCTTGGCAGGTACCATCTGATCCTCTAGAGCAACGTCTCAAAGGCTGGTCTCTGGACTGAGAGCATCGCAGCATGTGGGGGCTGGCAACCTCTCAGGCCCCACCCCGGACCCACTGATGCCGGAACCCCAGGTGTGGGCCCAGACGCCTGGGTTTCAGGTGATTCTGGTGCACACTCAAGTTGGAGATCCACTGATTCAGAGTACACTGAATCCCCCAAAAATACCCCAGAGGGGAAAACTTCCATACGTCCCAAAGGTGGCAAAGATGGAAACATTTTGTCCATAAAATTGACCTTGTAAGTTGTGAAATAGGAGCCAGTATTCTCTTTCGACCTAGTGTTATGAATCATGAATTTACCCACTTCAACAAAGCCTCACTGACTCTCTACTCTGTGATCTTTTTTTCCCTATAGAAATGCAACTTCTAAAAGAATTTCATGAGATGTTCCTGACGAGATGAGATGCAGTACATGTGCCTTCAGCAAATTCAACATACAAAAATTCAGATATGTACAACTGATAAATTAGGTAAGCACTACTCATCTTAAGAAAAGATTATTAGATTTATAAAATTAGTCACTAGAGGATTCATTTAAACAGGGGTATCGTACAGTGCATTTAAAATATGCCAATTTACAGAACATAAATTCACAAATATCCAGTGTGACAGTATAGAAGAATAGGTAGTTATACAGGCTCTGATTTCAGACTTTCCAGGTTCAAACTCCAGCTTTTTCATTTACTGTGTAACCTGGGCCAAACCTCTCTAAGCCTCAGTTTCCTCATTTGTAAAATGGGTATAATAATTATCCTATCCCCAAAGTTTGTGTGAGGATTTAAGGAGATATTTAATAAAGGTAGCATTTAACCTAGAGGCTGGGACATAGTAAGCTCTAATTAAATGTTTGTTTTTTCTAAATTAGCTGCATCCATGAGCAGTCTGGTCTCTATGAAAACAGATATTCATGTTTTATCGTTGAAGAATGTTTTTACAAAGCCATTAAAGTTTATACAAAGCAAATGGGAGCTAGCCACATTGAGCACTGGCTACTCAGCAGGTGTTCACCTTTCCAAAAGCTCCTCCCTAGCTAAACTGATTAAGGTAACTTCAATCTCCAGGTCAGTGAAAGGGTTTAGGTATGAGCATTTCCTACAAACCTGGCCAAAGAACTGTAAGAAGCAGTGTGCTGTGGGCCTCTGGGAAAGAATTTCTTCCCTTCTAAAAAGATACATAAGAGAAACTCTCCTCCCTCTGGAAATTGTAATATCAGGATATGATGCTTGGAGCTGCAGCAGCCATCTTGTGACTATGAGGAAAGACACTGCTGACATTACGGCAATGTAGAAGAATGGAACCTACCAAGGAACTTGATAACATTGTTGAGCTATTGAACCAAACCTAGAACTGGCTTGCCTCCTGATTATTAATTTAGTTGAAATAATAAATCTCATTTTTTCACACCATTATCAGTAGGATCCTATGTTAGTACAAAAGCAAACTATATGATATAATACATTTAGTATCTTAATTGGCTGTATGACAAAATAATTTGGTGACTTTATTCTGGAGGTGATCTTAAACCACACGTAGAGATTTAATGAAGAGTTCCTTCCCTTCCAATTCATCTGTATATAACAGCAGTCTTACTTTCCTGCTCCATATCTGATGTACTTAACTAATTACCCGTTAGCTAAATGTCTAATTATATTACCTTCATAAATTAAAATACAAATGGTTATTATAAAAATTTCTGTTACATAAATATCATTAAAATTTTCAGAAGGTTTCAAAATAAAAATAAATATCTTAATTCTGATGTAATCCTTCAACACTATAATTGTATTTCCCTGCTTCATCTCACAGTTTTTATTGACATTGACATTTATTTCATGACAAGGGGAGCAAAATGTACAAAATGAGGCTTCACCACGTTAAAAAAAAAGTTTTCATTAAATGGACCTCACAAGGACACATCCAAAATTCCTACGACCAGAGTGATCCCCGTCTCCTTTCTTCTCAAGCGAATAAGTTAATATTTTATTTCTTACTTTGCAAAAGGAATTTGCATTAGCTAACCAGCTATTTATATAGCATCTGTTTGGGCTATATCTAAAATCTGAGGGCTATCTTCCTCTCACTGTGTCCCAAATAATGGTCCTTCAGTAGAAGGACAGAAGGACACTTTTTAAATCCTATATAAATAGATTAAAAATTTTTTTTTAAAGTTTTTACCCCAGAAATCTTATTTTGCCTTTATTCTCAGATGGGAACCTCCCACATCCAAGACCTTAGATTTAAGTATCTTTAAAATGTTGAACCACATTGGACTGTAAACTCCCTGAGAGCAGGGATCCTTGCCTCTTTGTCTTAATATTGTATCTCAGCCTTTTAGCATCATAGCACATAATAGGAGGAAAAACTAGAACAAACAAACCCCCCAAAAGAAAAAAATGTTGAATAAATCAAGTATAAAGGATACTCCTTTCATCTTTTTCTTCAAGAAATCATTATCTTTGCTTTACTTTCCCTTTAGAGTCTCCATTTGAGAATCTTTTGGGAAAGACAAAAAACAATGTCATAACACAAACACCCATTTGGTCTCTTATTTTCTTTCCCCGTCTCTTCCTTTGCAAAACATGTAATATGTCCAAGAAATAGCACAGGTAAGTACGCACAAAAAGAGGGTGGAATTAGAAATATATACAGTTTTATGTCTGTATTGAACTTGGTTTTCAGAAGGCAAAATTTTTAGCTATTTTTCCTTCTTTTAAAAAAATTTATTCCAAGGTATATTAGATTGGTTCTGGCTAATATTGATCTTTTCAGCATTTTATGATGTCATCTTAATATTACTGTAAATGTTTCTTCCCTTTGTTACTTCATCTTTCTGAATAGGTTTGCTAACCTGAAAATTTCCCCAATCTTTAGCAATAGTAATGCATACAAATTAATAAATTAGGAAATTATGTTGGCTCACTAAATGAAGTCTTAATAAAATTTTCAGTTTATTTCCATTATTGACCAAGCTCATAATTTCAAGTTCATATTTCTGAGGTTTATTGTTTGGAATTTGATTTACAGATTTTCCGTGTCTTTGGCATTATTTATTTCTTCTTTCTGCAAACTGTTTTTTGGCCATTTCACTACTCATTGACCCCTCCCCCTCCATGAGAGGGATGGGCAGGGTGAAAAAAATGATAACGATATTTTAACATAGTCAGTTTTGCTACTTGCTACTATCTCTGATAAAAAGGTGTGCAAGAAAAAAAATAAGTGTGTAATTGTTGACTGAAATGACATTTCAAGATTAAAAAAATAATTCTTTATTGTTCATGATCTAGCAACTGTTACTATGAAAAACTGAGTTAGTTCCCTATACACTACATTTAATAAAAAAAGATTTTTTCTGATAAAACATAGTTTATTATAATCATTCTAATCATAATCTCACCAAACTCAAACTAAATGCCTACAAAATGTTGTCAATAAAAAAAAAAAAAAATTAACGTCTAAAGAATCAAGAGCTAAAATGAAGCCCAAGGTGGATTTAAAAATGGAGAATAATATAAAACAATGAATTGTTTTTGCCTCATAGATTTACACCTCCTTATTTAGTGATGTAAGAGTCACAGATAGAAGAATATCTTTAACATAAATATCTATGGGTGATTTTAAAAAGTGAAGATGTAACTATAATGGTTACTCATAATCAATGATGTAATAGTCAATGATATAGGAGAACAAAGAACATTGCATAGCTACATATGGACTTCACAGCATCAGTCTGTTTTTAAAAGGGGGGCTACATTATATAAACATTTTTAGTTTTCACAAATTAAAATGAAAAAAGTCACCAGCTGAATAACAGAATATTTTAGCAATAAACATATTGGGCAGTATATTTTATTCAGTAGATTAACTTCGGGGAACTAAACTCCAGCACAATCAGGGGGTTAGATAATATATTTATACCTGCAGTATTTCATTCTATAAATAATCTATAATGTCAAAACCAGTCTTGATGGGGGCATTTAAATTTTATGAAGAGATAAAATGTTACAGTGAACATTTTCAAATTTTTATAGCAGAGTATAAACAAAATATAGGCATAATATATAATTATTTTTGAAGTTCAAGGAAAGGGTCCTACACAGATAAATAAATTATAGGGCCACAAAAATCGGAAATACTATTCCTAGTCATTTTCACACATTCTTTTACTTCAAAATTTTAACGATTAGTGAAATGAGCATTTACATATTTCAAAGTGAATAAAAACACTTAATAATAACTCCAGAAATTTTTACTCAAGAAATCATCTCTACAATCATATGAAGAGGTGGTTTAGGATACTATTTCAGTTTTTTTGTTTGTTTTATTTGGTAAAATAATGTGTTTTTAGGTACAATGACTGATTTCTCCCACTTTCTTTTTCAATTAAGGACATACTTACTATCTTCATAAACAACTAAAATGTTCACAGAGACCAGTAAAAACTATGTCATAACATAATACACATTTTTGTTCTTGGGAGGCTTTGGGCCTAAATCCCATATTCTCTAATCAGATAACTCCCAATAAGAACAAAGATGGAAAAGATTTACCCTGCATTTAGATATACAAATACCAATATTTTTAAAGTTAAAAGCAGTTGTATCCATATTCTTAAAAAAAATTATCCTATTCCAAAATATTTGCTCTTTTTAAAACAAGGATGTACATAAATTCAACTGAAGTATCACTTCAAAATAAAACAAACAACAATGTAGGCATTCTTATATGTCAAACTCCTAGAAAATTCCCAGGAGAAACTTAAAATAGTTATTTAAGAAATTCCTAGGTTCAAAATGAAATTCAACTTTTACAACGTTCAGTGAGCTAAAACGCAAAACATTTTGTTCAATTGAAGACATTAGCAATGGATGATATTGTAACAGAAGGAAAACGCAAAATGTTACTGAGGAAAGAGAGGGTAAGCTGACAGCTTACTATTGAAAATTTTCTGATCTAGAGATAATCAGATCAGAAAAACACAACTGCAAACTGCATGCTCGGCCCTACTGCTCCCCGGACGGGTTGTGACGACGTGTCTCTTCTCACCCTTCACAGTTCACAGAAAACAATTAAACTAATACAACTGAATAATTTCCTCCGACCAAATCGAACTTTCTTTAAGGAAATAAAGGGAGAGGATAATAGATCAAATCTTGCCCCACCTCTTTTTTTTTCCTCCTTTTTTCTTTTAGTGAAACTGACGTAAATTGTTGAGGCGAGCTATACAGCGCCACCAGCACAAATCCATGCAAAACAAAAAAGATCGCCCACCGTGTGCAAAAAGAGAAAAAAAAACTAGAAAAATGCCAAAAATTACAAAATGTCTCCCAAATATACCTTTTTGGAGAAAAAACAAGATAGATCTGCAAAGATTATCTAATGAGGAGCCTCAGAGAATTACTATCATGGAACACAAGTTTAGATCTGGTCAGCAAATAAAAGATCCACTATTTAGTAACAGCCATAACTTAATATAAACCCGGTTATGTCAATCTCCACCTTCATTATACCAAGGGCAGCTTTTCTGTAGTTTGTCTCCAAGTAATCCATCAAGAAAACCACAATAGGCCTATTTCAAACCAAACTACATCCATAGTTTGCCTGCTAATGATTTAGTCCTGGACAAATTAGGTAATACATCATTTTTATAAAGAGGATATGCACATATTTGGCATTACCAACATTGCTGGCACAAAACAAGTCCATCTTGAAATAGCTGAGTTTCCCTTAGCTCACAGTAATTAAAGTATAATTTATATCATAAATATTTAGCTTTAGTCATGGGGTTAAAAAAAACACAACAAAACACTAATTTTTTTTTTCTTTTGGTAAAAATTAGCCAGACAAGATTAGCTGGAAATGTGCAGAGATCAAAGCTAAAGAAAAATACAAAGATTGGTTTTGTTAGAAGAAACACAATGAAAATCCTTCTTAGCTGGCGGCTCGTTCAAAGATGTAATGACATAAATGTTAAAAATTACAAACTTACCATCAGCGGAGGCGAAGAAGAAGCCAGTTCTGGAAAAAGAATTGTAACAATATAGGCTGGACACTTGTGTCCCTAGAAACAACGGCCTCCAGGCGGCACACGGATCTTCCAACATCTTCACAATATTGGGTAAATAAAAAGTCATACTTTCTTCCCCGATCGGTGGCTGCTCGCGGTGGCTTCTCCAGGATCTGTGGGCGTTTGGGAGAAATCGGAGAGATATCCGCGGAAGATTAAAAGCAGAGGAGGCCGAGGCAGCCTTAGAAGACTCTGGGGTTAACAACTTTGCGATGGCAAGCAGGCGGGCTCTGATTGGCTGGGAGGCCAGTGTCCCCCGCTCCTCCCGCCTCCTGCAGCTCGGAAAAAAATGCAGTGTGAGTGCCATTTTACACTGGGCTTTTAAACACACAGCCCCCCAAATGACAAAGTCTGAGCTCGCTACGAAGTGACACTGCAAAACAATAGCGCCCACGACGGCCCGTGAGCTCAGGAAAATGTCCCTTTGACGATAAGGCAACGCTCTTATTTCTCGCATGTGGGTTTTTAGGGGATAGCATGCTTTTCTTAAGCAGATGGTCATTCACCGACATCGATGTCTTAATTTGGATACCAATGTGGCCAGTGAAAAATGATTCCCATCAAAACATTTTTTTTTCTTTTTCCATTGGACGTCCTGAAGGTACCTAACGAAGCCTTGCACAAAATTCATGTCGTTTGCAGCTTTAACTCCTTGGGAAAAAAAAAAAAAAAAAATAGAATTGGTTAGCCACAACAACTTCCATTTGTGCAGAAAATAAAAATAAAATGATGATTTTTAGCGGCTACATTACAAACAATAGGCATACTTTTTTTTTTTTTTTCCTTCTTAAAAATTGTTTCAGAAACCTTTGCCGGCTGATAGAATTCTACCAGTCTGCCTTACAAACAAAATGGCTCTGGTACTGAGTTCTTTTGGATTCTCCCACTGTGGCTTCTCCAGGCCTCCAGGAAGTGGTAAAAATCCGAAATAAATACAGTACTAAAAGTACATTGTGCAGGCTGAACTCCGGTGAAGCCTTGGGGGGCTGGGGGGGGGGTGTCTTAGAAATGTGCTGCTTTTCATTAGTTCTTTTAAAAAACTGTTTTGAAAAGAACATCAATCACTAGAGATTTACTTGACTGTAATTTGAACTTCCTGTTTTACATATTTATAAGGCCTTTCACCTATCTTGGCAGGCTTTCAAATTAAGTGGGCTGGGAAATTTGACGCTCTGTGTCTAGCTGTGAGCTGAGTCAGGTATTTGGTGGTTGCAACTGGGCTTTTAAATAAAAACGAAGTTGAAAACTTTAAAAAAGGATTAACATTAAATGAACGCTAGAGTATGATTGATTGCAAATGTAAAGCCACGAAAGTCAGCAAATATGGAAATATGTCAAATACTGCATACATGTGTTAATTGAACACATTCGGTGTAAAATTCTTTGCCAGCTAAATTTCTAGTGAGCCAAGGGTAGAACCGGGTTTAAAGAAATCGCCTGAAGAAAGGAGTGGGCAAGTGCCTGCATTCTACATATCCCTCCCCCAACCCCATACACACACACACACACACACACACACACACACACACACACACACACACACACACACACACACACGCTCGGTCTGGTATCCCTATTCCCGCCTGGCATTTAATAGGTAACATTCTTAGAGAGCAATAGCTAGGGTGACTATACAATTTATTGTCTAAACCAGGACATTTTCTGAACGTTTTATTCTGTAATCTCATCAGTAGTTACCTGATGAGAGTCGATTTCAACGACATTTATGTGATCACAGTCGGGAAAACATCCTTAAGAAGTCGTCCAGTGAGGAGAGTAGACTACAATTCTTGAGAAATTTTTAAGCAGTTTTCCTTCCAACAGAAAAAAAATTGCTAGGGGCCATTTTCACTATATACTATTTTGTCTATCCACCTCCCCAGCCCTGTCCTTTTCTCTCCCATCCCTTCCCCCACTCTTACATATGCACACAGATTCATATATGTATATATACATACAGTTATACATGTAAATATAAGTATATATGTACATCCATATATAAGTATATGGATGTGCAGGTCCATATATAATTTTATTACCTGTAGATTAGAATATTCTATGCATTTTCCACAATACACCTATTTCAAGTTATGTACTTCCCAAAGGCAGAATTTTCTTCAGAGTTTTTGAGACAATATTCATGATAGACGTGATCTGAGCATCTTTTGTTTTGGTAAAAGTCAAATGTAGAGTGAGATGTTTTGGAAAAATTATCACTGAAAGACATAGGATAAATAATTCTCATGTTGTTTATTCAAATAGTTCTTGAGAGCTTAGGGTGTGCCAGGCATGATGCTTGGTGCTACATACACATTAATGGACAAGCAGGAAGTTCCTCTCCTTCATGAAGCTCACAGTCTCGTGGGAAGACAGAGAAACAAGCAAGTAAACAAATACATAATTGCAAATTATAATTGCTACTAAGAAATAAACAGAGTGCAGTCTTCCAGAATAACAGGGAGGGAAAGACATAGATAAGAGGGTAAGGAAAGTTATTTCTAAGAACATGGCATTGATGATAGACTTGAAGGATGAGAAGCAGCCAAACTTGAAAAATGCATGAGAAATAGCAGACCTGGAAGTGGTTACAGCGTGTGCAAAGGCTCTGAGGCAGAGTAGAGCTTGGAGTATTCCAGGAAGTAAAATGAGCTCAATGGCCCTGCAACATATTGAGAGAAAGGGAAAATGACATCAGAGGAGGTCAGAAATGGAGTGACACCCTGCCGAAGTTTTTAAGTTACAGAGAGGAGTTCCACATTGAAGAAAGTGAATCTTATTTAGAGAGTAAAATGTTGGAATTTGAGAGTTTGAAGGCTTCAGTGTGGGTAAGATCCAGGGCAGCTGTGGTGAAGTGACAAAAAAAACTCCACGCTAATTTTGAATTCACATAGCTGTATCACAGTGTTTTGGTATTATATTTTTAAAAATCCACACTTCATTTGCATTGTTGCAGACATTGATTATGACTATGTTCATGAAGAAATATGAGCAAGAAACAAATATGTAAGATCATACACATTACTAGTAAAACCAAAAGGAAGAATTAAGGCAACTGTGTGCCTCAGTTTTGTGCTTCTCTTTAATAGTGTCGATTCTGGTATTTTTTATTCAAAAAACCTCACATTTCATATCAGTTGAACGAAGCTCAATTAACACTTTTTTTTAAACAAATGAGGCAAAGCATTATTAAAGCTAGAATTTAACTCATATAGTTGGAATAAAAACAGTTATTGTTTTTGAATTTACTAACTGGTTGTTAGCAAACAAAATCCTATGCACACATGGGCAGAAACAATGTGTTCAATTTCTCAGATTCTAAGACTTAGAACAGCAGGTTCTTAGACTTTAAAAGCAGGTCAAATCAATGATATGTAATCCCTTGAATGAGCTTTGATAGTAATAGGAATCTCTAAACAAATCAAATTGTGAACCAATTAGGTAATGCAGTTTTTAAGATCTCTACCTCTCAGAACTGTGTGGGGAAGCAAGATTTGTTTTGGAACTCAGATTTTTAAAATAATTAAAAAATAGTAATATGATGCATTATCATAATCACCCCATAATCAAATACAATAATATATTGTAATGAAATATGTGATCAGTCACACTAAATGAGGTAAAGACAGACCATAAGAAGCCCTATATTAGATCAGGTCAGCTTTTGTCACCAAACAGATACTACAACTTTTGAGGAAGCTTTCAGTTTTCAAAGATATGGAGAGTTCTTGACTGTGGATAAGGGATTGTGCAACCGTGGACTTTAATCCCATTCCAGTTGTTCCTTAAAAAAATATTCTTAGCTTAAATCAAAGCTCATACTCCTAATGATTATAAACAGAGTTACAAAACAACAAGGTCGTACTGTATAGCACAGGGAAACATATCCAATAAAAAGAAATAAACAAAATTACAGTTTGGAAATGGTCAGATTTCCATTTGTGGGCCCTAATAAATGAATGTACTCTGTACTAACAAATTACTTTAGTTATTTGTTCGGTCTTGGACAAATCCTCTAAATTTTACCCTCTGTGGTTTTCCCCATATTTTCCTTCTTAAGAATAGTGAGATTCACTTTGCTGTACAGCAGAAGCTAACACAACATTGTAAATCAACTATACTTCAATTTAAAAAAAAAAGGAATTGGGGCTTCCCTGGTGGCGCAGTGGTTGAGAATCTGCCTGCCAATGCAGGGGACACGGGTTCGAGCCCTGGTCTGGGAAGATCCCACATGCCGCGGAGCAACTAGGCCCGTGAGCCACAATTGCTGAGCCTGCGCGTCCGGAGCCTGTGCTCCGCAACAAGAGAGGCCGCGACAGTGAGAGGCCCGCGCACCGCGATGAAGAGTGGCCCCCACTTGCCACAACAGGAGAAAGCCCTCGCGCAGAAACGAAGACCCAACACAGCCATAAATAAATAAATTAAAAAAAAAAAAAAAAAAAGGAATAGTGAAAGTTATGCCTTTTTGGCAAAGTATTTTAAAGCAGCACCACACCAGACCTTTTCTTTCCCAAATGTTTGAATATTATGTCTTTGGCAGAGAGGCTAAGAGTGTTTACTTCAGACCTCTTTACCCATTGTGGGATGACTTTAGATCGCATTCATCCACCGCAAGCCAAGTGGCATTTTCTAGAAGGGTCATTCCCGGGAGCAGTTTGTAGACCATCAGTGTGGCCGAGACTGCTCGCTGACTAACCAATATCCATCCTCCCTTTCTTTCTTCCTAACAAAATTGGATTTTATATTGGATTTGCCACCCAGACCTGTGTTTCCCACACATGTTTAAACAGTGAGGTTTAATGAGAGGTCCATTGGTTGAGCTGCTGAGAAAGCCTGTGAAGGGGGCTGACTCAGCGGGAGGTGCCTTTTGCTCCTCACCTTTGCCCTCTTGCTGCTGGGAGTGTGGTCACCACACCTGGGTGGAGTCAGGACTTCTAATTTTGACAACCGGGAGGAGAGCTCAAGGCCAAGGGTAGCTGAACAGAAAGAAGCTAGGCTCCCTGCAGCCCTCCTACCATCTGGATCTTTTTTTACATGAGAGAAAAAAAAAAAGAAAACCACCAATTTGTTTAAAGCACTGCTTTGTGGGGTCTCTTCCTCATAACTAAATGCAATTCCTAGTACAATTAATGTGAGTAATCTTCAAAGTATTTTCTCTGTTAAATTCATCTACTTTTTTCCCCATTTTTTGGCCGTGCCACGCAGCACGTGAGATCTTATTTTCCCAGCCAGGAATCGAACCTGCGCCCCCTGCAGTGGAAGTGTGGAGTCTTAACCACTGGACCACCAGGGAAGTCCCTAAATTCATCTACTTTTTTTTTTTTTTTTTTTTTTTTTTTTATTTTCTATTTATTTATTTATTAATTTTGGCTGTGTTGGGTCTTCGTTGCTGTGTGTGGGCTTTCTCTAGTTGCAGCGAGCGGGGGCTACTCTTCGTTGTGGTGCGCGGGCTTCTCACTGTGGTGGCTTCTCTTGTTGCAGAGCACGGGCTCTAGAGCGCACGGGCTTCAGTAGATACGGCGCGTGGGCTCAGTAGTTGTGGCTCGTGGGCTCTAGAGCGCAGGCTCAGTAGTTGTGGTGCATGGGCTTAGTTGCTCCGCGGCATGTGGGATCTTCCCGGACCAGGGTTTGAACCCGTGTCTCCTGCATTGGCAGGCGGATTCTTAACCACTGCGCCACCGGGGAAGCCCTCATCTACTTTTTAAATGCTTTGTAGTACCAGGCTGAGAAGGAGAATGAGGGGACTTCAGGGAATGCAAGAAATCTGTCTTAATCTGGGTTGTGATTACATAGATATGAGATATGAATTTATCTATGTCCATGTATGTGTCATATATGTACACGTATATCATATACGTAAGAATGATTGAGCTGTACGTTGATGCGTGCACTGAATGTGTTTTATTGTATGTTATCCCTTAATTAAGGAAAGCTATTTTAATGTGTTACAGAGTGATGGTGAAACTGAAACTGAACGCCTCAGATGGGATTCGAAACCAGCCAAAACTCAGTTTCGGACCTGAACCCTTGGGCTGGGACTCGAACGCACTGTCTTTGAATTAAAATCACTCGCCTGGGGTCAGCACTTCCTGAAGCTCAGGTCCTTTATGTCTTGGCGAAGTAGGAACTCAGCAAGAGGCAAAGTGATTGATAGGTAAGAAGCGGATTTATTAGTATCATTTGCAAAGAGTTTGCAGGATAATGGGGCAGGAGAGGATGATTATGTCCCGGGTCTCAGGTGAGCCCCTGGGGTGGGCCGCCAAGTGAGGGCCCTTTGCTTCCTGCAGGAAAGAGTTCAAGGACGGGCCATAACAAAGTGAAAGCAGGTTTACTGAGAGAGAAACACGCTCCATAGACAGGCTGCAGTCTGTCTCAGAAGGTGAGACCGGCCCTGAAATATGGGGTGGTTAGTTTTTTTGGGGCTTTGTAATTCCATAGGCTAAGGAGTGGGAGGATTATTCCAACTATTTTGGAGAAGGGGCAGGGATTTCCAGGAATTGGGCCACTGCCCACTTTTTGGCCTTTTATCATTAGCTTTGGAACCATCATGGTGCCTGTGGTGTGTCATTTAGGTGCTGATGTGTTGCAATGAGCGTATAATGAGGCTTAAGGTCCGCTGGAAGTCGAAACTTCCGCCATCTTGGGCCTAATTTGTTCTGACCACTTTTTGTTGTATCCAGTTTTTCTCAATGGCTGTGTCATTCTTTAAGGGCTGTGCCCTACCCCCTTCCCTCCTGTCTCAGTGGGATCTGATAATTTGAATATAGACCCTGTAAAAGAGCTGGACAGATACAATTCTTTCAAAAAATATTCAATAATCTCTTTGATCTAAGTGCCTAAGACAACTGCCCATTTCCCCCATTTAAAGTTGGTTCTCGGGCTTCCCTGGTGGCGCAGTGGTTGAGAGTCCGCCTGCCAATGCAGGGGACACGGGTTCGTGCCCCGGTCCAGGAGGATCCCGCATGCTGCGGAGCGGCTAGGCCCGTGAGCCACAACTACCGAGCCTGCGCGTCTGGAGCCTGTGCTCCGCAACGGGAGAGGCCGCGACAGTGAGAGGCCCGCGCACCGCGATGAAGAGTGGCCCCCGCTCGCCGCAACTAGAGAAAGGCCTCGCACAGAAACGAAGACCCAACACAGCCAAAAGTGAATAAAAAATAAATAAATTTATAAAGTTGGTTCTCTTGGGACTGCCCTGGTGGTCCAGTGGTTAAGAATCCGCCTTCCATCGCAGGGGATGCGGGTTCGATCCCTGGTCGGGGAACTAAGATCCCACATGCCGTGGGGAAACTAAGCCCACGCGCCACAACTGCTGAGCCCATGCGCCTCAACTAGAGAGCCCGCGTGCCACAAACTACAGAGCCCACGCGCTCTGGATCCCGTGTGCCACAACTAGAGAGAAGCCCCTGCGCCACAACAAAAAGATCCCACATGCTGCAAGTAGACCCCGATGCAGCCAAAATAAATAAATAAATAAATGTAAAAAAATCGTTAGCTTACATTTCTACTTGTTTCCCTATAATCACGTTGCTGACACAGTGTTCTAGAGCCACATATTCTGTCACTACTCCCTCTCTGAATATTCTTTTTCTTATATTCTTCTTTGAGAGCAACGTGCACATCTCCATCAGCAGCAGTCATCTTCATTTTATGAACCCTAAGTCTTGGGCCACTCAGATTTCTTATTCCTGTACGGCTTATCAGAATTCTAGGCTCTGCGGTAACTGACCTATCGTGGACCTAGTGAAATGGTTAAACAGCAAAACCCCGGGTTGGAGTTTTTTTGTAGTATGGTATTGGAAGTATCATAGTAAAAACACAACAAAGGAATTTTTCATCTAGTATTCAATATGAAAGTTATTCTTTTTGCTGTTAAAAAACTGGACTGTCTAGAACTCCCTCCCTGACCACCCCACCCCACGCTGGACTGCAGGGTAGTGATGATAAAAAAAAAATCATACATTGACAGAGACCATACTGCTTAAAACTTCAGCATTGCTTATCATCAGAGAAATGCAAATCAAAACCACAGTGAGATATCACCTCACACCCGTCAGAATCATTATCATCAAAAAGTCTACAAATAACAAGTGTTGGCCAGGGTGTGGAGAAAAGGGAACCTTTGTGCACTGTTGGTGGGAATGTAAATTAGTGCAGCCACTATGGAGAACAGTATGGAGGTTTTTCAAAAATTAAAAAATGGAACTACCATATGATCCAGCAATTCCATTCCTGGGTATATAGCCAAAGAAAATTAAAACACTATTTTGAAAAGACCCATGCACCCCAATGTTCATAGCAGCTCTATTTACAATAGCCAACATATGGAAGCAACCTAAGTGTCCAACAATAGATGAATGGATAAAGAAGATGCGATATACACACAATGGAATATTATTCAGCCATAAAAAAAGAGAAATTCTGTCATTTGCAGCAATGTGGATGGACCTAGAGGGTATTATGCTTAGTGAAATAAATCAGAGTAAGACAAATACAGTATGATATCACTCATATGTGGAATCTAAACAAAATTTTTTTAATGAATGAATATAACGAAACAGAAACATACTCACAGATATAGAGAACAAACTAGTGGTTACCGTGGAGAGAGAGAAGGGGAGAGGGGCAAGATAAAGGTAAGGGATTAAGAGACACAAACTCCTGTGTATAAAATAAATAAGCAACAAGGATATATTGTACAGCACAGGGAAATATAGCCATTATTTTGTAATAACTTTAAATTGAGTACAATCTATAAAAATGTCAAATCACTATGTTGTACACCTGAAACGAATATAATATTGTAAATCAACTACACTTCAAAAAAATGAGTCTTACTTACTAAAAATATTTCAGCATTGCATGGATTTATGAGGTCAAAAGGGACTGGAAAAGCTGTAGCAATAGAAACACAGTTGGTAAAGCCTCTGGATTAAAGTATGAACCTGAACAATCATAGAAAGAGAGACGAGAATTTTCTGTAAGAGATCACTACAGCTTCCATACAAGAAAGACCGTTCACTGTCACGGAACATGAATCATTATTGGAATAAAAAAAGCGTCAGCAAATAATTCAGGCCTAGGATGACAAAGGAAGAGGAATTTAATAGGATCAAATTGTAAATTATTTCCCTAGCTCTATCTAGCTAAGAATTCTTATAAGTCCTTCGTGTGGAGGGAGTAGGGGTGGATGTTAATGACAGAATCTACACAGGGGGTTTATTGTATCTTAATATTTAGTCGGTTATTCTTAATGGATCCTACTGTCTATATTGTATAACATTAAAAGAACACGATAGGCACCGTTATAAGTTAGATTTGGGGACTGAAGAACTCTCGACTGGCAACTGCAATCAGAACTCTGGTGCTCAGAGTGGTGGTGAAGAGAAGCAGAACCTCTTACAGACAATGTGCTTTTACAAGACTTATTCCCGCCTGGCTGGGTTAACACCTTACAGGGCCTTACACTGGAAAGCAGGGGCCTTGATTTTGCTCATTAAGTGTAACTAGTAAAAGAGAAACAGTTTTTGCAAAGCTGGATTGCTAGTGTGATAATTCATTTCAATCTTTTGACCATTGAATGAATCATTATTTGACACATATGTGAGATAAATAAGTAAGTAAATAAATAAATATATATATATATATTTATACTCAACAGACTATTATCCAATCTCAAATCTAGCTTTCAGATTTTCTTATTGATAAAAATAAGCAATAGTCTAAGGGACCTTTACTCTTTTCTTGCATATTATTCTCTTCCATTGTATTTATTTTCTTTCCCAGATGGTGAAAGTAATATAAACTCATTACCAGCCATTTGGAAAAGGTGGAAATGTGTAATGAAGACCATACTAACCACTTGTAGTCCTGCTTCTTTGGATCTCTTTCCAGTGTCTTTCCTTGTACTTCTTTTCGTGTTGGCAAACTTTCAGAATAAAGGGTGCCAAGTCAGAGATCCCTATTATATAATTGAACAAGTATATATAATAGCAGTCACAAAAATAACTCAGACAGAAATGATTACATAATTAACACAGTTGCACCCTGCCTTGATAAAGGGCAGAGATTTTGCAAGAACTGTCCCTTCTATAGCTCTAAATCATTTGTAAAATCACAAGTACAAACTACTTTATTTATTTTTAATATTTATTTATTTATTTGTCTATTTTGGCTGCTCTGGGTCTTAGTTGCGGCATGTAGGATCTATAGTTGCAACATGCGGACTCTTAGTTGCGGCATGCATGTGGGATCTAATTCCCCACCAGGGATCGAACCCGGGCCCCCTGCCTTGGGAGCATGGAGTCTCACCCACTGGACCACCAGGGAAGTCCCAGTACAAACTACTTTAAAAGAAATAATCAGATTGCTCTTTTGCTTCCTAATCATTTACCAAGATCATCTGTTAGCTGAATGAATGGGGTTACATGGGAGTGAATGTTGAAGAGAGGGATAACTTTGGGGCAATAAACACTTGGAAAACAGGGAAAGATAGCCAATGGGCAAAAATGAAGATAGGGAATTCCTTGGGGATGAGGGAGAAGAGGTGTTAGGAGAGGGAGCTGGGACATAAAATTATATGGGATGGTGCCAGACAGGGTGACCAGATAGAGTAAAACCCAGAACATTTTCGAGAGTGAAAATGGCACCATCAGTAATTGCACTGGGGCAACAGGCTGGATTGTACAGGGTAAATCAGGAAATATGGTCATTTTATATAAACTTTAAAAAAACAAACCTACAGCTCTAGTGGCAGTCAACCGTTGACTGCTCTTACCATATATAGGACAAGTTTGATATTACCATCCTTAATGTTTTGTATAAATTTATTTATTTATTTTTGGCTGTGTTGGGTCTTTGTTGCTGTGCTTTCTCTACTTGCGGCGAGCGGGGGCTACTCTTCGTTGCGGTGCGCGGGCTTCTCATTGCGGTGGCTTCTCTCCTTGCAGAGCACGGGCTCTAGGTGCACGGGCTTCAGTAGTTGTGGCACACAGGCTCAGTATTTGTGGCACGCG
This sequence comes from Balaenoptera physalus, assembly GCF_965194825.1. Classification (NCBI taxonomy): domain Eukaryota; kingdom Metazoa; phylum Chordata; class Mammalia; order Artiodactyla; family Balaenopteridae; genus Balaenoptera; species Balaenoptera physalus. The sequence goes on along the minus strand of NC_138883.1, from coordinate 176,196,438 downwards.
GGCTCAGTAGTTATGGCTCACAGGCTCTAGAGCACAGGCTCAGTAGTTGTGGCGCACGGGCTTAGTTGCTCCGTGGCTTGTGGGATCTTCCTGGACCAGGGCTCAAACCCGTGTCCCCTACATTGGCAGGCGGATTCTTAACCACTGCGCCACCAGGGAAGTCCCACCATCCTTAATTTTTGACCCCCCATCATTCACCTCTTATCTGTTTTCACAAACAAGGAAATGCCAGGTGGGTTCTATGGATCCTTACTGCGGGTCCTTTAAAGAGATTGTTTATCTAGGAGTTAGTGTAAAAGGTTGATGAGGCCAAGATCAGGGTTCAGTCGTCATGAGAGTGAGTTAGAGTCACTCTATTTTAGGGTCCAGACTTCACTCGCAGAACTGCTAGTAAAGATCTGTGCTATTGGCTCTTTATTTATGGTAATTTTAGGCCAGAAGCTGGCATGATGGACTCTGTCTCGGCCTCTCTGTAGTGACTGTTGCAATATATTCAGTGTCATCATACAAGTCTTAAAATGTAATGTCCACTAACAGATATCTTAAGCTGTTTGTATTTTCAAACCAGTTTGCTGGGTCCATTGTGCATGTTTGGAAACCAGTACATCAAACCTGAGTTTGCAAACCATAATTTGAGGGATACATGCAATTGGAAACAAGACTAAATTCTTTTCTGCTTTGAGCCAATCCTGAAGCAGTGCTTCTGGACCAGCTTTCACCCTGGGAAGCTGAGGAATAGAGGCTGAACTAACAGGGGTAGGGTTGCAATAATTACAGAGAGGTCCTCAGGTCACCTGCTTTTTTAGGAATACCCTGTGGTGGGATTTCTCATTGAGAGCTGCAACCCGTTAGGCTTGGGCCTCTGAGCGGCTATGATGCTGGGAATTGGCTGCTGCCAAAAGAACCCCAAAGAGCCTTCAGTAACCCCGAGCCCCTTGGGCCAGCATGTGGCAACTGGTACCATCAGGAGAGATGTATTGTAGACGTATCTCTTCCTGCTGTTCCTCTCTTTCCCCGGTGGTCTGTATCAAAATAGGACTCACTCTAGCTGGATTCCCCACCTCCAGGTGCCCCAGAGAGCCGAGGGTACGCGAGAGAAAGGGCTGGAACCTCGAAGGAGTATGGATGGAACTTGGGAGACTTTCCACTCTTACTAGCTGGAGATGCTCCAGCGCTTCCTGTCAGGCAACAGACTGGGATAGGATTGAACATCAGATTATTTAGAAGTCATCTGCTCACCTGCTTTTTAAAGAATATTCTGTAGTGGGATTTCTCAAACTAGAGATTCTGGTGTCTGTAAGCTCTCCGTGAAAATTTTTTAATTTTTCATTTTCATTTAAATAATAACCTAAAAGATAATATAAACAGGTTCTGGATCATCTAAATGATTTCCCTATAACCAAGCGCTACCCTGCAAGTTTAGTCTTGGGTTTGTGTTTGTAATTCAGTTAGCACTGAGCAGTTCTATTTTAATCAGGGAGCTAATGAGAAAGAACCAAAGCAGATTTAACATGCAAATGATGCATCTATGCCAAGCGAAGGCCACATAATATCACAACAGGCTGTAGGAATAAATCGTTTACAGTGATTTGAATGAAAAAAAAGTGATGGAGAATTGTCATCTCACAGTACCTGGTCGTCACCTGGTGACGAGGAAATTCATGCTACAACTGGTGATGAGGAAAACAATATCATCTGTCACATTAAATTAAACTTTTAAAACTTTCTGGTTTTATTGCTTGGTGTATATTCACTTTATAGACTGGTACTTTTTATAGTCACATAAGCTCTATAAGTAGGAGTTTACATCTAGTTGCATGTGAGGACCAGGATGGTTAAAGGGCATGAACTCGGGGCCAAATTTCTGGATATCAGTCTCAGCTCTGAGTAACCTTGGGAACTCGACCTCTTTGTGCCCCAGTTTCTTCATCTGAATGGGGATAATGATAGCACCTACTATTATTCTGAGGAGTAATTGAATGCATGTAAATTATTAGTATAGTGCCTGGGCCTGCTAGGTATTCCTACGGTAAAAATAATTTAGCTCATTAGCATGCTAAGTGAAGTAAGTCAGAAAGAGAAAGACAAATACCATATGATATCACTTATATGTGGAATCTAAACTATGTCACAAATCAACATACCTATGAGACAGAAACAGACTCACAGACATGGAGAACAGACTTGTGGTTGCCAAGGGGGAGGGGGGGTGGAGGAGGGATGGATTGGGAGTTTGGAATTAGCAGATGCAAACTATTATATATATATACAGAATGGATAAACAACAAAGTCTTACAGTATAGCACAGGGAACTGAGGTCAATATCCTGTGATGAACCGTAATGGAAAAGAATATGAAAAAGAGTGTATATATATGTATAACTGAGTCACTTTGCTGTACCGCAGAAATTAAGACAACATTGTATATCCACTATACTTCAATAAAATAAATTTTTAAAAAATTTAGCTCAGAAATAAGTGAAGATCCAACAGTGTGAGAAGCCTTCTCTGTTAGATAAATTAAGGTATATAAAATAATAAGTAACACTTACAAATCACATCACGTTTATAAGAAAACTTTTTCAAATATATTATTCTACTTAGCCTTCAACGTCTACCCTGGAAGCTAGATGATATTTTGTTGTTGTTATAAAGATGAGGAGACTAAAGCTTGGACAGTTGAAGTGATATGCCCTGAAAAACATGTTTGCCATGAGCATTTGATATTTTTTTCCCTCATGGAGAATGAAGGAATATTTTGTAACTGAACATTTTCCCCATTTTCTTTTGGGTTGCTAGGAGGCCCAGAACTAATTTCGTAGTTGGTCCACATTAGTACTTGTAGAGTACTTATTGGTCTGGACAGCTATGTTAGACCAATAAGACCATTTTCTCTCCTGGTCTTGATTTTCTATTCTAATTTATATCTTCTCTGATTCTGAAAATTTATGCATTGTTTTATTATTTGGAATTCTTATAATCTGCCTCATGTGCATATTGGAAAACTTTGAGCATAAACAAATAAACTGACCCATGGTTACATAACTAGTAAGATTCGGATCTTGACCTGAGCTCTTTCGGCTTCGTGAGGAAGTCACATTTATTTAGCATCTAGTATGTCCCGGTGCTTTATATGCATAATCTTATGCAATCCACCCATTAGCTGGTGTGAGGTCGCTCAGTCACTGCTGTCTTTATTTTCAGATGAAGATACTGAAGCTTATAAAAGTTTGAAGACGTTCCCAAGGTTAATAAATGTTGTTCTAACTTCTGGTTCTGTAAATTGTTAACAATTTAAACGAAAACACGCAGTGCCTCTCCTACAGCCAGATCTTTATATCCATCTCCCCATCCTCCGCACCCCCCGTGCCCCTCCCCTACCCCTGCCTCTCCACCGCACGGCTTTTCCTCTTATGGCTTTGCCAAGAACAAAATTACCATTCCAACTATCTGCCGCTTAAATAAGCTATTTATCATTTTTTACTTAGATTAATACTTGCTATGACAGCAGTAACACAAATATCCAGCAAAGATGGTCCCCAACTTACAGTATCCTTAGTGGGCTTTCAGGGTTTCCCAGAGCACTGCTCTTTTTGTCACGGTTGTACACTTGCCCAGGACACCTTCTAGAAAGAGCCGGAAAAGAGGGAAACTCAGAGACTGGGGTTCCAAGGGTGAGGTGGCATGTACATCTATGCTCCCTGATCCTGGCCAACTTGCCTGTTTCTTTATTAGGGTTAATTTTCTGGCCTTTACAGGACTTGAAGTCTGTCGCCCAGATTGGCCCTTGTCAATGTATTCCCTGGCCGTTGCAAACCTGTGATAGGATTTCTTCTCTAATCGCCAGCCAGCGACGACGAGGGTGGTGAAGTCAGCCCTTGGCTGGATTAAGGCAGAACAGAAAGTGGAGGATTGGCTCTTGCCATTGTGACCTAGATCTAAATCAGAAGGAGGCACAGGAAGTACCATTAGGTATCATCCAGAGAATAGAGTAAATGACAGTGGAATCTCAGTAGCCCAGCCATAATTATTCACCAATCTCTATAGCGTTTCCCAGAGAGTGAGGTTTCACAGACTTCAGTCATTTGATTGTCACAGTTTTTGCCATATCCTCATATCATCTTTACTATAATATATTTCAATGTTCTTAAACGATAGTTTTTCTTAAATATGTTATTGTAAAGGGAGACTTTATGTTGCCACCATTAATGAGAGAACAGTTTCACTTACTATGATAGATTATCTTAAAACTAAATATAATGACGATCAAACAATACTATTAAATTCTTTGCAGACACCGGGATTAGGAATTAGGAGGCCTGTTGTTTATTTCTAACCGTCACGTAAACTACTACGTAAACTATTGAACAGTATGCAAGCACTATAACGTTCTGTGCCATCGCTTTCCCCATTTGAAAAAGCTTCAAAACCATTTACCTTTTTCATCACAGGCCATTATCTGTGAGGAAAAGCAGAGAGAGTTCCCTTTGCCAGTTGCAAGAAGTAACCGGAGACTGTAGGGCATTAGGCTATGGAGGGAAGGGGCCAGTAGAGGTTTGAAACCACAAGGGAGGACCACCAGCCGACACAGAGCTGAGTCCAGGGGATACCAAGTTTGGTGACACCTACTTGCAGATTCTGAGTAGTAAGACCGGTAAAGAAACGCAAAAACAGTGTCAGTTTAGAACAAAGGGCTTAGAAGCTGTTCAGATGAGGAGAGGAATCACAGCAGTGGAGAAATTAAAAGTGGAAGAAGAAAGGATAATAGATGTTCTTGGTGGAAAAATGACAAGTCCTGATTCCTAAGCAAAATTCTGCTTCATTTCACACTCATCTATTGATTTTGGAAATATACACACATCCTGAAGGGTTTCTTTTTTTTTCTAGCCTCGTCATGCAGCATGCCGGATCTTATTTCCCCCACCAGGGATCGAACCCGTGCCCCCTGCAGTGGAAGTGTGGAGCCCTAACCACTGGACCGCCAGGGAAGTCCCTCTTTCCTTTTTTCTTATAGGCTTATAAAATACTACCTGGGTTGCTTAGGTGGTAGCTACACTTGTGGATATTATTGATCACTGGATGAGCAAAGAAAGGCCAAGAAGTCTCTTAGGAAATGTACGCAGATCATGGTACCATTCTAAATATAATTTTTTATTCAAGAAAGTTCAAATAAATCATCTATTGACCAAATATAGGGATTGTTTTATGAGAGCCCTGATTAAAATGCAATTGGGAATGAGTTTCAGACATATTCATTCAAGGATTCTGCTGCCAAGAATGAAGGAATATAACTTGGTTAAACCTTGGATAACTTGCCATGGAAGAGGCAACTTGTGATATATTTTGGAAGAAATACATGGAGAACAAATGAAAATCGCTAGTTAGATATTATAGCAATTCTATGAATTGGGCTGAGAATAAGACATGTTTACAAATAATTATGAACGGGAAAAGAGCTGCAAAGATGACATAGTAGCAATGAAAAAATGTTAGAAAGTCTCTTTAAATCAGTTGAGCAAGATTTGGGTGTGGGGACTTACCTGGCGGTCCAGTGGTTAAGATTCCACGCTTCCACTGCAGGGGGCACGGGTTTGATCCCTGGTCAGGGAACTAAGATCCTGCATGCTGCCCAGCCAAAAAAAAAAAAAACTGGGTGTAAATGAATGTGACGATAATAATGATAAGAATAAGCCATCAACCTTGAGCACTTTATTACAGAGCAGTGCTGCTGTGAATATATCAGCAGCCGCATACCTCCATTAAGTGTGGATCTAGGGAACAGTTAAGTACATGTTACCTTAAGATTAAATTGCTTCCTAGAAAGCTAAGTGAGAGTTCAAAAACTTTTCTGTGATTAACATTTTTTGCATCCTGCAGCAAAGGACGAGATAAAGAAAGAAATCTCATTTTTCTTTTTCCCCTTCTCCAAAATGACAGAAATCCAAATGTCCCCCACCAGTTTAGGTCCCATAGCTATAAGTGTGGTTGCATGCTCACATCATTTTGAAGGGGCAAAGAATCTCTTGGGGAATGGGGGGCTTTCAAAAATATCTGCTGTGTAAGACTAAAAGTTGGGATACGAGCTCAGGATCTCAGTACGATTGAATTTAATCTAAAGTTCAACATTTTCAAGAAGACAGTTGACTTTTCCTGCCTTCTGGCAGTGTCCAGCTGTCATCATTGGGTGTCACCACCTCCTCAGGGTGAGCAGTCTTGATACTGAGGAGGCTTTTAATCACATATCAGCAAATTTGACTTGGGTCAGTTTTCTCAAAGATATGGGTATAAGCATGGAGGCTCCTCAACTCCAAAAGTGCTCTAGCCACAGAATGGTACCCACTTGGTATCAGAGGTACCTGATTCAAATATATAAAGCTAAGGCTTACTGGAGTAAGCTGACATTGGGACAGATGAAAAGACCACTGCCATAGCCGGGGACATAAAGAATTCTGACTTTTCCTGGATATGTTAGCAAGTGACTTATGAATGGTCTTTTGTCCCCCAAAACTTGTGGATACCCTTAAGCATCGATGGTGTTTCACTCAAGGAGTCTTCTGAGTCATACTTACTTTACTGAATTTAACATACATACTAAAATATATATATATACATTTAAGAGTATATCTTGATGAAATTTTAAAAAATGAACAAGACACAGATGAAGAAATAAGATACTATTAGAATTCTGGAAATCCTCATTACACCCTCTTTCAGTTACTCCTCGACAAGTAACCACTATCCTTACTTCTAACACAAAAGACTGATTTTGTCTATGTTTGAACCTTATGTAAACCGAATCATGCAATGTATACTTTCATGTTTGGTTATGTTTGTGAGATTCATTCGTGTTGTTGCATTATTCATTGCTGAATAATATTCCACTCTGGAATCGATCATAATTTATTTATCAATTCTGCTGTTGGTGGACAGATGGGCACCATTTTGATCACTTACTAGATGGACTTGGCCCAGAAATTTGACTTCTGGACGTTAAAGAAACACTTCTAAAAGTTGGCTTAGATAAGACATTGTTTGAGGAAGGCTTAGATGAAAGATTAGCTGTGAGCCCGGGAGGGTCCAGGTTATCGTCAGGATTTGCTAAGTCCTCTCTGTCTAAGAGGAAGTAAAGAACATTATTCACATATTGGAATTCTGCTGAGGTCTTCCAAGCATAATCAAATATTCATACTCCACACATGTCTGTAAGGTAATTTCCTACCTTTCCTCAAATGCAGTTATGCGACCTTTAGAACTTTGTAAATTGCAGAGCCTGTTATACATCATTACTACCCTGAAAAAGTCAGAAACTATCACTATTTATGTCTAAAAAGAATACCAAGACCTTTCCTAGGGAGGATGAAGGCCTGAGAACCCTTTATAAAGGTATTCTTGTCTTTACATTTGGTCCCCAAGAGCCTGAGCTTCCCTTAGAAAAGCTTCAGTGGGGAAGCATTGTTCACGGTATCTTGTGTAGGCTTCTTTTAACACAGCTGCGACGGCAGGGTGGTTGATCACGGACGAGCACGTGAGTATGAATTAGGAGATATGTAACTGTGGAGCCCAAAAGGGGACACTGCGGTGGCACCGGCAGCAACATCCTCAACCATAACCTCATTGTCTGTAGAAGAGCCTCCATAGTTCTCCTTGAGGCTGCAGTGAACAGGAGCTTTGTGTTGCTGCAACAAGCACAGACAGTTGACTCTCCATTTCTCTTCCTATGTGGCGTTGGGAAACAGTATTGAACCCTTCCCTTTGAGTAAGCCTTGGTTTTTTTTGAACAATCTGTAGGTGAGAAGCCTTTAGATGGAATTAGTGCCTTTCTCCCTCCCTCTCTCCCTCCCTCCCTTCCTTCCTTCCCTCCTTCTTTTGTTTGTTTGTTCATTCGTTCTTTCATTCGTCCATTCGTTCCTTCCTTCTTTCCTTCCTTCCAATTCTGTCACTCTTTCTACCCATTCTCCTCCCTCATGGAGCCCCTGGAGGCTGAGGAGGCAGCTGGCATGGTAGACGGATCAATTACACGCAGGGACATTGAGCCAATAAATACACACCGTTTCTCCCTGTTGGAGAAGGGACTTACAAATATGGAAGGAGAGAGGCTGAAGAGAACCCCGAGGTGCTGGATTGGAGCTGAAAGCATTGGTGTGTAAACTAATGAGTTTAAAAAATAGATACACTGAGAGGTAGGGAAACATAGCTGTCTGTGGAGTCTGTGTGTCTGTGGGTCTGTCTGCACACATGCATATATTTCCTAGCTCGAGTCTCTGAGAGGTTTACAAACGACAGCCCAGTAGAAATAAACGTTCTGAGTGCCCAGATCTTGGTTTCCAAATATCAACATCCACTAAAAGGAACCAGGACTTGTTGGAAATGGTTGGCCTCAGGGTTGAAGCAGAGGAAGTACAAGATGATTGTGGATCTCCTGCTGCTCAAGAAAGTAAGGAGATGCTCAAGGACTCATGGCCACTTGTCAAAGACCAGATTGAAGGGGTCCCCACTGGCCAAATCCGCATCATTTTAAGCATCAAAGTTAAGTAGTGGTAGTAACAGATTACAACACATTAAATAAAATAGGAATCCACGTATCCACACAGAGGTAAATACATAAATATGTAGGGAGAAGGAAAGCTTTTCCTTGCAGTAGAATGTCACATTTTCTGTAAATCTGAAATTATTTCAAAAAAGGTAATCTATGCACTGTAATCAAATAGTGTTTTCTAACACGAATAGAGTTCCAACACTGTAGTCTTAAAAACACAACAAAGTGAAAATTGGCAGGATTCCAACAAACACAGTCACAGAAAAACAACTCCTAGATGAGATAAAGGGGCATATGTTACTTTTTCAGGAGGAACGGGGGTCTTTCTTCCTTTTGCACTGAGAGGTCCCAGCAGAGGCCTTCCATGCGGCCCCCCACTAACACTAGTACCCTGCTTTCAGCAAACATCACTCATGGCGAGAAAAACAAAGGGCTATATTATCATTTCCTTTAGACACATGAGGGAGAAGGCAAATAAACATTGAGCTATTTACTTACTTAAAAAAAAGGAGAAGTTGCCAGACTTTGAGCTAAAATAGCAGGAGACAGAGAAAATGAGAGGAAGAGAGACAGAGCGAGGAGAGGGAAACTTATTTCTCGTTTGTGCCCTGAGGTGCAAATACACAGGCCTTGTTAGTTACAAGTCCTGATGCGGGTGTGGACCACTGGGGTTAATGCGGTAGCTGGAAGAAGCCTCCTCTCTCCCCACCGGCAGAGGCTCAGTTTGGTGCTATGAGTCAGTGGAAAGGGGGGGAGAAGCATGAGCTTCCAGCGGGTAGTGCCCCAGCGCCAGGAGGCTGCACGTTGTCAGGCAGAGGTCCACCGCCTCGTGTGCAAATGTGTGCAAGCTCTCGTCTCTGTTTACCGCCTCAGCTTCACTCTCACCACGCTAGGCTCCAGCCGTCCTGAACGACTTGCAGTTCTAGCATATGGTATATCCTTGTCACCTCCTTCAGAAGGCGGCAGGCTCTGTTACCCTTCCCAGTACCTAAAATTCTCTCCCTGAACCTGCCTGGTTGCCAGGACTTCCAGAAGAAAGAGTCCCCGCGTGCCTCGGTGTATTTCTGAGTAATACTTGCTCTGTCTTCCTTATTGCTGAGGGCCACCACCCATCTCGACAGCCTGTGCTGAATTCATCTGGGTTCTGTTGACTGTGACCACGAGCTCCCGTGGGACCCTGCACCTCTTAGGGCACTTCCCATGCCTTCGATTATTTAACGTCGGTCTTTGCCTTGAGCTCTGGGAAAGCGATGACTGCCTTGTTTCCTACTCTGGTTTTAGGCTTAGCACAATACCTGTGCTACAGTATTATGATAGATATTCAGGAAATTCAATGTGGACCGAATTTTCTAGTACCTGAGAAGGGGTGTGTTCTTCCACTGTCTGTCCCACATCATTGGTGGTTGGGCTCCAGATGCCAACCTTGTCCAGTGTGTTGTACTACCTGGAGAAACTGTGACTTACCTGGCTGTGTTCTGTAGTCGGAAAGCTACAAAGATGGCATCAGAGATCAGATTCTGATTACCTGAACCACTACTGAAGTTTCAAAACAACAGACTTCTGGAAAGTAACCCTGTGATTCTTTTTTAAATGTATTGATTGATTTTTTGGCTGCATTGGGTCTTCGTTGCGGTGCGCGGGCTTCTCATTGCGGTGGCTTCTCTGTTGAGAAGCACGGGCTCTAGGTGTGTGGGCTCAGTAGTTGTGGTACATGGGCTCAGTAGTTGTGGTGCGCAGGCTCTAGAGCGCAGGCTCAGTAGTTGTGGTGCACGGGCTTAGTTGCTCCGCGGCATGTGGGATCTTCCCGGACCAGGGATCGAACCCGTGTCCCCTGCATTGGCAGGCGGATTCTTAACCACTGTGCCACCAGGGAAGTTCCTACCCTGTGATTCTTATTAAGGCTGAAAAGGATGTTTGCCAAGAGATTCAATCTGATCAAGAGGATTTTAAACTGAATATTGAGAGAGAGAGAGAGAAAATAATTACTTATGTAATTAAAATAGTTAACTAATATTAATAGCTACTATTATCCAGCGCTAGGTACTGTCCTAAGTGATTTACATGCATTAACTATTTAATCCTTGCAAACCACATGAGTTAGGGATTCTTATTATGCCCATTTTAAAGTTGGAGAAAACCAAGCCATTTGAGTAACTTGTCCAAGTCAGATGCTAGTTGGGATTCAAATTGGGGCAGTCTAGAGTCTGTGCTTGTAACCTCTGTACTAGTCTGCCTTTCAAAACTGCAAAGCTTAATGCTCTGAAAAAAACATTGTGTGATAGAGACAAAAAAATTAATATTTCTCAGAGAAAGATAAATACTGTATGATTTCACTTATATGTGTAATCTTAAAAAAAAACAAAAAAAACTTGTAGTAACAAAGAGTAGAATAGTGGTTACCAGGGGTTGGGGGATGGGGGAAATGAATAGATGTTGGGCAAAGAGTACGAAGTGCCAGCTGAAAGGTGAGTAAGTTCTGGGGATCTAATGCACAGTACTGTGTTCATAGCTAATAAGACTGTATTATATACTTGAAGGCTTCTAAGAGAGTAATCGTAAACGTTTTCACTACAAAAAGGAAATGGTAATTATGTGACATGATGGAGGTGTTAGCTGAGGCTATGGCGGTAATTATAGTGGGGTGTGTAAGCGTATCAATTCAATAGATTGTGCACCTTAAAGTTACACAATGTTATATGTCAATTATCTCAGTAAAGCTGGGGAAAAACATTGTAACTATAGTTGTGCAGCAGGGAAACATTGATCATTAAAAATCTTTCAAAATCATCATTAATATGTTTTAAAAATTGATCTATTCTGCTGATGATTTAGAAAAGGCTATGTGATAGCTTTGAAATAGTAAGTTACTAGGCTATGATGTATGAACTTTCACTGCTTTCATCTTTTCTAGATGCTTTAGGCAGAGGCCTATACCTATACAAGAAGGGACACACAATATGCTTTCAGGCTGGTATTTCTGTTAATAGTGTTTACCTTTACAGTCACTTTTAGTAATGTAGAAGGCAAATGCGATTGACAGGGAAAGTGTAAACACTACCAGAGGATACTTTAAATAAGAAAAAAAGTATATACATAGAAACAGTTAATGGAGTAAAATCTATTTGCAGTCATAATGCCTGGATGCTTCCATGTAAAGCGTATTTTCAGAGGCAGTTTTACTAAGTATAATATATTAATTATTATTCAGAAAATATTCACTCTACCCATCTCCTCTCTCCGTCCATTGACTTTCTCACTCCATTGACATTGGACTTGGTCAAAAGTCTTCCACTGGTTGATTCAATAGGGCGAAAGTGATAGCCTGCCAGTTCCAAGTACCAATTAAGAGATGTTATGCTTACTGTTTATCCCCTTGGGCTCCTACCACCTGCCGCGCTCTAGATAATCATGGATCATTTAACCTGAGCTCCAGAATGAGAAGATACGGGAGACAGGCTTGATCCCAACCTTCAGCCTGGAGCCACGTCCAGATAACTTAGCCAAGTGTATCTGAACCCGAACTGACCTGTGGACCTGAGAGTGAGAAATGAGTGTTCATTATCGTAAAAGCCACTGCAACTTGGGGGTTGTTTGTGCTGCAGCATTATCACAGCAAAACCTGATGAATACATTTCCCCAAATTTAGTAGTATCTTTTCTATTTTTATTAAAAGAAAAAAACAAACAAACAAAGAAACAGAGGACTTGTTCCAGTTGTTAGTTCTTCCTTAAACTTACTTTCACACATGACCTATAAAATAGTAGTCAGTCTTCTCCATGCTGGATACCATCTGTTTGCCCCTCCAAACGCACTCTCCCTTCTCTCCCACCAGGCTCTGCGCTTTAAGAGGCTTAACGTCACGTTTGGCCAATGGGGAGCATTGACAGAGAGTGGGAGTGGGAATATTTAATTCCTGAACGTTCCCCCTGCTGGGTCGCTGCAAACTGGCTGCTTCCAGTGGCCAAAGCACATAGTCTCAGCCAGGCAGCCCTCTCTCTCTGCATTTCAGTCACAGCTCACTCCCTTTGTCCACGGGGGTGGGGGGGGGGCCTTGGGGTGGTTAAATCCTGGTCACTAGCCCCAAGGTGCTGCACTGTCCCTTGTGGTTTCCTTATACCCTGCCCTCACCTCTACAAAGAACCCCTTCTTAAACTTCCTTCAAACTGCTCAGTTGGAGTGTGACATCTGTTTCCTGCTGTGATCTTGACAATACAACTTCCTTGGTTAAATTTTATAAGAAGTATTGAAGTGGTGGAAGTTCAATTTAATCTGGTGTTCTGACTGACACACTTTATATCAAAAAGAAAACTGAAGCCCACCTATGTGGAAAATGTGCACGGCTCCCAGCCTTATTTTATTCTCCGCTGGAGACTCATTTTGTACTTGATCAGGCACCTGAGACCTTTTTCAGGGCCCCCTTTTCTGTCAGGCACCTTGATATTACTTCCAGCTCCAAAAGTTTATGCTAATTCACTCAAGAAACTCTCATAGCTTTTCGCTGTAATTTCCTCCATAATTGCTAGACTAACTTAGCTTTCAAATTTCTTCTCAGGATTCATAAATGAGAAAGACAAGTGAAACTAGAGTGGGGGAGGTAGAAGAATAGTTCTTCTCTTAATTCTCTAAACTTTCGTTGTAATGACCCTCTTTTTTTCCCCAGTAATAGGCAATGCTATTTTCCTAGGCTGCAGATCAGCTGTGAGACCTTAGGCAACATATTTGTCCTTTCTATACCCCAGTTTCTTCAGGACTAGCATGTCAAAATCAGTACTAGAATATCTACTTTCAGGTTTATTGTGAGAATTTAATACAACATATGTAGAAGTGATGAACCTGTATGGGGACCCAACAAATGCCCATTTATTCTTTCTTCCAACTGCATACTTTAAAATAATGCATTTCATGTACTTTTAAAGTTCATTCAGTCCTTCTGCAACTGCTTTTCAGAAAGTCTGGGTACTTGGAGGACTTCCTTTTTTCCCCCTTACTTAATATTTTTTTTAATTGTGGAAAAATATACATAACATAACATTTACCCTCATAAACATTTTAAAGTATATGGGTTCAGTATTGTAAAGTATATTCACATTGTTGTGCAGCCAATCTCCAGAACTTTTTCATTTTGCAGTTTTGAAACTCTATACCAATTAAATAACAATTGCCCATATCCCTCTTCCCCAGCTCCTGGCAACCATGACTCCAGTTTTTTTTTTCCCCCAAAACTAGAGTCTTTTTTTAAAAAACTGAACGGTAGTTGATTTACAATGCTGTGTTAGTTTCAGGTGTACAGCGCAGTGTTTCAGTTATACATATATATAACTGAATATATATACACATACACATACACACACACACACACACACACACACATATACTTTTTCAGATTCTTTTCCCTTAGAGGTTATTACAAAATATTGAGTATAGTCCCCTTTGCTATACAGTAGGTCTTTGTTGGCTATCTATTTTATATATAGTCGTGTGTATCTGTTAATCTCAAACTCCTAATTTATCCCTACCCCCTCCTTTACCCTTTGGTAACTATAAGTTTGTTTTCTATGTCTGTGGGTCTATTTCTCTTTCGTAAAGAAGTTCATTTGTATCTTTATTTTTTTAGAATACACATAGAAGTGATATCATATAATATTTGCATTCTACTTTCTGTTTCTATAAATTTGACTATTCTAGATACCTTAGATAAATGAAATCACAGAGTGTTAGTCTTTTTGTGACCAGCGTATTTCACTTATCATAATGTCCTCAAGGTTCATCCATGTTGTAGCATATGTCAGAATTTCCTTTGGTGGACTTCCTTTTTTTTTTTTTTTTTTTAATTTTTTGGCCATGTTGCGCGGCATGTGGGATTTTAGTTCCCCCACCAGGGATTGAACCCGCGCCCCCTGCATTGGAAGTGCTGACTCTTAACCGCTTGACTGCCAGAGATTGGTGGACTTCCTTTTAAAAGTGAATTTTCTAAGATATACTTACCAAAATTCCTACGTATCATTTAATATTACATTTCTCCATGTGTTGAAAGTGCCCCCAATGCTGCATTATGGTGAAACTGCAGAAAGTGCAATATGTCCTTAGAAAGCATCCTTTAGTTACTAACATACTCCTTATGAATATCCCATTTTGTTTGGTAAGTGTCCACATGGGGATACGTATTATCCTGAATCAGCCAGCATTCTCTTCCACAGCCTCTTCTCTGTCAGCGCTCTTGCTTAGAATTGTTTTATGACGTTTAATGAACAAAAAGGATTTCTCTAAAAAAGCATATTTCAAACATTAACTATGCAGACCCTCCATTGGTTCTGGAATTCCTGAGCAATTTTAATTTAAAACGCTCATTTTCCGCACTCATGCCTCCAGTGACTAGATTCCCTTCCAGGCTCCACTTCAAGCCTGGATTTCCGTGTTCTTTCTCCCTGTTTGGAAAGTTCAGCTTCCCAGCGTTCCTGGAACTCTTCCGAATGTAAAGATTTGGGTCTCTTCCAAGACCTTCGCTGAATGCAGATGCGCCGCTAACTTCTCCAGGGCCCGCCCCTGGGAAACAGGCACAAGGCAGTCTTGGTGGTGAGTAGAAAATACTCTCTCGGAGTCAACCTGGAGCAACTGTTATTCACTCTTTGTAGCTGTGGGAACAATTTCTGTTCTCTCTCTGCTTCATGAGGAAGTGGAGGTGCAGTGTGCAGAGGAGGGTGACCCAGCTGTGGAGAATGCCCCAAATAGGGTCAACGTTGCCCCTTCCCCAGTTTTATTGAGACATAGTTGACATATATCATTGTATTACCTTAGGGTTTGATCACGATGATTTGAAATATCTGTATATTGTGAAATGATTACCACAGTAAATTCAGCTAACATCCGTCGCCTCACATAATCACAACTTTTTCCCCTTGGGATGAGAACTTTTAAGATTTATTCCCTTAGCAACTTTCAAATATACAAGAGTATTGTTAACTACAGTCACCATGCTGTACATCACATCCCCAGAACTTACTTGTCTCATAACTGGAACTTTGTACCTTTTGACCCCCGCCACGCCCACCTCATGCCTCTAAGCACCCATCTGTCATCTGTTTCCACGAGTTGGATTTTTTAAGATTCTACGTATCAGTGAGATTGTACAGTATTTGCCTTTCTCTGTCTGACTGATTTCACTTAGCCGAATGCCCTTAAGGTTCATTCATGTTGTCACAAATGGCAGGATTTCCTTCTTTTTTTATGGCAGAGAAAAAAATCTATATCATATATATATGTATATACACACACACACATATAGAATCTCACATTTTGTTTATTCATTCATATGTTGATGGAGACTTAGGTTGTTTCCATGTCTTGGCTATTGTGAGTTATGCTGCAGTGAACGTGGGGTGCTTGTATCTCTTTGAGATAGTGATTTTGTTTCCTTTAGACATACACCCAGAAGTGGGATTGCTGGGTCATACGGCAGTTCTATTTTTAACTTTTTCAGGAACCTACATGCTGTTTTTCATAGTGGCTGCACCAATTTCTATTCCCACCCACAGTGCACAAGCTTCCTTTTTCTCCACACCCGCACCGACACTTGGTATCTCTTATCTTTTTGATGACAGCCGTTCTAACAGCTGTGAGGCCATATCTCATTATGGTTTTGATTTTTGTTTTCCTGATTACTAGTGATGTTCAGCATTTTTTCATGTACGTGTTGGCCATTTGTATATCTTTGTTGGAAAAAAGTCTATTCAGTTTTTAATCAGATTGTTGTTTTTGTGTGTTTTATGAGTTCCTTATATATATACTTGGATATTAACCCCTTATTAGAGATATGATTTGCAAACATTTTCTCCCTTTTCATTTTGCTGATGGTTTCCTTTGCTGTGCAGAAGATTTTTTGTTTGCTGTGGTCCCACTTCTTTATTTTTGTTTTTGTTGCCTTTGCTTTTGGTGTCATATCCAAAAATCACTGCCAAAACACATGTCAGGAAGTTTACTCCCATGTTTTCTTCTAGGAGTTTGTGGTTTCAGGTCTTACACTGAAGTCTTTAATCCATTTTGAATTTGGGGGGGAAGGATGATCTAGCTGTGGAGAATTTTCCAAGTGGGACCAACATTATGTCTCTTATACTTTGTCTCTTAAACGTTCCTAAGTTTCCCAGTTTTAAAAGTTAATTTATTTTTAAAAACTTTTTTTTAATTAATGACCTTTATCCCTGGCCCTCTACCACAGCCCCACTTTTCGTTTTCTTTTAGACTTGCCACAAAAGGTGTTTTCCTCATTCAGAATAACTTACCCAAGTGCCTCTCTACCATTCCGCAGGTTTCCCGTCCTTTAAATTCATCTAAAACTCACCTACCTCAGGGATCTTTCCCTAATTAAAAGGCACTGCTCTCTGTAGTAATCTGTTTACAAGGAAGTGCATTATACTTTATATAAGAGAACGATTCCTGAAATGCTTGCAAATTACTTTCTTTATAGATGCAGTATTTTAATGCACAGTCAAGCTCTGTGCTTAAAAGAGCTCTATAATGGGATTAATCACCCTTTTAATTTCTCTGTTGTGTTGTAGGAATGTATACATATGTATATATAACTTAAATATAGATGTTTATACGTATATATCTTAAAGTTAATTATAATGAAAATTAATTAGTAGTACTTGTGTTGAATACTCTTGAGATAAACTGCCTTGTAAATATTTTGGTTGTGATATGTGATTAAGTGCCAGGACTCTGCTACTTTTTTGTGTTCCTCAAAAGCAACTGGCACACTGCTCAGGCTATGGTGGGCGCCTAATCCCATAAATTTTTTGTTAACAATTGCTTTATTTTAACCAAATTTTTAAAAAGTTTATTTATTTATTTTTGGCTGCACTGGGCTTTCTCTAGTTGCGGCGAGCGGGGGCTACTCTTCGTTGCAGGTGTGAGGGCTTCTCATTGCGGTGGCTTCTCTTGTTGTGGAGCACGGGCTCTAGGCGCGCGGGCTTCAGTACTTGTGGCACGTGGGCTCAGTAGTTGTGGCACACGGGCTTAGTTGCTCCACGGCATGTGGGGTCTTCCCAGACGAGAGATTGAACCCACGTCCCCTGCATTGGCAGGCGGATTCTTAACCACTGCACCACCAGGGAAGTCCCTAGATTATAACGAGTTGAAGGTAAATGACAGGTAAGGAACTCAAGAGGGTAAATGTCGATTATTCTTTGGATTATAAAATGAAAAAGGCATATAAAGTATTAACTAGAGGAAAACTGAAGTTGGAAAGGAAGGGGTGTGTTAAGGTAGGAAAACTCCTGAAGAGACGGAATAATTGAATGAGTAAATGATCAATGTTTAGACTCACCAGTCACGAATAATTAGGTTGAAATAGTCCTCTGCCACTTACTGCTTATATAATGTTAGGCAAGTTATAAAACCTCATGATAGCACAGTTTTCTTACTTGTAATATGGGGATAAGAATAATAATATTTACCTCATAGGCAGGCATAGATCCCGGTTTTGTGGGACCTTGAAATTCATACAATTTGGGGGTCTTTTAAAGAAAAGGAATGAAAGATAAAAAATTAAAAATTAGACAATGCTTTGGATGACTTGTGCAATTGAATGCTTTGAAGTTTAAGGTTCATTAGTCTCACAGTAAATCTGCCACTGCTCATAAAGTTTAATCTCAGAGGATTAAATGCTATAATGAAGCAGACCATAGCCTAATGCCTGGCACCTAGAAAAGGCTCAATAAATGTTGCTGTGACTATTATTTGAACCTGTTTATAGAGTGGTGGGTAGAACCTCTTTAAACGGAGAGCGTGAAGAGACAAGTGAGAGAGTGAGATAGACAGACAGAGAGAGTGAGAGAGAGAGAGAGAGAGAGAATCACCAATGGAGGAAGACACAGGTGGAAATGAGATGTTAGAAAATAGAGGCAGGTGAAGAGAATAAGTTTTCAGAGAGCAGTTCTTAGTTTGCTGAAAAGGAGGTTACATGTATGCACAAATAAAGTTTTTAGGTGTATAGGAGCTCTTGATTCAAGAAACTCACGATTAATTGCCTCTGTCTTATCTGTAGGTTAGAGGCAAAATCACCTGTTGTGCGTAGAAGAACCCAGGTTGACGATACATTGCTTTAAAGAGCACCTGTATTGGTTTCTTTTTGCTGCCATAACGAACTACCACAAATGTAGTGGCTTAAGACAACACAGATTTAATATTTTGTAATCTGCAGGTCAGAAATCTAAAATGCATCTGCAGGGCTGTGTTCCCTCTGAGGGCTCAGGGAAGCATCTGTTCATTGCCTTTTCCAGCTTCTAGAGGCTGCCTGCCTCCCTTAGCTTGTGGCCACAGCACTCTGACCTTGGCTGCCATCATCACATCACCTTTTCTGATTCTGACCCTCCAGCCTCCATATTATAAGGACCTTTATGATTACACTGGGGCTTCCTGGTTAATCCAGGATGATCTCCCCATTTTAAGGGTCCTTAACTTAATCTCACCTGCAAAATCCCTTTGCCATTCACAGGTTCTGGAGATTAGGACATGGACATCTTTGTGAGGGGGAGATGGGGCTATTATTCAACCTACCACATCATCTAGCTGAAACAATAATCAATATTGATTGACTACTGACCCACTAAAAACATAACCCAACAAAACGGCTTGTTTGTAAACTTTCCATTTGTGTTCTATTTGTCCTTTTTTAAAATTGCCCTCCAAATGTAAGTAAACCTATTAGAGAACAGTTCTGCTATAGCTCATTCTTTGTTGCAATTTACAAAAACTTTCATATGTGGTACATAATCTTATTTAATTCCTAGGGTAGAACTCCATTGTCAGAAGAAACACGCACCACAAGTATAAAATTCTGGAAGATAACGAATAATGCATAAGGCTCCCCAAAGACGGAAGTGTTCCAGACAACTCTAGAAAAGAGTTGAATTAAAATGATTACAATAACAAATCATCTCCATGATTTATGTAAGTTAATAGGTAGGAAGGCAGAAATATGGGTGCAAATACTGGTGGGTCCATAGAACGTTGGAATTTCTTCTTGATTCTTTCTTCCCCTGTCCTCATGCATCCACCTAAGTCACTAGGTCCCACCGAATTCCATGTGTTAAATGTCTTTCACATCTACCCACCTCCCTCTGACCCCATTGCCTGGATTACTGGAACTGCATTCTGATAGGTTTTTCTGCCTCTGTTCTTGCATCAATTGGAGACCTTTTCCCACAGTCATCTGGCATGATCTTTTAAAAATGTTACATGAATCTGAGCCTGTTACTCTTCTGCTTTGAAACTGTTTAATGACTTGCCATTGGCCTGAGATGAAGTTCTTCCTTGCTTACCAGGGCTAACAGGAAACTTCAAAAATAGGGCTGGGGCTCTCTCTCTCTCCATGCTATACTCTTGCCACTCAACCCCTCCCATACTATGTACCAGCTTTGTACACGACAATTCCTTCTGCCTGGAATATTCTCATTTTGGTCTTTTCCTCTTCCTCCCCAGTGTCCCTCACCCCTCCTGCCTGGTTAACTCCAAGTCAGCTTTCTGGTTTTAATGTAACCATCTCTTCTGGGAGGCCATGTCTCCTTTCTGAGAGGTTTCTGTGCTCTTTGATTCAGTTTTAGATTAGATTAAATTAGATTTTCTTGCCATTTCCTCTGCCTTGCACCCCATATTTCCCTAGTTTTAACATTCATCATCTTTTTCACTGCTTAATAATTTTCTCTACTTCCAAAATAGACTGTGAACTCTATGAAGGCAGTTGACTGTTTTCTCTGGCTGCTATGCCTGAGTACCCAATGCAATGCTTGTTGCTTACTGACCCTAAATAAATACTTGCTGGATATGAATGATAAACTATTCTTATTGGTTCCGTTATTCACCTATCAATATATACCGAGTGCCTAATATGTGCTAGGTACTGCCCTAAGGCTGGGTCTACAAAGGTAAGTAAGACTGATGTGGAACTTAATGTTAGTTTTCATCGTAGCCTAACCTGTATTTTGAGTAATTATTTAAGTGACTCCATCTCTGCCACCGTGACTACTTCTTTCATGTGCCCATCGTGCCAGGCATGGGGTGGCTGAAGACAAAGGTTGGCTAACATCAATGGGCTGAATCATTCTGTCCAGTAAGTTGTTCAGTGCTTCCTCGGTGGTGGATGCCTTCTGGTAGGCAATTACATGTGATGTGAAAATTTTCATATGTCCATCCACATACCTCTGCCTAAGATCTTGTCTCTGACCTTTCAGTCTATTTTGTTCCATGCCCTTGATGAGCAGGCCAAGCAGTTTGCTGCCACCCAGGAGTCAATAAATAGTCTCATCTTGAGCCACTTCCTCCATGCAAAGTGGGTAGCAAACACACTGGTCACAGATTCTCTCATCAGGAAAAATTTCCCTTGACACTGTCACTCAAGGTCACCCCTAACTATGACTGTAGTGCCACCACTATCTATTTTTGTCTTCTACCCACATACCTAGACAACGGAACTAAAAACCAGCCTCTAAATTTTTCTTCTCATTCAGCTGGTAGTAGAAAACCCCCAAAGAGCCAGAGATGTGAGCTGAGGGAGAAGCACTGGTGCAACTGTGGTGGGTGAGGTGGGGGTACAGGTTACTTCCTTGTGTAGATTGCTCTTGTTCATGCTTAATCCCAGATGTACCTTTTCCATCTCATGATGGGTTGCTGCTGGGTTCACGCATATTTATGACTTGGTGGATCTAAGAGAACCCAGTTTGTGATGGGCATTTCTTTTTAACTTGCCAAAGGAAGGTTTATTGACTACCGAGGACTGACAACATTTTCTCGAGGGTAATCCCATCGGTCATCATACTGTATGTGGCATTCTTCCAGATGAATGGGGAGGTACTATCGATAATGCGGTTGATCGCCCAGATAGAGATTATATTTCGGTAACAGCAAGACAAGAGGGCAGACCTTTTTCTCAGACTTGCTCATTCTTCCAGACAGATATTTAACGCCTTCTCTTCTCAGAGAGTACTTGGCACACGCTCTCTCCTGTGTATCACGTTAATTGCTTTGAGATCTCTCTGCCAGGGAGTGCAGCCTGCTGTAAGTATTTTGCTGCGTTGGTCTAACCTCCTCAGGAACTCTCTCAGCCACTAAGGCTTGGTCGAGTCGTTGGTTTGGTTTCCCACATTTCCAGGTCCATAATCTTTCGACTTGTAACCTCCAGACTTGCAAGCTCCATCATCTCCACCGATGAGGAGACAGTAGGTCCCAGCTTCCTTTTCCAGGGGGACCTGAGGAGCTGCTTGTATTGCAGTTTCTGGCCCTCGGTCTCGGTTCTGACCTGGTGCAGCTGCTCCTCCAGGGCCCCGATCTGAGGCCGGATCCGGGCGAGCCGAGCACAGGAGCTGCCTTTGGTGTAACACGCATTTTCTGACACTTACATTCTGGGGTGGGGTGGGTGGGGAGATAAGCTCTTCAAGACTCTGGGACCCACCACTTCAGTAAATGCTTTAGAGGTCAGGGGCACGTTGGTACATCCTCTCCAAAGGATGTCATTTTTTGTTCCGTCTTCCCTTACAATACATTGATTTGCAAGCTTGTTGTCATTAATGCCCTGCTAAGGAAACTTTGAAGATATTTTTTTTGTCTAACAACTTCCCCATAATGGAATATTAACAGTACAGGTATACTGTATATTTGTTGAGGTTACTGTGGCCTTTGGAGGACCACAAACCATTGTATTGTATACATTTTTCACCCCCTGAGAACCACCTTTTGCCCCCATTACGATGACATCACCCCCAGTAATAATGCACACACTACTACAAACAAGGAATTACAGTATCTGGCTGGTCTCTTTGGCTTCTGGTGGCGACACGTCCCACAACTCCGAGTACTGACCCAGCACGTCAAGCATGTGACGTGGAAGACGGCCACATTTGAGTTGGGCCTTGGGCAGAAACGGGGTCTGCATCGCAGGTCCAGGCTGTGATGTAAGCTGTATTGCTGCTTGGGCAATACAATCTGTCTTTCTTTATGGATCTGGAACTGTTAGTGACGGCAAAGATGCAGCGTGGAGATGATGGCGAGCCCAGGGGGGACAGTCACAAATTTGAGAGGTGCTCTTAGGGCGCACACGTGAGAGCGAGGGCCTCCTTACGGGGTGCACACTAGGGGCCTCTCTTGCCTCGTCATAATCCTAGTAATCCATAGTCCCGGGGGTCAAGTTCTCTTGACTGCTCCTCTGACCTCGTTGGCTGTAGGGTGACTCTGGTTTCTCCTATGTTTTATTCTAGAAGCTTTTTAGATATAGATTTTACATTTAGGGAGGTCTAGGATCCATTCTGAGTTAATATGTACTTATGGAGGTTAGTCTCCAGATGAATTGAGATTGATAGATTTCCAGCCTTTCTTAGACTTTCTTTTTCCTAATCCTCTCATGCCTTCTTCATGAAATTAAATATTGAGAAATAGGGTTTTTATGTTTTTTTTGGGGGGGGGGTAAAAGGAAACTTTTGGAGCATCACAAATTGAGATTAAGATTATATGATTATGTCTAAGATTTTGTTTCGCTCTCCCCACATTGGGGGCCATATCACCCCATCGAGAGCACAAAACCCCAACGGCCCTTATATGGGTGTATTCTTATAGGGGGCTTCTTCTTCGTTTCTTTAAAGCTTACATTTTCTTTTTATTTATTGATTTAGGCCACACCGCACGCACGCGGGATCTTAGTCCCCCCCACCAGGGATTGAACCCAGGCCCCCAGCAGTGGAAGCATGGAGTTATAGGTGTCTTCTTTTGCTTAGGCAATATGTATTTACTATGCCAACTTCAGATCTGTAATATGGACCAACTTTAGAACACCAAGAGACCTCGTCATCAACATAACCATCACTTCAGTAATGTCTAGCCAAAGATTGTCTAAATGTCCTCAGCACTGTTCACAAGTGCTGAACTAGTGAACTAATGTCCAGCAAATACAAATATATGCTTTATCAGCACTTCCTTTCTCTGGTTTACAGAGCTATCCGTCCATTTATTCATCTACTCCTTCAGTATTTGAGTGCTTCTTACATGGTAGGCACTGGGTCTGCAGCAGCGAGGTAAAGTTTCTACCTTCTCAGAGTTTACAATCTAGTGCCCCTTGTTCCTTCCTCTCCCTTTTCTCCTAGATATCGATTCCAAACATTATTGGTGCTGTGGTCACAATCTTGAGGTTGCAAAAATTCCTTTGGAAATGGCCGGACTAGACATTTTCCTGATCACTTTCAGATGATTTAGCCACAGAAGAATTCCATAAATTTACTGAAGAAATATGCCGTGGTGGAAAGAGTAGGTATTGGTTTTAGAAGCCAGGTGGCTACGGTCTTTATCCTGACGTTCTCACTCATTGTGAGAGAGTTATCATACTTCTAAAAACACCTCCGTGTGAGATTTAAAGAGAAAAAGACTTAAGAAAAAACTTCCTACAGTTCTGTGTTAATGACAAAGGTGTGTTTCAAAAAACACTGTCTCGGAGACAGAAGAATTATTTCTAGTTTCCTATTCAATCATAGGAAACTCTGAGACTTTCATTAGGTCCCTTCTCCCTTTGAATCTTTCCTCACCTGTAACACAAAGATTACGCCAAAGGTCTCCCGAGCTTTAAAGCAGAAATCAGCTCCGATACAGGGAACCTGTTAGTGTTATTCAACTAATTGTAAAAACTACCTGTGCGTTTTAAAGTTTTACCTGAGCATGTATGGCTATTACAAGACCATTAACCCAGCTTTTAAAAATGTGAATAATGTTGTTTATTCACAACTGAAGTCAGACCAGCAAGCCTAAGAGAGGGAAGGTAATTTCAGAAAATCAAAGGCTGGACGATAGGCCCAAATAAATTCTGGTTTCATTCTTTCTTTGGAGGTCACCTAGCAGGTAACTGATTGACTCCTCACCTTATTCAGGCTAGCACGACTCAACCGTCCCCAATTGGCACCCAGCTCTGCCCGCCCACCTCCGCCCGACAGCTGGGCCTGTTCGCAGGTCCCGGAGGCAGCTCCTCCTCCATCCCCTTAAAGCGCCCGCCCAGGCCCGCTGCACGTGGATGCGCCGCGGGCGGAGCTGGGAAACTCCAGAGACGTGACGTAGCGGCAATCTGCGGCTGCGGATTGGAGGGCAGGGGAAGGAGGGGTGGGCCGCATTGCCGGAAGTGACGCATGCCGGAAGCGGCTTTCTGCCGAAAAACAGGGGTCGAGGGAGTGGAGATTAGGCCGAGGTGTTCCCAGCCTGGTTTCCACATCTCTGCCCAGTTCACGGCGGATTCACTCCTCACGGCTTTTTTTTTTCTTCTCTGCAACGTGAGTGGCATTGCCTCGCAGTGATTTCCGTGGGCGTCGCTAAAGAAGGCCCTGGGAGGAGAGGAAGCCGCTCCAAACTGGCCACGCTCCAGAAGGCGTGGAAGATTCCTCCGCGTTTCCCATTTTAACTCGGCGTGAGCGGCGGGCTCTTCCCGGGCATCGGTGGTCCCGGCACGTTGTGGGTGGGGTTCATTGCCCAGACGCTCCGTGTAATTCAGAGAGAGAAAAACCACCGTTTTCCAGCATTTCTCGTGGAGGAGGAGAACTAAGCGATAGGAAAATGTCTGTTTTCCCTAAAGTATCTTTGAGACTTGAGGTTGAAAACTATCTGAAAGCGGGCTTTATGAATGAGGAGGTAGGTCAGATAAACACGTTAGATGCTATTTGCAAAAATTCAAATATGTACACGCTCTAGAGAAACAAAAATAATCTAAAAGGCAATCAAATGTTTACAGCCGTTGTTTCTTAGTATTCGTCTTTCCGAATGTAAAATATGCTGATATCTTTCTGCAGGTAGTTAATGAATGCTTTCCGAGCTAAGAGGTGTATGGGGTGTATGTTTTAACATTTAGGAATGGGAAAGGAGGGAGGGGGAAAAAGCGGTTGTGTGTCTGGCGGCGGGGATGCACTGAAAGGATTACAAGGGTGAGCAAGACAAGATCCCCGTCTCCGAGAATTTATGTCCTGTAGAGAAGAAACGCCTGTACTCTTAGAGCGCCTGCCTTGGCCCTCAGGTGGAAGGTTTACTATCATTCAGTGAGTGCTTCTTAAATGCCACCAGTTGTGCTAGATGAACTGCAGACCTTTACATCTCAATCTGCGCAGTCTTTTTTTGGTAGAGATTTCCTCCCCATTTTTTATAGGTGAGAGAATTGAGGGTCCAAAGAGCGACGTTACTGAATCAGATTGACACCGCTGTCATGTAACAGTGTCGAAATGTGAAGGTAAAGAGCTCAGGTCGAATGGGAAAAGGAATGGATTTGGGACCCCAAGCCCCTGGTTTGCATCCCAGGGCTTTGAGGCAGTTACTTCACATCCCTTAACCTTTCTTTCCTTTTCTGTGAAATTTGAGGACTGTTAACAGTACTAAACTTTCAAGGTGGTTGTTTTAACGTATTAATCGTAAGTGCAAGCACCTGGCATCGCCTTGGCGCCTAATAGGTCCTCCACAGATGTTCCTTCTTTGTGCTGTTGGCCGTGCAGAGCACAGAAGTCCTCGATGAATGTTGATTGTCTTTTATTGCCAAGCCTGTGCTCTCTCCACCTTACTATCCCCCCTGTAGGCAACTTTGTATTTTCCAAATCTTTGGTTTTCTATTCGAAGTGAAGCCGCAAAAATGTTACTCATTTTCAGAGATGTTGTTGAAGCCATGACTTCTAGATTTGATTTCTACATTTTATTTCCAGAGATTATGTTAAGGGGCAAGACGGTACGGAAAGAGAAAATACCTTCTTGATTTCAAAGAACTTATAGTATAAGGAGCGTATTAAGAGAAATAGAGGCAGTCAGCAGTTTTTTTCCCCAGCAGTTTTAAAAATGGTTAACATTGTTTTATAAAAAAAGATTCACATGTCTGTCTTTGACACCACTTCTGCCTCAAACCCACTAACTATACGATTTTACAAAAAGAAAAACCATCCCTTTGTAAAAAGTATCAAAGGTAATGGAATATTCAGTTAAAAAAAACAAACCTTGAGAGAGTACTAATACTTTTAGGCTAGTGGATTATTAGGCTGGCAAGTGGTTTATGAAGATTCTGTGAGGCAGGGTATAGTCAAAGATGACAAAAAATGGGGAAATATGTGTCTCAAAAGCTTTAGTTAATTACAAGGAAACTTGGTCGTTTGAGTTTAACTTTATATCTGACAGGTATCTTGCTACCTGTTTTTTTGGGACAATATCTATCTGTTACATTTAATAATACCATATTAAGAAGCTGATGTTATGGGGGCTCTTTGGGTGACGGTATCAGTGTTACTTATTCTTCAAATATTGGTGTTTTAAAACGTTACTAACCAATTTGCTCTAGGATACGAGGTTAGCAAGGAACTAGTTCTACAGAAGTGATGTAACAGTTAATGTTTTTAGAAATAAGTAGAATGAAATCCTGAATTATATTAATAAATGTAGCAGAGATGTTAAAAATGTTAATAATGCTTTGAAGTGAGGCAGTGTTTTTTTTAAAAATTAAAAAAAAATTTTTTTTTTTTTTTTGGCTGTGTTGGGTCTGTGGTGCTGCGCGTGGGCTTTCTCTAGTTGTGGCGAGCGGGGGCTGCTCTTTGCTGCCGTGCGCGGGCTTCTCACTGCAGTGGCTTCTCTTGGTGCGGAGCACGGGCTCTAGGTGCACGGGCTTCAGTAGTTGTGGCTCACGGGGGGCTCAGTAGTTGTGGCTCACGGGCTTAGTTGCTCCACAGCATGTGGGATCTTTCCAGACCAGGGCTCAAACCCGTGTCCCCTGCGTTGGCAGGCAGATTCTTAGCCACTGCACCACCAGGGAAGCCCGAGGCAGGGTTTTCTAAGCCCTTTTTGTCTGATGTTTCACTAGGTGTTTATTAGCATAACCCTGTGAAATACCGCGATTCCCTTAGTGTTTTTAACGCATAAATACAGAAAAGTGAAATGGAACCGAACAATTGCCAAATGATGTTTCATTAGTTGAAAGAAATGTATAGACATATAGCCTGCTTAATATTTTTAATTTGTATAATGAAACTGAAACATTAACTTGTTCTTTTCTTTTTTTCAGGTTGTATCTGCTTTAGGTAAAGAAGCAGCAGAAAGGAAGTTTGAAACACTGTTACATAAGTTGTCCCACCCTCCATCATTCACTACTGTCAGAGTAAATACGCATCTAGCCTCAGTACAACATGTGAAAAATCTGTTATTTGATGAGCTTCAGAAGGTTCGTGCACATTTTTGTCATGTACAGAATTAGATTTCTACAATCTATGTCATGTCACTCCTCATTAATATCATGTGAACGATATACTCATTAATATCATGTGAACGATATTTGTGTTTACAAATAAGGAAATTGAGGATCACGAATGTTGTTCAAGGTTACGTAGTGAGTGCTCATGCTAGAACTTGAACCTAGTACTTCTGATTCTGAATTAATTTAGTGACTAGATAGGTCACTCAACCCATCTGGGCCTCCGTTGCTTCGTCATTAAAATACATAAGCGGTCCATTCTAACCCTAAATGTCTGTGATATTGTAATAAGCAGCATATAACGACCATGAGGGCAGATCACATAGCCAAAGGTGAGCCCAGAGGTAAGGAGGTGCCTACTGATTACCTGTAGGATTATATTTTTTATTTTAATATAATAATTTAATTAAATATAATAAAAGCAGGAAATTAAATAATGTAAAGATATATTTTAAAGATAAAACAAAGTTTTTTTTGTTCAACCAATAAAATAGTTTGGGCATAATACTCATTTCCTATAAGTGAAAACAGTATTATAAAATGGCATTTTTAAAGTTCCAGGCAGAAAAATAATATTGGAATTTTCTTGTTTATATTGTCTTCTTTGCTTTCAAAAGCTGTACATTTTATAAGTGATATAAGTCAGATAGTGAAAGACAAATACTGCATGATATCACTTATATGTGGAATCTAAAAAATACAGCTAACTAGTGAATATAACAAAAAAGAAGCAGACTCACAGATACAGAGAACAAATGAGTGGTTACCAGTGGGGTGGGGGGGAGGGGCACTATTGGGGTGGGGAGGGGGAGGGACAAACTGTTGGGTGTAGGACAGGCTCAAGGATGTGTTGTACAACATGGGAAATACAGCCAATATTTTGTAGTAACTGTAAATGAAAGGTAACCTTTGAAAATTGTATTAACATTTTTTTTAAACCAGAAAGAAAACCCCAAAGCTGTGCATTTTGTGTTTCATACACTGTGCACTGAAACTTGCCTCCAAAGAAATGTAAGATGGAGGAAAACAGTTGCTTGAAGGGGGTACTTCAAGTTGCATTTTGTAGTTATTAAATCTCTTCTAACAAATAACCATGATAGGTGTCAGCAGACCTATTTCTACCTAATTACTGCCTAAATGAAAAGGAAGAGGTAAGCATGCTTAAAAGACTTGCATTTGTATATCACAGGCTGCGTTATCAGTTTACTCTGGATATAACTTACAGAAATTTTCAGAGAATTTTCACTGGTATTGATTCTTTTTTAAAAATTTTATTGATGTATAGTTGATTTACAAGGTTGTGTTAATTTCTTCTGTATAGCAAAATGACTCAGTTATGCATATAAATATTCTTTTTCATATTCTTTTCCATTATGGTTTATTACAGGATATTGAATATAGTTCCCTGTGTTGTACAAATAGGACCTTGTTGCTTGATTCATTTATTTTTTGTCTTTAATCTCATTACATTTATGGAATGTTTATCATACTCTCTTTAAGAACAATTCTATGAACTTCAAGTTGTGAGGAGATGACCAGGTTATAAGAAGAACCAGCTACGATTTCTGGCTGTATGAGAGCAAAACTTAGTATAATAATTTTAAATAAGACTTGGAGAAAGGTTAATGTGATTTTTAATAAGAGTGGTAATTTTATCGAGAGTAATGGCATTAGGCATAAAATATAAGCAGTTCCTCTAAGCAGCTAAGATTATTACTTTTATGTAGTCATGCATGTAGGTTTTCAGTATGAAGGAAACTGTTCTGAGGCCCATAAGGTGTCCATAACTCAGGCAGATCCAGATTGTTTTCTAGCAAATTATTCCTAGAGCTTAAGATAATCTAGGATCCCACTCTGATGGGAATAGAAGATCTCAGGGGTTGTATCTAAGATCAGGCAGACGAAGTCACTCCGGGGCTTTTGAGTCCCTTTCCTGGAAGGTTAAGATAAGACTGAGGAGGTTGGGTCGTGGGCACTAGGTAAGAATCTGGTGGCTTGAGCAGTGCCTGTTTCTAGCAGGAAAAGAGATTTGCAGGAGGTTTTAGATTGTACATCTCCTTTCTTTTGCCATGTCCCAAGCTCATGTGTATCCTGAAGACATATCCTGAACGGTATATGAGTGGGTGCTTCGTCTCCAAGTATCTCTGTGTCACATATTGAAATTTAATCATTTAAAATTTCATTTGACTGGTGAAGGATGTGGAGAAACTGGAACCTTTATACGTTGCAGGTGGGAAAGTCAAGTGGTTTGGCTTCTTTGGAAGACAGTTTGGTGGTCTCTTAAAAAGTTAAACATAAATTTACTGTACAACCCAGCAATTCCACTCCTAGGTGTCTACCCAAGAGACATGAAAACATACGTCCATGCAAAGGCTTGGGCATGAACGTTAATAGCAGCATTGTTCATAATAACCAAAAGGGAGAAGCTATCCAAATGTCCATCGACTGGTGAATAGAAAAACAAAACGTGGTATGTTCACACAGTGGAACAGTACAGCAATGAAAGTGGTGAACTGATACATGCTACCACTTGGGTGAACCTCAAAAACACTATAGTGAGTGAAAGAAGCCACACACAAGACAGTCTGCATTGTATTATCCTGTTTATATGAGATGTCTCGAAAAGGCAGATTTCTAGAGAAAGAAAGTAGGGTAGTGGTTGCCTGGGGTTGGAGCTGGGAACAGGGATTGGCTGCAGATGAGCATTAGGAATCATAGTGTGTTGATGGATGGGATCTAAAATTGGATTCTAGTGATGGTCGCACACTTCTGTAAATTTACTAAAAATCATTGAATTGTGCAGTTAAAATGGGTACATTTTATGGTATGTAAATTAACCTCACTAAGGCTGTTTTTAAAAGGGCATGGGGTAGAAACAAACAGAAAAACAAGCAGGTGATATGCTTGGTTTAAAAAAAAGTTTGTGGGGTTTTATGGAAGTTACAGACGTGTGGTTTTATAAAAGTTTTATTTCTGTATCATTTTAATATCTGATAAAAAGGGAGAGAAGGAAAACCTTGGCCTGAGGAGGATTGACCTCTATGTAGACTATTTCTATAGTATAAAGAAATAGTACTTCCAAAGCAAAACAAAAACAAATGGCAAAATTCATTCTCTTCTCCTTGGAAGGATCCACAGTCTGGATGCTGTAAGGTATCAAACAATGAGAGAACGTGAGGGAGAGAGGGGAAAAAAAAGGGAGAGAGGTTTGTTTGAATGAGTTTGCCCTTAAGATTTCTTACTATTCTGTTGGATATGGTTAGTCCACAATATCCTTTGCCTGGAAGAAGCAGAAGGCAGAAGAGCTGTTGACTTGGTAGAAATATAGTTAGATTTCTGAAATCTGAAGAATCTTTTTTCTCTTATCAACTTAGAAATAGGTTGATTTGGGAAGTTCTCTGTAGGTAGTGTATGGATGCTACAAGGCAATGCAAATATCTGTTATGGTCACTGCTCTTTGGTGTATTACGTGAACATGAGTGAGTTGATAATCCGTAGCCTACACGGTGGAGACTCGTTCTCCAGTATTTGCGTGTTGCCCTCTGGCAGGGTACACAGCCCTTGCTGTCCAGTCCACTCTTCCGCGTGGAGTGCCCAGTTGTCTTCCGCCTGCAGCTGTGCTGTGCTGGTACGTACTGCAAAAGTAACGCCGGTGTGTGGTGTTTGCTGAGTTTTGTGGTGTAAATGCTCCCACTCTGGTCGATTTCAAGCTACCAGCATGACCATGGCGTTGGGAAGAGCTGCACAGAGTTGGCTCCCATGAGACTGGGAGTTGGCCCCAGCACCTATGCCACTGGCCCTGCACTTATTTCCAGTCTGAAGGCCAAGTATGGTGGAGGATACTGAAAATCCTGAGCCTTTGCCAGAAAGCATCATCCAACTGACATGGCAGCCAGTGTTGATAATATATAATAAATAGCATTTAATAATCTCAATCTTTAATGTCCTATTCATGCAATTCTATATTGGATACGTGTTTTCAGAGTAAGTCACTTAAGGCCAAAATAGTTGGTGCTTACAAAGTCAAACAGTAAGCAAAATTGAGCCTTTTACTTGTAAAGAAGTCAAGATACTTGAGAATCAAATTGTAGAGAAAACGTTGTTGTTTTGAAGTCTTTGATTTTTTATAGTATCCCGTGGAATAAAGTGAAAATACCCTAAATCACGCTCATTACCATGCTCTGCTAGGTAATGACACTGAAAAGCTCTGTAATTTGAAGTTTAACCAGTATATTGATTGCTTTGTAATCCTATGTGTTTATTTTTAACAGCAGTTTAATGGATTAAGTTTTCCTATTCTTCAACATCCAGACCTTCAGGATGTCTTACTTATTCCTGTTATTGGACCTAGGTTTGTAACTATTTCATTTTCAAATTGTATTCTTCTAAGTAAAAATGTCACAGGTTCTTTTTTACTGTTTGGTGAAAGTACTAAGTTTCTCCATTATTAGTCATTTTATTTAGATAGGAATTCACAAACTTGATAAATGCTGGCTCTATAGTCTTTCATGGAAAATATTACAAAAGAACACTAGGAATGGGCCCAGGTACCTTGAGAGTAATGCATTGTAGTTGCATTTAGTGCAGTGATTGATTTTTTTTTCTGTGTTATGTCACGTTTTCTTTTTTTTTTTTAAACATCTTTATTGGAGTATAATTGCTTTACAATGTTGTGTTAGTTTCTGCTGTGCAGTGATTGATTTTTTTCCATTCTGTAAGAAAATTACGTTTGTTTACTTGTATATCTTGATTCCACTGCTAAATTAAAACTTTTTTGAGCTACAACAAAAATACAAAGCAACGTTTCCTACTTTCATAATATGTTTGTAAAATTTTATTAATTCACAGTTATGTTAAATTACTGTGTTTGTTCTCTGAGTAGAACAGATACTGTGTGTTTGGAAGGGATGTGTTTAAAAATTGAAAAAATAGGCTTTCATATTATAATGGGAGTTGTATTGAAAATCCCTAATTGTGATAAAAATTTTTTAATACCCCTAAGACTTATAATAAACATAAAAATGCTCATTTTGTTAAAGCTTTAAAGTAATTTAGTGGTCAACAGTAGAGCAGTGGTTTTTGGTTTATCCACACAGTGGAATGTTATATGGCCTTTATTATTATTATTTTTTATATGACCTTTAATGTGGGAGAATTATATGTACAAATAAAAGGTGATGTTCTCGATAAATTAAATACCAAAAGCATGTTGCTCTGTGTAGGAATGTAAGAAATCACATTGCTTTTGCAATTAAAAAACACACACAACTACAGATTTATATATATTTATTTATATACGGAAAAAAGTCTGGAAGGATATAACATACCCAACTGTTGACAGGGATTAACTGAGGAAGTTGGATTGGGAGAAACTGGGTAAGAGGAGATTTTCACTTGTAACATTTCTGTCTTATTTTTTTTACTGTAAGCACGTATTACTTCTGCAATTAAAAAAATTGATTTTGTAAACTCTCTCTTTTTTTTTTTTTTTTTTTTTGGCTGTGTCGGGTCTTAGTTTTGGCACACGGGATCTTCGTTGAGGCTTGCGGGATCTTTTGTTGCGGCGCGGGGGCTTCTCTCTAGTTGTGGTGCGTGGGATCTGTAGTTTGCAGCACGTGGGCTCTTGTTGAGGTGTGCGAGCTCCGTAGTTGTGGTGCGTAGGCTTAGTTGCCCCGCGGCATGTGGGATCTTAGTTCCCCAACCAGGGATTGAAACCGCGTCCCCTGCGTTGGAAGGTGGATTCTTTACCACTGGACCACCAGGCAAGTCCTGATTTTGTAAACTCCTTCTTCTAGCTCATTGTTAAGGGGGAATTTGCATTAGTGAAATGCAGAGATCTTAACTAAGTGTAGTATTTGCTGAGTTTTGGTAAATTCATACAACTGTGTAGTGAAGACTCACCCCCATCAAGATATACACCATTTCCATCACCCAGAAAATTCTCTGCATTCTGCCCACCTACCAGGAAACCACTGTTCTGATTTCTTTCATCTCCTAGTTTTAAACCAATTAGTTACTACAGTTGATCACAGTCACAGGTCTTTTGAGACCTGCGATTCATTTCAGAATGTACTGTGGCCTCCACAGTTTTCCGTAATCCTATATAACACTATTTCATTCTTTTTACTGGGTATGTAATAATCCTTTCATCTGTTCTTTGTAGTGAGCTAAACTACTCATTAAAACATTAGTGGGGACTTCCCTGGTGGTGCAGTGGTTAAGAATCAGCCTGCTAATGGAGGGGACATGGGTTTGAGCCCTGGTCTGGGAAGATCCCATATGCCGCGGAGCAGCTAAGCCCGTGTGCCACAACTACTACGCCTGTGCCCTAGAGCCCGTGCGCCACAACTACTGAAGCCCATGCCCGTAGATCCCGTGCGCCACAACAAGAGAAGCCTGAGCACCGCAACAAAGAGTAGCTCCCGCTCACTCCAACTAAAGAAAGCCCGCGCGCAGCAACGAAGACCAAAAACGCAGCCGAAAGTGAATAAAAAGTTAAAAAAAGTTAAAGCATTAGTGAACTATAAAACACAAATGGTGAGTTACTACAGGAAAGCACTAAGAAATCTTT
Source organism: Balaenoptera physalus (assembly GCF_965194825.1). Classification (NCBI taxonomy): domain Eukaryota; kingdom Metazoa; phylum Chordata; class Mammalia; order Artiodactyla; family Balaenopteridae; genus Balaenoptera; species Balaenoptera physalus. The sequence continues at coordinate 176,162,107 of NC_138883.1, read as the reverse complement.
TAGGATTGTGGATTCATATACCTACCTTTCATTTCTAAAAGGAACAGTTCGGCTCTTTTTTGCCTTTTAAAGTCATCATCACTTTTATTAGGTATCTTTTGACTTTCTACTATGAAAATTGAAGAAATTCTTAGGCTTAAATTTGCCCTAAAACCTCCACCAACCAATTTTTATTTACTGTTAGTTTTTTAACATTGTAAAGCCTTGTAACATTTTTATTCTACAAGCATAATTCAGATGAATGCAGTGCTTGCTTGTAGCCCTATTGGCAGTTTATTTCTGAGTTCTTTATCTTAATTGATCTCTTGGTTGATCGAATAGCGTCATTTAGCAGGTCTCCAGCGCCTGCTTCCCTTCTCCCAAGTAGGTCTCTTGTACGCTCTGTTTCCTTTCTCGCTTGAGAATTGCTTGTTGCCTTTATGTTTAAACAACAACTTATAGGCTGATTATAGTCATTTCAGGCCACATGTTATTTCCCTCAGCCCTTTGTAGACACTGCTTCTACAATCTTATGGCCTCACGTGTTGCTATGAAGAAATCTGAGGCCAAAAAATATTTTCCCTCTTACAACAGAATCTTGATTTTTCACTTGGAGATCTATGGGATTCTTAGGCACTGGACTTTAGAAACTTCGCTGGGATATACCTTATAATAATAATAATTATTATTAATACTTATTATAATAATTATTATTCTCCTTAGTTTTCATTGAAATGCAATGTAATTTTTAAATTACAAGTCTTCTGGTAGTTCTTTGAATATTTTTCTGTTCCATATTTCTGCCCTCTCTGCTAGGAGGACCCCGGTACTCTGCATGTTGGATTTCCAGTGCAGATGCTGCCTGTTTTGGGACACCCCCAGGCAGCCCAGGGTCTTGTGACGGGCTGGAAGGACTCACGGGACTCAGCGTCTAGTCGGGCTCATGGCGGGGATTTATTACACGAAAGGGGTACAAAAGCAGAATCAGCAGAGGGAGAAGGCATGCGGGGTAAGGTCTGGAGGAAACCAGGCGCAAGCTTGCAGGAGTCTCTCCCCATGCAGCTCCCGGGACAGGCTTCACCCCTCCAGCAGTCAGTTGTGACGTGTGTAGAACCATTGCCTATGAGAGGAGCCCATTAGAGACCCAGCACCCAAGGTTTTGGTCGGGTGCTGGCCATCTGGGCGCCCTCTGCCTGGCACGTAACGAACTTCCAGGCTCCCAAAAGGAAAGCAGGTGTTCAGCATAACCACGCTGCTTGGACGAACAGTTTAGGAACAGTAATTCACTCTTATAAGAGGTGGTTTTATATCAGTGCTGGGAACTGTTTGCCAGTCAAGTTTCCAGATGCTGGCCAAGGGCCAACCTTCCAAGCTGGCCTTTCTAAGAATAGCTGTCGCAAGCCTGTTACATTAACTGTTTAATTTCTGAGGATTTACTATCCTTTGCTTGCTGAGCTTGGCTAGTTCACTTTTGTTCTTTATTTTTTTAATCTTGTTGTTGTTATTATATCCCTTTTTTAAGGTTCTTTTTAATTTCTTTGAAACGCTAGAGAGTTTATTTGAAATTCTGCGCTTTTTTAGTCTGTACATTTTGTACTGCCTTTTGTTTATTACAACTTTGTTTAGTACTACGGACGTCCCTTGGTATCCATGGGAGATTGGTTCCAGGATACCCACCCCCTCCACCCCAACATACCAATAATCACAGATGCTCAAGTCTCATATAAAATGGTGTAGTGTTTGCATATAACTCATGCACATCCTTCAGTATGCTTTAAATCATTTCTAGATTACTTACAATACTTAATACTATGTACGTAGTTGCCAGTGCACAGCAAATTCAAGTTTTGCTTTTAGGAATTTTCTGGAATTAAAAAAAAATTTTTTTTCGTCTGTGGTTGGTTGACTCCATGGATGCAGAACCTGAGGGTAGACAGGGCCATCTGTATCTACACATAGTTCCCAGTTTGAATGAATCCTTGAATGAAAACTTTCACATAGATTCACCTAGTTTGCACTTCGGGTCAAGTGTATGCCTAGACAACTCATCAGATGTGTCTTTCAGAAACACTTTCACCAGGTCTTTCCTAGTGGCACAACTCTAGTCCTGGTGAGCTGAGCTGAAGAAGACTAAGGCTCCGTGTGAGGGGGTCCAGCTCATAGCTTTTCTGTTGGGGGCTTTAATTTTTGTTTATGCTTAGTGAACTCAGGGGAGGAGTGACAGAGTTGGCTGCGCTTTCCCTTCTCTTCCCTTAGCTACTTCTAGGCAGTTTGTCCAGTTTTGTTACAGAAAACACAGATTGTCTGCTTGTGCCAATTTTGCCAGTCCAGATCCTCTTTCATCTTTATCTTCAGGGAACAGGGCACTGACAAGACATTCCCAGATTCTCCTTTTTTCTATCAGACCCTCTGGTCCTGGATCTAAGCAGTAGATATTTGTTTAGGCGCCCAGAAGCCTTTCCTTTTCAGAAGCATTCATACCCTGTTGGGGAACTAGGTTTGATCCAAATTTTACTGTGTTAGCTAATTATTCTTAATCATTTGGGTAATAGCTGTTTCTTAGTTTTCTTGCAAATGGAATTTTCTTTCAGATTTTTCTTTCCCCATTTCTGTGGGCTTTAGAAAAAGGAATATATTTATACTTTTACTCTTTGACTAATCTTTTACTAGAAGCTCAACATCATCCAATTATTTAAGATATCAAAACATAGGTTAAACTATTTATAGACAGTAAACAATTTAAAAAGTAATTTCTCACCATAAAATTCAGGTTCCCTCATTTTATTTAACATGCTATTTAATTTACTGATCAAATATATTTTAACGTTAGGAAGGTTTTATCACTGGTAATTAGATTGAACATAAGGTTGTAATGCTGATTTTGATGGTATGAATGTCAACTTTATTGAAAAACTTAAAGAGAAAATTGAATGCCAGGCTTCTCTTGATACAAGAGTATTTTTTATTTTTTATTTTTTTATCAAATTATAGTTGATTTACAATGTGTTGTTAGTTTCAGGTGTACAGCAAAGTGATTCAGTTAAATATTCCTTTTCAGATTCTTTTCCCTTATAAGCTATTACAAAATATTGAGTATAGTTCCTTGTGCTATACAGTAGGCCCTTGTTGGTTGTCTGTTTTATATATAGTAGTGTGTATATGTTAATCCCAAACTCCTAATGCATTCCCCCCACTCTCAATACAAGAGTATTTTTTAAAAAAATTTTTATTGGCGTATAGTTGATTTACAATGTTGTGTTAGTTTCTGTTGTACAGCAAAGTGAATCAGGTATACATCTACATATATCCACTCTTTTTTAGAATCTTTTCCCATATAGGTCATTACAGAGTATTGAGTAGAGTTCCCTGTGTATACAGTAGGTCCTTATTAGTTATCTATTTTATATATAGTAGTGTGTCTGTGTCAGTCCCAATCTCCCAATTTATCGTTCCTCTCCCCCCATGACCGTAAGTTTGTTGTCTACATCGATACAAGAGTATTTTTAAAAAAATGTTTATTTTACTATTTATTTTTATTTTTGGCTGTGTGCAATTAAGTACCTTCTTACTATTTTTCCTCCAATCTTTATTACTGTTCAATTGGAAAATCATCTTTCTTTAATGTTGTTGCTTCACTCCTTTATTTAGAAACAGTTCAATAAAAATCAAGCTCTTAGTATTTTTTATGGCCCTACGTCAACTTTTACATTCCCTCGCTAAAATTTCCGTGAAGCTGACGTACACCTTGCCGCTTGCATACGCTGTCTTACATTTTTATACAATTACTTCCTGTGTTGAGGCATCCCCAAGACCACTCCCTGGCTCTGTGATCCCCTGGGAGGACTCAGAGGACTCGGCATATGATCGTACGCGTGACTGTGATTTAATCAGGGAAAGAATCTGAAGGGAAACCAACAAAACAAAAGGTGCGTGGGATGAGGCCTAGGGAAAACCATCTGCAAGCTGTGGGGCCTTTTTCCAGCGGGGTCATACAGGGTGCACTTAAGTCCCTCAGTAAGCACGGGCGACAACATACATGTGAGATGTCACCCACCAGCGAAGCTCTAATGAGACACGGCATCCAGGGTTTTCGTCCAGGGCAGGTTGTGTGGGTACCTCCTGCCTGGTGTGTACCCAGATTCCAGCCTCCCAGAACGAGAGTCACTGTCCACCATAAGCCATGTTACTTGTTTACAAACACACTGTTACAGACAGTGTAGGCACACTGAGCTACCCTTACCAGTTAATAGTGGGAACTCCCCTGATTCTAAGTTCCAGAACACTAGCCGAGGACCAGCCTTGTCACCAGGCCTCCCAAAGAAAGGGTAGCACTTCTGGCCCACTATGTTAAGACTCATCTTTGTGGTCTGCCATTCTCTTCTCGCCATGAAATGGTTTTTCTCATAAAAACCTTCTGATTAACACTACAGGGTTCCATTTCACAAGATACTCTTTGAATTGGTGCTATGTGTGAGACGCAAAGACGTTACAAAGATGGATGGAACATAGTTTCTAGAAGCAGGGAATATTGGTACAAGTCAAACTGCAATAGATGCCATGGTAGGGGTGTGAATTAAATACCACTAGAGCGTAGAAAAAGAAGGGCTGAGTGCAAAGAAGTGGGTAAAGATTTTCTCCAAATAGATGTTACTTCAGTTGAGCCTTGAAGGTGAGTAAGAATGAGGTGGATGAGGAGATAAAGTGGGTAAGGGTATGCGAGATAGAGAGAAAACATATGCAGAAAGTACAGAGGTGTGAAAATAGATGGTGGTTCACGACAAAAGTGATCAGGTTTGGCTAATGAGTTCTCAGAGAGACGTGTGAAAGAAGATGCTGAAGTAGTTAGGAGAGGTAGACTGTGAAATGTGAAGGGCTTTTGCTTTTAAACTAAGGAGTGTTTTGTTTTTTGCGTAGAATATAGGAGCCAAATAATTTTTATTACAGTCATGATTTTAGAAATACAATACTGGTAGTAGCATACAGGTATGTTTTCCAAACTGCGTGTAGATCATGACCCATTAGTAGGTTGTGAAATCAATTTAATCGGTTTTTTTTTAATATAATGGAGTATTTTGCATTTTTTGTTTAAAAGGAATTCCTTTGTTTTTATTTTATTTATTTATTTATTTATTTTTGGCTGTGTTGGGTCTTTGTTTCTGTGCAAGGGCTTTCTCTAGTTGCGGCAAGCGGGGGCCACTCTTCATCGCGGTGCGCGGGCCTCTCACTATCGCGGCCTTTCTTGTTGCGGAGCACAGGCTCCAGACGCGCAGGCTCAGTAGCTGTGGCTCACAGGCCTAGTTGCTCCGCGGCATGTGGGATCTTCCCAGACCAGGGCTCGAACCCGTGTCCCCTGCACTGGCAGGCGGATTCTCAACCACTGCGCCACTAGGGAAGCCCAATTTAATTGGTGTTTTTGTTTTTTTTTTTTTAAACATCTTTATTGGAGTATAATTGCTTTACAATGGTGTGTTAGTTTCTGCTTTATAACAAAGTGAATCAGTTATACATATGTTCCCATATCTCTTCCCTCTTGCATCTCCCTCCCTCCCACCCTCCCTATCCCACCCCTCTAGGTGGTCACAAAGCAACGAGCTGATCTCCCTGTGCTATGGGGCTGCTTCCCACTAGCTATCTATTTTACATTTGGTAGTGTATATATGTCCATGCCACTCTCTCACCCTGTCACATCTCACCCCTCCCCCTCCCCATATCCTCAAGTCCATTCTCTAGTAGATCTGTGTCTTTATTCCCGTCTTGCCACTAGGTTCTTCATGACCTTTTTTTTTTTTTTTTCCCTTAGATTCCATATATATGTGTTAGCATACTGTATTTGTTTTTCTCTTTCTGTCTTACTTCACTCTGTATGACAGACTCTAACTCCATCCACCTCACTACAAATACCTCCATTTCAGTTCTTTTTATGGCTGAGTAATATTCCATTGTATATATGTGCCGCATCTTCTTTATCCATCCATCCGATGATGGACACTTAGGTTGCTTCCATGTCCTGGCTATTGTAAACAGAGCTGCCATGAACATTTTGGTACATGACTCTTTTTGAATTATGGTTTTCTCAGGGTATATGCCCAGTAGTGGGATTGCTGGGTCATATGGTAGTTCTATTTTTAGTTTTTTAAGGAACCTCCATACTGTTCTCCATAGTGGCTGTATCAATTTACACTCCCACCAACAGTGCAAGAGGGTTCCATTTTCTCCATACACTCTCCAGCATTTATTGTTTCTAGATTTTTTTGTTTGTTTGTTTCTAGATTTTTTGATGATGGCCATTCTGACCGGTGTGAGATGATATCTCATTGTAGTTTTGATTTGCATTTCTCTAATGATTAATGATGTTGAGCATTCTTTCATGTGTCTGTTGGCAATCTGTATATCTTCTTTGGAGAAATGTCTATTTAGGTCTTCTGCCCATTTTTGGATTGGGTTGTTTGTTTTTTTGTTATTGAGCTGCATGAGCTGCTTGTAAATCTTGGAGATTAATCCTTTGTCAGTTGCTTCATTTGCAAATATTTTCTCCCATTCTGAGGGTTGTCTTTTGGTCTTGTTTATGGTTTCCTTTGCTGTGCAAAAGCTTTGAAGTTTCATTAGGTCCCATTTGTTTATTTGTGTTTTTATTTCCATTTCTCTAGGAGCTGGGTCAAAAAGGATCTTGCTGTGATTTATGTCATAGAGTGTTCTGCCTATGTTTTCCTCTAAGAGTTTGATAGTGTCTGGCCTTACACTTAGGTCTTTAATCCATTTTGAGTTTATTTTTGTGTATGGTGTCAGGGAGTGTTCTAATTTCATACTTTTACATGTACCTGTCCAGTTTTCCCGGCACCACTTATTGAAGAGGCTGTCTTTTCTCCACCGTATATGCTTGCCTCCTTTATCAAAGATAAGGTGACCATATGTGCATGGGTTTATCTCTGGGCTTTCTATCCTGTTCCATTGATCTATGTTTCTGTTTTTTGTGCCAGTACCAAACTGTCTTGATTACTGTAGCTTTGTAATATAGTCTGAAGTCAGGGAGCCTGATTCCTCCAGCTCCATTTTTCGTTCTGAAGATTGCTTTGGCTATTCGGGCCCTTTTGTGTTTCCATACACATTGTGAAATTTTTTGTTCTAGTTCTGTGAAACATGCCAGTGGTAGTTTGATAGGGATTGCATTGAATCTGTAGATTGCTTTGGGTAGTAGAGTCATTTTCACAATGTTGATTCTTCCAATCCAAGACCATGGTATATCTCTCCATCTATTTGTATCATCTTTAATTTCTTTCATCAGTGTCTTATAATTTTCTGCATACAGATCTTTTGTCTCCTTAGGTAGGTTTATTCCTAGATATTTTATTCTTTTTGTTGCAATGGTAGACGGGAGTGTTTTCTTAATTTCACTTTCAGATTTTTCATCATTAGTGTATAGGAATGCAAGAGATTTCTGTGCATTAATTTTGTATCCTGCTACTCTACCAAATTCATTGATTAGCTCTAGTAGTTTTCTGGTATCATCTTTAGGATTCTCTATGTTAATTGGTTTTTTATGGGCTTTTTTTTTTTTTTTTAAAGAAATGGGGTATTTTATAATATATTGGATTGTACATAGTAAGGTATTTCGTGAAATGTTTGCTATAAATGTATGTGTGTGTATACACACGTGTACTGGGATGTGATTTAAGTGCATTTCTTACCCTGGGTTACAGCCCAAAAAGCTTAAACACTTTTTTCAAAAGAAGATGAATTGCAAAACTGGAGCCAAGTTAGGGAACTATTTCAGTCTTTTATTCCCAGCAATACGGTGAACTAGATAACTTGAGGATGTTTCTGCTACATAGGACTAGGAATACTGACTAAAAAATAGGTCATAAAATGCACAGTGGAGTGATTAAGAACGTAAGTGAAATATTCAGTGGTTAGAATGAAGAGTAACTGAAAACAGAGCAGTAAGTGTGTGAGCTAAGATTAAGGGTTGGGGGATTTGAGGGAGAAAATGCTTGGTCCCCTGAATTTAGGGACTTTGGTTTTTAAAAAAAATTTAATTAATTAATTTTTGGCTGCATTGGGTCTTTTGTTGCTGCACACAGGCTTTCTCTAGTTGTGGCGAGAGAGGGCTACTGTTCATTGCGGTGTGCGGGCTTCTCATTGTGGTGGCTTCTCTTGTTGTGGAGCATGGGCTCTAGGCACACGGGCTCGGTAGTTGTGGCTTGCAGGCTCTAGAGCTTAGGCTCAGTAGTTGTGGCTGGCGGGCTCTAGAGCCACAGGCTCAGTAGTTGCGGTGCACGGGCTTAGTTGCTCTGCGGCATGTGGGATCTTCCCGGATCAGGGCTTGAGCCCATGTCCCCTGCATTGGCAGGCAGATTCTTAACTACTGTGCCACCAGGGAAGTCCCTGGGTGGGGGCTTTGGTTTTAACAAGAGGATTCTAGTGCTAGGAGGTGAGAAACATCCAGTAGTCAGTACAAGGCAGTAATTAGGAGTTGGATCTCTCTTGCCTTGGAGTTTTTAGTTGGAGGAAAAAAAATCTCTGAGATGCAAAATTCAGAGGTTTCATACCTATAAGGGCTTGGAATTCAAATTCATACCACCCAAGTGGTCTGGAAACCTGCAGTTTGGGAAATTAACATAAAAATTGGATCCTAAGCCAGTTCCTGAGATGCTTGAAACCACTCTGGAGTGGCACCCGTCAGCCCAGGCCATGCACCTTTCTCACAGTTAGAAGCTGCACTAAGAATCAAACCACCACTAGTGAGGACCAGCGTATACAACAGACTGAAGGGATTAGATTCCCCCAGAACTGTAGCAAATAGAGCTAACTGGTAGAGACTGTAAAATCAGTCTCCTTGAAATGATAAAAAACAAAGGAAGAATCTAAAACATAAAAGACCCTAAGAGGGAAAAAAAGAATTGAAAAAGAATTTCTAGAAATAAAAATATCATTAAAATTAAAAACTCATTCAATGAGCTAAACTGAAGAGTAGACCCAACAGATGAGAGAATTAATGAACTAGAGGATGACTCATAGGAAATTACCCAGAATGCAGCAGGTAAAGAAGGTAAAGCAGTTGAAAGTATGAAACTGAGTCATGGAAAAAAGAATGAAAAGGCACTACACGTTTCTAATGAGTCCCAGATGTATAGATTAGAAATAATGGGGAGAGACAATATTCAAAAATAGAATGACAAAGAATTCTCCAGAATTGATGAAAGTCAAATTTAAGAAATACAATGTCTGAAGCCAAAAGTAAAGATAAATCCATATCTAGGTACTTCAGAATGGAACTGAAGAACTCCAGAGACATCAGGAGGATCTGAAAGCAATCAGAGATAAAACGTGGAAGCTACTCAGTGATCAGGTTAAGAGGCGATGCACGTCTGATGTCAGGGGATGGGCCCCGAAGACCTGTCAGAGAGTTAGAGGTGGCATCACTTGGTAACTCAGTGAATGTTCGAAGTTTTCGGAAGAAGAGATTTAAGATGATGCCAGGCTTTCCAGTCTAGCTATTCAGATAGATAATGGCACTTTGTTCAAGACTGGAGACATAGGAGGATGAAAAGCATTGGGGTGTTACCAAGGATTTGAGGAGTGGGTCAGAGAATCATAACATTGTTCAGGACTTGTTGAGTTTGAAATAACTGTGGGACATGTATATATAGCTACCTGCAGGTGATCAGTCTGGAAAGGCTAATCATTAGAATATGTGGGTTAATAACAAGGTCCTGAAAACATAGGACGAACACTCTTTGACATAAATCACAGCAAGATCTTTGTGGATCCACCTCCTAGAGTAATGGAAATAAAAACAAAAATAAACAAATGGGACCTAATGAAACTTCAAAGCTTTTGCACAGCAAAGGAAACCATAAACAAGACCCATAAACAGGACGAAAAGACAACCCTCAGAATGGGAGAAAATATTTGCAAACGAATCAACGGACAAAGGATTAATCTCCAAAATATATAAACAGCTCATGCAGCTCAATATTAAAAAAAGCAAACAACCCAATCCAAAAATGGGCAGAAAAACTAAATAGACATTTCTCCAAAGAAGACATACGGATGGCCAAGAGACATATGAAAAGCTGCTCAACATCACTAATCATTAGAGAAACGCAAATCAAAACTACAGTGAGGTATCACCTCACACCAGTTAGAATGGGCATCATCAGAAAGTCTACAAACAACAAATGCTGGAGAGAGTGTGAAGAAAGGGAACCCTCTTGCACTGTTGGTGGGAATGTAAATTGATACAGCCACTATGGAGAACAGTATGGAGGTTCCTTAAAAAACTAAAAATAGAACTACCATATGACCCAGCAATCCCACTACTGGGCATATACCCAGAGAAAACCATAATTCAAAAAGACACATGCACCACAATGTTCATTGCAGCACTATTTACAATAGCCAGGTCATGGAAGCAACCTAAATGCCCATCAACAGACGAATGGATAAAGAAGTTGTGGTACATATATACAATGGTATATTACTCAGCCATAAAAAAGAACGAAATTGGGTTATTTGTTGAGACATGGATGGATCTAGAGACTGTCATACAGAGTGAAGTAAGTCAGAAAGAAAAGCAAATATCGTATATTAACGCATGTATGTGGAACCTGGAAAAATGGTACAGATGAACCGGTTTTCAGGGCAGAAATTGAGACACAGATGTAGAGAACAAACGTATGGACACCGAGGGGGGAGAGCGGCGGGGGGGTGGTGGTGGTGGTGTGATGAATTGGGCGATTGGGATTGACGTGTATACACTGATGTGTATAAAATGGGTGACTAATAAGAACCTGCTGTATAAAAAAAAATGTGCTGTGTTGATAAAATGTTTAAAGAAAAATAACAAGGTCCTACTGTATAGCACAGGGAGCTATATTCAGTATCCTCTGATAAACCATAATGGAAAAGAATATGTATGTGTATAACTGAATCACTTTGCTGTACAGCAGAAATTAGCACAACGTTGTAAATCAAATATACTTCAATAAAATTAAAAAAAAATATGTGGGTAATTTTTGTGATTATTGAAATCCTGAGATTGCCAAGATTTAGGATTCAGAGTGAGATGAGCTGCCTGGCATGCTTTAGCACCTGGGGGAGTGCACCTCTTCTAGAGATAGCTAGAGAACGGGCAGTGAGAGTGTGGGACCAGGAAGGAGGATAAAGCTGAGAAGTTTACTGAGGTTTGATCATTTCGAGATCATGGGAAGAAAACGCACTTAATTCCCTCAGCAAGGAGTTACGACAGCACGTGTGAAATGTTGCCAACCAGGGAAGCCCATCAGACATGCAGTGCTCACTCAAGATGTTTGTTTGGGGTAATCACACAGGCACCGCTGACCTTTGAAAAAGGCCGCTCTGAGTGTTGGAAGTGATACCCAGGCTTCAGTGATTTGAGGAATGGATGGGAGGTGAGAAATTGGAGAACACTCAAAAAAGCTGGATAGCAAAGGAAGAGAAAAAGACTTACCTTTGTCTAGTTTGAAATATTAATAACTTACTGTGCACCAATCTACCACTTTAGAAATATTTTTGAATTCCTCATATGTTGTCTATTTTAGTCTTTGAAGGCAGGGACTTTATTTCTCTTCTCTCCTAATGCTGTTATGAAACAGTATGAAACAGTAATGCTTGTTAAATGATGAAGCAGTTTTTTTTTTTTTCCTTTGGGGGTTGTGATTTTAATCCACATAAAGCTTCATTGGGTGATTAGAATAGAAACACTTGATCATGTCCATTCTAACATGAAACACATCAGAGCTGGTGATGGCAGATACCAGTCTGAGCCCCAAGGGGTCCCTTTTCCTGTTCTACCCTGTGTGTCATTTCCTGTGACCTCAGTCCTGCCTAATTATTTTTAAATTGAGGTATAGCTGATGTACAATATAAGTTACATGTGTACAGTATAGTGATTCACAATTTTTAAAGGTTATGCTCCATTTATAGTTATAAAATATTGGCTATACCATTGGCTACTTTGCTGAAATAATGCCATTTGCAGCAACATGGATGGACCTAGAGATGATCATACTAAGTGAAGTTAAGTGAGAAAGAGAAAGACAAATATCATATGATACCACTTACATGTGGAATCTAAAAAAAAATGATACAAATGAATTTATTTACAAAATGGAAATAGACTTAGAGACATAGAAAACAAATTTATGGTTACCAAAGGGTAAGGGGGTGGGCGAGGGATAAGTCAGGAGTTTGGGATGAACAGATACACACTACTGTATATAAAACAGATAACAAGGTCCTACTGTATAGCATAGTGAACTATATTCAGTATCTTGTAATAACCTGTATGGGAAAAGAATCTGAAAAAGAAATATTTATATCTATATATCTATATATATAAAACTGAATCACTTTGCTGTACACCTGAAACTAACTCAACATTGTAAATCAACTATACTTCAATAAAGAAAAAAATATTGGCTATATTCCCTGTATCATATAATAGATCCTTGTAGCTTATTTTATACATAATAGTTTGTACCTATTAATCCCCTACTCCTTTCTTGCCCTTCCCCACTTCCCTCTCCCCACTGGTAGCCACTAGTTTGGTCTTTATATATGTGGGTCTGCTTCTTTTTTGTTATATTCACTAGTTTGTTGTATCTGATGAAGCAGTTTTTGGTGCCACTTACTATCTTGCAATAGAATCCTCTTTCTATTTTCTTTTTCTCAAGTGTCCATCTTCTTTGTAATTTTTTTAAAAACTATTTCTTCCATATTTATCTTTTTTCAGCTTTTTCTCATTTATTCATTAGTGGCATTCCCATGGGACAGTTGAAGACCATAGAGGTTATTTACTTAGGGTTCAGATTGAAACACTGAAAAGGTTGATAGGCACTGGAGGTGTATCACTGTTCACTTTCTCTCATCTTGCATCCCTAGGAAGAATATAAAACAACAGCCCTGTGAAGTTATTGTTGGAGCCCAGTGTGGCAATGCAGTCTTACGAGGAGCCCACGTCTATGTTCCAGGAATCGTGTCAGCCTCAAAATGCGAGTATAATGTTTAGGTTTCTCTGTAGAACAGCCACTAAAATTTATGTGTATCATCAAATGGAGAATTTATTAAATCATCACGCAGGTATATTTCAGATTTACTTTAATAAAGATATTTTCCAAGTTTTGCATTTAATATAGCCGGTTGAGGGGTATATCTGATAAGGACTAACAAGTGAGGCATCCGTATGTGGGTTTTGTGCCCATTTCTTTTATTCCCTTTGAGGACGTGTGTGATGTTTAGAGGATCAGGACTGATGAATAGAGCGTAAGATGTCAGTGAAATTTTGTTTCGTATTCTTTACTCTGTTGCCCTAAAACCTCAGGCTGCTGTCCTGTCATTTGTGAGGGGAACATTCGGAACCTGGAATCTTAGATATTGGGATGAATCTCAGTATTCTTAATTTACTCTTTTAGGGAATGTTAGGTTTGGGAAAAATAATTTAAATAGAAGATATCCTTCCTTTTCTGCTCAGCTAAAGACTTCCAGCTGAGGTCAGATGTTTTGAAGACTGTTCTGTATCTTTGTTTTCCTAGGGGAAAAAAAGCATCAATTCGATTTATTGTTGGCAAATGTTTGAAAGTAAAAAGTTACATTTTCTATTAGGGGTTACAGTGAGGCGGGTTAGTCTGCTTCATGCCCACTACTGATGCCCCTAGGCGTCCCCAGTCTTAAAGCTTGAAGACTTAAAGCTTAAAGAATTTTCACTATTCTGCCAAAGTACAGATAGATCAGTGTGATATGATTTTCTTCTTTCTCTAGTTATGAAAGGTGGAGATGTTGTTTCCGTGTACTCTGATATTAAAGGCAAATGTAAGAAAGGAGCCAAAGAATTTGATGGAACAAAAATATTTCTTGGAAATGGGATTTCTGAACTAAGCCGCAAAGAGATCTTCAGCAGGCTCCCTGAACTGAAGTATGTCAGCAAATGCCATTTGGGGGAAATAAGCATCCTTTCTGTGGTTCAAAGAAAATGAAAAACAATGTAAAAAATATATCTAGAAAACTTTAATGATCAAAGGGCTTTTTAGTCCAGACATAGATGTGGCTGCCTTAACTCTGTTTTCTATGAACGGAAATATACTTCACTGACCTTAAAAAAAAAAAAAATATATATATATATATATATATATATATATCTAGTTGCATTATATGAATGATTTTTTTTTTTTAGTGTAAGTTCAACTGGAAAATACTTTTTTAACCCATATTGCCATTTTTGGGGGGGAAATATCCTTTTAGTTAAAAGAGTAAATGCTCAGATTAAGGAGCCTATTGTATATTAAGTTGAAAAGTTTTGTATCTTTGGAAAACATTACTTTTCTTGATAAAGGATGAATTAGACCACCTCTCCAGATCTTTTTTTAACAGTCTGTGTGAAAAGAAAAGCTTATGGTTTTAATATTAAAAAGAAAAAAAATATTTAACTAAAAAATTTACCAGAAAGCCAGTACTCACATGAATACTTGTGGTCAAAAATTAATGTTTGGACTTACACCGAATTAAAATCCAAGTTATGTTAAAATCATCTCCGGTTGCTACAGGTGCTGAATAAATTAAATCGGTGGACAATCCAGTTTCTTATAATTTTTAAAAATTGAAGTGTAGTTGATTTATAATGTGTTAATTTCTGCTGTACAGCAAAGTGATTCAGTTATACATATACATTCTTTTTTATATTCTTTTCCATGATGGTTCATCACAGGATGTTGAATATGGTTCCCTGTGCTCTACAGTAGGACCTTGTTGTTTATCCATCCTGTATGTAATAGCTCACATCTGCTCACCCCAAACTCCCAGTCCGCCCCCTCCCCAATCCCCTCCCCAATCCCCTCCCCCTGGGCAACCACAAGGCTGTTCTCCATGTCTATGAGTCTGTTTCTATTTTGTAGGTAGGTTCATTGGTGTCTTATTTCGCTTAGTGTTTTCAGGCTGTTTTAGGAATCCTGGGGACAGCTCTGTTACTCCACAGTTGACAGCTGATGGAAACATGCTGAAAGCTGTGAATTTATCCTGGTAGGACAGAGCCACATCCCTGATTCCTGGGACAGTTTTTTATATTAAAGCAATTTGGATTTATAGTTTATAGTTGAAAGCTGTGAATTTATCCTGCTAGGACAGAGCCACATCCCTGATCCCTGGGACAGTTTTTTATATTAAAGCAATTTGGATTTATAGTTGAAATTAATTCTTCTAAAGAAATAGGCTATTCTCTCCACCTAGAGATAGCAGTACTTTCCAAATGGCCAAGAACAAGTATTTTCTTCTCCTTGGAGCACCTTCTGAAGATTATGCATACATCTGCTGTGTTAACCTTTGGGTCTGTAATGGGGAGTTGATAGCTTGACTGCTTCCTTTAGTTCGTTATTAGTGGTACTTGCTTTATCCTCTTAATTGACATGGTGGTTCCAGTAACTGGGTCCACAGATTTCTGAGTACTGTTTTCTTTGTTGGTGGGAGTAGGAGGCAGCCATCTTTTAAGAAACTGTTGAGTTTAAAAAAAAAATTTATTTTTTATTGGAGTACAGTTGATTTACAGTGTTGAGTTAGTTTCAGGTGACAGCAAAGTGATTCAGTTATACATATACACATATCTATTCTTCTCCAGACTTTCTTCCCACGTAGGTTATTACAGAGTATTGAGCAGAGTCCCTTGTGCTATGCAGTAGGTCCTTGTTGGTTATCCGTTTTAGACATAGTGGTGGGTGCATGGTAATCCCAAACTTCCAATCTTTCCCTCCCCCACACCTTTCCCCTCTGGTAACCGTAGGGCATTCTCTAAGTCTGTGAGTCTGTTTCTGTTTTGTAAATAAGTTCATTTGTATAATTTTTTTAGATTCCACGTATAAGTGATACATGAAATTTGTCTTTCTCTGTCTGACGTACTTCACTTAGTATGATAATTTCTAGGTCCATCAATGTTGCTGTAAATGTCATTATTTCATTCTTTTTTATGGCTGAGTAATATTCCATTGTATATATGTGCCACATCTTCTTTATCCATTCATCTGTCAGTGGACACTTAAGTTGCTTCCATGCCTTGGCTATTGTAAATAGTGCTGCAATGAATATTGGGGTGCATGTACCTTTCTGAAGAATGAGTTCCTCCAGATACATGCCCAGGAGTGGGATTGCTGGATCGTATGGTGGCTCTATTTTTAGTTTTTTAAGGAACCTCCATACTGTTCTCCATAGTGGTTGCACCAATTTACATTCCCACCAACAGTGCAAGAGGGTTCCCTTTTCACCACACCCTCTCCAGCAGTTATTGTTTGTAGATTTTTTGATGATGGCCATTCTGACTGGTGTGAGGTGGTACCTCATTGTAGTTTTGATTTCTCTAATAATTAATGATGTTGAGCATCTTTTCATGGCCATTGGTATGTCGTCTTTGGAGAAATGTCTGTTTAGATCTTCCCATTTTTTGAATGGGTTGTTTGTTTTTTTGATATAGAGCTGCATGAGCTGTTTGTATATTTTGGAGATTAATCCCTTGTCTGTTGCATCATTTGCAAATATTTTCTCCCATTTTGTGGGTTGTCTTTTCATTTTGTTTATGGTTTCCTTTGCTGTGCAAAAGCTTTTAAGTTTCATTAGGTCCCATTTGTTTATTTTTGTTTTTATTTTCATTACTCTAGGAGGTGGATCCAAAAAGATATT
Source organism: Balaenoptera physalus (assembly GCF_965194825.1). Taxonomy (NCBI): domain Eukaryota; kingdom Metazoa; phylum Chordata; class Mammalia; order Artiodactyla; family Balaenopteridae; genus Balaenoptera; species Balaenoptera physalus. Next base: position 176,145,451 of record NC_138883.1, on the reverse strand, counting down.
GCTGTGATTTATGTCAAAGAGTATTCTTCCTGTGTTTTCCTCTAAGAGTTTTATAGTATCAGGTCTTACATTTAGGTCTTTAATCCATTTTGAGTTTATTTTAGTATATGGTGTTAAAAAATGTTCTAATTTCATTCTTTTACATGTAAGCTGTCCAGTATTCCCAGCACCACTTATTGAAGAGACTGTATTTTCTCGATTGTATTGTCTTGCCTCCTTTGTCATAGAATAATTGACCATAGGTGCTTGGGTTTATTTCTGAGCTTTCAATCCTGTTCCTTTGATCTACAAGTCTGTCTTTGTGCCAGTATCGTATAGCTTTGATGACTGTAGCTTTGTATTGTAGTCTTAAGTTAGCGTGTCTGATTCTTCCAGATCCGTTTTCCTTTTTCAGGATTGCTTTGGCTATTTGGGGTCTTTTGTGTTTCCATATAAATTTTAAAATTTATTGTTCTGGTTCTGTGAAAAATGCCATTGGTAATCTGATAGGGATTGCTTTGAATCTGTAGATTGCCTTGGGTAGTATAGTCATTTTGACAATATTGATTATTCCAACCCAAGAGCATGGTATATCTTTCTATCTGTGTCATCTTCAGTTTCTTTCATCAATGTCTTATAGTTTTCAGAGTACAGGTCTTTTGCCTCCTTAGGTAGGTTTATCCTTAGATATTTTATTCGTTTTGTTGCAAGGGTAAATGGGATTGTTTTGTTAATTTCTCTTTCTGATCTTTTGTTGATAGTGTATAGGAATGCAAGAGATTTTTGCATATGAATTTTGTATCCGGCAACTTTACTGAATTCCTTGATGAGCTCTGGTATTTTTCTGGTGGCATCTTTAGGATTTTCTATGTATAGTATCATGTCATCTGCAAACAGTGACAGTTTTACTACTTCTTTTCCAATTTGGATTCCATTTATTTATTTGTTTATTTTGGATTCTGTTTATTTATTTATTCATTCATTCATTCATTCTTCTCTGATTGCTGTGGCCAGGACTTCCAAAACTATGTTGAATAAAAGTGGTGAGAGTGGACATCCTTGTCTTATTCCTGATCTTAGAGGAAATGCTTTCCACTTTTCACCATTGAGAATGTATTAGCTGTGGGTTTGTCATATGTGGCCTTTATTATGTTGAGGTAGGTTCCCTCTATGCCCACTTTCTGGAGAGTTTTTATCATAAATGGGTTATCATAAATTTTGTCAAAAGCTTTTTCTGCATCTATTGAGATGATCATATGGTTTTTATTCTTCAATTTGTTAATGTGGTGTGTCACACTAATTGATTTGCGGATATTGAAAAATCCTTGCATCCCTATGATAAATCCTATTTGATCATAGTGTATGATCCTTTTAATGTATTGTTGGATTTGGTTTGCTAGTATTTTGTTCAGGATTTTTTGCATGTATGTTCATTAGTGATAATTGGCCTGTAATTTTCTTTTTTTTGTGGTATCTTTGTCTGGTTTTAGTATCATGGTGACGGTGGCCTTGTAGAATGAACTTGGGAGTGTTCCTTCCTCTGCAGTTTTTTGGAAGAGTTTCAGAAGGATAAGTGTTAACGCTTACGAAAATGTTTGATAGAATTTGCCTGTGAAGCCATCTGGTCCTGGCCTTTTGTTTGTTGGAAGTTTTTTAATCACAGTTTCAATTTCAGTACTTGTGATCAGTCTGTTCATATTTTCTATTTCTTCCTGGTTCAGTCCTGGGAGATTGTACCTTTATAGGAATTTGTCCATTTCTTCTAGGTTGTCTGTTTTATTGGCATATAGTTGCTTGTAGTAGTCTCTTACGATCCTTTGTATTTCTGTAGTGTCCATTGTAACTTCTCCTTTGTCATTTCGAATTTTATTGATTTGAGCCCTCTCCATCTTTTTCTTGATGAGTCTGGCCGAAGGTTTATCAATTTTGTGTATCTTTTCAAAGAACCAGCTTTCAGTTTCATTGATCTTTCCTTTTGTTTTCTTTGTCTCTATTTCATTTATTTCTGCTCTGATCTTTATGGTTTCTTTCCTTCTATTAACTTTGGGTTTTCTTCTTTCTCTAGTTGCTTTAGGTGTATGGTTAGGTTGTTTATTTGAGATTTTTCTTGTTTCCTGAGGTAAGATTGTCCCTCTTTGAACTGCTTTTGATGTGTCCCATAGGTTTTGGATCGTTGTGCTTTTCTTTTCATTTGTCTCTGGGTAGTTTTTGATTTTCTCTTTGATTTCTTCAGTGATCCATTAGGTTGTTTAGTAACATGTTGTTTAGCCTCCACGTGTTTGTGTTTTTACAGTTTTTTTTCTTTATTTTATTTCTAATCTCATAGCGTTGTGGTCAGAAAAGATGCTTGATATGATTTCAATTTTCTTAAGTTTACTGAGGCTTCATTTATGGCCCAGCATGTGATTAATCCTGGAGATTGTTCCATGTGCACATGAAAAGAATGTATATTCTGCTGCTTTCGGATGGAATGCTCTGTACATAATCAAGTCCATCTGGTTTAATGTGTCATTTAAGGCCTGTTTTTCCTTATTGATTTTCTGTCTGGATGATCTGTCTGTTGATGAAAGTGGGGTGTTAAAGCCCCCTACTATTATTGTGTTACTGTCGAGTTCTCCTTTTATGGCCGTTAGCATTTGCCTTATATATTGTGGTGCTCCAGTGTTGGGTGAATATATATTTACAATTGTTATATCTACTTGGATTGATCTCTTGATCATTATGTAGTGTCCTTTTTTGTCTCTTGTAACAGTCTTTATTTTAAAGTCTATTTTGTTTGATATGAGTACCACTACTCCAGCTTTCTTTTGATTTCCATTTGCATGCAATACCTTTTTCCATCCCCTCACATTCAGTCTGTATGTATCCTTAGATCTGAAGTGGTTCTCTTGTAGACAGCGTATGTATGGGTCTTGTTTTTGTATTCATTCAGCCAGTCTGTGTCTTTTGGTTGGAGCTTTTAATCTACTTACATTTAAGGTAATTATCGATATGTATGTTCTTACTGCCATTTTGTTAATTGTTTTGGATTTGTTTTTGTAGGTCTTTTTTCTTACCTTCTTTTGTTCTTTTCTCTTGTGATTTGATGACCATCTTTAATGTTGTGTTTGGATTGCTTTTTCTTTTTTGTGTATGTATCTATTGTAGATTTTTGGTTTGCGGTTCCCATGATTTTTATATATATATACAAGATTGTTTTAAGTTGCTGGTCTCTTAATTTCCAGTGCATTTCCGGTATCTGGCATTTGTACTCTTCTCACGATTGCTGGTTTTGATATCATATTTGTGTGTGGATGATTTTCTACCTCTATGTTTGCTTTTACTGGTGAGCTTTTCGATTAGTAATTTTCTTGTTTCTAGTTGTGGCTTCTGTTCCGTCTAGAGAAGTTCCTTTATCATTTGTTGTAAAGCTGGTTTGGTGGTGCTGAATTCTTGTAGCTTTTGATTGTCTGTCAAATCTGAATGAGAGCCTTGCTGAGTAGAGTATTCTTGGTTGTAGGTTTTTCCCTTTCATCACTTTAAATATATTGTGCCACTCCCTTCTGGCCTGCAGAGTTTCTCCTGAAAAATCAGTTGATAACCTTATGGGGAATTCCCTTGTATTTTATTTGTTGCTTTTCCCTTTTTACTTTTAATATTTTCTCTGTCTTTAATTTTTGTCAGTTTGATTAATATGTGTCTCGGCGTGTTCCTCCTTGGGTTTATCCTGTATGGGACTCTGTGCTTCCTGGACTTGGGTGGCTGTTTTCTTTCCTGTGTTAGGGAAAGTTTCAGGTATTATCTCTTCAAATATTTTCTCAGGTTCTTTCTTTCTCTCTTCTCCTTCTGCGGCCCCTATAATGTGAATGTTGGTGTTTTTAATGTTGTCCCAGAGGTCTCTGAAACATTCTTTTTTTGTTTCCATGGCAGTGCTTTACACCATTCTGTCTTCCAGCTCACTTATCCGTTCTTCTTTGTCATTGTTCAACTCTGTTGTTTAAATCTGTTGGCTCTTTCTTAAACATTTCTTGTATCTTCTTGGTCTGTGCCACCATTCTTCTTCCAAGATCTTGTATCATCTTTACTGTCACTACTACGAATTCTTTTCCTGTCTCCACTTCACTTAGTTGTTGTTCTGGCGTTTTATCTCATTCCTTTGTCTGGAACATATTTGTCTGCTGTCTCATTTTGTGTAGCTCTCTGTGTTTGCAGTCCCACAGGCTGCAGGATTGTAGTTCCTCTAGGTGTGTGCCACCTTGTGGGTGCAGCTGGTCTAAGAGGCTTGTGCAGGCTTCCTGGTGGGAGGGACTGGTGCCTGCCCACTGGTGGGTGGAGCTGGGTGTTGTCCCTCTGGTGGGCAGGGCATGTCCAGTGTTGTGTTTAGAGGTGGCTGTGGCTCAGGAAGACTTTAAGTAGTCTGTCTGCAGATGGCTGGGGCTGTATTCCCACCCTGCTTGTTTTTTGGCCCGAGGAATCCCAGTACTATATCCTAAGGGCTGTTGGGTGGGGTCAGGACTTGGCTTCAGAATGGCGGCCTCCAGGACAGCTCACACCAATGAGTACCCCCCAGTACCTCTGCCACCGGTGTCCTTGTCCCCACAGTGAGCCACAGGTGCCCCCTCCCTCCCCAGGAGACCCTCCAAGACCAGCAGGTAGGACTGGCCCAGGCTCCTCCTATGAAGTCACCTCTTTTTCCCTTGTGTCTCGGTGTGTATGAGACCTTGTGTGTGCCCTCCAAGAGTGGCATTTCTGTTTCCCTCAGTCCTGTGGAGTTCCTGTGATCAAGCCCCACTGGCCTTCAAAGCCAAATGCTCTGGCCTCTCCTCCTCTTGATGCCAGACCCCCAGACTGGGGAGCCTGACATGGGGTTCAGAACTCTCACTCCTGTGGGAGAACCTCTGTGATATAATTATTTTCCAGTTTCTGTGTCACCCACCCAGCGGGTACGGGATTTGATTGTATCATGAACGTGCCCCTCCTGCTGTCTCACTGTGGCTTCTTCTTTGTCTTTGGAAGTAGTATATCTTTATTGGTAGGTTCTGACCCTTTTTTGTCGATGGTTGTTCAGCAGTTAGTTGTGATTTTGATGTTTTCATGAGAGAAGGTGAGCTCAGGTCCTTCTGCTTCTCCATCTTGTTAGGAAACCAAGAAACTGTTGATTTTTAAACTCAGCATTCAGGTAGGCTGTTACGATTTCTTTCTCTGCCTATGTGAGAAAAAGCGTGCTTCCACAGCAAAGAAATGTGGCATTTAGACACTGTTTATTATTTATATTCTTTTAAAACTTAGGACCAACTCTTTGAACAGTACATTTGTACAGTCAGGCAGTGAACTTGTGCCCTTTGGTTTCTTGAATGCCAGCTGCGTTGAATCATTAGTAGACTCAGAGATAGATTAGTTTACTAACAGATTGTTCATCCTATGAGGTGTCGTATTTCGCATTATTATATGGAAGTACATGGTACAGAAATAGTTTTAAAGGAAACATGTCAGCCCATACCTGAACAATAACTGGCTCAAATTATTCTTTGTCATGTTACTTTAAATTAAATACAGTACAGATGGACGCTCTTGTGCTGGTAGGCGTGGTCAGAGGGAGATAGTCCAAGGGGAACCAGAACTTGAAGCCCTGGTGGGAACTGGGTTAGGGAGGCAGGCGTATAAGTGTTCGTTTCAGTATTTTGCAGAGGACTGGAGCCCTGCAGGTTAGAGGCACTTGAGTGATGATTCAAGGCCTTGAGTAATGGGTCTAGGTGCTGGCGCTGGGGGCAAGGTGTTGATCAAGGTAGGTGCCCCAGTTGTCTCAACAAAGGACTGACTTTTGAACGTGAGGCAGTGACATTTCGCAAGTCCTTTTGTGTATTTTCTGCTCAGGGGCAAGAACTATTTAACTAAGAAGTGGTTTGATTAGATCCTGACTGGAGCAAGGACGAGGCTTAACTCTGATTAAAGGTGCAGATTTGGAGATACCAAGTGTTGCACAGATGAGTGAGGGTAAAAGGCATGGGAAGAAGAAGAAAGGAGTTAACACTGGTAGTCAGACCCACCGCAGTGACAGACCACAAATGCCTGTAGAAATTATTTCACTCTTAAAGGTCAGCATAAACCTGCTCTGCTGTGGCATAATAAGAAATACATAAATAATTTGATCTATGTCCCAGGTTGCTGGCATAGAGCCGCCAAAGCCCTTGGAATCTCAGGAGTGGTAAGAGTGCTTCTGTACCCCCGCCCGGCAGCTTCAGGACGGGGCTGTTGGCCGGAGCAGCCAAGCACGGGATCAGAGGCTGGCACTTGTGCCTCATCCCAGACCTCCGGGGAAGAGAGAGGGCCTGGAGACTGAGCTAGCCACCAGTGCCCGTGATTTAATCAGTCATGCCCATGTGATGACACCTCCCTAAAAGCCACTGCACGAGGGGCTTGGACAGCTTCCAGGTTGGTGAACACATCTAGGTGCTGGGAGGGTGGTGTATCCATGTCCCCTCTCACACCTTGCCCGATGCATCCCTTCTGTTTGGCTGTTTCCCCAGTTGTATCCTTCATAGTAAACTGGTGACCGTAAGTGAAGTCACCAGTTTTTTTTTTTTTTTTTTTTTTTTACAGAAAAGAAAGTCAAACTTATTTAATGAAAAACTAGAATTAATAAAAATTAGCAAATACACACGAAATATACACACACAGCAGCACTGTGTATTGACTCACATAGGGGAAAAGCAGTGGTCCAAGACCTCTCAACATGGCTTGTCAGTTAAAGAAAAAAAACCCAAACACACACACACACACACACACGTGCGCGCACACTAAAAAACAAAACAGAAAACAAGAACCCAATATTTTTCAACAGTATACTCCATCTACAACCAACACAAATTCAGAATTATTTTACAATGCTTCCTTTCTTAATACAAAAGATGCCCATCTTGGGGGGGTGTGTGTGTGTATATATATATATATATATATATATATATATATTTTTTTTTTTTTTTTTTTATTTTCCAGTGGTTTACTGTTGACTTATTTTTAAATACATTAGTGTTACTGCATGCAACTGTTTCCTGTATTTTAATAGCCTTTCCTTTTATTTACCTTCGTGTGTCAAAAGCTTCCGGTTGGTAGGCAGACAGGTAAATTGTTTTCCTGAGTTCTGTGAGTCATCCTGGTGAATTGTCGAAGCTGAGGAGGGAGTCTAGGAGCCTCCAAATTCATAGCCGGTCAGTCACAAGGCCAGGTGGCAGCCTGGGAGGTGCAGCTGGCACCTGGAGCGGGGCCGGTCTTGTTGGACTGAACCTGTGGATTCTGACGATGACCCCAGGCAGTCTGTCAGAAGTTAAGTGAATTGTAGGACACCCACTTGGTGTCCAGAGAGGTGGAGAGTTGGTGGGTGAGAGAGAAGCCCACACATGTGGTGTCAGAAGTGTTGTGAGTAAAATTAGCCCATCTACATCACGTAGGGTACACACTGTCTTTGTAGGTGTTTCTTTGCCACGGTCAGTTCATAGACTCTGAACTTACCTGCGTGCCGTGTCTGCGGGCCCCCTTCTTCTTTCCGTGCCCCTTTAATCCCTGGAACAGCACGTTGATTTTCCCGTTTTCTCGCTCCCTCTCGTGTGGCCTGTGCAGCTGGCCACGCTTGGCTTTCCTCTAACAGTGTGCTCGTGTACCTTCTCTCCCCTTGGACAGCCTCTCTGGCTGCGATGTGTGTCTTAGTGGGTCCCCGTCCACCAGGCCATCCTGGGCCCTGGCCCTTCCCGCTCCGATCAGGTCCACTGCCGCTCACAGTTGGGGACAGAGGTGGCAGAGGTCATCCTGCGGATGGTGTCAGTACTGGGCAGTTACTCTCTAACGAGATGAGAGGGAAGCAGTGTGGCACGTTTGTCATGGCTTATCACCAGCATGATTCTTAACATATGTTTTTATTTTTCATACAAGTACTGAACATAGTGCCTGGCAAACTGAAGGGATCACAAAATGTTTGTTGAATTGGAAGGCTAATAACAGTGGTCATAAATCTGTTACCAGAAAGATGAGAATGCATCAGTGAATAAAGACTCAGATGGTCTTCACTTTTTAGTCTGTGCAGATCTCTAAAGGAATGCAGTGGTGCTTAAATGAAAATTTTATGTAACTTTATCCTTTTTAGTGCTCCCAGTGGCCTACTCTCCTGTGGGTAAAAATCCAGAAACACTTCACAGGAATACTTTTAAGTATTTTGGTGTTGAGTCAAAAAGGTTTTAAAGAGGCAGAACATCTTATGTTTGACATGTTACTTGCGTATATTCTTAGAAATGGAGATTGTGTATATTGTCTAATTTATACTGAGTAATGTTAGATTTCCTGTTTTTCAGAGGCATAGGCGTAAGAATGACAGACCCAGTGTATCTGAGCCCCTCATTTGACAACGTACTGCCTAGCTACTTATTTTTACAAGTAAGTATTTGTAAAAGCAAAATACTTAGTGACATTGAAATATACTTCCGTGAATTATTTGAAATCTAAGGGTTTGTTTTTTCGCTTCTATTAACTTTTTTTTTTTTTTGCAGTGTATTTATATGTTTTCTGATCTACCTTCAGTTAAGTAGTAAGGAAAAGCTTAGTAAGCACTTCCTCTTTTTCTCAAGTGGTTGACTACCTCTCCTCCCTTCCTTTGCCCAGCGGTGCTTATTGTAGGAGAACAAGGAGGCTGAGGAGGCGTGCACAGGGGTGCTGGTGTGGTTGCCGCTCACCCGTAGGAGAGGAGAGGCTCCGCCATGTGGGACGGCAGGGTCTGTGTCGTTTCTCTCGGGCACCAGTTCTGAGCTTTAGTTTGAGAGCTTCTTCCTGAATGTGCTTTCCTCCCTCTTTCCTTCCTACCCTCAAGTTTAATAAATATGGTTGTACTTTTCTTATTATAAAATAAATGTCTGTAACTGCTGTAAAAAAAAAAAAAAAACTACTTACTGTAGCTTATTGTAATGGTTGCTTTCCATTTCCACTGTTAATCCCTAAATAAAGCATGCATTTGCTCTACATGTAAGTGTTCCATGTGTAACTGAGTGAGATTCAGATGGTTTACTACTAGCAGATTTTGGTCAGATGGTTATCAATTGCTGTGATATAACAAGTAATTTGTTTTCCCTTGTCCAGTTTATGATGTACTTTCATGTACATTAGCTCATATGACTTGTTACAGTCTGCTTGTTAGGTGGTATTTTTATTATTTTATTATTAGTAGTATTACCAATGTAACATGAAGATACTGAAGACCGGATCTGGTTGGGTTCTTGAATAAGGTCGCACAATTGGTAGGTAGTAGCATCTGTACCCTAACTTAAGCGTAGATGACATTTGCTTTCTGCTCTGCTTAGTATGTAACCAGAAGTCATTTTATAAATCCAGAGGTTAATTCTGGGGTGAACAAATAGAAAAACAGATTTACGTTTGTCATCTGATTCTACATTAGTGATGATGTAGACCATTAGGATGCATAACCTAATACAAAGTCATACGCGGTTATATAGAATCTTCTTCAGTAGTCTTTGCCAGCCTTTTTTATTTCTTTCTATTTTTTTTTTTTTTATTTATTTTTGGCTGTGTTGGGTCTTCGTTTCTGTGCGAGGGCTTTCTCTAGTTGCGGCAAGTGGGGGCCACTCTTCATTGCGGTGCGCGGGCCTCTCACTATCGCGGCTTCTCTTGTTGCGGAGCACAGGCTTCAGACGCGCAGGCTCAGTAATTGTGGCTCACGGGCCTAGTCGCTCCGCGGCATGTGGGATCTTCCCAGACCAGGGCTCGAACCCATGTCCCCTGCATTAGCAGGCAGACTCTCAACCACTGCGCCACCAGGGAAGCCCTATTCCTTTCTACTTTATTTTTATTTTTTAATTTTTTTTTTTAGAGAAACAGTTCCCAAGACTGCTCTTGCTTCTTTTTTAAAAGAAATTTATTTATTTTGTTTATTTTTTATCTTTGGCTGCGTTGGGTCTTCGTTGCTGCATGCAGGCTTTCTCTAGTTGCAGCGAGCGGGGGCTACTGGTGGTTGCAGTGCACAGGCTTCTCATTGCGGTGGCTTCTCTTGTTGAGGAGCTCAGGCTCTAGCCGCATGGGCTTCAGTAGTTGTGGCACGTGGGCTCAGTAGTTGTGGCTCACGGGCTCTAGAGCGCAGGCTCAGTAGTTGTGGCGCACAGGCTTAGTTGCTCTGCGGCATGTGGGATTTTCCCGGACCAGGGCTCAAACCTGTGTCCCCTGCATTGGCAGGCGGATTCTTAACCACTGCGCCACTAGGGCAGTCCTGCCAGCCTTTTAAAAAGTGTGGTGGTGTGCTGGGCTCTTTGAATATATTATCACAAGCCTGCACTGACTGTAACTGAAGAACACTGATACCATTTCTTGAATGATGTTCAGCAACCTCTTAACTTGTGAAGATGAGGTAGTTCGTAGGGTGATTGGCTCTATACCTTGTAAGCCCCAGAGTTAGGCAACTAGTAGTTTGTCCATTCTGTGTGATTACTGAAGGTACTTTACAGATAGGTAGAATTATATACTCGGGAAAATCCCTGGTGAAATTTGTGGGGTGTTTTTTTTTTTTTTTTTTTTGATGCCTCTTGCCTTGCCTTTCTCTGGAAACCATTATCCCCAAATCTGTACTGTTACTTGTTTGCAGCAGCTAACGTGGAAGCTTCACATTGTGGGTTCCTTGTTGAGGAGAGAAGGTTGTAAAGGGCTGGTGATAATTGATTATTTCTCATGTTAACACTTGGAGTTACACAAGGCTGTACTTTATAAAGTTAATTGGAGTGTTGCACACAATCATTAAAATCACGAATGTGCAATATTGTTTGGTTTTTCAAAACCACAAAGGAAACTTTTGATGTGCCTGACCACAATCCACAGTAGTACAGAAACGCCTTTGATGTCTTTCACAACTGAAATGATTGACAGTGAAAGGTTTAACACTTAAATATTTACAACAGCTGTTTTCAGTTATAGTCTAATTACATTCTAGGTTATCTGGAATCAAAAATGGTGCTCAAAAGTTGATCTTTTCATTGCCTGGTTTCTTGGAAAAGATTGATTTAAAAGCCAGATGAGGTTGGATCATCTGAGCGCTTTAAATACATACTGCTGCCTGGACTCTACCATAGGAATGGGTTTTAGTTGGTCTGGCTGGGGTGGGGCCTGGGTCAGGATGGTAAAAGGCTCTCCCAGGTGGTTCTAGTTTGCAGCTAAGGTTGAGAATGGCTGTAGCGTAGCAAGGGTGCACAGCTAGCTGCACGTTAGAAGCACCTGGGGAGATCGTAAAAACACTGATGCCTGGCCCTGTTGCCAGAAATTCTGATTTAACTGTTCTAGATGACTGCACATTAAAAAACAGCAGAAGACAGAACTCACCGGGTGATTCTGTCATGCAGCCAGGATTGAGAAATACTGTAGAGAAAGGTAGTAGATGAAATTGTTTTAGGGAAACTTTGTCATCATCTAAATATTTAATGAAGCCTCTTCACTGGGACTATTTCATGCTTTCAACTGATTGCATACCAGAAGGTTCTTAACGTATTACGTTGGATTGGCAATTTGTCATCTTTGGCCATTACATTAACGTTATCTTTGTTAGGGGTGAAGCATCACTATCATCTCTAGATGGAGAATCACTGACTCTTCAGTGGCCACATACGTGTTTTAGTGTCTTTATATTAGAGTTCAGTGTTTAATGTGTCGTGCATGTGTGTGGCTGTCCTGTGAGATCGTAGGACACCCTGGGAAATTGTTACTATCCCGACACTGGTATGTCTACAGAAAACATACTCTTGGCCAAGGACGCTGTACTGGGTTACCTCCAAAGATTTCTTTACATCCTCTGATTCTGAAACTTAAAACGATCTCTTGTCACTGATAACACATTGTTTTTTTTTCCTTATAGAATTTGCCGTCTGCTGTAGTAAGTCACGTTCTGGGTCCTCAGCCTGGAGAGAAGATTCTAGATTTGTGTGCGGCCCCCGGAGGCAAAACAACACACATTGCAGCGCTGATGCACGATCAGGTGAGGCCGTCGTCACGCAGAGCTGCTCTTGATACACTGCGTGTCTCAGTGATGGAGGTGGGAGTATGTGTGACTTACGGAACATTATACAGACATTCACAATCTGGTCGATTTCGATTCAGCCAAAGAGAAGGCTGCTCAGTAATGTCATGCATCACATATTAAGTTCAGTAGACCATTGTCATTTGTGAAGACTATCTCAAGGCCTTCTTGAATCCCAGATTTGCCTAATACATTTATGGAATAGAATTTTTCCCTCACATAATTAAGTCTAAATGAAACATTTAAGAGACCTTTTCATGTTCTTAATTACAGGACTTGACACTTTTTAAACTATTCAAATAAATTCTACCACCGAAAGTTAATTTGGCAGTCCATTATTAAAGTGTCCAAATATATATTGTTGATATATATGCAAATACAAAGATGATAATAAATATATTGGGTTGGCCAAAATGTTCGTCCGGGTTTCTCTGTAAGATGTTTTTGGCCAGCTGAATGCATGCACACATACTGAACATCTGTATGCGTCCATGTCCTTCTTGCCTTGGGGGTCATAAAAACCACGATTTGGCTTAATTAATAAAGCCTGCTTCATTGTCACAAAAGAAAAGTCTGTCCTTGGATAACTTTAGCTCAAATATCACTGCTTTTTCCTATGTATGCATATTTACTGATGTGTTTTCTTGCATCGTGTGCTAGTTTTATCTGTGTTCTAAGCTGTGTGGCCTTGTAACCACTCTGCTTCAACTGTGATTCTTCAGCTCGAGAAGGATACGGCCAGTTGATGCTATCTTTCTGATTTGTTTCAAATTCTGTAAAACCAAATGGTTCCTAAAATATTTGCACATGCTAGTAGCTTCACCTACAGTAGCTTTCTTGATCTAGAGTCAGATTTTAATTGATGGACTGATTTAAAAAATATTGATTTATTCTTACTGTGTGCCAAGTACTGGCGTACAGCAGTAAACCATAGTGACCAGTTTCCTTCTTCATGGAGCTTACATTCCAGTAAAAGGACACAGATGAGAAACAAATGAGTGAGTAAAAGATAAGGCATATATAACTGTGGGAGGGGTATGGGATTGGGAATACTGGGGAAGGGAGAGTGAGTTTACAGTTTGAAGTGGGTGGCGAGGGAGAAGCCCACTGGGAAGGTGGCATTTAGGGAAGACTTACAGGTGGGAAGAATGTACCAGCCAGAGGAGACGTAAGTGCGAACGCTCTGAGGCTGGACGCTGCCGACTTGCTAGGGAAACGGGTTGGGGGGGACCGTGATAGTCTTGCGGTGTAGACTAAGTGAGGAGCGGGGTCGGGGGGGGAAGAGATCAGAGAGTGGGGGCCGGGGCATGGGCGGAGCAGCTTCGCAGGCTCTCCTGGGACTTCACGTCCGCTCCAGCGATGGGACGTCCTTGGAGGTTTGGGGCAGAAGAGCGACATAAGCTTGCGTGCTCCTTACCTTGGCTGTGGCGTTGCAGACAGGCTGCAAGAGGACAGTGGCGGAAGCAGAGAGACCGCTTAGGAGACAGCAGTTCAGGGGCGTCATGGAGGTGGTAAGAAGTTGATCAGGTTCTGGGTGTGTTTCGAAGCTGGTGCTGTTAGGAGTTGTTGGTGGATTGGACGTGGGTTGTGAAAATGAGAGGCCAGTGCAGCGTGACTCCTTAGGTTTTTGGCTAGAGGTCCTCGAAGGATGGAGCTGCCGGGTCGGGAGGACTACGGGAGGGGCATGTTTTGCAGGGAAAAATCAGCCATTTAGTTTTGGTTCTATTACAGTGCGGTCCCATTAGACAGCCAGGTGGTTGTATTACAGTGCGGTCCCATTAGACAGCCAGGTGGTTGTATTACAGTGCGGTCCCATTAGGCAGCCGGGTGGTTCTATTACAGTGCGGTCCCATTAGACAGCCGGGTGGTTGTATTACAGTGCGGTCCCATTAGGCAGCCGGGTGGTTGTATTACAGTGCGGTCCCATTAGGCAGCCGGGTGGTTGTATTACAGTGCGGTCCCATTAGGCAGCCGGGTGGTTGTATTACAGTGCGGTCCCATTAGGCAGCCGGGTGGTTGTATTACAGTGCGGTCCCATTAGGCAGCCGGGTGGTTGTATTACAGTGCGGTCCCATTAGGCAGCCGGGTGGTTGTATTACAGTGCGGTCCCATTAGGCAGCCGGGTGGTTCTATTACAGTGCGGTCCCATTAGGCAGCCGGGTGGTTGTATTACAGTGCGGTCCCATTAGGCAGCCGGGTGGTTGTATTACAGTGCGGTCCCATTAGGCAGCCGGGTGGTTCTATTACAGTGCGGTCCCATTAGGCAGCCGGGTGGTTGTATTACAGTGCGGTCCCATTAGGCAGCCGGGTGGTTGTATTACAGTGCGGTCCCATTAGGCAGCCGGGTGGTTGTATTACAGTGCGGTCCCATTAGGCAGCCGGGTGGTTCTATTACAGTGCGGTCCCATTAGGCAGCCAGGAGATGACGTGGAGCAGGCAATGGGATATTTGAGTCCAGGGTACAGGGGAGAGGTCTGGATTGGAAATGGAAGTCTGGAAGTCGTCAACACATGGATAAAACATGCGAGGCCGTGAGGCTGACGCGGGGCGGTAGAAGGTAGGGGAGGCTGGAAGGCGAGCCTCGGGGCTGCGGTGCGCCGACACTCGGGGCTCGGGGAACCAGGAGCAACGGCCACTGATGCGGCAGGACCACCAGAGGCCCGTGATGCCCTGGGCGCCGCGCCAGGAAGGGCTCGAAAGGGGACGGAGCGAGCAGCTGGGTGAAACGTCCCGGCTGGGCCAGTGAGGTCCTCCCCGTGGACTCAGCACCTCGTAGGTGATGGGCATGTGTGGAAATGCCTGCTTGGATAGAAAATGAGAGGAAGCAAAGAAAGTGAATCAGGACAACTCCTTTGCGGGGGCAGGGCACGTTTGTACTGGAGGGCAGGGAAATGGGGCAGTGCTTGGAGGGTGGACTCGGGGAGTCCTTTTTCTAAGGTGAGGGAAATGGCAGTGTATGCTGATGGAGAAGAGAGAGATTAAAAGGGGAAATTGGTTACCCCCGAGGGAATGGGAAAATGGCTGGAACAGGACCTTGGGGTAGGTGAAATGGGACAGGATTTGATGCACAGTGGCTTTTAGATGGTGGCATGAGACAGCTTATCCATGGAAATAGGAGGTAAGGCCGAGGATATGGGTAGAGGTGTTGGTGGACTGGTACACGTGGTGGGAGGCTGGGAGTTGGCTTCTGGTTGTTCCAGTTTTCTCTGAAAAGGAAGCAGGGTCTTCAGATGGGAATGGGGATGGGGAAGGGGAAGGGGAAGGCAGGGGGTCAGGGGTTTGAGAAGACAGGAAGTATCGATCTAGGATAAGGAGTGAGAATGGCCTACGGATGCGTCATGCGAATTCAATTTTGCCCCAAGGGCCCCATGAGTACAGCAGTCATGGATTTAGAGTGAGATGAGTTGGGCTAGTGATGTGCTTTCTGGCTGCGTGGGGATAGACAGGAAGTTGGCGAAGGCCTGGGTTTAATCACAGCTGAGCTTTTGTCCCTTGGATGTGCGAGAAGCAGACGCACGTGAGTTGAGGATGTATATATGGGAGTGTATGTAACGTGCCGTAGAATCTCAGCCGGGTGAACAGCAGAGCAGGGACACGAGAATAGTGAGGGCTGGGTATCCGCTGTCACTTTTCTAATTTAGCTCAGATTTATACAGCAGTAAAAATGCTTACGTGCCTAGGAAACTCAGCGGTTTTCTTCCTAGTACTAATTTATAAATAAGAAAAAATTACCTACTAAGGTAAGACTTTCTGGCATGGAAACCTCCATGAGGCTGATTTAGCAAAAGCCTTTCTGCTCCAGCTAATTTGCCTGATAAAAGATACAGTATTTCCCACTCTCGCAAGTGCCCGATGTTGGACTTTATCAGGTGATACATTTTTGATCCATATTTGATGATGCTTAGGACTGTCAAGGGATTTACAAGCAGTCTTGCACAGAAAATAGTTGGAACTTGTACTGTGTCAGGATGAAATTGTAACTTTTCCCTTTCATTAGTGCAGATAACTTTAATTGTCCGAAGACTTCTGATGAAAATTGTCATTTCTTACACATTCATATTTGACACTATTAGAATTTCTGAAACATTCACAGTGTCGCAAATGGGGATAAAAATATATAAATATAAAATTGTATATTTTCAGTAAATACACTGAAGGCCTAAACCTGTCATCTCTGCACTATAAATGTGTGTGTGTATATGTGTGTAAAATCCATACACTGTCTATATGCTCGTCACATATACACAGACACTTGCAGTAGCACTAGTATAACCTCAATGAGTAGCCTTCAATCTAAGAAAGATCTCCAATAGAAAAAGGTATTTGTTGTTTAAATATCGTGGAATTGATACCCATGGTTCATTAGAGGAGATACACTTGCCTATTGACTTACACTACTGTTTGTCGAAAAAGAATTTAAGGTGGTAACAGTAAAAAAAAAAAAAAAAAACTCTTTAGGGAAAAAATGCATTAAATACCACCAGTGTGTAAAATGAACACAAAACAGAAGGGTTCATTTTATGGAGTTGTGGTATTTAATGCAAATCATTTTTCAGTTTTCCTGAAAGCTCAAATGTAAAGATTATATGCTTTGAGGAAGTGATAATTATCCCCCTTACTTACGTACGGTATGATATTTATTGTGTTTGCTTAAAAGTATATTCACTCAGAGGTATTTTCTGCTCTCCCGTAAGAAGTCTTTCCAAAGAGAGGCTGGATATTAGAGGTGTGTGCATTCTCTGCTGGTTTTATAACGCTGTGTGAAAACAACCACACAGCCTCAGTGGCACTGCATCACCTCCGGAGTCTGGGGTTCAGTCTGTGGCCCCCAGCCTGACTCTGGCACCTGGTCAGCTGTGGGTTGGCCGGAGTTTCTCATGACCTTGGGTGGGCTCACTCACTTGGGTTAGGCTCAGGTTGGCTCAGCTGAGGCCACTGGAATGTCTTGCCTCTGGTTCCTGCATCTCTTACCCTCCTGTGGGGCTAGGGCACTAGCACAGCAGAGCGCAGTAGCTGAGGGTCAGCAGTGGCAGAGGACAAAGCAGAGCAAGGCCAGCGTTCCGCGTCTCTCCTTGCATCACTCCTACTGTCATCCCGTCGGCCAGTGCAAACCAGGTGGCCGAGCCCGACTCGGACCAGCCGGGTGTTGCAAGGTCAACGGCAGAGGGTGGGGATACATGGAGACTTGAAGAATTGGGGCCATTTAGGCAATCTCCCAGTGGGCCAGCACCTAGGAACCTGAACAGAAATATTTGAGCCAGAATTGAATCCCAGATTTTGTTAATACTTTCAATTTGTCATTGTCGTTGATTTTTTTTTTTTTTTTTTTGTAGTTAAGCAGAATTTTGTATAAGTGAGGCTTCCAGTCTTGTACTGTTGTAAGAGCAGCCTTCAGCCAGTGCAGTTTCTCCTTCACTGTAGTTACAGTGGAACCTTATTCTGGTGGGTTTTGCCTGCTTTTGCAGTTCAACTCACTTGAAATGGTTTCCCTGTCCATCAAGGTATTAACTGGAACTATGCCGGCCGCTAAACCTGGTGTCACATTCAAGAACATAATCAGCAAATCTTCAGTATTGTAGTCTATGCAGTCAATGCGTATGTCACAACAAGGAGGAACAAAAGCCAAAAAAATACATTGAAACGTTTACATCACCATCTCTGCAGAACATTTCATAGTATGTTTTAAAATACCATGTGACTGTCACAACTCATTCACAAAACTGTAGCCTCTTGTCTTTATTGACTTTGGCTTAATCGAAGTGTTCCCATGTAAAATTATTTTTGAACTACTACCAGTGCAGAACATTTTGCTGTGATATACAGGCTTCTATTTTTCTGTCTTTAGTTGTCAGAATACACATGAATTTTGTTATATGTATGTATCTCAGAAAGTATTGGTCTGAGGATTGATTTTACAAGTAACATTCGTCTGTATCTCAGAGGACCAGAAGGCAAATGTCTCAGAACGTTAGTTCATGCTCTTCCAGAGGTGAGCAAGGCACATCAAATTGGCGATTTTTTAATATTTATCTCAAATGGGTATTTTAAAGTTTCTTTAGAAGATTGCAAGCACTGCTTTTGCTTTTGAGTTTTGCGGATTAAAAGTAGATGGGCATTATAAGAAAATTATCTGGCAAGATTGTGTTCTTTAAAAGGTAAGACTTCAGTATTGGATGTAAATTTAATATTCATTTGGATGATGACTTCAGCTTTAAAACTGGGGATAGGAGGAAAGTGGGGAAGGCTAATTGTCCGTTTTTCTCATTATTAATAACTTTCATGACTGCTTTGGATTTTCACTTTTTTATGTGTTTGTTTTTGCTTTTTTAGGGAGAAGTGATAGCACTGGATAAAATACCCAACAAAGTAGAAAAAATAAAGCAGAATGCGTTATTGTTAGGGCTAAATTCCATCAGGGCATTTTGCTTCGATGGAACAAAGGCCCTTAAACTTGATATGCTTAAGGACACAGATGGTGAGTTAAATTTTATCTTTTAAAGGCTTTTATAATTGGCATTTACAAACAGATTGTCAGATTTTGCTACCTATGTTCTAGCCCCTAAATATCCATAGGGCCTTGGCATGGATCTAAGGTATTTTGCCATAATAGATGTCTTTTTGCTTTTCATCTCATCTTTGAACATCAAGTTTTTAATACAGAATCAAACCTCCAAGACTTGGTCAAACTCTTTGTTCTTAACCTATTTGTTTTATTTTATTTTATTTTTTTATTGAAGTATAGTTGATTTACAGTGTTCTGTTAATTTCTGCTGTACAACAAAGTGATTCAATTATACATATATATACATTTTTTAATATTCTTTTCCATTATGGTTTACCACAGGATACTGAATATAGTTCTTTGTGCTATACAGTAGGATCTTGTTGTTTATCCATTCTATATATAAAAGCTTACATCTACTAACCCCAGTCTCCCACTCCATCCCTCCCCCAGCCCCTCCCCTTTGGCAAGCACAAGTCTGCTCTCTATGTCCGTGAGTTTGTTTTGTAGATAGGTTCATTTGCGTCATATTTTAGATTCCACATTTAAGTGATATTATATGGTATTTGCTTTCTGACTTACTTCACTTAGTATGATAATCTCTAGTTGCATCCATGTTGCTGCAAATGGCATTGTTTCATTCTTTTTCTATGGCTGAATAGTATTCCATTGTATATATATGTACCACATCTTCTTTATCCATTCCTCTGTCAGTGGACATTTAGGTTGTTTCCATGTGTTGGCTATTGTGAATAGTGCTGCTAGGAACATAGGGGTGCGTGTATCTCTTTGGATTAGAGTTTTCTCTGGATATATGCCCAGGGGTGGGATTGCTGGATCATATGGTGGCTCTATTTTTGGTTTCTGAGGAATCTCCATACTGTTCTCCACAGTGGCTGTACCAATTTACATTTCCACCAACTGTGTAGGAGGGTTCCCTTTCTCCATATCCTCTCCAGCATTTGTTATTTGTAGAGGTTTTAATGATGGCCATTCTGACTGGTGTGAGGTGGTACCTCATTGTAGTTTTGATTTACATTTCTCTAATAGTTTAGCAATGTTGAGCATCTTTTCATGTGCCTACTGTCCATTTGTATTTCTTCTTTGGAGAAATGTCTATTTAGGTCTTCTGCCCATTTTTCGATTGGGTTGTTTGTTTTCTTTTTGTTGTTGAGTTGTTTGAGCTGTTTGTATATTTTGGAAATTAAACCCTTGTTGGTTGCATCATTTGCAAATATTTTCTCCCATTCCGTAGGTTGTCTTTTCGTTTTGTTGATTGTTTCCTTTGCTGTGCAAAAGCTTGTAAGTTTGATTAGGTCCCATTTGTTTATTTTTGTTTTTATTTCTATCACCTTGGGAGACTGACCAAAGAAAACATTGGTACTATTTATGTCAGAGGATGTTTTGCCTATGATCTTTTCTAGGAGTTTTATGGTGTCATGTCTTATGTTTAAGTCCTTAAGCCATTTTGAGTTTATTTTTGCGTATGATGTGAGGGAGTGTTCTAACATCATTGATTTACATGTGGCTGTCTAACTTTCCCAGCACCACTTGCTGAAGAGACTGTCTTTTTCCCATTGTATATTCTTGCCTCATGTGTCGAAGCTGTGTGATTGACCGTAGTTGTGTGGGTTTATTTCTGGGCTCTCTGTTCTGTTCCATTGATCCATATGTCAGTTTTTTGTGCCAATACCATGCTGTTTTGATTACTGTAGCTTTGTAGTATTGTCTGAAGTCTGGGAGGGTTATGCCTTCTGCTTTGTTCTTTTTCTTCATGATTGCTTTGGCAATTCTGGGTCTTTCATGGTTCCATATGAATTTTAGGATTATTTGTTCTAATTTTGTGAAAAATGTCATGAGTAATTTGATAGGGATCGCATTAAATCTGTAGATTGCTTTGGGTAGTATGGCCATTTTAACAATATTAAATCTTCTCATCCAAGAGCATGGGATGTCTTTCCATTTCTTTGAATCACCTTCAGTTTACTTTTTTAATGTTTTATAGTTCTCAGTGTATAAGTCTTTCACCTCCTTGGTCAGGTTTATTTAGTATTTTATTTTTGGGGGTGTGATTTTGAAAGGTATTGGTTTTATTTATTTATTTTTTACATTCCCTTTCTGCTATTTTGTTGTTAGTGTAAAGAAATGCAACCGACTTCTGTATGTTAATCTTTTATCCTGCTAACTTGCTGAATTTGTTTATCAGTTCTAGTAGTTTTTGTGTGGAGTTTTTAGGGTTTTCTGTATATAGAATCACGTCATTTGCATATAATGACAGTTTTCTCTCTTCCGCTCCAATTTGGATACCTTTTATTTCTTTTTCTTGTCTGATTGCTGTGGCTAAGACTTCCAGTACTATGTTGAACAGAAGTGGTGAGAGTGGGCATCCTTGTCTTGTTCCAGATTTTAGTGGGAAGGCTGTCTGTCAGCTTTTCACTGTTGAGTATTATATTGGCTGTGGGTTTGTCATAAATAGCTTTTATTATGTTGAGATATGTTCCCTCTGTACCCACTTTGGTAAGAGTTTTTATCATGAATGCATGTTGAATTTTGTTAGATGCTTTTTCTGCATGTATTGAGATGATCATGTGGTTTCTGTTTTTTCTGTTGTTGATGTGGTGTATCACATTGATTTGCATATATTGGACCATCCTTGTGAACTTGGGATGAATCCCACTTGGTCGTGGTGTATTATCTTTTTTATGTGTTGTGGATTCAGTTTGCTAATATTTTGTTGAGAATTTTTGCATCTATATTCATCAAAGATATTGGCCTGTAATTTTCTTTTTTAGTGGTTTTCGTATCAGGGTGATGGTGGCTTCATAGAATGTCTTGGGGAGTGTTCCCTCCTCTGCAATTTTTTGGAAGAGTTGGAGAAGGATCGGTAAGAGTTCTTTGTATGTTTGGTAGAATTCACCTATGAAGCCACCTGGTTCTGGACTTCTGTTTGTAGGCAGTTTTAAAATTACAGATTCTATTGATATTTCACTTCTAGTGATCAATCTGTTCAAATTATCTATTTCTTGATTCAGTTTTGGTGGACTGTATGTTTCTAGAAAGTTGTCCATTTCTTCTAGGTTGTTGAATTTGTTGGCATATAATTGTTCATAGTATTCCCTCATGTTTTTTTGTATTTCTATGGTGTCGGTTGTTATGTCTCCTTTTTCACTTCTTATTTAGTTTATTTGGGTTCTCTCTCTTTTCTTCTTGGTGAGCCTGGCCAGAGGTTTGTCAATCTTGTTTATTACCCTTCAAAGAACCAGCTCTTGGTTTTATTGATTTTTTTTCTATTGTTTTTAGTCTCTATTTTATTTATTTCCCCTCTGATCTTTATTATTTCCTTTCTAATGCTGACTTTAGGTTTTGTTTGTTCTTCTTTTTCTAATTCTTTTAAGTGTTAACCTATTTGTTTTAGTTTAATATTACAGCTCAGAAAGCTGAGATTTGAGACAAGCCTTTCAGTTTTATGATTCTTCGTTTTTCATTTTTCTTGAGGAATTGGGGATATAGAGCCGGAGGGGAAAAACTGCCACATATCTTGTTTTGTAATAAAATAATACATTAGTTAAATTGCTGTATTTCTCTCTCTTTGTCTCTATTTAGATTTGGTTTAATAAAGTATTCGAGAAACTTGCATATTTTAATGAACTAATTGGTGTTAGTTTTTCTAGAATGTTCATTGATTAAAGATGCTATTTGATTCATGATGACTTTAGAAAATTAATTTACTTATTTTTTTATTTTCTTTTATATTGGAGTATATTTGATTTACAATGTTGTGTTAGTTTCAGGTGTACAGCAAAGTGATTTAGTTATACATACACATGTATTTATTCTTTCCCAGGATTCATGATGACTTTTAAAACGCCTGCTACATCAGTAGTAATGTGAAAATCCACATACCTTTAAGAAATTATTTTGTAACTTCTGCCTAATATGTAGTAAGTCACACGTGATTAAAAAGCCAAAACAAATGAAGCACATGGAATACTTGCCAGAAAAACAGGGAATATCCTGAAGAAGAGTGGGAGCAGGTCGGATTGAATTGCCTAATTGCATGACAACAATGTGTCATGTCAGTGGCTTGTCAGCCCTAAAGTGTTAGCCAGGGGTTTGCAGGAGTTTATATCAGTGTGTAGGCTAGGGGACTGTACCAGAGAGACCGAAAATACAGTGACTTAGAAAAGATAGAAGTGTTTTTTGGTTTTCTCGTTCATTTTTGTCTCACTGAAAAGTTAAAGAGGTGGACCTCCGATGCTGGGAGCTTCATCTCTGGGTCCAAGACAGCTGTTCCAGTTTTTTCCCGGGGGGTAGGGAAAGGGACTGGGAGATGCACAAGACCTGGAAATGGGGTGCATATCCCGCTGGCCACAACTTAGTCGTTTGATCAACTTGGCTGCAGGGGGGGCTGGAAAACGTAGTCTTCAGCTGTGTTGCCTTGTGCCCAGTTCACACCATTTCTATAGAAAAAGAGGATAATTGTTATTGAAGAACAAATAGCAGTCTGCCAGAAGCTTTGTACTATTAAAAGTGGAGATGGTGACTGTTTCCATTTTTTTCTTTTATTCATCAGTAAAATTTTTCTTCCCCCTTTAAAGTAAGTAAAAGAGCTTGAAAGCCTCTGAGTGGATAAGTGAGGTGCATAGTATAAGGTGCAAGGAGTGACCCAGTAACTGTATGCTAGCATCAAGCTATGTGGTAGTTTTCCCACACAATTTGTTCTGGTTATGTTCTGCTGTTATCCCACATCATGCCACCACTTAGTGATGAAAACCACAGTAATCATTTCATTATTATTCCTCACAATTCTGGGGGCTGACCAGACCCTCAGGTAGATGGTTCTTACTCGCAGTATCTCGTGCAGTTGCGGTCATGTGGTAGTTGAGGGAGATGTCATCTTGAAGGTGCCCTCTTTCACATACATGTCGGGAGGATGATGGTGGCTCTCTTCTGGGACCTCTCCACGTGTCCTGGATACTCTCAGCGTGTTGGTTGGGTGGGTTTCGAGGGCGAATGTTGGAATAGCCCCAGGCAGCAGCCATGTCCCCATTTATGACCTATTCCAGACGTCACTTAGCATCGATTCTGCTGTTGCCCAGAATAAAGGAGATGGAATATTACATCCCACCTCTTGTGTCACTGTGATGAGTGTCAGTGTCAAATTGTAAGGATGTATGGAATGGACGATATTGTGGCAGCCATCTTTGGGAAGTATAATTGCTTTCACAACTGTAAACTATTTTTATTAAAAAAAAAAATTTACTTATTTGGCTGCACCGGGTCTTTAGTTGCGGCACACAGGATCTTTAGTTGCGGTGTGTGGGATCTTTGGTTGTGGCATGCGGGATCTTAGTTGAGACATGTGGGATCTAGTTCCCTGACCAGGGTTCGAACTCAGGCCCCCTGCCTTGGGAGCATGGAGTCTTAACTGCTGGACCACCAGGGAAGTCCCAGATTATTTTTATTTTTGGTTATACATTTTTATATGCATAATGGATTGTTAGCTGAACACAGGAAGGATAAGGAATACTGACTTGAAAATGCAAGGGTGTAAAAGTAGTAATGATTCTGCAAATTTACATCAAGGTGATTTTCACCAGTTCTATAGACTGCAGTAAATATGATTAAAATTCTTATATAGCATTCTAAGGTGATTTCAATACTACAGAAAATCTAAGAAGAGAGAGTAGAATGAGCTATATGTTCAGTTGGGCTTTTATTTATTAGGAATAGAGGTTAGCCACGCCTGTAATGTTTTAGTACTTATACGGGGCAGCCTGAATCCAGTCTTGTCCCTCAAAAGGAAACAAGTTGTTTTCTAGTACCTAATGTAAGTACTCCAAAACATCAGTCCTTGGCAGTTTTTATTTTTGATGCTGAGGCAAACGTTTGTCATATTTAACGTTTTTGAAAAATTACTCTTTTTCTTTCGTAATTTTAAATTATGTCAAACTATATCATTTGTTAAATGGGAGAAAAAATATTTTTTTCTTCATATTCAAGGATGAGTAATGTTCTAGTGTATGGATAATACCACATTTTATTTATTCATTCATCAGTTGATGGACATTTGGGTTCTTTCCCTTTTTTGTCTATTATGAATAATGTTGCTATGAACATTTGTGTATAAGTTTTAGTGTGTTTTATCTCTTGAGTATATACCAAGAATTTGGATTGCTGGATCACATCGTAACCCTCTGTTTAACCTTTAACAGAATTGTCAGACTGTTTTACAAAGCAGTTTGCAGCCTTTTTCAATCCACTAGCAATGTACTGAGGGTTCATATTTCTCCATATCCTCACCAGCACTTAATATCTGTCTTTTTGGTTATTGCTATCTTGGTAAGTGTGAAGTGGGATCTCATTGTGGTTTTCATTTTTATTTACTAGAAGCAGATTTCCCAGATGGCTAATAATGTTAATCATCTTTTCATGTGTTTATTGACCATTTTACATCTACTTGTCCATTCAGATCCTTTGCCCATATTTTAATTGGGTTGTGTTTTTAATATCAGGTTGTAAGAGTTCTTTATATATTCTAGCTGTAAGTCCCTTATTAGATATATAATTTACAAATATTTTATACCATTTTGTCAGTTGTCCATTTACTTTCTTGATGATGTCATTTGAAGCACAAAGGTTTTCAAGGATGTCCGTTTTATCTATTTTATCTTTTATTGCTTGTACTTTTGGTGTCAGATTCTAAGAGTTTTGTAGTATGACCTCTTACATATAGATGTAGAATTTGTATTGAATTAATTTTTGTATATGGTGTGAGAAAAGAATCCAACTTTATTCTTTTTCATGAAGATATCCAGTTGCCCCAGCATGGTTTGTTGAAAAGACTATTTTGCTCCATTGAATTGTCTTGGTACACTTTTCAAAAATCAGTTGACCGGCAATGTAAGGGTTCATTTCTGAACTCTCCGTTCTCTTGCATTGATTGATATTTCTGTCCTTAAGCTGATAACACTGCCTTAATTACAATAGCTTTGTAGTAAATTTTCATCTGCAAATAGAGATAGGTCAGTTTCTTCTTTGCTAACCTGGATGCCTTTTGTTTCATTCTGTTGCCTCATTGCCCTTGCTAGAACCTTAGTACAGTGTTGAATAGAAGTGGTAACAGAGAACATCCATGTCTGATGTTCCTGATTAGTCTTTTTTCAAGTGACTTAGAACTGTAGGTTTGTCATAGATAGCCTTTATCAGGTTGAGAAATTACATGATTATTTCTAGTTTGTTGGATATTTTAGATCATGAAATGGTGTTGGATTTTGCCAAGTGCTTCTTCTGTCTTATTCAGATGATCATGTGGTTTTTGACCTTTATTCAGTTAATTTTCAGATTTGGAATCCACCTTGCATTCCTGAGATAAATCCCACTTGGTCATAGTGTATAATCTTTTTCATCTATTGGTGGATTACGTTTGCTTGTATTTTATTGAGGATATTTGTTCCATATTTGTAAGAGATACTGGTCTGTGGTTTTCATTCTTGTGATATCTTTGTCGGGTTTTGGTTTCAGAGTAAGACTGGTCTCATAGACTGAGTTGGAAATTATTCTTTTCACTTATGTTTCTGAAAGAATTTGTGAAGACTTGGTGTTATTTAAAAGTTTGGTGGATTCATCAGTGAAGTCAGCTGGGCCTGGGTTTTTCTTTGTGGGATTTAAAAAAGTTACTGATTCAGTCTCTTTACTTACTATAGGTTTATTCAGATTTTCTCTTTCTTCTTGTATCAATTTTGATAGTTTGTATCTTTTTAGTAATTTGTCCATTTCATTTATCTATACAGTTTATAGTATTCCTTTATAATCCCTTTTCTTTCTGTAAGATCAGTAGCAATATCCCCCATTAATTACTGATTTTAGTATTTTGAGTCTTTTGGTCAGTCTAATTAAAGTTTTGTCAATGTTGTTGATTTTTTCCAAAGAACCATTTTCAGTTTTGTTGATTCTTGTTTTTCTTTACTCTGTTTCATTAATTTCTGCTCTAATTTTTTTGTTTTATTTAAAAATTTTAATTTTATATTGGACTATAGTTGATTTACAATGCTGTGTTAGTTTCAGGTGTACAGCAGAGTGATTCAGTTATACATACACATATATCTATTCTTTTCAAATTCTCTTCCCATTTAGGTTATTACAGAATATTGAGCAGAGTTCCCAGTGCTATACAGTAGGACCTTGTTGGTTATCTATTTTAAATACAGTAGTGTGTATATGTCAATCCCAAACTCCCAATCTATCCGTCCCCCCACCTTTCCCCTTTGGTAACTGTAAGTTTGTTTTCGAAGTCTGTGAGTCTGCTTCTGTTCTGTGAACAACTTCATTTGTATTTTTTTTTTAAGATTCCACATATAAGTGATATCATATATTTGTCTTTCTCTGTCTGATGTACCTCACTTAGTATGATAATATCCAGGTCCATCCATGTTGCTGCAAATGGCATTATTTCATTCTTTTTAATGGCTGAGTAATAGTCCAGTGTATATATGTACCACATCTTCTTCTTTTTTTTTTAATTTAAAGAAAAAATTTATTGAGGATCTGAAAAACAATTTCTAAAAGATTGACTTTTCCAGAAAACTGTAGCTACACAATGCATTGTGCCTATCATGTTAAAACCTGCATTAGACACAAATACAGAAGCCATGAAACAAGCCACCATTCTTCAACAATCTGAGCAAAGATAAAATGCCTAAGGAACAACATGGATGACTTGCAAAGGATGGGCTCTTTAAGCACCATAAAAAAAAAGGGGGGAGCACAAATGGATGAGTGTGTTCAGTTATACACACTGAATTGAACCTTTGGCACTAGGAATCAGGGCGTTTTGTCACACAGCATTAACACATTATAAAAGTGTGTGGTGGCAAAGGAATAGAGCCACCAGCATTCAAACGCAGCTTTGTCAACTAAGCAATAAAATACAGTATGTCTTTCTGTTGTCCATCATTGAATACACTGGTAGCAACTTTGAAATGAAAGAAAAGAAAAAAGGAGCTGTAATTCCTTTCATTTTCTCTGTTTAAATATCAAAGAGAAAACAAACATCAATTCTATTATACACTGACATTTCCAAAGTACCTCATTTGTACAAGAGAAGGACTAAGAAACAAAAATGCGTTTACAGACGTCCAAACGTAAGTGAGTATAAGCACCTCACACAGCTTTCCGATGGTACTCAGGGGGAGCCACTTCGTTAATCGCTGGCACTAAGCAGAGTTGCAGAGTTCTTTGCCAGGTGTTTTAGGAAATCATGAAGATAATTCAGTAATACAGCAAGGCTCTTCTCATCCAGAGGTGTGTGGGCCAACATTGCTCCAGTTTGTACAGATAATCTCAGTAGATGTGGCGCTCCGTGCACGTGGGACATGGGCGTCATCAGGGTGATCTGCGAGGATTTCAGCATGCTGTGGTCTCTCATATTTGCAGAGCAGCTGAGTGCCCAGCATTACATTGAAGTATTCCTTTATCCCTGCCACAGCTTCATTGACCGCATACTCCTTGTTATCTGTGTTTCCTTGAGATTTCTTGTGATTTGCGTAGTCCGCTAGAATGGAATCCACATTCTTCTTGGCAGGAAGATAAAAGAGCTGTTTTTGCCGGGTAATTAAGTCCCAGTCATCAACAAGCCTCAGTTTTAGTTCTTCAGGAATCTTTACTGTAACTTCAACTCGGTTTGTGAATGTTTCCTCGTTGTCAACCATAGGATCTACTTGGGGCCTTTTCTTGTAGGAGGCTGAGGTGGCTCACTGGTACTGCCACTATCTCCATTTCCAGGTGTTTTCTGTTTGTTCTTTTTTGTTTTCACTTCAGCATTTTTCTGTTGCAGACCAGAAGTCTTCTTTCCAGGGGCAGCCCCTCTCATCTTCCCCTCTGCATACTGCTCCTGATTGGCTTTTTGAAGTTCTCGTTGTTTGGTGTAGATTGGTGTCCACGTATTTGAGTGCTCTGCTTTCTGGAACCCATTCATCTCAATTTTTATTCCAACCACTGTAATGTATAAAGTATTACACTTGTTTATCCTTTACGGCCACCTTTACACACTTTGCTCCATAAAGAAGAGGTCCATGGAAGCACAGCACTTTCTCACCCTCCTGGAATTGAGGCTTTGGGTCCTGCTTCAGTGCCATTTATAAGTGATCGCTGCTGCCTCCTCTTTCTCCTGCCATCCCCGACCGCTGCCCCCTACTCTCGACCCCACCCAACTCTGTGTCAGACGCGCCGTCAGGCACTGCCAACTCTACATCCTGGGCCCTACCACATCATCTTTATCCATTCTTCTGTCGATGAACATTTAGTTTGCTTCCATGTCTTGGCGATTGTAAACAGTGCTGCAGTGAACACTGGGGTGCATGTACCCTTTTGAACCATGTTTTTGTCTGGATATATGTCCAGTATTGGGATTGCTGGGTCGTATGGTAGTTCTCTTTTTAGTTTTTTAAGGCACCTCCATACTGTTCTCCATAGTGGTTGTACCAATTTACTTCCCACCAACAGTGTAGGAGGGTTCCCTTTGCTCCACACCCTCTCTGGCATTTGTTTGTAGACTTCAAAAAAAAATTTTTATTTATTTATTTGGTTTTGCCGGGTCTTAGTTGTGGCAGGTGGGCTCCTTAGTTGTGGCATGCGAACTCTTAGTTGCGACATGCATGTGGGATCTAGTTCCCTCACCTGGGATCCAACCCGGGCCCCCTGCATTGGGAGCATGGAGTCTTAACCACTGTGCCACCAGGGAAGTCCCTGTTTGTAGACTTTGATCATGGCCATTCTGACTGGTGTGAGGTGATAACTCATTGTAGTTTTGATTTGCATTTCTCTGATAATTACTGATGTTGAGCATCTTTTCACGTGCTTTTTGGCCATCTGTATGTCTTTGGAGAAATGTCTATTGAGATCTTCTGCCCATGTTTTGATTGGGTTGTTTGTTTTTTTGACATAGAGCTGCATGAGCTGTTTGTATATTTTGGAGATTAATCCCTGTCGGTCACATCATTTACAAATATTTTCTCCCATTCTGTGGGTTATCTTTTCGTTTTGTTGATGGTTTCCTTTGCTGTGCAGAAGCTTTTGAGTTTAATTAGGTCCCATTTGTTTGTTTTTGTTTTTATTTCTGTTACTCTAGGAGACGGATCAAAAAAGATACTGCTTCAGTTTATGTCAAAGAATATTCTTACTATGTTTGCCTCCAAGAGTTTTATAGTATCCAGTCTTACATTTAGGTCTTTAACTCATTTTGAGTTTATTTTTGTGCATGGTGTTAGAAAATGTTCTAATTTCATTTTTTACATGTAGCTGTCCAGTTTTCCCAGCACCATTTATTGAAGACGCTGTCTTTTCTCCATTGTATAGTCTTGCCTCCTTTGTCGTAGATTAATTGATCATAGGTGCATGGGTTTATTTCTGGACTTTGTCTTGTTCTGTTGATCTGTATTTCTGTTTTTGTGCCAGTTCCATACTGTTTTGATTACTGTAGCTTTGTAGTATAGTGTGAAGTCAGGGAGCCTGATTCTTCCAGCTTTGTTTTTCTTTCTCAAGATTGCTTTGGTTATTAGAGTTTTTTGTGTCTCCATAGAAATTTAAAATTTTTTTGTTTTAGTTCTGTGAAAAATGCCATTGGTAATTGGATAGGGATTGCATTGAATCTCTAGATTGCCTTGGGTTGTATAGTCATTCTGACAATATTGATTCTTCCAACCCAGGAATATGGTATATCTTTCCTCTGTGTCATCTTCGATTTCTTTCATCAGTTTTTCATAGTTTTCAGAGTACAGGTCTTTGTCTCCTTAGGTAGGTTTATCCGTAGGTATTTATTCTTTTTGATGCGATGGTAAATGGGATTGTTTCTTTAATTTCTGTTTCTGGACTTTCATTGTTAGTGTATAGAAATGCAACAGATTCTATGTTTTAATTTTGTCTTCTGCAGCTTTACCGAATTCATTAATGAGCTCTAGTAGTTTTCTGGTAGTATCTTTAGGATTTTCTATGTATAGTATCATGTCATCTGCAAACAGTGACAGTTTTACTTCTTCTTTTCCAATTTGGATGCCTTTTATTTCTTTTTCTTCTCTGATTGCTGTGGCTAGGACTTCCAAAACTATGCTCAATAAAAGTGGTGAGAGTGAACATCCTTGTCTTGTTCCTGATCTTAGAGGAAATGCTTTCAGCTTTTCACCATTGAGAGTGATGTTTGCTGTGAATTTGTCATACACGGCCTTTATTATGTTGAAGTGAGTTCCCTCTATGCCCACTTTCTGGAGAGTTTTCATCATAAATTGGTGTTGAATTTTGTCAAAAGCTTTTTCTGCATCTATTGAGATGATCATATGGTTTTTATTTTTCACTTTGTTAATGTGGTGTATCACACTGATTGATTTACAGATGTTGAAGAATCCTTGCATCCCTGGGATAAATCCCATTTGATCATGGTGTGTGATCCTTTTAATGTATTGTTGGATTTGGTTTCCTAGTATCTTTGTTGAGGATTTTTGCATCTATGTTCATCAGTGATATTGGTCTGTAATTTTTTTTTTGGTGGTATATTTGTTTGGTTTTAGTATCAGGGTGATGGTGGCTTCATAGAATGAGCTTGGGAGTGTTCCTTCCTCTGCAGTTTTTTGCCATAGTTCCAGAAGGATAGGTGTTAACTCTTCTGTAAATGTTTGATAGAATTTGCCTGTGAATCCATCTGGTCCTCTACTTTTTTTTTTTTTAAATAAATAAATAGATTTATTTATTTATTTATCTATTTATTTATTTTTGGCTGCATTGGGTCTGCGTTGCTGTGCGCAGGCTTTCTTTAGTTGCAGCGAGCGGGCTTCAATAGTTGCAGCACACGGGCTCAGTAGTTGTGGCTCGCAGGCTCTAGAGCGCAGGCTTAGTAGTTGTGGTACATGGGCTTAGTTGCTCCGCGGCATGTGGGATCTTCCTGCACCAGGGCTCGAGCCCATGTCCCCTGCATTGGCAGGCAGATTGTCAACCATTGCGCCACCAGGGAAGCCCCTTGACTTTTGTTTGTTGGGAGGTTTCAATCACAGTTTCAATTTCAGTACTTGTGATTGGTCCGTTCATATTTTCTATTTCTTCCTGGTTCAGTCTTGGGAGATTGTGTTTTTCTAAGAGTTTGTCCATCTTTTTCTAGTTTATCCATTTTATTGGCATATAGTTGATTGTAGTAGTCTCTTATGATTCTTTATATTTCTGTGGTGTCCATTGCAACTTCTCCTTTTTCATTTCTAAGTTTATTGATCTGAGCCCTCTCCCTTTTTTCTTGGTGAGTCTGGCTAAAGATCTATTCTGCCATCTTGTCTCAACACCCCTCAAAAATTGAAAAAAAAAATGTGCTTGTTACTGGTTCTTGTTTCCTCATCTCTCAAGCTGAGAACCAGTTTCCAGTAGGGCCTTGAGCCCACTGGTCAGGGCTACATGGTTTCCCTAGCTGAGCTTTGAGGTGAGAGGGAAAATGCACCCTTCTTCACTCCTCTATTCTCTTCCCCACAACGATTGCGGTGTGGGGTGGTTGGCACTGGGGTTGGAGACACACCTCTGGAGCCCCTTTTACCCCTGAGAGCCTCAGGCCAAGCTGAAGCGACTGCAGCCCTGGCGTCGGGGGAGCCTCTCTGCTCTGATTTTTATTATTTTCTTCCCCTGCTTCATTTTTAGTTTGCTCATCTTTTTTCAGTGTCTTAAGAATGGAAGCCTAGGTTATTACTTTGAGACTTTTCTTTTTTTTAATATATTTATCTATTTATTTTTGGCTGTGTTGGGTCTTCGTCTCTGCGCAGACTTTCTCTAGTTGCGGCGAGCGGGGGCTACTCTCCATTGCGGTGCGCAGGCTTCTCATTGCGGTGGCTTCTCTTGTTGCGGAGCACGGGCTCTAGGCATGTGGGCTTCAGTGGTTGTGGCACATGGGCTCAGTAATTGCAGCGCACGGGTTCTAGAGCGCAGGCTCAGTAGCTGTGGCGCACAGGCTTAGTTGCTCCATGGCATGCAGGATCTTGCTGGACCAGGACTCGAACCCATGTCCCCTGCATTGGCAGGTGGATTCTTAACCACTGTGCCACCAGGGAAACCCTGAGACTTTTCTTTTTAATGTACGTATTTACAGCTGTAAATGTCCCTCTAAGCACTATTTCACTACTTCCCATAAGATTTGGTACATTGTGTTTTGTTTTCGTTCACGTGACAGCATTTTAGGATTTACCTGTGATTTCTTTGACCCACGGTTATTTAGGAGCATGTTTTTAAATTTCCACATACTTGAAATTTTCCAGATTTCTTTCTATTACTAACTTCTGTTTTCATTCCATTTTGGTGGGAGAAGAAACATTGTATGAGTTTAACCTTTTTCAGATTTACTCAGCTTTGTCTTATGGCCTTGCATATGGTTTGTCTCCACATGCACTGGAGAGGAATATGCATTCTGCTGTTACATAGTGTTTTCTGTTGGGTCTAGTTGGTTTATAATGTTGAAGTGTTCTGTTTCCTGGTTGGTCTTCTGCCTCTTTGTTCTTTTCATTAGTAGTAGTTCTGTTTTTAATTTTATGAGGAACTTCCATACTGTTTTCCATGGTGGTTGCACCAGTTTACATTCCCACCAGCAGTGCAAGAGGGTTCCCTTTTCTCCACATCCTCATCAACGCCTATTATCTCTTGTCTTTTTGATGACCTGTGGTTTTGATTTGCATTTCCCTGATGATTAGTGCTGTTGGGCATCTTTTCATGTGCCTGTTGGCCATCTATATGTCTCCTTTGGAAAAATGCCTGTTCAGGTTCTCTGCCCATTTTTTAATCGGGTGGTTTTGTTTTTTTGATACTGAGTTTTGTGAGTTCATTATATACTTTGGATATTAACCCTTATCAGGCAGATCATTTGCTACCATTCTATAGATTGTCTTTTGGTTTTGTTGGTGGTTTCTTTCACTGTGCAAAAGCTTTTAGGTTTGATTAGGTGCCAGTTGTTTATTTTTGTTTTTGTTTTCCTTGCCTGAGGTGAAACAGAATTGCTGAGACTTCTGTAAAGGAGTGTGCTGCCTGTGTTTTCTTCTAGTTGGTGTATGGTTTCTGGTCTTACATTTAGGACTTTTGTCCATTTTGATTTTATTTTTATATATGGTGTGAGAAAATGTTCTAACTTCATTCTTTTGCGTATAGTTGTCCAGTTTTCCCCAGATCTCTTATTGAAGACTGTCTTTTCCCCCACTGTGTACTTTTGCTTCCCTTGTCATAGATTAATTGACTATAAGTGTGCGGATTTATTTCTGGGCTCTCCAGAAGTTTAGGGGCAAGGCTCCCTGGAGCTGGGATTCAGAGCTCTAAGGAAGGGGGTTTTACCTAGCTGCTGTGCTACTCAGGGTCCAGAGCAGGGGACTGCAGTGAGCTGGGACTTACAGCTTGAGAGAGGGGCTCTGTCCACTTCAGACTGATACTTAAGGGAAGAAGCTGGAAACTGTACCTGTCCAGGCGAAGGGCTGTTACTGGGATTGTTTTGACAGAAACAACAAGGCATCAGGAAGGATCAAGTCCTGTTCTCTACCCCTTTTATCTTTCATCCTCTTCCCACCCCCAACGCTTCTCTGCCTCCTGTTGGTGAATCTTGAAGCCAACAGGCAGAGGAGAATTGTAGTTCACAGAGTTCCCGCCTCAGCATCACACAGCAGAGTAGAGGCGGGTAAACTTGGAGCTCAGAAGAATATAGCTTAGTAACTAGCATATTTGGAGCAGAACAGATAGTCCTTGAAATAGGTTCAAATGTATACTAAAATTTCATATATGATAAAATTAGCATTGCAAACCTAGAGGGAAAAGTAAATTAATAAATAGCTCTAAGATGATTTTTTTGTTTGGAGGGTTGGCGGAAAGGTTTATACACAAAAGTAACTTTAGGATGGATTAAAGTTTACTGTCAAGAATTAAACGGAAAGTAACTAGAAGCAGGTATAGATGAACATTTATTTGACTTCATATTGGGGAAGATTTTAAAGCATGAAAGCCAAGCTAGAACTCAAAAGAAAAAAGATAAATTTAATACTCAACATTTATGTATGTAAAAAAAAAACTGTGGCAGATGGCAAATAGTGGGAAATATTTGTAAAATAGTTAAGAAAGGTGAGATTACAATTTTTGATGTACAAAGAGCTCTTCTAATCAATACAAAAAAGACAAGTCTCAGTAGAAAACCAACAAAGATGATGTGACCATCTAAACAAAAAAATACAAATGGTCAATAACATAATTATTAACTTTGATGAGGATTTTGGGGAAAGTACACTCATGACACTGGAAGTATAAATTGCATTATAGTCTTTCTACAGGATTTTATCAGTATTTATTAAAAACCTTAAAAATAATTGCTTACTTTGAAAAGATATTTCTTTGGAGACAGTCGATAAGAAAGCAAGGATGGTTGTGGATGGAGATGAGTTAAATTGATAAGAGCTTGTGTCTCACAGTTCTGCAGTCAGGAAAGCAGGTTATCTTGGGGTGAGACCCAGAACGCTGCTGTGGGCACTGTAGGAAAGCAGTCTGCAGTAATATCTTGCCTACAGTTAGATACCATAAATATATGAGCAGACCTGCTTGGTTTCATGATTTTCTCCAGTAACCCTAAGTAGATGAGAAGCTGGAGTGGAGAAAGTTATGTAAGCAAATGCAGAGGGAAACCTGTGGAAGATTGGATTCGGGGCTATGTGGACTCGTTCTAGAGCATAGCCTTGCTGATGGCCACAGAAGCAGGGAGGCCGAGGAACCAGAGAACCAGGATGTTTGCCTAGCGCCTAAAAGGTAGTCTCTTTTTCTGGGGCTGTCTGCAGTAAGATTTCCTAAGAAAAATACCAGCTCTTAGAATGACTAGAGTTAATTTCATGTCCTAGCTCTGATGAAGTGTGGCTTCTGACATTGGGGGTACCGGTCTTGTTTGATTAGGCCTTGGCTTGCGCTACATCAGTTAATCCTATAATAATCACATCTTTAACCTCTTTTACCTGTAAGTCAGTTAGCTTAACCAGCTACCTGATGGAATGGAGGAATTGTTACGCATTACTTTCTATTCTAGATTATGATGTTAAATTCCGATAATTGCATCTGTTTCAGGAGTTTTCTGTGCTAAGAGGGCAGAGAGCAAATAATGTTTAAAATTCTCTTTATAGGAGAACCTCCGTTCTTACCAGAATCTTTTGACCGAGTTCTTCTGGATGCTCCCTGCAGTGGAATGGGACAGAGACCAAACATGGCTTGTACTTGGACTTTGAAGGAAGTGACATCGTATCAACCATTACAGAGAAAACTCTTCACTGTGGTATGTGATGATCTTTTGCTCTGGGAGAAAGGTGACCTTTACTAGTTTGATCTTTTAAAGACTGAGAGCAGAATTCATAGCAGCATTATTCACAGTAACCGAAATGTGGAAAAAGCCCAGGTGTCCATCAGCAGATGAAGGGAGAAGTAAAATGTGGTACGTCCACACAACAGAATATTGCCCAGCCTTAAAAAGGAATGCGATTCTGATACACGCTACAACATGGATGAAGTTTGAACACATTATGCTACGTTATATAAGCCAGACACAAAAGGACCAAATGGTGTGTGATTCTGTTTATGTGAGTATCAAGAATAGGCAAATTCATGGAGACGGAAAGTAGAATAGAGGTCACCAGAGGCTGGAGGAACAGCAGAATGAATGGGGAGTCCCTGTTTCAGGGGGTCCAGAGTTTCAGTTTGGGATGATGAAAAAGTTCGGGAGATGGGATAATGGTGATGGTTGTAAACAGTGTGAGTGTACTTAATGCCATTGAATTGTACACTTAAAAATGGTTAAAATGGTAAATTTTATATACGTTGTACCACACACACACAACACCAGAGACCTGGTTTTCCTTTATGTTGACTCACTGTTTCATCTCAGGCAATAGTAGAATTTCTTCTCTGAGACATTTAAGGAATTTCAAACATTCTGCTCTGTTTTAAAAATAGAGCGTTGTTGGGACTTCCCTGGCGGTCCAGTGGTTAGGACTCCGTGCTTCCACTGCTGCAGGGGGCCCGGGTTTGATCCCTGGTCGGGGAACTAAGATCCTGCATGCCACACAGCGTGGCCAAAAAAAGGGGGGGGTTGTTAACATAGTTACTAATTGATGTAAAACATTTGGGTATAAAATAAATTACTTTTTTATTGGGTTCTTGGATCATCTTAATGAATTAAAAGTGGGAAATCCAATAGAGGCAAACACATTCATAAGATTGGGAAGTGACAGCATCCAGTGTCAGATATAGAAGGACCATAAAAATGTAGCAAATCTAACTGGTCTACAGTATGTTGCAGAAGAAGCCCAGATAGAACATGTGAGAATTTCTGTTAGTCTTGCCAACATGATTTCATAGGATGTAGACAGCATTTGATCAGAGATGATCCCACCATTTCCTCTGAGTTCTCTAATTATAAATACACAGGCTGCAGCAACAGTGGATATGCTCTGATGATTCCGTCTCTGAAGCCGTCTTTAAGTACATTTCTTTTCAGCACTCCTGGTGTCTCCTTTCCTACACAAAAGTGGCACTAAGAGTGGATTGTTTAAACTTTTATTGTATATGGTCTTCAGAGAACACATCCTGGAAGTTAAAACAGCAAGCAGCAAAAAAAAAGAAGCTTTGCTTATAGCTGCAACCCAGTTTGATGTGAGGGTAAAATTAGGACCCTGTTTTAAGAGACCTGGCTCTTTGTTCTTTTTAGCTCATAGCAAAAAGACATTTTTAAGAGGCTACTTGGGAGGAGATGTGTTGGTCTCAGTGACAAGGAGCAGCTGACCGTGTGCAAGAGAGAGTGTAGAATCTAGTGAGTGTGCCGTTGGGTGAGGGTAGGAGTTGAGACCGTGGACACGGTGCCTCCACATAAGTTACTCTAGGTACCTGGGTTCCCATATGGGAGAAGTGGGTAGGGTAACTCCCCCTGATGGGGCTACCGTTCTCATGGCGGTTATAAGATTTGTTGAGAAGAGCCGTGTCATGTGCTTAGAACAGCAGCTGGCACCCAGTACAAAGTTTAAATTTTGATCAGTGTACTGTGGTTAGGAAAGCATAGTATATGCTTTTTTTTTTTTTTTTTTTTAAAAGATTTTCATTAACATTTTAAAAAAATCTGGGGCTTTGAAAAGAGAAACTTTAGTTATTTGGGACAAGTTCATTTTCATATTACACCTTATTTCCTGGACAGATACTCATTGGGCACCTCCTATATGTAATACACAACTCTAGGTGCCGATGACATGCTAGTCAACCCCTGACTTTTTACACGGGGTTTCTGTTCTAACTGGGGAGGAAAATAAACAGCTAGTTGAGTTAGAGATTTCTTGTATTCCAAGGCAGTGACCCAATGAAGCAAACTTTAGAGAGGAAGGGGGATGGGAGCGCCTGATCGGAACAGTTGAAAATTGTACGTGGCTGGGCAGGGAGGGTGCTGCTGAGACGCCGAAGTAGAAACAAAGATAAGAGGATGTTGAGGAGGGAGCGAGCACTGCAGGGACGGAGCAGAGCTTTCGGGCTGGTGCAGAGGTCCTGAGGTCGGTGTGTGCCATGCACGTTCCAGAACAGCAGAGGCAGGTGGTGCTCAAGCAGGGCAAGCCAGGCGCACGAGAAGGGAAGGCCGCGAGGGGTCTGCTGTACGCAGGGCCTCGAAGGCCACTCTGAGGATGTGGGCTTTGACTCCAAGGGATGACGGGAACATTGGAAGGGTTGTTTAGTTTTGTTTTGTTTTTTGGCTGTGCCATGTGGGTTGTGGGATCTCCATTCCCTGGCCAGGGATTGAACCTGGGCCGTGGCAGTGAAAGCCTGGGATCCTAACCACTAGGCCCCCAGGGAACTCAGCATGGAAGGGTTTTGAGCTGAGAAGAGACAGTCTTAAAAGCACCGATCTGGCTGCTGTGTTGAGAATAGATGGTAGGAGGGCAGGGAATGAAGCAGGTAGGAAACTGTTTGAATAATCCAGGCGAAAAATCATGAAACTTGGAGCAGAATGATAGCAGTGGAAGTTGGTGAGAAGTAGCCAACTTCTGGATATATTTTGAAGGTAGAGCCGATGGCATTTGCTTGATGACTGGGGATCGTGAGAGCAGGAGGCATAAAGGATAATCTGAGGTTGGGGCCTGTGTCCCCGGGGAGGACGGGAGTCCGGCTCCAGGAGGTTTCAGAGGAAGAAGGTAGGAGTTCAGTTTGGGACGTGTCACATCTGAGGGTAAAAATATTGAGAATGCAGTTGAACATATGGGTACAGAATTCAAAAAGGAGTCTCACCTAAAAATGTAAATTGGTGAGTTTTCAGCATAAAAATGATATCTAAAGCTGTGAAACTGAATGGTCATATTTGGGAAAGTCTTGGTCCAGATGGACTAAAACAGCTCCAAGATAATGAAGTGCATCTGGCCTGGAACACTCTAATTAAAGAGGGAGTCCTGGTCATACAGACCATCACGTATTTATCCCAGACACTTGAAAAAGGTATCATATATGTTTATAT
Organism: Balaenoptera physalus; assembly: GCF_965194825.1. Lineage (NCBI taxonomy): Eukaryota > Metazoa > Chordata > Mammalia > Artiodactyla > Balaenopteridae > Balaenoptera > Balaenoptera physalus. The sequence goes on along the minus strand of NC_138883.1, from coordinate 176,106,433 downwards.
TTTTTCTTTATACATCTTTATTTTGTACATATTTATAAATGTTGTGTGTTACAACAAGCCTGACTTACCCTTCCCATTTAAAAAATAAACCATAAATAATATAAAGGAATCATGGTCCTTTTCTCCTTTTAAAAATCCTACCCGTGAGTCTTTTTTTTTAAATAAATATTTTTGGAGTATAGTTGATTTACAGTGTTGTGTTAGTTTTAGGTATACAGCAAAGTGATTCAGTTATACATATATCCATTCTTTTTCAGATTCTTTTCCTATATAGGTTATAACAGAATACTGAATAGAGTTCCCTGTGCTATACAGTAGGTCCTTGTTGGTTATCTGTTTTATGCATAGTAGTGTATATGTGTTAATCCCAAACTCCTAGTTTATCTCTCCCCCATACTGTTATCCCCTTTGATAACTATAACTTTGTTTTCTATGTCTGTGAGTCTATTTCCGTTTTGTAAATAAGTTCATTTGTATCATTTTTTTAGCTTCCACATATAAGTGATATGTGATATTTGTCTTTCTCTGTCTGACTTGAGTTCACCTAGTATGATAGTCTCTAGGTCCATCCATGTTGCTGCAAATGGCATTATTTCATTGTTTTTTTATGGCCGAGTAATATTCCGTTGTACATATATACCACATCTTCTTTATCCATTCCTCTGTTGATGGACATTTAGGTTGCTTCCATGTCTTGGCTATTGTAAATAGTGCTGCTATGAACACTGGGGTGCGTGTATCTTTTTTTTTTTTAATTTTTATATTATATTCGAGTATAGTTGATTTACAGTGTTGTGTTAGTTTCAAGTGTGCAGCAAAGTGATTCATTTATACATATACATATATATCCATTCTTCTTCAGATTCTTTTCCCATATATAGGTTATTACAGAATATTGAGTAGCGTTCCCTGTGCTATACAGTAGGTCCTTGTTGATTATCTATTTATATATATGGTAGTGTGTATATGTTAATTCCAAACTCCTAGTTTATCCCTCCCTGCCACCTTTCCCCTTTGGTAACCATAAGTTTGTTTTCTATGTCTGTGAGTCTGTTTCTGTTTTGTAAATAAGTTCATTTGTATCACTTTTTTAGATTCCACATATAAGTGGTATCATGATTTTTGTCTTTGGCTTATTTCACTTAGTATGATAATCTCTAGGTCCATCCATGTTGCTGCAAATGGCATTTTTTCATTTTTTTATGGCTGAGTAATATTCCATTGTATATATGCACCACATCTTCTTTATCCATTCATCTGTTGATAGACATTTAGGTTTTTTTCATGTCCTGGCTATTGTAAATAGTGCTGCAGTGAACATTGGGGTGCGTCTATCTTTTCTAATTATGGTTTTGTCCAGATATATGCCCAGGAATTGGATTGCTGGATCATATGGCAACTCTATTTTTAGTTTTTTAAGGAACCTCCATACTGTTCTCCATAGTGGCTGTATCAATTTACATTCCCACCAACAGTGCAAGAGGGTTCCCTTTTCTCCACACCCTCGCCAGCATTTATTGTTTGTAGGCTTTTTGATGATGGCCATTCTGCCTGGTGTGAGGTGGTACCTCATTGTAGTTTTGATTTACATTTCTCTGATAATTAGTGAAGTTGAGCATCTTTTCATGTGCTTTTTGGCCATCTGTATGTCTTCTTTGGAGAAGTGTCTGTTTAGATCTTCTGCCCATTTTTTGATTGGGTTGTTTGGTTTTTTGACATAGAGCTGCACGAGCTGTTTGTATATTTTGGAGATTAATCCCCTGTCGGTCACTTTGTTTGCAAATATTTTCTCCCATTTTGTGGGTCGTCTTTTCGATTTTTTGATGGTTTCCTTTGCTGTGCAAAAGCTTTTAAGTTTAATTAGGTCCCATTTTTTTATTTTTGTTTTTATTTTCATTACTGTAGGAGGTGGGTCCACAAAGATATTGCTGTGATTTATATCAAACAGTGTTCTGCCTATGTTTTCCTCTAAGAGTTTTATAGTGTCTGGCCTTACATTTAGGTCTTTGATCCATTTTGAGTTTATTTTTGTGTATGGTGTTAGAGAATGTTCTAATTTCGTTCTTTTACATGTAGCTGTCCAGTTTTCCCAGCACCACTATTGAAGAGACAGTCTTTTCTCCACAGTATATTCTTGCCTCCTTTGTCATAGATTAATTTTCCATAGGTGTGGGGTTTATTTCTGGGCTTTCTATCCTCTTCCATTGATCTATGAGTCTGGTTTTGTGCCAGTACCATACTGTTTTGATGACTGTAGCTTTGTATTGTATTCTGAAGTCTGGGTCTCTGATTGATTCCTCCAGCTCCATTTTTCTTTCTCAAGATTGCTTCTGCTATTCGGGGTCATTTGTGTCTCCATACAAATTTTGGTGTCAGGGTGATGGTGGCCTCATAGAATGAGTTTGGGAGTGTTTCTTCCTCTGTAGTTTTTTGGAAGAGTTTCAGAAGGATAGGTGTTAACTCTCCTGTAAACGTTTGATAAGGTTCACCAGTGAAGCCATCTGATCCTGGACTTTTGTTTGTTGGAAGATTTTTAATCACAGTTTTAATTTCAGTACTTGTGATTGGTCTGTTCATATTTTCTATTTCTTCCTGGTTCAGTCTTGGGAAATTGTACCTTTCTAAGAATTTGTCCATTTCTTCTAGGTTGTCCATTTTATTGGCATATATGTGTTCATAGTAGTCTCTTATGACTCTTTGTATTTCTGTGGTGTCCATTGTAACTTCTCCCTTTTCATTTTTAATTTTATTAACTTGAGCCCTCTCCCTCTTTTTCTTGATGAGTCTGGCTAAAGGGTTATCAATTTTATCTTTTCAAAGAACCAGCTTTTAGTTTCATTGATCTTTTCTATTGTTTTCTTCATCTCTATTTCATTTATTTCTGCTCTGATCTTTATGTTTTCTTTCCTTCTGCTAATGTTGGGTTTTGTTTTTTCTTTCTGTGGTTGCTGGTGTAAAGTTAGGTTGTTGATTTGAGATTTTCTTGCTTCCTGAGGTAAGATTGTATTGCTGTAAACTTCCCTCTTAAAACTGCTTTTGCTGCACCCCATAGGTTGTGGATCGTCATGTTTTCATTGTCATTTGTCTCCAGATAGCTTTTGATTTCCTCTTTGATTTCTTCTGTGACCCATTGATTTTTTAGTAACATATTGTTTAGCTTCCATGTGTTCATGTTTATTACAGTTTTTTCCCTGTAATTGATTTCTAATCTCATAGCATTGTCGTCGGACAACATGCTTGATATGATTTCAACTTTCTTAAATTTACCGAGGCTTGATTTGTGACCCAAGATATGATCTATCCTGGAGAATGTTCCACGTGCACTTGAGAAGAATGTGTATTCTGCTTTCGGATAGAATGTTCTACACATATGTGAATTAAGTTCATCTTGTCTAGTGTGTCATTTAAGGCCTGTGTTTCTTTATTGATTTTCTTTCTGGATGATCTGTCTGTTGATGAATGTGGGGTGTTAAAGCCCCCCACTATTATTGTGTTATTGTCGATTTGTCCTTTTATGGCTGTTAGCATTTGCCTTATATACTGAGGTGCTCCTATGTTGGATGCATATATATTTACAGTTGTTATATCCTCTTCTTGGATTGATCCCTTGATCATTATGTGTAGTGTCCTTCTTTGTCTCTTGTAACAGTCTTTATTTTAAAGTCTATTTTGTCTGTTATGAGTATTGCTACTCCAGCTTTCTTTTGATTTCCATTTACATGGAATACCTTTTTCCATCCCCTCACTTTCAGTCTGTACATGTCCTTAGATCTGAGGTGGTTGTCTTGTAGACAGCATATATATCGGTCTTGTTTTTGTATCCATTCAGCCAGTCTGTGTCTTTTGGTTGGAGTTTTTAATCCATTTACAATTAAGGTAATTATCAATATTGTGTTCTTATTGCCATTTTTGTAAATAGTTTTGGATTTGTTTTTGTAGGTCTTTTTCTTCCCTTCCTCTTTTGTTCTCTTGTGATTTGATGGCTATCTTTAGTGTTGTGTTTGGATTGCTTTTTCTTTTTTGTGTGTGTCTATTGTAGATTTTTGGTTTGTGGTTCCCGTGAGGTTCTGATACAGCAGTTTATATATATACAAGCTTGTTTTAAGTTGCTGGTCTCTTAATTTCCAGTACATTTCCAGTATCCTGCATTTCTACTCTCCTCATGATTGCTGGTTTGGATATCATATTTGTGTGTGGATGATTTCCTACCATTACTTTATGTTTGCCTTTACCAGTGAGCTTTTCCATTTGTAATTTTCTTATTTCTACTTGTGGCCTTTTCTTTTCTGTTTAGAGAATTTCCTGTAGCATTTGTTGTAAAGCTGGTCTGGTGGTGCTGAATTCTTTAAGCTTTTGCTTGTCTCTGAAGCTTTTGATTTTTCCATCAAATCTGAATGTTGTATCTGAATGAGGGCATTGCTGAGCAAAGTATTCTTGTAGTAGGTTTTCCCCTTTCATCACTTTAAATATATTGTGCCTCTCCCTTCTGACTTGCAGAGTTTCTACTGAAAAATCTGCTGATAACCTTATGGGGATTTCTTTTTATGTTATTTGTTCCTTTTAATATTTTTTCTTTGTCTTTAGTTTTTGTCAGTTTGATTAATGTGTGTCTTGGCATGTTCCTCCTTCGGTTAATCTTGTATGGGACTCTCAGCACTTCTTGGACTTGAGTGAGTGTTTCCTTTCTCACGTTAGGGAAGTTTTTGCTATAATCTCTTCAAATATTTTCTCAGACCCTTTCCCTCTCTCTTCTCCTTCTCGGACCCCTATAATGTGAATGTTGGTTCATTTAATGTTGTCCCAGAAGTCTCTGAAATTGTCCTCATTTCCTTTCATTCTTTTTTCTTTATTCTGTTCTGTGGCAGTGATTTCTACCACTGTCTTCCAGCTCACTTATTTGTTCTTCTGCCTCATTTATTCTGTTATTGATTCCTTCTAGTGTATTTTTCATTGCAGTTATTGTATTGTTCATCTCTGTTTGTTCTTTAAATCTTCTAGCTCTTTGTTAAACATGTCTTCTTGGTCTGTACCTCCATTCTTTTTCTGATATCTCGGATCATCTCTACTACTGTTACTGTAAATTCTTTCTCAGGTAGATTGCCTGTCTCCACTTCACTTAGTTTTTCTTTTTGGTTTTTATCTTGTTCCTTCTTCTGGAACATATTTCTCTGCCATCTCATTTTGTCTAACTGTATGTGTTTGTGGTCTCCGTTTCTCAGGCTGCAGGACTGTAGCTCCTCTTGTTCCTGGTTTCTGCCCCCTGGTGGGTGAGGTTGGTCCTGGGGCTTGTGCAGGCTTCCTGGTGGGAGGTGCCTGCCCACTGGTGGATGGAGCTGGGTCTCATCCCTCTGGTGGGCAGGTTCATGTCAAGTGGTGTGTTTAGATGTGGCTGTGAACTCAGTATGGCTTTAGGCAGCCTGTCTGCTGATGGTTGGGGCTGTGTTCCTATCCCACTGGTTGTATGGTCTGAGGTGTTCTAGCACTGGAGCCTGTAGGCTGTTAGGGCTTGGTGTTGGTGCCAACGTGGCAACCTCCTGGAGAACTCAGGCCAATCAGTATTCCCTGGGACCTCTGCCACCAGTGACCTTGCTCCCATTAGTGAGCCACAGTCAACCCCTGCCTCCCCAGGAGACCCTCCAAAACCCACAGGTAGGTCTAGCCCAGGTTTCTACGGAGTCACTGCTTTGCGCTTGGTCCCAGTGCATGTGAAATCTTGTGTGCGCTCTCCAAGACTGGAGTCTTTGTTTCCCCTCTTCCTGTGGAGGTCCTGCACTTAAGCCCTGCTGGTCTTCAAAGCCAAATGCTCTGGAGGTTCCTCCTCTCGATGCCAGACCCTCAGGCTGGGGAGCCTGACCAGGGGCCCAGAACTTTAACTCTTGTGGGAGAACCTTGCGCTGTATTTATTTTCCACTTTGTGGGTTGCCCACCCGGCGGGTATGGGATTTGCTTTTATCGTGAAAGCGTCCCTCCTACTATCTCATTGCGGCTTTTTGTCTGTGGATATATTGTAACAAACTGTCTTTTTTGGTAGGTTCCGATTTGTTTTGTTGATGGTTGTTCAGCATTTAGGTGTGCTTTTGGAGTTTCCGTGAGAGGAGGTGAGCTCAGGTCCTTCTGCTCCGCCATCTTGTCTGGAATCGAGGGCTGCTTTTGGTCCGGATGCTTGCTGCCTCTTGCACACACAGTGGGTGTGCGCTGGCCGTTACCCACTTGATACGGGGTGTGCGGGTGCGGTGGCCTGTGCGCGCTCCCGGTACGGCTGGGGCAGCCGTTGGCACCCTCTCCCATGTCTCCCAGTGGTAGCAGCGGCCCGCGTGCTCCCGGGGATAGCGGGGGTGGCGACGGGAGCCCACTCGCGGGTCTCTTAGTGGTGGTAGTGGCCTGTGCCTGCCTCTGGAGCCCATGATGGCAGTGGCGGCTCGTGCCCGCCCCCGGAGCTTGTGTAGGCCGTGTCCTGTTGCCTCGGAGCGCGTGTAGGGAAAGACGCTCCTGTGGTTTTCCCACCCCTCTCCTCGTGTGCCCCACCCAACAGTGGTGGCTTGCCGTCTCTCATGGGCCCAGGCTTCTTCTGAGTGCAGCCTCAGTTGCTATTCTGCAGCCTCTTCAAGGTGTCTTCACACAGCCAACCCCGGTCCTCTCCCTGGGACTGTTTCTGAAGCCCAAGCTTCAGCACCCAGTGCCCCGCCTCCCCATACCGGCAGCTGAGTGTCTCAGGCTGGGGAGCGCAGGGCAGCGGGACAGACCGCCTGTGCAGGTCACTGTCCATTTTGCCTTCTGCAGGCTGGTTGCTGTGTTCATCTCCGGGGCTCCAAAGCTCCGCTTCCATCCAGGTTGGTCCTCCCGCCGATAAGGGGACTTCCCAGGGTGCAGGAAACTTTCCTTCTGCACAGCTCCCTCCCAGGGGCGCAGGTCCAGTCCTGATTCCTTTCTGTCTCTCTTTTTTTTTCTTTTTTCTTTTGTCCTGCCTGGTTATGTGGAGGTTTTCTGGCCCTTCCAGAAGTCTGAGGTCTTCTGCGAGCGTGCAGTAGGTGTTCTGTGAGAATCGTTTCACTTATAGATGTATTTCGTGTATATATTTGTTTACATACATTATATTTAAAATGTTCACTTGCTCTTGCGATACTCATCATTCGATCACACCTGTCTTTAGGCAGCTGAGCTGCTGAAGCCGGGGGGTGTGCTGGTGTATAGCACGTGCACTGTCACCCTAGCAGAAAACGAAGAACAGGTCGCCTGGGCCCTCGAGACGTTTCCTCACCTTCAGCTTCAGCACCAGGTGAGGGCCATTGCCATTGTCTCTGGGTGATCCAGTAAGTCGTGGGAACTTAAGCATGTTGATAAACACAGAGAGTGATACGAAGAGACGTGTCAAGTAAAACTTCTGAAACAAATCTTGTGGTACACAGGGTTTCTCTAACGAGAGCTGTTCCAGACAGGCCCCTAGAGGATTTTCACATCCTGACCCAGTTTTTCCAGGCTTTCACTCTCTACAGTTGTGTTAAAATGCCACAGAGCTCAGGGGGATTTTTGTTACATGTTTATTTGACTTGTGGCTCTTGTTCATGTTACTCAGAATTTTGTTTCTAAAACCCTTCCTCCACCCCTCAGTCCTGTAATTTTTCTGATAGGGCAAATGTTGAGCAGTTTTCTCATATCACACCAAAGCCCAAAGAGGCTTTAATAACTGGGTTATCAAAAGACTAGCCAAGGGGGGAAAATGGTTCAGGATTATTGCTTCCTTCTGGATTCTTATATAAGATAGGGACCATTTAAAAAGGTTTCTTGTACTTTATTTTACCTACCACTGTCTTTCTGTTCTGGTTTTTATTAAAACTATATTTATGACTAGATTTTTTAGCCCGTGATGTTTGAGATTAGGTTTAAATCTGTGGTAATGCTCACATTCATTCAGATAAACTGAACATCTAATGTCAGTTTTTCCAGTACAGAATTCTAGTAAGTAATTGGAATATATAAACAGAAGGCAATCCAGAGATGGTTTCTAGACTCAGAAATTAAGATAAGTGCATTGTAGATGAAAAGAAGACTTGAGAATTCACTTGAATTTGATGTGTGTGTATATACATATACACTCAGTATATACCTAAAAGAGATGGAACTCCCCCCCCACACACATGGGTTAATAAACAGTAGGTTTTCAGATACAAACCTAAGAAAATATATCTTCAGTAACACAAACATTTGTGAAGCGGTGACTTAAGTTAGGCTTATGCATCGTTTGTAGTAGTGGTTTGCACGGGTCACTCAGTTCCTTATGATTCTGTATTCCTCTAAACTAATCGAGGCAGCTTTAGTTTTCTCATCTCCTTTAATGTCCTAGTACATTTAAAAACAACAACAAAAAAAGAGGACTTTTATCATCCAATAGGTATGGGCCAGAGAGAGGCATCTTCAGATGCCCAAGAAGCTTCTGTCAGTTTTGGGGAGTCTGACAAATAAAGCTTGGTTTTCATCTCCTGCTGTAACTGATAATAATGTTCCACTTGCTAAGTGCCCACTCTGTGCCAGGCCCGATACCACCTTACTTACTTAAGCCTCAGATCAGAGTATTTCACCTGTTTCGTAGATGAGGAAGCAGGTAAGGTAAGTTACTTTCCTAAAGCCACACAGCTAAGCTGTGGCAGAGCTGTGATGTGAATCCACGTGCTTCGAAGTGTGGAGCCCAGGTCTCTTCTGCATGTCGTGGGCCTTGATAAGCGTAAGGGCCACCCTAGGGACTCAGTCATCAAGTGGCTGCATGTTACCACCCTCCCACTCTACTACCCGGAAAAGCAGCGTGTCCATTTCACAAAAATAAAAGGTATTTACCCATTTTTCTGTTTCTGGAATTGGTGGTAGGTACAGCTCAGTTTGTCCTTTTACGTAAATGGTACACAGGCACACTTCCCGACGTGAGGATGTTTGTCTGTGTTTATTTGTCTCTCCAAGCAGGACCCTCAGGTTGGAGGAGAAGGGATGCTGGGAGCCGGCCTGTCATCTGAACAACTGAAACGGCTGCAGCGATTCGATCCCTGCGTGGTGCCGTCACAGGACAGTGACACTGGTTCTCTCAGAGACGCCAGGATAGAAGACACGATTTGGCTCGCAAATAAGGATTGTATAGGCTTTTTCATTGCAAAATTTATAAAATGCAAAAGCACCTAGGAGAAGGATCCTTAGAGATGAAAGTTCCAAACGTTTTACATGTTTTTTTTTTTTAAACCAAAAACTGTTGTCAGGCCACATGATTGATGCCGTGGTTGCTGAGGAAACAGAAGAGGCTGCCGGCTGTCCCACTGGGAATCAAGAGACTGTACTTCACAGAGGAGGTAGCCAGGGGGTGGAGAGGGGGCACTTTGAGACTATATCTTGTGTGTTTAAAATACTTTTCCTTTATGGATTTAGCAGAGTATAAAGAAAAGGAGATGCCTGAAGATGTCTGGAACATATTTTCATTTGGGGTCTTTGTTTTAATTCGTAAAGAATGCAAGTCATTTTTAATGTTAAAATCAGTGGATTTAACAAAAGGAATAAAATTAGCAGTATTTAATTTGGTTATAAAACATGTTTTCCGTTATTGAGTTCCTTCAGAATTCAGGGTGTGGGAACTGTAACTTATTTATCAAGTGCCAGGAACAGAGCTGGGGATTTTACGTGACTTTTTCTGTTTACTATTTGGTAAATCAACCCTCTTTCAAATGAATTCTGGACTACTCCCAATGACAGTCTCCCTTCACTATGTTGACTTTTTTTTCTTCTGTCATATTTTAAACTAAAAACTAAAATGAATTTTTTTAGAATTCTGTAGATTAAAAATGAGACTGTCGCACAGTTCGGGTACCTTTTATCATCTAACGGAATACATGCAAGTTCTTCGAGATGTGATTGGTGAGAAAGCCATCTTGTGAGAGCTGGGAAGTGGCCGCTCTCAGCCAAGCCTTGGTGTTCTCCCTCTGAACAGAAGCGACTCCACTACACCTTCCCCAGGCCAAGCAGCTGTGACTACATCACAATGAAACAAGACCACTTCACCATCAAACCTGAAATCGCCCAGACTGCACAAGTGACCAAACATCACCCATGGTGGCCAGTATAAGTGGATGGCCTTTTTAAAATGAATTGTAACTGTAGGCTTGCTTTTCATCCTACCTGCTTTTTAGATAAAATATATTAAAATACCCAGCCATAGTTTAAAAGCTATCTCATGTCGTGTTAAATACATCTCTTTTGTTAATTCAAATCACCTCAACATTCCTGAGCCTCGGGCAGTTGCCTAACGGTTTTTTTTTCCTTCATAGGTCTCGGTCTCCGTTAGGAATTTCTTGCAACTTCCTTGGATCCGTGAAGAATGCTCATCTCACCTCGGATCAGGTGAGATCTTCAGAGGCCTCTCCTCTGAGGAAGCCTCTCTTGCACACCCTTCTCTGGGGCTGGTCGGGCATGTCTCTCTCTACACCCCTCGTACCTCTGTCTCCTCCTGTCACGGCATTTGACACATCACTGTAGTGTACGAGGCATGCCCTGGACCGCTGCCCCCAGGCTTGGGAACATTCCAGAGGCAGGACTGTGCTTTCTGTACAGCTTCAGAGCAGATCATTGTTACACGCTTACTGAACGAGGGAAAAACCCCGTCAAGCTCCCTAAGATTCAAACACGTGACTGACTGCTTTCCATCCCTCATTCTGCCTGATATCCAGTAGATGTCATCTGCCTAAAGAGAAACACTGTTCACCTGTGGTACTTCTGCTTCTAGGGCTCAGCCTACTTCCTCGAACTTTCAATACGTTTTCGAAAAATACAAAAAATCCATCCCTTCTTATGCTCTCTGCAGAGCCTTAGGTGCTAGGCTGGGATGGAAATGGTAGGGAAGGAGCCTAGTAGCAAATGTGTGAAGTTTTGATTAGTACCAACAAATATCAAAATACAAGCAATACAGGCAAAACAGAAGAAAAATAATTTGCATATTGAAAACAGGACAAATAAAAAATATTGCTAAAATTCGTTTCTTTAACATAGACATTTTTCAGTGGGTTTCTTTCTTTCAAAAAAATAAAACAAATTGGAAAATAAAACACATTCAATCTTAAGGAACACAGACATTTAAGAAAAAATATGATAAAAGGACAAAAATCAGGGAAATGTGGAAGAGAATGAATATATTCTCTTTTAACATATTTAATGTTACCATAGTTATATCTGTGAAACAGAAGCATTTTAATTCAACAGTGAGTACGTTTTACTTCAAAACCGTGTATCACATTTTAAACAGTAAAGTACAAATAGTTAAAAATATAACACGATTCAACAACTGACCCAGAGCCCTCTGATTGCCTGTTTTCTCCAACAGCATGACTCTTGACGTGTTAGTGAGATTATCCAGGGCTAGCAGCATCGTGTCACTGAGCAAAGGGCGAGGAGTTACATTTGTCATCAGAAGGGATCTTCATTTTAGAAAGGAAAAGTACAGTTCAGCATCGGTGGCAAGAATTGCAGAACATATAGGATGAAGGTGGGAGAAAGTTGGCTTTGCTGTGCTCAGGCCTTCAGAGGCCTTTGACCTGCCGGAAGCTGTCACTTCTCAGATGTCGTGGGGAGATGACCACAACCATCAGTGACGGGATGATGCGCCACACACGGGAGGTGCAGGTGAGTATTTTACATACTTTCAGCTGTAAGAATCATTCCTAAAATGGCACTTAATACGACTAATAGTAGACAGTGCAGAAGCCAGCTCTTTATTTGTTTGATATGAATGAATGACTTTAAACCAGGCTTGTTGAACAGTTCAGTGTAGCTGACAGTGAAGGTTTAACATGAATGCAGAGCAGACCATGTTAAAATGTGGCATTGTCCCAAAGTACAGAATAACTAAGACATCCTACATTTAGCAGCACCTTTTTGTAACAGTAACTTAAATGAGCAGTAGAGAAAGAGCAGAGGAAAGGCTGAAATGGGTGTGACAAAAAAGACAGAGAACTATTCGAAACATTTCCAGCATTTTCTAGGTTAACTACAACAATCATTCTACAGCTGAGTCGGTTAAGATTAAACCTTTGCTGTGTGAAAAGACTAGAATTTTCCATTCCACAAGTCAGTGAATATCCCATTGTCCTTGGGATTATTTCTTCAATTACATATTTAGTACACGCCGTTTACACATATGCCCACTCTACAGTTTTCACTTATGGATGCTCTAAGTACTGCAGTAGAGATTTTGCGGAATACTCTGATTTGGACTAATGTGTTTCACAGTAAAGTGAGAAACGAAGAGTCCAGGTCAAAATTTAAAAAATGGAATCCGTTAGCATGATTCTTTGAAAGGGATTAATGGTAGCAGCAAAAAAGATACATACCAGTTGTACTTCAAGAATTTACATATTCCAAAGTCATGAACTGGGATGAAACTTTGTATAGGAAAGGTCGGGGCTGGTGATCATCGATATGGTACCGTGATGGACAGTTGATGGGAAGTATTTTATAAAAGTAACTTTAATTGGAATACGGTTTCCCAATGATGTGAATATTTTACATCAAAAATTTATATATTATGACTACTGTTTTTATATTCAATAAATAAAGGTATGTCAACAGTACAGAGCTAATTAACAAAGAGATTGAGGGAAATGGTTCCTATATTAGCTGATAAAACTATATATGTTAACTCATTTTTACAACTCTGAGTTTTCTTTGGGGGAGAGGAGTAAGGAGTTAGATGTGAAACAGTTGTACTTATAAAGGTCCAAGAATATTTGGCAAGAACCTGGAATAATCAAAGAAGCGAAACAAAAAATAGCTTAACTTATTTAACAAAATAGTAATTTTTAATGTCCAGGTCTGAAGGTAGGCAATCAAGACAGGCGTTTTCCAGGGACAGACTTCAAGTGCCAGGTACTTGCACGCCTAATACTGTCTGTCTTACCTGTCCAGTCATAGCTGGACAGACGGACACTTAGGAGAGACAGAGGAGGTTTCAGGCTCAGCGTGACCACCACCTCGTGGGCCGCGTTCGGCGGTGTCCCTGACACAGGGCCACAGCATCTTCTGGCGTCCCCTCAGAGCAGGTGTCTGACGCAGGAAAACCTCCTCAACGTCTTGTTCACTTCAAGTCACCTCATTTTGCCCTGATTTCTTCCGAAGAGCAGAAGCTTTGGTTATAAGAAGCACTTGGAGATTGTGATGGACAGTGAAAGTGTCGGAGCGGGCAGCGGGGGGGACACAGCAGGCACGGCGGGCGAGGTGAGGAGATGGGGGAGTCGGGAGCATCTGTGTAAACGCTTCTCCCTCAGACGAGAGGTCGTCGGACATTTCCAGTGAAACACTCAGTCAGAGTGGCCCGTACGGTCCCTCTCCAGGAGCCAGCGGGGGGCAGCTCTCCAGGGCGTCCCCTCTGGCGGTGAGCGCCCTCCTGGGCCCTGACGGCTCGGCCCCGGGCTGGCTGCCGCAGTCGTCAGCGTGCACGCCCGTCACTGGCTCGTGCGCACGCGGCTCCCAGACCCCAGTGCTGTGACCTGAGACACTGGCTCTGCAGGACGAGGCTGTCACACTCATCAGTGTGAACTGCACGGAGCGGAGCAACCCTTGGAGTTTGGTTATATTTCCCAGAATTTATGGTCACAATGATTAACGTACAGGGATGGTGAAACATTCAGAAATCAAACCTTTTCAAGTCAGGCGGTCACACGTATTTACAGTATGTACAGACTCTCTACTAGAACGGGAACAGGTGTCTAGACGACGTTATTACAAATTTCCTGAAGGTGGGCATTTCTAGTCCCTGTAATTCAGAAAGCAAATCTGCTGGCTTGGCATTAAGACTCTAAAATAGTGTGATCAAACTGATTGATTGATATATATATATATATTATATATAATTATCATAAGAAGGTGTTTGCAGAAATAACATTTACAAACTGTCTATACAGTACACAATACTAGTACATAGAAAATAGATTCTGACTTTGATCCCCTTTGTGTAAGGCAAGACAGTCTGTCCCCAAATTTAGTCAGTCAGCCAGAGGTACAAGCAAGAAACAGTGGTCCATGGATGAATATGCAAATCAGGTGCCTACATATTTAAAAATCGGGAGAATCAAGAAATTCCACGTTTTATGTGGGCCGATTGATTCTGGCCCGCTGGATGCATCAACCACATTTTCGAAAACATCAGCTATGCTTCTTATAATCCTGATGCCACCTGGATGGCAACAGAAGATATTGTTCAAGTGGCAGCGATCCTAGACAGTTTTCAAAGTCCAGTAGACAACCAGAGGACTGCAGCCTTTCCAGGCGAATTTATATAGCACTTACTTACAAAAGGAAAAAAAAAAGTATATTCTCTATTTCATGCTGTTGCTATCCAAGCAACAGCAGTACAAAATATACAAGACAGATCACATATGATTGCAATGTAGACCCCCAAGATTGAGTTGGAGGGTGGTGGTATACAAGACTTGACCTACTTAAAAAACCAACGACACAAAAGGGCGAAAGTCACTGGCGGATGTAAACCTCCCTGTTCCAGTCCCCAGCCTCGTGCCGTCTCCTGGACACCCCTTCCCCCTCCCTGTCACAGTAGCGATCCTTGGATTTGTGGCGGCTCCACTGTTTGTCGCCCTCGTTGTGGTCCTGCTCTCGATCCGGGTCCCGCGAGCGGTGCCGAGACTCCCTGTGTCTGCGCTCCCCGCCCCCGTGGGGTTCCTCTCGGTGGCTGTGATCTCGGTGCGGGGCACAGTGGTCCACGTGTTCGTGGGAATAATCTTCCTTGGGCTCCGCGTACGCGGAGTCGCGACTCTCCTGCGTTTCTGAATCCAAGGTCTCCTGCCTGGAGAGGCCTCGGCTGGCCCCACTGCGATGGCTGTGGTGCTGGGGTTTCTTGACCGGATCTGGGCAGGGTTCTTCTTCAGCTTGGGAGGCAGAACGGGCGGCAGCTGCGCGATCGGTCCTCGGATCCCCTTGAGAACCCTGGAGGCGAAGGAGCAGACACAGGTCTCAGCCAAGGTCGGGGTCTGGGGAGCTGTCACGAAGGCCAGTCCATAGAAGTCTAGTCCCTTTTCAAAGTCTCTAACGTGCTGAAATGAAATCTCACCTAGCTTGGTCGCTTAATTTGTTCGATAACATCCCGTAGCATTTATATTGTGTTGGACTTTTTGTTAATCTGTAAGCGCCTAGAACAGCACACAGAGTAACTTTATTTTTTTAAATGAATGAATGAAGGAGGGGAGGGCATTCTTTTATATGTTCTCTTGTAACCAAATATAGATACAGGTGCCTGAGATCTGTCTACACATGGGTGGACACTTAACCACCTCTGCTCGAATACAGGTGGGAAGATTAAAAGTTCGTAGGATGTTGGCTTTAAGGGAAAAAAATGATAAAATGTCAAATGCTTAAGTGGCACTTAATATGAGACCAGCAGTGTTATGAGACAGTCGCGTACATTGACTGATTAAACACAACAACCCTGTAAGCCAGTCTCATGAGAAAAGTCACATGACAGCCCCACGAGGCAGGGTCATTGGTATTCCTGAGGCAAAGGGCAGGTAAGGACTTTATCCAAGGTTAAACCCCTGGGAAGGGGTGGCAGTCTGAGTCCACAGTCTGTGCTGCCGGCCACATAGAAAGTTCCTCTCTCCTGGCCCTACCAGAATATGGGGAGAGCGGATTTTACGGTTTATATACAGTAAGTCCCCTACATACAGACCTTCAGGTTGTGAACTTTCAAAGATGCAAACACAGCTTCGCATGTCGAATCACGTAAGATCATTTGTCTGGCGTACATTGTCACGTGCGTGCATCCTCTACAAGCGGTTGTGCTTTTGTGTTCTTTACCGTATAGGGTACGGTAGTACAGTATCTTTATTTCAAGCCCAGGATGGTCGGAAGCGAGCGTAAAAGCAGTGGTGACCTAGCGGGTACTACTGTCCTTTTCAAGGGACTGTACTGTAAGGTTAAAAATGTTTTATCTTTTGTTTGTTTTTTCTGTATTATTTGTATGCAAGGTATGATAAACCTGTCACGGTACAGTATTATATAGCCGATTGGGTTAGTGGGTAGCCTAGGCTAACTTTGCTGGACTTAGGAACGCATTCTCGGAACGGAACTCGTTCGTATATGGGGGACTTACGGTACTTCACAGGATGCTGTTTACACTCCTCCTCTTACAGGCGCCTGGCTCACGCTGGAGACACTTAAGGGACCCGGTGTTCCACCTTGTTCTGGACAGGGCTGCCCGACCGGAACGAGCACCGCCCCCGAGCCCGGGACCCCAGTGACGCGAGTGGAGACGGGAGCGCCCCTCACCTGTGAGCTGGGGACCAGAGCGGGGCTGACGGGCAGGGTCGAGGTGGCCAAGGTACGGCTGAGGAGAGGGTTGGGGAGGCCGCTGCTGGGAGGGTGGGTGGCCTTCCAGGAGGCCTCCAGGTAGTCGGCAAGGTGCTCACAGGCGTCCTCGAGCTGGTTCTCATCCAGAATCACATCGAACAGCTCCTGCAGGGGCAGACAGCGCAGACGGCACGCTGACGGCAGCCAGGGCCCGCCCGGTGCCTCCCCGCACGCGCGGGGCAAGGAGGGCGCCCGAGAGCTGCGCGCCGCGTCCCTGCCCGAGGCGACGGGCTCCTCCTCCTCCCTCCTCGCCTTGGCGGGCCATCCGCTAAGGTCAGGTTATGCGCGTCTGGCCTCAGGTCGCTGTGGAGGACACGGCTGCTTCGCCGTGTGAATGACCAGGAAGTGAGCAGGTGTGATAACAGTTGTTAGGGCCACCAGAGAAAAGTGGCCCACACTGAAAAAAGGAACTGATCCTATGCTAGGGGAGAGACGTAGAAAAGAAAATGAGACTATAAGCCAAACACACAGTACAGGGAGAAGCCTGTCTTTGACAGAGACTATGAAAAGCTGAACCTTGGAAATGACTGAGGTGAGGTGAAGACATGAGGAAGCCGAAGCCTCTAATGATTTGATGTGGTCCAGACTGCAAAACAGTTCAGAGTTCCTATAAATGTTAACGTACTCCCAGTAATGACACGTGGATCTGATCGTAGTTCATAAGGCTTCTGAGATACCTTCATTTTAAAAAAGCCAGAACAAAAGCCAGAAGCATACGGTCCCAAAGCGTGGTATGCAGAGCAAGGGATTCGAGGTAGGAATGTGTTCAGGGGTCAGAATCTGGTTACTGAGTGGTTTAGAAATGGTCTCAGATCAATTTCTTAGATGGTGATGAAGAGCCAGCAACTTGCTCCCTGATTAGAAGTGAATAATAAACCAACCCAAACAGAGCCGTCTTTTAAACCAAAGTTTTTAAACAACGATTGTGTTTCATTTAAGATAGTACTGAGGTGTTAGATTAACAAAGCGAGGTCACCACGGAACACACCGTAGCCGTTCGTAAGCCACGTCCATGACCTAGACAAGTGCTTGTGCTCGTGGTAAGAGGTAGACTGTTCCCGTCTTTGGGAGGAAACCCACTGTTAATGGGCAGGGTTCTCTCCCTGGACAGGCGTTTACCTGTCCGTCTGGTTTTTGTTAACAGAATGTGGGTCTGAAGCCTTCAAGTGGATTATACTGCAGAGAGAGACTTACCGGAGGGCACTGAGCCAGCTTATCTGCTGCTACCATCTGAACATTGAGGTGTTTAGCTTGAGATTTCCCTCGAGATTTTATTAACCTTTGTAAAACCTGTAAAAGATGAGATTCTTAAACTGGGGTATCTGCACTCAGGTAAACAACAAGGTTCATTATTCATTCCTTTCTCTGGGGTCTTTTGCATACAGCACTAATGGTTTACAAATAGATTGAGCTAGAAAAGAGAATCTTCAAGATGATCAGCAAAATTAACACGTTAACATAAATCTCAGTCACAAGCTTCAAAAATCACCAGCGTGGAGATTTTTATGAGTCTTGTCTTTTTTCAAGGCTAGCAGTTCTCAAACTTTGTCTCATGATTTATGTGTTTAAAACCTTTGGAGAACTCCCAAGAGCTTTTTATGTGAACTGTAATAGTTACATATTAGAAATTAAAACTGAAAAATTCATTTAAGAATGACCAGTAAACCTCTTATATGTTAACATGTCACGCATTCTGATAAAAATATTTGCAGGTTTCTCTAATGCCCGGCTTCACAGAAGCTAGCTGATGTTCCCTGCTTCTACATTTAATCTGCCACAGTATATTGTTTGAAACAGGCAAAGAAAATCCACTCCCCTATAGATACGTAATTCAGAAAAGGAGTATTTTAGTAGCCTTTTCAGATAATTGTGGATATCTTTCTTTGATACTACAGTAAACAAGTGGTAGCTTTTTAAAGACTAGCTCTCATGTGAAATCTAAACCCCTATCAATGAACTTTTCTTACTCTGTTACATTAAATTCCATTGATCTGTCCTGAAATTTGAAGGACATGTCAGTTGTTCTTTCCAATAAAAATGGTGTTCCAGGATGAAAGTGGCTACTTTGGTTTATGACTTGAAGAATCACACTGGTACCTGCCCTCAAGATAACAAACAGACTTCGAGTACATAGCTAAAGAACTTGAAGTGTACTTCCCATTTCGTTACATAGAATATTAAAAAGGTGTTTGTACTGAAGAGTCAAAATTTAAGCATTTTTACTACTTCATCAGGACATTCTTAAGTGAAACTGGGTTGTGTGTGTGTTTTTTTTTAACCTGGGAGTGCAAGGGGAGGGAGAATGCCACAGCTGCTACTGCTACTGTGGTCTTGATTCCTGCTTAGACATCACCCACCACTGCTTCTGCACCATTGGTGCAAAGGTCAAACCAGTGAAAAAGGGGGAGGATGTCTGAGTATTAGATAATGCTTAGATAATAATCATGGAAATGGTTCTGACCTCATGGACCCTCTAAAAGTGTTTCAGAACCTCCCCCACCAGGAATCCATGGACCACACTTTGGGAATCACTCTCCTAAGCCATGAAACTCATCATCATGCTCGCTTATATGAATCTTAACAATTCTCGGCTACCACATCTCTCTTCAGACCCTTTGTGATGGATAAAGACACAGCCAGTTTATAATTGGAAAGCAGACTATAAATACACATTTTAGTAAAGTTCCATTACAGAGCAAACAGTAACAACCCTACTTACCTTAGGAGAAGAAATCTTGACATACACTATAATAGGGGCCAGAGAGGTTTTACTAAGTTGTGCTGGATGATTAATAGTATCTGCATCAAGGACCACCAGTTGCAGTGTTCTTGCAAGTTCAAAAATCCTTTCAATTTCACTCTGAACTTCCGCTGTAAAAGGTTAAGCAGAGTTTGATTACTTGACGTACAGCATTTTTAGACCAGATTGAGACAAAGTAAAACGGTACTCAGGTAGGTGAGGTTGATGTCAACAGGTAAGAGAGCTGGTAACAGGTATCCTTTGGAGAGAGCCGTTCCTTCACAATACCTCTAGCATTTAGGGAATTCCTCTCTCAACCAGACATCTAACAAACACAATGTGAGAGTCAACGTTTCTGGCTCTCTGTGCTGACGTGGTTTTGGTGCTATAAAACTTCAATAAGTCATTTCACTAAAGTGTTGTGAAATAGAAACTTGAAGAGAGGTCTTCCCTGTGTTTGTTTCTGACCACTCTAGCCTAGCACCCATCACCAGCCTTCCTGTCACGCTTATCTGTGTTTATATGCCACCTATTGGTACGCCTTCTGGAGATGATTGATAGAGTCTAGAGATGCTTATTACCAAGCTGAACTACAACAGAAAACTGGAGAGATTTTAAGAGTGTCTACAACAAACTTGTCCAAAAACACGCTTCTCATATTTCCCACCAACAACAGAACAGCCCTGTAACATTCATGCTTTAAAAGGGCGGTTATATATTAGAGACAGCATTACAGAAATACAAACTATATAAACATCCAAAAATCTACGTGAATGCCAAAGAAATTTTATGCATTTCATCTGCTTCTCCATTTCTGTACCACTGCTGTCCAGTATGGTAGCCACAACCCTCATATGCCTGTGGAGCACCTGAAATGTAGCACTTGTGAATGAATGAATAAATTTTTGAAATTTAATTTAAATAAGAGTTAAATAGCCAGAAACTACTTTACTAGACATCATAGGTCTATAAAGCATAATATGTATTTTACAGTGCCCACTGCAGTCATGAAGGGCCAATTCCATGAGATTCCTAGACCTACAGAATACCATTTCATTCCTCTTACGCATTTGCATCCATGCAGAAGATGCCTGGAGATAATTTTAACTAGTACATTATTCCAGAAAAGGCAAGTCACTATTGTCTGCCTCACAGTATGTTATGACTAGAGTCCTTTCATTCAACCTGGCTGTCTTTAAAATCAGGGCCCAAACCACTTGAGATACTGGCTTTAAAATAATATTTGGTCACATTACCACCCATGACATAGTTTTGCTAACAGAAAAAAAAAAAACATTAAGCTTCTGGAGCTATCAGTTTATAAGAAATACAGGGAACAGACAATTATATATAAACTATGCCAGTGTAATGCAGTTAGCAAAATTCACTCTCTGAAAACCCTGCAGAATAAGTGACCCAGTTTCTTCAAAAAATTACAAGGAAATAAAGATATATGGAAAACTAGATTAAGAGATTTAAGGACCTAGGAAACATTTGCAATGTATGGACTTTATTTGGATCCTGATTCAAACAATATATTTATAATGCATAAAGTGAATATAATGCATATAAGTGAATAAAATGTTTATATATAGAATGCTTATATATATAAAATGTATGTGTGTATATGTATAATACATGACAGTTGGGAAATGATACATGGCTGAGTGGCAACCTGATGATATTAGGGATGTACTGTTAAGGTCTATCGATAATGGAATTATGGTTTAAATAAAAAGGGGCTTCAATGTTTAGAAATACATACTGAAACATTTACAGATAACCTCATATGATGTCTGGGATTAGCTTCAAAATAATTCAGAGACAGGAGAGGAAGGCAGGGGGAAGACTGGAAATGAAACCAGACTGGCCATGAATAGATGATAGTTGAAACTAGGTGATGAGTACCTGAGGTTTCCTAGAACATTCTTTACTTCATATATATTGGAATTCCCTTAAACAACAGTTTTAGAAATAAAAGTGGCCTTTTGATCATTTCTTTCACAATAGAGTTCTAAAACATTACTGACACTCTTATTTGCTCTCTTTTCTCGTGCTCTTTAAAATTTTATTCCAATATAACCTTGCTTCTTTGTGCCCTAAAAATGTTTTCACAGCCACTGATCCCCAACAGTCAAGTTCTGATCTAAGTTAGTATTTATTGTAAGCATTAAGAAATTTGATTAGTCCACAGCCAACACCACACTCAATGGAAATGCTGAAAGCTTTTCCTCTAAGATCAGGAACGACACAGGGATGCCCACTCTCACCACTTCTTTCAACATAGTATTGAAAGTCCTAGCCAGAGCAGTTTGGCAAGAAACAAATAAAAGGCATATAAATTGGAAAGGAAGTAAAACTCTCACTGTTTGTAGATGACATGATAGTATATACAGAAAACTCTTAAAGACTCCACCAAAAGACCGTTAGAACTAATAAGCGAATTCAGTAAAGTTGCAGGATACAAAATTAGCTTACAAAAATCTGTTGCGTTCCTGTACACTAATAATGAACTATCAGAAAGAGGAAGTAAGAAAACAATCCCATTTACAGTTGCATCAAAAAGAATACCTAGGAATAAATAAAACCAAGGAGGTGAAAGACCTGTACTCTGAAAACTGTAAGACACTGATGAAAGAAACTGAAGACACAAATAAATAGATATTCCATGCTCATGGATTGGAAGAATTATATTGTCAAAATGTCCATACTACCCAAGTGATTTATTGCAATCCCTATCGAAAATCTAATGGCATTTTTCACAGATACAGAACAATCCTAAAATTTGTATAGAATCACAAAAGACCCCAAACAGCCAAAGCAATCTTGAGAAAGAACAAAGCTGGAGGAATCATGCTTCCTGACTTCAAACTATATCACAAAACTATAATAAAATAGTAGGGTACTGGCGTTAAAAACAGATCCATAGATCAGTGGAACAGACTAGAAGAGCCCAGAAGTAAACCCATGCGTATATGGTCAATTAATTTATGACAAAGGAGCCAAGAACATACAGTGGGGAAAAGGACAGTCTCTTCAATAATTGTGCTGGGTGAAAACGACAGCCATGTGCGTAAGAGTGAAACTGGACCACTATCTTACACCATACATGAAAATCAGCTCAAAATGGATTAAAGGCTTAAATGTATATCCCGAAACCATAAAACTCCTAGAAAAAAACAAAGGTGGTAAGCTCCTTGACATTTGTCTTGGCAATGCTTTTTTGGATTTGACACCAAAAGCAAACACAAGAAAACCCAAAGTAAACAAGTGAGACTCCATCAAACTAAAAAGCTTCTGCACAGCAAAGGAAACCATCAACAAAATGAAAAGGCAACCTGCCAAATGGGAGAAAATATTTGTAAATCATATATACAGGCATACATCAGAGATATTGCAGGTTTGGTTCCAGACTACCACAATAAAGCAAGTCACATGAACTTTTTGGTTTCCCAGTGCATATAAAAGTTATGTTTACACTAAATTGTAGTTTATTAAGTGTGCAAAAGCATTATGTCTTATAAAATCCATGTACATAATTAAAAAATACTTGATTGCTAAAAAATGCTAACCATCATCTGACCCTTCAGAGAGTCATAGTAGTAATGAAGATCACTGATCACAGATCACCATAGCAAATATAATGAAAAAGTTTGAAATATTGTGAGAATAACCAGAATGTAACACAAAAACACGAAGCAAGCAATGTTAGAAAAATGGTGCCAGTAGACTTGCTCAAGGCAGGGTTGCCACAAACCTTCAATTTGTGAAAAACACAATATCTGCAAAGTGCAATAAAGTGAAAAGCACAGTAAAATGAGGCATGCTTGTATAGGATGAGTTAATTTCCAAAATATATAAGGAACTCTTACAGCTTAATAGCAAAAACCAAACAGTCCAATTAGCAAATGGGAAGAAGACCTGAATAGACATTTTTCCAAAGACGACATACAGATGGCCAACAGGTATATGAAAAGGCGCTCAACATCCCTAACCATCAGGGAAATGCAAATCAAAACCCCAATGAGATATCACCTCACACCTGTTAGGATGGCTATCATCAAAAAGATAATAACAAGTGCTGTGGTGATAATGTGGAGAAAAGGGAACCCTCCTGCACTGTTGGTGGGAATGTGAACTGGTGCTGTCACTATGGAAAATGATATGGAGTTTCCTCCAAAAATTAAAAATAGAGCTACCATGAGATCCAGTGATAGAATCTTGACTGAAATGTGGAATTGGAGGGAAAAAAAAAAAAGCATAGGTAAAAAGAACAGATTGGGGGTAGCCAGAGGTGGGAAGTGGGGGGTGGGTGAGGGTGGTCAAAAGCACAAGTAAGTCCCACGGATGTGACGCACAGTGTGGTGACTATAGTTACTAATACTGTGTATTTGAAAGTTGCTAAGAGAGTGGATCTTAGGAGTTCTCATCACAAGAAAAAAACTCGTAACTGTACATAAATTTGTAACTAGACTTTCTGTGATCATAAAACAATATATACATGGGTCAAGTCATGTTGTATACCTGAAATAGTCTAATGGTATATTTCAGGAATGTCTCAATGAAAAGAAATTTGATCACAAAGATTTTCATCCATGTACTCAGTTAAATAACAGTTAATCACACAGAGTCCCCACACCTTAAAAAAACTTCATTTTTCTTAGCGGTTTCAGTACTATGAAAAAAAAAGATTATAAATGTAGTACTTGTTCATTGCATAAAATCTGAGTAACAGATAAACATAAAAGAAAATAACCCATTATCTTATTATGTATCCAAAAATTACTATCAACATATGTCAATTTCTTAATATATGTTTCATGTATATATGTGTATATATATGCATATATTTATATCTTCTAGTATTCTTACATACACAAATATCTTAACACTTTTTAAATTAAGGGGGGAAATGAGATATTCATTTAAAAATTTAAAGGAGATTTTTTTCAGAATCCCAGTGCAACATATTAGTAAGTAAACCTTAAAATAAGATGACCAATGAATTATGAAGAAATACTTTTAACTTCCAAGTAAAAATGATGCTTCAAAAAGAAATGTACCCGTACTAGTGGTTTTCTTTGACAGAGTACATCACGCTTAGAATTTATTTCAAAAAAGAAATGTCAAAGACAGCTGATGTTCATTTCTGAAACTGAAAAGCCTTATTCACCTGTCCAAATCCCAATCACTTAACAGCCATTGAATTAAAACTGGTGCTGATACTATGGAAAACAGTGTGGAGGTTCCTCAAAAAGCTAAAAACAGAGTTGCCATATGATCCTGCAGTCCAACTCCTGGGGATATACACAGACAAAACTATAATTCAAAAAGAGACATGCGCCTCCATGTACATAGCAGCACTACTCACAATAGCCAAGACATGAAAACAACCTAAATGCCCATCGACAGATGAATGGCTAAAGAAGATGTGGTACATATACACAGTGGAATACTACTCAGCCATAAACAAGAATGAAATAATGCCATTTGCAGCAACATGGATGGACCCAGCCATCATCATACTAAGTGAAGTGAGTCAGAAAGAGAAAGACAAATACCATATGATATCACTTACATGTGGAATCTAAAATATGACACAAATGAACTTTTCTAGGAAACAAATGGACTCACAGAATGGACTTGCGGTTGCCGTGGGGGAGGGAAGGACTGGGAGTTTGGGATTAGCAGATGCAAACTAGTATATATAGGATGGATAAACAACAAGGTCCTCCCGTATAGCACAGGGAACCGTATTCAATATCCTGTGATAAACCATAATGGAAAAGAATATAAAAAAATGTACATATATGTATAACTGAATCACTTTGCTATACAGCAGAAATTAACACAACATTGTTAAATCAGCTGTACTTCAATTAAAAGAAAAAACTCAGAGCTCAGAAACAATCATCATGTTTTCTGGAAGACGAGAAAGAAGGGAAGTGCGTTTGTTTGGAAAGACATTTCTATAATTGAACAATACTGTAAAAACAGAGGCGGTTGTTACACTTTGTAGCTAGCGTTGGACGACATCCAAGCGGTCATTCGAGAATTAATAAGACTTGCGATGGCTCTGGTATCAGTGATGTGATGGTAATTCCAACGCCATTTCATAATCACTAAGCACAGAATTCTACTTTTGACAAGTTCCTTACTTATCCTAAAAAACGAAATCTGTAAAGCCCCCTCTAAGCCTCTTTTCCTTTCCCCAGGCCCAGGGAGGTCTGCCTCTGGGCACCCAGTCCCAGGCACCAAAGTGGCTTCCTCACTTCATAGAGTGTGTGATCCTTGGGTGACAGGCTTCGTTTCTTGGAGCCCCCTAAGTGTTCTTTTTTGGAAAATGGAAATGAGGACTAAGTGAACCAACGTGCAAAGCATTTATTGTGGTGCCTGGCCCAGAGTAAATACTTAATAAATGTCAAGTATTGCTTTGTGCCTACCTCTGTTAACATTTATTGCATTGTATTTTGATGATATGATTGAAAACTTTTCCAACAGGCAGTGAACTGATAGAACACTGGCAACAGTACATAATTACTTCCATTCCTTCCCTCAGTACAGTGTTTGGTACATGCTTGGTGCTCAAAAACTGTGTTGAAAGAATGAGTTAAAAAGGCAAAGAAAAAATATAATCATTTAATATATATATAATGTAACATTTTTTTTTTTGCCTTTTTAATTGACTATATACGTATTAGGTAGAAGCTGCTGTTGTAGAAAAAAATTCATTAAATAAATCTTCAAAACCATGAATAATGAATTTGACTGCCAAAATATATTTAGATGAAGAACTCCCTTTGGGTAGAAATATTGCTATAGCTGGGCCATTGGAGCAATCTTGTGGAATAAAAAGTGCTAATTTATTAAGACAGACATAGCTACGCTGGTAATGGATAGGTCACGAGGAGGGAAGAAATGAGATTGAAAACATCAATAGCCCCGTAAATTTCACATCGATTCGCAAGGCTAGTTTTAGAGTCTATCATCCGCCCTTCATTCTCCATAAATTATTTTTTTCTCTTCCTCAGAGAAGGCAGAGATGTAATTAGCATCACGACACTGCTCAATGGACAAAATCCTGGAATGGTAGTCAGGACACCCAGGGTCTAGCCTTAGCTTTATTCGTTAGTAGGTGCCTTACCCACACTACACAGATCCCTTCACTTCCTGTGGCTCTCAGATCCTTCACTGAACAGTGATGGGCTTGAACCAGATCGGTAGTTCTCAAACTCTGGCATATGGTAGAATCACCAGGCGGGCTTGTTAAACCAGAGATTGTAGGGCCCCACCTCCAGAGTTCCTGATTTTATAGGTTTGGATGGGGCCTGAGAATGTTCAGTCCTCACTGATGCCCCCATGATGCTGACGCTGTTGATTTGGAGACCACACCTGAGGAGCAACTACGAGGTGCTCTCTCTGGTGTGTCATCCCCGCTCCACAGTCCCTGGTGCTACCAACATAAGTGATGAGCTTTTCTTTAATCGACGCTTCTGTTGAGATAACTGCAGGTTCACAAGCAGTTGTAAGAGATAACGGAGAACCCTGTGCCCTTTACCCAGTTTTCCTCAATGGGAACATCTTGCAAAACTGTAGTGCGATATCACAACCAGGATATTAATATTAATACAATCCACCCATCTTATTCAGATTTCCCCAGTTTTATGTACTCACGTGTGTGTGTGTGTGTGTGTGTGTGTGTGTGTGTGTGTACTGAGCTCTATGCAGTTTTATCACGTGTAGGTTCCTGTATCCATCACCACAATTTAGAGACAGAACAGTTCCATCAGGACAAGGTGAAAGAGACAGTCTTTAACAAATTATCTCAGCTGACTCCTCAATTGGACTAACAACATTTACCAAGTTGTAAACATTATTATCTGACCACCTAGTTGCTAATATACAAAGTAAATGCCTTCCCCTGCTCCCTGTGTGTTATCTGTCAGTTACAACTGTTGCCATTGCATGGCTAAATCTAGCTTCACTTCCTTTACTCTCTTATTTGCTGATATTTTCCCACTTTCAGTACATAGTTTTTGCTATTGTGTGACACAAATAGATCCCACAACCGCACAGTTGTGTACAAATGGGTGCAAAGATGTAGCATAGTTTCCTAAATTGATTTGTCCCTGGAAAATTGCTTGGGGTAAAACCAAGCCACAATTTGCAGACAGTATAAAGTTGGGCAGATTAAAGAAACTCTGAGGTGAATTATTTTATAAAGCAATAATTAAGTATCTGAGTTTATTAGTTTTAAAAGTTTGGATTTGGAATTGGCAAATAACTGTATTACCAGGCCCTTTACTATTTTAATTTAAATAATATTTTTGCTTCTAAGACTATAATGTAATTTATGTGCATAGCTAATGTAGATATTTTAAGTTATGATGCTTGACCAATATTACAACTGAGAAAAAAGGTGAGAAGTTTTATGAGCCCATATAAAGCCATCCATACAGGCAAAGAAGTCCTGTACCACTCCAAAAACCTGAGTATGTACTTAAAGCTACAAAATTTTCAGGTTTTTTTTCTTCATGTCACACAGTGGTACATTACCATAATCAACTCCAAATGCAACATACTATACTTTTGTTTATGCAGTGAAAGTTTTCTAAAATCTCATGTATAAAGCAAATTTTTACCTATCAAATTATATCTTCAATATACAGGATCTTTCATCCTATCAAATTATATCTTCAATATACAGGATCTTTCATCCTTTCATAAAAGAAATAATTGCTGTAATTGATCTCGTCTATTAAATTTGAGGTAAATTTTCTCAAATTTAATTTTTTACTAAATGTATACAAGAAAACGATGCTTTTGAAGTAAACTCCCCGGGACTTCCCTGGTGGTCCAGTAACACTCTGTGCTCCCAATGCAGGGGGCCCAGGTTCCATCCCTGGTCGGGGAACTAGATCCTGCGTGCCGAAACTCAGAGGTCACGTGCCACAACTCAGAGCTCGCATGCCGCAACTAAGAAGTCCACATGCTGCAACTAAGATCCTGCGTGCTGCAACTAAGACCTGGGGCAGCCAAAACAAGTAAATATTAAAATAAAAAATAAACTCCCCCAGTTTGCCCCTACCTGCCCTTGGGTTGAAAGAACTTCCAGGATAATAAGTAATGCTTGAAAGAAGAAGTTCTTAGCAGTTGTTTCTGCCCCCAAACTCAGTGTCTGGTTTACCTTTCCTCCAGCATACACTTTCCAGCAGTTCACAAACACTGGAACATAAGCACCGCTTTAATTTGACTTAGATCTTTGAAATGCTAATACTCTTTAAAAATAAAGCAACATTGCAGAGAACTTATTGTGCAGACTGAGGAAAATATGCTACATAGAAACTGGTTTAAAGGGTAAGAAAAACTGACTTCAATAAAAGCAAAGACTGGAGTGTTGGTACTTTAATACAGACAGTTTATCCTCTTATGGGGCAATATAGCAGCAATAATTCTCTCCCCCCCCAACTTTAATATATCCTTAATGTCAGCAAAACTACAGCTTAAAAGAATACCACAATAGAGAATAACTTGTTTTCCCTGGAGAAAATGCAGATTTGTGATGTACAACAAACACTGAATGCAAAGCCATTTTCCAAGTTTGCATAAACACAGAGGACAGAAAATCAAGGTGTCGTGCGTTCGGGGCGAGAGGCAGTGTCAAGGTGTGACTACCCACTTATCACATTTTTTTTTACTAAGCACCTACTTTGTGCCAGTCAGTGTGGGATGTACCGGGGAATCAATAATGAGCCAAAAGAGATCCAATCTCTGAGCTCACAGGGCTTATCACCGAGTGGGGGAGACAGGCGTCAATCATGCACTCACGCAGCGAGGGTACCATGGCGGCCCTTCCCGTGATTCAAAGGGGGAGTCGGGAGAGGAGGGAACAGCAGGTGCAAAGGCTCCGCGGCAGACAAAGGACTGAGTGAAAGGCAATGTTATGGATTGAACTGTATCCCACCCCGCCCCGCAAATTTCCTATGTTGAAGTCCCAACCCCCAGTACCTCAGAATGGAACCCTATTTGGTGATAGAGCCTTTGAAGAGGTAAAGTTAAATGTGGTCCTACAGGTGGGCTCCCATCCATGTGACTGTATTTGGCCACAGGGCCTTCAAAGAGGTGATTAAGCTAAAATGAGGCCAGTAGGATGGGGCGGGCTACATCAGTATGACTGGTGTCCTCATAAGATGAGAGAGAGACAGACACCAAGGAGGTGCAGACACAGGAGAGGTCATGTGAGGACACAGCAAGAAGGCGGCTGTCGGCAAGCCAAGGAGAGAGGCCTCAGGGGAAACAGACCTGCTGACCCCTTGATCTTGAACTTCCAGCCTCTAGAAATGTGAGAAATAAGTTTGTTTCCGCCTCCTGGTCTGTATGATTTTGTTACTGCAGCCGTGGAAGGCGAGTGCAGGTGGCGTGGGTGAAGTGGAAGGAGCGAGGCAGAGCAGTGTGAGGTGAGGCTAAGAGCTGTGGACACTTGGAGTCCAGGGCCAGGTCCAGGTCGAGGAGTTCTGCTGTCGTCCAAGAACAGTGCAGAGACATTTACAGTTTGAAGCAGGGATGTGTCCGGAACAGATCTGCTCTTTGAAAAAGATTTCTGCGGCTGTGGCATGAAGAACTAAGGGATGCAGGTCAAAATAGGTGTGAAGCACTTAACGGTGCCTCGGGGCCCTTGGACTGGAGCAGTGGTGTAAACACGTGATGAGACAGATGGGACAGAAATTCAGGAGGTGAAACTGACAAGACCTGGGGATGTGCTGGGGAAGGAAGTGCGGGAGCTCACGTATCAAGAGGGCTACAGAGTCTCCTGGTTCTCAAAACGGAGATGAGCATCCCGACTGTTGTGACTCAGATAAGAAACCCTGGGAAATTATCAGAACACGGGAAAGATGATAAATTCTCTTTAGCATGTGCTAAGTTTGAGGAATATACAAGGCAACACCGTCAAGTAGGATGTATAACTGGAGTGGAAAGGCACTGTCCAGCTTGCGATACAAACTGTGAGCTCTCTGCATATAGGAAGTAACTGGAGCCAGTGGTATGAATAGTTGTGCTGAGAGAGAGGGACCAGAGAGAGGACCCAAGAGGAACAGTTAAGAACTCCTCACAGTCTAAAGAAGATGTGGTCTATATGTATATATACATATTGCTCAGCCATTAAAAAGAATGAAATAATGCCATCTGCAGCAACATGGATGGACCTAGGGATTATCACAGTGAGTGAAGTAAGTCCGAAAGAGAAAGAGACCATATGATATCACTTCTATGGGGAATCTAACATACGACACAAATGAACTTATCTATGAAACAGAAACAGACAGCCATAGAGAACAGACTTGTGGTTACTGAGGGTGAGGGGGGTGAGGGAGGGAAGGAATGGGAGTTTGGGATGAGCAGCTGCAAACTAACTAGTATATAGAGGATGGATCAACGACAAGGTCCTACTGTAGAGCACAGGGAACTATATTCAATATCCTGTGATAAACCATAATGGAAAAGAATATGAAAAATGTATATATATATGTATAACTGAGTCACTTTCTGAAGAGCAAAATTAACACAACATTGTAAATCGACTCCACGTCAATAAAATTAAAAAAAAAAAAAAGAACTCACATTCAAAAGCCACATAGCATAAGCCTGCAAAAAAAGGAAAGGCAGGAGGGCCAGAATCAGTGCTGTTGAGGAATCCAAGAGAAGGGGTGCTTCAAGGAGAGGGGGACAAATGTCCTCCAAATGTCACTGCAACGTCACGTAAAACAGACTGCAACATGTCCACTGGACTAGTGACAGGGAGGTTACTGGTAACTTCTTTATAAACAAATATGGGGCCAGCTGGAGAGTGAATAATAGTGACTGAAATGGGGACACTAAGTTTGGAAAACTTAGATTTTGGGGGGCTGTATTCAGCCGGATGGTGGCGACAGAGAGAGAGGTCGAGGCCACTGAAGGGACTCTGTGGGTCAGGGCAGGGTATTTTATGGCATTTACATTTTTAAATGGAATGGAATTAATTACTGAAAAAAAAAAGATCCATAATTTAGGAAAAACCCCAGTTGATAGCACCAAAACACTGAGAAGCTGGCGGGGGATAGGGAAAAGCAAATTTTCTTCTCCAACTGCTTTTCTTACAATGCTCATTTCTCACAATTCTATAGAAGCAGCTTCAAGTGTGTTTTTATGTTAATTTTAAAATTAATGTGCAGTGGGGAACTCCCTGGCGGTCCAGTGGTTAGGTGTCTGTGTTCTCACTGCCAAAGGCCCGGGTTCAGTCCCTGGTGGGGGAACTAAGATCCCACAAGCTGCACAGGGCGACCACCCCCCCCCCCAAAAAAAAAGAAAAAAAAAAGATTGAATTAATGTGCAGTGAAATTGACTTTTTGAGGGGTGTCTAGCTATATGGATTTTCACGCGAGTACCCATTTGTGTAACCTCCAACTCCATCGCTTCCCAAACTGCTATCCCTTTGTGCTCACACCCTCCCCCAGGTAACCACAGCTGTTTGTCACTAGAGTTTTGGCTTTTCTAGGACGTCATATACACGGAACCATACAGTATTTGACCTTTCCAGACTGGCATCCTTAACTCAGCATAAGACCTTTGAAATTCACCCAAGCTGTTGCGTGATGCAATAGTTGTTCCGTGTTATTGCTAGGTAGTAGTATTTTATTGCATAGATATACCACAGTTCATATATTCACCCACTGAAAGACATATGGGTTGTTTCCAGGCTTCAGCTATTATGAATAGAGCTTCTATAATCATTTGTGTGTAAGAATTTATGTGATTTCTCTGGGGTAAACAGCTAGGAGTATGATTTCTGGATCATATGGAAGGTATATTTTTAAAAACAGCTTTATGAAACATTAAACTGGACATATTTAAAATGTAGAGTTATGTAAAATTTGACATTTGTATACACCCACAAAACCAACAACACAACGAAAGTAGTGAGATATCTATCACTCTCCCAAATTTCCCTGCACTGCTTTGTAATCTCTCCTTCCTACCCTTTTCTGGCATGCCTCTCCAAGCCCAGGAAGTCCCAGATCTGCTTTCTGTGGCTCTAGATTAGTTTGCTTTTCTCAGAGTTTTACATACATGGAATCACACAGTAGATACTCTTTTTAGTTTGACTTCTTTCACTCATGATTCTTATGAGACTCATCAGTGTGTATACCAATAGCACAGTGATTTTCCATTGTCTGGATATACCACGATTTGTTTATTTGTACCATCTTTGTTCAATTTTGGTATAAGGGTAATAGTGACCTCATAAAATAAGTTGCAAAGTGTTTTTCTCCCCTTTTTTGAAAGATGTTGTGTAGAAATGGAATTATTTCTTTTTTAAATGTTTGGTAGAATTCATCAGTGAAATCATCTGGGCTTGGAAATTTCTTTTTCTGTAAAATTTTTAGCGGCAAACTTAATTTTAAAAATAGTTACAAGACTACTCAGTTTATCTATTCCATCTAGGGTGAGTATTGGTCATTTGTAGCTTTCAAGGAATGGTGCATCTCATCTAAATGGTCAATTTTATGTTTGTAGAGTTGTATACTTTTCATGGCTGTGGGGAAGCGTGTAGTGTTACTTGCTTTCTAGTTCATTATACGGTAATTTGTGCCTTCTCTCTTTTTTCTTTGTCAGTCTAGCTAGAGGTTTGTCAGTTTTATTTATCTTTTCAGAGAACCTGCATTTGGTTTCATTGATTTTTCTCTACTAATTTTTTTATTTTCAATTTCACCGATTTCTGCTCATTTTTAAATCATCTCCTTTGTGGTTGCTTTAGGTTTATTTTGCTCTTTTAGTTTCTTAAGATTTTATTATTGACATAGGACCTTTCTTCTTTTCTAATAGGAACATTTAATGCTGTAAGTATCCCTCTAGGTACTGCTTTGGCTGTGTCACACAAATTGATATATTGTTATTTTCATTTGTGTTTAGTTCAACATATTTTATAAATTCTCTTGAGATGTCTTCTTTGATTTGTGGGTTATTTAGAAGCATCCTGCTTGATTTCAAAGTACTTCTAGATTTTCCTATTATCTTTCTGTTATTGATTTCTAGTTTAATTCAATTATGGTCAGAGAACATACTTTGCAAGATTTTAATTCTTTAAATTTGTTAAGGTTTGTTTCATATCCCTGGATATGGTCTATCTTGGTGAATGTTCCATGTGAACTTAAGAAGAATGTGCATTTTACTTTTGTTGAATGGAATGCTCTATAAATGTCAATTGAATACAGTTGGCCAATGATGCTGTTCAGTTCTTCTATATCCTTGCTGATTTTTCAGTCTACTACTGCTATAGATTACTGAGAAAGGAGTATTGAAATCTCTCCCTATGATTGTGGATTTATCCTTTCAGTTCCATTAGAGTTTGTTTCAAATATTTTGATGATCTGTTGTTAGGTGCAGACATACTTGGAATCATTCTGTCTTCTTGGTGAATTTACACTTTTATCATTATGAATGTCCCTCTTTACCTCTGGTAATCTTCTTTGCTCTGGAGTCTAGTATGTCCGATATTAATACAACCACTCCATCTTTCGTTTGACTAGTGTTTGCATGGCATACATCTTTTCATCCTTTTATTTTTATCCTACATATATCATTATATTTGAAATGAGTTTCTTGTAGACAGCATATAATTGGGTTACATTCTTTTAATCCATACTTACAATGTATTTTAATTGGTTTGTTCAGACCATTTACATTTACTGTATTTATGGATATGTTTAAATTTCCACCTACTATTTTATTATTTGCTTTCTGTTTATACCCTTTGTTTTTCTTTCTTCTATTTCCCCTTTCCTGCTATCTTTTGGGTTAAACATTTTCAGTATTCCATTTGAATATATCTATTGTGTTTTTTTTTTTTTTCTTTTTTTACTGTATCTCTTCCAATCATTTTTTTTAGTGGTTGCTCTAGGAATTACAATATGTATACTTAACTTTTCATTATCTATTTAGGATCAATATTTTATGACTTCATTTGGAAATTATAGGGCCATATAGATAGATCCCTTTGCTTTCCCTTCCTTCTGTTTAATTGTCTTCTAATATACCCACGTACATTGAAAAATCTCATCAGACGATGTTATACTTTTTGCTTTGAACTGTCAAACATATTTTAAAGAACTCAACAGAGTTAGGTTAGGTTATTACATTTACCCAGACAGTTACCATTTCGGTTACTTCATTCATGATCTTTTAGGTTGCCCTCTGACATAATATCATTTCTTTCTAGGACTTCCAGCGGTAATTCTTACAGAGCAGGTCTGCTGGCAATGCAGATTCTTCTAGGATTCTATCACCTGACAGTGTCTTAATTTCTCCTTTATTCCTGAAGGATCTTTTTGCTGAGCATACAATTCTGAGTTGACACCACTTTCAGTAGATTGTTCCACGTCCTTCTGTTCTCTATGGTTTTTGATGAGAAACTGACAGTTGCTTGAATTGTTTCCCCATCAGTTATGTGTCATTTTTCTCTGTTCACTTTTAATTTTCTCCTTCGGCTAGTTTTCAGTGATTGGTTATGACATGGCTAGGCATGGAGTTCTTTGGGTTTCTCCTATTTGAGGTTAGCTCACCTTCTTCAACCTGTAGGTTTATGTCTTTTGCCAAGCTTGTAAAGTTCTAAGCCATTATTTCTTCGAGTATATTTTCAGCCCCACACTCTTTCTCCTCTCCTTCTGGTACTTCGATGACATGGATGCTAGATTTTTTTGGAACTGTCCCACAAGTTTCTGGGGCTTTTTTTGTTATTATTTTCAATCTTTCTCTTTCTGTTGTTCAGATTGGATAATTTCAATTGATCTGTTTTCAAAGTTCATTGACTCTTTCCTCTGTCATCTCCATTCTTGAGGTTTGTTTGTTTTTTAATTTAGCTACTTATTTTCTTACTAGTTATTGAATTTTTCAGTTCTAAGATATAGTTCTTTTTATCAGATCTAAATTCACATCTTATATACTTTAGTTAATGAGTAAAAAATAAGAGAATTATATAACCTATGCACTGTGTTTGAAAAATTAGAAATAAAACTACTAATAATAGCAGCCACCATAAACTGATCTACTACTACATTACCACAAACTGTATCATGTGCTTCTCACAATAATCCTAAGAGATATCTTGACAGTATCACCATTTTAGAGATGGGAAATGGACTCAAAGACTAAATAACTGCTAGTTTAAAATCAGTAAGAAGGATAGGAAAGACTTAAGAAAAGCAAGAAGAATAAAATAAAGACAGCAAAATTTACAAAGAAAACAGGAAAAATGGTAGCATTTAGAACTAAACACAGTCTTAACAAAGAACATCTACACATATACTTACATACCTGGAGTACTAAAGTATCAGTTTTGTACAAAGTTAGAACATGTTTCCTATAGGGTCCACCTAACACCCATAACAAGTTATTTAACATGTTTTATTGGCAGGGGAGAGAGAATCCTCTGACCATTTTCCTACCGCTAGATTTTTTCTTTGTAAAGTCATGTATTCCTCGTACTACCCTAGGAAAAACTAAAAATCCTCATACTTACAAAGAATTAGTTAATATATAATACACACAACGCATTCCCCTTCTTTAGAAACTATTAGAAAGCACGCATGCATATTGCATTTCCTAGGAGAACAGATGACACGTACGCCTGCGTGGATCCCCTACCCATCCTCTGGGCTCTGGCCCCAGGCCACCTTCCACATGGTCTAAGGACTCTGCCCTCTGAATCCCCCTGCTTTGTTTGAGCAGAGCTCTAAGTCAAGGATGGAAGTTCCCTGTCAGCAAAATCGATGGATATGGCCAGTCGTTGTCTTCTTTGATCTTTCTGTAGCACCTGGAACACTAAACCTTCTCTCTCTTCACTGTGGCCCTTCTCTTCCATGATTTTCCCTGTCCTGCTCTGGCAGCTCTTCTTCTTTTTTTTTTTTTTTGGCTGTGTTGGGTCTTCGTTGCTGCACACGGGCTTTCGCTAGTTGCGGTGAGCGGGGGCTACTCTTCGTTGCGGTGTGCATGCTTCTCACTGCGGTGGCTTCTCTTGTTGCAGAGCATGGGTTCTGGGCGTGCAGGCTTCAGTAGTTGTGGCACGTAGGCTCAGTAGTTGTGGCTCACGGGCTCTAGAGCGCAGGCTCAGTAGTTGTGGCGCATGGGCTTAGTTGCTCCACGGCATGTGGGATCTTCCCGGACCAGGGATCGAACCCGCGTCCCCTGCATTGGCAGGTGGATTCTTAACCACTGTGCCACCAGGGAAGTCCCTGGCAGCTCTTCTTGTTCCCAAGGCTTTTGCAGTCATTCAGGACGCACATGCACGTGGTGGCAGAACACTGGAGTCCCTCAATGCACACATTCTCAGCTGAGGTCAAACGAGTTGACGCTCTGCCCTCTGGTTTCAGCTCTCATGCTGTAAACTTGTGTTCTTCTTGTGGTCTATTTAGTGCCAGGTTCTTCTCATTTTTGTGCCTTTTAAAAATTTCACTGTTGAAAACAACCTCCACATGTAGGGCTGAAGTACCATCTAGTGTTCCTGACGGCAAGAAGGCTAAAATATGCCTTATGGAGAAAAAGCTTCGCTGAGCTTTATTCAGGCGTGATTTATAGAGCTGGTAGCTGTGAGTTCCATGTTAAGGGATCAACAATATCCATCAATTCAGGTGTCTTTAAATAGAAACATGCATCCAACCAAGTGATGTACGGGTCAGTGGATGAAAACGTGGGGACCAGAGGCTTGCAGGAACCTAACTCTGCGTTCCCCCGGAAGCAGTGGCTCGGGATTCACGAGTTCAGTGTTTGCGGTGACTTCATAGACCATAACTCCCATGAATACCGAGAATCCACTGCATGTTAAGCCCTGTCCCCTCTGTGGAGTTCCGGCTCTGTGTGTACAATTTCCTGCTGGATATCTGGATGTTCCATAATATTGCAAATCCAGCATGTGTACAAACGGAGCCGTCATCTTCCTTATCCCCCTCCCCGACCCCTACCCTCCTCCTTCCCTCTGCCACCGTCTTATTTAAGGCATCTCTTATTCTCTAACTTGAATGAAGACAAGTGTCCTAGGTGACCTCCTGTCCAGGTCTTTGTCCCCCCTCCACCCTGCTGTAGGGATTATTCTAAAGGCACCACTTTTAAAAAATTCAAGTATAGCTGCTGTACAATATTATGTAAGTTACAGGTATACAATAGGTTGATTCACAATTTTGAAAGGTTAACTCCATTTATAGTTATTATAAAATATTGGCTCTATTCCCCGTGTTGTACAATAGACCCTTGTAGCTTATTTTATACCTAATAGTTTGTACTACCTCTTAATCCCCTCCCCCTCTCTTGCCCCTCCCCCCTTCCGTCTCCCCACCAGTAACCACTAGTTTGTTCTTTGTATCTGTGAGCCTGTAAAGGTGCCAGTTTTATTGTGCAGAGTGCACTATTTCTCTCTGAAGCTGCTTCAACAGAATCTTAATTTCCCCTCACCTCACTCCTGCCCTGTTCCTTTCCCTTCTCCACAGTGCTGTCAGTGATCCTTCTAAAATGTACATCACCTCATGTCACCTCTCTGCTTCCCTGCATCTTCCTATTACATCCACGATAAAAGACCTAAAAGTGCTACCTGATCAGGCCCTCCACTGTCTCTCTGACCTCATCCCCCCCGATCATTCCACTCCAGTCACACCAGCTTCCCTGCTACCCCTTCAACCCAACCCGTCAGACACACTCCTACCTCGGGGCCTTTGCACCTATCGCCCCCTCTGCCCAGAACTTCTCTCTTTTCTCAGGTAGCTGCAAGGCTAAAGAATTCACAACACAAATGATTCTGCTAAAATGGCATCTTCTCAGGGAGGTCTCACCTGACTTCCCCATATAAAATCACACCCTCCTCCTCAGCTGACTCTCTACCTGCTGCTTCTACCAGGACTCATCAACCACTGACTGACTATCTCTAACTGTTATCTGTCTACAGCTACTTTTATTAGCTTCTGTCCACACCTTCTCTGTGGAATGAGAGCTGTATGAGCGTGAGGATGTGCTGTCCTTCACGTCTGTGTCCCCGGCACTTACAGTGATGCCCAGCACATGGGTGGTTCTCAAGTGTTCGTCGATGGATGAATAAATGCCTAAAATCTAGTCATGGTTCCGTCAAGCCTTAAGGATAAGCCCCAAATTCCTTAATATCCCCTCAACCCCGTCCCCACCCCTTATCTCTCTGGTGTCATCTCCCACTTCTCTCTTTTTTAAATCATACACTCTGTCAAAGTAAAGCACGTATGTTTTCCAGAAGCCTCTGTGGCTCTTGAAATCCCTATCATGCCCTTCACTCTGTTGCCCTTTTTCCTTGGCTAAACCCTATCACGTTTTAGGTCTCAGCTCGGGCTTTGCTCCTTGGAGAAGCTGTTCTTGGTGGCTACACCTTCCTGCAGCCTTAGGTCTTCAGCAAGCAGTTCAACGCACGAACAGCTTTCCCAATCACCCTCCATTTCAATGAGCTGACAACTTATTGGCCTTATTGCTACAAGCTCCTTCATTTTTTTGTTCCCAGACTTTAGCATGATAGTCACTGTCTAGTGTATGCTCACTACTATGGAGTGCAGGAGTCATTGAACAGTAATATATAGTTGGTAGTTTCACAAAAGCCTTGGCAACCAACACGAATCTGTGACGCCATTGATTCAAATGATGAGTCTAAACAAATTACCTGACTTCGTTCATCAGTTGAAACAATGGAATGAGCATTTTGTAACTATTACTGTGAGCATCAAAAATGTATACAAAGAGTTTTAAGGGTCACAGATGTTAAGGATAGGAAATCACTATAAACAAAATGTAGGATCCCACCCCCCAAATACGTTTCTAAAGCTTGATGACTGAAGTTTAGTTAATGAGGGGCTGCTGGGGGAACAAAACTGGGTTCTATAAGGTATTATACTCATCACAGATAAGGGTTATTGTTTTCAATAGTTTCTCTATTTTTTATAGAATATACTTCAGAGTTAACTAAAAAGTTTGACGTTAAAAGCCAGTTTCTCAAAGATCAAAGATCTCACACACCATAACAAAATTTACTTTATAAGAATAGAAACCTAATGCTCAGTAAGCTACATGTGTAACAGCAATTAATCTAAAACTTCAAGCAGGTGCCAAACAGATGAAATAGTTGCCAAAGCTCTTTCACTTGATCAAATTAGTACATGATAATACACAGCATTCAAACACAACCCTGTAGACATGTTAACTAAAATCTCCAAATTGTTTTTACAAATGAAACAAAAATATTGCTATCAATACGATACAATTATATTTCTTGATATAATTCAAGTATTAAGGGATTTGGGATCATAGCCATTATTCATGGAAGTCATACTATGTTTAATCCTTCTAATAATTCTACAGTTAGTTACTATTCTCTCTCTTTTGCTGTTTAGATGAAGAAATGAAACCGTATACAAGCCCCATATCCCTGTCCTTTGAAGTCAAAGGCTTTTGCTTTAGTCTCCCAGGCCTCCCTTGAGTCTCTAAAGGCTGGCTCAAGAGTTAATAATTAGGAATGTCAAGATGTAAAAACAAAGAATAGCTGTTAGGCTGGAAAACTGGTAAAGATTTAGACTATAAATCCACCACATAGCAGAGCCACCAAACTCCCAGTTCCCTGCAAGATAGAGATAAAGGCCTGACACATATCCCTTAGTTGTTTTTAAGCAAGCAGACCCCCTCCAGATGAAAACTGCTGACAGCAAGAACAAGAAGGTTGAAACCAGAAGGTTGATGGTGCTTGAAACTTGATGCCAACCAATCCAAGAATTGTGCCTGAGCTGATCACACACCCTAGGGCCCCCTCCCTTACACTGCCTTTAAAACCCCCTCCCTGGAAGCCATTAGGGAGTTCGGATCTTTTGAGCATGAGCTGCCCGTTCTCCTTGTTTGGCACCCTGCAATAAATGCTGTACTTTCCTTCACCTCAACCTGACGTCAGTAGACTGGCTTCACCACATGCAGGCAAGGGGACCCAAGTTTGGTTCGGTAACAGAAACTGGGCCTTAAAGAGGCTGATGACATTGCTTGTGGTAACAATGATGCAAAGCCAGGAGTTTTTAGAGTCTGCAGACACCAGAGCTCACGTCCATGAAAAGAGACCACAGCCAAAACATTCATGCTGACAGCCTGTGGAATTTTTAACTCAAAACTTTCAAAACAAATCCTTCCATACCATGAAATCACTAAGACGGCAGCAGTGGCTACTGGTGACATGTGTCTGTATTGTCTCTGCGCTATGACACATAGAATTATCATCTAGTTAGATCTGCTCACCAGCAGCCTCAGGAGAGAAGGGTTTAAATGGCTTCAGCTCATCGGCGATGCACACACTTACCTAAACTTGACCTTGTGTTGGATCTTTCTATTATGGCGTGTTTACTGGGATTGTTCAAGACAGAGCGTTTGGCCAATGAGATGTCAGCAGTGACCCTTGTGATGGAAATCCTGTTGGGGAAAAAGCAACAGAGGACTCTGAGGTTATTCATTGAATAAAAGGGGACAGAAGTGCATGCCCCGAACTCATCCAAGTATTTTATATATATATATATATATATATATATATATATATATATATATATATATATATATATATATATGTATACACACACACACACACACACACACACACGTACATACACAGTGACCATATTTTCAACCCAAAAAATGTTGGGGCACTTAATCGTTCATTTTTTAAAAATCCTGCACTTACGTAACTTAGCATTTATTGGTTGCTTATCAAGTGCCAGGCATGCACTCAGCATTATTTCATTACCCAGACTATCTCATTAAATCATTCCAAAAACTTTATTTATTTAATTTTTAAAATATTTATTTATTTATTTGTTTTTATTTTTGGCTGCCTTGGGTCTTCACTGCTGTGCGCGGGCTTTCTCTAGTTGCGGCGAGCGGGGGCTCCTCTTTGTTGCGGTGCGTGGGCTTCTCATTGTCGTGGCTTCTCTTGTTGCGGAGTGTGGGCTCTAGGCACGTGGGCTTCAGTAGCTGTGGCATGCAGGCTCAGTAGTTGTGGCACACAGGCTTAGTTGCTCTGCGGCATGTGGGATTTTCCCGGGGCAGGGATTGAACCCGTGTCTCCTACATTGGCAGGTGGATTCTTAACCACTGCACCACCAGGGAAGCCCAATCATTCCAAAAACTTCAGCAGAGAGGATATCCTCCCACTTTTGCTGGAGAAAAAAAGTGACCCATAGGTAGATCGTTTCTCCACAGCTATATATTTACAAAAAGTGGTGAACCTGGGATTTGAACCCAGAACTCCTGACAGCCTATATTCTTAGGCCCTGTGCTATAATCCCTCCCACAGTATGGTGCTGTGATAGCCATGAGGAATAAATAAGAACAAGACAAACAAGGTCTTCCTCAGTGCTGAGAGTCTAGTAGCAGATATGGGTCATAAATAAGAAAAGAAATTAATAAAATGATTACAGGTTAAGATGGCTGTTCAGAAGAGGACACAGAGGGTGCTGTGACAGACAGTCATGAGTTGTGGGGGTCATTTTAGACAGGCTAGAAATGAGAGCAACAAAATCTGGGAGCTGGAAAGAGTAGATGACTTAGACTGGAGACTTAGCCGAATAAACAAGCCAGCAGTAGGGAAAGTGCAGAGCAAAACAGGGGACTCACAAAACCTCTGAAGAAGAAGGTGAAGGGGGGACTAAAAACAAGAGATTTGGTTAGAAGTCTGTTTCATAGTTAGATCCCTCCACCTCCCCTCCACTACATCAAGCCACAAGGTGGCCATCCTTTTCCCGTGTGGTGTGAGACCATAAGTTTAGTCTCTCCAGGCAACAAAACAGAGGGCATCTGACCAGGGGATGCTATGCAGAGCAGGGACAGAGAGAAGAAAGGATGCTAAATGTTGAGCCCCTAGCCCTCTTCCTCATCCTAGAATTTTGGTAGCTAAGTTTATATCATCCAGGTGTCAAGCATGGAAGATTCTTCTCTGGGGAATCTGACCACCAAACAGAAAAGACCCAAAGATAAGGACTTTGGTGGTTTCCTATGTAGATTGTCCAGTGAGGTTGTCCTACAGGGAGACCCAAAGGGGACAAGCTGTACCTATGAGCACAGAATTTCCAGTTGATTCCTTGATGCCCTGTTCTTAAATTTGAGCACAGCAGTGTTCCTTGGGCATCTTAGGAAAACTTCTAACATGAGAGACCAAAACAAACAGAAAAAAATCAATTATGACTGACACCTAAAGTTGAAAGCTAAGAGATGATTATATCTATGAAACTAGAACAAACTTCTATTTAAAGACTCAGACTAAGAAAGAGTTTTTGGAAACTACAAATGTAACAGTAGAAATGAAAATTCAAAAGAGGGGCTTAGAAGACAAAGTTAAGGAAATCTGCTAAAGAGTAAAACAGAAAAGGCAAACAGATGGAAAATCAGAGAAGAAAGGCATAAAAACTAGAGAATAACCCAGGAGGTTTAACTTCCAAATAACAAGAGTTCCGGAAATAAGACAATAAAGAAAACGCAAGAGAAGTAAAAAAAAAAAAAAAAAAAAAAAAAAAATTCTAGAATTAAGAGTTTGATTTTCCAAATGGAAAGGGGGAGTCCAGCACAAAGGATGAAACTTCCACATCCAGACATATTCTTATAAATTTCATGACACTGGGGACAAAGAAAAACCTAAAAGCTTCCAGAGGAAAAGGCAGGTCCCATACAAAG
The DNA here is from genome assembly GCF_965194825.1 of Balaenoptera physalus. NCBI lineage: Eukaryota > Metazoa > Chordata > Mammalia > Artiodactyla > Balaenopteridae > Balaenoptera > Balaenoptera physalus. The sequence continues at coordinate 176,063,586 of NC_138883.1, read as the reverse complement.
GGTCAGGAATGGAAATGCCTGTACCTCAACAGCAAGAATAATTAACACAACACTGTAAATCAACTGCAATAAAAAAATATTAAAACTGAAAACAAAACAAAACAAAAAACACAGCAACAATGGAAGACAGAAGGCAATGGAGCAAAAATCCTTGAAAATTCTGGGGGAGAATTTTCTAATCAGAATTCCATAACTATTTTAGCTATCAATTAAATGGGAAGGTTGATTAACGGCACTTTAAGACATTCAGGGTCTCAAAAAGTTTTAATGTCCTCTTTCTAAGGAAACTACTGGAGGATGTTTTTGACAGAAATGATGGGAGTAAACCTTGAAAGAGATCAAGTGATCTAGGAAAAAGGGGTTCACACCCCAAAAGAAGTTGAAAGGCATCCCAAGGATAATGAGGAGAGATGTCTCAGAATGACAGATGTGCACTCAGCACAGAGACACACCATCCAGACCCGAGCAGGACAGAACATTCCTGGAGAGAGGTTCAAGAAGGCACAGCTGAGGGACTACTGGATGTGTATGAATATATCGTGAGGAACTTGAGACAACCAGGGGAGAATGTGGGGCTCAACTGGTGCCAACTATATAGAAAATTAAGCACGTGTAAAAAGCAAAATTATTAATCACACAGAAACCACAAAAAAAACACACACAAGAAAAAAGTAATGTGAGTGTACAACATGGCTCATTGAAATTTTATTTACATGGTCATAATGCATCCAATATATGGAACCAGCCAAAATTATGATTTAACTGTTGGGAGACTGGAGGATGAGATGGATGCAGGTGCGTGTATGTGAGAGCGAAAGGAGGAATATGCACGAGAGAGCTAAACAGTCTTCACGGCAGGAAGCCCAGAGATAATGCCTAGCAGTGAAAACTCAAGCAGCAAATGAAGCACATGATTTAGAGGCAAGGAATAAATACCAAAAGATACAGTTAAAAGAGTTAAAACTAGTTGCCCTCTGAGAGCAGGACATTCAGTAAAGTGTGGAAAGGGAATTACTGGCTTTTGCAAAAAAAAAAAAAAAAAAAGAAAAAAAAAAAGAAAAAGGTCTGTTGATCTATATACTGTAAAATCCATCCTTTACTGTGTACACTTCCCTGAATTTGGACCAATTCATAAAGTCCTGTATCCGCCAACACATTCATGACGCAGGACAGTTCCATTGCCTGCCCCACACCTCCCCTGTCAACCACGGAGCTGTTTTCCATCCCTATGGTTTTGCCTTTTCCAGAGCATCACTGTAGCCTTTGGAGCTGCACCTCTTGCACTTTGCATAATGGATCTGAGATTCGTCCACGACGTTGTGTGTATCAATAGTTCATTCCTTTTTATCATGGAGCGGGACTCCTATTTATAAAAAGTAAGTCTATTTGATTAAGCTTTTTGTACTTTGATGACAGTATTACTTAACGTGGAAAAAATGATAACCAGAAAAGAGATACTAAACACATCAACTTAAACATATTTAGTTTCATTATGACTTCCCATGGCATTCACAAGTGAAACCAGACTGCTTACGTGGTTCGTTCTGTAGGCTGTGGAAGGACAGCCACGGTTCTATTGCAACTCCTTAAGTCATTACTAGAGGTTCCTCCAAAAACCAGACCTTGAACGTCCTAAGGGCCAAATTCTGGGGACAATTCACCACAGAGGAGCAGTCCTTAACCCTCACAGTGTATCGAAGTTGCCAGAAAAGATTTTACAGTTACATGAAGTCCCATCCTAGACACTGGGTTTCACTTAGTCACAGGTGGGATATAAGTCTTTGGTGGTTTTTTTGTTTGTTTGTTTTTGTTTTTAAACCTCTGCAGATGATTCTAATATGCAGCCAGGGTAGATAACCACCGGTTTAGAAGAAGCTGTCTCACATCTCAGTACATTTCCCACCTGAAAAAGTGATGTAATGTTTTCCAGGATGACTGATTTCCAGGAATATTCCTTCACACAAGGTCATGGACCCATCCCTACAGAATTCAGTATGCATTCTGAACGCTTCTGTGTCAAGAGCTGACATTTGCAAAATCACTGGAGAGGACAACCGAATTCATCACTGACGGTGGCTTTCCTTCTTGCCCCCGATTTTCTTGTTAATTTACCTGTCGTGCTACTAGGTGAACAGGAAGATTGCTTTGTTCACGGGATGACACAGTTGTTTAGGGTGGATCCGACTGTAAATGGGCTCCTCTACTGCACATAACAGAAAGGATAATGATGATTCATCTCTTCTTTGACCTGACACACTTAATGCTATTTTAACAACGAGGATCATGATTCCGACAACTCTCCAGGGCTTCCACAAATGAACCTAACCGGGTTTCAGACAGAAGAGAATTCCTGTCAAGAATCTTTTCATCCCCAGCCCTTCCTTTCCTATTTTCTCCCTCTTGGGCTTTACATTTTTTTAAAAAATAAATTTTGTTTATTTAATAGATAATTCAGGAGTCATTCATTTTTCCCTTCTAGAATTACATGTCTATTTAGAATTGGACACACCTGATACTTGTGATGAATTTCCACCCTCTGTTGCTGTCTGGCTGACCAAAAGCAGACACTGAATGATTCAGTAACTCTGGATGTCTTGCCTTGAGTAAAAAAGTTAAAGTTTTTTGCACGGCTTTTTGAAATTCTCCCTTATGGACCCTATTACTTCCTTTGAGGATCTTTAATTGGTGATCACAGGTCTAGAGTGTTGAACTCCAGTTGTATGAGTTCAGATGAGCCAGGGCAGATCCACTCATAAAGCCATATGGAAATTACTTCTGGCCAGAAACAAAAGACTGATACAACATTGAGATATTGCCTTTGTTTGTTTCTTAAATGAAATCAATCTGGATGGCTGATACTTTAGAACATGGGTCCAAGGTACACCCTATGGCTGGAATCTATCTTCCAAGTTCAAAACTTAGGTTGAAATAGAAGTGGTAAGTCAGGAAACCCCATCTCATTTCCCCATCTTTGGCATTTAGAAAAGGACAGTGGGTTAACTCAGGCACGGAAAGCAAAGTGCCTAGTCTAGCAGAATTTTCTGGGTAAGCACACTTGTGTAGACAATTCCAAATGGTGATAAATGACAAAGTCAAGAATAAAGAGGTGAAAGCTCTACATGGGCCCGATTAGAGGTATGCCTTTTATACGTGGCCAGAGCCTGATAGCCTTGGATCAAGCCAAAGGTCCAAGGACCAAGCTGTGTTTCCTGGCATGAAATAAATTATATTTCATAAAGTTATGAAAAACAAAAATATCTTATTAGGAGCATTTGGTTAGGTAGACTTTGATTCTAAAGTCTTTTTTTGAAACATAGATTCTATTTTTTTCTTGAAACATAGATTCTATTTTTTGTTTTCTATCTCTCTGTCCTTTGCTTGATGACTAACAATATTTATCCTGCTATAAAAGTTTCCCTCTTTGCCCGCCTCCCCTCCTGACTCCTGCTGTGGAACAGCTGGAAGAAGGACTTTGGTCCTTGTCTCCTTTGAAGAAAGAATTCAGCAAAGAGACAGTGTTTATTAGAAGCAAAGTACGTGTGGAAGAGCACACGGGCGAACTTGGCGTGAGCTGTGTGCAACTGGGGTGGCTGAGGTTGCTTATATGGGGGCAGTTTTCCGGGTTGTCTCTGGCCAATCATCTTGCTTGTGCCCATCTTTGGTCTGTCAAAGGGCAGTGGGCAACCAGATGCGGCTGCTCAACCTGGGGCCTGTCTATCTCCTACCTCATGACCAGAAGTCAATATAAATCAGAAACAGTTGTAGGAGCCTGTGTGGTCAAGGAAGAAAGTAGTCAACTGAGAAATCTAAAAGAACAGTGAAACCTACAGATTCCATCTACTGTACTCGTAACTGTCAGGTTGGAGAAGAAAAGGAATGTGGAGAAGAGAGGCACCCAACTTGTCTCATTCAAAATACAGAAGTATACCCTCGCTCTTTGTGCTCCCAGGTCCCCGATAATCTATTCTGAGTTTAAATTTGGAAGTTTCCATTTTAGACTCCAATCCTATCTTTGATGCTTCAGGAGTTGGCTTAACCTTTACTATGGTGCCCACTGGTTATTCGATTCAAGGCTTCCTTTCAATAGACCCTAAGTAAACTCCATGAAGCCAAGGCTGTCGTCTGATTTTGCGTCTCACGACGCTTGGCTCATAGAATATGCTCAGTAAGTATCTGCTGAAGGGATGGAGAGGGAAAGGACTGGACTAAGTCCAAGCTGATTAACATGACACACTAAAGATGGGCCTGGCTTTGTTACTGGTCACCCCCTACCCTAGGGACTTCACCTGAAGACCTCTAGGTGGCTTCCAGGATGCTGTGTCACACCTTGATGGCTGCACACACTTTAGACACTCTACTGGACATGACCTTCTCCTCCTAACTCACTTGGTAAAATCTTAGGCACCATTTAAAATGCTTCCTGGATGCTGACATCCCTAAGTCAGTGTTAATCCGTCTTCCCTTTATGTTGCTGTACCTCGGACACATACGTGCCGAGCTGTCTTTTCCTTCACTTCATATTTTACTGCTCAAGGTTTCAGTTTATGGTTTACACATGAGCTCCTCACAGGCAGACACGGTGAATGGCTTCAACACCTCTGCATCCCTCTAGCAGACATGCTTTCAACATCCATCCATTCATTGTTCACACTGAGGACTGTTCTAGGCCTTGAGAACACCACCGTTCACAAAACAGATTAAAACCCTTGCCCTCGTGGAGCTTATAGTCTAATTGTGGGAGAATGACAACAAAGGAAATTAATAAATAAAACTCATAAAAGAGTTACGGGGAAAAAGTCAGGGAAGGAAGAGAGAACGTGTGTTTGTGTGTGCGCGCGCACGCACATATACCAAGGAGAATATCTGAGGGAAAGTTCCTAGCACAGGAGCTGCAAGTGCAAAGGCCCCGAGGTGGGCATGCATCTACTGTCTGGAACACTCATAGGACAGCAAGGAAGTAAGAGGCAGGAAGAGAATGAGCAAAGGGAAGTGGAGTACGAGATACAGTCAAACATAAGGAGGGGGTGGGGATGTGGATGGTCAGACCATACGGGGCCGTGTAGGCCACTAGAAGGACTTTGATTTTCACTCTGAGGGAAAGAGAAGCCACCTGATGGATCCGAACAAAGGAGTGATGAGATCCAGCTCACAGTGTGACAGGGTCGTGAATTGAAAGCAGACTTGAAGGAAGCAAAGCTGGAAGCAAGGATACAAGTTAGGAGGCTATTTATTGCACTAATCTCGGGAGGAGACAATGGTGTCTCAGACCAAACGGATAGCAGAGGATGCGTGAGAAGTGGGGAGATTCTTGATATATTCTGGAGAGACAGACAACAGCATTTGGATGTGGAATGTAAGGGGAAAAGAACAGTCAAGGACGAGTCCATGTTCCAGGGCTGAAGGTCTTGGGACTGAGAGACGAAGAGGTATGGATGGAGAGATGGAAGACGGAAAGGGGCAGGTCGGGGATGGGGGGAGTTGGAAGGTCAAACTTGCGAAGTCCATGAGACACCTCAGTGATGATATTGCACAGACAGTAGGACATATGGGTCTGGGATTCAGAGGACAGACCAGCAAAGAAATGCTATTTAAACGTCCGACGTCGAATGGAATCACCAAAGGAGGGAGTGTGGATAGAGGAGAGAAGACAAAGGACAGCCCTGGGCTCTCCAAGATGTCAAGCTGATGATGAAGAGCCAGCCAAGGAGACAATGGAGCTGCTAGCCAGACAGAAGAAACCCGGAAAAGTGTGGCTCTAGAAACCAAGCAAATGAAGTATTTAAAAGAGGATGGAGTAGTCCGCCATGTCGATTAGGAGGAGGGCTGAAGATCCCCTCCTGGATTTATCAACGTGAAGGTCACTGGTGATCTGATGTGACTAGTTTGGGGTAAGTGATGGGGAGGTAACTGGAGTAGGTTCAAGAGGCTCAGGAGAGAGCAAGTACACACAACTTGTTCAAGGAGAGTTGCTCTAAAGAAAAGAAGGGAAACGGGACAGCTAGAGGGGCATATGAGGTCAAATTTTGCCAAAGGGGTAACAACTCCATTTTTATATGCTGATGGTGTTTCCGTTAGAAGGAGAAATACTGCCGAGGAGCGAGGGCAGGGCTGTGATAGCTGTGTTGGTGTGGGGATGGGGAAATGGGATCTAGCACCCAGGTAGGGGGTTGGTCATTGCTCACAGTAACAGGAGAAAAGGCAGAGCATTCAGGCAAATACACAAGGGGGGGATGGGTGTGGTGGTGGGATCGCTTGGACTGTCTCCTCTGTTTGCCTCTGTTTTCTCAATGAAATAGGAAGCAAGTTCCTGGGAGAGCTCGAGAGGAGAAGGGTTTGATGAGAGAGGAAATGGTGTGAAAGCCTTTTAGAAGAGTAGAAAAGTGCATGGAAGAGGCATACAGAGTATGATTTCTGGGCAGCATTGAGGGCCAGCTGATCATGAATTTAGGGTGAGATTTGTCAGCAGGGGTTTGGCCAAGTTCAGCTTACGGATGCAGGTGTAAGAAGAGAGAGCTGACGATGTGCCGAGCAAATACGACAAATACTGACTGAATCCGATCGAACTGAACGGAACTTTCTTCCTGTCACCACAGAGACTTCAGAAGCGAGTTTCCTCTTGGGATCACATGCCTATCCCACCCAGGTTTCATCACCTTCACAACAAAAATCCACAAAACCCAGAATTCTGAAATACTCACCGCCCTTCGAATCTGTGTTTTAAAAAATCGAACAATGCTTTTTGCATCATATCTGTGACCTGCAATTGAGTAAGCAATAAGAGACAATAAAATATTACTAATTATGATAAAACAATTTTACTACCTTTAAGAATGTCTGAAAACCTGGGCTTTCCACTGGGAAAAAGTAGCATGTGAGGTCACCCCTGTTTTCCATTGCTGAGCTCTGATACAGTAACAATCAAAAAGACAGAGTTCCCCAAACTCACTCTCGGAGTGACAATTAATGACATTGCAAGGGGTTTCAGTCACTCTGCATTTGATACTCTGTCTCCAGACTGAGTCAACTGTAGCTCACAAGGCAACAGCCAAGAAAACAAAATAGAACAGAACAGGTAGCAATGTACCCTGTGGCTTGAAAACAACATGCTTCGCTGCCCCAGCTCTTTTCTAAGTTCAAGAGTCAGGAGAGGGAGGTGGAGTTGCAAAGCAGTTCAGCATGCAAGGTCAAGGGTACTCCAGAGCGCAGCTACCTACCTCGTACCCCTTCAGAGAGGGGCCCACCAGGACCACAGGTCGCATAGAAGGGACCACGTCATAAGGAGAGGTGTGCTCTGTCTGCAGAGAGAGAGGAGATGCCTTCAGATGGTTAAAAGGCAGCAGCAACTCAAATATTTTAGGTATAACCTGTTCTGTCTCAACTCTGCTATACGAAGCACTACCTTTCCAGACATTTCCTTTTTTTTTTTTTTTTTTTCCACTTGCCTCTTTTTCTAAATAAACCCAATCCGAGACTGGGTGGGTTTATTTCCCTCACGTTTCGAAGTGATTGAGTTCTCTACAGTTTTCTGGCTCTCCTTAAAAAATGCTCCTGACGTTCCTAAAGCAGGAGGGTCTGCTTTTGAACAGAAGCCAGTTGGTAGAACAGACAGAAACATGCCTCATGCAGGAGAGGTGCTTATAGGCTTGACTGGAGGTTAATATTGCTTTTCAGATGGCATTTGAGTTTTCTCAAGAGTCGAGCGATCAGACCTCCCGTGGTTAATTACAAAGAAAAGAATTTGGGTCTTAGATGCTGGTCTTACCTGGATAAAACCTCATTTCAAAACATTACCAAATACTTGACAGTTTCTATTTTGCTGTGAGAGTTTAGATGAGCCCATGTGCTTGTTCCAGTAGACGGAATCACGATCACTATTCACAGCTGAGGGATTCACATTTTGAGATTTTTGGAACTTAAACACTCACAATGTAAGGTTTATGTGCCTTGGAGGGAAGGTGGTTCACGTGTGTGTGATAATATATCCAAGCAGGCCTCCGTGCCCTCAAAAGGTTCACTGTCATCTTGCACATCTCATATGCTTCTTAAGAACCGTTTAGGAGGTGCTTCTGTTACATAACTAATTCATGCCCTCCCACAATAATTTATTTCTTTTTTAGAAGAGCAGGGGGAGGACTGAATTTTGTAGCAATTTCTAAAACTTGCAACAATTTTCAGCTCTCCTGCTTCCAATAAAATAATGAAAATAAAGCTTTTTCCAAAAATTAGATAACTCATTTGTTTGATGATCTTAAAATCCGCTATTTTAATAGCAGAAAATGTTAAAGTGACCCAAAAAATGACTTTTTTTTTTTTTTTTTTTAATGTAGAAGAAAGAGCTATGGCCTGAGACACTGGGATAAACAAATCATGGTGACAGGAATGTTCGTGCATTGAGGAGTGTCTGAAAAAATATATATTTTAAGAATCACACAGACCCAGAGAAAAATCTTCTCTGAACTATTTGAAGAATTTGATACACATCGCAAATGTGAATGTCATTATTGCACCAGGCGGGTGCTCAAGAACATGTCACTGATGCTTAAAATGGCCCTTTACGAACTTTCTGACTTTGATCGAATTTAACTCGCTGGGGGGAAGGGGGAGGGGATGAAAAAGCATTTCAAATTCAAAAGGTTCCATCTGAGCTTTTGCCAATAGTCACAGACAATCTAATCCGAGGCGAGAAAATATTACTGTGACTGTGCTGTCAGATTTTACTGCTGAAAACTTTAGTGTTCAAAATGAATTTTAATAGACACAATCAAGGTAGAATACATTTTTAAACAGAAGAAGAAAAAAAAAACCAAGACAAACATAATACAGTGACAGCACAAATGCCACACAAGCACCACTCTAAAAGCAACCTAAAACATGGAAAACAATCTTATCATTGCATCTCAGGTTGTTTCTTTTGGTTTCTGAACTCTACATTGAAGCTGACCACATCATCAATAACATAAGAAGAATGAATACCAGTGCCGAAGGCATCATAAGCATATTCATGAAATGATTACATTAAATTAATTCATCAAATTAATTCATGAAATTATTGCATTTATACCACCTGGGATCATGTTGAAAGTGTTTAGAAACCAAGTCCTTATAACTATGCAGTCTAAGAATACCTTTTCCACTGTTATAAGTTGCATGCATTTTAGGAACAGCTCCCAAGAAATTTTATTTCAAGTCTTTAAATATGCAGTGGCCCAGTATTGGACAGGTCTTGGGTTCCTTCGATTTGTGACTGCAAACTAGCAAAGTGTCACCAATGCTGGTAATCAATCAGCCTCTTTATCAGTAGGGTAGCAGAAATTACCTTATTTGATGGAATATTGGTACTTTGTGCTCTATGGGTCATGACACCATCCTTTTTATCTATCCTTTCCTGCTAAGTGTAATGTGTTCCAATTATTTAGTGGAAGAACTACGATAAATATTTTTCAAATTTTGGAATTTAAGAGTCAGCAAACTTCAAACACCTATCAACGAACGTGGTTTTCGTTCCTGTCGCTGTTCTGTGAAGCCCAGAGCAGCCGAGCAATGCTGAGTTTCTAGGTTTCTGCTGCTCTGAACACTGTTAGTCATGTGGCTGCACGTTTTAGCCGTGACAAGAAGACAGGGCCACAGAAATGGACCCACTGTCGTAGATGGACATCCAGCTGGGGCTCTCGGTGTTCACACAAAAATCCAGGTGTCTCAGTTTGTGCCTGGAGTGGCTAGGTCTTCCATGATGAAAGCAACCATAATTTACTTAAAAAAAAAAACCGAAACACAGTTCAGCATCTGACACCTCACTGATGACTCAGAGTTCCTCCACAGGGCAGAATCCTTGTGCACAGAGAAGAGCTCAGGGCGTGGACAGTTGAAGGGGGAGTAGACTCTACTCCACCCCTGCGTGTCATGAGAGGTTGTGCCGGACTTGCTGACGTCACAAAGAATAACTCTAAAAAGACAGCACAGCACAGCGGGCGGTGGGCAGTGGTGTGTAAAAGAAGGGAAGGAAAGAAGGGGATTGTAGGGGAGGTATCCTTAGAAAATAGTGCTTTGGAGCTACAAAATGTGCTGGAGGAAACAGACTTTGGAATCCGTGGAGCGCAGCAATACCCCAGTTTCCAGTCAGGAGATAAAGAACATCACTGGGTACCATCTTGGTCAGCCAGTGGCAAAGGCTCTATGCATAGCCACCGCGCCGCCGTCCGATGGGGGACGCTGAGGTCTGAGTAACATCGGGAGAGGGTTTATATATGACAATAGGAGAAACTCACAGTAAACCGCCAAAACAAGCCTGCAGTTTCCCACTGGTCTTGTTCATCGGCAGATTTTGCACCTAGTGCGTCAGAAGTCTAAATGCTGACTAAATTAAAAATTGAAGAATTGAAAAAAATATTTTAGTACAAGCTATGTATCTGGATATCATAAATCAGAATCTAATGATGGTTTTAATAGGCTTGATGATCAGTTAAATTTCTGCAGAAAAGAGAGACAGAGACAGAAGCATGCACAAGAGAGGTGCATTTCATGGAGGTGTCAGCGTTTGACGTTCCTTGAATGTTGGAACGAATGCCCTTGGGGGGTAGATATTATTCCATCAAAAAGGCTAAGTACTGCAATGGTGCTTTCACAGGTCACTCACTGAATTTAGTTGGTTGGAAAATGCATGGACTCAGTTAGCGGCTTGGTAGGTTCTTTTCATAAGACAGAACTGATTGTATTGAATAAAACTGTGGGATTGAATGCTAATGATGCCAGGGGCAGGATAAACACAGCTTATGTCAATGTGAACTTACCGATTTCTGCTTCTGCTTAGCTACAGCAGCATGGAAAAGAAACAAAGAATAACAAAGCATGCATGTTATTGGCTTTATCAAGGACGCAGACAGTCCACAGGACTAGAAATGTGACGTAGTGCAGTCGAGCACGTGGACAGACGCAAGCTTGGAAGTTCATGTTACCTTCTTAAAGAAGGGCATTCTTTTCTCTTTGGAGTGGGGTGACGTTACACTGTTTGCACTGGGTTTAGGGGAGCGGTGGTTTGCTGGAATATCATTGTCTTCTGCATCTAAGCCAGTTGCATCTATGTCTATAGCTATATACAGACAAACAATTCAAAAATCATCAGGTAGACAGGAGAGGAAAAATCGGTTATCAAAAAAAACAAAACGAAAAGCAAACAAAACTAACCACAGTCAACGATCTATCACGAGTGCTCAGCACAGTAAACAAAGTAAAATTTCAAGGTAAAGCACGTGAAGAACGTAATCAAATCAAACAGAAAGATGCTCTCATAATATCTGTGTGCTTGGACACATCAGTTTCATGCTAAATCTCTCGAGTAAGATTTTTCAGAGAAACGAGTTTTTAATTTGTAGTTTTGTTTCAAATATAATATAGATATTTTCCAAATCAACTGTCTATGAGTAACAGGACAGAACACCTTCACTTCTTCCCAGAGCTTAAACCAGCTTTCAGATAATCAGCAACTACATGGGAAACCTTTATCACATTGTGCCTCTGATTTCTTATTGCGCTCGGTTTTGTGTGAAAATAAGGGCAGTGTGAAAAGGTTCACCGAAATTACAACAGGCACTTGAGGGAAAGAGAGAATAGAAAATCCTAAGCCCAGCAACACAAAGAAGTTATACACAAGGCAAATGATTCTGGAGGGACCAGGATGGACCAGATTAAAATGATTTCACGATAATGTGGGCACCTCCGAGGCAGGCCTGATTGAAGACTAATTAGAAACCACTGGATCCAATGATGTCCAAATGAAATGAATCTTATACAACGACCTAAGGCGCCTCCCGATGATGTTATATAAACTCACTGGGTTTACATGAGAGGCAGTGCAGAAGGGCAGGCAGACCCGAGAGAATATGCCACCGACCTCCTCGTCTGGAGAATGAGGGGTTTAGATTTGTGGTTCCACGTGTTTTCAACTTTATAACTCACGGGCCCTGAAAACAGAGCACTGGAGAATTAAGTCTCCAATGAAAAAAGATCCAGCATCTCACTGTGAGGTTTATACAGTGCATCCACATGCGATCAGTAGAGAATTTGATACTCGGTAGAATCAGAGCTGGAAGGCATTTGAGAAAATCAACTGCAACTCTCTTATTTTTCAAGATTGAAAAGAAATTCTCAGAGTTGAAGGGACTTGTTTTTGGTGAAAACTTGGACTCTAGCTCTTCTGCCTCTGTGATGCTGTACGACTCTCCGGCCGAGGTCCTGCCGCAATCCTGGTGCCCTCATCCAATTCCCTAAGCTTCCCAAGTGGGCTCGTGTCCTCAGTGTCACGATTCAGGAAGATATTACAGAGCTGAGCTCACTAGAAAATTACTGTGTCCTTTAGGTGAGGTCAAGTAGAAGAGAAGAAGAAATCTACTCGCCCCAGGAAAGCATCATATCACACAAAAACCACAGTACATTGAGACTTAAGGACCAAATGACTATTGTGAAAGGACGGACGGCTCAGAGTTGCAAAACCTTAGCTTCCATTCCCTGTGAAACATAAGCTGCCCTGGTGCTCATGACAGCCGCCCCGAACCTTTCCAAATGACTGGAGATCATCTGACAGGCATCACGTTATTTTTCACTGTTGAAGTTATTACGGATATTAGATGATTCACTCAGCCTTTCGAAAACTAGGCTCTCCTGTCGAATTGTTCCTCTTCGTTTGATTAGGTCGAAACGCTGGGATGGAGCGAACACCTGACATTGTTAGCACAGGGTTGCAAATGTCAGCTCTTGCTTGCATGAAGACGAGGTAAGGACGCTTTTCCTCCAGTGACAGTCATAACAGAATGAGTTCATTTCAGGTATATAGTTAGGCATACCTGGCAAATATGCCTTTCTCCTTGCCCCATCTATGCCTTTGCATAAGCTAAGAGGTTCAGCACGTGTTGTACAGTGGAGACATTATGAAATGTGCCCAGTGGTTTGAACTGATGCTGACTTGTATACCACCCGATGATGCTTTTCCTTGAATCCCAATTTAGGGAGCACGTTATTCATGTCTTCCTGGATAAGATGGAGAGGATCTGGCTCAGTTTTTCATTATTCCTATCGTATGCCTTAAGCCAAATCAAATAAGTTGCCCTTTTGGTGGTCAATTCCCACATGCTTCTACCTTTCTAGTCTTTTATGGGGCTTATAAAGGCCACATTCAAGGGACAGTCCCCTTGAGAGCCTCTCTGAAATTGAGGATACCTAATGGCCTGTCAGCGTTGACAGGACCCTGGGATGGCAAAGTTCATGAACTGAATTTTATGATTTGTCCATTGGGTTTTTTATTTAAAGGAAGAGCGGAAACGCGTAAAAAGTTGAGCTGCACCATTGCCCAGATATTTGGCTGCCCCCTCACATAGCCTGAGTCAGGTTTGAAATTTACCTGTATTTGGACACAAGGGCTCAAAATTCCAAACTGAGGACTTGGCAATTTACTAGTCCTGATTTTGGTTAACTGAAATCTAAAAGCATCTGGGTTTGTCCTGAGACACAGAATCCTAAAACATTTGGCTACTTTCAGAACACGTTAAAGAAATCTACTATGCGTTAAGAAGCACCTTCAACTCTTTTCATAGTTCTGTATACTTTATTAGGCTCAGATGGTTCTCCTTATACTGAGAGATGTGAGATGTTCCCCTTTCTAATTTCATACTTGCATTGGCATACCTTGGCAAACCTTAGTATTTACTTGGGGAAAACTGCTTCCTTTAAAAAATAGCTTCTTTTCTTCACTAGCACGCTTTAGTTTAAAATTTATTTATTTATTTATTTATCTGGGCAGAGACCCTTGGGAACATTTTTTGAACTCTAAATTTAAACGTAATCTTAGACAGTTGGGTCGAGTTGAGTGGCATGCTGGGGCAGCGCGTGCGGACGCATGTGTAGGTATGGGGCATGCGCTGTGCAACCAGCTACTACCTCATTCCCCAGGGGTGAGGTGGAAGTTTTTCGTTTTCCACATCCTGGAGAACCTCCAATTACATTTACTCCGGGCAAATGCTTCTGTTCTTTAGTCTCGCAATGAGTGAGGTGAATCGTAGGTAGGGCCTCGGGAAACAAAGATGATAATGATAATCGGAGGCCATCCACATTTGATAGATTAGGCAGGTTTCCCTGCAGGCGGGATGGAGGACTCTCTCTGTAGAATTTTCTGATGTCTTCAGTTAAGTACGTTGTAGTATTGATACGAAAGTTATAGCAGGAGCCTGATGGACCTATTACACATTTTGCAGTTGGTTAATATTTCCTGTTCACTTAGTCACAGTGTTTTCTACTCTTGGGATTCAGAAAAGTGATTCCAAAGTCCTGTCTCTGTATAAAACTCCGGGAGTGAAGTTTACAATCTCTTTTTTTTCTTTACACTGTGGTTTTTATTTTTTTACCAAGTAAAAATGTCAACACTTCCACATTGTAAGGCAAAGATGATGGAGAGACTGTTTTCCAAAAACAAAAATTATCCATGTTTTAAAGAACATAATTCGTAGTTAACTTGTCTTTTTTTAAATTGAAGTATAGTTGGTTTACTATGTTGTGTTAATTTCTGCTGTACAGCAAAGTGATTCCATTATACATATATATATACATATATATATATTCTCTTTTATATTCTTTTCCACTATGGTTGATCTCAGGATATTGAATAAAAAATCATCTGTATTATATGAAACTCTTAATTGAACTTGATGTTTAGGAATGACTAACATCTGGCTACAAAAATGAAATGTTATTTTCCAAACACACTGACTTATTCTTCAAGATGCACGTGCCAGGTCTCGTTATGTGGCCGAAACGATGAGAAGGCTACATTTCCCTTAAAGGGAATGGAAAACCCCTCCTGGGTGATGGAAGTGGGGCTGACAATCTGGGGGTGGAGCTGCTACTTTATCACAATGTGAACTGGCATTTTCCCATTTCTGGAGCCTCGTGACAGTCCTCAGGACTCTCCGGGACAGTTTTGAAGACATAGAGGAAGAGTATAAGGTTTGTATCATAATCCCTGCAATTCCACCCATCTGAGAAGGAGCAGAGATAAGCCCCCTTTCGCCTGGGCATTCAGGGAATATCTACTCACCAACCACCAAGAGAAGACATCAACCTCACATCATACCTAAAGGATCTCGATGCTTCATTTCAAACATACTATTTTACTTAATTTTGGGCAACTCAGAATTATTGCTAGTTGTAAGTACATGGTTTTGGAAATCAGGATGCCTTCTAAAACTATTTCTTATTGTGCTCAGATTTTGCTCACTCCACAGGTCCTCTAGTTTTTACTGAGAAGCCCGGGATTGTCTCTAAAAGCTGCCAGCATCCAGGAACGAGGCACGATCGTCAGTAACCAGTGGGATCCTGCTCTTAAGGCAGTCAGATTGCAACTACGTTGTTCCTTGACTTCTCCACAGACGCATGCTTCTCTGTCTTTGACCTCTTCCCACTTGCAGCTTCCTAGAAATACACAGAAGGCTCCAGTGGCCAACGCTTATCATGTTACTCTGACTCTCAACTGCACCTCTTCGCAGACTAAGACCCTGATCATGGGTTTTCATCCAATTCGACCAATTCGCCTCCGATGTATATAGAAGTCCAAGTTCAACACAGAATGGCAGAGTTGCCAGATTGAGCAAATACAAATTCAGTTAATGAATTTCAGCTAGGCAATGAAAAATTTTCCGAGTATGTCTTGTACAATATTGACTCATACTAAAAGTATTACTCATTGTTTATCTGAAATTCACATGTATGTTGGTGAGCTTCTTCAGCACTCTGGAAAGAAATCAGTACTCACTCTTCCTACAAGCGTGGCTGCAGGTGGATGTTCAACCATTTACTGCCCACGACACTGCCGGGGACCATGGCGGAGGGCAGGGCTACAAAGTCAAATCCGCTCATCACTTTGATCATCTAAGCGGTGAACACACGGACACCGTTTCCTTTCTTTCAAAGCCAGAAAAAAAGGTGCCCAAATTGTTCCTACCTCCAGGTGGCCATTCTCATTTCTGATCCCTTTGAACATCTCAAGGGTTAACCTAGTGATTCAGTCTATGGAAACTCACACAACTAGGTAAAGATGGAGGAAAGCATGAAATGCAGTATGTACTGTTGAGCACTTACTACCTACTTACCAGATGATGGAGGTGTAGATTTTCTGGAACTAGGTACTATGTCACCCAAACTGGATGATGAATTTCCTCCTGATTTACTGGAGTAAAGCAAAAATTCATATTACAACTGACACTTATTTTGGAGATTAAAACATTTGTAATGCTCAATAAACATGATTACTCATTATGTTTTTAGTGAACTTTAAATCTGTCTTGCCTCCAAGGAGGCAAAGAGTAATTTCCCAGTGGAGACTCCTAGAGTGCTCGACACAGCCGTGTCAAGGTCTCTGTTGCAAATTCAAGGATTAATTTGAAAAGGCCCTGAGAGAATGGAAGAAAACTTGGGACCTTGCTGCAGTCCTCAAATTCTCTGCCAGGATCCCAGACAGATAAGAGCAAAGATTTCCTCCGCTTCTTATTTTCAAGACTCTCGGAAGCAGTGCACAAACCTGCAGGCTAACAGCCAAACTTCTTGTTTAACTCTTGTTGCGCTCCTACTCCTTTGTCTTAGCTGGCTTCTTTTTTAGTGTACTAAGATGGAAAGTATTCAAGTTTTTACAAGCAACCTATTAAAAAATCCCCAACAACACAGCTATGCTAAAACCTGCCAACCTTTAAAAGACACACGAGGGAACACGAGAAAGTGTTCTATGATTTAACCCTCAGAGTGTATCTGGAACATTCCTCAAGCATGGCTGAACGTGGAGGATTCAGCTTGGTTCATTTAGGAACCATCTGAACAGCGTATACTTCAGAACTACCAAATTCTACCATTAATCCAAGACACGCTTCAGTGTCTTAGAAACTTTGCGGTTAATATTAGAACAGTTGCATTTATGTTTTTACCAGTGGCCAGCGTGCTAAATAATACACCACACGACCCCTTCACAGAGGTGGATGGAAAGGAACATTTTAAAAGAGTGACACGGAATTTCAGCAAGACAGTCTCATGGCCAAATATTTATTGTCATAGCCAAGCCAGGGTCTAGTGGAAAGAATCCGCTACAGTGTCTATGCATCCAAGGGTGATATTTAATATTTTGTAAATATATACATGTATTTACTATTTCATGAATATTAGTATGAAAATATAAGTTCCACTAAAATACCAGTGACAGGCTGAATTTTACTGCTACCATTCTGGCATTTTAATGTATAAAAAAGACAAACATCAAAAGCTTTAAGCAAGAACCAGGAGCCCTCTGTATCTTTTTAAGGTTCTTAAAAGATATCCCAGCACGTTTAATAAGGATACCAGATGATATGTAAAAGTAATAAACAGTGGTATTTAGAGAAGCCATTTCTGGCAGTTATACAAGAATACCCATTACCAAGACCAAAGCATTTTCTTCCTCAAGTTTTTTTTTTTTCTTTTTCTAAACTGCTAAGTCTAATTCCAGTTCAAACTTGGGTTTGTTTTACATTCTCTTCGAATTTCCGTAACAGTCAAAGTATTATTTGAATTGTGTAAAATTGTGACAAACATTGCAAAGAGTTAAAACGTTCAGAATGCAAATTTGCCCTTCATGTCTAATTCTATAAAAATGCTATGTTCTTGAGCTGTGCTCCAATTCTACTGCCTTTGATTTCTGCTGATTTTTTATAATTTACACATCTGAGTTTTATAATACTGCTGAATTCTAGTTATGCCCTCAAAACATAAGTGTATTTAAAATGTTCGGAGACAAATGTAAAAACCTCTGAAAACAAGAAGAAGTATTTTCCCCTACGTAGGCAAAAGCTTAGGTAAAGAGACAGGACAAAATAAAATCCAGAAAATCAGAGGAAAATGAATATGGTTATAGGAAAGGTAAACGAGTTCCTTAGAATAGGTATGAGGTGTTACACTACGCAAATACAGATAATTTATAGTTCTTTAAGGAAAAAATGCAATAGCAAAACAATACGGCTAATACAGTAAATAATAACAGATGGCAATAATAATAACGATTTGTTCTGTGCTTGCTTGGTCAGGCCCTGGTTGCACGATTTCACAGCACAAAGGCCTCTGAGGTCAAGCTACAGACAGATTGATTTTGTTTACATCCTGATTCTACCTTACCTGCTGTGCAGCCTTGGCCAAGTTCCCTAAATTCTCTTAGCCTGTTTCCTCATCTGCGAAGAGGAGGCCCAAATACCTACCATTCCTGTAGGTTCTTATAAAGCTGAGCTGATCGCTAACAGCTAGACCAGGGATTCCCCAGCTGGGAGGCAAAGGAAACCCTGCCTTCTTAACAATTTGGCAAAAATGTCTCCCATCCTACTCCTTGAGAGTTTTCCTTTCTCAGTTTGTATATGAAGAAGCACAGAAAGATTTTATTAACTAGTATTAAGAAACCATTATCAATACAGAGAATAGAAAAAGATACAATAAAGCCAATACAAGACTAGAAATCAAATAAATGGTATCAGATCTTCAACGTCCTACAAGAAAAATGCCCAAGCTTTGTATATCTACACGCATCTACTTTTATATGACTAAATGTATTCACAATCTGAGGGTCCCCAATAACCCAGGGATTAATACAAGTCAAATATGGGCTAGAGGTCTTGAAAAAGGGAAGAATCCACCTGAACTAAAAGAGCCTGAGAGTTATAAAATACTAGTGAATGAAGATGGGTGTTCCAAACCACAAAGCATCTTCTATTTGACTTGTTTGTGGGCACTTGGAAAAATTCTTGCTAACACTGATATATGGTCATTGACAAAGGATTTTGCATTACTATGGAAAAAAATAAAATGTAAGCTTCAGAAAACAGAAGGCTAGCTACTCACATTAAAGATAAGACTTGCCAGTAACACATCCTTTCACAGGGAAAAGCAAACCATGTTCTTGGACTTGTCTGCAGGGGGCTCAATTTAAAATTCACTCCATATTTGAGGAGCCCTTCTAATGATTCTAGTGAGGGGCAAACAGCCTCAAGAATCCCAGGAAAAAAATCATTTGGCCCCAGCCTACTACATAACTCATCTAATTGCTATCTGCAATGACAATTTACTAAGTTTCCCTTTAAGTGCTGAGCAGTGGGTAGTACTGAAAATTGAGTTTCTTAAGTGAAAATGAAATTAAAAGACCACGAGAGCTGCTCTTTGCTGAAATCTGAGATGGTCATTTCTGAAACGTCTTTCGGCCATGCCAGGCAGCTGTGGACATTGGGATTAGTCACCAGGATTGCTCGATGCCAGAGTATTTTCAGCAAAAGATTAAACTTCAGAATTTCCTCTGCACTGAAGCCTGAATTTAATACTCTATGACCTTAGCTCTTTTCATTCATGATAATACTTAATTTGACTCTCTCCAGAAGGGGATGAAAATGAGAGGCTGGATGAAGTTTTTTAAATGCAGGATTTGTGATGCTCTCACCAGTCTGCTTTTTAACACATAATAAAGATTGTAGAATACAGCAACTGACAGTACACGAATGATAGTACAGTCTGAACTCTGACACAAACACTTGATATTTTTCTCCTACCTGGAGTAGAATTTCCCTTGCTTGGCTCTCTGTTCATGCTGTAGCCTCATATTTTCTAGCTTGACTGGGCTTGGAATGAATCCGATTTCACAGCCTTCTTTAACCAATCGCCCTATCCACCAGTCATTGTTAAATTTCTAAACGGAAAATCAAAATTGTTAAAATCAGTGCACAGAAGTTAAACAAATCTTCACATCCTTTTTCTTCCCCATTAACCATTTTCACTGGAGATAAGTATTATGGCAATTACAGTGAACTCAAATATCTCAAGTCAAGAAACCCTGTTCATATGTTGAGTAGGCTAAGAGCAAAGTATTTTCCGAGAGCTCAATAATCCACATCTCCCGCTTGACTCTGCCTTCACTTTCCTGGCCTTGAGACTTTCCTGAATTCCACTGCAGCTGCTGGCACCACGAGTAGGATAAACTCTTCTTGTTCAAAGATTAACAGGTCTTCCTGACAAGAGACTAGCAGGAACTAGGGAGCGTAGCAGAGGTCTTCCTCTTATATAATCAGATTAATTAGAAGTATTAAGAGCGAGTGATAAATATTGACATCGACATGAAATATTTGATGTCAGAGCAAAATTTACCTTTGTGCAAACAGGTTTATAATGACCACAGTCCGGCGTTCACAAATGACTTCTCCACTTATGTGGATGTTGGCAATTTCTCTCTTGTGCCTGGAATACCTATCCTAAATCTTTAGGATACGGTTTGATGTCCCTCGGCTGAATAGTATTTTTCAAGCCTGTTCTCGAACATTTCAAAGAAGAATATCCACTCTGTTTTTCTTTTCCTTCTTCTCTAAGCATCAGCCCTTGGGGATGAGAGCCTGGATTCATCTAACTTCCTGTTGTAAAGTGAGATTCTAGGCATGCCATACTTCAGAAATTTTTTGCTGTCTCCCCTTCCTGGCCAAATAGAAATAACAGCTCTTTTGAAAAGTTAAAGAAATGGCAGGCTCTACATTCTCTTGTCTCTTTTCATTGGCGGTTATCACCTCTTGCTTACAGCCTTTAGTGCCTGAGCAGTTAAACCGACATATGCTCCATCCTATATATGATAGTTTGCCCCTGCTAATCCCAAACTCCCATTCCTTCCCTCCCCTACTCCCTCTCCAAGAATATTACAAAGAATATATATATGTGTATAATGGAATCACTTCGCTGTACGGAAGAAATTAACACAACATTGTAAATCAACTATACTTCAATAAAATTTTTAAAAAAATCCTTAGAACCGTAAAAAATTTTTTTACAAATGCTCCCTAGGAGAGACTGTCCCCCAGATGGAAGTGCCCCAATTGTAAATTCCTGCAGGTTCAAGAAAACCTCATACTCACACACCTAGAACATCATGTAAGGGGAATTTCTGGCCATTTCATACAGTGTTCTGCAAAGCAGGCATTTGATAAATGTTGACTCAAAATAAACCTTAATTAAGAGTGAATTTTTCCAATTTACAGATTGAGTCACTGTTAACAAACAGTGGAGGCTTTGGCATGGTGGAAAAGGGATGTTCCTGATATCTGTTTCTTGCCTTGTTGGCTCTGAGTGCATCCATTTCCCCTTCCCCTGCAGAAATTTACCACCAAAGAAGGAGAATGGGCAAAAGTGGCCTGAGTTTAGACCCTGCTAGCAGAGAGGAGAGATCATGAATTCTAGATACTATTATTAAACCCTCCCCAGATGGTTAAACTTGGGACACGAGGGGAAAATGACACACGGTCAAGGTTAAACATTAACACAAAAAGTACAGGTTACGTATAAAAAAAGGATCGTCTACTCCAGTGGTTCTCAATTTCTGGGTCACAGAGCCCAGGGGAGCCTTGAGGTTATTCCAAGAGGCCTGTGACTTTTTTCTTCTTTAAAAAGGTTATATTTATATTAGAAAAGCTTGAGAGGCACTGATTTCATGTGTATGTTATCCAACCGCAGCTACACGCCATGCTATTTCACAGCAATGAGAAGTAAGAAATGATGCTTCAAGGTAAAAAATTCATGTGGATAGAAATTCCAATTATTCTCCTTACTTCCTTAACATGCAGAAAATCTTTTGCTTCGAATGAGATGGCCATGCCTGGCACCGGGACGTCGTCTTCATGGGCTGCACTGTAGCTGACATTTGTCCGGACTGCAAATGCAACGGGCTTTGTCTAAAATGGGAAAAGGAAGGGAGAAAAAAATTAAAAAAAAGAAAAAACAGCATTCCCTCTCTTTCCCCCTCAAAGTACAAACATACACTGAATAACTGTTGTCACTGTTGTTGCTTTTCCCAACTTTGGTTCTTTATCACAAAACAGCTTATTAGTATTTACAAACCTTCAAGCACTCAGCTATACTACCCATTTCCTAACTAGAAAAAGGCCGCTGTGCTCTTTGAAAGCATTACAAGTAATGAAGGTGAAGATGAACTACTGAAATATGAGTTTACAACATAATAGCTTGTAGCAAATGGAAATCAGGAGAAATACACAGAATTGAAATGCCCAGTTCTTGTGTTTCAGTGAAAAAGACTTAGCCACTGCCATCTCCACCCCAAACATGTTCTCTAATTAATAATAAATGGCATAATTCCAAAAGGTACAATGTTTTGGATGAAGAAAGAACCACGGAATATATCTTATGACTACAAACACTATATTCATGGCTGCTGGCCATCATGAAAGCAATGACCTTTTATTCTATTATTTTTCCTCCTTGAGTTCACTCAGCCACTAAAGATGATAACATTCATTAAGCTATCCTTCATTATTTGATGCTTTGCAAATATACACATACATATTTGTCCTCTATCTAGGCAACACCTGTTTAATCACAAGGTGAAAAAACAGGCAAACTCAGAAACAGTGAAAACAGAGGTATTGCTCTAACTGGCATTGTGTTTCTTTCGCATTGTGGGCAAGTGGATTTCTTCTGAGCAGGTTCTTCCTATTCAAAGAGCTCTTCATCGGGACTGCTCACGAAGGACAAGAGGGAATTAGAACAGAAAGAACCCATCTTCACTTTGGAATCTTCAGAGTTAATCCATTCTAGCTGACTACTGTCTGGGTTGAGGACTGAGCTCATAAGAGCCACGGAGTTACTCAGATCCATGCACACTATGCAGAGTGGGAAAGCAGGACCAGGTTCTAGACATGGGCACAGTAGACAGGAAGTGGACTGAAGACATGAAATGCAATTCTTGGCATCCCTTACGCTGTTTAATTAAAAATATAAGAGGGGCTGCTCCTCACATGGAAATACAAAACTTAAAAAAATAGAAATAAAAGTTGCCTATAGTTCTACCACTGAAACACAATTCTTGATAGTGTGATAGTATTTCCATTTTTTCCTGAAATTAAAAAAAAATTTTTGATTCCCATAGCTATAATCATAATATTTTACCCAATTCTTACCCAATTTTTACCCAATTCTTAACATAGTAGTTTTTCAGGTGATACACTTTTTTATTTTTATTTATTTAATTTTTAAATTTTTATTTATTTTTTTTAGGGCATCATTCTCTATTTTAAACAAAAATAACTGAGGGGATACTTTGAAGAGAGGGCGGAGCCACTTATCACGCATCTGGTTTTAACAGATGACAGACTTTTAAAAATCTACCATTGGGGCTTCCCTGGTGGCGCAGTGGTTGAGAATCTGCCTGCCAGTGCAGGGGACACGGGTTCGGGCCCTGGTCTGGGAAGATTCCCACATGCCGTGGAGCAGCTGGGCCCGTGAGCCACAATTACTGAGCCTGCGCGTCTGGAGCCTGTGCCCCGCAACAAGAGAGGCCGTGATAGTGAGAGGCCCGCGCACTGCGATGAAGAGTGGCCCCCGCTTGCCGCAACTAGAGAAAGCCCTCGCGCAGAAACGAAGACCCAACACAGGCATAAATAAATTAAAAAAAAAATCTACCATTAAGAAAATTACCTCAACCATTTGACACTTTTTTTTTGACATCTGGGTTTAAAACTTTTTTCACTATGATAAATATTCTGCTTTGAAAAATCTCTGTATGAAAAGGCTCTTTCTATTTAGAATTCTTTCCTTGGGACACATTCCCAGAGGTAGCATGAGCAAGCCATGGGTTATCAAGACCTTTTAAAATTCTGTTCCAAACTACTGTCCAGATGGGCTGTGCCATTTTAAACTGCAACCAGCAGTATATGTTGGTGCCTTTTTCCATAAGATGCAGTCTTAATCAGACTCAGTTTTACTACTAGAAATAGCATTTTCTTGAGTATATTGATCCATTATTCAAGAAAGTTTCTGATCCCAAAAATATAAATCCAAGATTTTTTTTTTTGACATGATCTCTCGTCTCTCTCAGGGACCTTTTAAAAAATTTTAAAAAGATACAGAGTTTAAGTGTAGCCTATATATATATATATTTACCACTGGAAGACATAAATTTTAAATGCACAACTCTACAGAGGATCCCACGAAAATCTCTTGTCTTTTATCCAAAGACCAACTTTTCAGACACTGGAGTAGGAAGAGGGAACAGTGAGAAAAAAGAAATAAAGGGGTGGTAAAGGTTAGCCTATAATAAGCGGGGCCACAGATAATGATTTTGTGTTCTTAGATTAAGACTTCAATTCAGAATGTGGAATTCCCTTCTTGGCTCACCTCCTATCATCAACCATGCTCCCATTAGACAAGGAGCTTCATACAGGAATCAGCTTTACAGAGCGTACGGGTAGGAGAGAAGAAAGCAGAACCCCGTCCCTCAATGTCTTTACTTCAGGAACTATATTTCTAACTCAGAATGGAGAATAGACAGAGTGGAGGGAAGATAAGAAGGCTTATCAGCTTGAGAGAAAGAGGCAGGATGCTGGCCAAAGGGGATCAATCGACAACGTCATTTTTGATTCACTGAACTCACTTCAGCTCCATCTAGCTTAAGCAGCACATCTATGATATGGAAGATATCATCTACATCAATTCCACTCATGTGGCTTCAAGAACAGAGGGTTTTAGATGAACCTGGATTTGAATGTTGATTCATTTACAGGGAGCGTAGTCTGAACAGATTCCTTTAATCTCACGGAGGGTGTTTCCAAGGCTAGACTACTGTTTGGTACATAGAGGGAGCTCAGCACACGAGCATTTTCTCTAGACTAAAAGAACGACCATACGTACATGAATGTTTCCCAATAGTCACTCATCTATTAAGGCTCAGAACCAGTGGTTTCCCCTGTGCTCTGCACTGCAACCCACCTCACACCAAACTAGTTAACACAGGTTAATGCCTGCCACGGGATGCATGCTAAACCACTCTCATATTCAAGATATAGCCAAGAATTCTCTCCAGCATGGACCCTTTCACATTCTCTCAGGTATGAGAAACGGTAAGGTTTCCCATATTCATGCTGCGTATAGGACCCTCTCTGCTTGCTGTGTCCGATCTGTCTAGTTCTGATTTTCTTTGCTAGCCCTTAGACACAGAGGCTTCTTTTTCTTTGAAACCAACCTGAAGTCCCAAGGGAACATCCCTTACAGACTCTTTGAATTTTTAAGCCCATGAAACTATTTTTCATCAAACGTATCCTGATTTAAGTTGACATCTGCATTTTTGGCCGACTCAGTATATGCTCAAGGTCTTCATAGGACTTCCTCCTGCCGTCATTCAGGGCTCTGCCCCCCCGGCTGCCCCTCACTGGCTCACTTTCGGTCTGGAAGCCTGCCGTACTGTTTTGGTTTTCCAGTATCACTTCTCTAATCAGGGCCCTGGGACCACTTCCCTCTCATGTCGTCCATCCTAACAATTGGTGACTCTCATGGATGCTCGGGGGCATTTATTTTTTGAGGCCAGTGGCCATTTACTCTCTTTTTTTGCTCCCTTATTAAGATAAAGCAAAGTCCTGAGGAGCAAGAACAAATAAGAGCCCAGAAACCTTGGGTCCTTACAGAGGCCTCACGGGAACACCGGGTCAGAGTGGACCGTGGTGACTGACCAGAGCTCTAACACGTACTGGGACCCAGAAGGTGTTCTGGGCACTGAGGGAAGCGAAGTTGGTCCAGACCCCAGGACTGAAAGTAACTGCGAGCCCCAAGCAGCGGGTTCTGCCCCAGGTCATAGGTCCCCCCCCTTCGAGGGGTCCTTTGTCCACCCTCTAAAACTCCAGGGCTTCCCAGGTTTGTCTGAAAGGCTTGATCATGGCTGGAGGGGAAGAAAGGCAGAAAATGTAAATATAAAGATGGCTCGCAGCCCTAGGCAGGGTCCCATCAGGACTGACTATTGTGAATGGTACTTAAATCCAAATTCAGATTCAGATTTAGATTCATCCGACTCTACAGAATCATTAGGATACCGAGGAGACAATATGACCCCCTTAATTCCACTGTCTTTCTTTTCAGTCGATCCCCTTCATATCCTGGGAACTTTATTCTCAGGCCAGTGCCCTAGCCGGAGTCTATTTTGCTCTCTCCTTCTACCTGGGTTCCTGGCTAACTTGTCTTGTAGCTGTGGAGGACCGGATATGTGATGGAGAGGCACACAATTCTATCAGCCTTTGCTTCTCCCTCTCCTGTGCCAACGAAAAAGGGAACAGATTGGTTCTCTGCCTTTTCTGGTACCTCCCATCCAGTATACGCTACGTAGCCTCAGGGTGGTTGGTAAACCACCTACCTGTACTTGGTAGTCTACCTTTTGACACAGAATAAACATTCGCTGCCACTTAGCTTGTAGACTAAAGTGCCAATAAATACCAACTTATAGAAGAGGAGCATCTCGTTATCTGGACAGTAATGCCAAAGTGCTTTAAAAACTCTAAGGCTGTGTCATTTCACCCTGGTGTCTGCAGTCTGTTTTCAAATAACATTTCAGAATAAGGCAATGAGTGAGTGACACAGGTGTAAAGATGTCCTTACTCTCCTCTTCCAGGTCCTTCTTTGTCTTGGACATGGCACGATTTACGATGAAATGATAAAAGCTACTACTTTGGATGTCTGCGAAGTGCCGTGCTGTGTATTATGCACAGATTTTTGCATTTAATTTAATCCCGGCAACAACCATTCCTCCCAGATGAGGAAACTGAGTTTCAGAAAAACTTCTCCAGGGCCACAAGCAATGGAGGTGATCTTCAAATCCAACTATCTCATCTGAAAGCCTGAGTTCCTTCTGCAGTCCTCGCCTGCTTTTCATTCAAAGGGCTACATGGATGGCAATTTTTGAGCATTTAGATGTCTGTGTGAAATTTGTGAATGCTGGAAAGTAATAATTTACAGAATGCTACAAATTGTTTGGTACCAAAAAAAGGGAAAAATGTAGGCCTAAGTCTGCCTTGTAGCCTAATTTAGTCCATTTTTTAAAATGTAAAACATTCGACGAGCAGTGTCACATGTTAGAACTCCAGGCATTCATTATAAAGGTCAGGTATTGCTGTATCTTTGCCCTTCAATCAGTTTGTGGTCCAGTAAATAATAACAATATGAAATCATGATTTTTATTTATTTAGATGTGACTTTTCTTTTTTCACGTCTCTTCTTCACAATACGTAAAGCTCTCTTTCATTCAAAGAGGACTGAGATAGTAAAATACACGTGGTTTCATAGTTTCTAAAAGTGCCACCAAGGACGCTGCATTGGGAGAATTAAAGCCCTCAGCTACTACAGTCCTAAAAAGGTACGAAAAAGTCACTCCAAGTTCCTTACGGTGAAATGTTTCGTGGGCTAACTTTAAGGATTTTTAAGTAGCCTGAGAGTTATTTTGGGAACATTCCAAGTTGGCTTAGTCAGTTTATGACTCTTGGTTTATGGTTCTCAGGATGGACCTCGTTTGATGGACGACTGCACTTAGTTACAAATACAGCAGGAGGCTGCTGAGGATGCAAACCCCCTGCTTTCCTCATCTCCCTCCTCCTTCCGACTCCAGCACCACTATAGTCTTGCCCAGCAATGTCCACTGAACCCTCCCAAACTCTCCTGATGTTTCTGCTCTGACTCAGGCCCTCTAGCCCCCATTCTGACTCTCACCACGCTGCCAGTTGCTCTACTCTGCCTAGAGATGGATATCTGGGCCTGTCATTAACAGACGTGCAGGGGAGCCCATCTGGAAAGTTCGGGGGGATGCTTGTGGACAGCTCTGGGGCCACATGACTTGCTATTTCTCACAACCCAAAGAAGTTCCATCAGCACCATGGAGGCCTGGCCTATGGAAGCTCATAGGCTCCTGTCAGAGATACGTTTGAAGTTTATAGCAGGAACCATCTTTATTTTCTCACAATCTTCTACAATCACTAGACCTAAGGCGTCAGAAAACAATAATTGTAAGTAGGAGATAATTAACTTAAGAAGATCTCTTTGGATCCATCAATTCCACTTCTGGGCATATATCCAAAGGAAACAAAAACACTATGCTAAAGCGATATCTAGACCCCATGTTCACAGCAGTGTCATTTACAATAGTCAAGACAGGGAAACACCCTAAGTGTCCACCAACAGATGAACGGATAAAGAAGATGTGAGATACACACACACACACACACACACACACGAATATTATTCAGCCATGAGAAAGAAGGAAATCCTGCCATTTGCAAAAACATGGATGGACTTTGAGAGGATCATGCTAAGTGAAATAAGAGAAAGACGAACACTGTCTGATCTCACTTATATGTGGAATCTCAAAAGCGAAACAAAACAAAACCCCAAAATTTCTGGTCATGAAGTAAGATAAGACAAATTATCACAAATTCATGGCACTCTTGAGTTTTCTTCCTAAACAACGACTTAATGAGTTAAGAGGGAAGCTAATCATCTTAATGGATACAACAAATGTTTACCTTTCATTTATTAAAAATGTGCTAATGAATGATGGAATACTTACTGTTAAAAAGCAAAATGAAATTCACTCAAATAAGAATAAAAATAGAATTCTGATCATGATTAATAGCTACTTGAATTTTCATGCATCGATTTCTTCATTTCTTAATACAGATGCATTTTATTATGCTGAATAGCAAAGTATGTTTTTCCATTTTCATTTGGAGACCATTAATAGCTAATAACATACAAGGAAAATCCATAATTTGTTTTAATGTCTACAATGGATTGTCTTAAATATTAACTACTCCCAACTTATAGTATTTTCTTAAAGAAACTGAAAGAAAAATGTAAAGAATTTAAATGAGCCAGGTTCCTATTATAAGAGACTACAGAAAAGAGAGCTTAAAAATCTAATGAGATTTTGATCCATTTTCTTGTACACAATAATTTCCTATAAAACTTGCTATGCTTTTCTATGATTTTAAATGACTCAAATGGGAGTATAGCCATTGAGTCTTACAATGGAAATACTCAGACAAAGAGAGGGTGAGGTACTTTCAGGAATAAGGTCAGAGCTATCTGCTTTATTTATTACATATTAATACTTGCCAATCATTGAACTTTTTGAAAATCTTTGCTTAATTTATTATAAAGTATGAAGGGTAGTCTGAGAATTCTTTAATAGTAAACCAAAGAAAACCACAGTGATAAAAAGAATGTAACAACCAATTATGTATCCTGCTAACTGAACACTGAATCAGACTGAATAAGCAAATAATCACAGATTTGTCATAAGATAAAATTTATATAGGCAGTTAACTGATTTGAGAAACTCAAATTTCTTGTCTAGAATGGATTCACTTAATGAATATTTATTAAGTACATGCTTACTATCTCAAGTTCTTATGCTCACACAGCTTAACTTATATTCTAGTAGAGGAGATATCATAAGTAAGATAATTGATAATTTCCAATAATGAATAAAGTAAAACAAAGTTTTGTGAGTAGAGAGGAACCACAAGTGAAGGATGGATTGGCAATGTGAAATGGGGTGTTTAGGGAAAGCCTCTTTTGAGTTCTTAATGATCTCTTCATCCATCCATCCATCCATCCATCATTTATGTTTCAGGTACTGTTTTGGACCGTTGGGCTACATCAGTGACCAAAAGAAACTAAAATTCCCTGCCCTCTAAGAGCTTAATTCTAGACAGGAGAGACATATCATAAGTAATAGACATAATAAACAAAGTATATAACATGTTAGGAGGTGACAAATTCTGTGGAAAAAGAAAAAGAAAAACAAGGTAAGGAAAGCCACAGTGTCAGATGACAGGGCAGGGACAGTTTCACATGGGAGTGGAGGTAGTTTGCCTTGAGGAGGTAACATTTGGACAAAAGCATGAAGAGGTGAGGGAATGCAGGTGCCTGAACTCCGGGCAGAGGGAAGAGCCAGTGCAGAGGCCCCAGCGCGGGAGCAGGCCAGAAGGGCTGGGAGAGGACAAGGAGGTCAGAATGGCTGAGTGGAGGGGACCAGAGAAAGGAACAAAAGATGAGGTCAGAGCTCTCAGGTGATGCCTGGCTTTGTAGGTCAGAGTCAGGACTTGTGGCTTTTGTTCTAAGTGAGATGAGAACTCACTGGAGGGTTTCCAGCAGAGGAGTGATGGGTCTGACATGTTCAAAGGGCTATGATGGCTGTTGAACTGAAAAGAGGCTTTGGGGACTTTGAAGTGGAAACAGGGGAATCAGCTGGAGATGCTTACAGTGACCCAAGTGGAGAGATGATGATGGTTAAATCAGGGTGACAGCAATGGAGGTGGAAAAAATAAATGGTCCAATTCTGCATACATTTTCAAAGCAGAGTCAACCAAATTTGCTGATAGATTTGATAAGGGCGTGAAAGAGAGTGAACGACGATGCCAAATGTTCTGGGTCTGAGTGATTAGAAGGATGATGTACCCATCAAGTGATATGGGGTGGGGGCGGGAAGAGGGCTACAGTGCTCAGAAGGCAAAAATAAAAAATTTTACATTTCTTTTAAATTGAAGTATGGTTGACTTACGATATAGTAGTTTCAAGCATACAACACAGCGGTCTAATATTTTTATAGATTACACAAAAATGTTACATGTTTTGAACATGTAAAGTTTGAGATCGTATGAAACATCCAAGTAGAATTTGGAAGAGGGCTCAAGGTCTGAAAGTTTGACAGAAAGATCTGGGCTAAAGCTATAAGGTGTCAGGGACTTTCCTGGCAGTTCAGTGGTTAAGACTGCACTTCCACTGCAGGGGGCACGGGTTCGATCCCTGGTCAGGCAACTAAGATCCCACATGCCACATGGAGTGGCCAAAGAATAAAAAAATTGAAAAAATATAAAGTAGTAAGTCTTAGGCATGCTGGTGACATTTAGAGGCATGAGTCTGGATGATACTGCAGAGGAGATCAACGTACGTGGTGGCACTCCAACTACAAAAGAGCCTCAGCTACAAAAGAGCTAAAAAAGAATGATGGCTAAGACCTTGGTTTCCAGGAAGTGTCTCAAGGAGCAGGAAGTGGCCAGCTGTATCAGATACTGCTAATGGGTCAAGTACGATGAGGCCTGACACGTGCCATGTGGATTTCACAACCTAGAGGTCGCTGTTGACAAGAGCCCATTCAGCTGCTTGCTGGGGATGAAAGTCATATTGGAGTTAAAAGAGATTAAAAGGAGAGGAATTGGATACGGTTAAGTATAGACCATTCTTTTAAGGAATTTTGCTATATAGGGAAGGAAGAAATGTGATGGGTGGTAGGAGAAGTGAGTCAAGATTTTTTTCATTTAAAGTAGGGGAAATAGGCTTCCCTGGTGGCACAGTGGTTAAGAATCCTCCTGCCAATGCAGGGAACACGGGTTCGATCCCTGGTCCAGGAAGATCCCACATGCCGCAGAGCAACTAAGCCCGTGGGCCACAACTACTGAGCCTGCGCTCTAGAGCCCATGAGCCACAACTACTGAGCCCACATGCCACAACTACTGAGCCCGTGTGCCGCAACTACTGAAGCCCACATGCCTAGAGCCCATGCTCCGCAACAAGAGAAGCCACCGCAGTGAGAAGCCTGCGCATCATGAAGAGTAGCCCCCACTCGCCACAACTAGAGAAAGCCCATGCACAGCAATGAAGACCCAACGCAGCCAAAAATAAAATAAATAAAAATAAATTAATTAGAAAAAAGGTAGGAGAAATAACAAAAATCGAAGCTGATGGGAATGAGTAGAGAGGAAAAAAACACGATGGTGTATGAGCCAGTGGATAGAACTGCTAGAGCAACGTTTCCGCTTTGGCAGACGAGACAGTGGGATCCAGTGTTTAAGCAGAGGACGTGGCCTTAGACGGAGGCAAGGAGGCAGCATGAACAAGGGCAGATACCAGCTATGGAGGTGATGGAATGTCCACCTTCTCAGTGGAACAGGAAGGTGGGAGTAAAGACAGGGAAGAAGGTATTAGAGGCTGAGAAGGGAGGAACGAACTCAAGACAGTCACCCACGAGTGCGGAAGATTAAATGAACAAGGGAAGTATGGTGGGATTGCCTGGCAGTATTAAAGGCCCACTTGAGAGTCAAGGTCATGGATTTATAGTAAGCTAGCCATGCCATGTGAGAATGTCAGGGGCATCATCACAGAGGTAACGGAGTTAAAGCCATCATCCTTCAGCTTTAAAAGATCATGGCCTTCAAACTACCTTTTCCCATCTTGCTTTGATTCTTCTACGGCAATTTCATAGAAATGCCTATTACACTATATATTTTGATACAAATAGAGTCTATATATTTGGGAG
This sequence comes from Balaenoptera physalus, assembly GCF_965194825.1. Taxonomy (NCBI): domain Eukaryota; kingdom Metazoa; phylum Chordata; class Mammalia; order Artiodactyla; family Balaenopteridae; genus Balaenoptera; species Balaenoptera physalus. The sequence continues at coordinate 176,031,434 of NC_138883.1, read as the reverse complement.
CATTTTAACCTACTTTCCTGATTGATCTCTCAACTAGGTTATAACCCTTTTCAGGTAAATGATTTATACTCCTATTTACTTTTTATGTCAGCCTCCAAGCCTTTACCGCAGTGCTAGGTATACATTAATAACTGTTAAAGGACTCAATTAAGGGATTGATTCCTTTCTGTTAGAGGACTCAATTATCAGGAGCTTATCCAGCACCTGCTCTAGGCAAAGTTCTGTTACCATGGCTCCAGGGCCCATAAAAATCAAATGGCTGAGTTATTACTGTAGTAAGGTTGATCTCATCAGGATTTTGTTTTATATGATTAATATGCATATATGTAAGTGCAAGTGTACATATATATTTATGAAATTGAAACTAGCTATATTAATTAAGAATCAAGCAAAGGAGCAAATATTTAAAACAAAATTTGAAATAGTATCATCCTAAAGGCTACTGAAATGACTTACAGTCTCCATATAAGTTAAATTTATGTGTGAAGCAAAAAGATAAGGCATATCTGTTTGTTTGGTTTTTTTTCTTTTTCAGTAGATGATTAAAAAGTAGATAAGCTCTTGCAAAAGTGTTTTGGGGAGTGAATACTGGTAATTTAAAAAATATTATACCGACCCTAAAAAGCTGAATTGAAATACAACATTTATGAATGCTGAAATCAAGGTAGTACTCAAAGTTACAGAATCAACATGCAAGGTGAAGATTAGAATAATAATGACATATAGATCTATCTATCTGTGTAGAGAGAAACATAGCACCCTTTCAGTTTGTTTATCAGAGAATTCTTCACTTGGGATCTGAGGTCTTCAACTAAGGTTTATAAAGGATTAATTACCAGTCACCAGGAAAAGCAAGTATCCATGGAAAAATTTATCAAAGGAGAAACCCTATACGAAGAAGAGAGACACTATCTGAGATTTTGGTGCAGCCTGCTATCATTTAGCGTTAGCAGAGCGTTCTCTTTCAGCAAGAGCGTACTGAGTTCATTTCCCCGGTGGAGCTGTCTCTCCCCAGAGCAGTGTCTTCAAAAGGCACTGCAACTCTTCCAGGCCACTGGGAAAGAAACCAATACGGCGAGAACGTGCTTGATTTTATTTATTCTGGGTTATGAATATCTGTCTCCTTGCCTTAGAAGAAAGGTGAAGTCGTTTTCAATCAAGTCAGCCTCTTAAGAAGAACAGAACTGTTTATATTTAATTTTACTATTGATTAGTCTTACCAAGCAGGATAACAGTAGTTCTCAGGTTATTTAGGAGCTAATGGTATAATTCAGGGGCAAGCAATTTTTACTTTAGGCGTGTTGTAAAAACAAAACAAAACAAAAAACCCCAAAGCCCAGATGTGTTTTCTTCTTCAGTTGTTGTTATGGACTCAGTGTTTGATTAGAGAAGGTCATAGGGGTGTGGCCTTAATCCAATGGGATTGGTATCCTTAGAAGAGGAAGAGGAGACACCAGAGACGTCTCTCTGGGCGCACACAGAGGAAAGTCCATGTGAAGATGCAGGGAGAAGGCGGCCACCTACAAGCCAAGGAGAGAGGCCTCACCAGAAACGCTCCCTCACCAGAAACAGACTGTGGTCAGAACTGTGAGAGCATCAACTTCTGCTGTTGAAGCCACACAGACTATGGCATTTTGTTATGGCAGCCCAAGTAGACTAAAATAGTTACCTTCACCAAATCAATATGATGGGTCTATATTGCTAATGAAAAACACAGGTTTAATCTATATTATTTTGATATCAAAGTCATTCGTAACCAAAGATTATTTCTTTATCCAAAATTCCTATAAATGTTTCAGAGAAAATTAGGAAAATGTCAAGTCAATAAAAATTCACTCCTTTTTTCTAACATATGTTTACTTACCATCTATTTTGTTTAAAATCCAGCATTGGACACTTCAAAGGACAGGATGCTACAGGATACAGGGTTTCCTTCCTTAAGCCCAGTGAGACGCTAGTCAGGGAGCTTGTGTCTACACCAGACCAAACAACTTCAGCTAAGAGGTGGCTGAGTTCAAACATGCGTGTTTACTCTCTTTGGCTATTGTTTGGCTACATCTTTTGTGCAGCTGCTGCTTCCAAGTCCTGAATAACAACCTCACATTTCCATTCTTTCTCTTTGCTTATCTGTTAGATTTCACACACATAGCTGTCCCATTTCTTAGCTGGTTTTCCCTACTTCATACTAGTTCTATTTTTCTGAAAGTGCAAAAATTTAAAAAACAAAATAAAAAGCGTGGTGATGTAGGACCATCTCAACAGGGACCAAGCACAACATTCTATGAAGCACCTCAGTCCACAACGGACAGCTCAGCAACACCCAGAACCTCTAAGTCCAAGTGGTTTTATGTGTCGCCATCATGGTTCTGCTCAGTACCTTTGTTCCACGACAAGGATAGGAATGAAAGAATTAAGAGGAACCAACAGTGGTATCCCTTCCAAACTACTGCATTGCATTTATTTATTTATTTATTTTTAAAACATCTTTGTTGGAGTATAATTGCTTTACAATGGTGTGTTAGTTTCTGCTGTATAACAAAGTGAATCAGCTATACATATACATACATTCCCATATCCCCTCCCTCTTGCGTCTCCCTCCCACCCCTCTAGGTGGTCACAAAGCACTGAGCTGATCTCCCTGTGCTATGCGGCTGCTTCCCACTAGCTATCTATTTTACATTTGGTAGTGTATATATGTCCATGCTACTCCCTCACTTCGTCCCAGCTTACCCTTCCCCCTCCCCATGTCCTCAAGTCCATTCTCTACATCTGCGTCTTTATTCCTGTCCTGCCCCTAATGCCTTCAGAATCATTTTTTTTTTTAGATTCCATATATACGTGTTAGCATACAGTATTTGTCTTTCTCTTTCTGATTTACTTCACTCTGTAGGACAGACTCTAGGTCCATCCACCTCACTACAAATAACTCAATTTCGTTTCTTTTTATGGCTGAGTAATATCCCATTGTATATATGTGCCACATCTTCTTTATCCATTCATATGTCGACGGACACTTAGGTTGCTTCCATGTCCTGGCTATTGTAAATAGAGCTGCAATGAACATTGTGGTACATGACTCTTTCTGAATTATGGTTTTCTCAGGGTATATGCCCAGTAGTGGAATTGCTGGGTCATATGGTAGTTCTATTTTTAGTTTTCTAAAGAACCTCCATACTGTTCTCCATAGTGGCTGTATCAATTTACATTCCCACCAACAGTGCAAGAGGGTTCCCTTTTCTCCACACCCTCTCCAGCATTTATTGTTTGTAGATTTTTTGATGATGGCCATTCTGACTGGTGTGAGGTGATACCTCATTGTAGTTTTGATTTGCATTTCTCTAATGATTAGTGGTGTTGAGCATTCTTTCATGTGTTTGTTGTCAATCTGTATATCTTCTTTGGAGAAATGTCTATTTAGGTCTTTTGCCCATTTTGGCATTGGGTTGTTTGTTTTTTTGATATTGAGTTGCATGAGCTGCTTGTAAATTTTGGAGGTTAATCCTTTGCCAGTTGGTTCATTTGCAAATATTTTCTCCCATTCAGAGGGTTGTCTCTTCGTCTTGTTTATGGTTTCCTTTCGTGTGCAAAAGTTTTTAAGTTTCACTAGGTCCCATTTGTTTATTTTTGTTTTTATTTCCATTTCTCTAGGAGGTGGGTCAAAAATGATCTTGCTGTGATTTATGTCATAGAGTGTTCTGCCTATGTTTTCCTCTAAGAGTTTTATAGTGTCTGGCCTTACATTTAGGTCTTTAATCCATTTTGAGTTTATTTTTGTGTATGGTGTTAGGGAGTGTTCTAATTTCATTCTTTTACATGTAGCTGTCCAGTTTTCCCGGCACCACTTATTGAAGAGGCTGACTTTTCTCCACTGTATATTCTTGCTTCCTTTATCAAAGATAAGGTGACCATATGTGTGTGGGTTTATCTCTGGGCTTTCTATCCTGTTCCATTGATCTATATTTCTGTTTTTGTGCCAGTACCATACTGTCTTGATTACTGTAGCTTTGTAGTATAGTCTGAAGTCTGGGAGCCTGATTCCTCCAGCTCTGTTTTTCCTTCTCAAGATTGCTTTGGCTATTCGGGGTCTTTTGTGTTTCCATACAAATTAAATTTTTTGTCCTAGTTCTGTGAAAAATGCCATTGGTAGTTTGAGAGGGATTGCATTGAATCTGTAGATTGCTTTGGGCAGTATAGTCATTGTCACAATGTTGATTCTTCCAATCCAAGAACATGGTATATCTCTCCAACTGTATCATCTTTAATTTCTTTCATCAGTGTCTTATAGTTTTCTGCATACAGGTCTTTTGTCTCCTTATGTAGGTTTATTCCTACGTATTTTATTCTTTTTGCTGCAATGGTAAATGGGAGTGTTTCCTTAATTTCACTTTTAGATTTTTCATCATTAGTGTATAGGAATGCAAGATATTTCTGTGCATTAATTTTTTATCCTGCTACTTTACCAAATTCGTTGATTAGCTTTAGTAGTTTTCTGGTAGCATCTTTAGGATTCTCTGTGTATAGTATCATGTCATCTGCAAACAGTGATGGTTTTATGTCTTCTTTTCCCATTTGAATTCCTCTTATTTCTTTTTCTTCTATGATTGCTGTGGCTAAAACTTCCAAAACTATGTTGAATAATAGTGGTGAGAGTGGACAACCTTGTCTTGTTCCTGATCTTAGAGGAAATGGTTTCAGTTTTTCACCATTGAGAAAGATGTTGGCTGTGGGTTTGTCATACATGGCCTTTATTATGTTGAGGTAAGTTCCCTCTACGCCTACTTTCTGGAGGGTTTTTATCATAAATGGGTGTTGAATTTTGTCAAAAGCTTTTTCTGCATCTATTGAGATTATCATATGGTTTTTATCCTTCAATTTTTTAATATAGTGTATCACATTGATTGATTTGCGTATATTGAAGAATCCTTGCATTCCTGGGATAAACCCCACTTGATCATGGTGTATGATCCTTTTAGTGTGCTGTTGGATTCTGTTTGCTAGTATTTTGTTGAGGATTTTCGCATCTATGTTCATCAGAGATATTGGCTTGTAGTTTTCTTTTTTTGTGACATCTTTGTCTGGTTTTGGTATCAGGGTGATGGTGGCCTAGTAGAACGAGTTTAGGAGTGTTCCTCCCTCTGCTATATTTTGGAAGAGTTTGAGAAGGACAGGTGTTAGCTCTTCTCTAAATGTTTGATAGAATTCGCCTGTGAAGCCATCTGGTCCTGGGCTTTTGTTTGTTGGAAGATTTTTAATCACAGTTTCAATTTCAGTGCTTGTGATTGGTCTGTTTATATTTTCTATTTCTTCCTGGTTCAGTCTCAGAAGGTTGTGCTTTTCTAATAATTTGTTCATGTCTTCCAGGTTGTCCATTTTATTGGCATATAGTTGCTTGTAGTAATCTCTCATGATCCTTTGTATTTCTGCAGTGTCAGTTGTTTCTTCTTCTTTTTCATTTCTAATTCTATTGATTTGAGTCTTCTCCCTTTTTTTCTTGATGAGTTGACCTAATGGTTTATCAATTTTGTTTATCTTCTCAAAGAACCAGCTTTTAGTTTTATTGATCTTTGCTATTGTTTCCTTCATTTCTTTTTCATTTATTTCTGATTTGATCTTTATGATTTCTTTCATTCTGCTAACTTTGTGGGGGTTTTTTCTTGTTTCTCTAATTGCTTTAGATGTAAGGTTAGGTTGTTTCTTTGAGATGTTTCTTGTTTCTTGAGGTAGGATAGTTCTGCTGTAAACGTCCCTCTTACAACTGCTTTTGCTGCATCCCATAGGTTTTGGGTCATTATGTTTTCACTGTCATTTGTTTCTAGGTATTTTTTGATTTCCTCTTTGATTTCTTCAGTGATCTCTTGGTTATTTAGTAGTGTATTGTTTGGCCTCCATATGTCTGTATTTTTTACAGACTTTTTCCTGTAATGGCTATCTAGTCTCAGAGTGTTGTGGTCGGAAAAGATACTTGATATGATTTCAATTTTCTTAAATTTACCAAGGCTTGATTTGTGACCCAAGATGTGATCTATCCTGGAGAATGTTCCGTGCGCACTGGAGAAGAAAGTGTAATCTGTTGTTTTTGGATGGAATGTCCTATAAATATCAATTAAGTCCATCTTGTTTAATGTATCATTTAAAGCTTGTGTTTCTTTATTCATTTTCATTTTGGATGATCTGTCCATTGGTGAAAGTGGGGTGTTGAAGTCCCCTACTGTTATTGTGTTACTGTTGATTTCCCCTTTTATGGCTGTTAGTATTTGCCTTATGTATTGAGGTGCTCCTTTGTTGGGTGCATAAATATTTACAATTGTTATATCTTCTTCTTGGATTGATCCCTTGATCATTATGTAGTGTCCTTCTTTGTCTCTTGTAATAGTCTTTATTTTAAAGTCTATTTTGTCTGATAGGAGAATTGCTACTCCAGTTTTCTTCTGGTTTACATTTGCATGGAATACCTTCTTCCATCCCCTTACTTTCAGCCTGTATATGTCTCTAGGTCTGAAGTGGGTCTCTTGTAGACAGCATAGATATGGGTCTTGTTTTGGGATCCATTCAGCCAGTCTATGTCTTTTGATTGGAGCATTTAATCCATTTACATTTAAGGTAGTTATCAATATGTATGTTCCTATTACCATTTTAATTGTTTTGGGATTGTTATTGTAGGTCTTTTCCTTCTCTTGTGTTTCCTGCCTAGAGAAGTTCCTTTAGCATTTGTTGTAAAGCTGGTTTGGTGGTGCTGAATTCTCTTAGCTTTTGTTTGTCTGTAAAGGTTTTAATTTCTCCGTCAAATCTGAATGAGATCCTTGCTGGGTAGAGTAATCTTGGTTGTAGGTTTTTCTCCTTCATCACTTTAAATATCTCCTGCCACTCCCTTCTGGCTTGCCTTGTTGGGTAATCTTGGTTGTTGGTTTTTCTTCCTTCATCACTTTAAATATGTCCTGCCACTGCCTTCTGGCTTGCAGAGTTTATCCTGAAAGATCAGGTGTTAACCTTATGGGTATTCCTTTGTATGTTATTTGTTGTTTTTCCCTTGCTGTTTTTAATATTTTTTCTTTGTATTTAATTTTTGATAGTTTGATTAATATGTGTCTTGGCGTGTTTCTCCTTGGATTTATCCTGTATGGGACTCTCTGCACTTCCTGGACTTGACTATTTCCTTTCCCATATTAGGGAAGTTTTCAACTATAATCTCTTCAAATATTTTCTCACTGCCTTTTTTTTCCTCTTCTTCTTCTGGGACCCCTATAATTCGAATGTTGGTGCATTTAATGTTGTCCCAGAGGTCTCTGAGACTTTCCTCAATTCTTTTCATACTTCTTTCTTTATTCTGCTCTGTGGTAGTTATTTCCACTATTTTATCTTCCAGGTCACTTATCCGTTCTTCTGCCTCAGTTATTCTGCTATTGATTCCTTCTAGAGAATTTTTAATTTCATTTATTGTGTTGTTCATCATTGTTTGTTTGCTCTTTAGTTCTTCTAGGTCCTTGTTAAACATTTCTTGTATTTTCTCCATTCTATTTCCAAGATTTTGGATCATCTTTACTATCATTACTCTGAATTCTTTTTCAGGTAGACTGCCTATTTCCTCTTCATTTGTTTGGTCTGGTAGGTTTTTACCTTGCTCCTTCATCTGCTGCATATTTCTCTGTCTTCTCATTTTGCTTAACTTACCGTGTTTGGGGTCTCCTTTTCGCAGGCTGCAGGTCCGTTGTTCCTGTTGTTTCTGGTGTCTGCCCCCAGTGGGTAAGGTTGGGTCAGTGGGTTGTGTAGGCTTCCTGGTGGAGGGGACTGGTGCCTGTGTTCTGGTGGATGAGGCTGGATCTTGTCTTTCTGGTGGCCAGGACCGCCTCCAGTGGTGTGTTTTGGGGTGTCTGTGAACTTATTATGATTTTAGGCAGCCTCTCTGCTAATGGGTGGGGTTGTGTTCCTGTCTTGCTAGTTGTTTGGCATGGGGTGTCCAGCACTGGACCCTGCTGGTCATTGAGTGGAGCTGGGTCTTAGTGTTGAGATGGAGATCTCTGGGAGAGCTTTCGCCATTTGATATTATGTGGAGCTGGGAGGTTTCTGGTGGTCCAATGTCCCAAACTCAGCTCTGCCACCTCGCAGGCTCAGGCCTGACACCTGGCCGGAGCACGAAGACCCTGTCAGCCACATGGCCAGGTACATGGGGAGTTTCTTGCCTTTTGGGAAGTCTGAGGTCTTCTGCCAGTGTTCAGTAGGTATTCTGTAGGAGTTGTTCCACATGTAGATGTATTTCTGACATATTTGTGGGGAGGAAGTTGATCTCCTCGTCTTACTCCTCTGCCATCTTGAAGGTCTCTGGAAACTACACTTCAGCACTGCTGCGCTTGCCAGGCCTGTCCGAGTGCCTGGCCAGCTCCTGGTCCTTGCATTTAAACTGTTATAAAAATGTCTATTCTGTACTGATTTAGAAAATTATACACTACAAAGAATTTCCAAAGAAGCATTCTAAACAAATGCAAGGAAAGCCTTTACAAAGTACAGGCTGACAAACAAGGAGAGACATGTTATATTTTGTTTTCATCCTGCAATCTTCACTTTCTTCTTCACTCCAACAGCTGTGATTTTAGCTAAGGCCACACAGTTCTAGGGATCAAAAGTTATGTAACCCTGTTTTGTGCTTTTGCTTCACTTCAACAGAGAAGAAGAAGAAAAAACAACCCACAACAGAGCAGAGAATCTCTAGGACCGAAACCAAATGTTTTGGCAGGGAATAAATCAGTTCAGAGAGCTGTGGGTGCCAAGTTCTAAACATGAGACCCGGTTTGATCACTCTCTAGAAACTTTGAAAATGTTTGTTGCTACCCGGACTTCACTGTTGTAAGACTCTCCAAAGTAAAGCTTTGTGGCCGACTGCAGCACTGTGCTGGAGAGGGCAGAACAGAGTCCTACGGGTTCCTACTGAAGGTGGGCAGAAGTCAGCTTAACGGATGAACATTTTTCTAATCATGACAAATGCTGACTATTGACTGAGTTGTGTTTTTAGATGCAAAGTTATCATCTGAACACCTACTATTAAACTCTGACAGTAACCTGTGTCACAAGAGAAACTGAAGCACATCAAAATTTTCCAAGTTTTTATTTGAGCAAACGTCGAATCAGATCAGGTAGCACCAAATCAAAAGTGATTAGGGGCACTCCACCAATGGAAGCTAAGGGAAAGGCTTTTAGAGAGAAGACAGAGAAGCAAAGCAAGGAAATTATTTGGTTGGCTACAGCTTTAGTGGTTGCCTTGTTTGGGAAAACCTTGTTGGCTGTTTGTGATTGAGTGTTCTTAAATTTTATTTTCTGGCAGAGCCTGCACTCAGAGGTGTTAGGCTCTGGCTTAGGTTTTGGTGTGCTTACGTTGGTTACCAAGGCATTAGAGACACCCCCGTCTAATGCCTCCTGGTTTAATTACTTTAGCACTTGTAATTACTCTAAAGGTCTTTACTAAAGGCACCTCAAAGGCTCAAGACATTTTCAAGCAAGTCAGGGGATATATCCAACTTCCTGATGGCTTTCTGTGAGTCAAGGTTTCAGAGAAAGCAGTTGGCTCTTGGGTGCAAATGAAGAAGTATCAACTTTGATTTACTTGAGCATATATGTGGCAGTAGAAAGATATGGCTTAGCTTGGTAAACAGACTTATTTTCTCAAATATTATCAGACCATAATAATTAATAATTGCCTGAATTCATTGAGTACTTACTACATAGAAGAAATTGGGCTTAAAGGTCTCTTTTAGTCTCCATAAAAACCTTATAGTCATGAGTCTAGTAAGTGAGGATCCAGGATTCAAATCTAGGTATTTGTTGGCTACAAAAGCACATGTTCTTACAGCCACTGTACTGCCATCAAGACAGACCACAGCCTCTTCTGTAACACTTTCATTTTCATTTATTTCTACTCATTCTTAAATTTTCCCTGAGATCCTATTATATGTCCCAATATCCCATGGAAATACTGTAAAGTTTACTTATTTCGTAACTTCTCATAAAGTTTCACTAATTCATATTTATGATAACTCAATTTAAATTCAGTGTTCCTTCCTTAGGGCTTTTACATTTGTTTCTATTTCCCAGTTGAAATTCTTACCAAAAAAATACAAAACTGAATTTTCGCTCTAAAAAACTTAACTGCAAAACAGTAAACCAAAGAAAGTAAATGTCATCTATAATTCAATCACATAACTAACTTTTTAGAGATTATATAAAAGCTTTTTAAAAAACAAAAGTACTATCATATTAAACGTACAATTTTGTAACTGGTTTTTTTCACTTCAAAAGCTGTTGTCTTTCCACATTGTTTTTAATGCCTGTAAAAATCCACTGAATAAATAATAGGTCTTATTTAACCCATTAGATAACCTCTCAGTTCCCCAGGAAGGAGGAGCTGAGGCTAAGTGTTTATAAAGGAGAGCAATTCCAGGGAACAGAGGTGAGGGACCAGAGTAAAGCAAAGAAGGAGAGAACGAAACAAGAGGACCCATTATTGACTTGGCCGCCACTAGGTATGATGGATTGCTCAATCCTTCTGGACCATCGTCTGAGAAGCCACTTTTACCATATCTTGGGACAGTCTGTCAGAAGGAGGGGGCTATTTAACTGCTCTGATCACCCGCTGGTCAAAGGTGTGCCCCTTAGAGGTGTGACTCCCCTGTGGTTCCGTGGACCTGACATGATGAGGACGATGATTCTACCCTAGGACACCTTGCTGTCATCCAAAGGGACAACCTGGAGTGGGGACAGAAGAGAACACCAGGTTGAGTCCTCTCTTCTTCTGCATGGGAAGAGCCCAGGCAGAGGGACTGCCACAGAGATGGACGGAACAAGAGGCAGGTGAGGTTGAGAGCATCTCCAGGGGTACAGAAGAGGCACCTACACTATTAGCAGACTTTTTTTTTTTTTTTTTTTTGCCGTTTAAAAAACCATTATCTTAGTTCAGGCTGCTGTAACAAAATACCATAAACTGGGTGGCTTATCAACAACAGAAATTTATTTCCCACTCTACTGGAAGTTGGAAGTCTGAGATCAGGATGTCAGCATGGGTGGCTTCCGGTGAGAGCACTCTTCCAGTGGCAGACGGCCATCTTGTTTCCTCATGCAGCCCAAAAGAGGGCGAGAGAGCTCTCTGTGGTCCCTTTGATAAGGGCCCTAATCCCATTCACGAGGGCTCCACCCTTATGACCTAATCAACTCCCAAAGGCCCTATCTCTTTTACTTATTTATTTAATTGGAGTAAAATTGCTTTACAATGTTGTGTTAGTTTCTGCTGTACAATGAAGTGAATCAGCTATGTGTATACATATATCCCTTCTCTCTTGGACCTCCCTCCCATCCTCCCACCCCCCATCCCACCCAACTAGGTCATCATAGAGCACTGAGCTGAGCTCCCTGTGCTTTATAGCATGTTCCCACTGGCTATCTATTTTAATGCATGGTAATGTATATATGTCCATCATAATCTCCCAATTTGTCCCACCCTCCCCTTCCCACCCCGTGTCCACATGTCCGTTCTCTACATCTATGTCTCTATTCCTGCACTGCACATAGGTTCATCTGTACCATTTTTCTAGAGTCCACATATATGCATTAATATACGATATTTGTTTTTCTCTTTCTGGATTACTTCACTCTGTATATCAGACTCTAGGTCCATCCACATCTCTACAAATGACCCAATTTCATTCCTTTTTATGGCTGAGTAATATTCCATTGTATATATATACCACATCTTCTTTACCATTCATCTGTCGTTGGACATTTAGGTTGGTTCCATGACCTGGCTATTGTAAATAGTGCTGCAATGAACACTGGGGTACATGTGTCCTTTTGAATTATGGTTTTCTCAGGGTATATGCCCAGTAGTGGGATTGCTGGGTCATATGGTAATTCTATTTTTAGTTTTTTAAGAAACCTCCATACTGTTCTCCAAAGTGGCTGTATCAATTTACATTCCCACCAACAGTGTAGGAGGGTTCCCTTTTCTCCACACCCTCTCCAGCATTTATTGTTTGTAGATTTTTTTGATGATAGGCCCTACCTCTTAATAACTTCACACTGTGGGTCTAGGGTTTCAACATATAAATTTGGGGAGAGGGGACAAAAAATTCAGTCCATTGCACACACCTAAAGTACTCCATCCTTAATTATTTCCTTACATACATTTTTAGATCAAGGGGCATTCATATCCAAAAAGATTTGATGCACATTAACAAATTTCCTTCCAGAAAGATGTGTTAATTCTCTTGCCCACAAACAGGGGATGAGATTATCGATTTCCTCTTAGCCCTGACTATAGATCCTAAGCTCTAGGAATCAAGATGATAGGCTAGAGATATAAAAATTCTGAATTTTGTTATCTGCAGCTGAGCTACTTACACTTCGTAGAATTAGCTCAGTAATCAAATAATTTCTTCTTTAACTGATCATGTATTTATTGAGTTCTTCTATGAGCAATATGCCCTCTTTACGGGAGCTCAAGAGAGAGAAGCCTTTTGCTCTGTGAGGCTGATACCCTAGCAGGAGAGAAACAATGAAGTAATAACAACATTATTCAAGGCACTTGTGATAAGTTTTAGAAAGGAGTTGCATTATATGTAATGGTACATACCATAGTTAGCGCTTCAACAGAAGGACTCACCTTATTCTAGAGGGTCAAGGAGAATCAGCCTTTTAGTAACCAGATGGGTAACCAAAAGAGAAAAAAAACCCCCACACCTCTAACATTTAAAATACAAATTAAAAAATGAGCTGTGATCCTCAAATAATCACAGTAATTTTTTTTTCTAATCGAGCATATATAAACTATCCAAGTTGGTTGTGACGCCTTCAAGAAGGTATTCTTGGAAAAAAATGTACATTTATTCCAGAGTTCCTTCCACTGTTCGAAATTATTTAAAATTCAATTTTTGAAAGTGTCAACAAAATCAAACGTATACTATTTTGAATGCCCCAAATATTGGTAACTCACTTTCCTTTGCGGACAAGTTAGTTTATCTGGAGTAGCCCAGAGTCATTCAAAGCCAAGTTGAATGGATTGTGACCGACCTAGGAGATAAACTTTTAAAACGAAAAACAGTGCTTGACTCTTAATGAGTCTTCCTTGTGTTGCCTCGGAGGACAGGCCTAATAATCTGTCAACACCTTTCGAGAGAAAGTCAGTCCCTACCATGGGTCCCTGAAGGTTTCTTCATCTTTTATTCTCATAAAGCTGTCTCCTTGGGGATTTTTATTAAGAATTGCAGGTTTGCCTGCAGAAATTTATCAGCACAGGGGATCATAGACTCTTTGTGTTTACCCCTGGCAGAAAAAAAATCAGGGAAAGTGTTTCAGAAATATACATATATAAAGAGATCTACATCTATATCGATACCTTTATCCATCCAACAAAATTACATCTTTCTACGTTTAAAAAGAAACGCGACATATTAGCCACAATTTAAGGCACCCAAGTGGTCATAGATTTACAGGATTTTTTACACCTCCCATGTGCAATAGAAGAATTTGGGAGAAGGAGTAATGCAGAAACGAATTACAAAGTATGTCTTTCCTTTTGTGTATCTTGCTCATTTGATTTAAATTCAGGTGTACTAGGTTTCTCATAATTGTTTAGGCTAATAAGTACTTTGTAGTGCACCCATGGAGGGAACAGCCTTGAAGAGAGTTTTCTTTTCTAAGCACCTCTTTATTTAAAATTCCAGCTTTATTGAGGTATAGTTGACAAATAAAATTGTAAGATACTGAAAGTGTACAACACCATGATTTGATATACATACACATTGTGAAAGGATTTCCCCATCAAGTTAATTAACACACCTATCACCTCTCATATTTACTTTTTTTTTTTTTGAGAACATTTAAGTTCTACTCTCTTAGCAAGTTTCAATTCTACAATACTGTGTTGTCAACTAGAGTCACATGTTATACATGAGACCCTCAGGCCGTATTCAACTTACAACCGAAGGTTTGTACGCTTTTAGCAACCTCTCCCTATTTCTCCCACCCTTCACCCCCAAATGGCACTTCTTAATGGGTGGGCCCACTATGAGCTCCGGAATAGCTACTGATAGTCCTGCAGGGAACTTTTAACCTGGATCTTCCTATAGACAACGAAAGAATTAAGAAAAATGGAACCTCCATTATGGAATGAAAAATATGTCCAACATATCTTGTTGCAACATAAGAATGATCATATGTAAATAAATTGCAAATGGTGTATTTCAGGGTTTGATATTAATTGCCACTTATTCCTTCTATGGGCAGATGGCTCAGAAATCTTCTATCCTGATCCAATATAATGCTGCCTTTTCTCACAAGTCTAGGCTCAGCTGACACATCTCTGTTCAGGATGACAGCTTTTCTCTGTCTATAAGGCCCCTTAATACAATAGCAGCCTGTCTGCAATTGTCTGAAGTTCACTATAAATCTACACTTTAGCAAATTTATGCAAAAAAGGTGTTTCTTTCCAGGGTTCTCTCTTAAAAAGCAAAAACAAAACCTGATCCAATTCCTCAGAAACCAGAGAATGTCTTTCTTTTCTACTGTGTGGTCCTTATCTCCTCTTCTACTCTGTGTTCTTCCCATATTCCACGGTCTGCCTCAAGCTTAAAAATAGCCCTATTTGTATCCATACGCTGCCTGTCTCGTGGGAAGAGGAGATTCCCAACTGGGTCACACATGGATTAAAACACGGAGGCCACCATCGCAGGGCTCCCAACTAACAGCCTCCCCTTATGAGAGTGTAAACAAAGTCACTATTCATGCGGTTCGTGCTCTAAATCAAGTGGCTGTGCCAGCATGCCACCTATCGTTCACTGTAAACACTTAAAATATCCTAATGGATACCTTAAAATACCCAGCAGTCCCACTCCTGGGCACATATCCAGAGAAAACCATAATTCGAAAAGATACCTGCGTCCCAACGTTCACAGCAGCACTATCCACAACAGCCAAGACACGGAAGCAACCTAAATGTCCATCGACAGAGGGATGGATAAAGAAGATGTGGCACATATACACAATGGAATATTACTCAGCCATGAAAAAGAAGGAAATAATGCCATTTGCAGCAACATGGGTGGACCTAGAGATTATCATACTAAGTGAAGTAAGTCAGAAAGAGAAGACAAATACCATATGATATCACTTATATGTGGAATCTAAAAAAAATGATATAAATGAACTTATTTATAAAACAAAAACAGACTCACAGACTTCGAAAACAAACTTATGGTTACCAAAGGGGAAAGGGGGGGGAGGGGTAACTTAGGAGTTTGGGGTTAACATACACGCACTACTATATATAAAACAGATAATCAGCAGGGACCTACTGTATAGCACAGGGAACTCTACTCAATATTCTGTGATAATCTATATGGGAAAAGAATGTGAAAAAGAATGAATACATGTATGTGTATAACTGAATCACTTTGCTGTACACTTGAAACTAACACAACATGGTAAATCAACTAGACTCCAATATAAAAAAAAAAAAAAAAAAAATTATAGCCCTACTTCTAGAATGTGAACCAGGGAATCCCCAGTGGTCCAGTGCTTAGGAGTCCACGCTCTCACTGCCGAGGGCCCAGGTTTGATCCCTGGTCAGGGAACTAAAATCCCACATGCCGCATGGAGCAGATAAAAAAAAAAAAAAAAAAAGAATATGGTCCCTGGCTGAGCACGCACCCCAACATTTAGTAGGCACCACTAGGCTAGCAAAGCCAGCATTGAGTCTGATCTTCCAAAGGGCAAGTTGGATGCTTCCCTCTGCTTCCCAGCTACAAGCCCATCCCCACCCTGCCCCCAGGCCTTCTGTCCTGGGACAGTGGCACAGTCCCCAGGTAAGAGGGCATGAAGGAGGAAAACGGGGTGAGCTGGCATCCCCTCACCTTCGTACAGCCTAACAGTTCACACTGGTTGACTCACGGTGCCTTAGTTCATGAGCTTGACTAAGCCCCTGGCCTGGTACCAGGAACCGAGGACAGGACAGAGTCCCCAGTCCCTGGATATCACCCTGCCTCTCTGTCCCTCACACCCCCGTATGTGGGGTAACAGCTCTGCAGGTGCTCCTGAGTTCTACCACGAGCTGATCCTGCGAGCTGCGGCCGGGTCCAGATTCGCACGGTTCCTCTCCCCCTCCGCGAGAGCTCCTTCCTACCCAGAAAGTCTCATTATATATTTTTCAAAGGCCCATTCTCTACGTGAGAAACTTCAGTGAAATATCTTGAAACACAATGTTTCACCATCTTGATGTGTAGAGCTAGAAGAGCCTTTGTCCAGCAAATCCAAGCCTCGCATTTTCAAAAAGAAAAGACGAAGCACAGCAATTTGGGGTCTCGCTCAAGGTCACGGATAGTCGCATGGCAGGAAGCTGCATGTGGGGCTCCGAGCCCCTCATCCAGTGACACCCCGACTCTGATTATGACAACACGAAAAACACAGGAGAAAACTCGGGAGATGATTTTTAACTTCACATGGTAGTTTTCCACTGCTATTTTACAGTCAGAAAAAGGTAAGTATTTTGAAGAAGCAATAACAACTGAAAAGTCAATCTCCTTCCCCACTTTGGCTATTTAAAGCAAGCTGTGTTAATTCTCCATGCAGCTCTGTACTGACAGGGAAGGCATACAATTCTGGCATCACTTCCTAACACAACAGTGTCCCAGATGAGTACTGACTGACAGCTTCAGACAACTAATAAGTCCAGGGTCTGTTCCTCGGAAAATGCTTTGCATGCGTCATTAAGGCTATTTTAGGGCTTGCTGTCTTGAACTGAATGTAAACTAGCACTGGTGATTCTGAATTTAGATGTGATTTTATTGAGGGAAGAAACAAGCATAAACTACTATTTTCAGGGACTGGTGGTAGCAATATTAAAAAAAAAAAAAAAAGAACTGGTAGTAAATCTATAGACTTTTATAAGATATTACATCTATACATTCCTTAAATAACAACTCCAGTATTGCCCTTATATTTACTAACATATTAACTTAAATCAAATTGGAATACTGCTATCCCAAGCATGCATTTATTTCTACTGCAGATGTATCATACCATAGTATGCCAAAGAGAATCACCCGTGGAATTTTTCTTCTTTGTATTTTTTTATTGGAGTAAAATTGCTTTACAATGTTGTGTTAGTTTTTCCTGTACAATGAAGTGAATCAGCTATAAGTATACCTAGATCCCCTCCCTCTTGGACCTCCCTCCCACCCTTCCCCCCCATCTAGGTCATTACAGAGCACCAAGCTGATCTCCCTGTGCTCTACAGCATCACCTGTGATATTGATACTTTTAAAGACCTAAAGGTGCTGGACCCCACCTGAAAACTACTGCACTGAATTGCCAGCAGGTGGAGCCAAACCGTGGACATTTTTCATCAGTGACCTTTAAAAGCACCATGGCTGACCCTCACACATCTTCAGTTGTGTGATCCCTAGAACACAACGCAAATTTTCCTTTACCATGTTACCATCTCCACATGTTCAGGAATGGGAATCTCCTCCTGAAGAGAGAATGTATTCTACAGCAGTCATGCTCAAATTTTGTTTTGCATCAGATTCAGTTGCTGGGGGGGTGGGGCTTGGTAAAAGTACAAATGGCAGGTCTGCCCCAAACCTAAAAAACTGCACTTTTAACAAAGCTATACAGAATACTCAGAAGCTCACAGAGTTGAAGGACTAAAGCTTTCTGGAAGATTTCCTAAAAGGCCACATGGTTTCTAAACATTGAACCGAAGATAGTAAACCAAGAAGGTTATTAAGGAGATGTAACTGTGTCAGACCTAATTGAAACCAAGGTCACTAAAGCTCTTCTGTCAATTCCCCACACCCTCACTCTCTGTGTTAAGAGGTTAAGGACGTGGCTGACATCATGGAACCAAGGGGGACAGGTGGAATGCAAGGATGGTTTGAGTGTCCAAGAAATTGAAACTCCTTATTCAAAAATGGCTCAGCTGGTCAATCATGGGGTTTAAGAAGGTAGAAAAGGAAGTGAAGCCAGGAAGGTCTGTTCCATCCAAGAAAATGGAGGAACCTATATTTCTAAAGTGCATCTGAGACAGAATAGTTATGGGGCTGCCCTGGCAGTCCAGTGGTTAAGACTCCGCACTTCCACTTCAGGGGGCGTGGGTTTGATCCCTGGTTGGGGAACTGAGATCCCACAAGCCGTGCAGTGGCATGGCCAAAAAAAAAAAAAAAGATATATATATAAATGGATCACTTTGCTGTACGCCTGAAACTAACACGACATTCAAAGTCAACTAGACTACAATGTAAAATAAAAATTAAAAAATACAAAAGTAAAAAATACAAAAGTAAAAAATACAAAAGAAAAATGAGAGTCAGAATAAAAAAAGTACATCTGAGATCCAAGAGCTGATGTAGTAGCCAATGGGTGTGAAGGAGCCATACAGAGACAAGTGGGTATCTAAACAGGGAGATACTAGAGTTTAACACATCTGGGCTGGGACATATTTCTACTTTATAGAAAGCAGTCATGGAAGTACTCCAAAGGCAGTTAAGCAGAAAACAAATGTGTCACGTGTTATGATGTTGGGACATGATGTCTGTAGAGGAACTGGGACTCCTAAGACATCTTACAATTTCATCCTTTACTGCACACATCTCTCTACCCAACCATTTCTTCTGTGCCTCGATCGATCGTGAATTGTAAACTTCAAGATCCCTTCTGAGTCAGAACGTGAAATGCTTTCGGTGGGTAAATGAAGTATTATTACTTCCACTATGCAAATGAAGACTATCAGAGGGCAGGCCTAAAATCGCATGGCTCGATGTGGCAGAGATCAAATTCTAACCCATAATTCCAACTCCAGTGCACCATGATTTCTGCTAACTAGTGCTCCAGAGGAAGTGGAAAATCCAGAGGGTTAAACTAAGGGCGGTTTAATAAAGACCAGTGACAGCCAGATAACAGCTTCTTATCCTGCAGCAGATAATACTAACAAGAAGAAATGGTTAAGACGTTACGATACATATTTTAATAACGTTTTGTAAGGGAAAAGGCAGTCCTTTTTTATCGTGTGCAAAGAATTCCTTACTTTTAAGGTCTTCCGGAAACACTCATTTGACCAACTTTCCAATCCTTACACCTAACACCTTACTGTTGGCCACGTGATGTGGGCGGGGCTTGGAGTGGTGTCCGTCCTACCATGAAAGTTCCTAGCTGAAGCCAGGAGAATGGAAGCTGACATGTCTGGCTCCTCGACCAGACTGAGTGCCTTTAAGGGCCGATGGTGTTTCCATTATCTTTTCATTCTGCCACCACCACTACCCTTCGCACCAGCATTCAGCAAAGATTTCAACCAACACTGGCTCTTGTGAGCCAGACCGTGAAGACAAGCTCAGTGCTTGGGAAAATCAGTCTAAGAAGTGAACAGCCACAGGGTCACAGAATCTGCTGAACTATATATATAGTTTTGGTGTGAACAAACAGGAGGAGGCTCAGAGAAGAAGAAAAGGGCAGAGGAAAAAACTCTGAACCATATTACTGTATCCAGCCTGTGCCACATTTGAGAAGTTTATATTTAATGTAATATATATTTAATGTATATTTAATGTACACATACATATATAAATAATAGACACTGATGTGCAGAAATGGAGACGGCAGTTTTAAATACATGAAACAAAGTATTGAACATTCATTTGAAAAAACCCAACAGGGAACTCCTTGGCAGTCCAGTGGCTGGGACTCCGTGCTTTCACGGCCAAGGGCCCGGGTTCGATCCCTGGTTGGGGAACTAAGATGCTGTGAGCCGCGTGGAGCAGCCAAAAACAAAGAAACAAACAAACAAACAAAAAGCAAAGCCCAACAAGTCGTAAGATGAATATTCACATCATTACTTAGCGTCCTCGATGTATCATTGGCATTTTACCCCCCAAAGATGCTATCTTTCACTGAAAAATTTAAGCTACACTTTGTATTTACGTTAAGGCCATTCATATAGTCATATATAATTTAGCAGAAGTTTTTCTCCTGCATACACTTAAAAAAGAAAAAGCCTGGACTCTTTTGCCTAGTGTAAGCGTATGGCTTCCTCAGATAAAGAAAATGCATTCCATAAATTTATATCCAGGTGGCAATTCCTAAGCTGAACACTTTAAATGTTCATTTATTAATTCACATACATTTTTGACTGCAAAATGGATTTATAGTATGACAAGGCAAAAAACATTAAGCACATTCTATGCTGAAGTTGTTGGGCTCATACAAAAAATCAATAGATCCCAGACTCTCAACCTCAAGATACCTGTGACTTGTCAGGGTTGAAAAAAATGTTAATCAGTGAGCACAGATGTGATGAAGGTTTTAATAAAGCACATGGGGAATTTAGAGAAATTGCACCAACCACTAAATTGATTCTTTTTATTTTTTTTAGAAGGCACTCTATATTTATTGAAAAAACTACTCAATAAATAAGTGAAATGAAGGAATAAGGCATTTCCATAGTAGGAAATATTCGTTAGAAATTTTGATAAAATTCTCTTCCTTCAAATCTAAGCCAGAGTCCCCCTGCATCCTGCCTGTTACTTTCCCCAATGTACAACTCCTTCACTGAATTCATAAACTCCTCCGCAATAATCACAGCTTCATTTTTGTTCTAATTGCTCCATATATGGCTTATCTGCTCAAGTAAATTAGAAGCTCAAGAGTGAGAGCCATGTTCTGGTTTTTCAATCCTCCCCCATGACTGGCAGAGAACAAAGCACACCAAAGGTATTCAGGAGATAAATGCTTCTTGACTTAATTCCATCTCTGCATTTCATGACCCCTCCTATATCATTCTCACTATGATACCTATGTTACTTTTTTTTGAATTTTATTTTATATATTTTTAAACAGCAGGTTCTTATTAGCTATCCATTTTATACATATTAGTGTATATATGTAAATCCCAATCTCCAGTTCATCACACCACCACCACCACCCCTCGCCACTTTCCCCCCTTGGTGTCCATATGTTCGTTCTCTACATCTGTGTCTCAATTTCTGCCCTGCAAATCAGTTCAATTGTACCATTTTTCTAGGTTCCACGTATATGCGTTAATATACGATATTTGTTTTTCTCCTTCTGACTTACTTCACTCTGTATGACAGTCTCTAGATTCATCCACGTCTCTACAAATGACTCAATTTCGTTCCTTTTTATGGCTGAGTAATATTCCATTGTATATATATGTACCACATCTTCTTTATACATTTGTTTTGTCGATGGGCATTTAGGTTGCTTCCGTGTCCTGGCTATTGTAAATAGTGTTGCAATGAACATTCGGGTGCATGTATCTTTTTGAATTATGGTTTTCTCTGGGTATATGCCCAGTAGTGGGATTGCTGGGTCATATGGTAATTCTATTTTTAGTTTTTTAAGGAACCTCCATACTGTTCTCCGTAGTGGCTGTATCAATTTACATTCCCACCAACAGTGCAAGAGGGTTCCCTTTTCTCCACACCCTCTCCAGCATTTGTTGTTTGTAGATTTTCTGATGATGCCTATTGTAACTGGTGTGAGGTGATACCTCATTGTAGTTTTGATTTGCATTTCTCTAATAATTAGTGATGTTGAGCAGCTTTTCATGTCCTTCTTGGCCATCTGTATGTCTTCTTTGGAGAAATGTCTATTTAGGTCTTCTGCCCATTTTTGGATTGGGTTGTTTGTGTTTTTAATATTGAGCTGCATTAGCTGTTTTATATTTTGAGAGATTAATCCTTTGTCCGTTGATTCATTTGCAAATATTGTCTCCATTCTGAGGGTTGTCTTTTTGTCTTGTTTGTAGTTTCCTTTGCTTTGCAAAAGCTTTTAAGTTTCATTAGGTCTCATTTGTTTATTTTTGTTTTTATTTCCATTACTCTAGGAGGTGGATCAAAAAAGATCTTGCTGTGATTTATGTCAAAGAGTGTTCTTCCTATGTTTTCCTCTAAGAGTTTTATAGTGTCTGGTCTTACATTTAGGTCTCTAATCCATTTTGAGTTTATTTTTGTGTATGGTGTTAGGGAGTGTTCTAATTTCATTCTTTTACATGTAGCTGTCCAGTTTTCTCAGTGCCACTTATTGAAGAGACTGTCTTTTCTCCATTGTATATCCTTGCCTCCTTTGTCACAGATGTGTGGGTTTATCTCTGGGCTTTCTATCCTGTTCCATTGATCTATATTTCTGTCTTTGTGCCAGTACCATATTGTCTTGATTACTATAGCTTTGTAGTAGAGTCTGAAGTCAGGGAGCCTGATTCCTCCAGCTCTGTTTTCTTTTCCCTCAAGACTGCTTTGGCTATTCGGGGTATTTTGTGTCTCCATACAAATTTTAAGATTTTTTGTTCTAGTTCTGTAAAAAATGCCATTGGTAATTTGATAGGAATTGCATTGAATCTGTAGAGTGCTTTGGATAGTATAGTCATTTTCACAATATTGATTCTTCCAATCTAAGAACATGGTATATCTCTCCATCTGTTTGTATCATCTTTAATTTCTTTCAGCAGTGTCTTATAGTTGTCTGCATACAGGTCTTTTGTCCCCTTAGGTAGATTTATTCCTGGGTATTTTATCCTTTTTGTTGCAATGGTAAATGGAAGTGTTTCCTGAATTTCTCTTTCAGATTTTTCATCATTAGTGTATAGGAGTGCAAGAGCTTTCTGTGCATTAATTTTGTATCCTGTAACTTTACCAAATTCATTGATTAGCTCTAGTAGTTTTCTGGTGGCATCTTTAGGATTCTCTATGTATAGTATCATGCCATCTGCAAACAGTGACAGTTTTACTTCTTCTTTTCCAAATTGTATTTCTTTTTCTTCTCTGATTGCCATGGCTAGGACTTCCAAAACTATGTTGAATAATAGTGGTGAGAGTGGACATCCTTGTCTCATTCTGGATCTTAGAGGAAATGCTTTCAGTTTTTCACCATTGAGAATGATGTTTGCTGTGGGTTTGTCGTATATGGCCTTTATTATGTTGAGGTAGGTTCCCTCTATGCCCACTTTCTGGAGAGTTTTTATCATAAATGGGTGTTGAATTTTGTCAAAAGCTTTTTCTGCATCTACTGAGATGATCATATGGTTTTTCTTCTTCAATTTGTTAATATGGTATACCACATTGATTGATTTGCATATATTGAAGAATCCTTGCATCCCTGGGATAAATCCCACTTGATCATGGTGTATGATCCTTTTAATATGTTGTTGGATTCTGTTTGCTAGTATTTTGTTGAGGATTTTTGCATCTATATTCATCAGTGATATTGGTCTGTAATTTTCTTTTTTTGTAGTATCTTTGTCTGGTTTTGGTATCAGGGTGATGGTGGCCTCATAGAATGAGTTTGGGAGTGTTCCTTCCTCTGCAATTTTTGGGAAGAGTTTGAGAAGGATGGGTGTTAGCTCTTCTCTAAATGTTTGATAGTATTTACCTGTGAAGCCATCTGGTCCTGGACTTTTGTTTGCTGGAAGATTTTTAATCACAGTTTCAATTTCAGTGCTTGTGACTGGTCTATTCATATTTTCTATTTCTTCCTGGTTCAGTCTTGGAAGGTTATACCTTTCTAAGAATTTGTCCATTTCTTCCAGGTTGTCCATTTTATTGGCATAGAGTTGCTTGTAGTAGTCTCTTAGGATGCTTTGTATTTCTGCAGTGTCTGTTGTAACCTCTCCTTTTTCATTTCTAATTTTATTGAATAGTCCTCTCCTTCTTTTTCTTGATGAGTATGGCTAACGGTTTATCAATTTCGTTTATCTTCTGAAAGAACCAGTTTTTAGTTTTACTGATTTTTGCTATTGTCTTCTTTGTTTCTATTTCATTTATTTCTGCTCTGATCTTTATGATTTCTTTCCTTCTAGTAACTTTGGGTTTTGTTTGTTCTTCTTTTTCTAGTTCCTTTCGGTGTAAGGTTAGATTGTTTATTTGAGATTTTTCTTGTTTCTTGAGGTAGGTTTATATAGCTATAAACTTCCCTCTTAGAACTGCTTTTGCTGCATCCCTTAGGTTTTGGATCGTCGTGTTTTCATTGTCATTTGTCTCTAGGTATTTTTTGATTTCCTCTTTGATTTCTTCAGTGATCTCTTGGTTATTTAGTAACGTATTGTTTAGCCTCCATGTGTTTGTGTTTTTTACGTTTTTTTCCCTGTAATTCATTTCTAATCTCATAGCGTTGTGGTCAGCAAAGATGCTTGATATGATTTCAATTTTCTTAAATTTACTGAGGCTTGATTTGTGACCCAAGATGTGATATATCCTGGAGCACGTTCCATGTGCACTTGAGAAGAAAGTGTAATCTGCTGTTTCTGGATGGAATGTCCTGTAAATATCAATGAAATCTATCTGTTCTATTGTGTCATTTAAAGCTTCTGTTTCCTTATTTATTTTCATTTTGGATGATCTGTCCATTGGTGTAAGTGAGGTGTTAAAGTCCCCCACTATTATTGTGTTACTGTCCATTTCCTCTTTTATAGCTGTTAGCAGTTGCCTTATGTATTGAGGTGCTCCTATGTTGGGTGCATGTATATTTATAATTGTTATATCTTCTTCTTGGATTGATCCCTTGATCATTATGTAGTGTCCTTCCTTGTCTCTTGTAACATTCTTTATTTTAAAGTCTATTTTATCTGATATGAGTATTGCTACTCCGGCTTTCTTTTGATTTCCATTTGCATGGAATATCTTTTTCCATCCCCTCACTTTCAGTCTGAATGTGTCCCTAGGTCTGAAGTGGGTCTCTTGTAGACAGCGTATATATGGGTCTTGTTTTTGTATCCATTCAGCAAGCCTCTGTCTTTTGGTTGGAGCACTTAATCCATTCACGTTTAAGGTAATTATCAATATGTATGTTCCTATGACCATTTTCTTAATTATTTTGGGTTTGTTTTTGTAGGTCCTTTTCTTCTCTTATGTTTCCCACTTAGAGCAGTTCCTTTAGCATTTGTTGTAAAGCTAGTTTGGTGGTGCTGAATTCTCTTAGCTTTTGCTTGTCTGTAAAGTTTTTGATTTCTCCATCGAATCTGAATGAGATCCTTGCCGGGTTGAGTAATCTTGGTTGTAGGTTCTTCCCTTTCATCACTTTAAATATGTCATGCCACTCCCTTCTGGCTTGTAGAGTTTCTGCTGAGAAATCAGCTATTAACCTTATGGGAGTTCCCTTGTATGTTATTTGTCATTTTTCCCTTGATGCTTTCAATAATTTTTGTCTTTAATTTTTGCCAATTTGATTACTATGTGTCTCAGCGTGTTTCTCCTTGGGTTTATCCTGTATGGGACTCTGTGCACTTCCTGTACTTGGGTGGCTATTCCTTTCCCATGTTAGGGAAGTTTTTGACTATAATCACCTCAAATATTTTCTCGGGTCCTTTCTCTCTCTCTTCTCCTTCTGGGACCCCTATAATGCAAATGTTGCTGCATTTAATGTTGTCCCAGAGGTCTCTTAGGCTGTCTTCATTTCTTTTCATTCTTTTTTCTTTATTCTGTTCTGCAGCAGTGAATTCCACCATTCTGTCTTCCAGGTCACTTATCCTTTCTTCTGCCTCAGTTATTCTGCTATTGATTCCTTCTAGTGTATTTTTCATTTCCGTTATTGTACTGTTCATCTCTGTTTGTTCTTTAATTCTTCCAGGTCTTTGTTAAACATTTCTTGCATCTTCCTGATCTTTGCCTCCATTCTTTTTCCGAGGTCCTGGATCATCTTCACTATCATTATTCTGAATTCTTTTTCTGGAAGGTTGCCTATCTCCACTTCATTTAGTTGTTTTTCTGGGGTTTTATCTTGTTCCTTCATCTGGTACATAGCCCTCTGCCTTTTCATCTTGTCTGCCTTTCTGTGAATGTGGTTTTTGTTCCACAGGCTGCAGGACTGTAGTTCCTCTTGCTTCTGCTCTCTGCCCTCTGGTGGCTGAGGCTATCTAAGAGGCTTGTGCAAGTTTCCTGATGGGAGGGACTGGTGGTGGGTAGAGCTGGGTGTTGCTCTGGTGGGCAGAGCTCAGTAAAACTGTAATCCACTTGTCTGCTGATGAGTGGGGCTGGGTTCCCTCCCTGTTGGTTGTTTGGCCTGAGGTGACCCAACACTGGAGCCTACCTGGGCTCTTTGGTGCAGCTAATGGTGGACTCTGGGAGGGGTCATGCCCAGGAGTACTTCCCAGAACTTCTGCTGCCAGTGTCCTTGTCCTCACGGTGAGACACAGCCACCTCCCGCCTCTGCAGGAGACCCTCCAACACTACCAGGTAGGTCTGGTTCAGTCTCCTATGGGGTCACTGCTCCTTCCCCTGGGTCCCGATGCGCACACTACTTTGTGTGTGCCCTCCAAGAGTGCAGTCTCTGTTTCCCTCAGTCCTGTCAAAGTCCTGCAATCAAATCCCACTAGCCTTCAAAGTCTGATTCTCTAGGAATTCCTCCTCCCATTGCCGGAACCCCTGGCTGGTAAGCCTGACATGGGGCTCAGAACCTTCACTCCAGTGGGTGGACTTCTGTGGTATAAGTGTTCTCCAGTCTGTGAGTCACCCACCCAGCAGTTATGGGATTTGATTTTATTGTGATTGCGCCCCTCCTACTGTCTCATTGTGGCTTCTCCTTTGTCTTTGGATGTGGGATATCTTTTTTTGTGAGTTCCAGTGTCTTCCTGTCGATGATTGTTCAGTAGTTAGCTGTGATTCTGGTGCTCTCGCAAGAGGGAATGAGAACACGTCCTTCTACTCCGCCATCTTGAACCAATCCTCTCTTAAACTGATTCTTACTAGTAACCAGATAATTCCTTCCACGGATATAGTTAAGATTTTATAGTAATTCCTGGTTCAAAGCATGAGAATTCTATTGAATTTGGTTTATTAACAGTAATTCTCCAACTTAGGAAAGTCATTAAATCTAAGTCTCAGTTTGCTTGAATGTAAAATAAAGGGGTTAGAACCAAACTATCTGTCATCTCTTCTAAAGTAATTCTATGAAGCCCCTACTTAGGGTCAGACTTCTAGGTTTGGGTATGTTTTGGAAATTGGCCAGAAGTAAGCAAAAGAGCCTTAGGGCACCTAAAATAGCTTTTAAAAAAGCCTCTCAAATCCATGACTTTGATTTTCATTCAAAATATAGTTGCTAAGAACACTTCCTCACACCATATACCAAAAAAACTAAAAAATGCATTAAAACAATAAATACTGGAGAGGGTGTAAAAACCAAAACAAAACAAAAACAACAAAAACAAAATATAGTTGCTAACACGTTGGGTTATCTGTTGTCCTAGCCAATAGCATATTAAAAGCAATATGATATATGGTGATGGAGGTTAGTTAGATTTGTCGTGGTGATAATTTGCAGTATATACCAATATCCATACATTATGTGTATACCTGAAAATATAACGTTATATGTCAGTTATACCTCAATTAAAAAAAAGCAATATGTAAGATGTCACAAGAGAGGCAGAAATATTAGTGACATAACAGTGATGTCAGGAGATAGGTTAGCTGATACACTGACATGAAGCAAGGAATGAGAAAAACCAAGACATCCAGTGGTGACGTACACGGTGCTGACCCTGAACTCCCAAGAGCAAGACCAAACTATCCACGGCACTTTTTACTTAAGAAGGCAGGAGGGAATTTTACATACACTTCCATCAAAATTTAAAATACTTATATGCTTGTTCACAGCCGCCAGGACCAGTTATCTATAAAACCAGTATGGAACACCTCATTCCCAAAGACGTCAACTAAATAAGATATCCTTTTTTAAAAAAATTTTTAAATTTTATTTTAGAGTATAGTTGATTAACATAAATAAGATATTCTTGTCTGTCAGTGATTCTCAACCTTGGTGGTACATCACCTAAGTAGGGAGCTTGAAAAAAAATCAGATGCCCAGGTCTCATGCTTTGAGATTCAGACTTATTAAGTTTGGAGTGAGTCTATGTTATCTGTATATTTAGAAGTTTTAAGTAACTCTGAGGTACAGTGAGATGTGAGAACTCCTATTCTATGGGCTACTTAATTTTCTTTATTTCTGACGACGATGTGCCTGATAAAGGTCCTTGTTTTACTGATTTAAAAATGCAAGGTTGTAACCTTCCTTCAGGGCTCATCTTGTATCTTGTGAATTCATTCATTTTTCTATTCACTCAGGCAAGAAACACTTTCTGGGGGGCCACTCACAATATTCTAGGTACTACATGGGGCAGGAGGGCTTCAGAGATGAACGAGACAAAACCTACAGTCTCCATGAGATCAGAATCTCGAAAGAGAGACAGATGTGCCAACAATCTGTGCAATGCATCCCAGGTTCTTCAGTACAGTTAAGAAGAAAGAACAGAGGTGTCAGTGCTGCAGAGAAGGGATTGATCAACTCTGCCTGGTGAGGGGTTTAGAAGAGGAGCAGGTTGATAGAAAAGCTCCATTAGGTGAAGCCACTTGAGTGGGGTGAGAAGTCAAATAAACAGGGCTCCCAGGCTCCTGGCTGCTGCTTCTGGATGGAATAAATTATTCCCCAACCACTCTTACGTAGCCCACCAGATTCTCCCCGCTGGGAAATCCTGCAGCATTTAATATGTATGCTACTCCATTGGTAGCTGACACTGACCTGTTTGTAATGCTCTGTATCGTCTATGCAGGTCTTGTCTTACTAGACTGTAAACGCACCAAACGGTAAGGCTTTAGAGGTAGGAACCACCTCTTTTTCATCATTGTGTTCCCAGTGGCTGGCACAGGCCGGGCACTCAGTTAATATTTCTTGAGCTCAACGTTCGACTTAATGCTCCCTGAAAATACGGATGGTCTTCAAGTGTGAAGCATCTAATACTGAAGTTTAAATACGAGTGCTGACCACCATCAGTAAAGATTTGATGTTTGTGATCAAAGGAGATTGCAATGTGAATTTATCATTTCAACGGAACGGTTTTAGGATGGATTATTTCAGATTCTCAAAAAATAAGAATGCCTTTCTATGTCACCTTCTCCCACTTAAAACATTATGTCACCATTATTTTCATGTTATGTAAATTCCACATTTTGTTTAGACTTATTTAAACCCAGGGTCCAGTTTATGAACATGTTTCTAATAGTTGTTGATCTAGAACTTTCCCTACCACCAGTAAACCAGACTTTTTAGATGAAGATTGTGAAGTCCCATTAAAGTGAGTCTCTTACTCCTTCAGCAATTGCTAATAGCCATGGTGGATGACCAAATTAAGTGGCTACAAAGGAATCTAATTTTCTTCCTTCTGCCAAAACTCCAGGATAGAACCTTCCACGTGGGACTTTCATGCAATTCAAAAATTAGCAGCCATACTCATAAAATGAAGCTTATCAGGAGCATGGGTGAAAGAGACAAAAAGAGACCCCAGTTTTAGTGCCTGGATGTTAGAATTACTTTGACGGCTGAAAGGTTTTGTTTGCCGCTTTGAGATTCTTGGCTTCGTGCACCATAACGAGAATGTCAGATAAGTCATCCCCAGGGGAGGGAGGTGTAACTGTATTTGTTTGTCAAGTGCTGTCACTCTCCTGGTAGGTCTAGATAATTGAAGATGATTGAGCGCCAAAGTGTTCAACAACAAAACCCTTATAAAGAAAGGGAACATACGTGCTTATCTTTGTGCATAACAGGCTGAAATGGTACACGGGACATCATGTTTCATTTTGCACGCATCCTGGGGAGGGGACAGCCAGGGGTAAATGGAGGGGGTGTGCAGCTGGGAGGAGAGGAGACATGGGGACTTGGGTCTGAAAGAAGAAACAGAGGAGGGATACAAGGACTCAACCACAGGCTCAGAAGCAGGACTGACACTGTTGTTTTCTCAGCTATACATCTTCCCCAGGTGATTTCATCACTTCCATGGCTTCAGGTATAACCTGTAATGGATGATTCTTATGTTTGTATACTCAGCCCTGAAAGTTTGGTTCTAGTTGTCTATATCCAACTGCTTCCAAGAATATCCATCAGCTTATCCACAGTTTGTTATGTCCAAGGA
Organism: Balaenoptera physalus; assembly: GCF_965194825.1. NCBI lineage: Eukaryota > Metazoa > Chordata > Mammalia > Artiodactyla > Balaenopteridae > Balaenoptera > Balaenoptera physalus. The sequence goes on along the minus strand of NC_138883.1, from coordinate 176,001,496 downwards.
TCAAGTCGTCTAGTCAAAACCTTCATAATTTCCCCATGTTCCTTAATAGCACCTTAGCCTGGACTCCTTCCTCTTAGTTCTTTCCCACTTCCCACCGGCTTACTGTAGTCTGTCTGTCCTACTTGCTTAATATATATATATATTTATATATATAAGTATTTATAGTATATATAATATATAATATAAATATAATAGATAAATATAATTTATAATAAATAGAAATATATAAAAATATTAATATATTAACCATAATATATACTTATTAATATATATTCATTGCATTATATATTTATATATTAATAAATACATATAAATATTAATATTATAAATATAATAAATATTAATACATAAAATATATTATATATTTATAATTACATATATAATTATATATAATATATAATTATATAATAATATAATAACATAATAAATACATTAAATAAATAAATAAAAATTATTAATTTATTTGTAATAATATAATATAAATATAATATAATAAATATTAATAATATATTAAAAATATATATATTATACATATATTTAGTGTATCCCCCTCCTCTCCTATTCCTACTGTCCCTGCTTAAATACAGATGCCGCCAATTTTCTCTAGTTTTACTTCTTTAACAAGGTGGAAAGAAGCAAGAATAGGAGTGGAACGCAGGTGAGAGATGACGGTGACTTGGGTTCGTGCGGCAGCGGTAAAGCGGGGTACAGAGACGGAAACGAGAGGACATGCTGGGGGCTGAGGCCATTCCTGAGACGGAGAACTTGAGAGAGCAACACGTTGGGCCGTAGAGGTGGGCGATCAAGTGCTCTGATGTGGACAAGTTGAGTCTGAGGTCTGTGTGAACACGTAAGTGGAGAAGATATCGAGGAACTTGCAAAGATCGACTGGAACTCAGAGTGGAGAGAAAAGAAAGAGCCAAGTTCTGAGTGCTGGAGAATTCCAACTTTGAGAGGCCGAGAGGGAGGGGCCCACCCCACCGCCCAAAAAAAGAAAACTGGCAAGGGATGGCCAAGAAACATGGTGCCACAGAAGCCAAGAGCAGACATTTCAAGCTGGAGAGCCATCGACCGTGCTGAATGCTGCTGACGGCCTGAGAAGGGCAACACAGAGCTTATGACTTGTTCGACAGCACAGAGATTGCTGACCTCGCTTGGAGCAACTTGTTGGGGTCGTTGCCACTGCGCGGGTGAAGTGTGGACTGGTGAGGGGTGGGGAGGGGAGAGGTTACGTGCACACCGCTGGTTTGAGAAAGTCTGGCTGGGAAGTGGGGTGGAGATATGAAGCTGTGGCTGGAGGGTCTGGGATGCAGGGTTTCCGACTTCTAGGATGGGCGCCTCCGTACCACGTCATATGGATGGAACGGCCCAGTAGAGGAAAGACTGGATGCTACAGGACAGAGAAGACGCTGAAAGCAGGAAGTTCTCGGAAGGTGGGAAACAGGACAAGAGGATTCTGACAGCAGGAGAGATACCTCTTCTGTTCTCGCAGGAAGGAAGGAGGGAAACACGACGCGGAAGGAAGGAGGGAAACACGACGCGGAAGGAAGGAGGGAAACACGACGCGGAAGGAAGGAGGGAAACACGACGCGGAAGGAAGGAGGGAAACACGACGCGGAAGGAAGGAGGGAAACACGACGCGGAAGGAAGGAGGGAAACACGACGCGGAAGGAAGGAGGGAAACACGACGCGGAAGGAAGGAGGGAAACACGACGCGGAAGGAAGGAGGGAAACACGGACGCAGAACGAGACTGGTGGTGATAAGATGACGGCGTCACCACCTGCGAACTTGTGTTTTCTCAGTGAGGTGTGCGGCGAGGGATGAGCTAAATAAGTGAGAAGTATTAAAAAAACAAGCAAACTAAAAGTGAAGGAGTGTAAGAAGACTGAGGAGAGAGGAGGTGGGAAAATCATCTCGAACTATACGAAAGTGAACTATCTTGCTTAATCAAGAACTCTTACTCGCTGTCTTATGGGCAGGGTGAGAGCTATTTCTGTTTTTATACATTCTCATAGTTTCCTATTGTAAATCTTCTGTCCCAGGAGCCTTGGACATTGTGCAGGGTTCTGGAAAAAGGCTGTGCCATCAAGGCTGCTGGGAATCTCATGCTACTGGTTTCTGCACGTGGAAAATGGCCAAGATGGAGTATTAATTCCCCAGAACTGGATGACTTCTTGACTGTGAGGGTGGAGAGGTATCTCTTTCTGGAATAAGTGAACATCCCAGATGGGAAGAAAATGAAACCCGAGCCCTCTCTCCAGAGCTCCAGGAAGATTTCAGCACTCTGAGACAGCTACGTCTGAACTCCTTGCTGGGATGACACGGGCTAGATTGGGACCATTGACTTTTCCCACCCATTCTGTCTGAGGAGTTCCAGACTTGGGTAGAAGTATCATGACCCCCAAACGGAGATTTTTATCAATATGCTGAAAACCAAGGACATACAGTCTGAAGATCTAAATTTATCTAAATAGAATCAAGAGGGAAAACATGGACACTTGATTCAAAGGGAACTAGATAGGGGGAATGCTCTCAGACAAGGAAGTAAAATTTTAAAAGGGCTCAGGCTCAATCCAGAGAGGAATATGTCCACACCCACACATCATTCTGGACAAAGGTCAGAGGAGATGGCCGGACCATCCCCAGCACCCTGAGGGGTGTGGTCTGTAGAAATGAGGGTCATTGGAGAAGGGACTTCAGGGATGAGAAGTAGAACAACCACAGGGGTCCAATCTCAGAAGAGGGTTTCAGACACATCATCATCTGCCGAGAAGAGAATTCTACCTGGAATGATGGCTGAACTCAGTCCCCACATGTGTGTGCATCAGAACTCCCACAGGAAAAAAGATGAATAACTTGAAATATTCCTACAGATACTTTTAAAAACAATCAGTCCTACTTAAACATCAGAGCTGTGACTGCATAAATCCTATATAGTAATGAAGTTGGGAAAGCCTTCCCTCAAAACTAATTCCTACCCAGCCTCTGAGAACTCATCACTGAGATGAAGACTACAGATGTGGAAGCAGAATCCAGCCTATCAGGCTAGAAAACCAGCTCCAGTTCTTCCCAACCTGCTTTATGTTAATATTTCGAGAGCCACAAACAGGGAAGTAAAACGTGAATTAACACAACACTCCTGATTTCTCTCACACCCTCCTTTTATGCCTTATGGATTTCCGTGATTTCACTTGCCATTAGAGAAGACATATATATGTATGTGTGTATCTATACATGTGTATATGTACGTCTGTATATATGTGTATGTATATGTGTGTATACAAATATTTTATTTATATATATACACACACAATAAAATGTGATTTTCTGAAAAGAACTCCTGAATATGTTAGTACTCTAATTTTGCAAAATGCTGGGGAGTAAGAACTGCCCAATTTATTATGCACAGTGTCTAGAATATTATGGATATTTTAAATTAGGAATAAATGGATAACAACGTAAAAGGGTGAAAAGATTATTTGCCACGTTTGGTGAATTTCGTTCTAACCTTGGTCATGGAACGCTGCCCAGGTAAAGGATTTTTGTCTCCTGGGCTGGCAGCATTATTGCATGGCCCTCCAAAACCTGAAGGATTTGGTATGCCATGGCACAGAGGTGGTCTGTCAGCTGGGGTCGCCTGCCCCCCGCTTCTAATAAAAAGGTCAGAGCCCAGAAAAGTACATGTCCAGTTGGATGATCTGGGCCACCTCTTTCCTTTAGAACTGTTCCAGAGGACAGTGACATTTCTGCAGAAGAAAGAGCCCATCAGGAGCGATAGGGTTAGCAAAGTTAGCTGGGAGGGGCAAATGACAATCGGTCTCAAGTTCCTAATGCCATCAGTGTATGCCATTTTAGTATCCACAGCTGCAGGTGTGAATTTAAGGCAGCAATAGCCCTCTTTTCAGAAAAGCCCAAACTACAGGTTTTTTTAAAAAGTCACATAAAAATTCATAAAGAGAATCAATCTGCAATGCTAAGTTACCATCAAGAACAAAAAATTTTTAAAGAGCTTAGTAAAAGTTCACCTTCTTAACTTCTTTCATACTAGCAAGAGTAGGCCTTGAACTAGCTGGTGATCACAGGATGATAATAAAAAGTGGAAAAAAAATCAATTTTATGGGTATTATATTATTTAGGCCCTTTGTAATTTTTTGGGTCTTATATAGGACATTTCTTAAAATTCCGTTTATTAATTTCACTTTAAGGCATATAGAAAGTCTACACAAGAGTTTCCAAATCACACTGCTAGGATAATTCATTGGTTGGTATCCAGGATCTAATTAATACCTACTGTGTGCAATAAACAAAACAGACAAAATCCCCATATTTGTGGAGTTTACACAACCACTTAGAATCAATACAAGTAGAAATTCACTACGTGAAAATGAGTAGTGGAACATGCAAGTGGTTGTTAGGTTAAAGTTTTCACATGTTTTCTAGACTTACACACTTACTTGTTTTACCAAATATTTTCCAATAGGAGCTCAATATTCTATCTTGAATTGCTACTGTCTAGGAGGATATGAATTCGCCTGCAACTGAACACCTTACGGGACTTTTTTATTTTTAAACGTAAATGTTTGCACAGCCTAAAATGCTTGTACACACTTAAAGGGAATGTTTCATAAAAGCCAATAAAGTTCCAGAATTGGTAAAATGGTTCCCTTCGGCATCATTAAAATACTTCAAAAATAGTTGGCTGACTCAGTGAAATGTATTTGTAGTCCAAGACTGGTGATTAACTAAAACAATCAGCCGTGTTGAGAACAATATAATCAACTAAAAATAAGTTGTTTTTTATATTTAGTTCTCCTAACATTTTCCCCTAATTTTCTTCCACTCTATAAATAAGTGGCTGAAAAAGATCATTATTCTGCCAGGGAAGCTGGTACATATTTAAATTGAGAAGTACTGTTACCTAGCGGCATTTTAAAATGAGGCATTACATTGTGTAGGAGGAACTCAATTTATGCCATACAGTCTAAGGTAAGATAGCCTAACTTTTCTGAATATAATTAATAGAGTTTCCTTTAAAAGTTCCCGGAGGTATATTTGTACACTCATGTTCATAGTAGCATTATTTACAATTGCCAAAAAGTAGAAATAACCCAAGTGTCCACTGACAGATGAATGGATAAACAAAATGTGGTATATACATACAATGGAAGATTATTCAGCTTTAAAAAGGAAGGGAATTCTGATACATGCTAAAACATGGATGGACCTTGAAGACATTACGCTAAGTGAAATAAGCTAGTCACAAAAGAATATTGTATGACTCCACTTATATGAAATACCTAGAACAGTCAAATTTATAGAAGCAGAAAAAAGAATGGTGGTTGTTGGTTGTCGGCAGTGGGGGGTAGGGGAATGGGGAGTCAGTATTTAATGGGTACAGGGTTTTAGTTGGAGAACATGAAAAGGTCTGGAGATGGATGGAGGTGATGATTGCACAACCATGAGAATATACTTAATGGCACTGAACAGTATACTCAAAAATGGTTAAAAACATAAATTTTGTTATATATATTTTAGCACGATAAAAAATTGCACCGCCCAACATTATAGAAAAATGAAAAAAAAAAATTCTTTTCTTTTTTTTTTTCCAGCTGCACCATGCCACTTGCAGGATCTTAGTTCCCGACCAGGGATCGAACCTGCGTCCCCTGCAGTGGAAGTACAGAGCCCTAACCACTGGACTGCCAGGGAATTTCCCCCCCAACAAAAAACTTCTTAGAGGTGAGTCATCATGTTAATAATCTGTGAACTTGTAAGCAAGGGGAAAATTTTCCTAAGGGACAAACTGTGTCGAGACGCTCATCCAAACAACTGGTGTCCAATGTCGTTTCTCATTTGTTAGTTAAGTGCTCAAATAACAAATGAGATTTATGTAACATCCATTTATTTAGTGCAGCCATCACGACACGTATCTAGTGTGTCAATGTACACAGCAGCAAGCCATCTCAAGGGCTGGAACACTGGCTGTGTTAAAACTTGCTAAGTCTTAAAAGAACTCAGGAGGTTAATTTATACAATATCAAAGGAAGACTAAGTAGGGTGACAACTACAAATTCAAGCCCTGCTAGAACTCAGAGTAAGGGGTGTTCACTGTGTTTTGAAGTTAGTATGAAAAGGATTCATTACATATGTAATAAGCCCAGATCTGTACATAGAATATGCCCAGTAATAGAAGGCAGAGGTCGGGGCACTAGAAGAAAGAAGAGTAGGAAGGCTATAAACATGCGACTGGGGAGATATTGGGGGTGCAGCTAAAGGGAACAGGCATTAAGGAAAAGAAACGGATTAGACCTTAGAGTTTGTGTTTGGAAAGAATAATGAAAAGGAAAACCTTCATTAGAGAGTAACGTGGGTCAGCCACTTAATGAGTTTAGCAGTCTTCGGGCAATACGGATTAGCAGGAAGTAATCATCAACAAAGCGATGATTTACATTAATCTGTCAAGAAAGTGACGATGACACTAAATAGAAGAGGAAGAATAACTGGCAATAAGGAAGCTGATTAAGTAGGAAATGGAATAAAAGTAAAGGATGTAGGAACCCTCCTACACTGTTGGTGGGAATGTACATTGGTGCAGCCACTATGGAAAACAGTATGGAGGTTCCTCAGAAAACTAAAAATAGAGCTATCATATGATCCAGCAATCCCACTCCTGGGCATATATCTGCACAAAGCTGTAATTCGAAAAGATACATGCACCCCAGTGTTCATAGCAGGACTATTCACAATAACCAAGACTTTGAAGCAACCTAAGTGTCCATCGACAGGTGAATGCATAAAGAAGACGTGGTATGTGTACACAATGGAATATTACTCAGCCACAAAAAAGAATGAAATAATGCCATTCGCAGCAACATGGATGCAACTACAGATTATCCTACTAAGTTAAATAAGTCAGAAAGAGAAAGACAAATACCATATGATATCACTTATACGTGGAATCTAAAATATGACACAAATGAACCTATCTATGAAACAGAAACAGACTCATAGACATAGAGAACAGTCTTGTGGTTGCCAAGGGGGAGAGGGTGTGGTGGAGGGATGGATTGGGAGTTTGGGGCTAGCACATGCAAACTATTATATAGAGAATGGATAAACAACGAGGTCCTACTGTACAGCACAGGAACTATATTCAATATCCTGGGATAAACCATAATGGAAAAGAATAAAAAAGAGAATGTATATATATGTATAACTGAGTCACTTTGCTGTACAGCAGAAAGTAACACAACGTTACTTCAATAAAAAATAACACAACTATATGTCAACAAAAGATAAATTAAAAAAAAAGCAAAGGATGTATATATCTGTAAAACCAGTCAGTATCTTGTCTCTTGCAGAACTGCAAAAACTATCCTTGGTATAAATAGGAACATCAGCTTTAAAGGAACTAAATGTCACCCTTGCTGAGCATCTTTCATGGACCATCAGGCTAAGTCATGCCTCATTTCACTGCACATCGGTAAAGCTCCATTCCACTTGGCTAATGAAAAGAAACTCTGCTAAAAGGACAGAATTAGAAGTCTACCACTTCTTGGGGGTTATGCCCTTCTTATTATGATAATGAAGCAGAATCCATTGGCAGCTGCAAAATAACAGCCAGAATACAAATGGAGCCTACAAAGTTAAACCATTTAACCAACCTTAATGCTTCAACCTTCTTAAAATTCCTGAAAGATAAGCTAGTGGAAAGCGCTGAGATATAATTTGCCCTTGGGCTAACTTCCACGATTAAGAACTCCTCCCCCACCATTTGCCACTCTCATGCTATACAATCTTTACCCTCCAAGGAACAGCCACTTGGTATTTACCTGTTTTAATGAACAGAATTGTTCCAAACAGAATTCACCTCCAGCTATAGTGATAGTAGGGTGTAAGCCAGACTACCTGCTCTTTCTCTGAAAACGTTTTCTTATCTCCATGCACCTTCCACACAGAGCTCTCCTACCCCTAATTCTTCCAGGTAACTCGAGCAGCACTCATTTACCTAATAATTTAATTACCATTTCTAAATCATCTCTTAGGCAACACCTTCTTACGAAGTCATCTTCCCAACATATCACGAAGGACTCTCAGAATCAACCAGCCCCCATGTGTTCCTTTCCAAACTGTGCATTTGTCTGTCACATTTTTCCCTAAAAATACAAGTTCCTCTGATGCGGCCTTTAACGCTCTTGTTCATATACTGGAGGATATTATTATGTGAACGCTTGTTATGATTTTAACAGTGACTTTCCACTTCAATGAACGCACATATCACATTTAAAACAAATTTCATCTCTTTGTCCTCCAATGGAAAAAAAAAAAACACTTTTTTTTTTTTTTTAAACAAAACAGTACCTAGTCCATTGGACATTTAAAGAGCAAGTACTACAAAGACGTATCCACTGCATTTTCTTCAAAACTTGGTCCTATGATTTATATTAAATGGTTTAAATACGTACATTTTTTAAAATAGATCTTTATTGGAGTATAATTGCTTCACAATACCGTGTTAGTTTCTGTTGCACAACAAAGTGAGTCAGCCATGTGCATCCCCATATCCCGTCCCTCTTGAGCCTCCCTCCCACCCTCCCTATCCCACCCCTCTAGGTCATCGCAAAACACTGAGCCGACCTCCCTGTGCTATGCGGCTACTTCCCACCAGTCAACTATTTTACATTCGGTAGTGGTTTAATACATACATCTTCAATGGGGGAAATTTCACCTACAAGAGGGTAAAAATTTGGCCTTAGCAGATGAAAAATATTACTCTTTTTCTGTACAAAGCATAGATCTACATAGAAGACATAAACAGATACACAGTATATTTGTGGTATAAAATTTCAGTGGGAAGAGGAGATAGTGATTAGGGAAAAATTTGTCTAGAAAAGGCTCCTCCGTAAGGGGGTCATGAAAAAAAGGTTGAAAAACACTGCTTTGATGTAAATATTCTGAGAAATTCATTGGTAACGCTGTAACCTCCAATATAGTTGTTTATTTGTGAGCCTTGAAATCTCTAGACAACATTTCCTCTCGGAAGCTTCCTCTCACGCCTAAGTATTTGGTGCTACTTCTCCAGGACACTCCTAGGAGGCGGTATCCTTTCCCCATCATAGCACCCGTCGTGCTATATTACAACTGCCCACTGGACTTCATCCCCTCATTCCTCTGTTTACTTCAAGAGAAGGGAGACCATGAAGATAGTCTCTTGTAAGAAAGGCGCTGGGCTCAGCCCTGGAAGGACACTGACAAGTGAGCCACATTAGGACACTGGTCTCCCTTAAGCATCTTCATTACCCACATTTCTTCATCCCAATGAAAACAGCGTGGTTTCTAGAAAGAGACCTCTATGTCAGTGCTCAGTTCCGTAGAGCTAGCACCTGCGTTAGGTTTTATTTCCCCCATCCCTGACACAGAGACAGGGCCGCCAACCCTGCAGGGATAACGGATCAGGTATCAGGTGTGTGTGAGCCCCAGAAAAGGTGGACGGAGGTAGAGCAGTTAGCAGAGCCATGCGATTGCAGGGTTGTCTGGCAGCAATCACCGGTTAGTTTTCTTTACATAGCTCTGTATTACTTGATTTGTGAAAAAAATTACTTCCGTAATTTACAAAAATTATATAAATTAAAAAAATCAAATAAAGGAAGAAACATGTTAAAAAAAAAAAAAAAAAAAGGACACTGGCCTCCTGGAACTCACATCCTACTTGGGACCAAGACAGATGAGAAAGGGGGCGCCACACACAGGACACGATCATAAGCTACCCTGGGAAGGTTCTGTGGCGGAAATTACACAGTGGGAGGAAAGTCAGTGCTGGAGAAGAAACCTCTGAGGTGGCGACAACTAGTTGGGACTTAGAGGGTGAGGGGGAGCTGGCCGTGTGACAGGGCCACGAGACTCCAAGCCTGAGGGACAGAGTCTGGGCAGCCGGCTGCGGAGACAGGGACGGGAGACTGCTGGTGTGGAGGGTGATTTAGGGGCTGAGAGGCAATGACACTGGACGGTCAGGCCGATGGAAGCCTTTCTTATTCTAGGGAAACTTCTGTTGTCCTTATCCTAGGGACTTTCTGATAAGGAAATTCTTTTAAACATGGCATCTTTAAATGATATCAGTAGAGATGTGTGTATTAAGTGGCTGGGATTATTTGAAATGCGGTAATTAAATATTTGGCAGAAATATCTCAACTTCTCCCTCCCCCCAACTATTAATATAAATTCCTTACCAATTTATTAGGGAAACAAATCATTTGCAAAACTTGCAGCAGCCTATCTCAAAGGCAAGCAAGCGATTAAAAAAAATACTCTGAAATTTGAAAATTCAATTAGTTGAGGTGGCGAAGTTAAAGTTGAATTTTATGAAGAGATGAAGCTACACAATAAAGATGACCAGGACCAGAAGATAACACAGAGCAGTCGCTTTACTAGAGGAGCGGTTCCCAAACATCAGTGTAGATTAAAATCCCCTGGAGGGTTTGTTAAAACACAGAGGGCTGGGCCTCACCCCCAGAGTTCCAGCTTCAGTAGACCTGGGGTGGGGGCCCAAGAGCTGACGTTTGTAACAAGTTCCTGAGTGATGCCGCGGCTAGTCTGGGGGCCACACTTTGAGGACCACTGTACCGGAGAAAATGTTAGGTTGAGGATAAACATCAGCTGAACCACTGTTTGGATTTGACCTAAGAGTGAACATTGCCAGAAAAGTAAAATTGGGTATTATTGAGTTGTTTGACCAAAAAGCTCATGTGCACGTGCAAAATGTATACAACTGCCGAATTTAAAAAAAAAATTTTTTTTGTTTGTTTTAAATGTAGTCTATGATACAGGAATGGAGAAGAAAAGGATATTTCTTCTTTTTCTTGAGGTTACCTTTGTTTCACAATATGGGATCTGCTGGGCTTTTCTCCAAAGTATGAATTTCTGTAACACCAAGGCCTGAATGTAATCCAAGGTACAGAGAAGATGAATCTGGCAGTCTCTGACTAGGTTGTCTTGGTCCCCTCACCAAGCCTGATGTCAGGGTGAAGCCCTCCTGAATGGGACACTAGTGTCTTTATAAGAGACCCCAGAGAACTGTTTTGCCCTCTTGCTGCCATGTGAGCATAGAGTAAGGAAATGGCCATGTGCAACCCAGAAGAGGGTTCTCTCCAGAACCTAATCATGCTGGCACCAAGATCTCAGACTCCCAGCCTCCAGAGCTGGAAGAAATAAATGTTTGTCGTTTATAAGCCACCCATATATGGTATTCCGTTACAGGAGCCCGAACAGACTAAGATACAGGGGTGGGAACGGGAGTACTGCTGGAAAAAAGGTGTTCGTGTGTGTGTGGGGATAGGGGGCAGTAAAGCCAGATGTGAGGTTGGACCACCTCTTTTACCCTTGGTGACCTGAATTTATACAGATGCTAAAAAGTTGAAATGAAAACCACAATAGACTACAAAAAACACAAAAGGGTATAACAAATCGGGCCCAATCTGGATGTGGACCGTGACATTATGACCTGGTATTCTATTGGATAGATACATGCCTTCAAAGCTAAATGCAATGAAGATGCAGGTTTCACTAGCCTGTCTGTATCTGTCGTGCTGATAATGCACTAGGTGGCCATCGGTGGTTGTGAGGGGCAGAAATGTTTCCCCGACAGACAGAGCTACGACAGGGCAGAGTATGTAGGTGGAGGAGACTTCGGGGTGAAGGGCTCTTACTTGTGAATAGCTTCCCTCTTCTATGGGAGAAAAGTAGTGAAGAATATGGTCAAACATTTTCTGTCGGGGGAAAAGGTGTTTTAGCGGAAGAACACAGTTTGAAAGCCATTTGGTTTCTTAATAAATACTGAATCAAGAAAGCTTGGAGCTTCTCTGGTGGCGCAGTGGTTGAGAGTCTGCCTGCCGATGCAGGGGACATGGGTTCGAGCCCTGGTCCGGGAAGATCCCACATGCCGTGGAGCAACTAAGCCCGTGCGCCACAACTACTGAGCCTGCGCGTCTGGAGCCTGTGCTCCGCAACGAGAGGCTGCGACAGTGAGAGGCCCGCGCACCGCGATGAAGAGCGGCCCCTGCTTGCCACAACTGGAGAAAGCCCCCGCACAGAAACGAAGAACCAACACAGCCAAAAATAAATAAATAAATAAATAAATTTATAAAAAAAAAAAGAAAGCTTCACATTGAACAAATCTTACTCAATCCAGTTTAAAACAGTGCTAAATCGACATGACAGATTGGACGTATCTTGATGACAGAAACACTCAACCCATGACCACACCGTCTACAAACAAAATTTGAAACAAAGCTGGGGACAAGTGGGAACTTTTGGGTCTAATTGGTTCAGTAATGCTAGACCCGCTAGAATGACGGTAAACCTTTTAGAATCGCAGCTGAAAATTTATAAGATTAAACCACCCAGATGGCTGCGTCTTCATTTCTGATTTCTCCACTAAGCAGGGTGGGATGAGAGGCAAGGAGAATCTCAAGAAAATGGAGGAAATGCTCAAATGTTCCCAAGTCCTACTCATCCCTCAAATCCCTGCCCAACAGGAATCCCCCCCACCCCCTGCAAAATCTAATCCAGGACACAAATGATCTCTTCACTTGATAGATCTTTACCACGTTTATGATCGAGATGACAAAATTTGCCATTGATTCCCTAACTGTGTGCTACAATAGCTGCAGAAATATGTCCCACTTTCTATGTTGAAGTATGAGGAGTGATTCTTTTTCCCCTCAAAAAAAAAAGAAAACGGGGGTGGGCTGTGGGAGGGACGGACTGGGAGTTTGGGGTCAGCAGAGGCAAACTATTACATATAGGATGGATAAACAACAAGGTCCTACTGTGTAGCACAGGGAACTATATTCAACCTCCTGGGATAAACCACAATGGAGAAGAATATGAAAAAGGATGTATATATGTGTACAACTGAGTCATTTTGCTGTACGGCAGAAATTAACACAACACTGTAAATCAACTGTACTTCATTAAAAATAAAACAAAAAAACCAAATAAACAAATAAAAAACATTATTTTGCTCCCTCCTGCTTACGCTGAAATGCTTTCATAACAGGAAGTGAGAAGGGGCACCCTTCTTGGGGTGCCCTTGCCACCCACATTCTATCTTCAGCTGCAACTCTGTGAGCTACGTCATCACAGGACTCACCGCATTCTCTATGTATTCTTTCTCAATAAATTCCTAAAAGCACTGGTTTTTAGGTGAGGAGGTAAAATGCATCCAAAAATCCAGCAGGAAAATGAGAGAACTGAGGTAGTGAAAGAGACTGCTCTTCTCAACTACTACTAGCTGAAACGCTCTCAGCCTCGTTCTATGCGTTGCTGGCCCCGGGGTAGGAAGAAGCATTTTCTCCATTTAAACCCCATGATTCAGTATCGCTGGACTTTTATTTTCAAAAGGACAGATATAAAGAGAAATGTAGCACGTGGGTGTGTTTTAAACCAATCACTCCTTAGGACTGTAGGAGTTGTGTGTTAACAGTCTAGTTCTGGAGTTTACAGAATTCTTAACTTGAGAAGTACATAGACGCAAGGGACAGACAGAGAAAACAACAGACGTTTTTACACTGAAGAGAACTGGCGTCTCTGAGTGGAGGAATTGCTCCCCTACCTGATGCCCCCCGCCCTGCCCTTCCATTCTGGTGAGAAGGGGCTCTTTTGAGGGCTCTGGATCTGTACTATGAGTCACTCTGTCTCATCCTGCCCCCTGTCCCAGACCCAGGCACTGGAGCGTGACACTGCAAGGGGCCCCTTCTCTACACTGACGGTGCATGCCCACCAATCGTGCCCAGGTAACTGCAGCTCTGGAACAATCCAGTAAGATGGAGCGCAGCCCCTGGGGTGCACCCCGAAGCCAGCCCCTGGGGCACCCATTCTCCTCATCAGGCACTGGCTCCTGGGGAAGGGGCCCAGCAAAAGGATGATGGAAAGTCAAACCGCCAAATCAGCTCGGTGAGGTTCTGTCAAGCTCCCCAGAGGCTGCGCTTGGATTCCATGCCTGGCTTCGTCATCTACTAATCGTGTGAACTTGGCAAACTACTTCATTTCTCACGATCTCATTTCTTTAACTGTAAAATGGGTATAACAGTACCAACCTCAAAGGGTCCCTGTGAAGATGAAAAAGAGTTAATACATGCAAAGTGTGGGGGAAGGCCTTGCTAGTCTCGTCAGACCCGCCTCTCACTCCGCCTCCGCTGAAACAGCAATTCAGCCTAATCACATCAATTCCCTCATGTCTTCCTGTAGTAAAGGCTGCGGGCTCTCTTATTCTTTTTAACTACAGGAGCTTGGATGGTACCCCTGATACAGGGGTACAGTCCACAGGACCCCACAATCCTGGCCCATTTCACACAAGACCCATTCCTTCCACTCATGCCCACTGCAGGGGACCAGAATATGCCACCCTGAATATGTCATGCTGGCAAAAGGGTTCCTTAGAGCTCGAGGTACATGAGAGTCAACAGAGGCAGAAAGATGCCTTCTTGGAGCTTCCCTTAAGTGACTAAAGGTAGAAACTTTGGAAAAATAGGGCCTGCCATAAATCCCCTCTTCCAGGGAAGCTCTAGGGCCATGAAGATGATGGAAAGTTGGTGCCAAAATGGACCTGCACAAACAAACCTTCCGGCATTAGCTTTCCCATATATATTTACCTTCCACAATTCGTCACCCTAGAAACTCAAACCCTTTTCCTCTGTCTTGTCATTTCTCTGAAAATCTATTGTTCTTTTGTTCAGATGCCATTTAAGCCCAAGTTCTTATCGCCCCTTGGAGTTAGTCTTCACTGAGGTTTCTCCCGTGTGGTGTGTACTGCACATGCTTTTCTCTCATGAATCTGTCTTTTGTCAACCTAATTTTATAGGGCCCCAGTGGGAGAACCTAGGAGAGTAGAAGGAAGGAGAATTTCCCTCCCCTACACCAGCTTCCTTAATGGTTTCAGCACTGGGCTCAGAGCCTTTTCTTCTATCCAGTCCATCTTTATGGTCATAACTTCAAGATCCACAGTGTCAACTTTGTGGATTCTACTACATATTCTTCAATTCCAGAAGCTGGCATCACTGTTCTTTCCCTACTTCAAATTTTTATGTGTCTTTGCTTTTTCTTCAAATTTTATGTGACTTTATTCACTGTTTCTTCCTTCACGTCTGGTCATTTTCTGACAAAAATGTGTCTTCTCTCTCTCCCAAGGCTCACCTTCCACCTGCAACCTGGGTTCTACCTTCTCCCTTCTCTAGAGCAGAGGTTCGCGGACTGTGGTCCTCAGATCAACAGCACCAGGAGCACATGGGAACCTGTTGGAAATGCTAATTCTTGAGCCCCCAGATCTACTGAATCCAAAACTCTAGTGTTTGGGGGCTGTGTTTTTGTTTTTGTTTTTTTTTTAAAAAAGAATGTGATTTTATCTTTTAAAATATTTACTTATTTATTTGGTTGCACTGGGTCTTAGTTGCAGCAGGCTGGCTCCTTAGTCGCGGCTCGCCAGCTCCTTCGTTGCGGCATGCGAACTCTTAGTTGTGGCATGCGTGTGGGATCTAGTTCCCTGAGCAGGGATCAAACCTGGGCCCCCAGCATTGGGAGCGGGGAGTCTTATCCACTGCGCCACAAGGGAAGTCCTGAGGGCTGTGTTTTTAACAAGAACTCTAGAGATTCTGATGCAGGCCAACGTTCAAGAACTACTGATCCCAGGAACTTAGTGGTAAAGCAAGTATTTCCCCACCCCCACTGCTCCTTCTTTTCTTCTGCTTAATCATGTTCAGGTGTCCCACGTCCTTAGGGAAAAGTCTGAGTCCTACTCCTCCTAAAACTTCCATTAAATATTTATTTCGTTGATGACATTCTCTACACAAGGAATATGATGTACTTTCTATTCATGCTTTCTCTTTAAGTCACTCCAAGACTCCTTAAACAGGGCTTCCATCTCTATCACGTTCTATTCAAACTGTTCTTTCCGAGGCCAGTAACTTATTTTCCAAATTAAAGCTCTCCTTCTTCCTCAGTCTCTCTGCAACATTTGATACTGCTGAACACTTCCTGAGCCTTGAAAGTCCCATCCTCATTTCCTAAAGGAGCAAGATCCCAATTCTCCTTCTGACCATCCTTTTTCAGCCTCTGTTGCCACTTCTCTCTCTTCTTCTATCCCACAGATGTCTCCCAAAGTTCTCTCTTCCATACTGATCTCACCTTTGTGGATTCAATGATCATCTCTAGACGATAACTCCAAATTCATCTTCCTACCCAAACCTCTCCTCTTAGCTGAAGTTCCAGGAAACATGCAAGCTTCTAGATGCCTCCAACTTGCCTGGTCTCTGGCACCTCAAATTTAACACCTCCTAATGTCAATGTTATTTATCATTCTAGTCCAACCAAATTCTCACTCCAATCTTCCAGTTTTTATTAATCACATCACCATTCTCCAAATGTAGTAGAGCACGTCCCAAAATAATGTTTCCGAAAAGGCAAGACTTTTTAGAAATCCATTAAAAAAAAGATGTTTCTATGGACAAATAAATTTAGGGAAGAGGACAAGACCATCTTCTTCTAGGAGATTCACAGCGCATGTTAGCATATTAGAAGCTCTGAGAGAGGAGACAGAGAACACACAGGCAATTGCAACTTGATTTGGGCAAGGTCTTAATTTCCTTGGTGATGCTAAGTAATGTCTTGGAAAACATCTACCAATACACATTCAGGAAGGCTACCTTTATCACCTGTCTCGTCTCTGCCTCTTACATCTAATTATTTGCCCAGGATGGTTGATCTTTCCTTGCAGAGATCTCATTCCCAGTCCTGTGGTCGCCTCCCCAGGTCAGGCCTCTGCTTTCTCATCCAAGCAATGCATCATCTCACTTTCATCCCCTTGAACTTTTAAGGCAGCCTAATGTTTTGAGGTCAGGTTACTTTGCTTCAAGTACAACTTAGATCATTTCACTCCCTGGTTCAACATCTTCTCTAGACTAAAGAATAACTGTCATCATACAGAAAGCACGTTCATGGTCCTTTCTAACCTAGTATAACCCCCGTTTGCCATCCCTGTCCCTCCCTCCATCCTTCAGTTTGCTGTGTTTCATCTAATATGGACCCTGACCTTCACCTTGCCTCACATCCATGCTCTGGATCGCACTATTCTCCTGCTGTATGGTGAGAAGCTCTCCAAAAACATTGCGGTTTCTCAAACACAACCTCTTCTCCCCAGCTCAGCTACAACACCACCGCTTCTGGGAACTTTCCTGATGTCCCCGCCATCAACTGTCACTACTCCTTCTGAAATCCCATAGCACTGTGTTCATCGCACTTGCTCTATCTGTCTCCTGTCTTCAGAACAAGGCACGGTAAGGACATAAACTCTCTCTCATACATATTTATCTCCCCAGCTGTACCTAATGCAGTGCCTTGTTCAGAGAGCTCTAGAAATAACCGGAACAAGGATCAAATGATAATGATTTGTCCATAGAAAAGGAAAGGAACGCTCTTAAATTCAGAACCAATGACACTGGAAAGTCCTTTACCAAAATGTGACCAGAACACGTGTGATGGAAAAGAAAATTCTCCACGTTCTTCCCTCAAGTGCAAGCCTCTTTTGAATACTAAGTCCGCAATTCTGTTAAATTGAGGCTCTGTTGCTAGCTGCAAACACCATAGCTCAAGATAAACTATCAGACACAGCAATTTGCACCAGTTCGCGGAGTGCCAGCTGCTAGGAAATGCCCTCTCCTGTCCCTGAGAGGGATCGGATGGGGTCAGTTTCCCAATAAAACTTGATACTAAACTGAAAAAGAACAGAAGCATGTTAACAGATTATTTTTTACCGAAACCACCATGGGCAGAGGCAAAACATACAAGTGATTCCACATTTATCCTCATTACACGAGACGCTTCTGATAGGGAGAAACTGGGACGAATTCAATGTTATATAACAAACGAGCCACAGATACTAGGGTAAAAACAAAACCCCAAACTTGGAATTACTAGTTCAACAAGAGTTTTGAATCTTTCTAAAACACAAAGGGTCAAACAAGGGAAACTTAGTTAAACGGTTAGACAAAAGTCCAAAGACGTCTGCTCTTTTTGGTCTGTTTCTCATGACGTCGTTGTTTACGCTTTGCTCCCTCAATTTATGATTCCAAGCACCGTGATCTTTCACCAATACTTCAGCCAGTATATTTGTCACTTTATCCTGTAAATCTATATTTATTTACATATCTACATATTACATACATCCTCTAAATATATATGTATTTATAAATATACATATTTACATATATAATATGTACACATTATATATGTATCTATATTTATACCTATCTATGTATGAATTGATGAAATATAAGGAGAAAAGGAAGCTAACATTTACTGAATTCTCACAACAACCACTGTCAAGTAGTTATTATTTTACAGAGTCCAAAAATCCACACCAGAACAGCAGGGTGGATAAGCGCACTAACTCTGGGGGCAAACATGTGGATTCAAATTCTGCTTACTTAGTTACCAGATGCGTGATTTTGAGCAAGTCACTTAACAATCCCCCTCTTGAAAACCAGAATACTAAAATGTTAAGTAATTTAACTGCTAAGTATCTGAAATATTTTTCTCTTAAGTCACATTTTGGAGTAAAGGTAACATTTACATGGGGTTTTATTTATTTATTTATTTATTTATTTATTTATTTATTTATTTATTTATATTAATTAAACATTTTAATTAATTACTGAATTGATGTATAATTGATTTACAATGCTGTGTCAATTACCACTGTACAGCAAAATGACTTAGCCATACATATATATATATATATATATACATTCTTTTTTAATATTCTTTTCCATTATAGTTTATCATAGGATACTGAATATACCTCCCTATGCTACACAGTAGGACCTTGTTGTTTATCCATCCTATATATACTAGTTTGCATCTGCTAATCCCCAAACTCCCACTCCATCCCTCCCCCGGACTCCCCCTCCCCCTTGACAACCACAAGTCCATTCTCTATGTCTGTGAGTCCGTTTCTGTTTTGCAGATAAGTTCATTTCTTCATATTTTAGATTCCACATATTAGTGATATCATATGGTATTTGTCTTTCTCTTTCCAATTTACCTCACTTAGTATGATAATCTCTAGTTGCATCTATGTTGCTACAAATGGCATTTA
This sequence comes from Balaenoptera physalus, assembly GCF_965194825.1. NCBI lineage: Eukaryota > Metazoa > Chordata > Mammalia > Artiodactyla > Balaenopteridae > Balaenoptera > Balaenoptera physalus. The sequence goes on along the minus strand of NC_138883.1, from coordinate 175,982,351 downwards.
AATTTTATTTTTTTTATTGAAGTACAGTTGATTTATAATGTTGTTAGTTTCCAGTGTACAGCAAAGTGATTCAGTTATATATCTACCTATCTATATGTATCTACCCTTTTTCAGATTCTTCTCCAATATAGGTTATTACAAGATATTAAATACAGTTCCCTGTGCTATACAGTAGGTCCTTGTTGGTTATCTATTTTATATATAGTAGTGTGTATCTGTTAATCCCAAATTCCTAATTTATCCCCTCACCCTTTCCCCTTTGGTAACCGTAAATTTGTTTTCTGTGTCTGTGGGTCTATTTCTGTTTTGTAAATAAGTTCACTTGCATCATTTTTTACATGGGGTTTTAAAATGAAACATTTCACAAGAAATGAACTCTTTCAGGGGGCCCACTCCCTCTGTGTGCCCAGCCCCCGCTGCTCCTCTGCTCATGTCTGTACATCCGACAGGTCTGAGGCACCACAGATTAGGGCGCTGGGATCATCAAGGGACCTCAGAGAGATGAAGAGGGACCCTTTTCCAGGGTCTGGGCTAATGAGATGCATACACGAGCGGAATCATCTCGTTAGTTCCCTGCACCCAGGTGGGGGACAGAACAGTCTCTTTGGATGTTATACTGAATTTTCTTGGAAGGATTAAGAGCATGTCTGTTCTCCCCAGGACGATATTTACTCAAATGGGTTGATGCCCTTCAAGGCTACCTAGAGAGTTGCGTCTACTACTTCCCCTTTAGCTGTTCAGGAAACACAACAAAACAACAGACAAACAACAGCAGAAGCCCAGGAGAGACACAAAGTGCTAGGAAGACTCCCTGGGCTCCTGCTGGCGCCACACGTGACTCCCCACTTCTCCGAGGCCTCGGGGGTCACCCAGTCTACCTGCCAATGAGCCTGGGGGACGCCAGGTCAACTTTGCTGGCCGCCATCGCGGTGCCTCTCACCTGGAAATGCCTTCTTCCTTCTGCCCCGCTGGGATGCTGGCTAACTTGCCACTGGCTGCCCAGACTCACTGATTCACCCTGAGTTTAGCACCTGTTATGACTCAGCCACTCCGCTGGGGACACAAACATCCACAAGACCTACTTCAGCCCCCTCGAGACCTCACGGTCAGGTGAAATGCAGGCTCCCGTAAAAGAAAAGCGGGTAGAAAAGCAAATAAGATTTGTTGAGCCCCGAAGTTGCAGGAACTGAATATACTTAAGCTTTAAAATTTTCTGCATTGCATTTATTTCTCAGAGAAACACTGTCGCCTTCATTTTATGCACAAGAAAACGGAGTCTAATAGGAAGAGCCACATTCAATCCAGGAGTGTCTGCCAGCAAGCGCAGGACCTTTCTGCTCCCTCACATTGGCTTTCTCTGCCCAGCTCATTCAGAGGACTGGTTTTCCAATCACAGAATGTTCTAGAAGGAATTAGGAGGAGACTAGCTTGAAGGTACTTAGAAAATAAAATCACAAGTGCTAGGCGTCAGCAAATGTTGATGAACAACAAACCTCATTAAGCAAACCTTACTCTCTTTTTGAATGGTTACGCAGTTGGTAGGTCAAGGAACATGCTAAACATGTCTGGACAACTAGTTCGTTGCTTGACTGTTTCCTGCTCCACACTTGCTCCCAATTCCACAGGCTTTCCCACAAAACAGCCAGCGCTTTGCTTTGCTCTTTTCTTTTCCTCCCTCCCTCTGTCCCTCCCTTAAAGTTTACTAATTAAATCAAATCACATCCCTTTCTTGCTCAACACCTTCCACTGGACACGACAACACTCACAGGAAAGCCCGAAGCCTTCCCCGCGGCCTGCGAGCCCCCATGTGACCCGCGACCCGCCTGCCTTTGTCGTTCCCTCTGCCCGTAACACTATCCACCAGACACCCACACGCACACCCTCACCCCATCCAGGTTTCTGCTCAAGCGCTACCTTCTCAGAGAAGTCATTTTTGATCCCCAAACTCCTCACCCTCTTGCTTTTCTTAATTTGGTTTTTAGCACTTCCTAGTAGATCACAGTATGTATGTATGTGTTTGGGTGTGGCCTGCTCGTCCCCAGTAGACCAGAATCCCCCTGAGGGCAGGGACTTTGTTTAGTTTACAGCTATTCCTGGTGACTGGGACAGGGCTTGGCACACGCTAAGCTGAATGAATGAATGAATGAATGAAGAATGAATGAGTCTGCATTTCAGTCAAGTGTCAGATGAGACCTCTTACCCTTGTGGAGAAGCTGACAGAAGCTGAATGACTGAATAATCAAGCTGATTTATAACCGTAAAAACAAGAGAACCGCCAGGATCCTACTTCATGATGTGATCATCTGAAGAGAGATTCAGAGCACGATTTTGAAGGTGGTAGTGAGAGGCTGGGGACTTCTGCCCCCAGAGGAAAGCAGTACAGAATAACTGGAACAGGGGGCTGGGGAGAGCAGGTATCAAATTATACCTTGAAGGGAATCAGAAGATGCTGCTCCAAAATATGCCGCATTGGCATAAGGATTATTTTGAGATGAAGGCAATCCAGCATCAGCAGGTACGGGAAGAATCAGCTCTCTGCTCTCCCCTTACCTGCCCAAACTCAGGGTGTAAATCCTCCTTGTGAAGGTGTCTCCCTCTCCCAAACCAGGCACAGGAGAGAAACTCATCCCCAGACGTGGAGACTTGGCCCCAAGATGAGTCTACACAAACAAACCCGACTAAAATAGCTTTATCTTCCATTAGGGTCCCCTATTTGTTTCTTAGTCACTTCCCCCTATTTTATTGGGAGCCCAAACCCCCTTTGCTTTGTTGAAAATGGCATATAAGCCCTTGAGTCTGACCACTTCTTTGAGTTTCACTTCTTTTCTGTGAACTCTCATGCACGTGAAATTAATAAAACTGGATGCCTTTTCTGTTAGTCTGTCTTTGGCTAGTTTAATTTGCACGTCCCCGGAATGTAACCCTAAGAGAATAGAGGAAAGGTTTTTCCTCCCCAACAACCTTCACTTCATCACCAATCCACATGCCTTCCTCGTCCATTTGATTTAGTGCTTGGCCAGATCACGACAAAAGTATTTAATTCAACGTGTGCTCTGCTTTGTAAGAGGTATATTTATAGCACATTCAGGCAGGAGGAATCAGCAGAGGGGCACAGAAACATGTCATATGAAGACTTGGGGATCTTTAGCTTGGAAAAGAAAAGGTCTAAAGAAGGAGGTGATCATATACTCCACAGGCCCACAGGGGCGAGAACTGGCATCAAAGAGTTTATGTGAAAGCAAGTCAGACTTCACTGTACATAAACCAGAACTTTCTAACAGAACTGTTGCCAGAAGATCCTGGCTCCCGGCCAAGAGGAGAAGCGATGACCTTTTGGAGAGATGTGGGGCAGGACAGCAGATGGATGCCTGGCCTGGATCACTGAAGGTGGACAGTATAAACACAGGCAGTGCACAGGTGATCTGGGAAGGTGGGGTCTCAGCTAACACACGCTACCACCACCAATCTGGGCATCAGGTCCCTCATCACTAAAGCAAGGTGGAGTTTTTTTTTTTTTTTAACTACTAACATTTACTTTATTTTTCTTTAATGTAAGTATTTATTTATTTATTTTTACATATACATGTATCTATCCTTTTTCAAATTCTTCTGCCATGTAGGTATCACAGAATATTGAGCAGAGTTCCCTGTGCTACACAGTAGGTCCTTGGTGGTTATCTATTTTATATACAGCAGTGTGTACATGTCAATCCCAAACTTCCAATCTATCCCTCCCCCCCACCCATCCCCCCCATTAACGGTAAGTTCATTCTTTAAGTCTGTTTCTGTTTTGTAAATAAGTTCATTTGTATCATTTTTTTTGAGATTCCACATATAAGTAATATCATATGATATCTGCCTTTCTCTGTCTGACTTACTTCACTTAGTATGATAGTCTCCAGGTCCATCCATGTTGCTGCAAATGGCATTATTTCATTCTTTTTTATGGCTGAGTCATATTCCGTTGTATACATGCACCACATCTTCTTTATCCATCCATCTGTCGATGGACATTTAGGTTGCTTCCTTGTCTTGGCTATTGTAAACAGTGCTTCAGTGAACACTGGGGAGTATGTATCCTTTCGAACCATGTTTTTCTCCAGATATATGCCCAGGAGTGGGACTGCTGGATCATATGCTTGCTCTATTTCAGTGGTTGGCAAACCCAGTTCCTCAGAACCCAAGGTTCAGAGGCAATGGCTCAGGGATGCTTTAGTGGTAGATGGAGAGAGGAATCCAACTGGACAAGGCTCCAGGTCCTCTTCCCTGAGTACAGCCATCTTACCTGGCTTACCATTGGAGGTTTCATAGAAGATTTCATTCAGAAGGGGGAAAAAAAGTATTATACTAACAAGAAGAGTTTAAAAGCCACTGGAGTAGATCTATGTCCCTTTCACTTCTGAAATTCTATTCTTTGATGTCATTAAACCAGATAACAGTTTTGAAAGAATATGGAACTTAAACAATAATTTTTTGAAAATAGAATTTAAAATAATTAAACAGACATTCACTCATATAGTTTAATGCAACTATATTGAAAAGTCAGTTTTACTACATTTTCATGTTATTTCTATGGCAATTTCTCTTGATTACTCAAACCCTTTTAAAATCTAGTCATAAATGATTTTCTATGATTTGGGAGTTTTGAGGCAACTGTGATATGTGATGGTGGTGCAGTGGTTAAGAATCTGCCTGCCAATGCAGGAGACACGGGTTAGAGCCCTGGTCTGGGAAGATCCCACATGCCGCGGAACAGCTAAGCCCATGCGCCACAACTACTGAGCCGGTGTTCTAGAGCCCGCGTGCCACAACTACTGAGCATGCGCTCTAGAGCCCATGCACCACAACTACTGAGCCTGTGCTATAGAACCTGCAAGCCACAACTACTGAAGCCCGTGAGCCACTACTGAAGCCTGCGCGCCCAGAGCCCGTGCTCCCAACAAGAGAAGCCACCACAATGAGAAGCCTGAACACTGCAATTAAGAGTAGTCTCCGCTCGCCGCAACCAGAGAAAGCCCGTGTGCAGCTATGAAGACCCAACGCAGCCAAAAATAACATAAATAAAATAAAATAAATAAATTTATATAAAAGAAAGATACTGTGATTTATAATAAGAAATATTGATATGTATTTGGTTTTCATCCCAGTTCCTGGCATGGAGCTCCTAAAACCCTTAGCATTTTCTAAGTGAAGAGCAGTAACTATGCCTTTGTTAGGTTAATGAGGTGACTTCTGGACACAGGTAATCTAAGGATGGAGACTGGTTGCCAAGGGTAACCAGTCAGCCCCATCCCTCCTGACCACTAGGTAGAGGAAAGGGGCTAGAGATCAAATTCGATCACCAATGGCCAATGATTTAATCAATCATGCCTCCATAATAAAGCCTCCATAAACCCCCCCAAATAATGGGGTTTGAAGAGTTTTGGGGTTGGTGAACAAATGGAAATTCTGGGAAAGAGTGGCACTTCTGGAGAGCATGGAAGCTCCCAGCCCCTCCCCCATCCTTTGCTCTATGCATCTCTTCCATCTGGCTGGTCCTGAGTTACATCCTTTTGTAATGAACTGTTCATCTAGTAACTAAACTATTTCAGATTAATCAAACCTGAGCATGGGAACCTCTGCTCCATAGCCTGTTGGTCAGAAGCACAGGTGACAACCTGGACTTGGTCAGCTAGCATCTGATGTGAAGGAGGTTGGGTGGTCTTGTAGGACTGAGCCTTGAACTTGTGGGATCTGTTGACATCTCCAGGCACATAGTGTTAGAGCTGATTTAAGTGCTTGATGGTGTTGAATACCACAGCCCCCCAACACACACATACATATACTGGAATGCCCAGAGAATGAGATTCCAAGTGTGAGCCCACATTTTACAAATGACAAATTTAAACCTCTTTTTGGCCAACTCTTAGCATCACAGAAGACAGTCAAATGCTGTAACATAGACTCTAGATGTTCCCTGACCCCTGCTTTCTTCCTCAGAATCTGAACAGCTCCATCTCTAGCCTTCCTTGTAGTTAGATGGAGCCCAGGTGACTGAGTTGCAGCCAGTGGAATGTGAGAATTGATGTCTGCCATTTTCCAGCCTGGCAGTAAAATAACTCATGGTCTTACAAGTTGTTTCTCTTTCTTTATAGCAGGTCTGGAAGCTATGTGTTAAAGATGGCAATGTTGCTGGAAAGATATCCCATGCTCTTGGATTGGAAGAATTAATAATGTTAAAACAGCCATATGACCCAAAGCAATCTACAGATTTAATGGCGTCCCTATCAAATTACCCATGGATTTTTTCACAGAACTAGAACAAATAATCCTGAAATTTATATGGAACCATAAAAGACCCGGAATTGCCAAAGCAATCCTGAAGAAAAAGAACGAAGCAGGAGGTATAACCCTCCCAAACTTCAGACAATACTACAAAGCTACAGTAATCAAAACAGTGTGGTACTGGCACAAAAACAGACATACAGATCAATGGAACAGAATAGAGAGCCCAGAAATAAACCCACACAGCTATGGTCAATTAATCTCCGACAAAGGAGGCAAGAATATACAATTGGGAAAAAGACAGTCTCTTCAGCAAGTGGTGCTGCGAAAGTTGGACAGCTGCATGTAAATCAATGAAGTTAGAACACACCCTCACACCATATACAAAAAAAAAAACCACTGAAAATGGCTTAAAGACCTAAACATAAGACATAACACCGTAAAACTCCTAGAAGAGATCATAGGCAAAACATTCTCTGATATAAATCATACCAATGTTTTCTTAGATCAGTCTCCCAAGACAATAGAAATAAAAGCAAATAAACAAATGGGACCTAATCAAACGTACAAACTTTTGCATAGCAAAGGAAAGCATAAATAAAACAAAAAGACAACCTACAGAATGGCAGAAAATATTTGCTGACAATATGACAGACAAGGGCTTAATTTCCAAAATATACAAACAGCTCATACAACTCAACAACAAAATAAAAAATAATGCAATTGAAAAATGGGCAGAATACCTAAGTAGACATTTCTCCAAAGAAGAAATACAGATGGCCAATAGGCACATGAAAAGATGCTCAACATTGCTAATTATTAGAGAAATGCAAATCAAAACTACAATGAGGTACCACCTCACATTGGTCAGAAATGGCCATCATTAAAAACTCTACAAACAATAAATGCTGGAGAGGGTGTGGAGAAAAGGGAACCCTCCTACACTGTTGGTGGGAATGTAAGTTGGTGCAGCCACTATGGAGAGCAGTATGGAGGTTCCTCAGAAAACTAAATATAGAATTGCCATATGATCCTGCAATCCCACTTCTGGGCATATTCTAAACTCTAATCCAAAAAGATACATGCACCCCTACGTTCATAGCAACACTATTTACAATAGCCAAGACATGGAAACAACCTAAATGTCCATCAACAGATGAATGGATAAAGAAGATGTGGTACATATATACAATGGAATACTACTCAGCCATAAAAAAGGAATGAAATAATGCCATTTGAAGCAACATGGATGCAACTAGAAATTATCATACTAAGTAGAGTAAGTCAGAAAGAGAAAGACAAATACCACGCGATATCACTTATATGTGGAATCTAAACTGTGACACAAACGAACCTATTTACGAAACAGAAGCACTCATGGACATAGAGAACAGACTTGTGGTTGCCAAAGAGGAGGGGGCTGGGGGAGGAATGGAGTGGGAAGTTGGGGTTAACAGATGCAAACTATTATATATATTGATAGAATGGATAAACAACAAGATCCTACTGTATAGCACAGGGAACTATATCTAATATCCTACGATAAACAATAATGGAAAAGAATATATAAAAAAGAATGTACACATATGTATAACTGAATCACTTTGCTGTACAGCACAAATTAACACAACATTGTAAAACAACTATACTTCAATAAAAAATAAAAAAGATGGCAGTATTGCAAAACAGAGTCTGCACCCCCATGCCAATGCTTGGAGGAGAGTCACTCAGTAGATGTTGGATTGTGACATACATGAGAAACTAATCTTTACTGGGTTAGACCAATGAGATACCTAGGATCATTTGTTAGAGCAGATAGCATTACTTGTCCCAACAGAAATGTCTACTCAAAATATAGTTACACACAACACTATTTAAATATCACATTATATATAAATATACAAATATAGAAATATTCATCTTTCCAAACCCTTATTCAGATTTCATAAAACAACCTTTTGTAAACTTTACACCTGTCTCATGGACATCAGTAGAGACAAAGACTCCTCTAATCCCTTTCCAGAGGTAACTTCCATCCAAGTTGTTGGAAACAATACTTTTTGGAGTCCTTAAGTTCACCATAGCCCATATTTATCATTGTGAGGTCATATTCCCAGAAATAAATGTTAAATTTCTATTTAAATTTTTAAGTCCAATTTATCAGGTGACTTATATAAACACCCCCACAAAAGATCAATCAAAAAGATTGATCCAGGCCAATGTATCTTCAGCAAACAATGCATTGTTATTCAAAAGAAAGTAATTGAGAATGTGCTCCCTGCACCAGCAGAGTTAGTGAGGGTTCAAATATAAGGTGACTCTTTTCTGAGGAATAATTTTCTGGGAAAAAGCTTCATCTTATATCCAGGGCATATGGGGGTAATCTTTGGAAAATTTATATTTCTGAACATCTATTTTTGCAAATTCTCTAAGTGAATATGGGAAAAAGAAATACGATTTGTTTTTGTTCAGTTGTACAAGCTCATTTAGTTTTGGCATCTCCATGGAGTGGGAACCTAGTAACATTATGTATGTATAAGAATCTCTGATTATTTTGTCAGGTGCCTTTGTGTTTAAAAAATACCATATTTGCTTTGCAAGCAACAGTACTTCTGATTATAAAGCCATATATGTCAGAGAGAATTAATTCACACATGTATATGGTCTAAGTAGCCCTTTCAAGGACCAACTGTTACCCACAAATCCTGTTCTAATTTTTCTTTACTGGTGGAGGGCAGGCAATGATTAACAGAAAGGAAATAGCATTATTTTGGTTGGGTGATTAGGTTTTATTTATTAGTTAGTCTCTGCTTTGTTCACCATGAATAAATTATTCCTGAAGGTTCAAATTTGTACTTTCCTAACAAAATTGCTGGCTTAGCAAAGTATGCTTGAAATGGTTTCTAACATTTTGTTCAAATTTGAAATTAAATAGACATTTCTCAACTTCTCTACCAAAGAGAGGAAAACTCTTTTTTTTAGTAGACTAATAATCAATAAACATAAAATGTAAATTAATTCAATACCTGTACCTTACTCTTCTTTTATTGAAACTGGCTTACAGTTTTTCAAGGTAATATCTATCTAACTCTTATCCTTTGAAACATTCTTGATCGAAGGTATGATATTCATTTTCATTCTGAAATACTCTTTTTATTAACCTTACTGATTCTCTAAAAATGATCTAAGAACACTCTAGATTTTTATGATGCTTAAAGTTATTCTACACTCAAGGCCTAACCTACAGGACAAGGGCTAATATTCTGGCCTCACCAATGTTACAGGTTCTCAAAATAGGACCAGAATTTGTTGGGCTCTAAATAGATCTCAATGATTTTGATGTGTGTCTGCAGCACATACACAAATATGTACACACAAAAACAAAATTTCAGGAGAGATAAATCTACTGAAAATTTTTGGTGAAAATAGTGGAAGATTTATTAGGTCATTATTTCATAGCTTTATTTCTGTCAAAGACTGAGGCAAAAGGGTGATAATTGGGAAGGACTCTGGGAAATTTATGAAATAGCAAGGACCCTACCCTCATAGAAATGACCCTTCACGTAGCTGCTATCGTGTCAAATCAGGTGGATTTTCATGGCTTTAAAATGAAATGTTGTGTTGGATTATCTGTTGCCAATTCAGCCCTTCCCCATACTCTCCCATATATCAAAGGGCACGGATGCCTGGGAATTATATTTACAGAACTTCTGCCAGCAAGGAACCTGGTTGGATTCCCGCAATGAAAGGTACTTGTGTGAGACGCAGAAGGCAGGAGAGAAGCCATATTATTGTTCTACCACCAGCCATTGAGAGGTTTCCCAGTAGAATAGGCCAGCAGTTCTCAACATGTGGTTCAGGAACCCCAAGAAGTCCCTGAGACCCTCTTAGGGAGTCCACAGGTCAAAACTATTTTCATAACCACACTAAGACATTATTTGCCTTTTTACACTTCCATCCTCTTCCCACTGTACAGTGGAAATGAGACAGGCTGGAACCTGGGATCCTTTGCTGCAGTGCTTGCACCTGGACAAACGTCTCCTCCAGCAAAAAAAATACAAAGAAACTGTAAGGGACTAAAAATAACTGTGTGCATGCACAGTTGGGGCAAATTATGGACAAGAAGATACAAAAAGACCAAAACCCCAACTGCCATTTCTGAGGAGCCGGGAGCAAAAGCAGGATACTGAGCATGCCCCCTGCACTCAACCCCACCAAGGGGGTGGGCAGACCACCTAAGCCACGCCTCTGGCCCGACCCCTGGACACACCCCCCTACCCTCACACCATATAGGGAAGCAGCTCACCCTCCTCGGGGAGCGAGCAAGGAAGGGAACCTGTTGCTTGTTCTGGCTCCCCAGTGCTGCAGCAGGAGCCCCAGGAAAGCCTTGCCTGAGTTTCTTGTCTGGCCTCTTATCAATTTCTGTTGATTAGGGAAGGCCAAGAACCCTGGTCGGTAACAGAATTTTCCAGAGGCTACATGACCTGTGATGACATCTTGCCTCTGAAGGCTACGGGAATGGAATGTATATTTGTGTTTTCTTTCTTTCTACATTTTTCTTTTCATTTTTAATGCAATCAATATCAATAGATGTAACCTATATACACAAAAGTTCTCTGAGGTGTTCAATTTTTAAGATGATAAAGGGGCTGTGTCCTGAGAATCACCCACTTGGTGCCTCAGGCAGCTGCAGTTATCAGTGGTGATTTTCTGCTATTTCAGCAATTTCTTAATTCTCCCAAAGCTACTGGCAAACCTGAGAACTGGTAGCTTTCTCTAACTTCATTTCTTTAGTTCCTTTACATTTTGTAAATTTTTAATTCCCTGTATTAACTTCTTCCCTCCATGAAATATTTAAAGTGGTTTTTGTTTTCTTGACCAAACCATGATAGGATTGAATTGATGCTCAACACAAGATACTATGAATTTATTTTAAATAAATCTATAAAATCATACCATGTGGGAAATCTCTTTCCCTCCTCCACCTCTATCCCCACTACGAATTAAAAGAACCTCCCCTCAAAACATTTCCTTTTCAAGTTGATGGCAAAAACTCTCATTGTTCTCTGTTTTAAAATGGTTATTCCATATTAAAAACTCTATGTGCCTATCAGAGAAAGCTCAAAATTAACTGAAAAGCTTTACAGGCAGGCAACTCTACCAGAGTTCTTGTTGAAATGGATATGAATACTGTAACACAGTGTGTTCTAACACAGTAGTTACATTTCAAGTCTTTCCATGCTACTAAAAAAACAAACATCTGATTAAACACAATAGTTTTGATTGTGGAAAAAAGAACTGAGGCTAGAAAGTGCCAAACTTGCCATAACAAATTTATTCTTCCCAGTGGGTATTTATATAAGCTTAAAAGTTTAGCCACAAATACCACTCACAACCCATCATCTGATTACATATGTCATTTGCACAAGAAAGGGCTTTTCTTGGCTTATCAATACCAGCCAGCCTCGGCATATATGGAGTCTTAGACATTCTTCCCACTCTTGACCCATTTTCTGATAAACAAACCCAGTTCAAACAAAGCTGCTGAGTGGTAAAAACAGCAGCTATTTTTTTTTTTTTTTACATGCTTGGTCTTGATCACCACAACAATACTATCAAGAAGTATCTACACAATGCAGACCCTGATGCTTCATCACATGGTTTCCAATAAAATTGAGTTACAAGAAATGTTGGGTAACTTTACAAAACGGAAACTGGTTCTTGGGGTCTCTCATACAGTTATATTAAACTGCTGTTCCTAAAACCAATCTTCCTCTCTTGGGAGCATGCTGGTCCCCTTGCATGAAATATACTATCTTGATCATCTTTGTATCTATCTGCAGCAGTGCACACTGCCTAGTAACAAATAGACTCTCAAATAAATAGGTAAATGTACACACATACACATATATGTGTGTGTGTTTGTATACATATATATTTTTTAAATAAATAAATAGTATTATCTAAACAGTTACACTCTAATGAGGTCAAAAAATAACAAGCACAGCATCATGTAGCCCAAAGGGAAGAGATGCTTGGACAGTAGTATTAAGAAGAGGTTGACAAAGGTCATCTTTTCTCTCAATGATGTTAAAACATTTATTTTGGTTGTATTCCCTGTTGTTTTTGAAACACAGCACCAATGAATGTCTTCTTCCTAGAGACTTCTGAAATTGTTGTTTTTGAAAACTTATTTTTATATTTTTGTTTTTAACAGTTGTACTCAGGCCTAAGTGGTGTACAATTACACACACACACACAGAGTACAATTTGGTAAGTTTTAACTTTTGTATCTAATACATGTAACTACTGCAATCAAGATAAGCATAAGGTATCAGGAGGCACAAGAAGGAAGGATGAAAAAGGAGCAAGAGGAAACTTCTGGGGGTGACAAATAATGATCATTTTTATATTTAAAATTTTAAATCTGACTTCAAATAGAAAATATGTGGTATTTTTGTTCAATCTGTGGCTAGTTTCAGAGTTAAGGGAAAGTCTTAGTGAGTAGCTTGACATTTTGGATGATTAAAGAGTTTTCATTTTTTTCCCCACAAGGCTTAGAATCACATTGCTATTTCTAAAATGAATCTATTCTTCCTTAAAAAGATTAATAATGGTCTTGTGACAGATATATGTCCATAGAAAGGAGATGTTACAGGATTAACAAAAATATCCTTGGGGCTTATCCATTATGTTTCTTGACTTTTATCAGATGCACAGACAGTAGTTTTGTCTCCGTTAATTTCCTTGATTTTTTGGCTTTTTCAAGGAGCAAAATATTGCTATTTACGTGTCAAGCTTTTAGGCAAAGGGAAAAAACATGGTTAGCTCCTTATTTGTCATATCATGGATTATCAGAAGGAAAGCCTGTATTTAAGCTGACATTTTCACTAACTCCATGGAAGTACATTCCTGATTTAAATAGAATATATTTGCTCTTAGAAGCAATAACCATAGGAAAAGGCCAAATGGGTTTTTTAGGCAGTGTTGGGAAATTGATAAAAAGAGCTCAGAGCCTACTGCAGGCATCAGGATAGAAGCAGACTTATTTTATTCCCACAGACAAATGTAAATGGATGGGGAAGGCAAACAAGACATTGACTGTAGGTTGTTAAAAGTACATAAAATCTCAGAAAAGGACACAACCACATATAAATAGAAACATAGAAGCATCTGACCAAACCCAGATATAAATGATTAGAGATTATCTACTTAAATTCTCCATTTGGTTAACATGAAATACAAATTTATAAATGCTTTTCATGGGGATAAATAGGAATCAAATACATATGTACTTAAGCACACTCCCCCAGCTCATTTATACATCAGAATCCCATCTACTCTTCTTGGTCATTTCTTTTTGGAAATATGTCTCAACAACTCAAATCACAGGTCATAGCACTTCATACTGCCTAGTGCCAGTTAAGACACTGAACTCTAATGAAATACTTTTAGAAGGTGACCAGCAACCACTAAAAAAATAACTCTTATATGTAAATGTTCTGTGCGACTATGAAGTTCTAAGGCAGGCTTATGGATTACTCTGACTTGGACTTATCATTTTAGAGCAGGCTTGATCTCTGCTCATATTAGTCCTGACCTACTTAAACAGTTTCTTTTTCCCCATTTTTTTTGGGTACTAGGACCCTTTTAAAAAATATTCTTGATTTTCTGTTTAGGCAAATAAATAATTATAAAGTAAAAAGAGGATTTTACCAAAATTCAGATGCAATAATGTAGCATTTCTCCCAACTCTGGCAATGAGACAAACTTGACATTTGGACAACCATTCCACCAAAGAATAGCTAACAATGCTAGATTAATTATTACTTTTTTGAACTTTTCAGAGATAACTGTTGAGAATTTTCCATTAGTAAAATACTCGAATCCTCTGATTTAAGAGAACAATGAATTCCAAACAGAATTAAAAAAAAAAAAGGAAAATCTGCATCTTGACAGAACATAGTGACACTGCAGAACAGCAAAGACAGAGAGAGGATCTCAGAGCAGCAAGGAGAAAAAGAAAGTGCATACAAAGAATTGACAGTCACGCTGAGAATTGGCTTCTCAACAGCCAGAAGCCAAGAGATGGTAAAATAGCACCATCCAAGTGCTAGGAAAAAATATCAACCTAAAATTGTTTTCAAGCAAAACTGTCTTTCATAAATGAGTTTTTTTTTACAGAAAAATAAAGAGACTTCCTCATCAAGAATGTTCTCATGGAAGAAACTTAGAAATGATCAACTTCAAGAATAACAATGGTATCAGAAGAATCCTTAATATCCAAAGGAAATGATGAACAAAGGCAGGAGTAGTGAAATGCATAAATCAAAACAAATACACAACTGTTTTTAAAAGATAAATAGTAATACTACTACTAGTATCTACTATGTAGGATTAAAAAGCAGATAAAATGAAATTATTAGCAGAAATATGTCAGGAAGGAGTTATCAGGTTTAAATGTTCTAAAGTCCTTATATTGTCCAAAAGGAGGGCTAAATTACTGATTAACTTTAGATTATTTTAAGAATTCATGCTGAAATTTCCAAGGTAGCCACTAAAAAACCAGAACTATAATGTACAACTTGCAAACTAGTAAAGAGTAAAAACAGATTTAAAAAAGAAATTCAATCATCTCAAAAGACAGAATAAAATATTGAGATGGGAGATAGAATAGAAGACTGAAACATACTAAACATACTAAAAGCACAAAGTAAGACTGTGGTGCAAAATAAGTACAAATATGTATAATCTCACAGTAAGAAGATAAACTGCTATATTTTAAAAAGACAAAAATTGTCAAGTTGAACCAAATAAATAAAACTGAGCCATGTCCCATTTGAAATAGACCTAAAATCAAAGGACAGAGAAAGGACAACAGTAAGATAACCTGCACATATGTGGGAATTAGCAAATTCCTGAATAATTCACAGCTCAAATAAGGAATCAAAATGAAAACACTTAAAACTGAACAATAATGAAATCCTACATGTCAAAATTTGTGGAATACAGAAAATACGGTTCTTCAATAGAAATGTAAAAAGCATATATGATTAACAGAGGAGAGGATGAGAAATAATGAGCTAAGTGCCTGACTTGAATTAAAAAAGAAATTAGAAGGAAATTTTTTAATAGGGAGAAATTAATGAAATAGAAAACAGAGAATTAGAAACTAAATTTTATTCTCTGAAAATATTAATCAAATAGATAAATATTACTGAAATTAAGTAAAAAATTGAAAGGGAAAAAGAAAATGTAATTATAGATACTGCAGAGATTAAATAAAATAATGAGAACATTACGAATAAGTTTATGGCCAGAAACATCTGAAAACACAGACGAAGTGGAAAAAGAATTAGAAAGGTTTATTTTAACAAAAGATAGATTAATTTTAATTAGAAAGGTATTCTATAATGAAGAATTTAAATCAATAGTTAAAAAATCTTCCCATCAAAAAACAAAAACCACAGCATGTATAGAAATTTTCCCAGTGAATTCTAGAAAATATTCAAGGAAGAAATATCAGAACATAACATAAATGCTTCCAGGGAAGAGAAATTAAAAAAAAAAAAAAAAAAAACACACCAAAAAACAAACCAATTTCATGCGAGTAACAAACTTCAGTTTCAAACCACATAATAACAGTACAAAATAGGGAAAAATAGGGGTGTTTCCCTTGCAACCACACATACAACAAATACACGCACACACACACACACACACACACACACACCTTAGAAAGTTAAATCCAGCAAAATATTAAAACAGGTAGAACACTGTAAAAATATTGTTTATCCCAGTATGCAAAGTCATTTTAATGTAGAAAATCTATTAATATAATTAACTATAATGAGAAATTTAAAGAAAAAAAATCACATAATGATTATCTTAAAAGATGCAAAAAGGGTTATTTGATAAAATTCAACACCAATTCATGATTTTTTTTAACCCAACAAACTAGAACCAGAAGAAATCTTCCTGTTAAAGTCTATCTGTAGAAAACCCACAACAAATATTTTACCTAACAGTAAAATAAAAGCATTCTCTTTAAAAACTCACAAACACCAGGATGCCTATTATTATCATGTATAATACAACCAACATTGCAGTGGAGGGTCTAGTCAGTGCAATAAGATGAGAACAAACTGAAAAGTTAAAAGAACTGGGGAGGAAGAAACAGAATTTTCAGTATTCGTACGATAAGACTGCCCTATCTGTGTCTGATAGAAAACCCAAGAATCTATAGAAAATTTATTAGCATTTATTAATTGCTAGAAAGACTGATGAATGTAAAGATTTTTCATAGAAAATCAACTACATTTCCATACATTAGCAAACAGAAACTACAGCTTGAGAGAGAGAGAGAGAAAGGGAAAATGTGAGATGAATGGACTGTAATGGTGACTAAAAAAAAAAAAAGATACCTAGGAACAAATACAAAAAGTGTAAGCATGGACCTTTTGACCTTTATGGACAAAATTATAAAACATTCAAGAACTGAATTAATGGAGAGATATTTCATATGCATGGATAAGATGACTCAATATTATAACAAAGGCATTTTACCCCAAATTAATCTACAGACAAATGCAATCTCAAATCTCAGTTGAGTATGTTTGTATTTGTTTCTTTTTTCTTTTTCAGCTGAATTTCACACATGTTATCTAAAATTTATATAGAAGAGAAAAGTCCAAGAATAGCCAACTCTGTCCTGAAGAATATTAGTGTGTTGACATGCCCAATATTTATTTTTACACTACAGTAATTAAGTAGTATGGCACTGACACAGGAAAAAGAGCCCAGAAATAGACCTACTCATATGTTGAAAACTGATTTGTGACCAAGCAAGCATTTTAGACCAGCAAGGAGAGAATACGCTATTCAATAAATAGCTCTGGAACAAATAGGTGTCTTAAATGAAATCAGATCCCTACCTTATGCCATATACAAAAGTTAATTCCAGAAAGATTAAGAGCTTAAATATGAAAAGACAAAATTTCAAAACTGTTAGAAATAAAGTTAGAAGAATTCTTTAGGAATTCTTCAGGGTAGGGAAGAATTTCTTAAACAAGATCCCCAAAGCACAAACAGTGACAGAAAGGATGGATAAATCTCAATTATAATTAAGAAAGCTATAAAAATGTAAGAAGAGCAGCTATAAGCCAAAATCTTTCAGCAAAATAAATAACCAATAAAATAATCAGATATAAAATATATAAAATACTCCTATAAATGAACAGAAAAAGACAACTTGATTGAAAGTCCAAAGCTATACACACCTACTTCATAGAATTAGAAAACAGAGGTCAATAAATATATTTAAAGTATTCCATTTTCTAAGTAATCATGGAAATACAAATAACACCACCCTGAGACTTTTAATTTTTCACCTGCTAGATTGGCAGAAAATAAATATATAAATCTGGTGATATTAAATGCTGTAGAGGACGTGGAACAAAAGGAACTCTCCTACCACAATGGTAGGATTGTAAATTAAGACAACCTCTTTAAACACCAACTGCCGCTATCCAGGAAAGGTAAAAACACACATACCTTATAAGCCAACAATTCCACTGCTAGTTATACATATCCTAGAGAAATTCTTGCACACATGGACCAAGAGACAAGTGCAAAAATTTCCACAGCAGGACTGTTTGTAGTCACTTAAATGTCCATTGACAGGAGAACAGATCAACTCAAGCAATTCCTATACTGGGATACCATATATTGGTAAAAGTGAATAAATTACTGTGACAAAACAACAAGGTCCTACTGTATAGCACAGGGAACTATATTCAGTATCCTGTGATAAACCATAATGGAAAAGAATATGAAAAAGAATGATATATATGTATAACGGAATCACTTTGCTGTACAGCAGAAATTAACACAACACTGTAAATCAACTATACTTCAATAAAACTTTTTAAAAAACTTACTGCGACAAAAATCAACATGAATGAATTTTACGCACGTAACCTTGAGCAAAAAAAAGCAAGTTACCAGAAAACCACCGTAATAGGATGCCATTTAAATAATGGTTCAAAAACACAAAAATGAAGCAGTATGTTGTACGGAATATAAACATAAGTGATATGACAAAATACAATGAAAAGAAAGAAAATGAGAAACACCATGGGTACATAAGTTTTTACCTTACTGTTATAAGTACTCTTTTATACATACTATTATTTAATTTATTGAAAAATATAATTGAGAATCTGACATCCTAATTTTAATACACGTTTATTTTATGGTCATATATTTATAGTTAACACCTGCAAAAAATGTCACTATTGCATATCACTCTTCAATTAGAGCATACTTATCAGTACATAAGGGACAAACTCTTTCCAATGACCATGAAGTCACGTAATTGTAATTTTTTCATCAGCTGTATTCCCATGTTACAGAAGCAAATTGAATTATCTGATAGGCTGCGCATGGGAGTACTTAGCCATTTTAATGTCTTATGTTTGAGTCCTTTATATTATTGTCTTTCCTCTTCACTAATTACTCCAAAAAGGACAACAATTAGACTTCAAAGGGACCAAGAATTCTGGACATCTGTTTGTGGAAGACACACGGTAGATTTTATATATAGACCTCATTTTACAGGAAAGATACCCCAATTTATAGTACAGGACAGCTCCGAAGAAACTGAGCTGGAATAGACCCTTGTCCAAGACAGGGAACAGAAAGCCTGAGCAGCTGCTAGTTGGGAATCTGCCTTCGGAGAGGGACCCCTTTCTCCTGCGAAGACCACCTCTGCTCAGATGTGGTTCCTGCTTTCATCCCATGCCTTGTGCAGCAGCACTGGGGGTGCGGGGGACTCTATGAAACAGAAAATTTTCTGAAAAGTCTTCTTTGTGTTACCTTCAGCCAAGACTATTCAATGATTGTTATTTACTAAAAAATGCCCTAAAGTAACCCAAAGTCATTCTTCATATCACTCCCTATACTAGCTGGAGGGAGACAGAAATGAACTACACATCCTGATTCCCCCCTCCAAGGTCACATGTAGTTGTAGAGACAAGACAGAACCTCATAGAATAGTTAAGTTACAAGACGCAGGTGGCAAAATGTGATTACATCCAAAGGCTTAGGGTTCCCTTCGCACATTTCCTATTACTCAGTAGATCATGTGATTCATTGAGTCCACAAGTATTTATCCCACCTCTACCAAGGAGTCAAATTGCTAAGTGTCAACCGGGTAAGTCTCAGTCCAAGGTGCTCCCAGTTTACATGCTGGAGAAGAGAAACATATGGTCTGATAAAGGCCTCAAGAAGCAAGGACAAGTTATTTGGGGCAGGAGGTGACAGGTGAGGACACAGGGAGGGTTGATGGGACAGAGCAATGGACCACGCCAGACCAGAGCACATGGCTGCTGAATAAAAGGGAACCTCTCAATGGAATCCTAAATCTTTGGGCAGGAGAACGTCCTGCTCCTGGGAACATTTAATATGTCGTTTATTTTTCCAAGAAGCCAGAAAGACGGCAGGAGATTTCTGTCTAATCAAGGGAAAAAGAACAATCAGGCAACAGATAGCCTTAATGTTCTGTAATCTGCAGGTAGGGTCTCCTCCACATATCTAGTCAACGTCCTGGTTATCCCAATCCAACAGGTAATCTAAGCAAGAATAAACAAGAGCCAATACGTAGATGATATTTTGAGAGTTAACACAAGACAAAGCACGTCAGAAACTCACAGACCAGTACATCAACCACAGAAAGATTCGCTCCCACTATCTGCTAAACTTGAAAGGACTTTTCAGTTCTGTGTCCCTTCATACAGGCCATTGGAAAATCTGAAAACAAAACACAACATTGAAATCACTCATCATTGACAACTGTTTAAACTAGAACATCCTTTATGGTTATATAACACATGAAAGTATTTATAGAGTATCATATATCTGCCCAACCTCCGCTTCCACACTAGACTAAACACTATAGCTGAAATAAGAATTCCAAGAAGAATGTATGTGGTCATTGCCTCAAGTATCTGAGAGCAAAGGAAAACACTTCCCAGATTTAGGGCAACGTCCCACAGTTTTTAAGGCGTCAGCCATTCTAACTGAAGGAAGACCGGGATTCTTAACAAAGGTTCTTGTACTTTGTAAACCCTTAGGGTACATGGATTTGTTTCAGGGGTCTATGAAGGCCACCATCAATTTCCTCATTTATAAAATGGGGTAAACATATCTGTCCTCCATTCCCCATGAAGTAGTTGCAAGGACCAAGCAAAGTAATACACAGGGAATTTCAACACTGAGACACTGAATAAACATGAGCTACTACTTGCTGATGGTACGTAAGCTGACTGTTCCTCTGGAAAAGGCTCAAAGATTTCATCATATATTCAAAGGCATTCATGATCCAGAAAAGATGAAGAAATAGTTTTTTAAAATCCTTAAAAAAAGGCTCCATGTTGATGATGTTAACAATAAACATTTTTTTTTCAGCCAAGGAAGTACCATATATATTTCAGGGAAATATAAAAAATTACTTCAAGAGCTAAGATTACAAGGTACCCTATTTGTCTAAGTCAAATGGATAGTTTTTCTTGGACCACAGTTAACAAGTGTGATTGACCTTTATTAATATCAACACATTTTACGTAGATAGGAATTTTTAGGGAAAAAAAAATTCAAACTCCTTTTTTATAGAGTTAACTACAATTTACCAAATGCCTGATTTTTCATTTTACCAAAACATTTAGCAAAAGTATAAGAATGGAAACAAATGGTTCATGTTTTGTAAAACTAAGGTATTCAGGAGAAATTTAACGTTATCGTTTTGAGGTATAAACACGACCATGTTTTAAAATTAAAAATGCTTTTCAGTTCCAAATCCCTTTGGATAGGGTCAAACTCCAACATCAGACTAAATTCTATACTGAAGACGGTTGTCTGGGTATAGCTGAGACTTCAAGTAGCTCATTCATGCTCAAAGAACAGGCCTTGGTATTATAGCAAAATATTAGTGAAGTGTACATTTCTTAATGTGTTAAGCTTAAATAAAATATTTAAGGTTGGGATACATCCCTTTAGCAGAGTTTTGATCATTTGGATAAGAGGATATGCTGAGGCACTGCCCCCTCTGAGATGCCGACTCAGATGCAGATCACGTGGTAAAACGGACACAAAACATAAGGCAGCTCGTAAACTCTAGCGCACAGTCCGGAGTTGCTGCAGGACCTGGGCTTCAGGGTGATCAACTTCTCTCTTTCATTTTAAAGTGAGGAGGTGAAGAAGATAGTATTGTACATTACCATGGGGCTACTAGTTAAATGTCCTTTTAGACTGCACTCCTGATAATTAGGGATCAAGGTTTAATCATTTTATATCCTCGAGCATCACCCATACCGCAAGGGAGGTGATCAAATATAGGTGTGTTGAATGAATACTGCCTTCATTTAGCATGTGGAGATTTTTGTCTATTCAAAGGATTTTTATACTTCATTGTGTATATCCATTATAGGATTATTATATGTTTCAGATTACTTAAACGCACAGACTTAAGCTAGTAGCATATGCCAATGATCTGCTTTAATTCTGCGTGACTGTGTGTGATACAGGGTTGCCTTGTAAACCACCGTGTAACTTGACTTGCATCTGCAAGGAATGTTGGTTGACTCAAATGTAGGGTTACAGTGGGTCCAATAAATATTTCATTCAAGGATGACCACAGTTCCTCTAAGAAGACAAAAGTAAGAGTTAAGGTGTTTAAAATCCAGGGAATGGATCTAGAGAGCAGAAAGACTGGACAACTTGATTGATGACTGACTGCCGACATTTTTGCTTCCTTCCTGCCAAACACACTTCCTGGTCCCATCTTGGGAGGTAGGGTTGAGCAGAGTGTTAACCTCACTTTTTTTTAAAGTGAGGAGAAGAACTGACTTTTTTTTTTTTTTTTTTTTTTAAAGCAATCAATGTTAATCTTGCAAACATCAGTAGAAAGAACTCTTAGTAGGGAATCACTAGATCAAAAATAACTTTCCCAGCTAATGTCATCCATCTTCCTTCCTCAGGACAGGATTTAGTTAAAATAAATGAACACTTTCTCAAGCCACACAAGTTTCTTTAAAACCATCACTAAGGCAGTTTCCTAGTTTTTCTTTACAACACATTCTCATCTCTCTCAAGTCAATTATAACATCTAACTTTACATTTTTGGCTGCTATAATTTTTAGACCATTCCTTTCACCATTTTTTTTCCTTAGGAGGAGACAACACTTATGAAATCTCTTTTCAAATAGCTTCCTTGTAATTTCAATCCTCTCTCCCTTGACCTACTTAAACTCAATTTCTTCAGCATTCTTCATCCAACCTGTTTCCTAGATATTTGATTATTTTTCCATTTCTCTATAGGAAGACCGTATTCAAACATTTTTAGGCACATCCCATTTGTATCTCCGTTTAACCAAGAATACAGTACACAATATATCCTGAAAGCTTTTTTTTTTTTTTTGGCCACATCACGTGGCAAGCGGGATCTTACTTCCCCGACCAGGGATCAAACCCAGGTCCCCCTGCAGTGGATGCGTGGAGTCAACCACTGGACCACCAGGGAAGTCCCCTGAAAGCTCCTCCTTTAATAACATATTAGACTGAAGAAATTTTAGCTCAAAATTTTTGTTTAAAGGATATTAAAATGTAAAAAAGCACTCATTCCAATCAGTGGCATAAGTAACCATAAGGTAAACTCTAATTGTACTATCTGGATGCAATAGCTAAATAAAAAAAAAAAAGAAGCAGAGGTGGTGTTTTTATTTTTAAATTTGTTTTAATAGTTGCCATGCTGGGGTTTTTATTGCTTTTGTTATTTAAGAAAAAAAAAAGTTTTATTCCTTTAATCCCTCCAGAACATGTAACAAAGAGGCAGCATTAGTGCATTGTCAGTTTATCCTTCTAAGAGGGGCTCACTGATTAGGTGAAAGAACGTAGGACAGAATTCTACCAAACAGAAGCCTGGGTCCTTGTCCTAATTCTGCCACTTAAGAGCTCAATGAGCTTGAACAAGACTCTTCAATATCCACCATCAATTTCTTCATAAAATGGGGTAACCATACCTGCCCTCCTTTCCCCACTGAGTAGTTGTAAAGACCAAGCAAAGTTATACTTTGGGATACTGGGGACTGCAACACTGAGACACTACATAAACATAAGCTACTAATGGCTGATGGTAAAGCTTAACAGCATCATTAAAAAAAAGTCCAGGACACACACACACACACACACACACACACACACACACACACACACAATTCTTTACAGCATTATTCACAGGAGCCAAGAGGTGGAAGCAGCCCAAATGTCCCTCAGCAGATGAATGAATAAAGAAAATGTGGTCTACCTACATAATGGAATATTATTTGGCCTTGAAAAAGAAGGAAATTCTGTCACATGCTACAACATGGATGAGCCTTCAGGTCATGATGCTAAGTAAAAGAAACCAGTCACAAAAGGACCAATACAGTATGATTCCATTTATATGAGGTACCTCGGGTAGTCAAAATCATGGAAACAGAAACTAGAATGGTAGTTGCCAGGGACTGGGGGGAGGAGGAAACAAAGAGATATTGGCCAACAGGTAGAGAGTTTCAGGTTTGCAAGCTGAGAAAGTTCTAGAGATGCAACACAACAACCGGAACATAGTCAACACGACTGAACTGTACACTTCAAAATGGTTAAGAGGATTAATAAAATCCACTCTGGTGTGGTTAGTTTAAGGTAAATTGCAATTAGATGGGATTTAAACAAAATTAAACCAAAATAACAGCCTTTGTTGGACCCTCAGTTAGCAATCTTGATAACCTTAGAAAAAAGCACATCACTGGATAGCAAAGGCTCTATCCCCAAAGAGACATCCACTTCATGGTGGGGCATCTATAATCCCCGCTGCCCTGATTCTGGTCTTCCAGCCCTCCCTCACCCCAGCAGTATCTCCCATCCACCTGCTTCCCATTCTTACAGCCTTTGGCTCACTGCTGTTAGCCCATCACTTATTACCTTATGCTCAGTCAGGACACACATGTCTGGCATCATCATTAATTAGACCAGGAGCTTCTTGAGGGAGAAATCACATCTAGCAGATCTTTGATACTCCTTCTTCTAGTTCCTAGCTCAATAGCACAACACCACCCATCAAATGTTTGCTAATTGAATAAATTCTACTGTCTTACAGTTTTCAACATCTTTCCTTTAGTTGTTGGTGGGGCAAAAACTCAAGAGCAGAGAGAGGTTGAGTGTTTTAACTGCTTAAAGGTCTTTGTGCTGTTCCCCGTTCATATCTGGTAGAGAGAAAAAGAGGGAAGAATCGTGTATTTATAGCTGTGTTTATAAAGACACCACAAAGATGTTCAGTTACAGCTCTCAATGAAAAAGAAGGCTTGAGCAGCAAAGTTTATAATAATCCTTCCCCAATCCATTTATGGTTTTGAAACAGCCAGAAGTCTGTATTATATTAACAGTCCTTAAAAGGGTTCTTACACAAGAGTGCAGTTTGAATGTGGGCAAACCTCAGCACCCTAGAACTCCCATTAATAAAAACCATAAATCCACTGTAAGAGAGTGTTGAATTAGAGTATCGGGTTCCCTTTAAAACATGTAACTCTTATCCATTAGAAACTTAAAACTCACTCCTGGGTAGACTGCCAAGATAAATATAGCCATAAGGAAACAGGGAACGATACGTAATTTTATTCCTAAAATACTCAGGTGTTACTCAGAAAAGAAAATGTGAGAAGAGCAAGAGAGCATTGTGTTAACTTGCTCTTGATAACAGGGGCACGAATCTACAGCCACAAGATTAAGAAGCACAGAGCCTGCCTTTACTCTCAAGGGGCTCAAAGTCTAGTGCAAGGGACAGGACACCGCCTCAGTCCCAGGGATGGATAGGGGTGCGATTGGACCTGATCGATGAGCTGCTGTCAACATCACGTAATAGTGCAAATGCCACTCAGGGCAGCTGTCACTGGACAGTACAGATGTGCCACCCAGCACTCACCACCAAGTCAGAAACAACGCCAAGACAGTAGTGACCATGTAACAGAGCAGAGCCCTATGGGGCCTTCCCAGGACAGAACCCCCCACCCCAAGTCCTCCGCCTGCCTCGTCTGTAGAAAAACTTGAGCCAAAGAATACGTTTCATCAGAGAAGTGAGAAAATGCAGATACAAAGGAAAACCGTCAAACAAAACAAAATAATAATAATTTAGTCATTAAACAAAGTCAAGGACCTTTAGTTCCTCTTCAAGGGCTACGGATAATATTCTGAGTCATGTCCTGTGAGCTGTTGTGCAGATACTGAAACCCTCACCAGGTGGAAGAAGTTAACAACATGATGACCAGACTGTAGCCATGACATAAGCTGCCACAATGCCAAAGAAACAGGAACAAACCGATCCTGGAACTGAAGCCTAACTGTACTTAAAACAATCAAGATGATGCTGGTCAGACCCCCCCATGACCAACTGCAAGACGACTGTCAGAACTGACTGTGCTATCCTGCATGAAGCCCCCTCCCTCTACCTACACACCCCTAAAACTCCCCTTGAAAAGCTCTTGCCCCTGATTGGCAATGGGGAGTTGGTTCTTTGGGACGTGAGTCCACCTTCTCCCCAGGATTGCTGGCCTCCTCGATAAAGCTATCTTTCCTTTTACCCAACACTTGTGTCTCAGTACTGGATTCTTGAGCAACAAGCAGTCGAACCTGAGTTTGGTAACAACCATATATACTGGTGTATGGCGACCTTGCACAGCTAAAAAGGGAATGAAAATAGTGATTTCATTGCTTCTAATACAGACTCCCCATTAGACACTGAATTTGAAGGCAGGAGCAGTGTGTACCAGCCACCTGTGTCCACCCCAGTCCCCTATCTGGGAACTCTGGACTGGACGTGTACAGCTCATGCAGTTATCACTGGAACCAAGAGTGTCACATATAACTTATCAAAAGGTCAAGCAGCCAGTCTACGGCAGAGATGGAATCCAAATCCAGGCTTTCCTGAGTTGAGTAGTTGTGACAGAGACCACATGACCAGCAGCACCTTAAACATCTCCTATCTGACCCTTTACAGAAAAAAACCTTCTGACCCCTGGACCAAGGCTTTGAGCTTGGGAGGATGAAATTAACATTGACGGAAATAAGAAAATGCAGAGAAGAAAGGGTTTGAAGGAAAAAAATGGGGAGCTCCATTTTAAACGTCAGAACTGATAGAGATGCCGTAAAAAGGAAGATGTGAGATACTAACACTAGGGAGAGAGGCCAAGGGCAGAGGTGCAGACTTAAAGTGATGATGAAGTAGTGAGAAGGACGAGATGGTAAAAGGAAAGATGGCAGTGGTTTAAAACTCGTTATGGACATGAAGCTCTCTATTCAAAAGGAGAACTTACAAAGAAGTCCCAATATGTCAAAAAGAAAAAAGAAAAAAAAAAAGGAGAGAGCTGCTTTGGCTGAATCTAGGAAGAATACACCAGAACTCAAGCTGCTGGGCAGCCCTCTGCCTCTGTAGCAGCTCCCAAGAATCCACCAGTTTGAAAACCAAAGGCATGCCTCCAACGATAAAAGCCAGAAGGTCACGGATGGTGCATTTGGCTGGATGAACTTCCACACTTTGGTGGAGGGAAACAGTGGAAGAGATTGAAAAGGAACAACCAGAGAGGTAGTAGAAATAGGCTTATGTTGTAGCCAGGACCTGCCCGACAAAACTGAACACAGTAGAGAAGAACAACCCTGAGACCAGTGTGAGAAAGAGCCAGCCAGCCTGCTGGGGGATGGGGGACCACCCAGAGGAGAAGGAGCCACCCAAGCTGACAGCTGCCAACCTACAGACACAGGCAAGAGGCCATCCCAGATCAGCCAGTCACCAGCTCACCTGCCAGCTGGCCGGTGATGCATGGAAGAGCATCGTGACCTACGCCACTAAACGGAGAGCAGTTTGTTCTGATGTAAAAGACAGTACAGGAGGTGATGCTGTATGTATTGCCTGATCATAACTGCTCTAGAGGATTTCAAAAAGCTTTGCTTTTTCCTCTTCTATCTTTCAAATTGGCTATCATGAACAGTAATCGCTCAGTAAGTGTTGTCAGTACTGTGTTATTACTATTATTGTCAATTAACACTGGAGATGGGTGGAATTACAGCACCAGCGTATATGACTGCACCTACCCAGCGATGTTTATGAGTTACGCAGAAGCCTAACAGGTGCACAGGGCTTTCACATACTTCTGCTTTCTTACAGGTAGAAAAAAATGCAACTTAAGTTAATATGTATTTCAACAATAAATGAACTCACAATGTTGGAAATTAGACATATTTTGCCAGTTTTCTAGCTGTATTTGGAAGGTAGTTGCTATGAGCAAAAGAGGGCTGACGGTGTTTCAATGCAAAAATTAAGAGACAACATTAAAATCAACAATGGGAAAATAATTTGAGCCTAAAATATTTTCCAAAGAATGTCTCCCATACTTCATGCTTTTGGTGATGAGACCTCTCTACTGGATTTTATTTCTTACCAATTAAATGTGTTATTTTTCCCCCTATGTGTAGCCATCTAGTTTCAATACCTGCCACATGTTCTTGGGATTTTATCCAATAGTCTATTTTGTGGGTTTAAGAGAGTATGTGATACAGGCATATACACATACTTCTCTCCTACCCACCACGTGATTTTCCCAGTAAGATTCATTTTTAAAAACATGTCTAATATTTCTTGAATAAAAAATTCATCTTTGGGTTGAAGGTGAATAACCACATTCCTGTTTCTTCTTTCTTCTGAAAAGGCCAGGTAGGGGAATATTTCCAACTGGGTAGGATTCTCCCAGTGTCTAAGGCATTTATGGACTAAGGTAATATGAGAAACATTTCTTTCCTCTTTTATAGTATGTTTATTGATAAATGTGGGGAATAAAAACATGGTCAACTGAACAAATGCTTCCTCCTTAAAGTTTTTTTTTTTTTTTTAAAGTCTAAACCCATAGATGCAAAGAACAAAAAATGAGATGGGAGTAGACAAAAACGTAGGGTAGAGAAAACAATAGGCAGTGGCAATTCACAGAGTAGAAAGAGTGAGAACTAAAGTATCAAGAGACTGTGGACTCCTTTGGGGACACTGTTCAGATGAAAAGAAAAGCCACCCCCCACCACCACCCTATAAAAGACCAGCAGTCAAGAAGCTTCCGGTCAGCTTTATGCCATGCTCTTAATTATGAATGGATAACCCCAAATCAAACTTCTGAAGAAAGTCTCCAGATGCAAGAATAAAATCCAACTAAAAAGTTTAAAAAACACTGACAGTACAGAAAAATCTTTAAAAGATAATCTTTAGAGATATAAGAGAAAATACTATAGCCATGGAATAAGGACAATAAGCTATAAAAGGGGAGATAAGAGGAAAGCTCTTGGGAATTAGACATTTTCAAAAATAAAAATTTCAATAGGTAGGTTAAAAGTGGAGAAGAACTCGGTTAGTAGAACAAAAAGACAGAGGGATAGTAGGGAAAAAATGAGTAGAGAAGAAAACTCTAATCAGACACGTGAAAAACTAGAGAACCAGAAAAAAGAGGAAAGAACGGGGGAAGAAATTATCAAAAACAAATAAGTAGACAAATAAACAAATAACACACTTTCCAGAAGTAAGTGACTGGCCCTTCACACTGAACATTCACACGAAGAGCCGGGCACAAGAAATAATAAGCCTCACACCAAGGCGAAATTTCAAAATTCCAAGGGAAGAACAGTTCTCAAAATATTAGAGAAAATTATATAGAAATCGAACTCAGAGACAGAATGACATGGGCAGTCACAACAGCAGTGCTGGATGCCAGAAGAAAACAAAACAATGCATTTAAAATTCTGAAGAAAAACGCTTTTCATACATCAATACTATACCCAGCCAAACTAGTAATTAAATGTGAGGCTAGAATAAAGACATCTTCAAGTTGGTAAGGTCTCAGAAAAGTAACCTTCCTCTGGAAGGTTCCATGTTTTCTGGCTGCTGAGCCTTTCCTAATGTTAGCCATTACTCACATTACTTATCAGGCCTTCCCTCTTCTCCACTCCCCACTTTCTACTTTACAAGCTAAACTCCATCCTGGAAGGTATAGTTCGAAGCCATCACCACCTCCAGGGAGGATTTTCTGTTCCTGCCAGCAGGGGGCAGTCTATTCCTCTGGAGACTCACAGACCTCTTTACTCCCCTAAAATACTTCTCGTCTGCTTCTGATTACTGTGATTTAAGGCCACGACTTTTCTCCCTAAACAAATACTAGAAGTTTTCTACAGCAAAATATCTGCCTGTTTTTTTCTTGTGGCTCTGGTCTTGCAATGCCTTCCCTACTCCCAACTGTGACTAATACACTTTCTTCAGTATAGTAGACATTTACTGATAAGAGAGCAATTGACTTAAAATTTAGCATTAATCCATTCTTCTAAGAATACCACTCCGAACCTATTTCATCTGTGCTCCAATGCCTTCCACAATCAGATTTCCCAACTCAGAGTCTCTGCACGTAGGGCAGGAAGGATCATTTTTGGGGAGTGAAAAGGAAAAGAAACAAAAAATTCTTTCAATTAAAAAAAAAATGATCTTAGGACCCAGCAACATCCATGCAAAAATATGTAAATGAATGTTTGTAAGAGTATTATCCGCAATAGCTTAAAGATGGAAACAACCCAAATGTCCACCAACTGATAAATGGGTAAATAAAATGTGATATATACATACAATGGAATATTACTCGACAAGGAAAAGGAATGGAGTACTGATACACGCTATAACAGGAATGAACATTGAAAACGTTATGTAAGTGAAAGCAGCCAATCACAACAGACCTCCTACTGCATGATTTCATTTACATGCAATAACCAGAACAGACAAATCTATAGAGACAGAAAGTTGAATAGTGGTTGCCTAGGGCTGAGGTGGGTGGGGAGAATGGACATGACCACTAATTTAGAACACGGGACTTCTTTAGGGTACAATGAAAATGTTCTAAAGTTGATTATAGTGATGGTTGCACCATGCTAAATATCCTAAAAATCACTGAATTATACACTTTATTTTTTTTAAAATATCTATTTGTTTATTTATTTAATTTTGTCTGCTCTGGGTCTTAATCGCTGCATGCGGGATCTTTTTTTTTTTTTTTTTTCAGTTGTGGCACGTGGGCTTCTTAGTTGTGGTATGCATGTGCGATCTATTTCCCCGACCAGGGATAGAACCTGGGTCCCCTGGATTGGGAGCACAGAGCCTTACCCACTCGACCATCAGGGAAGTCCCGAATTGTACACTTTAAATGAGTGAACTATGTCTCAATAAACCTATTCTAATAAAAAATGTGGGAATAAATTAAATTTCATCAATGAAATAAATTTATGATGAAATTTATGATGAAATTAAATTTCATCAATGTGGGAATAAATTAAATTCCTATATTATTTGTGTTTAAGACAATATTATTTGTGTCTAAGAGCACTAGCTTAAATAGGGCAGGCTTTGTAAAGTACAGCAAACCTGAACAAGATCAAAATGTGCATCTGGGATCAGAAAACACCAAGTTGAAAAACAAGGTCATATCAGTTACTTGCCTCAAAATAAATATTTAATCTGTTCACTGTAGAGCTTACTAGTTTAAGAGAAGCCATAATAAAGCAGTAGTGAAAACTACTGGGGTTTATGGGAATCACAGACGGCCTGGTTATATAACCTTACGTAGGTCACTTAATTTCAAAAGGTATTTTCTCTAGTTTCACTCCTTGCCAATCACCTTATTTCATGGGCGTATTCTTGGCAATTAATGGATAATATATTTCATATTTACAGAGTGCCAGGATCTGAAAGCACTGTTGAGGTTTATTCCAGGCATCTGCACACACTTAGGGCACGTAATCTGCAGGGTTGGTAAGTTAAAGCACCCACTTAGAAAGGCTTCCTGTTTGAGGGATGCTATCATAGTTACAAAACAAAGGTAGAAAACGTTTGAGTCTTCCAAAATGAATGGAGAAAGTGTTTGAAACTCTCTGAAAAGTAAACAATGATTTCATATATTTTTGAACTTTAAGGTTTCATTTTGAAATAGGTCCCACAAAGGCACAATGATATACTGGTGGAGGAAAGTAGATTAAAAATAGCCTAATGAATGACCCATCTACAATCCTTCTTTTGTATACCTTCTTCAAAGATATCAGAATTAAGAAATCAGACCTACCAAACCATGATTTTAACTAAAAGTAAACTTAAATCCGACTCTTTGTATCTTCTTTCAGAACATATTCCAATTCTCACTCACCCTAGTGTAAATCATTTGAATACATCAGAGGTTTAAGATATGGGCCTAGTTTTAAAGAAGAAAAATGGATGTAGGTAAACTATTTTCATTAAACATACGATATAGCCCTTCAATTATTTTGCCTTTGTTTTAAATTCTCTTCATTTTCTTTCATCTTCTACTTCACTTGTAACTATAAGCTTTTTTAGTCTGTATGACAAATAACACGAATCTGGTTTGATTTAGGAATAATATTATGATCCACGCTGGGTTGAAAAATATTTAAAGTTCTATGCAGCTGTGTCACTGAACTCAGAACTTATAGCAGTGAGAGACAAAAATGCACCAATCGGATAACTAAAGACTTTGTGGTTTGTGAAAAGCAAACCTACAAGATATTGGGTTGTATGATGATGTGATATGAGCCTGTGAAACTGTTTAATTTTGGTCTGTGAAAAAAATCACATGAATAAACGAGTGCAAATAGAACACTCTTATTTCTGGAATACAGACTCTTATTTGCTTTTCTTGACTTTTCTTTGCACCCAGGTGCAAAATATAGAGCGTAGAATTCAGATTCTAAATTGCAACTTATATTAGCTACACCGCAAATTTGGGGCAATTAACTTCACTAGTCATACATTCATTATTTAATTTCAACTTCATAATTTTTCTATTGTAGTAAGAACATTTAACAAGAAATTTGCCCTCTTAACAATTTCTAAATGTAGAGCAGAGGATTGTGAACTGCAGGCACAGAGTTGTACAGGAGATCTCTAGGACTTATTCATCTTACATAACTGAAACTTTCTCTCCGGGGAATAGCAGCTCCCCATATCCTCCTCTAGCCCCGGGCAACCACCATCCTGCTCTCTGCTTCTAGGAGTTTGACTACTTAAGATACCTCGTATCAGTGGAATCATAAAGTGTCTGTCCTTCCGTGATCGGCTTATTTCACTTAGCATATGTCCTCCACTTTCATCCATATTGTCACAGCATAACGTTTGAAATGGTTCACTTGGGTAGAGCAGATTAGTTGGCGGCAAATGGGCCACACCTTGCTTTGTAAGTTTCCTGCCTCTGCCCTTTATGAATCCTCTAGCAGGCAAGACTGTGTCACACTTGGAGATGACTTCCCTGCTCGCTGAGGTGAGACCATTGTTTTGATGTCCGGAAGTCCTGCTATTTTCTTTTAAAAGTCAAGGTCTCCTGGCAGCTCCTCTGCAAACTACTATGGCAGCTGGGCTACAGGTCACACGCATATTACATAACGGCAGTCCATGCATTCAAACGAGCATCTCCAAGCCACGATTCCCATAGCAACACACAGAGATTTTACTCATCTCAGAGATGAAGCAGCCAGCAGAAGTATTCTAATGTTAGTTACCCTTGATTTTCTTTTCTTTTTTTTTTTTTTAGCAAGATCAACACAGCACTTTTTTCGAAGCAGTCATTTTTTCAAAAGAAAACCGATGAAAACTGTGTGAAAATACGTTCATTTAAAAGTTACCGAGTATCACACACACCAAGGCCCTTTGAACATGAACAACAGTCTATGCTTTAGAAATAGCTGCTATTTGAACGAATGCATGGGAAAAAGAATCCAAATCATGACCATTAGTGAAACGAAACAGTCTCAGCTAAATTCTGTACTTCTACGTCTCATGTCTTTTCCAGTCCCCCCCTCCCCTTCCATATATATGCACTTTATTATTGTGGGATGGAGAAGAAAGTGCTCCAAGGGAACAATTTTAATTAATAAAATCCTTTCTTGCTTTATTTTTGAAAAGCATAATGCAATCCATTTTTTAAATATAAGAAAAATGCCATCATAAAACACCTAGGGAGTAAAATTTGGGAGAAAGATTGTTGTCTAAGAGAATAAACATTAGCTTGAAGAATGTTTGTTTTTCTGAGCACAGAAATGGTTTCCTGAAAAAACTGAAGTAAAATCCTTTTGACATTAGAAGGAGTTTTTCCTCTTTGTATATTCAGGGATCCTTTTTGTATGTCTAAATAAACCATCCACCCACGGAAACAAGTTGCTTGGATTATAAAACAACATAAAAGGCAAGACCACTCTTATATATCACACTGCCTTTCTCTGCCAAGGGAAGAAAGTACATTCCATTTCTTGTACCTCTTTTCCACCAGAGAGACCACATGTGCACTTCAGGAGGAACTTCCACAGGTGGCCCATCACGGACCCAGCACGACATGCAAAGAGCCTGGCAGAGAACGGAGGGTTTTACCTTTGCTTTCTCCAGCTGGGCCTGGGCCTGTCGTCGTGCTTCTCTGCGCACCGTCTCCCGATCTTCCTCCAAAGAAACATCTGAATCGGACGGACGGCTGGTGTAGGAGTCTGCCGAACCCTGGAGAGGGAAATTGACCTTTTAAAAGCGATTGCATCTATGAGGTTTGCAATGGACACGTCTCACTGACACGGCAGTCAGTTTCCTCGACTGTGCTATCCATTCCTGAAAAGAGGAGAAAATAATCCACCTGGTGGCAAACCAGCTCCGCACATCACGCTCTGGTCTGCAGACCACGCAACTAGGAGAGCTGTGCCTTCCAAGTTACCATTCCTTCCCAAATCTTATGGGCCAGTTAGCGGCAGCCTTTCTGGAAGCCAGAACAAGTTCTTTGTATCATCAAACCAGCTCTGTGCTGCAGTGCAGCGTAGGGCACAGACGGGTTTCAAGGAGAGCTTCAAGAACAGTCTACAGCTACAGCAAGAATTTACAATTAGAAAGAAGACAGGCTAATAAAACATTCAGGAAAGTCGAACGAGTTATCAACTTGAACCCTCTGAAATGTCACTACCATAGATGTCACCCGCTTTCGTCTTAAGCATCCTTTTGTACCTACCTCAGTATTCACCTGATGCCTTCTCTGACAAAACTGTAATGCAATAGCCGCCAGCTTCCCTCAATCTTTAAGCAACACATTTTTTTTCAATCCCTTTAAATAGAGATTTCATCAAAGCTGTCTACAGAAAACACCTGCCCCGGAGAGCTCCTAGGGCGATAAATCACAGCATAGGAAAAGGAGCCCAGAGGATTAGAGGATTAGAGGACTCTCTCCGGCTCCCTCTGCAGCAATCAACATATTACTCATCACCGGCGCCCCGGACAAGCCTCACTGTACCAGCAGCAGAAACAACGACAAAATAACGTCTCCCCTCAACGAGAGCCCTGGAGCTTACACAGATGTCCGAATTCTTCAGCCTTCCTCCCTTGGCGCGTTTCAGAAGCCTGATCCAGGTGGCCTTCATCAGCCAGACAGCGCCCTTCTCGTCCGCAGCTGCAGCCCCGGGCACCGGTCCTCAGTGCGCGCTGAGCCCCGCAGAACCCCTTCTCTGTTCCCGTCCATGCTCTGGGCAAACCCCTCCTCTCCGTCCCTTTCTGCCTCCGGGGCTTTCACTTCCTACCCCGGAGGACTCCAGTCCAAGGAGATTCTTATTTTCCCATCCCAGCCAGTGGCGAGGGGAAACAAACACTCGAATGATTTCGATTGCTTTAAAGATAACACTTCAAGTGCATCCAAAGGCATCAACTCGTCCTAAACTTCATGCATCTTATGACCCTATTCTCTTCCCGACTCTTGGATCGTTAAAAGACATTAGTTGTAAGAGAGCCTTTAAAACACACGCACACACACACAAACCAACCTAGTGCAAAACGTATGCAGTGACATTTGCAAGTGCAAAGGTCAAGCCTTATCTTCAGAGATCTGGAGGGGGAGGGCGGAGGACGCGCTCACCGCACTGGGCATGCTCCGTGTGTAGCCTTTTTACGCAGACGCTCACATCACATGGTTAGTCTCTGTCAAATTGCCGTTTTGCATCCAAAGTGTAAACATCTGGAAAGGGCTTTTTACTTCTCTAGTAACAGGCACCTGGAATGTTTGGCATGTTTTTTATTTCAGATCAAACATTCTCTCAAAAAATAAAGTGTAATCTCTCTCTCCCTCTTTTTCTTTTTTTTTTTTTTCATTTAAGGATCACTTTCCATTAATCTGCTGCAGAAAGTATATCCTATGCCACTGGACAATTCGTAGATAATAAATATGATATACATTGATGGGCAACCAAAATCAAATCACGCTCATCCATCCTAATATCAAGCCGCTCTTGATGGCTCTTGATTTCCAAAACAATGTGAGAGATTTGCCCATTGAATTAGGACTTGAAAGTAATCACAGCGCTAAGCAATGCGTTTAACGGAGCTCAAAATGACGTCGAACTGCTTCTGCAACTGAGAAACTACCCTTCCAAATAAAGTCACTGGAATAAATAACAGTGTGAATTGTTATCACGTAATTATGAAGAAATTTCAAAGCTTGGTTGATTTATTAGGTGGAGTTAAGATTCATAGAACAATCTGGTCCAAACTCTTCTTACAAATAAAGTGATTGGGGCTTGGGAAAGAAAGATACTTATTCATTTCCACTACTAATGGAATTACATTTTCGAAAGTTTATGAAGAAACACACACTTCCAGGTTTCTTAAAGTAAACATAAAATACTATCACTGCATTCCGAACTACATTTCTGTTTGAGTGTCCTGGTGGGGATTGTTTTGTAAATTCTCATGCGAATGAAAGAAAGGATTCTTATGAAAATCTTCCTTAATTTCCCTCCCTCCCTCCCTCCCTTCCTAACCCTCCCCACCCCCATTCCTTTCATTTCTAGGCTAAGACCAATCTTCATGACTTAAATGCCAGAAAATACAGTAGAATAGAGGCTTTAGAATAAACGTTGTAGATCAAATGCACCCTCATTGTGGTATCATAACATAAATTAATAAATAGATTACCTACCTTGTTATCAAGTGAATGTAAAACGCATGAGGAATAGAAAATGCATTTCAAGTTTTTCATTCTAGTACAAGTCACAAGGGAGATAGGGGTTTTTCTACACCAACACACAGGCTAGGGGATTCCTAATTTTCCCAGAGGGTTTCCTATAGCAGGGATAGTACAGTAGAAAATTACCATGAAGCACGATTATATCCCATAAAGGACGTCAGGCCCCATAGTCACAAGTGCTGGCATTTTAAATCCAGTCACCCTGCCATAGGGTCAGGTCACGCCTCAGTGAAGACACGAAGTTTCTGTCATTAAGAAGCCCATAATGAGAGGAAGAGAGTAACACACACACACACACACACAATTGTGTGTGATCTCATTCCCTTTTGAACAAAATAAGATTTTAAAAATCCTTTGCTCATAATCAGATGTAGCTTTTAATTACATGGTCATTTTGAGTCCTGTTTCCAGGTTGAAATAATTAAGCAGTTTAAAAGGCCCTCTCCACTGAGTTTTGGCAATGATCTTTTTTTTTTTCTTATATATTTTTTAACATCTTTATTGGAGTATAATTGCTTTATGATGGTGTGTTAGTTTCTGCTTTATAACGGCAATGATCTTTTGAATATTTGCAACAATATATTAACCTTTGACTACTTTACAATATGAGGTGTGACTTGAACTGATGTCCACGTGACTTTCATTCCTTGGATATGTGAAGTACACACTTTCCAAATACTTTTCATTATAGAAGTTACATGTATCCGTTATAGGACAAGAGACACACAGATAACATTTACTTTAAATTCTCCCATCCAAAGAGACTCACTATTAAATGGTAGCGCTGTTTAGCTTCCAGAGTTCTTGCATTTTTGAAATTCACCCTCCAAACGTGTGCCTTACAATTAATCTCCTTCCTTCCGGGAGTGTGGATTTATGCAGTTAGAAGCGGTGTATCTAATTAAGCTTTTGCCTTTGGTACCGTATGGACTTTCTGGGTCGTACTGCCTCAAGTAGTCTTCAATCAGGAAGAGCTGGCAGTCATTTCCGTAAATCCAGAAAATGTTATCACAAGACGTACCCCTGATCTCTCGGGTTCCTGCAGTATGATTAGCTGAACTTTTGTAGTATTTGTCCTGGCAGGTACATCACAGATTTCCTTTTCCACATCTTAATATTCTCATTCCTTATCATACAGTTCCAAAATGCAACCTGCAGCTAATGTCTACCAACAGCTCACCTGGGATCATTTACTTTTATCCGCAGGAGTCTCACTCCAAATTGTGTTCTTTGCTTATAGGAGACGTTAGTTAATTGGATTAATTGATGCTTCTATCTATTATTCAGTTTCTGGCGTTTTCCAATTTATGCCAAATATTTACACACAAAGCATCACACTTTTCCTTTAACACTTTTTTTTGGTATTTATCATGTTTGCTTTTTTCATGCTGTACTCTACGGTTTCAATCATGTCTATTCCCAGGATTGTTTTTCTTGAGTGTTCTTGTACTTCCTCTTTTAAAGCCAAAAGGGTAAGAGACATCAGGCTATTGAAGACTAGCATCTTGGATCCCAAGTGGGTCATCCATTTCTGTAGGAACTCTTCATAGGAAGCCTAAAGCAATGCTCTTGGGCAAAATCAATTTCTCATAGTATCCCAAGGCTACCTCAATTTTAGACAAAGCTGTGTCCCATCCAAAATACTCAAGACTTCAAATGTATAGGACTCATGCATAGGACTCCTCGTGTACAGGGCTCTGCTAAGTTCAAATATGACACAGGCTATTCAGATGAAGCCCATTTTCATTAATATTGTATACTCTGGTTTGCCAATGTCACAAAATTACTATTCAAATCCATTCAATCGTGAAAATCTCAGATGTGACCGGCCTGCCATTTGGCGAAGCTTGAAAATATCAACAGAGGTGATGGTAATAAATCTATGCAAGTTCATCCCTGGTATGATTAAGTAAAAGCTAAAATATTAGCTTCAATTTTCTCAGGAGCATAGGAAAATTTGTAAACTTTGTGTAAGTTTCATAAGTACTGGTGAAGAGATTAAATTTGGCCCCGAAACTAAACCAAACCAAACCGAACAAAAACACACACCACGTGCATCTATTCAGTACTTACTACTTTGGAACCATAAGTGCTATAACTGTAAGTTAAATGCTGGGACTGTGATTTTGTTTCCATCATGGAGCTTGATATTCTAGTGAAGAAGACCAATTAAAATGATTATCAGAAAAATAATTACAGTGAGAAAACAGTGAACAGGCTGAGATGAGAGAATGATGATGGGAAGATGCTACTTTAGATGGGAAGATGATCATCTGAGATGATATTTAAGCTGAAATATCCCAAAAGATAAAGAAAAAACAAGTTAGCCTTTGGATGTGCTGAGAAAAGCAACACAGGAAAAGGGAATGGAATATGCTAAGGCCCCGAGGACAAGGAATGCTTCGCAGTTTGAAGAATTGAACAGAGATCAGTGAGGCTAACGTGCTATCTTGCAGGTGTATTTATTTAAGCCTCCTCTCCTTTCCCTTCTTTTTCTCTCTGCAGTTGACACACCTGGAATACGTATTCTGGGAATCCTTTTCATTTATGCGGCATCACCTCACAGAAAAACTCCTTATACATGTTTGATTTTCTTAATTAGAAGTGGTATTTAAGTTGTCAGTAAATTCCACATAATTGGGAAAATCATGTCTTCTGAGGTTTAAACACAGTTCTCTGAATTTCTTCCTTCTAAATCCAGGGCTATCTCTTAAAGGCTAACATCGGTATATTTTTGAGATTGTTCTATATTACATTAATTCGAGCAATCAATTTATTAAGGCTAGACTATGTAGACGAGTGATAATAATTGCTAATTTTTAATGAATGCTTACACTGTACTAGGCACTGTGCTGATTCGCCAGTGTTACATAATTTAATAATTAATTTTCTCCATTTTTCACTGATGAGAAACTGACATAGAGAAGTTAAGTTACCTGAGTGAGGTTACAAAGCTAAAAATTGATGGGGGTAGGAATCAACCTTCAGCAATCTGAATTTAAGTTCCATGCATGCATCAGTTCAGAAAATTAAAAGCCAGAACAAATCCCTACATGCAACTGATGTTTCTATTAATCAAAAACATTTTTCTTTTTTTTTTTAAATTGAAGTATAGTTGATTTACAATGTTGTGTTAGTTTCAGGTGTCCGGCAAAGTGATTCAGTTTATACACACACACACACACACACACACATACTATATATCACACACACACACATACTATATATATATTCTTTTTCAGATTCTTTTCCAGTATAAGTTATTACAAGATATTGAATATAGTTCCCTGTGCTATAGAAAACATCTTTTTCTGTCTGCCAGGCACACATATAAACTTTTCTAAAGGTCGTAATGTGTCATGATGACTTCCAAGTTCTCATCTCTATCTCTGCTGAGCTTGGCAC
Organism: Balaenoptera physalus; assembly: GCF_965194825.1. Taxonomy (NCBI): domain Eukaryota; kingdom Metazoa; phylum Chordata; class Mammalia; order Artiodactyla; family Balaenopteridae; genus Balaenoptera; species Balaenoptera physalus. The sequence continues at coordinate 175,942,539 of NC_138883.1, read as the reverse complement.
CCTCCCCCACTTCCTTTCTGCCCGTCCCTCTCCCTTCCCCATCCCCTCACTCACCCCCCACACATATACATCTTCACAGATTCTCAAATTTTATCTTTCTCAAAGGCACAAGGAAGGTGCAATGAAACAGATAATTTCTCATTCATCAATGTAACACAGTTTTGTGAAAAGTTGCCTGATACCCTGAAATTTTCCTCACTTCAGAGTATCTCAGTTGTAAAGCATTCTTTTTTTACTTATCTGCAATGGAACATAGATAAGTAGAATAGGAAAACAATGGAAGTCAAGAAAGCAGGTATTTAAGTTTTCCCCTTTTCCCTGAAAATGAACATAACTTTGGCAAGCTGGCTTTCAGCAGCCTCTTTGGCAGCTACTCTGGCCTGAAGCTGGCTGGAATTCAAGGGTCTCCTGACTAATCTTTTAGTTCAATAGAACAGTTGCTAGTTTTCAGCACTGAAACTAAAGTTACTACAGAGTAGAAATGATAGGTCCAAGTCTCAGAGATGTGACTAACTTACATATTTTTAAAAGTAATATATTAAAACACCGTTATTACCAAATTATTCCTCGAATTGAGGGTATGATGGATGTTTACGTTTCATAGAAGAGTCCAATATTTGTAAAATGTGACACTGTTAAAAAGAACCACTATGAAAAAGCTAATATTAGATGGGAAATTTAACATTATTTTGAGTTTAGGATAGATAGGATAGGATAAAAAAGCGTAGGATAAATAATTTCCCTTCACAATTACAACAGTGTTTGTGTATGTTGGGGGAGTTTTTTAGCCTATAATATATATTTATATATTATATACATATATTATATATTCTATAATATATAGCCTATAATATATATTTTAGCCTATAATATATATTTACTGATGGTGAGAGATTACCAGTGTTTTTTCATGCTAATATAATTTCTTAAAAAATTTATTTTTCATTCATGAGAATAAAAATGAACAGGTAAGAAGAAGAAAATTAGTGGCCTGGGATAGTTGGACTTACTCAAAATATTGCTGAAAAAAATTAAAGGAGTGAATGAAGCACACATAGGAAATTCTGGGTATAGGAATTCTTGATGGGTATGGATATAGCAAGAAGCTCTGAGTGGGCATCACAACCTTTAGTCTTCTACTGAATCATTCCACTCAGCATACACACATGTTATTATTTCCCTCTGCCTAATCAATCAATGTGATACACCACATCTACAAAAGAAAAAAAACCACATGATCATCTCAACAGATGCAGGAAAAGCATTTGATAAAATTCAACATCCATCCATGATAAAAACTCTTACCAAAGTGGGTTTAGAGGGAACATATCAAATAAAATAATAGCTAAATAGATATAAAGTAATAATAGATAAATCAATATAAATAAATAATAGATAAGTAAATATAAAATAATAATAGGGAAATAATAGGAAATATTAATAATAGGGAAATAACAGGAAAAATAATCATAATAGGGAAATAATAAAAGCTATTTATGACAAAACCACAGCCAATATAATGCTCAATGATGAAAACCTGAGAGCCTTCCAGCTAAAGTCTGGAATAAGACAAGGATGCCCACTTTCACCACTTCTATTCAACCCAGTATTGGAAGTCCTGGCCACAGCTATCAGACAAGAAAAAGAAATAAAAGGTATCCAAATTGGAAGGGAAGAGGTAAAATTGTCATTATATGCAGATGACATGATACTATTATTTCCCGCTGCCTAAGAAAACCTCCCCTGGACTTCATTTTCTCTGCCAGCTTTCACCCCATTTCTTTGCTCTCCTTTGCAGAAAAAAAAAAAAAAGCCTAAAAGAAGTTGCCCCTGCTCACTTCAGTTCTTCTCTGCGGATCTCTCTTAAGCCTACTCTCTCCCACCGCCGTTCCCAAAACTGCTCAAGGTCATCAGCAATGAATCAAATCCCAGGGTCAATTCTCAGTGCTCATCTTAACCTATCAGTAGCATTTAGCCTGGTTGTTTAATATCACTCTCCACCCTTTATTCACTCACTCAAAGTTGCTTTCTCAAAGCACTCTCTCTCGGTCTTTCTCTTACCCACTGGCTGCTCCTTCGGAGTCTGCTTGGCTGGGATCTCCTCTTCCACCCCTCTCCTCCACCCTCCCCTCTCACGCACAACCTCCTTCTTTCTGCTCCAACCTCACTGATGCCCCTCACAGGCACCAGGAAAGCTCTCTCCCTAGATTTCCACACGATGATCACTTCCTTCAAGTCTTTGCTCGGTTGGCGCCTTTTCGATGAAGACTTCCTCTACCATCCTGTTTAAAACAGCAATCCCCACTGCCCTCCAGCATCGCTCATCTCACTTACCATGTTCAACTTTTTAAAAATAGTGCTTTTACCTCCTAGTATACAATATAATTTACTTATTATGTTTATTGTTTAGTGTCTATCTCCCTCCACTAGAATATAACATCCATGAGGGCAGAGATTTTTCTTTTCTGTTTCATTTACTCATTTATCCCAAGTGCCTAGAAAAGTGCCTGGCACAGAATACATGCTCTGTGAACATGTGTTGGATGAATGCATAGGGTTACCAGAGAGAGAGAGAGCCTCTTCCTCCTCACATCCTAGATCCTGAAGCTCTTCTAGCTGTACAGGGTCCTCCTTAGCATTCCTGAACATTTCTAAACATTCCTAACTATTCTCATGTCTCTTCCTTGCTAAAAAAACCAACCAAACAAAAAATAAAACAAAACAAAATAAAAAACACCAGCAGCAATCTTACCCATAGTTAATGTCAATAAATATTTGCTATGATGAGTAGAAGAATAAAACAAAAACGTCAGCCTGAAGATATACTTGGTATCTTATCATAAACCTCAATAAATACCAAGTTCATTAACATAGTGTAAATGTCAACTGTCTGATGATTAAATAAACATGTTCCATAACAAGCAAGCTACTAAAAAGAAAAGTCATTACACTTAAAACTTATATAGTATCCTTCCAAGAAATGTAAGAGAGATTCTGACATTTTAAAAATGTAATTAAAGCTTATTTTCTATGAAGCGGCTTCTTCTCCCATTAATTGCACTTCTTCATTCCAGGGACTTAAATTTCCAATCCTAACACTGCTAATGACTCATTGTGTAGCCACAGGCAAGTCATGTAAATATTCCCCAGGCTAATTCCCCCTCTGAAAAATGAGTACAGTAAATCAAAGCTACCAGAAAGAATATTCTTGAGAATTTCCTTACAGATGGTTGAAAATACATTGTAAATATGACATATTCAAATAGACTGTTTACAGACTGTTACTTCTCATACACTGCTCCTGCTGGTCCTATGAGAATAGAGTTTAAATTCACAGCAGAAAAAAAACGTGACTATACATATAACTTCTAGTAAGATGGAATGTTTAAAAAATCAAGCCAGCACAGGAGGAAGATATTTCTTCAAGCAATTTTGGATCATATATTTAAAAGGAAAGCAACTATTAACTGGACAAATACACAACTCTGGAACATCTTAACAGGCTCTCTACTACTAAATAAAGATCACATCAAAAGATGACATGTCCAGCTGCAAGCTTTTTCTTGAGTGGCAGAACAATCAAACAATGAATCTTGGATCCTGCCTTCCAGAGAGAATTCTCCCAGGTGGCAATGAACCATCAATCCACAGACATTAAAGGATAATCAGCACGTGTATCCTCCAGGGAACCCCAGAGCTGTGATAAGGGATACGGCTTCAGTCCTTAAAGACTGTACCTTCTGAAATTTTCTTTGCATATACCTAAGTTTTTCTCATTGATACGAAACACAGTAAGAGAACAATAGACATAAGCAGACAAAGGTTATGGATACAAGATTCACAAAAAAAGCAGTTACCCACAAGCATCTGGAAAAAATGTTCAGTCTCACTAAATTAGACACAATACCATTTCCTCATTAAACGAGTACTCTCTGCAAAGTGCCAATTCACAATGTTATGAGGACACATTACAACCAATGCTTTCACATCTTGTTCATAGTTTTACTTTAGTACAACCCTTTGGGAAAACCAGGTTCTTTTTGTTTGTATCTAGATATGTATCTAGACTAAAATGTATCTAGATTAATGATTTCACTTCTGGGACCTGTCTTTAAAAAATTCTTAAATTATGGTTCATAAACTTAGATTATTATACAACCTTAATAATTGTTACAGAGACTAAAGGGCATTATAGGCAAATGTTTATCATGATCGTATTTGGTAAAAAAAAAAAACAAAGAAAGAAAAAAAAACCTGAATCATTTCTATAAATACATACATTCATGTATGTAAAAACACTGGGAGTACACAAAAATAACAGGAGATGGAGGACTAGATTCATTTTTTTTTTTAATCCAGGGAACTAATTTTAATTTTTTTCTGTAATGTTACCATTTTTGTGATTAGAAGTAAAAAGCTCATGCTTGTTGCAATTGAAATGTCTAACAAAACACTCTGAAATATTTTTGGTGTTGCAAAAAGAGTGTTTGCAGATTCATATTTTCCCTAATTTGTTGCTTTAACCTTGATAGTTTTTTGCCTGTGGGGAAGGGAAGCAAACTTGGGATCTTCTGAAAAACTCCTGATTCAAGTCAAAAAAAAAAAAAAAAAGAAATAGAGTAAATGTTGATGCAGGAATTGTATCAGGAAAGAAACAAGGATTAAAAGAAAAATATTTCCACATGAAATGTTAACATTTTAAAGTATTACATTTCTCTGTAGACAATGTATTAAAATGATTATTTGAAGTCTCCACTGAAACACTGGGCTTTTCTCATATGACTGGTTAAATGATTTTTGGTACTAGGTTAGATACTTAAGCAGGCCAAATGACTCAGTAATTTGGTAATACATTATTAATATACTGCTCTAAAAGTCTAACCTTCCAGAAAGATATGACTTTGGTTCAGAGAGATTTAATATTAAAAATAGGCTACACGATCAGGGAGTTGACAGGAAAAGGGCCGGTGGTGTGTAGCACTTGGTGATAAAGCACCACAAAGTACCCTACTGACCTAAAATAGTTAACGCATCCTTTAAGCAGCTAACCTACCTTCAGGAGGTGATTTAAGAACTAGAGACAATTTGGTTCATTACAAATCTATGTTTAGAAATATGCTGCAAATTTCAGATTGGTCAGCTGGAGATGTGCCGTTGGTTATATTAATATATTATTAATGTTAGAAAATCCAGACTCTATTCAGAATGTTTCCCAAAACACTGGACATATACAGTTGGTAAAAAGCAATTCATGTAATATTTCCTGTCTCACAAATAAGAAAGCTTTTTTTTTTGGCCGCGCTGCGTGGCTTGCGGGACCTCAGTTCCCCAGCCAGGGATTGAACCCAGGCCACAGCAGTGCAAGCCTGGAACCCTAATCACTAGGCCACCAGGGAACTCCCAAGAAAGCATTTTTTTAATTGCAAATATTCAATACATGGTGCCGTTGGCTGAATGCTTGTGTCCCCCCCAAATTCATATGTTGAAACTGGATCCCCAAGGTGATGGTATTAGGAGGTGGGGCTTTGGGGAGGTAAAAAATCATGAGGGTGGAGCCCTTACGAGTAGGATTAGTGCCCTTGTAAAAGAGACCCCAGAGAGCTCCCTTGCCCCTCTAACAAGTGAGGACATAATGAAAAGATGGCCATCTATGAACCAGGAACTAGACTCCCTGCCAGCACCTTAATCTTAGACTTCCAGCCCCGAGAACTGTGAGAAATTTCTGTTGTTTATAAGCCACTCAGTCTGCGGTATTTTGTGATAGCAGCCCGAATGGACTAAGACACGTGGAAATACACGCTCTGCTTTAAGTTTAAAAGTATAATGAACTTCAACGATGATAAAACTTCTATCAGGCAGGGCAACACAAGGCTTGACAGTTTGGTAAGAAGAGAGTTTGGGTAAAGGTTAGAAAAGACCTGGTGACTGCTGGCCATGCCTCTGACCCTTGACCTTTGGCCTGGTGACACTGTTTCATAGATGCTACAGCATGCTTATGCTACATGCCAGAGGCTTCTACTGTTAGAACAGACAGCAAACTCGGGCCCTCCAAACCAAAGCTAAACCGACTCTGTCTTCCACTTCATTTAAATTACAGTCATTCAATATTGCAGACAGTTAAATATTATTATCTTCCCTCTCCAACGCACACATACATTAGAATGTAATGTCCATGAGGAGGGCAGGGATTTTTTTTTTTTCACCTCCGTACCCTCGGCGCCAGTGTGTATGAGACGAGCTGGGACCCGGGACCCTTGGCTGCAGCGCTGGCACCTGGACAGACTCCTCCTTGAGCCACAAAATACAAAGAAACTATAAGGGGCTAAAAATAACTGAGTGCATGTGCAGCTGGGGCAAATTATGGACAACAAGATACGAAAAGACCAAAAAGCCAACTGCCACTTCTGAAGATGCAGGAGCAAAAGCAGGGTGGGCAAAAGCATGGTACTGTATACGACCCCTGCACACAACACCACCAAAGGGGTGGGCAAGCCACCTAAGCTGCCCCTCCAACTCAACCCCTGGACCTGCCCCTACCCTCAGCCTTTATACGGAACTCACTCGCCGCCCCCCCTTCCCCCAGGACCGAGTGAGCCAGGGAACCTGTTACTTGTTCTCGTTCCCCTCTGCTGCACCAGGAGCCCCAGTAAAGCCTTGCCTGAATTTCTTGTCTGGCCTCTTACCAATTTCTATTGATTAAGGAGGCCAAGAACCTCGGTCAGTGACATAGACATCTGGGAAGAAGACAAGATTGGGGGCATTTACATTCTAGTGAGGGAGACAGATGTGACACAGGTAAATAACACAAAAATTATTTTATGACTGCCATATCATACAAGGTAGCTCTACATGGTCTGGGTACTAGAGACCCTGGGATTCTCTGGCCAAATGGCCATGAGCCCATTTCTCAGGACTGCCTGGGCCTCTTCTCACGTTCATCCTTCTCAGGATATACTTCCCCACCTGTGTGTGCACCCCGAAACCCAGGGGTGGCCAAGGGCAGCTGTCTGCTGAGGGGGGAGTGATGAATGGGAGCTTGAATGCATAGGCTTGGCTGTCCACTCACATCAGGCACCTTGACCGAGCCCACCGGGATATGGGGCCTGCGTGCTGGCTCTCTCCCCACTGCCGCGTTCCCACGGAGAACTTCAAGGACAGTTCTAAACTCAGACTGGCCTTCTCAGTCATTAGAAAGGTATGCACTGCGCTGGTCCTCTTGCCCCCATCCAGCAGAGGCCGTCTACCACAATGCCAAGGACTTTGCTGTGTTAATATCTGGATCTTCCGCCCCTGCCTGATGACCTGGCACTCACCCTGGTGCACACCAGGTGCTCAATAAGTTATTTTGGGTAAATGAATACAGTGTATGTCTATCATATCAAACGCTGGGTGATACTGGGTGTTCAACAGGTACAAAGTTAACTTCCGTGACCTCGGTAAATGTTCCAAAGATTGTTTGGCCCATAAGATAGCATCTATATTTCCTGCCAACGGGGCATCCAATCATGGGTAAAACAACACCTGCACCATCCCATGGTCTGAGAAAACACAGAGGAAAGACACCAAGCAAGCTCAACAAGGAATCTTCAGTGCAGAGAAAAGAGAAAACTGCAGTAAGCAGAGAGGAAAACAGCTCCTGACGTGATAGGCATTTGCAAAGCCCATCAGAGGAGACAATCCTCCTGAAAAATCTGGCAAAATCTGGACGATGCTAGAAGACAGGAGATCCAGACTGAGGCTGGGCATGGTCTTTTCCCTTTCCTTTCCTTTCCTTTTCTTTTCCTTTCTTTTCTTTTTTCTCTCTCCTCCCTCCCCTTCCTTCCTCCCTTCCCCCCTTCCTTCCTTCCTTTCCCTAAGAGTTTTAGCCTTCTTTAATACGCTTTAAGAAGGCTTTAATAGCCTTCTTTAAAACACAAATTAATATCAGAGGCCCACTTTATATTATTTATACTTGTACGTAATTTTTTTTGAGGACCATATGCTAAAAATACATGAAAGCAAAAAAACAAACAAACAGAAAACTCGAAAGCCTCACTCCGTAATGGAAGTTCAATCCTTTTCAAGTCATCCTTTCGTGATGTCCATGAAGCACTAAAGAATGTTTCCACATAGTATGCGGAGAGATGCCTGGAATGGGCAGGGCCTCTGTGCCTGAGGCCGGCAGGATTTCAGAGCGCTGGGTGAGACACACCACGAACGCGTGGCTGTCCATGTAAACTGTGTGTATTTCATGAAGGCCAGGCTGACGAGTATGATTCTAGCCCTCCACGTTCCCACCTCTGCAGGCAACTAAATCACAGTAAAACCAGCCTCCTCACAGGGAGGAGCCTGTGATTCCCGACAACGCAACCAAAGGGCAGCAGCCAGCAGTATAATTTCCCCAGTGGGCACTGCCTCCGAAGATGTGGTCTTAGCAGTGAGGATCAACAGCTCTGTAGATCTCACTTCTTTCTACTTTCAGAGAACCCGCTGCTCTCATTCTCAGATTGGCTTCTGGGGGTGCTTACAAGTAAGGCCGCCCACCATGAGAGGGAAATGTGCTAATTAATATAAAATTTGGATTGCATGGAGAAAAGTCTATACATTTTCTTTTTTTTTTTTTAAACATCTTTATTGGAGTATAATTGCTTTCCAATGGTGTGTTAGTTTCTGCTTTATAACAAAGTGATCAGTTATACACATACATATGTTCCCATATCTCTTCCCTCTTGCGTCTCCCTCCCTCCCACCCTCCCTATCCCACCCCTCTAGGTGGTCACAAAGCACCGAGCTGATCTCCCTGTGCTATGTGGCTGCTTCCCACTAGCTATCTATTCTACATTTGGTAGTGTATATATGTCCATGCCACTCTCTCACCCTATACATTTTCTAAAAGTGGGATTCCCCCAGTTGGGATATTATTTCTTCGCCTTCCTATTCATCTTTTCTTTAGTGATCTAAAACGTTAAGACTAGCCTGATGCGTCTTCCTCTAAAAATAACCTGCAAAAATTAGCGTTTCTAATGAATCATTTCTCACTTACTTTGAAAAATAATTGAAATCAGGAACATCCTCAAAATAGTTCTTGACCCCCATGCAAAGAGTGAACTTTGATTTTCATAGTTAGTTGTAATACTCAAGGGTTTTCAACCAATAAATCCTTTCATTTTTTTGGCTAAAGCAAAGACAAAATGAAAATGTGGCTTGGTGATTCAGTCAACATTAAAATATATATATATATTTTAAAGGAATTAGGAATACTGTTGTTCTTGAGATAAAAGCTTGAACCTGACTGAATTAAAACTAAAATTTTTAATTTAAAACATTTAAAAAAATGTAAAAACATGGTTTTTTGTTGGTTTTTCTTTTTTCAATAAATCTTGAAGCTATTATGCTGAGTGAAAGAAGCCAATCACAAAAGGGTAAATGCTGTATGGTTCTACTTCCACGAGGTACCAACAGTAGTCACATCCACAGGGACAGAACGTAGAATGGGGGGTATCAAGAGCTGGGGACGAGAGGGGGTGGGGAATTCGTGTGTAATGAATGCACTTGATGCCATAGAATTGTACACTTAAAAAAATGGTTAAAATGGAAAATTTTGTTACGTATATTTTACCACAATAAAAAAAATTACCAAAAACCCCCCAACGTGGTTTCTGGTAGGGAAATCCTCATTAAGCTTCCAAACTTAAAAAAAAAAGTGACAGAGAGTGAGAAATTCTATTAAGCCGACAAATATAACAAAGTCAGCTCCTGGGATTGACACATATACACTACTGATACTCTGTATAAACTAGACAACTACTGAGAACCTGCCGTAGAGCACAGGGAACTCTCTACTCGATGCTATGTGGTGACCTAAATGGGAAGGAAACCCAAAAAAGAGGGGGGTATATGTATACGTATAGCCGATTCACTCTGCTGTGCAGTAGAAACGAACAAAACATTGTAAAGCAACAATACTCCAATAAAAAAAACAAAACAAAACAAACCCCACCAAAGTCAGCTCCAGGAAAGCAAGGCCTGCTCTCTGCTTTTTTTGTTCCAGGGGGTTCGGAGGGGAAGGGAGGAAGGGGAGATACTTTTTTGTTTTCTAAGCTGAAGTTTGAAATTCCAACCAGCCTCAAACTGTTCCTACACTGATTTGGGAAGATTCTTACTACCAAAGTCACCGTGGCATCTAATAATTACGGTTCTGAATTAGTAATTGATCTAAAGCGTGTGCCTCAAATACATTCTGTATAAAGCAATCACATCTAGAGAAAGAAATTCTGCGTGTGCTATATAATTATAAAAATCAGAGACCTTCGGGTTGTGTCAGTGTTTTAGGTAACAAATAATTTCAGCACTAAGATACCCAATTAACACTCATTCAGAATTAAAATGTTGACATATCACCAAGTATGCTGTCGTGAGTGGAGGAGAATAATTCAAATATAAAAATTGACACTTTTCAGGATTTGTATTCGGGCCTACCAAGAAGTTTACTATAATTACTGGCTGGGTTTTCTTTGTCACTGGTCCCTGTAATTTCATCCTTCCAGGTTTCTTCTCCTGCACAACCACTCCGCATCCCCACTCCGCCGTGAAACACACACACACACACACACACACACACACACACACACAGGCTCTTGACTAGACCATTTCTCTAACAAGAATACCTTCCACAAGCAGCGGAAGCATCATGTCCCTGCATCCTAATTAACATAAAGACAATGACCCAATCAAACAGCCAAAGGAAGGAGTTCAAGGACCCTGTGTATTTCATAATCACCATTTTCATTCAGTTCCCGGATCTGGGTAGAAACTGAAACATAACATCTGAATTAGGAGCAAAGGGTGTTTGAGTTGGCAAATATAATTTTCAGAAACCTCAAAAAAATAGCTACCTACCGAGGGACTCCTACAGTACATTCCCAAATTTTATACCAGGCTCAAGGAGAAAGCATTACACGTTTCCTCATATAAACATATCTTCAGGGTTCTAACCACACAGATTCTAGCAGGGCCCAGCCAGCCCGCTGCCTCTTTTTGTACGCCTTGTGAGCTAAGAATAATGTTCACGTTTTTAAGTAGTTAGAAACAATCAACAGAACAATATCTCATGACATGTGAAAATTACATGAAACTCCAAGTTCCGTGCCCATAAATAAAAACTTTATTGGCACATAATCACACTCAGTCAATTCCACATTTCCTCTGGCTGCTTTTGTGCTACAAAAGCAAAGCTGAGTGGTTAAGACAGAGAATGTATGGCCTGAAAGCCAAAAATATTAATATTTCCTATCTGGCCTTTACAGAAAGTTTGTCAACTTCTGTATTACGTGATAACGCCAGGCTTAAAATTATATAGCTTGCATAGTAGTGATATCTAATTAATCAAATTATTCTGTACTCCAATTCCTTTTTTTTTTTTTTTTTTTTAACAAGAGCAACTGAAGGGTTTATTTTTGGAGGACATCTGTGTGGCACAAGAAATTTCCTGCCCTTTATAGACATTCCCTAATCAAAATTATTTATACTTTAACTAGCATCTTAGTACAGTTGGTTTTCAAACCAGTGACAACGTCAATGAATGAGAAAAGAGTTTTCTTCTCCAAATCCACGTCCAAGGCATGTGGAAGCAGCTTCATGGTAGTTTTCAGCACATTAAGAAACCAGGAAAATTAAAGCATCCTTCAGACAGAGATACAGGCAACACCATTCATTGAGGCATTCAGTGTGCACATCTGCTGATAATCATGTCCAGGCCCCTGAACATCAAGGCCATCACTCAGCGCACGGGCCCCTGTGCATCCCCACTAAAGGTCAAGGAGAACTGAATTTTCACTTGCTCACTAGCAGTATTTTGTGACAAATATTGCCTTCCGTTTCCCAGTTTCAAGGAACTAGAATACTTAGGAAAAAGTTTTTGTTTTAGGTCTTCATCGATTAAAAGCTGCGTTTTCTAATTTCAATTGCCTGACATTTTCCCAGTGCGCAGCTCTGAAAGCTGGATCCAAAGAGTAAACAACATCTCTCAGAGGATTTAGAAAATGATTAATTTAACGATGGACTTCATCCCCATTAGCACATTGAGATTGTCTTTACTTTAATAAAGATACACGGACCTTTCTCCTTTCCTGCACTGATACACAACGGGGGTAGGGGTGAAATCACAGGACAAAATAAAAGACAACAGGATGCATCAAAACACCCACTTCTCTATTACTTTCGGGCTCTAATATCACGGAAAGTAGGAACTGCTCCCCAGGCTACCTCTGAGACACAGCCTTTCTGTCTTTACTAAAGGACCTTTTTTAAATAAAATTTTTTATTTTCATTGAAGTCTAGTTGATTTACAATGTCATGTTAATTTCTGCTGTACAGCAAAGTGACTCCGTTAGACATATATGTATTCTTTTTCATACTCTTTTCCATGATGGTTTATCACAGGATATTGAATATAGTTTTCTGTACTATACAGTAGGAACTTGTTGTTTATCCATCCTATATATGCTAGTTTGCATCTGCTAATCCCAAACTCCCACTCCATCCCTCCCCCCAACTCCCCTCCCCCTTGACAACCACAAGTCTGTTCTCTATGTCTGTGAGTCTGTTTCTGTTGCATAGATAAGCTCATTTGTGCCATTATTTTAGATTCCACTTATAAGTGATATCATACGGTATTTGCCTTTCTCTTTCTGACCTACTTTGCTCAGTATGATCATCTCTAGGTCCATCCATGTTGCTGCAAATGGCATGATTTCATTCTTTTTTATGGCTGAGTAATATTCCACTGTATATATATATACCACTTCTTCTTTATCCATTCATCTTAAAGGAACTTTTCTTTAGGGGGCAGTGTAACAGATATTAAATCGGACACTTCTTTGTTGGGTGGTGTTGGACAAGCTATAGAACATCTTTAAGGCTGAGTGTCTTTATCTGGAAAATGGGAAGGAGACAGCACTCCAGGCAAAGAGTTGTTGTGATGCTAAATAATGCTTGAAGAGGGCAGTGCGGGTGCAGAGGTGCTCAGGAACTGAGCGCCATGTAGCCTGCTCTGTTCTTGTTGTACAGGACATGAAAGGCTAAGTACGGCATCGAGAGCGCTAAGCACTTTACACAACAAAGAAAACCTACCTGGGTGACAAAGGATGTCCTTTGAAACACAGCTCAGCAATTCATGAGCTTTGACTAACCTGATATGGCCTCAGTTTTATCTCTCAAGCCACCCCATTCTCCTTCACTCCAAACCAAGGAGACACCTCCCTTCCTTATTAATTCAGGATTAACCCCTCAGTTAAGGGTGATCTTGTGATTCTATCTGCCCCCTACCCCCCAGTTCTACCTGGCACCTCTTAGCCACGGACCCTCCCCTAAGCCCTCTCTACCTTCCGGAAACCTGCGATAACATCTCGTGCTCAAGTCTTTCTCATTCATCAACTGTCCTGCTTAGTAAGGCGTTCTGGGTGATCTCTGCATCTCTTTTAATGTCCATTGAAGCATGACTTTATGTTTTGTGTCTCTATATAGTTTCCTTTTCCTCTGTCATTCTGTCGATCCTGAGTCATAACTCACCCTGATGTACCTGTAATTATTTGTTTTTTCTCTAAATCAATGCAGGAATTAAGATGAAAATGGGCGGAGGGAAGGAGGGAGGTTACTTATTATTATTATTATTTATTTATTTATTTTTTACAGTCACTTCTATTCCCCTCAGGGTTGAACATCAGTATTATCTTGGAGAGAACACCAATACGAGTGTGTACCAATGACACATGGACTTCTTAGAGCTCTATGGGATAAATACTTCCCCCAAAGGAAATCACAGACCGACTGGCTTAACAATTCTAACACCTTAAGCATTATATAAAAACAAAACAAACTCTAAGGAAAAATCTGAAGGAGCATATAGGCTAACCCCAAAGGCTTAAGAAAGCAAATGGAGAAACCACGAGAGGAGCAGCACAGAGCAATGGAGGGCTTGGATTTTGCCATCAGGTTGACTCAAGCTTGAATTCCGGTTCTACCTCTTACTAGCTATGTCATCTTGGGTACCTGTTTAAACTCTCCAAACTCGGTTTCCTCATCTGTAAATTGTGGATGGCAAAAAAATTGTTGTGAATAATTACTATATGTAAATCACTTAAATTAATGCCTTACACATAAATATTCCATTAATAATAGCAGCTGTCTTCCTCCCCATCCTCCCCCTCCTCCTCCCATCCTTCCCCTCCCCCTCCCCTTCTTTCCCTCCTCCTCCCCTTCCCCTTCCTCCTCCCTTCCCCCTCCTTCCCCTCCTCCTCCCCCCTCCTCCTCCCCCAAACCAAACCAGTGGCTCTAGGGTGCTTCCTGCACCATCCACCGTGAAAACCTCCAGGGAGAGCTGCACACAATTTGGACTGATGGTGGTCCTGTTAAGAGGGCGCTCAGCGGCTCCCAAGAAAGAGATGGCTGTAGCAGGGGATGCTGGAGGTCTCACGGGTAGGTTCCTTCCCTCGGGAATCATAACAGCAAAGTATGGTGTCTGGGGAGCACTGAGGGACTCGGAATTTCTGAAGTCAGTTGCACAGAACCAAGTCAGAATTGGGAAACTTTTCATTTAACGAAGTTCCTTTCTGGTTCATGGGTCATAGGGTGGGTAAAAGCAAAAGTTCTCAGTCCATTAGGAGACACCCCCCTGCCCCCTCTGGGTGGTGTGCAGTCATTGAAAAGGCAACACTCCTGGGAGTGCGGGATTAGCAGATGCAAATTGGTATATATAGGATGGATAAACAACAAGGTCCTACTGTATAGCACAGCAAACTATATTCAATATCCTGTGATAAACCATAATGGAAAAGAATATGAAAAAGAATGTATATATATGTATAACTGGGTCATTTTGCTGTACAGCAGTAATTAATATAACATTGTAATTCAACTATACTTCAATAAAAAATAAATTAAAAAAAGAAAGATAACACTCCTGGGGGGGAGGGATAAATTGGGAGATTGGCACTGACATATACACACTACTATATTTAAAACAGAAACCAACAAGGACCTACTGTATAGCACAGGGAACTCTGCTCAGTATTCTGTAATAACCTAAATGGGAAAAGAATCTGAAAAAGAATGGATATATGTATAACTGAATCACTTTGCTGTACACCTGACACAACATTGTAAATCAACTCTAGTCCAATAAATAAAAATCAAAAAAAAAAAAAGATAAGGCAACACTCCTAAAATGTCAGGTAGGCCTTTTGACCATACATGCCCCGATGATCGGGATTATGATCATAGCAGCCAGCATGTAACATCTGCCGTGTGCAAAATTACCGCCCTAGGTGATTTACATGTAGATTAACTACCTTAATCCTCACAACAACCTATGAGGGAGGTACTACTACTGTCCCTGTTTTACAGGTCAAGTGAGTGTGCCTGAAATGTCACACAGCTAGTAAGTGACAGAGCCAGGGTCTGAACTCAGGCCAGATGGCTCCAGAGTCTACTTCAACCACCATGCTTACATCAATCTATTTTTAAAATTGATATATAATTGACATATAAGACTGTATTCATTGTAAATGTACAACATAATGATTTCATATACACATCTATTGTGAGTTTAATTAACATCCATCACCACACGTTGTTACAATTTTTTTCTTGCAATGAGAACTTTTCAGATCTACTCTCTTAGCCAGTTTCAAACAGACAATAAAGTATTGTTAACTAGAGTCTCTATGCTGTACATTATACCCGCAGGACTTATTTATGTTCTAACTGGAAGTCTGTACTTTTGGACCACCTTCACCCATTTCACACCCCATCCCATGCCTGCCCCCCCACAACTACCAATCTGTACTATCTATGAGTCCAGTTTTTTGTTTTTTTAAGACTCCACATGTAAGTGAGATCATTTGTCTTTCTTTGTCTGACTTATTTCACTTAGCGTAATGCCCTCAAGGTCCATCCATGTTGCCGCCAATGGCAGGATTTCCTACTTTTTTATGTTTGAATATTATTCCATTGCATCAAATTAACCTTTCTAAAAATGACAGTCGGATAAAGAAGATGTGGTACATATATACAATGGAAAATTACTCAGCCATAAAAAAGAATGAAATAATGCCATTTGCAGCAACATGGACGGACCTAAAGATTGTCATACTGAGTGATGTAAGTCAGACACAGAAAGACGAATATCATATGATATAGCTTATATGTGGAATCTAAAAATATGGTACAAATGAACTTATTTACAAAACAGAAAGAGAGCCACAGATGTAAAAGAACAAACTTATGGTTATCAGGGGGGAAAAAGAGGGGAGGGATAAATTGGGAGATTGGGATTGACATATACACACTACTGTATATAAAACAGATAACTAATAAGGACCTACTGTATACACAGGGAACTCTCCTCAATACTCTGTAATGACCTATATGGAAAAAGAATAAAAAAAGAGTGGATATATGTTTATGTTTAACTGATTCACTTTGCTGTACAGCAGAAACTAACACAACATTCTAAATCAACTATACTCCAATAAAAATTAAAAAAATAAAACAATAACAATGATAGTCAATATTACAGTGACATGAACTCGAACACTGTTGGCGGACATCTAAATTAGTGCAACGTTTCTGAAAAGCAGTTTGGAAAGACATATTCCTCTTCTAAAAGTACATATTCAGTAAATCTGTTTTTTAGAATCTACGTGAAGGAAATAAAGATGCAGAAAAGATAGTTATGTACAAGAATGTTCACCATGGGATGATACACACACACACACACGCATGTGTGTACATATACGTACCCGTGTATGTGTGTGCAAAGCAATCTAAACGTGCAACAATGAGAGAATGGTTAAATTATAGAAAGTACTTTGAAAATTATATTCTATAAGCATGGATGACTTTTTTAGTGCCAAAAGAATGATGGGAATTTTAAATAAGTATGAGCTTTTATTTTTAACTAGCAGACTACTCCCACCCTCACTCAGACTAGCTCCCTGATGAAGCTCTGTTTAATAGAGATGAAAACTTGTGACTAATAGCTTGAGCTCACCCTGGGTTCATTCTTTTTAAAATAGAATTTGCTGAAAAGGAAATTCTGGCTATATTCCAAAGAAGGCCTGCCAGACACATCCTTCCACATCTTGCAAGCAGGAGGGCAGAACTTCACTTTGCTATGGCCCCAACCATGAGTTACAGAGGGGGGCAGAATTTATAAGACATTTTACTGGCTGTTTGGGGGGACTCCATAAACTCTAAGAGGGGAAGGCAAAGAGGAATTTTA